>NC_137335.1:42915912-44165912 GCF_965287045.1 Carcharhinus amblyrhynchos
GTCCCCCCTCCTCTCCCCCTCGTCCCCCCCCCGGAGGGGGCGGTTGATTGGCTGAGCCAGCGGAAGTGTGTCAGTGGGTGATGGGCCGCTCCGCGCTCTCACATCCGCCGCCCTCGGCCTCTCTCTCAGATGGATCGGGACCGGCAGCGGGAAGGCGGCGTGACGGGGCCGGCCGGTGAGCCGGGCCCGGGCCGCGAGTTGGACATGAGCGCGGAGGAGGACAGCGAGTGGACGCGGCGGCGACGGCGGCGGGAGGAGGCGCTGGGCTTCAGCCCGCAGAAGGAGATCCTGTACAACCAGCTGCTGCCGTACTCGGAGCGCCTGGACCAGGAGTCCAACTTCATCCTGGGCCAGATCAAGGAGAACCTGGGCCGGGCCGTGCAGCTCCGGGAGCTGTGGCCTGGAGTTTTATTCTGGACCAGAAAACTGTCGACGTGAGTGAGAGTTTGTGTTTAACTTTCCCCCGGATCAGCACCCGGCTCCACATCCCCTCCCTTCCCTCCCCGCCACAGCTAATCCCCTCCCGGCCGAGCCTCGGCCACCTTCCCCCGGCCCTAAACCTGCAAGTGATTAAAATAAAAGGCCGGTTAAAAATAGAAGTAAATCCCTCTGGAACCAACGGTAGCTCTTTGTTACCACCTCACCAATCTTAACTGAAGGTGGAGGAAGGATGGAAATAATGGATTTGGGAAAGCTGCTTTTGCCTGACCTTTCACTAGATGAAATGTTGTGTTGCTCTGTGTCTGAGGTGCAGCTGACTATGACACGACACTTTTCCCTGTTGACAAAGTTTGATCTGTGTCGATAAGGAAGTGCTGATATATAAACCGCTATTTGGGTTAAAATTCAGTGTCAGTTTGGCTCATATTACATTAATAGCTGAGTTCTTTCCCCACTCTTGTCTCCATGCTGATAGTTTTTGTGGGCAATTCGTTTCTTAAATAGTTTTTATGGGCAGATTGTTTCTTAAGTAACTGGCAGATCCTACCCTGGATGTTTAAGTTCAAGCGTAAAGCCATAACTAAATACCTGCATTTGAAATAACTCTTTGAAGTGTATAGGATATGTGATTGAAAATGTTTTGAAAAAAAAAGTAGCAATACCTTCCTACTTAAACAGTTTCTTTCCTTATAAATCAGTTAATCAGGAATCTATTGGTGTGTTATAGTTTCAATACCAACAAGTTACTATACTTTTGAACATGTTTATGATTTTCTTGTCTTTTAATAAAAAGCACTTAAGAAATATTCACTCTATGAGCCTATTAGATCACAATATATTTTTGATTTTACAGTGGATTTTGTGCCCCTGTTGATCACCAACTTTAAGTTGCATGGTAGTAGCTTGAGAATTGATTTTTTTTTTGAACATTTGGCTGGGAAATGGCATCTTAGTAGGTTAATATCAGTTTCTGTTGGATATATATGTGGAAGATGATGATCTAAAGAGTGTTGAAGTCTTTTACCAAATGTGATAATTTTACTTGTTTTATTTCCTCTGCAAATATTCAGGGGAATGTTTGTAAAAAGAATTTCTGAACATTGGATAGCACAATTTTGTTAAAAGATCTTATTGTACATTCTCATTTTTAATTTCTACTATGATTTCATGTGAAACCAAAATTTAGCAATACTTTGTTACAGCACGCTTTACATGTTGCAATATTATTTGATGCCATGCCAGCAAAATGTTGTTTTGAATAACATTGAAATAAGATATGACGCAGCGTGCGTTTGTTCAAAATGTTCTGATAGGTTTTTTTAGGAGTACACAAGGTCTGCTTGTTTACCTCATTTAAAAATTCTGTGACACAATTTGAAGAACAAAGTTTTCCTGCCATCCCCTCAATCAGGTTGTTGCTGGGGACTTGGCTGTGTGTTAATGTTTGTGTTCGCCTGAATAACAGTGCCCGCAAGTGATAAGACATTATATAAATACATGTTTTAAATTGTTTCCTTTCCCTTCCAAATTTCAATTAACTTAAAAATGGGATTTAATTGCAAAAGATTTTAAATTAAACCATCTCTGTGGTGTTTTGATGCAAGGAATAAGCTGCTGACTTATGGATTGTTTCCAGGAGTTGTAAAGACCACTTATGCTTTGAGTGTTCATTTGAAATTCTTGACATGCTGCTTTTTTTTTGGACAATAAATTGCTCTTTATAGCTTACTAGTGGAAAAATATTTTTTGTAAAATTTACTGGATTTCTCGTAGCATTGTCAGTTATTTGTTGAATATTTGGGAATGCTTTATGCCTCAATGTGGATAAATATAGGTTAAGCATCTCAATTGGTGAGGCTGACAGATTTTTTTGAGCAGTTATTTCAAATTATATAAAAATTGTTTTTCAATTGAAAACATTAGTTCAGGTGATTGTTGTAAAAGTCAGTTGGTGCATTGTGATGTCGCCACCATTATGATATCATGCCAGTGGAAATGACATTTATTTCTTCTTGTCTTTCACTACATTTTTCTATTGAGACCTGCAATTTCTAAAGGTGTCACAGGTTTTACTGCACATATTGTGGAGAAACTTTCAGAATGAATTAGATTGTAATATTTTTCAGCACAAAAAAAATTGTTTACTCGGGCAATAACTGCATTTGAGTTTTTTCTTGTTATTTTGAAACAACAGTGGAATTTAACTTTTTCTGGTGTTACTAATCTTGCACCTGTTCACTTATCATTTGAGGCTTGTCCTCGGTACCTATTATTAACTCTTGATTTTCCAGTGCCTCAGACTAGAAATTCTAATTGTCATGGCGATCCCATTATTTACTGGCCTTTACTATATTTGTAATCTTCTCCATCCCTACAATTCCCACTTTATGAACCTTCTACCACTGACATCAACCACTTGTACATCCTCCTGTCCCCTTGCCCATGACTTCAGCCACCAAGGTTCCTTATTCTGAACTTTGCTCACTAAATCATTTGACCTCTTCAGCTCCCACTTCTCCTTCAAGATCCTTCTTAAAAACTATCTCTTTAACCAAGAGTTTAGCCATCTGTCCCAGCATCATCTTGTCTCAACTGCGCCCTCCTACCCCCATTTTTTTTTTGGTTGCATCTTTGTGAAGTGTGTTGGCAGGTTGTTGTACCATTAAAAACTAATTTAAGAACATAAGAAATAGGAGCAGGAGTAGGCCATCTAGCCCTTCGAGCCTGCCCCGCCATTCAATAAGATCATGGCTGATCTGTCGTGGCTCAGTTCCACATTCCCGCCCTCTCCCATAACCCTTAATCCCCTCTCTTATCAAAAACCCATCAACCCGCTTCTTAAAAATATTTAGCGAGGTAGCCTCCACCACTTCAACGGGCAGAGAATTCCAGAGATTCACCACCCTTTGAGTGAAGAAATTCCTCCTCAACTCCGTTCTAAACCGCCCCCCCTTTATCTTGAGGCTGTGCCCCCTAGTCCTACTGTCCTTTCTGAGCGGGAAGAGTCTCTCCACCTCTATCCTATCCATCCCATTCATCATCTTATACGTCTCAATGTGATCTCCCCTCATTCTTCTAAACTCTAACGAGTACAAGCCTAGTTTATTCAGCCTGTCCTCATAGCTCAACCCCCTCAACTCCGGTATCTGCTTAGTAAACCTCCTCTGCACTCCCTCCAAGGTCAAAATATCCTTGCGTAAGTGCGGCGACCAAAACTGCGCCAAAACTCCAGCTGCGGCCTCATCACCAATGCCCTATACAGCTGCAGCAAGACCTCCCTACTTTTATATTCAATCCCCCTCGCTATGAAGGCCAGCATCCCATTCGCCTTCCTGACCACCTGCTGCATCTGCAAGCTGGGTTTTTGCAACTCATGCACAAGGACCCCGAGATCCCTCTGCACCGTCGCCTGCTGCAGTTTTTTGCCACGTAAGTAATAATCCTTCCTACCATTATTCCTACCAAAGTGGACCACCTCGCACTTGCCAACATTAAATTCTATTTGCCATTTCCTGTCCCATTTGCCCAGCCTATCTAGATCCTTCTGTAGACTCTCCACACCCTCCGCACAATTTGCCGTTCCACCAATCTTGGTGTCATCAGCAAATTTCGACACCATACACTCGGTTCCCTCCTCCAGATCATCTATATAAATGGTTTTTTGCTTCAGAGATGTTACAAGGAAAGACAAAACGGATGTTTAAGGCACAATTGCCAAGAGTGCGAAGCAGACAAAGGACATGATAGTGCCCACGTTTTATTTATACTGAGAGATCATAAATAGCTGCTCCAAATGAGAAAGGGGAGTTTTCATTTTTTTTAAAAACCTGTGTTGTGTTCCTCTGATATGATTTTGCTTTTCAAAATGATTTGGAAACAAATTGGAGGAGACATTTTCAAACCTTTTTAGGTAAAGCTCAATACAGGAGCACCAACACTTCAATTTGTACTTCAGAGGGCAGCCTCTGCTTTTATTTTGTGGTGAAATCCCAAAATAATGGAGCTTTTTAAAATTCCTTCATGAATGTCACTGACAAGCAAATAATTGGGAATTGCCATCTTGAACTGCTACAGTCCTTCTTTTATCTGTTTGATAAAACTGAATGACTTGCTAGGCCATTTCAAAAGCAAATAAGAGTCAACTCTATTGCTGTGGGTCTAGAGTTACTTGTAGACCAGGCCAGGCAAGAGCAGCAGATTTCCTTACATGAAGGACACTAATGAATGAGGTTTTTCTGACAATCAATGATAGATTCATGAACCATTATTAAAATTAACTTTCAATTCCAGATTTATTAATTTGGCATTTAAAATTCCATCAGTTACTGAAATGCGATTTGGATTGGTGTCCCTAGAATATCATCTTGGGCTGGGCCTCTGGATTATTAGTCCAGTGACATTACCAATACACCATTGTCTTCCTAATAATTTGCTATCTCAATTTGTTGAACATTTAATAAGCAAAACGTTAGTTTGCTGTATCTGGGCAGAGGATCAAGTAACCTCTTTTGAAAGTTTTGGAGAATTGCACCAGTCTTCTACATTTCAGCACCATATTTCAACACTCCTTTACAATACAATAATGTTTAATTTCAGTTCTTTACAGGAGATCCGCTAATACATATGAAGAATAGTAGGTATTTTTAGTTTACATAGCAAAATGGTGTTGGACATTAAATATATTGGGTGTTTTCCAGTGGTGGTGATATTTGAGAATGAAGCAAGAATCGGAAGTAAATTGATTCTAGAAATGTCGATGAGAGCAAGTATAAGAGACGGTGGGGATGCAAAAAGAAGGAATTGAAAAGGGGCCAAATTGAACAAATAAGTGGTTAGAGGAAGGGGTAATTGATTTTTTTAAAACTTATGGTCCACGAGAATTGTCTTAAGGCTGAGATTCCACCCACCCCCCACCAACCCTTCTAAGTGTATTCCGTCACTGTACTTCCAGCAAACAATTCAATGGATGAAAAGTTTTTTGGGATATCCAAAGTTTGGCAAATTGTTATCTAATGGTGGTTCTTTGTTGAGGTTGTTTTAAATTACAGTTGATCTAGCAAGTTGAACCGTGTAAAGTATTCAGTACATCTGAGGTGACCTCAAAGATTGATCAACTCACTTTTGACCCCTTGACAATTACATGAATGTGAAAAATTCATGCTAAATATTAATCCTGAGACTTCTGTACTAATAATAGAGTAACATATAGTCTCATCCTTGATGATGAAGTGCTGTATGACGTGTTCTATCAAATGACTATGAAGTTAGTAATTCATGAGTGCCTTTATTTTTGAGTTGTATGTTAATGTGAGTGGTGTATATTCCATTTACCAACCAACCTATATGGATATTTTTATGTATTCTAAGAATATATTGTCCCTCCTTTATATTCATAAAGCAGAGGAGGAAACTATTTTCCCTAACATGCACGTGCCAACTCTTTAAAAGAGCTGTCCAATTAGTCCTACATATTTTATGTTTTCCTGTAGTCCTGAAAATGCCGTAGATGTGCATCAGTGGTCTGGGGATTAAACATAATGGGATAAGCTTAAATCAAATGTATCAGTGTTTTGGTGGCCATTTCTGTTTATCACATATTACTCCGCTGCAATTAAACATTCTGTTTGCATTTGTTGAAGAGTGAGCTGACGTACAGATGTGAGTTGTATTTTTGCGCCAAATCTCATCTGATTACAAATGGCTGAATTGCTTTCAAACAGTACTCTCTTCTGTTGGTCTCCTGCTTTGACAGCCAGCGTATGCGACACTGGGGTGCAGTTAGATCCCTTTTTGTTGACTTTATTTTTCCTTCTGTCAATTTTGTGTGTGGTTTTTTTTTGCATTGTGATTGTAGTGCTGTTGAGGAAATTTGACCAGTAAAATTGCAGAATCAGAAACCATTGTACTTTCTGCTTCCAGAGAAGCATTAGTGACCAGCAGCGTTAAGGTCAGATTGGAATCCAATCCATATAAATCTGCGACTAATATCACTGCAGATTGGCCAGCATAGTTTAATTGCCTTATCACTTATTTGCTTAGAATTTACTTTACACCTTTGCTGTGTGACATCCAGTATGTAGTCATTGTGCCAAAGAAACATAAGTGCCCAATTCGATGTTTCTTCCTGGTCAGGTTGTTTCTAGATTCCCTTTCCTTCGTCAGCTCTACAAAGTTACAATCAGGTATTCTATCCATGTGGTGCAATATTACAGATGAGTCAGCATCATAATTCATAATTTTAATAAATTTGACAAATCTTAAGTTTAACCAATATCTAGAGCAGTGTTTCCCAAGCTACTTTCTACTACGTCCCTGTTTTAACACTTAAAAATTAATGTGACTCCCTGATTGCAAGCAAAAACAAAACAATAATGCAGCACTGTAACATTCAGTGAATAGTCATTAAAGATTGAGTATTATAGATGAACATATACATAACCTAAATATGAAAAACTTTTTAAAGTACTTATAAAGTACTTATAAAAATGTAATTATTTTATGTACTCGCTCATCAGGCCATGCACAGTTTCTCAAAATCTAGCAATGTAGTTGATTGATATTGAGATTTCAAGAAGATTAAATAAATTAAATATAACTTCAGGCAAATATTCATTGGAAAAAGGAACCGTCACTTTGTATGTGGTTTGCAATGTCTTCAGTGTACCAAAATTCTGGCAGAGAAACTCTGAAGCGTGATTTTCTTTGTGCAGAAATCACACAAAATTTCAAATAAGCTGTTCAGTTTCAGCTGCAGGCAAATCCATGTCGTCAGGCTGCAATTGAACTTTAGCGATGGAAAATGATAGGTGTACTTCAGTGATGGAAAGTGCGAAAGGATGTTGCTGGTTACAGAGGGACACAGATAAGCGCAGAGTTGGGCTGAGAGGTGGCAAATGGAGTTTAATGTGGAGAAGTGTGAAGTGATTCATTTTGGAAGGAGTAACAGGAATATAAAGTACTGGACTAGTGATAAGATACTTGGTGGTGTAGATGAGCAGAGAGATCTCGGTATCCATGTGCATAGATCCCGGAAAGTTGGCACCCAGGTTGATAGGATTTTTGTTGTTTTTTTTTAAGGCGTACGGTGTCTTAGCTTTTATTGGTAGAGGGATTGAGTTTTGGAACCATGACGTCATGTTGCAGCTGTACAAAACTCTGGTGCAGCTTTAGTTAGAGTATTGCGTACAGTTCTAGTTATTGCATTGTAAGGAGGATGTGGAAGCATTGGAAAGGGTGCCGAGGAGATTTACCAGGATGTTGCCTGGTATGGTGGAAGGTCTTATGAGGAAAGGCTGAGGGACTTGAGACTCTTTTCGTTAGAGAGAAGAAGGTTAATGGGTGACTTAATAGAGGCATATAAGATGACCAGAGGATTAGATAGGGTGGACAGTGAGAGCCGTTTTTCCTTGGATGGAGATGGCTAGCACGAGGGGACCTAGTTTTAAATTGAGAGACGATAGATATAGGACAGATGTCAGAGGTAGGTTCTTTACTCGGAGAGTAAGGGTGTGGAATGTTCTGCCTGCCACAGTAGTGGACTCGTCAACATTAAGGGCATTTAAATGGTCATTGAAACATATGGATGACATGGGGGAGAGGCAAATATGCATCCAGGTGGCTGTGATGGTCGATTATCATGTATGTATTTGACTGCAGATGTAACTAGAAAAAAACTGCAATTTCCCAGACATGGATGTGTCATTTCAGTAGCAGCTGTCACACAAATAAGATCAATGAGGCTTGTGTGTATTTATGTATGTATGTTGGCTTGAGCTTACTATATGAAATAATCATGATTTTTATTACTTGTGATCCTATTCATTGTTTCTGTTTCTTGACTTGGGGTCACAGTTTGGGAATTGCTGACTTGGAGTTTATTTCCCCATGAAAGTTTTCCATTCAGTAGACTGGGAAAGGCCACAACTTCTCCTTCTAAATCCCTTCAATTCCTCAAATTATTCATAGGCTACATAATTAATTTATTCTCATGACAGACGGTATAATTATTTTGGAACTATATTTGTCCTTGGATTATAACTTCTATCTCTTAAGAGACAAACATCTTTTTGGAGGAATACATAATTCACTTTTCAGTGTTCAGGAATGTTTATAGCTCCCCCTCCCCCTACAATATCAAGAAAAATAAGTCCAAATTTTTGCTTTTCAGATTATTTCAAATCATGCTTTGACACTATGCTGTTGGATAATACTTTGTTTTTCCTTTATATTTGCAATTATGCTCCTATTATTTTTGTATTTAAATTGTGCTAGATTCATAATGGCTCTCACATCGCAGAGAAGCACGGCAGTGTTCAACATCTTAATTCCGTATATGTAGCAACACAGATACTATTTTATTGTGCAATCATTCGTAAGTATATTAATCACAATTGTAAATTCATCATTGTCAAAGCAAAATTCTGGGTACCACCACTAAGGAAATATCATTGACTCTATTTGAACTACTTTTTCACTTTTCATCATGTATTCCTTTTTAAATTTGGCTTAATAAAACAAAAGGTAAATTGGGTGCAGGGGTTAGGTATGTTCAATGTGGGAATTCATACGAGTACTCTATATTCAAGTATCTAATAATTACATTTTTAAAGAATTAACAAACACTCAAATCATTGGCACCTACTAGTTTTGCTTGTAACGAATGTCAGCATCTGACTTTCACCATCTGAACTTGACAGGATATCTAAACAAGAGCATTATATATCAGATTTAGCAAGAATAAAATGGCTAAAACCTCAAGTGCTTTACACACTTAGAGGACTCATCACTAAAATGAAGATAACAAAAACATTAGATTTTTGTTACAAATTGCAGAATGGTGAAATGTCACTATGTTGTGAAAATTTTTCATATCCGTGCATCCTCTAACAGGGGTCGTGCCAATTATGGCTCGTGAGTGGCATCTGGCGCTGGATTCAAATTCTACTTCAACAAGTTGAGCACAACAATTTAGACCCATACTCTAATGCACTACTGAGGTGGCACTGCACTTTTGGATGTGGCGTCTTTCAGATGAGACCAGAAACTGGTCTCCGAGGCGGATGTTAAAGATCTTGCAGCAGTATTCTGAAGAAGAGCAGGAGGCTTATTCCTGTTATCCTGGCAAATATGTATCCCTTAATTAACATCACTTAAAGCAGATTATCTGAATAGCACAGTGCTGATTTTGGGAGCATGCTGTGTACAAAGCTGCATTTCTCTACATTTCAACAATGACTACACTTTAGAAGTCCTTCATTGACTGTAAAGTGATTTCAGATGTTCTTGGGTCATGGAAAACACAAAAGAAATGCGGATATTTGAAAAAAAGCATTGTGATTGAAACATTGCTTATTCAGATGTTTTGACATAATGAATTGAATGCACATGCGATAGATACATTGCTAACGTACACAATACTGTCATGTCAGCGCATTCCAATAATTTTCCCCTTTGACCACCAAAAGAACAGATTGTGCCTGAATGTTCTGAAAGCCTGTACCATTGCTTCAATGGCACACAGGATTATTATGATGCACCACTGACTTCAAAGCCAGTATCTCACTTGCTCTGTCTGTATCTTGCTTCAAAATGAGTCTCAGCTGCCTTAGTAATGGAATGTTTAGTGTGCTATGTTTATTAAATTGAACATTGAAAGTAAGATTATAATGCAAAATGATCACTGTTCTTCGTATTGCATATGAAATACTGCTTTGTACAAAATGATTGCCATTTTTGCTGACATACTGGTGACAGCATGGTGGATAGGGGATTGGCTGTCAAATAGGAGGCAGAGAGTGGGTGTCAATGGGTGCTATTCAGATTGGCAGTTGGTGACTAGTGGAGTGCCCCAGGGATCGGTGCTGGGGCCTCAGCTATTTACCATTTATATAGATGATCTGGAGGAGGGAGCTGAATGTAAGGTGTCGAAATTTGCTGATGACACAAAGATAAGTGGAACAGCAAATTGTGCGGAGGGTGTGGAAAGTCTGCAGAGGGATCTAGATAGGCTGAGCGAGTGGGCGAGGACCTGGCAGATGGAATACAGTGTTGGCAAGTGTGAGGTTATCCACTTTGGTAGGAATAATAGTAGGAAGGACTACTACTTACAGGGCGAAAAGCTGCAGCATGCTATGGTGCAGAGGGACCTGGGGGTCCTTGTGCATGAGTCGCAAAAACCCAGCCTACAGGTGGTCAGGAAGGCAAATGGGATGCTGGCCTTCATAGCGAGGGGGATTGAATATAAAAGTAGGTAGGTCTTGCTGCAACTGTACAGGGCACTGGTGAGGCTGCAGCTGGAGTATTGTGTGCAGTTTTGGTCGCCGCACTTGCGCAAGGATATTTTGGCCTTGGAGGGAGTGCAGAGGAGGTTCACTAGGCTGATATCGGAGTTGAGGGGGTTGAGCTATGAAGAGAGGCTGAATAGACTGGGCTTGTACTCGTTAGAGTTTAGAAGGATGAGGGGGGATCTCATTGAGACGTATAAGATAATGAAAGGGATGGATAGGGTAGAGTTGGAGAGGTTCTTCCCGCTCAGAAAGGACAGCAGGACTAGAGGGCACAGCCTCATGATAAGTTGGGGGGGGGGGGGGAGCAGTTTAGAACAGAGTTGAGGAGGAACTTCTTCACTCAATGGGTAGTGAATCTCTGGAATTCTCTGCCCGTTGAAGTTGTGGAGGCTACCTCGCTAAATATATTTAAGACGCGGGTAGATAGGTTTTTGGTAGGCAAGGGGATTAAGGGTTATGGGGAGAAAGCGGGAAAATGGAACTGAGCCACTTCAGATCGGCCGTGATCTTATTGAATGGTGGGGCAGGCTCGAAGGGCTAGATGGCCTACTCCTGCTCCTATTTCTTATGTTCTTATGTTCAATTATTTTATGCATGGTAATTTGGGTTGTTATTGAGAAAGTGACAAGGTACCATAGAATCCCTACATACAGTGCAGAAGGAGGAAATTTGGCACATCAAGTTTGCACTGACTCTCTGAAAGAGCATCCTACCCAGGTCCCTTCCTTCCTCCCTCTCCCCGTAACCTTGCACATTTACTATGGCTAATTCACCTAACATACACATCTTTTGACACGAAGGGACAGTTTATGGCCAAACCACCTAACCTGCACCTCTTTGGACTGTGAGAAGAAACAGAGCATCCAGAGGAAATCTATGCAGGCATGGGGAGACCATGCAAACCTCACACAGTCAGTCACCAAAGACCAGAATCAAACCTGGGTGCCTGGTGTGAGGCAGAAGTGCTAACCACCACTGTGTCATCATGCCACCTCTGTAGCTTCAGCATTTTTATTCAGTCACAGGATGTGGGCATCACTGTCAAGGCCAGCATTGAATTTTTAAAATTCCACCAGCTTCCATGGTAGGATTTGAACCACTGATCCCAGAGCATTAGCCTGGGACTCTGGTTTACTAGTCCAGTGACAATACCATTAGACCACCATCTCCCCTCAGTGGAAATAAGAACCTGAAAACTTGTTCATATAATAGCTCCCAGTTATAAAATGATAGTCCTGAAGAAGAACGAGGTGGGCTGTCCCCAGTGGTTCATGGACGTAATTAAAGCAGCTCCGGTTACTGACAGGACTGACTTCAGGAGGAGCTTAATCATAAACCACGGGTTGTTAGGTTTCAGGCAATATAAATGCCTGCACCAATCAGATGTTGATTTGATGGCACCCCACCCTGTGACATGAACAAAATCAAGATGCTTGGAATCTAGTAATAGCTGGAAGTGCATCAACGCTGTGCTGTAACTTTTTAACATATGATCAAAACCATTGCTACACAATTGGATGGCAGCTGTTGTCCTACAGAAATGGAAAGCAAATTTATGTACAAAATTCATAAAATTCCTACAGTAACAAAGGAGGCCATTTGGGCCATTAGGTCAGCAATGATAATCCCACCCAGGCCCTATCCCCGTCACCCCACATATTTATCCTGCTAATCCCGCTAATTTACGTATCTCGAGACACTAAGGGGCAAAACCCGCAAATCATTGGAGTGAGGGGGGAAGCCGGAGCACTTGGAGGAAACCCACACATACGCGGGAAGTATGTGCAAGCTCCACTGAGACAGTGACCCAAGTCCCTGGAATGTGAAGCAGCAGTGCTAACCACTATGCCGCTCTGGCTCAATCATAAATTACTTAAATTTTCAAAGCCTGATAAAATAAGCAAAATGTAGCAGGCAGTAGAATTCTCAACTAAAAACAGAAAATCCTTAAAATATTCAGCAAGTTAGACAGCACCTTAGGGGAGAAAAAAACAGTTTATATTTCAGGTTGCTTGTTTTTCATCAGAACTGCTAAAAGTTAAAGATGTAACATGTTTTAAGCATATTGATAATTCAGGGCAGAGAACTTCAAAAACTCTGGCCTCCTCTTCTATCAATAGACTATCTCTGCAATTTTGATTCTTTATTGCGATATAGTTCTGTGGGTGAGATATCGCTATGGTGCTTTATTCAAGTGGCTTTAAAAGAAGAGTTCAATTTAAAAGAAGTATCTATTGCTACTGATGTCAATAGGACAGTTTAAGGTTTATCATGGCATTATTTAAGAGGAATAAATTATAAAGAGGAAAAATATCATTTCCCTGGCCCTCATTTAAAGCATTGAGAAAATCATGTAGAGTTTATCAAATTTCAGAAAAGTGCCCCAGAGGGATCCTGTTGTGGTGTTATTTTTATTCCAGGTTAAAGTCAATCTCTTACTACTTAACTAGTAACACTTACTACTAGCTGCCTGATGGGGGGTATACTTGTATGATATCCTAATGCAGCAATATGATTTTGCTTTGTGGACGTTTCCATTGTATATATACACACGTGTCAAACATTTGCAAGGTTCCTAAAAGGCAACAAAATAAGACAAGAGGCCAGTTGTCATCAGGACCCTTCACTGCACCCTGTGGATTCAGTGGGAGGAGTCTTTCTTGAAGCTAGCTCCACAAGCATGCAGGCAAAAAGCCTGCAAAATCAACTATGATTGACTGTGTCCAGATTTGACTGGGTACTGTGTCCAGGTGGCTGAAAAGCATCTCCCTGACCTATCTTGTTTTCGGCATTCCTGGGGAGAACAAGAATCAGCTTTAAATAGACTCTGAAGCTCTCCTTGAAACTCAGTATTGTTAACATTGATGGCTGGGAGGAGCTTGCTGCCAATCTTTCACAAACGCATCAAGTACATCTTTCACATCCAAGTGCCATCATGCTTTGAGTTCACATATCTTAATGATGAGGCAGGTTGGCAACAGAGAAGGAAAGAAAAGGAAGCAAATCCTGCTGTCTGAATCCTGCTACCTTGTGGGACATCCTACCCCATGTGTCTCACAATCTAGGTCAAGCATTGACTAGTCCACCTAACCGTCACATCTTTGGACTGTGGGTGGAAACCAGAGCATCCAAAGGAAATCCATGCCGACACTGGGAGAATGTGCAAATTCCATACAGACGATAATCCAAGTCCAGAATCGAACCCGGACCCCTTACGTTGGTAGGCAGCAGTGTCCACCACTTTGCCATTGTGCTCCTAATAATGCTCTCCATTCTGTGAGGGCAGTGCAGCACCCATTACCTGTGTTGTAGATTTTCATCGGAACTTCCCATTATTGTGTGTGTAATATATATATATTTGACAGCGCTTAGCAAATTATTTTCCAATGTGACCCTATTTTACCATTTGAAAATTAATGTGATTCCAGATGACAACAATAAAGCAGCACAGTAACATTCAGCATATAAAGTTCAACATATACTATATCATACTTTAAAAAAAAACACATTTTAAAATTAATTGGGAAATGTTTTATTATTTTATGTAGTCATAGTCCGTTACTTCATCTGAGCCACTCCAGCTCAATGACCTTGGCCAGGAAGTAGCAAAGCTGCAGGTTGAAGGTTTGGCAGTGCTCATGTTGGAATTGGATTGTACCACAATGAAAGGGTGATAGGGTGGGCTCAGACAGGTTGCTGCTCAGCAGTGGCGGCATTGTCAATAGGTTCATGACTGGGACCGATCTTTGAGGAAAGTGGAATGCTACTGAGCAGGCCTATAACATAATATGCAACAGTTACTGGCCAGTGAGATTTTAGCAAAACTGTGCATATTCCCTGGCGGGAGAAGACTCAGTGAAGCAGCTCAGCGCAGGAGCCTACAACATGGCAGGGAGAGAGAGGCCAAAAGATGAACAGGGCATGGGCAGCGCTGGACTTAGCCTGGACGTTGGTGACATTGTTTCAGAGATGGGAGTTTGCAACCGATTTCGTTATTTCTGGACTGCACAGTTCTCTAACCACGGGTATGGGAATTTGTAATGCATGAAGTTGACAGGAAATGTTTGCTGACACAAGATGTATGCTTCTGACAAAAATCAAAAGCAATAGAATGCAAGGGGGTAGAAGTTATATTTCAGCTATACAATCCCTTGGGTAGATTACATCTTGAGTACTGTGAACTGATAAAGAGAACAAAGCTTTAGGAATAAGTTTTTTGCCTTGGAGGGAGAACGTATTAAAACAATCCCTGGACTCAATGGTGGAGCTATGTGGATAAATTAAAGAAGCCAAGGTATTATTCCCTGTATTTATAAGGTTAAGATTGGTTGATATTTTCAAGGTATTAAAGGGGACAGATAATGTAGGTGGAGAAGATCTATTTCTGCTGGTTGGGGAGTCTAGGACATGGGGCATTGCCTAAAAATTAGAGTCAGAGCTTTAAGGAATGAAATTAGGAAACGCTTCTACACACAAAAGGGTAGTGTAAATTTGAAATTTACTTCCATGAAGGCCAGTTAATGCTAGATCAGTTGTTGATTTTAAAACTATGCTCATTAAATTATTAGCAAAAGGTAGACTGAATGATGGAATGGTGTCAAAAGGCTAAATGGCCTGCCCTGTTATAGTGTTCTTTGATTTATGGAAGTGATTTACTAGGTAGACGTGTCATTGTGGCTTAGTTAATAGCATTTTGTCCCAATTCAGAATTTTGTGGCTGTAAGCCCCTTGCCAGATATGTGAGCACAGAATCTACATTGACATTCCATTGCAGTACTGCGGAGTGCTACAGTGTTGGAGGTGCAGTCTTTTTGATAAGACCTTAAATCAAGGCCCCATCTGGTCTTTCAAAGGTATAAAAGATTACATGGCAGTATTTTGAAGAGGAGTTGCAAGAGTTATTCCTGGTGTCCTCGTCACTATTTATCCCTCATATATTGCTGTTTGTGAGAGCTTGCTGTGCACAAATTGCTGCCATATTTACATTACAGTAACTACACTTAATACTTTATAGCTAATGTACTCGGGAAGCCCTGGGATTGTGAAAGATGTGCTATAAATGCAAACCTATCTTCATTTTCTGTGTATATATTTAATATACATGCATTTATATAATATCCATGCGCATGTAGGCATTTAATGCAATCTGCCTAACTCTTTAGTGGAAAAGTGATGGCTTTAGAAAGGGGTATGCTTGAGAAATCTCATGGAGAAATGTGAAAATAAGCAGGAAGGTCAGTTGTAGCTTTTATTCATAAACTATAGTAAAGCTTGCGACACTGTCCAATATGATGCTATGTGGAAGACACTTATACCAAAGCATCTTATGTGGCTAATACAAAAGCTATACAGAAATGTTTCAGGGATCATCAGAGCTGGTGATGGGCTTATAACCAATTCCAGTTTGAGAAAGAAGCCAGGCAAGGGTGTCTTTAGTCACCTAGGCTTTTTACTATGCGGGAGAGATGATGAGAATGGGTAGAATATTTACCAGAGATATGGCTGCATCATTGTAAGCCATAGCATATGGAATCACAGGTATCCAGATACATGGCACGCTTCCTGAATAAAGGAAGAGAAAGGCACTTGGACAGGTTGAGTCAAAAAACATAATGAATCTTTTGGACTGAACATAAAGAAAGCAAGGGCCAGTGTTATGGTCCTAAATGGCAGTGGAAAATCAAGATTGGAAACAGTTAGATAGAATCAGTGGACACTAAAGTTACATCCAAAAATAAATATAGAACTATAGCAAGAGATGTGATTGGCGACTTGAATAGTGTCTGGAAGCATGAAGCTGGAAAAAAAATGTCCAGTACGTTACTAGTTTTGCGCTTTATGGATGTGAGAGTTCAACTGAAGAAATAGGATGAAAGGCAGACAACAGCTTTTGAAATGCAAGTGAGACAAAAGATGTTTAGAATCGGCTGAATGAACAGAAGTCAAAATGAGTGAGTTATCAACATAAAAGTTCAGGAATTAAAATAGTTGCTAAGTACAATTAGAGAAAGACAGTTATGGGTATTAGAAGTGAAGATGGCCTTTTCTGGTAACAACTGAAAGAGAAATTGAGGGTAAAAACAGAAGAGGAGGAAGAAAACTGGACCATAGAATCATAGAAACCCTACAGTGCAGAAATAGGCCATTTGGCCCATTGAGTCTGCACCGACCACAATCCCAGCCAGGCCCTACCCCCATATCCCTACATATTTACCCGCTAATCCCTCTAACCTATGCATCTCAGGTCACTAAGGGGCAATTTTAGCATGGCCAATCAACTTAACACACACACCTTTGGACTGTGGGAAGAAACTGGAGGAAACCCACACAGACACGAGGAGAATGTGCAAACTCCACACAGACGGTGACCCAAGCTGGGAATTGAACCCAGGACCCTGGCACTGTGAAGCAGCAGTGCTAACCACTGTGCTACCATGTCGCCCAGTAGATAACATTGAGACATGGACTCAAGGAAGCTTGAAGAAAACCAAAGGACAGTACCAATGGCCCTACTCAGGCTATGGTGGCAACATGAATGAAAAGGCAAAGAAGCATCTTTAGTGATGTAATTTTACTGCGATGGTGAAAAGTTTTTCAGGAAATGCTGCAATGTAAATTCTATATAAACATGATTTATAAAGGGAGAAGTTTTATCACATTTTTCTGTGGGGAAACAAACTACTACAAACAAATAATTTATGAAGGAGTTCAGGATAATATTTGGCTATTAATAACCCAAATGAAATAATAAAATATAATGCTTGAAGTTGCATGCTTTTTTTTAAGAGCACGAGTGAATTTATGCAGTAGTGTTGAGGAGAAATCTGGCATAATCTTGCCTGCTTCTCATTTATACCAATATGACCTCTTGGTTCCAGGAAAATGTAGTAGCATGTGACCTGCAAAGTGAGAGTGGGAAGCATTTCAGGCATTTTCTAGTCATGGGATGGGAAGTGGATATGAATAACATCATATGCTATAATCAGTCATTTTATTTTCCGTGACAGTCTTCCAGTCCATGATCTTTTTTTGTATGTGCCGCTTGTGTGTGTGTGTGTGTGAATCAGGATATTGAAAGTACAGGGACAACTTGCAATAAACTGAGCATGAACTTTTGTGATTGGCAAGACCAAATCCCTAATGAAAGAAAATAGTTTTTAGTAATTGCATGGAGAAATAATTAATTGGTTAATATGCATAGCATCACATAGTATTCCAGCACAGAAACAGGTAATTTGGATCAATAAATCCATGTTAGTGCTTAAATTTCACATGAACTTTTGCCTGTTGACTTATTTTTGTATTCTTTTCTCCCTCAGAGTTTAGTTTCCCATTTGTGCACATCCTAACCTGTTTACCCCTGCTATTGTGGTGGAGTCTACATTCTCATCATTCTCTGAGCAAAGAAGTTGTTCTTAAATTCCTTCCTGGATTTTTGTTAGTGACTATCGTGCATTGATAGATCATCATTCTAGCCTTGCCCACATCTTCTACGTATACCCCACTGAATCCCCTCATAATTGTAAAGATTTTTATTGGGTCACCCTTATTTTCTAGAGGAGTCCCAGCCTGTTTAACTTTTCCCAGTGGGTATCAATTTTCAGTTCTGGTTTCATTCTCATAACTCCATGCTTGAAACCGTCTAATCAGATTTCTGCTCCTCCTGGTCTTGATCATAGAATTCCCTAAAGTACAGAAGGAGGCTGTTTGGCTCATTGAATCTGCATCAACTCTTACCCAGGCTTATTCTGTAACTCCATGTATTTATCCTGCTAGTCCCCCGAACCTATACACCTTGAGTCACTAAAGGGCAATTTAGCATGGCCAGGTAACCTATCCTGCACATCTTTGGACTGTGGGAAGAAACCTGAGCACATGGAGGAAACCCATGCAGACATGGGGAGGATGTGCAAACTCCGCAGACTGTCACTCAAGGCCAGAATTGAACCTGGCTCCCTGGCATTGTGAGGCAGCAGTGCTAACCACTATGCCACCCATTTTAATATTCTTATCAAGATGCTTAATATTCTATGTGACCATTGTTCATCGCTCCTTGATCTGTCTTCAGTTTTTGAAGATACCCTGCTACCATTTTCAAACTGTGTGTGGATGATCTTACCTGATTCCAATCTCAGCTATGCAATCATAGCCAATCTCCTCCTCCTTTTGCACTGTTATCCTTAAGTTGTCAAAGATCTAATCTTGGCTGCATCCTACTTATCATCTCCATGCTGCCTTGGCATGCATCTATACCTGATTTTTATTGCCTCCCCGTTAGCCACTGTGCCTTCAGCTGTCTCAGTTCTGAAAAAGATTGTGGATTCTCTCTGGCTGTTAAGTCCATGACGTTGTATCACTTAAAAAATTGTGATGACTCTGTAGTATTTATTTCCATTTTTTACATTTCCAAACTAATTGATCCAGCCTATTTATCAAATTTGTATTTTTTATTTTCCAGATATATCCGGCTGTATGGAAGAAAATTTAGCAAAGAAGATCACGTTGTATTTGTTAAGCTGCTGTATGAATTAGTTGTCATGCCTAAGCTTGAGATCAGCATGATGCAAGGATTCACACGATTGTTAATAAATTTACTCAAGTAAGTTCAGATTGAATTCCTAAAGTATGTGCTACTGCCAGACGTTACTGACAATTAACAAATAGACTTAAGCTACAAACTTCATCATGAAGTGTATTTTAGTGGGAGGGTGATGGTGAATGGATGTTTTTAGGACAGGCAAATGATTTTGGTGTTCCCCATTGGTCAGTTTTGGGTACTTCTTTTATTTTTGTTAACCGCCTAGACTTGAGTGTAGGGAACAGCAATGTAAAATTTACAGTATAAAATTCAGCAACGGAGTAGATGGTAATGAGCACATTTTTAGACTTCAAGACATGGGTCGGGTGGTTAAATGGCCAGAGACGTAGAGTCTCTGTGATATGAACTTTTGGGTGGATTAAAACGAAA
Source organism: Carcharhinus amblyrhynchos (assembly GCF_965287045.1). Classification (NCBI taxonomy): domain Eukaryota; kingdom Metazoa; phylum Chordata; class Chondrichthyes; order Carcharhiniformes; family Carcharhinidae; genus Carcharhinus; species Carcharhinus amblyrhynchos. The sequence continues at coordinate 42,935,608 of NC_137335.1, forward strand.
AGACAGCACACTATAAATGACAACAAAATACAGATGAACAGAGACACCTTGGAGTCCACATACATACACATTTGTAAAGGTGGTTTTAAAAAAAGCAAATGGATTACTTGGGTTGATAGATGGAGACGGAGATTGTTAAAGCCAGAGATTATGCAAAAGTTTGTAATCATTGGATAGGCCATATCTGGAATATTGTGAACAGTTCTGACAGTTCTAAAGCTTTTGCATCTTTTTTGAAAGGGTACAGGGGAGGTTTACCAGAATATTATTAGGGGTAACGGACTTTGGTTATGAGCAGAGGTTGGAAAGTTAGGACCGTTCTTCCTGGAACTGGAAATACTGAGGTACACTAATAGAGCTTTTTTGAGTTGAGAGATTTTGAAAGTGGCTGGAGAAAAACTTTTGCCTCTGGCTAGTGGGTTGATAATCAGAGGTCACAGATATAAAGTAATTGTGAAAAGATCTGTAGGAGAAAGTCAGAACCTGTTACACTCCAACTGTAAAGGTAATGGAAGCTGACTCCATAAATAATTCTGAAGGAGGTGGGGTAGGACAGGTAATTGAAGATACTGAATTTACAACATTATGACAAAAAGTAGTGGTATGGTTGCAAATTGTTTTGTTAGAGCCAGTATGATGGGCTGAATGTCCTCCTCTAAGTTGTGTTTACAAGTGCTATATTGTGCCATAACTTTCTATGATTCTGGAATAAATTAACCCGGGAAATAAAGAGCAATTTATTTACTTTGTGGTTGAAATATGGCATTCACTATGACAGGAACTGATTGAGGCAAAAACCTCAGATGCTTTTGAAAGGAAATTACGTATGTATGTGACAAAAACTGGAATGGAAAGTTATGCTGAAAGGAAGCAATTGAAAAGGAACACAATGCATCATTTGCATAAATGGCAGTTTTTAATAATGCTTTAGTTTTTGACATCTTGACCTGACTGAAACATGGCTTATGATGGTGACCCTGTCTGTCTGATCCAAGAGTTCTCAGTTTTTTTGTCACTTTTGTCCATGTCACTAGAATGATAAGAGTGGCATTCATTTCATAATCCTATTTCACCCTATTCCACATTTATTGTCTGCATTATTGATTTTTTTTCCAACCACATACTTAATCGCCCCTCAACCCACCAGATCTCAGTGTATTTATGATTAGATTACTCTCCTTCATCTGCTCAACCTCTTCACTTCCTTTGATACCATTGAATACTCCTTCCTCCTTTGGTGTTTCTCATTGGTAGTTGAGATCTATGGCATTGCTATCTTCTAATTGTGTTCATATTTGTTGTAATTAAATCATTATGTCATTCTGTATAGTCAATGATCCTGGATTTTAACTTGGAATTTCAGCTTTCTTCCCTTCTTTGCTCCATTAAGGAATGGAATGGAGAAACACATTAACACCCTGCTTTGTTGCTCTTCACATTAAAGCACAAATGTGTGGCCATTTTCCCAAGTTAAGTCTTGGCAAAATAGAAGCCACCGTTTTAACTCAAATCAACATCCATATGTCAATAATTTCAACTCCATCAAAATTCAGTAGCTGGCAGTGAAGAATCTTAGTTGTCCAAAATTAAGTTCCTGGCTCCTTGTCCATTGGTTTTTTTCTATTTCCTTGACTTTGTCCACCTTTACCATCACCTTTAAAAATTTTCAGTCTGCACATCTTAATTACCCTGAGAAGCTTTTCTTAACTATTTTCATGAATAAAATCTCACTTAAGAGTGTCATGGCTTACTTTACATTAAGTCATATACTTAATATATGTCATATATTCAGGCGGCAGTGCAGAGGGACCTCGGGGTCCTTGTGCATGAGTCGCAAAAACCCAGCTTGCAGGTGCAGCAGGTGGTCAGGAAGGCGAATGGGATGCTGGCCTTCATAGCGAGGGGGATTGAATATAAAAGTAGGGAGGTCTTGCTGCAGCTGTATAGGGCATTGGTGAGGCCGCAGCTGGAGTACTGTGTGCAGTTTTGGGCGCCGCACCTGCGCAAAGATATTTTGGCCTTGGAGGGAGTGCAGAGGAGGTTTACTAGGCTGATACTGGAGTTGAGGGGGTTGAGCTATGAGGAGAGGCTGAATAAACTAGGCTTGTACTCGTTAGAGTTTAGAAGAATGAGGGGAGATCTCATTGAGACGTATAAGATGATGAATGGGATGGATAGGATAGAGGTGGAGAGACTCTTCCCGCTCAAAAAAGACAGTAGGACTAGGGGGCACAGCCTCAAGATAAAAGGGGGGCGGTTTAGAACGGAGTTGAGGAGGAACTTCTTCACTCAAAGGGTGGTGAATCTCTGGAATTCTCTGCCCGTTGAAGTGGTGGAGGCTGCCTCGCTAAATATTTTTAAGATGCGGGTTGATGGGTTTTTGATGAGAGAGGGGATTAAGGGTTATGGGGAGAGGGCAGGAAAGTGGAACTGAGCAGCGACAGATCAGCCATGATCTTATTGAATGGCGGGGCAGGCTCGAAGGGCTGGATGGCCTACTCCTGCTCCTATTTCTTATGTTCTTACTTCCATTACTGCCATGCTTATCAAGCTCTCCTGGTACTCCATACCAAGGAAACTAATTTGAAGGTCCTCTTGGTCTCAATTCTGTACCCTTAATACATCTTAACTCTGATCCTCTCTAACAGGACGTGCCTGCAAAGCTCCTTCATTCCTCAGACATAGATCTACCTGTCCTGCCATACTTTCAGGCACTATGCCCCTGGAACCTTTGAATTTTGCCACTGCTTTGCTTATAATAACCTTTTAAAATATGTTTTTATGTTTCCTGCTTTTCTTCACTGGGTTGCTTTAGTTTTTCCCTCCTGCTTGACATTCACATTTTTCCTGCACGGAATAATGTGTCCTAATGCATCTTTCTGTATGCGAACAACATAGGAATGGCATTTATCGTCATAACCTTTTGAAGAAGAAATATGTTCTATTGTTTCTTTTCCATTTAACAGAGGTGCTTTACTAAGTATCTGAATTGGTCCTAAAAGAAAACTTAATGGAGCAATGAATTGTGCTTGAAATTTGGCATGCTTCTCCTTCATAGTTGCAATGTTTAGCTTTCAGCTTGTTTGTGCAGGGTCCAGGAGAAAAGTAAATTTGTCTTGTAATGACATTGCCTGCTCTGATTTCTCATAGTGTACAGTGCCTGGTTTCAAGCCCAGTAGATTGGCAGGGTCTAAGTTGATTGCCATGGAACAGAGTGCTTTTACAAGTCTTTTCTCCTTCTACCTAATTGTTTTACTGGTGCCTGTTGAGGGTTCTGAGTATGTGCAGGCTTTACAGTCTTCAAAAGGGTGACCTGGAAGCTAGACCTGTTTTACTAGTGCTCCTGGTTTTCATAGCTATTACTATTTTGCCGAGTTACTGTTAAATTTCATTATTTACGTAAAGAAGTTTAAACAATGCATCTTTTAAACAACACATTTGACTAACTATTTGTGGTCTCAAGTCACAGCAGCCTAAAATAAGCCTCCTTCTACTTTCCAGTCTATTACAATTCAAATAATTAGTGGAACTGATTGTGATAAGTTATGTTCAATCAAAATTTGCAAATTTTTAATGATGCTTTGTTTCCTGAACTGATTTGTATCAATTGAAAAATATGACTCGGTGGTAAGATCCAAACTGAGAATTGGAGCATGGAATATTTTGTCCAGTTCATCCATCTGGTATCTGGGTCTAATGGTTGTTAGTAATAATATGTGCCAAGGAGCTAGAAATTTGATGACAGATTAAGTTTAGGAACCCAGTGAGTTACCATATCAAATCATAAAAGTTACATATTTTGCATCATATCTTCTAGAATTTTTTTCTCTCTTTGGTAATTCTTTCAGTTTTTAGTTTGTTCTTCCAATGGGAATGTCTTATCGTTATCTGATAGGCATTGCTTCCTAATTTGTTTTGTGAAAAGGAACAGTTCTCCATGTTGTAGATTTCTTGAGATATGCTTAAATTTAAGTTTCAGAAAATCTCACCAGTGATTTCTCTGTCTGTTACTCAGGCATTCCAAGAGTATTGTTACACATTGTTAAAGTTATTATGCAGAGAATTATAGCACATATTGAGCAATGTTTTTCACTCAATACTATAACTTATCTCTGCTGGGAAACTTTTTTTTTGAAGAGATTTTAATAAGTCAATAAATGTAAAGGTGCTTATTTGGATTTTATTATGTTCATTATGTTGGTATGATGTAAAGGAAAATTGCTCCAACTGTGACATCTAAAAATATTTAACATCAGATTCATATTTTGATATTTGATTCACATTTTTCTAAAATGCACAACTCTTATTTGTCTGGTCTAGATGCAGATTCAGATTCTTCGAGTAGAAAATGTTCTAACAATTGACACACTTAGTATTTGTAAACACTGTAAAGGTTTTGTGTAAGTTTCCAGTCACCTCCAACTGGAAGAAGCACTCCAATTTTTCAAGTTTTTAATTCTTCTTTGGCCTCACCTGCATCCCTACCTATGATTGCTAAACTTGACCTGTTTAACAGCTTTCTTCCTTTGGCTCTTGATGCATTTGTCTCCACATCTCTTACTGCCTTCAAGTCAACTGTTTCCTGATACAATTTGCATAGTCGCACCTTTAAATTGTGGACTCGTTGTTCACAACCAAATTAGTATAATACAAATTTCCATTCCGCTTACCATCCAAACCATCCCACTGTTTCAATGGTAAGGAAGACTCTGTAAATTATTTAATGTGGAGCCCCTCTTCAGACTACCTCCCTTACCACACCCAAACCTTTTCTGGCTGTCCCAGACCTCCATTACCAAATGTGAAGATTTTGCAGGCTCAAACATAGAAATCATCTGCTCAGTTACTTCAGCTGTCCACATCCTACTCAAATTGCAGTGTTTAACATAATTGAAGGATTTGACAAGAGAGATAGCAAGAACCTATTTCTTCTGGTGGGAAAATCCAGAATGAGGATGCATGAACTTAAGCTAGGAGCTAGGCTGTTTTGCAATAACATCAGAAAGAGTAGTAGACCCAGCATCCTCACACAGCATCAGGTTTGATTCCCAGTTTGGGTCACTGTCTGAGTGGCGTTTGCACATTCATCCTGTGTCTGCATGGGTTTCCTCTGGGTACCCTGGTTTCCTCCCACAGTCCAACAGACCGAAAGTGCTGGTTAGGTGCATGCTAAATTCTCCCTCAGCGTACGTGAACTGGTGCCAGAGTGTGGCAACTAGGGGATTTTCACAGTATCTTCATTGCAGTGTTAATGTAAGCCTATATGTGACACTAATAAATAAAATAAAAGTAGAAAGATTCAGTTAAAATTTTTACTACTTGTGCCCTCCCCTCATATCATGCCTTGCCCCAATACCACATCATTCCACAACTTCTCTTGCTTATTCCTCCTAGCCTGTACCAAATTTTTTGCCTTTATAAGATTTGCCTCAGATGGCCTTGAGCACCTACTGAACCAACTGTTCAAGTGCATTAATTAGAGCAATTAATAACCAGTCACTATAGTCTGCTGGCACTCTATGGATTGTGCTCAGAGATAAGAGAATAATTCTCCAGAGTATCTTCTCCTGAATATCTCCATGCATTTTTTCTTGTCATTTGTTGCTGGGGGGTGCCTTTGGTACCTATAGGTCACAGCATGTTTGGATGGGGAAGATCTGATGGATTAGCTAATAATTTCCTATCTTTTGCCTCCATGTTTAATTTTTCACCTTTTCAAATTAGAAAAATGAGGATAGTAAAGGAATTTTAAAAAACACAAGGCACTTACAGAAAGTTAAAAATTATCATTCTTGCCATGAAAAGTGCTGTGGGAAATCTATTGGTAATCTATGAAAATAAGTACATAATTTGGTGACTAACTGATTATAAAATTCAAATTTGCCTGTGGCTTATAATGTAATTGGAGCCTCTTAGCTAGATAAATGCTATATGTTCCAATGTTTTTGTTCTGGTTCACTTACCTGTTTGTAAATTGCATTTATGTGTTTTTGTTATTGCCTAGAAAAAAAGAACTCCTATCAAGGGAAGATTTGCAGTTGCCATGGAGACCATTGTATGAAATGGTGGAAAGAATTTTGTATTCAAAGACAGAGCATCTTGGACTCAACTGGTTTCCAAAGTATGTGGATTTTTTGTTCAGTTTTTTGCTGAGCTATTATTGAATTAGAATTTTGCAATATAAATTTTTCTTGTATTTTCCCTTTCTGCTGTTCTGCTCCCCTTTCCTAGGGAGCATTTCCAGGTGAGGCCTCACCAGTGCCCTCTATATTTGTCATAATACTTCTTCACTCTTGTATTCTAATTCTTTAAAACAGAGCTGGCATATCATTTGAGTTCCTAATTGCTTGCTGTACTTGCATGCTAACTTCGTGTGCAAGGCCATCAAAGTCCCTCTGAATGCAACCATTCCCTAGTCTCTTGCCATTTAAAAAATATTCTGCCTTTTTATTTTTCTTACCGTCGTGAACACTGTGACACACTTTGGCATGTCATTTTCCCTCTGGCATGTTCCAGCCCACTCACCCAACCCATCTATATTCCTCTGCAGCTTCTTTGCATCTTCATTATCAGTTATTTCACATCTGATTTTGAATGCAACTTGACTATGTTACATTCAATTCCCTTTTTTAAGTTATTAGTAAGACTGTAAATTGTTAAGTACTGATCCTAGTTGTATGTCACTAGTTGCAACATGTCAATCAGAATATGTCCAGTTTATTCCTAATCTCTGCTTTATGCACACTGATCAATCCTCAATCCATGCTAAAATATTAACTCCCAAACACACAAGTCCCAATTTTGTGTAATTGCCTCTTATGTAACACCTTATCAAGTGCTTTATGAAAATCCAGTTACAACAACTGGTTCACCCTGATCCATCTTACTTCTTCAAAAAGCACAACTATCAAACAGAATTCTCTTTCATAAATCCATGTTGACTCTGCTTAATCATGTCATGATTTTTTAAGTGCTCTTATCACATTTGTAATATAAACTCCAACATTTTGTCTACAATTAATGTTAAGCTAACTGTCCTATTGTTCCCCAGTTCTATTATTTCTCCTTTCTTAAATAGCGGCTTACATTTGATGTCTCCCAATCCTTGGAAACTGTTCCAGAATCTTAAAGAATTCTGGAAAATTAAAACCAGTTCATCTGTTGTCTCTGCAGCTACCTCTTGTAAGACTCTTTCTACTGTATTAAATGGTTGGCTACAGGGATACTTAGTCTCATTAGTTTCTTTAGCATTCTTTCTTAAACTGACTTATTTTTAGTTTGTCAGTCACAGTAGACCATTAGTGCTCTATTATTTACAGAATGCTCTTTGTAGCTTCTACTGTGAAGACAATTACAAAGTATTAGTTTAATATCCCTGTATTTTCTTATTCCCATTATAATTTCACCAGTCTTTGCCTCAGGTAACTGATGTTGACTTTAAATAATCTTTTCCTGTATATATACTGATAGAAGTGTTTGCAATCTGTTTTTATGTCTCTTGCTAGTCTATTCTCATTCTGTTTTCTCTTTCCTGATTTCCTGATAATTTTATGCTCCTCTTGCATTCTAAATTATTTCCTATCTTTATGCTTATTATTCTTTTTAACAATATTGTAAACTTATTCTTTGATCTAATACTATTTTTGTATTCTCTTGTTACCCATAGTTGGTTCACATTTTCTGCAGCCTTTATGTACCTTAACAAAATGTAAATTTGTTGCCAATGATATATTAATTTTTGGAATGCTGCTGTCATATCTTTCGATGTTATTTCCTAACCTACCTTTTCAACCCTCCTCATATCTACATAGCTTGCTTTGTTTAGACTTAAGATCGTAATTTTGAACTGTTGTAAGTCGCTTTCTATCATCCAATGATCACTCTTCCCTAAAGGCTAATTTACTGTGAGGTTATTAATTAACCCTTTCTTATTTCACAATACTGGATCCAAAATAGTCTACGCTCTCGTTCTTCAACATTCTGAACTAGAAAACTATCTTGTATATATTCCATGAACATAACTTCCACAATATTCCTACAGATTTAGTTTTCCAAGGCTATCTGAAGATAAAAGATGATTACTGTGTTTTTGCAATACCATTATTGCGTGTCCTATTAATTTTCCTGAATAATACTCTGCCCTAAACAAGAACTGCTTTTAGGGGGCCTATAAACATCTCCCACCAAAGATTTCTGCTCTTGCTTTCTTTTAGCTCCATCCAGGCTCATTCTACTTTTTTCTCCAAGTTAAGATTCTTTCTATTGTTTTATCCTGTCCATATTATCAGGGTTAACCCCCCCCCCCCCCCCACCTTTTCCATTTTGTCCCTCTTCTAACAATTAAGTATCCCAAAATATTTAGTTCCTAATTTTGGTCACTGCAACCACAACTTTATAATAGCTATTAAATCATTCTTTAATGTTAAAATAATTGCATTTAATTAATTGAGATTGCTTATGTGTCTAATATTATTTTGAACTTTCCTTGATCAGTTTCATTTGGCAATGACTGAACTTTCTGAAGGTGCTTTGATTATGATATAAAATTTAATCTCAATCTTTGTGAAAAAGCCCCATTTTTTTTCCTTTGGTAGGTGCAAATATTCAGGCAAAATTGCTGCTACTTACGTGCAGTGCGATGTATTCTCAATGGTGCTGTGGGAATATTGTGTTTAAATTTACTGTTCATCTCAAATGTACTTTCAAAATATATAAACTGAGATGGCAAGTGACAGTAGCTGTGTGAGCGCCACATAAATGCCAAAGACTGTCTTGTGCTCTTGTTGAGCAATAATATACCAGTGTTGCTAATCCATTGATTTTGTGCCCTGTTTGACCTATTTCTCTTTATTATTCAGTTCGTTCCGACAAGGCTTCTCTTCCCCTAAATCGTGTGTGCTTAGTGTTTTGCATAGGTGGTAAGGAAGATGTTTATATGTTTGCCCGATCAATAATGCATGTTTTTTTAAATGTGGTGCTTATCACACAGATGTAACATTTTTTACTAAAAGTGCATCTTTTTTATGTGCATTATTTGATTAAAAACAGAATGATAACATTACACCACTATTGAGAATGTCGCACTGCATTTAAATTTCCCTTTGAGATGGATTGGAGCTGCTATTTGCATAAATGCCTTCTATGCCTCAACGAATAACTGCTAAGAAGAATGTTTAAAAGTGCCTTGCGTAGATTAAAATATTCAGTTACAAGTAGCAGAAATGAAGTACAATATACTTTTGTATATCCTATTTACAGTCATGTGACTTTATTGTTGGATTCATTTTGTCACATTCAAAGTCATTGCAGGAAAATTGCATACAGACGTTTGTTTTCAAGTGAGATTTCATGTACTAAGTAGAATAAATGAATTAAAATCCAGTTATATGTATCTCTAATATTCAAGTTGTTCCACTATGAAATTTAGGATGCAATAATTTGAACTTTACCCTTGTTTGAGCTTTTTAATTGTTTGTGAATATAATCTGCTTTATCCTGCATTTAGAAAAGTGAAAAGATAAATTTGCACCCATTCACCCTTCTGTTCTGTGCTTTTGTGACAATTATGCTGACATTTTCTGATTCTAAGTGGGAAACAGCTTTGTAAACTAAACCAGGAAGAAACACAAATAGAATGCACAAAACGTGTAAATTCCTATAGTTTGTATTCCAACTTCCTTTACATTCTAAATAGAGCTGAAAACTACAGTGAATCCTAAAGGATGGTGCATAGTGCTGATCTTATTGATCAGTTATGTATGGAAGTAGTGGATGTGTTGCAGGATGGCAGTCATGGAAGTAATAATTGATATCTAATTGTTTCAGACTTAACATACAGTGTATTGCTAGATTACTTCGACTCATGAACTGCTTTGAATGTTGCTTCTGTTTGAAGTTTTACTCATTCTCTTTCTCTTTTAAGCTCCGTAGAAAATGTTTTGAAGACACTGGTGAAATGCTGTCGACCGTGAGTACAGATTTTCTTACTGTAATATTTTCAATGTATTTTAAGTGTCTTTGATTTCATATTTTTCCTTGATGCTAGCTGTCACTGGGCAAGAATGTGCCAGTTGGAATATAATGTATTGTAGTGTGAAGTTAACCATTTTGGTGGGACAAATAGAAAAATTGAATTTTTTTAAGCGGTGAGAAACTGGGAAGTATTGGTATTAGGAGGAATTTGGGTATCTCTGCATATGATTCACAAAGTTAACATGCAGGTCCAATAAACAGTTGAGCAATTTGAATCTCAGGCTTTATTGTGAAGACTTTGGAATATAAGGATAAAGATGTTTTAATACAATTATATAAGGCTCTGGTAAGAATGCAGGGTAATGTTCTCAGTATTTAATGATATATCTTTCCTTTTAGAGGTAGTACGGCAATGGTTAAGTAGACTGAATCCTGGAATGTGTGTACTGTGCATTGAGGAAAAATTGAATTGACTCTGTTTATAACTCCTGAAGTTTTGAAGAGTGAGAGGTGATCTGATCGAAACATATTAAGTTCTTAGCAGAGTTGATGGTAGGAGGATGTTTCTCCTGTCTGAGCACTCAGACTCAGAATAAGGGATTGGCTATTTAGGACTGAGCTGAGAATTTTTTTTTTACTCAAAAGGGATGTAAAACTTTGAATCCTGTACCCAAAGATCTGTAGATGCTGAGCTCTTCAGTACTTTCAGAAGATCAATAGATTTTTTGTTTCTAAAATAATCAAGGGAAATGAATATAGCATGGGAAGATAGAACTGAGGCAAGTTCAAATTGGAGCAGGCCTGAAGGTCCAAATGGTGACCTCCTGTTCCTGTAACTTTAAATAGCCAGGCTTTGGGGCAGGTTGAACAGCGAGGCTTTGGGCCGATTAATGTGACTGAAGTAAAGTTACGATGTCACGGGGCAACTTGGTTGCATGGAATGTATGCCCTGTAATACATGAGAAGTCATTGATGCTACAGTGATGTGGGCGACCACATGTGCAAGAAATATCACAAACTGCAGAAGCTTGAACTCTGGGTTTCACTGTATTGCATATGTAAGGCTGAGAACGCCGTGGATAGCATGTTCAGACTGGTGGTCATGCTATGAGCATGGAGGCAGAAAAGGAATGGGTGACTGCAAGGCAGTTTGAGTGCCAAGCAGATAGTGCAGGAGCTCTCTGAGGTCCTGCTCACTAATCAGTTTTCCTTCCTGGATGCTGGTGAGGGTGTTCGTTTCTCTAAAGAATGCAGTCAGAGCCAAGTTTGTGGCACCACTGATGGCTCAGCTGAACAGAATGGGAGGAAGAAAAGGGGAAGAGTGATAGTGAAAGGGAATTTATTAGTAAGGGAAACAGACAAGCGCATCTTTTGCAGATGTGATTCTGGAGGCTGAGGGTGCACAGCTAGAGGACATGATTCACGTTGGTACGAACAATATAGGTAGAGAAAGGGATGAGGTCCTGCACTGCAGTTTAGGAATTTAGGAACAAGATTAGCGAGCAGGACCTCAAAGGTAGTAATCTCCACATTACACAAGGCCACGTGCTTGAGTGTAGAAATAGGAGAATAATGATTGTATGGCTGGAGGTATGGTGCTTCAGATTTCTGTGACCAGTTCTGAGGCAGGTGGGATGTGTACAAGTCAGACAGTCAATATCTGTATAGGACTGGGACAAATGTGCAGGGAGATTGCTGTTGTTTTGCAGAGGGTTTGAACTAGATTGGCAGAAGAATGGGGACCTGATGGCAGATTTGGGTGGGACAAATTCAGAGCAGGGAGTGAGAGACAGAAGATTAGTGGGTGATTCTGCAAGACGTAGGAAGAGAACCTTTAATGTAGCATGTACACTTTTATTTGACATTGTCTCTAAGTAGGTGAATGAGTTTTTTATATTTTCTGTGGAGTGTGACAAGCTCAGGCAACTTCAGTTCCTTCAGGCCTGTTAATGTTAAAAAAAAAAATTACAGTCCTATAATTGTCCTGTATGAAGTATCAAATTTTAGCAGTTTGGTTTGCAGAATAGATATTTCCCGCGGTCAGGCATTTTTTTCCCTTCCTGCACTTACACCTTTGTGCACCCTCCTCTTTCCCATTCTACAATCTGAATTGTGCTCCCTCATTCCTACTTTACCTCAGACCTTCTCTTCTATTTAATATCAACATTTACTGAATTGATGCTGCTGTTCTCTTGTTGAAGATGATGAAAGTGATCCCTTCTAGATACACAACTTTGCTAAAAATGCAGATTGATAGTAAAAGGCTACTCGTTATCCATCCCAGTTGAACTTCTGGGCTGAAAGATGAAAATGAGCATTTTCCAATTTGAAATTTTCCGACCAAATAAAATAATGATTCCAACTTGTTTGCTATGAAAGATCTGTCAGTTCAACATCTATTGTGGGAAGTTGCAGTAAGCTGCCTTCAAGGGTGATTGAGCCCTTGACCAGGTTGTACTTATAAAAGTGATGAGTAATTAATAGCATTTAATCTATCTGAATTATTTGAGGAGTTCACTGGCATTTTGGATAGGGAATGTCCTGGATATTATCTGTTTGAACTTCCAGAAAGCATTTGATAAGTTCATGCAAGAGTTGAACACAATTAAGGGTTTGTGGAGGTAACTTTGACTGAGAAATTGCCTAGGAGATAGGAGAAAGACTTCAGCTTCTGAGTAGTTGGATATAAAAAATAATGTTTTCTACAATTATAATGCCCCAGATGAAAAAGTTGAGTTGTACATCTATGTTTGCTGATCCACTTAAGTTCGGAGCTGAGGTGATTTCTGTAGATACAGTAGGAAGTTACTAAAGGATAGAGATTGACTAAGTGAGTGGGACAAACTATGGCAGATGGAGTTTGTTGTGATTAAGTGATCCGCTTTGGATCAGGTGAAGATGAGCTGAATATTTTCTTAACCTTTAGAGATTAGTGGCTGCGGAGGGACAAAGTGATTTAGATGTGCATTTACGCAGCACTAAAAACTAGTGCTCGGGTCCAGAAAAAAACAAAATACAAATGCAATGTTGGTCTTTATCTGAAGTAGATTGGAATGCAGTGCAGATGTGATGTTTCAGTTGAACAGATCATTGATCTGATGCCATCTGGTTACTCGAGTACACTGGCATTGGGCAATGTTTATTGGTGTTGTAGAGTATACAATACAGATTGAGTAGAACAGTATCACAAAAATGATCCCTTCCTTCAATTATTAAACCTGAGGGGTGATCTGATTGAGGTATTTACAATGATTAAACAATTGCAGAACAGGGAAAATATTTCATTTGGTGGGAAAATCCAAAATAAGGGACTCTGAGCCATAAACACTTATTACACAGCAAAATGGTCGGAAGTTAGGGTTATTGTTCTGAGGCGTAATCCTTTGTTCATTACAAGATAGTCCAATTAATAGTAACTTGACCAAGAACTGTTGGAATTATTTGACCAGGCAGTGGTATGAGTGAATGTCAGACTATCCAGTCCGGTTTGTGATGGGGAAAGCCGAGAAGTGCTGCAAGAACAACACGTTTATGGTCAAGCTGTGCGTAGTTATATATGGTTACTACCAATTCCATCACATACATGATTTTTTTAGCTGATATCTCAATATTGATGCACCAGAGCTTCTGGTTTCAGGCAGATGTATAGGTGACATTGGAAATGGGATTAGTTTATATCACAATTCTAATATCTTATATTTACCACAAATACAAGGACACGAAGTGGGAGTAGACCATATGACCTGTAGAGTCTGCTCTGTCATTCAGTACCGTCATGACTGATCTTGCGCTTCAGTTCCATTTTCCCATCTGTTCCCCGTGATACCCTGTGAAAGAACTGTGCATAGTAAGAAGTCTCACGACACTAGGTTAAAGTCCAACGTTTGGTAGCACAAGCCACTAGCTTTCGGAGTGCTGCCCCTTCATCAGGTAAGCGGAGTTATGTTCACAAACAGGGCATATAAAGACACAAACTCAATTTATGAAATAATGGTTGGAATGCGAGTCCTTACAGATAATCAAGTCTTAAAGGTCTTGGTGACACCATCTCCACAGACCTCGCCAAGGCCATCCCCACACACCCACTTCTTACCTTCAAACAACTGCACAACCTCACAGCCCATTGTCCACAGCAATCTAGCCAGCCTTCAGGAGAACAGTAACCATGATATCACACAACCCTGCCACAGCAACCTCTGCAAGATGTGCTGGATCATTGACACAGATGCTGTCATCTCGCGTGAGAACACCATCCACCAGGTACACGGTGCATACATTCGCAACTTGGCTGACGTTGTCTATCTGATAAGCTGCAGGAAAGGATGTCCCGAGGCATGGTACATTGGGGACACCATGCAGACGTTACAACAACGGATGAATGAACACCACTCGACAGTCACCAGGCAAGAGTGTTCTCTTCCTGTTGGGGAACACTTCAGCGGTCATGGGCATTTGGCCTCCGACCTTTGGATAAGCTTTGTCCAAGGCTGCCTTCACGACACACGACAACGCAGAGTTGCTGAGCAGAGACTGATAGCCAAGTTCTGCACACGTGAGGATGGCCTCAACCGGGATCTTGGGTTCATGCCACACTATCTGTAACCCCCACTAATTTGCCTGGGCTTGCAAAATCGCACTAACTGTCCGGGCTGGAGATAATACGCATCTCTTTAACCTGTGCTTAACCCTCTCTCCCCACTTACATTGTTTGTACCTTTAAGACTTGATTACCTGTAAAGACTCGCATTCCAATCATTATTTTGTAAATTGAGTTTGTGTCTTTATATGCCCTGTTTGTGAACAGAACTCCCTCTCAGTCGTTGAAGGGGCAACACTCTGAAAGCTAGTGGCTTGTGCAACCAAATAAACTTGTTGGACTTCTTATTGTGTTTACCTCAATCCAACGGCGGCATCTCCACATCAAAGAACTGTGCATACCAGACTTGCATGTGTTCAATGATGAAACATCAACACCCTTAAGGGTAGAAAATTCCAAAGAGTCACAACTCTTTGAGAGGAGTAATTTCTCCCTATCTCAGTTCTAAATGATTGGGGCCCATCTTCTGAGACTATTCCCCCTCCCCCACCCTATGTTTGCGATTTCCGCACCAGCAGAAACCATCTGTCAGCATTTACCTTATCAAGCTCTTTCAGTATAGTGTCTGTTTCAGTGAGATTACCCCTCATACTTCTAAACCCTGGAAGTATAGGCACAATTTACTCAGCCTCTCATCCCAGGGACCAATTTAGTGAACTTCCATTGTACCTCCTCCAATATAAATACATTCTTTCTTAGATATATAGATCAAAACTGAACACGACATTCCAAACACAGTCTCACCAAAATCCTGTACAATTGTAGAAAGATTTCTTTTCCAATCCTTTTGTCTTCCCAATTACTTGTTGTACCTGCATGCTAACTTTCTCTGTTCCTTGTATGAGTGCAATAAAACTGTTGTTTGAATTACTCAACATTGAACCCTGGTTTGTATAGAAAGCTCTGATACCATGAAGGCACCTCGGTCCACTGGATATGAACTTTCACGGAGTAGCAGTTAGAATTGGATTGTCACTACACTCCTAATTTCCTACCTGGAAATACAGCTGATCCTTTCTCCCCTGACCTTCCCACTCATAATTGTGTAGGGCATGTTGTCCCAGAGATGTTCAGTTGAGGGCTGCAGAGTCAGAGGTATTAACTATTATAAAACAGGTAAGTTTGAAGGTCGAGCCACTTGCAGAAGCCTTAGTGGGAGTGGGTATTTGGCTCCCAGTTATGTATATTTCTGTTTCCCAGCAGCAGTTAAACTTAACTGTCTGGTAATCTTTTGTTTACAGCATTTGAATCTTACAGCTCTTGGAGGCTGGTAGTGAACAATTAAAAATGGACAGTAGTTAGGCCCTATTACAAAGTGTTTTATTTTATTGTGTAGTGTATGTTTAAGCATGCATTTTTAAGTGTTTTATTGTTCACAATACTGTGGTGGAATTTGTGTTTTTGTATGATCAGAAATTATTTCTTGTTTGTGCAGGTATTTTCCAGATGAAGCTACAGCAGAGATGTTAGATGAATGGAAGCCACTAATGTGTCCTTTCGATGTTACCATGCAGAAGGCAATCAGCTATTTTGAAATGTTTCTTCCTACCTCCCTTCCTCCTCATCTGCATCATAAAGGATTCAGGTCAGTATATAGATAACTCGTTATTCCGTTTTAGATCTTTATCTTTGGGTAGTTCTCCCTTCGTGTGCATCATTCTTGAACTCTCAAAGGCATTTATTTCCTTGACCTCTGTCTTAGGACTGCTAAAGTGACTGGAGTTGCCTGGATGGTTGTAATTAATTCTGTATTTCTCATTCTTTGGGGTAAATACAGGCATCGATTGGTCTAGCAATTTCCTCTGGTAGGCTGGCTACCAGTGGTTTTGATGGTTGAAATGGCGAGCAAGACAGTAGAGAAAGAGATACAGAGTGAGAAAAGCAGCCATTCAAAGATATATTCTTCAGCCTATTAACAATGCTATGGAATTTGATTATTAATATGGTAATTGTAGTCATGTGTGCACATGCAAACTCATTTCATGACACATACAATTTTTCACTGTTATAACAGATGCTGCCTCTGTATCATATTGCACCCTCCTGGTGTGAGCCGTTGCAGTCTTCCCACTGATGAAAAGATGAAATTACAAAGAACAAAAAAGTACAGCTCAGGAACAGGCTCTTCGGCCCTCCAAGTCTGTGCCGATCATGATGCCCTGACTAAAGAAAAAAAAGTTGTGTCCTTATTCGGTCCGTATCCCTCTATTCCCTCCCTATACATGTACCCATCCAGATGCCCCTTAAATGTTGCAAATGTGCCTGCTTCCACCACCTCCTCTGGCAGTATATTCCAGGAACCCACCACACTCTGCGTGGAAAACATCCCCTGGAAATCTCCCTTAAATTTTCCCCCTCTTGCCTTGAACCTGTGCCCCTTTTAATTGACACTTCCATCCTGGGAAGAAGCCTCTGACTATCCACCCTGTCTATGCTTCTCATAATTTTGTAGCCCACTATTCGGTCTCCCCTCAGTCTCAGTCTTTCCAGTGAAAACAATCCCAGTTTATTCAATCTCTCCTCATAGCCAACACCCTCAAGACCAGGCAACATCCTTGTGAATCTTCTTTGCTCTCTGTCCAAAGCTTCCACATCTTTCTGTGGTGACCAGAACTGCACATGATGCTCCAAATGCAGCCTAATCAGAGTTTTATATAGCTGCAACATGATTTCCCTACTCTTGTACTCAATTGCAGAATGACAATTTTGTTTAAGCAGTCTCTATTATAAACATGAACACTGATTTAGAACATATTGCTTCAAAAGTTAGAACTTAGGTATTTCTGTGCAGCTTGCTGCCTGCCCTCAAACCTCTCCAATAAAAGACTATGCTTGCTCTTTATAACCTATATGCGCTGATACCAGTGATCAACCAGTTTAAATACATATGAATCTATAGAAGGGCACTGACTGTTTTGCTAATTGATGGTGAAATTGCTAATATGTTCTCAGTAATGTATTTTGAATTATCTTGTTTTTATTTCTCCAGGCTTTGGTTTGATGAATTTATAGGTCTTTATGTCACAGTTCAGAACCTCCCTCAGTGGGAAGGGGTAAGTCAACCATTCCATGGAGTAATTAAATAATAAAAGTCTTGCGTTCATATACTATCTTTCAGAGTGTCAGGATATCCTAAGTGCTTTACAGTCAGTGAAAGTGCTTTTAATTCTTAGTTTGTCTCATATGAAATGCAGCAACCAATTTGCGCACAGCAAGCTTCTGGAAACTGTAATGTGATAACGACTAGATAATCCGTTTTAATGATATTGATTGCAGGATAAACATTGACTAGGACACCATGGATAACTCCCTGTTCCTCTGCAGAATCATGCCATGGGATCTTGATCATCCAACTGAGGGGACAGATAGACAATCACGGTTTAAAGTTCCAAGTTTATTTTTGTTCACCAGCAGCCTTAGATTAACACTGCAGTGAAGTTACTGTGGAAATTCCCTAGTCGTCACACTAGGTGCCTGTTTGGGTACACTAAGGGAGAATTTAGCATGGTCAATGTACCTAACAAGCATGTTTTTCAGACTGTGGGAGGAAAGCAGAGCACCCAGAGGAAACCCATACAGATGCACAGACCGTGACCCAAATGGGAAATCGAACCTAAGTCCCTGGCGCTGTGCAGTAGCAGTGCTAACCACTGTGCCACAGTGCCAACCTATATAATTGTCTGATTTGAAAGATGGTACCACTGACAGTGCAGTATTCCCTCAGTACTGCACTGGATTGTGACTTGATATTTGTGCACAAGTCTTGAGTGAGTGGAACTTGAACCCAGAAACTTCTGCAGGAGAGACAAGAGTGCTGCCAACTGACATGACTGATACTGAGAATGCATTGAAGATATTTAGAGACATTGGTCAGCTTCCACGTGAATTCTGACACTGCTCGACTCTAAACCTCACAGCTCTCTAAAAATTTTGTCGTTCTTCAGCTGGCCATATCATTGGCTGCCATTCTTTAGCCACCCAGGCCCCATGCCATGGAATCCTCTCATGCCCTTAATCTTCTCTCTTCAGGTGCCTTAAAGTCCAGCTCTTGACTTAACTTCTCTTCACGCTTTCAGACATCCCTTCCTTTGGCTTGGTGTCCATTATTTTGGTTACACCTCTTGCTATATCAAAGCAAGCTGTAGCAAGTTACAGCACATGATATACAGATTACTGGTATTTTTGTTGGGAAAGTTTTGTTCAGACTTTCAGTTTTGCAAGTTAAAGATTTACGTTTTTAACGGACAGTTTTGTTCGCAAAACCATTTGGCAGAGAATGTAAATAGGAATAATTAACATTTTTGGGACTATCCTATGCAATGAAGGATGGGTTGATAATTCAAAAAAGCTCTAATTATTTTGAGAGTTGGCTGTTTTTTTTTCTCAAATCGTCTAAAAGTACCAAAGTAGGCTGCTTCAGTGCTGTAATTCTAATATGATTTCCAATAATGTAACAAATTTCCAGCTATTTTATGGTGACTTCTAAATTGAGAATTGCTTGTTAGCAATGTCTACACCCTTGTTATGACTGTAACACTATATTCTGCACTTCCTCCTTTCCTTCTCTGAATGGTATGCTTTGCCTGCATAGTGCTCAAGAAACAATACTTTTCACTGTGTACCAATACATGTGACAATAATAAATAAATCAAAATTAATTCTTTGGAATTTAAAAATGTATTTTCTGTTGTTAACAGAATTTGGTAAATCTGTTCGCACGTTTGGCTACAGATAACATTGGGTACATAGATTGGGATGAATACATTCCAAAGGTAACTTGCATTGTTGTTTTCAAGTGTATGAATGAATTTTTTTTTGTAGCTTGATAGTCTTTACTCGGAAGTAGAGATTGTGTCAGGATCTTATTGCATTATTCATTATTAGTGATCCAAATATCTTTCTGAAGAAAAGATGCTGCCACAATTTTAATCCTGGCTTTGTTCGTTTATAATTGTTGTTATTGTGAGTAAAACAAATATCCAAAAGTTGTGTTTGATATCACATTGTTTAGTGAATGCTGTATATTTTTACAGATTTTTACCAGAATTCTGAGGAGCTTAAATTTGCCAGTAGGAAGCAGCCAAGTTTTAATTTCCAAATATTTATCAAGTGCTTATGAGATTGGCCATGTAGTGGTCTGGATCGCTTCCATGCTGGTCAGTATTTAATTATGGACCTATTGCAATTCATTGAAAGTGTCTATATGTTTTATCGATAAATGCCAGTAAATACATTTTAGTACTTAAATTCATTTTTGTGGTGAAGAAGTTCTGTTGTACACCAATTTTATTTAAGTGCTTATTGTAGTTGTCCAATCAAAAATGCTGCAATTGCATCACAATTATATCAGATGTGTTTGTGAATGGGAAGGAGCATGTGTTCACTGTCCACAGCTACGCTGCTTTAATGTCCTCATTATTAAGCAAGTTCAGCAGCAATTGCCTGTTGAATGTGATAGAGATCCCACAGAAATGGTGGGAATTGAAAATCTTGATTACCGAGATTCGAAACTGTGCAAACGGTTAAATAACATTTCCGTAAGGAGAATAAATAGTTTACTTGTATGTAAGTTACCAAAGCTTAGACGTAACAATTAACACCCAGACTTCAATAAATTACTGGCTAAAATTTTGTGGGATGCCCATCGTTTTCTTCCATTACTTCAGAAAATGCCAAAAGACTACTTCATGCAGAATTAAACTACTTGTCTAGTTTTATTAACAAATATGACTTCCAGAAGAACAAAAGTAGTAGAGATACTAATGCAGAAAAATAATTGAAGTTGTGCAATATATCAGCAGGGTTAAGTATTTTTCACAAAACTATAACATCCACAATTCTCACTGCTCTTAGCAGCAAACCCTTAGAATGGTCATTGATGGCAAAGATGTGGCAATGATGCAACATTGCGCCCTATTTTACCATTTTGATTCTAAGTGCTGGGCGGACTTGAAACTTAGAGTGTTTCAGATCTGACTTTTAGACCTGTTCTCAGGTGCCCCCACATGCACTCTGCCCGCAAAAATATCAGCGATTCTGAATTGCGCTGCACAGGCCTGTGAGTGGGGCTTAATGTGCCCGAAACCCTGCAGCTTCGATCGGTGTCTCCAACTGTGCACGTGCAGAAAAAAAAATAGATAGAATGCGGCTTCCCTGCCACATTGCTTCCAGGCTGGATAATGCCTCCAACTGGCCCACACAGACAATGCCCACTCCCACAACATTACTGACCCTTTTATTCCCCCTCCCCCACCACCCAGACCGGTTATTCCTCCCCCCTCCCCTAAATGATCTCGGGCATAGCGACAGCAGACCACCCCACCCTCCCCCCTCACTGATCTCAGGCAGATTGGCAGTAGACACCACCCCCCCATCCCCACCCCAACACAGAACTCAAGCAGATAGGTAACTGACTCTCCACCCACCCCACCCCGACGGCTTAGCTGCTCACTAACTGGAGCACTTGAATTGGACTTGTATGGAACATGTCTATTTCACACCAATTCCAGATGGGCAAACACGGTGGTAAAGAGGGAAGTGTTGGGCGCGCAGCCCTTTAAGCCAATTTAAATGCATGCAAATCCATTTAAATGGCCATCACACCCATCTTGGACGCAGTCCCAATCGCTGCCCTTTTCAGGCCTAGGTAAAGGGGGAACTGATGTGGAGGCGGGCGCACATGGTGCTACTTGCCTCATGCCTGACTTTACCAGGTTTTTGCAAACACCATAGCACAGTTGAGCCTGTGGTGTAGCATCTGCATAATGTTTCTGATATAGAATAACAAGTGAGGTGTTTCAGAAAGTGAGACATGAACTAATGCAAGTCTTTGACACTATGATTTCAGAAGTTGTATTGTATCTTTCGAGGGAGTACAATGCAGATTCAGCAAGGTGAAACCAGGATCAGAAGATAAAATTATGAGAACAAATTGCATAACTGTGGCTTGTGTTTCCTTGTATTTAGAAAATTGAGGTGATCTATTTAAGAGGTTTAAAAATAAAAGAAATTGACAGAACACATACAGGAAAGATATTTCCTCTGGTGGGGAAATCCAGAACAAAGAGGAACAATCTTATAATTAGAGCTAGGCCATTTAGGAATGTAGCATATTTTCATGTGAAGAGTCGTAAGAAATCTGGGATTCTCTATAGATCCTCACTCTGACGGTTGAAAAATTCAAGACCAAAACCCCAGAGTTGCTGGAATGTTGGAGGAGTGATGGTAAGCCAGGGTCCTGTTTTCTCTCTAAGATGGATGTCAAAGATTCCCTGGCATTATTATCCTGCCCAATATTTAACCTTCAACTAACATCATTAAAAAGATGATCAGATTGTTAAATCTCGCTGCTTTGTGGCTGTCTTACCACGATTCCCCATGTTACAAGGATAATTGCATTTTATATGTACTCAGTTATGGATCAAAGCCGAGTAAATTAAAGGTCGTCATAATCTAATTTTGGGTCTTTAAGCAGCACCTTTCAAACCCATGACCACTACCACCTAGAAAGACAAGGGAGGCAGATATTTGGGAACACCACGATCTGGAGTTCCCCTCCAAGTCACCCACCGTCATAACTTGGAAATATACCACTGAACTTTCACTGCCACTGGTCAAAATCCTAGAACTCCCTCCCTAACATTACTGCAGGTGCACGTACATCTTGGCGACTGCAACAGTTTAGGAAGGCAGCCTACCACCAACTTCTCATGGGCAACTGAGGGTGGCTAATAAATGCTCACCTAGCCAGCGACATCCATTAATCCCGTAAATGAATTTTAAAAAATAACTGACTGGTAGTAGGGATGGGAGAGACTGAATATTATACACTTGTTTCTGTCATTGGCTTGTGAAGTGGGGTGGTGATAGTTGCAGGTGACAATATGGGATAAGCTTGATGGATCAGTTGATGTTTTCCTGTCTGTCACTGAAATATGTTCAGAAGGCAAGGATGAAAGTTTCAATGATCAAGGAGACATTATGCAACTTCCACAAAAATTGTCATTTATGTAAGTGCACATTCCATTGTCCCACTATTTGTTACAGGAGGAGAATATTAGATAATTTTGTGTTATGAATTTTTCCATTATGTTTAGTAAAACTAATTTGAAAGTAGAAAAAGCAAAATTATTTTTTGAAAAATGCCTTCTGTTTTGAATTTTCATGTAAAATCTGTGGTGTAGTTTGGATATCATAATGTAGTTCAATCTGAATAACAACTTCTAAAATCTTTTAATTTGATAGGGTGGTCCCAGTAAATTAGCACAGAAGCATCTGAGTGGATTTTTTAACAGCATTGAATCATTCTATCATCCTTCTAATAATGGTAGATGGCTGGTAGGTATTTCTGATTTTTATTGCATTCATGAAATAAATAATAATGTGATAATGAGATGCAGAATGCTACTGCGGTGCTTAAGTATTTGAGTGGATATTCTTCGCTGTCTGTTCTAGCCAGTTTGTATTCAATATATAAACTATGCCTAATACATGACTCAATGGATGTGTTGTAATATCTCAAATACTTTTAACTAAATTCTTAAAGGGCCTGTCTAATCTTTGTATGTTGTTAGATCACCAAATTAGTAGCATCATGGAACAAGGCCACTCAAGTACTGTTCAGTACTTAATTATTTCTGCTTTTCACCCTGAATTAAAACACCGTTGGGCAGAAATGCATACCTGGCTGTGGTGTGAAACATAGGCCACCTGTTATATTCCGCACCGGATATTTAATTCCATTGACTGCAGGTGGAACTGAAAATCAGGCACTCTATATAGTGCGTGGTCAATCTTATGCAGCTTGTTTTGTGCTACAGTCTGAGATGAATTTCTATCCTAAGATCTAATATTTTTGCTTTTTTAAACTTGTGACTTGTAGGTGGTGCAGGAAATATGTTAACTCTTGCTTGGATGTTTCAATTTCTTTGAATTTAATTTCTGCCTGTGTAATATCCTGTAAAGGGTAGCGACCACCAAGTGGAGTAACTGAATAACTATCTGTTAACAGGAATAACTATGTACAGAGATTGAGAGAGATGTTACGAATTACTCCAGTACAGCCTAGGAAAATCCACACAGCCCTAGGATTAACACGCTTCAGCCCAGTTCATCAAATGGGTCACGTGACCCCTTCAAGGGGTTTACTACTACATGCCTGTATTTACACATCTGCATTAGCAGTAAACAGTGCTGCAACAAGAAATAACTTGATTGCTGTGATGGAGTTTTCAAGTTTACATGCTCTTTATGCACCACAAGCTGGAAATACCTGATATTAAATGTCGGATACTGCAAGAGTACCAGGAGTAGGGCAGATAGATTTGCACGATTATATAATATTTCTCACAACAACTCAGTTCTCAATTTTTGCAGATTTTATTTAGTAGGCAAAAGGAGTCCTCGCTTAAAGTTGTGATAGTGTGCTTGAAAATCATGACATTAAGAAAACCATGGGATCAATGTTAAAAGAAATGTACAAGCTGAAATACTGTACATTCCTAGGTGAAATAAGAACATCAGGAATAGGAGTAGGCCATCTAGCCCTTCGAGCCTGCCCTGCCATTCAATAAGATCATGGCTGATCTGAAGTGGCTCAGTTCCACTTTCCCGCTTTCTCCCCATAACCCTTAATTCACTTGCCTACCAAAAACCTATCTACTCGCGTCTTAAATATATTTAGCGAGGTAGCCTCCACCACTTCAACGGGCAGAGAATTCCAGAGATTCACCACCCTTTGAGTGAAGAAGTTCCTCCTCAACTCTGTTCTAAACTGCTCCCCCCCCCCAATCTTGAGGCTGTGCCCTCTAGTCCTGCTGTCTTTTCTGAGTGGGAAGAACCTCTCCACCTCTACCCTGTCCATCCCTTTCATCATCTTATATGTCTCAATAAGATCCCCCCACATCCTTCTAAATTCTAACGAGTACAAGCCCAGTCTATTCAGCCTCTCTTCATAGCTCAACTCCGGTATCAGCCTAGTGAACCTCCTGTGCACTCCCTCCAAGGCCAAAATATCCTTGCGCAAGTGCGGCGACCAAAACTGCACACAGTACTGCAGCTGCGGCCTCACCAGTGCCCTGTACAGTTGCAGCAAGACCTCCCTACTTTTATATTCAATCCCCCTCGCTATGAAGGCCAGCATCCCATTTGCCTTCCTGACCACCTGCTGCACCTGTAGGCTGAGTTTTTGCGACTCATGCACAAGGACCCCCAGGTCCCTCTGCACTGTAGCATGCTGCAGCTTTTCGCCCTGTAAGTAGTAGTCCTTCCTACCATTATTCCTGCCAAAGTGGATAACCTCACACTTGCCAACATTGTATTCCATCTCCCAGGTCTTCGCCCACTCGCTCAGCCTATCTAGATCCCTCTGCAGACTTTCTACACCCTCAGCACAATTTGCTGTTCCACTTGTCTTTGTGTCATCAGCAAATTTCGACACCTTACACTCAGCTCCCTCCTCCAGATCATCTATATAAATGGTAAATAGCCGAGGCCCCAGCACCGATCCCTGGGGCACTCCAGTAGTCACCAACCACCAATCCGAATAGCACCCATTGACACCCACTCTCTGTCTCCTATTTGACAGCCAATCCCCTATCCACACTAACACCTTACCCCCAACTCCATGCCCCCGAACCTTCTGTAACAACCTTTTGTGCGGCACCTTATCAAACGCCTTCTGAAAATCGAGAAACACCACATCCACCGGTTCCCCTCCATCCACCGCACTAGACACATCCTCATAGAATTCCAATAAATTCGTCAGACACGACTTCCCCTTAACGAATCCGTGCTGCGTCTGCTCTATCAAACAATTCTTCTCAAGATGCCTCGCTATTTCTTCTTTGATGACGGGTTCAAGCAGTTTTCCTACAACAGACGTTAAACTAACCGGCCTATAATTCCCTGCCTTTTGCCTGCTACCCTTTTTAAACAGCGGCGTAACATTAGCCATTTTCCAATCTTCCGGCACTTCCCCGGAATCCAGCGAGGTTTGGAAAATAATCACTAATCAATAAC
Source organism: Carcharhinus amblyrhynchos (assembly GCF_965287045.1). NCBI lineage: Eukaryota > Metazoa > Chordata > Chondrichthyes > Carcharhiniformes > Carcharhinidae > Carcharhinus > Carcharhinus amblyrhynchos. Next base: position 42,961,196 of record NC_137335.1, read on the forward strand.
TTGAGAAATAAGATAACTAAATACAAAAGAAATTCAACACAGGACAGTAATTTTAATGACGTGGAGATGCTGACGTTTGATTGGGATAGGCACAGTAAGAAGCCTCACAACATCGGGTTAATGTTCAACAGATTTATTTGGTATCACCCAGTAAGTGATAACCAATCATTTTAGATTGACCAGGCTCCATCTGGTGGCAGAAGTTGGTCAGTGCAGTAAACTGTTGGAATCCTGGCAATAGCTATACTGACTAACTCCTCCTACAATGTGGAACCCAGGAGCTTCAGTTCACCAGTGGTGAAGCCAGGAGCCAAACAGCTGAAACCTGACCCTGGTAAGAACAGAGGGTGGGAAGCAAAGCTGGAGAATAACGCTGGGAGGCAGGGGCAGCATTGGGTGGGCGGAGTGCTCAAAGAAGGACTGAGGGTGAGAGCAGAAGTGCTGCCAGTCGGATCTGTGCACAGGCATGCCAGAGGAGAGGATGTCTGTGGCAAATGGCTTCAAAGCAAAACTAGCAACAGTAGATGGATATACTGACACTATCTTATTAAGAAGTCTCACAGCACCAGGTTAAAGTCCAACAGTTTTATTTGGTAGCACAAGCCACAAGCTTTCAGAGTGCTGCTCCTTCATCAGGTGAGTGGGGGTTCTGTTCACAAACAGGGCTTGTAACATCACAAACACAATTTACAAAATAATGGAATGCAAGTCTTTATAGCTAATCAAGTTTTAAAGGTACAGACAATGTGAGTGGAGAGAGGGTTAAGCACTGGTTAAAAAATTATCTGTAAAGACTTGCATTCTATTATTTTGTAAATTGAGTTTGTGTTGTTATAACCCTGTTTGTGAACAGAACTTCCACTCACCTGATGAAGGAGCAGCACTCTGAAAGCTTGTGGCTTGTGCTACCAAATAAACCTGTTGGATTTTAACCTGGTGTTTTGAAACTTCTTATTGTGCTTATCCCAGTCCAATGCTGGCAACTCCACACCATGACTATCTTATAACCATGTTAAAGATGCGCAATATTAAGAGAGCCAAAGTGGGGACTTAATATAAACCAAGGAATTTGTTATAGCATAACTTTGCAATCAGATAAATTGTCAGAATTTTGTTCAGCCCTTAATGTTAAACCTTTCTGGCTGTTGTAAAATTGGCATGTAATCTAACCATGAAAAAGAATTAATTATTTTTGAGCTAATACTTTATAAAGAAATAGACTGTGACAGTTGATGATTAGTTTTCTTCCAGTTAGAAAAGCAATAACTGCTTAAATTGTTTCCCTGTTTTTTCTTTCTGTTTCTCCCCCCACTTTATTTTGATTCTAATTTTCCTAGTTGGGACCTTGGGGATTGTGCAGGGAAACGTCTTACCTTTTCTCCAAGATGATATTTTTATATTTGTTGATTAGATGTTATGTACTCTTTTTCTTTGCCTGGTTGATATTGCCTTCCCAAAGTCTTTGCAGCAGGGGCTCTCCACAGTACACATTTTGAAAACCATAGTTTAGAAGCTCTTAGGGGATCTACATTTCATTACTATGGTGTTTTAACATTCCCTGATATTCTGATCTTTTTTCTCCTCCATATTTTTAAAATTGTCAGCGTTCAACATCATTTTATTAGTAATTAAATTCCTGATAGGAAATTATTCCTGATGAGTATCTTAGATATTTAGCTTTGGATATCAAAATCATAAATAAAGCCAAAGACATTTTTAGTCCCAAAAAAAATCTTTTATTTAGTCCATTTTCCCTTATTAATGCAAACCTGGAATGATCAATTCCACCTTAATTTCTCCAGTTTCCCATATGCTCTTTTAATATTTGTGTGTTTATACAATTCCTTGTTGCATGTTGTGATTGACTTGGATTCTTTCTTAATGCATACTGTTTGACCCTTTGTGCAGAAACAAAATCCAGCTACACCCTGATCACCTGGATGTTGCTAATTTAACAGTTTGGATAGCCTACCAAGAGTTGTACTTGATTTGCTTTGGTATTTTTTTACTACAACTGCTTTATCAGAATTTTTCATAATTCACATGCCTTCCATCTCTGTTTGTGCCAAACTCCCCTACCCAATTAATGGATCAGGACTTGTTTTTATTTTAAAACAGATGAAACTGATGAAGTTGTTACAACGGTTGCCTGCTAGTGTTGTGAGAAGATTGCACAGAGAACGATACAAAAAGGAAACCAGGCTAAATATCATACCAGACAGCCACAAGCTGACTGACCAAGACATTACCGATTTTGTAGAAAGCATCAAACAACCTGTATTGCTTGCTATGTTCAGTAAGACTGGAAGTCTGGAGGCTGCTCAGGCCCTTCAGAATCTGGCTCAGATGCGTCCTGAACTTGTTATTCCACCAGTACTTGAAAAGTAAGTCTTTAAATTAGGTCCTCCTGTTTTACAGTTGGAGCAATTGACTTCATTACTCGTATGACATTTATGGTTGAAAGTAACCTATTACAATTGTTAATTGTTTTTGAAAATAATGAGTTTACATTCCCTTAAATCTGCTTAGAATATATTTTAAATCAAATTAATTTTAAGACTTGTTTAAAAATTGGCAAACTGCTTTTGAAATAACCAAATGATGTATTACTTAATTACGCCTCAAATGTATAGAAAGAGTTATGCTTGGTCATTCATACAATAATGTCTCAGCGTTAACTGGGATATAAATAACCAAGCAGCATATTATAAAAGCAAAATACTGCAGATGCTGGAATCTGAAACAAAAACGGGAAATGCTGGAAAGTCTCAGCAGGTCTGACAACAGCTGTGGAGAGAAAATGGAGACAACATTTTGAGTCTAGCTGAGCCATTGTCGGAGAAGTGTATTTATTCTGCAAGGAAGGATCATGTTTCAGAATTTTTTCCACTGAAAAGATCACTAATATAAGTTAATGACAAAGACCTTGGTATACAGGGCACCATTTCAAAATTTGTAGATGAAATGAAATTTTAACCAGTTGTGAACTATGATGTGGATAGTGTAAAACATTAAAAGGATATGGGCAGGTTAATTGATCTGGTGACAAGTGGCAGATGAAATTTAAAGCCAAGAAGTGTGAAGTAATTCGTTTTGGTAGGAAGGATGCATAGAAACAATATTGAACAAAATGATACAATTCTAAAAAGGGCCCATGAACAAAGCGACCTGGATGTATATGTTCACAAATCATTGAAGGTGGTGGGCAGTCAAGAGAACGGTTAATAAAGCATAGAGCATTCTGGGCTTTTATTAATTGTGGGCACAGAATAAAAAAACAAAGAACTTATTAATCCCGTCGAAACATAGGTTCAGCCTCAAATGGATTATTGTGCCCAGTTGTGGGTGCTACACTTTAGGAGAGATGGGTTGAGATCCATCCAGGAATGAGAAACCTGATTTCCTTGGGTTGGAGAAGTTGGTCCCATTTTCCTTGGAGAAAAGAAGATTAACAGGAGATTGGATAGAGGTATTCAAAATTGTGAAGGATCGGGAGAAGCTGTTCCTATTGGTGGGGGGAATTGAGAACCAAAGGGCAAAGGTTTAAAGTTGTTGGCAAAAGAAGCAACGGCAGCATGAGGAAAAACCTTTTCATGTCGCAGGTAGTTAGAATCTGAAATGCACTGCCAGATAATGTGATGAAGACAGGTTCAAATTGAGACTTTCAAGCGGGAATTGCATCATTGTCCAAAAAGGAGAAAAAAAAATGCAGAATTACAGAGAAAAGGCAAGGGACTGAAGGGACTGACACTGTGTGGATTGCTCCTTTGGCAGGCCTGTGTAGAAATGATGACCAATGTTGTTACCATTCTGTGATTTGAAATGAGTTACTGAAAATGCACTGATGTGGGTTTTGAAATGCTCAAAGACTGGACATTGAAGTGCTTTTGTCCAAAGATTGAAAAAAAAAGCAACTTGCTAACCTTTCTTGCTAATGGGACTTTTTATCCATTATATTGGGAGATCATTAGTCCCAGATGTATTGCTGCACTGTTTGGCATAAGTCCCGCCCTCTGGTTGTGAGCATGGAGATTAAAACCGAGACATAACTCCAGTGGGATTCTCTGCTTCTGCTGGTAGTGCACCCCTGCCTACGGGGTTCTCGGTGGTTTGGGGTGGTCTCAAAGGGAATTGACATGGCACGTTCAGAGAATTCTGCCAGCAGTGAGCGGCATGCTGCCGCCCGTCACTGAGGAGCACGTGGCTTGGAGGCCAGAAAATCCTGCTCATGAACTCTTAACTGTTAGTCAAGTTTGTTCAAAGCAGAAAACTGTGGGCAAAACTTAGTCTCACCTAAAAAGGTTAGCATGCAAGAGGATAATTGTAAGTTGTTTTGTTCATGAGAATAAAGATATGAGAGTTTGATCATCATTGTTAATCTTATGTTCATTTGTACCTGGCCTCACTTCTTCAAATGGTTTATGGTTTGCTCTCAAAAATAGTGGAAGGGCACACATGGCAAGACACGAGAGCGAGAGACATGATTTTTCCCATCAGATGATAAGGTTGTACATTTGTTACATCTTGGGTTATGCTATTATAGTGTTAGATATTGGGCAGAATGGCATATAAGTGCAAGATGTTTTTTAATAGGAGTGATTGTCTCTCCGTATTACCAGAATATCTAAAACAAGACTGAAACTTTTGACACAGCCTTTAGACAATTACTTAGCCTCCTTGTGTGTGAGTATTAATGGAGACCTACAGAATGTAAGGCCACCTAAAGTTCCCCAAAACTTCATGGAAAGCAAGACAGAGGGTGGAAATTTATCATCATTTGCTATCTTTACTTTATTTAGATTATTTTATTTCTTTACGTAATACGTTATAATCACATATCCAACTTTTAACTGTTTGTCTGTTTTTTTTGATCTTCAGAACATATCCTGCATTGCAGACTTTGACAGAACCTCACCAACTTACAGCAACCCTAAGCTGTGTGATAGGAGTTGCACGCAGTCTGGTCTCTGGAGGGAAATGGTTCCCTGAAGGCCCAACACACATGCTACCTCTATTAATGAGAGCCCTACCTGGTGTGGACCCAAATGATTTCAGCAAATGCATGGTATATTAGTACTGTATTCTTAGATATATGGATAGATGTATGTGGAATTAAATCAAACATTTTCAAAGATACTTTCTCTTGCACCATATTCTGCTTACCCATCATCCCTGTTCTTGCTAGCCACTACTGGCTCTCGGTTAAAGAATACCCCAATTTTAAAACTATCATCCTTGTTTTCAAATCCCTCCATGGCCTAACCACTTCCTACCTCTTACCTTCTCCAGCCCTACAGCCTTCAAGATATCTGCGCACCTGTAATTTTATCCTTAAGAAAATCCCTGATTTTAATGCCTCCATGATTGGTGGCTGAAGCCCTAACCAATAAAACTCCCTCCCAAAACCCCCCTCAATCTCTGTCACCCACTTACAGTCACTCCTTAAAATCCACCTCTTTGAATAAGCTTTTAGTCATCTGCCTTAATATCTCCTTATGTGACTCAGTGCCATATTTTGTTTTTTAATACCCTTGTGAAACTCCTTGAAATGTTTCATGTTTCATCTAATATATGTAGCTAGTGAAGAAATTAAATTAAGTGCACTATAAACTGTGGTTGGTGTTTAATGAATTGTGGTTCCAGAAGTGAAGAAATTAGTATTGAGGTTATATTGTCAGTACCATAGAATCTGTACAGTGCAGAAGTGGCTCTTTGGTCTGTTGAGTCTGCACCAGCTCTCTGAAAGTGCATCCCACCCAGGCCCTCCCCTCCGCTCTATCCCCATGATCCTGCGCATTTACCATGGTCAGTCCACTTAATTTGCATATCTTTAGACTGTCGGAGAAACCCATGCATATACGGGGAGAACGTACAAACTCTACACAGTCACCCAAGGCCTGAATCGAACCCAGGTCCCTGGCGTTGTGAGACAGCAGTGCTAATCACTGTGCCACCATGCTGCCTACGTGTGAAAAAAATCTTTAGCTTGATATTTATGGATACTGGTGGTCGTCATATTAATCCAACTGTTTTTAAAAATGCCAGAAGGAAAAGAGCCCACATAAAGAGTAGCTGTGTATATCGCCAATGTGTTAAATGTTTACATTTGCCTTTCAAGAAATAACATGTAATGTAAATACTTGATAAGAGTATATGTTTGGTGACTGATTTATTTTAAATTAGCTTTTTACTGGACATTTTTAAAACAGTATTCTATCTCTGTATAGATCACATTCCAGTTTATAGCTACATTTTCTACTCTTGTGCCTTTGGTGGACTGTTCACCTGTTTTACAAGAGAGGAATGATCTCTCTGAGGTAAGTTCATTTAACAAACAGCAAAAATGTCTTGTTTACTTAAAAACCAACTTAAACCTTTAGGAAAACCAGAGAGATGAATATAATGCATGGAATCTTTATATAAGTATATAGAATCTCGCAGGACCAAAGTTCGCTGCTGTGCTTGCACTGGCTTTTTAAAAAAGACATTCTGGTGCCCATTGCCCTTTCCCCAGAACATTAATTATCTTCGTTCAGAGGTTTATGTTAAAGATATAGAAAATACTTGAAATGCGCAGTACATCAGTTAGCACCTGAAAAGAACAAGGGCTGGTTCCTGCTTGAGGAGAAAAGTTGTGGAATGAGAACAGGATGTAAGAAATTTGTTTATATTCTTAGAAGGTTTTAAAATTGGAGTAGAATCTCCCCACAATTTTACTAGGGTAGTGATGTGAGTTAAGGCTCATAGAATGTGAACATAAGAACATAAGAAATAGGAGCAGGAGTAGGCCATTTGGCCCTTCGAGCCTGCCTCGCCATTCAATAAGATCATGGCTGATCTGTCGTAGCTCAGTTCCACATTCCCGCCCTCTCCCCATAACCCTTAATCCCCTCGCTTATCAAAAACCCATCAACCCGCTTCTTAAAAATATTTAGCGAGGTAGCCTCCATCACTTCAACGGGCAGAGAATTCCAGAGATTCACCACCCTTTGAGTGAAGAAATTCTTCCTCAACTCCGTTCTAAACCACCCCCCCTTTATCTTGAGGCTGTGCCCCCTAGTCCTACTGTCCTTTCTGAGCGGGAAGAGCCTCTCCACCTCTATCCTATCCATCCCATTCATCATCTTATACGTCTCAATGAGATCTCCCCTCATTCTTCTAAACTCTAACGAGTACAAGCCTAGTTTATTCAGCCTCTCCTCATAGCTCAACCCCCTCAACTCCGGCATCAGCCTAGTAAACCTCCTCTGCACTCCCTCCAAGGCCAAAATATCCTTGCGTAAGTATGGCGCCCAAAACTGCACACAGTACTCCAGCTGCGGCCTCACCAATGCCCTATATAGCCGCAGCAAGACCTCCCTACTTTTATATTCAATCCCCCTCGCTATGAAGGCCAGCATTCCATTCGCCTTCCTGACCACCTGCTGCACCTGCAAGCTGGGTTTTTGCGACTCATGCACAAGGACCCCGAGGTCCCTCTGCACCGTCGCTTGCTGCAGTTTTTCTCCACGTAAGTAATAATCCTTCCTACCATTATTCCTACCAAAGTGGACCAACGCCTTCTGAAAATCAAGAAAGACCACATCCACCGGCTCTCCTCTATCCACCACCCTAGACACATCCTCATAGAACTCCAGTAAATCTGTCAGACATGACTCCCCCTTAACGAAACCATGCTGCGCCTGCTCTATCAGGCAATTCCCCTCAAGATGCCTCGCTATTTCCTCCTTGATGACGGATTCTAACATTTTACCTACAACAGACGTTAAACTAACCGGCCTATAATTCCCCGCCTTTTGCCTGGCACCCTTCTTAAACAACGGCGTAACATTAGCCGCTTTCCAATCTTCCAGCACTTCCCCGGAACCCAGCGACGTCTGGAAAATAACCACCAAGGCATCCACTATCACCTCCGCCATTTCTTTCAGAACCCTCAGATGCATTCCATCTGATCCTGGGATCCACAATCAGCCCCTCCAGTCTGTCGAGCACCGCCTCTCTAGTAACAGTAATGTCATTGAGACCCTCCAGTCCTACCACCTTTCCATCTCTAACACCCGACAAATTATTCACGTCCTCCTCCGTGAAGACTGAAACAAAAAAGTTATTCAAGACCTCAGCCATTTCCCCATCCCCTACCACTAAGTCCCCCTTCTCATCCTCTAAGGGTCCAACGTTCACCGTAGCCAGCCTCTTCCTTTTTATATACTTATAAAAACTCTTGCTACCCTTTTTTATATTAAGCGCTAGCTCAGCTTCATAGTTTCTCCTACCCTTCTTTATCAATTTCTTTGTCAATCTTTGTTGACATTTAAACCTCTCCCAATCCTCTTCTCGCCCACTACTCTTAGCTACTCTAAACGCCTCCGCTTTTAATTTAACACTTTCCTTCACCTCCTTCGTTATCCACATCATTACAAGACAAAACATCACTGAAATTAAAAGCCTAATGATAACCATTGTCCATTGTAAAAACTCATCTGGCTCACTAATGTCCTTTAGGGAAGGAAATCTGCCAATTTTACCTGGTATGGCCTGCATGTGACTCCCGACCCACAACAATCTGCTTGATTCTTTACTGCCCCCTCAAGGGCAGTTAAGAATGGGCATAAATGCTGACTCAACTGGCAGTACCCACGTCCCATGAAGAATAAAAAAGGAATCTGGTTTGATGATGAGACTTCATCTTCACAGTGATTGCACTGTGGCTACTCCTACCAGTACTGTCATGAACATCTGCAACAGCTTTTTGTTAGAGATTTTATTAGTTAACTAAATTTAATTTGGACTGCTATCGTAGATAGATTTGAATACAAGTCTCTAGAGCATTAGTTCAGGCCTCTGGCTTACTGGTCCAGTGACATTACCATTTCTCTTTCATTCCCTTGTTTCATGTGCTTGTATTGAAACAATGCATTGAAGTGTTTGGAAAGTCCTGAGGATGCGAAAGGCAATACACAAATACAGGTTCCATCTTTATTTCTACAATAAAGTAGCATGAAAACTTTTAACCAACTTAAAGCCAATTCCTTCTCTCATTGCAAAAGTTGAGGAACAAACAGATTGTTGGGTTAATTCAGGGCAACAAAGACGAGTTTTCAGTCAAGTTAGAGAGGTTTGTGACAATGGTGCTTTTGTTTGAGTGCATATGACAGGTTAAGACAGGATTGGGTTTGAGTTCAATGTTCTTGCAGATAAAAAGTTAGCTACAGTTGTAAGTTTGACACATGGGCTGAATTTTATGCTCACTGAGATGTGGGTTGGCAGGGGAGGGACGTGTACAATTGAGCGCTGTTTCTGGCCTTTCTCCATTTTAATTATGCACGTGATTAAGGTTTTGGGTAGCCCAGCTATCCATGGGCCAATTGTGGCCCTTAAGTAACCAGCCTGGCTCTACAAACCACCACCTCTCCCTATTACTACTTAACTCCATGTGCATCTCCAGCACTAATCTCCATTGGGAACTAGATGCAGTTCTAGCAGTGACCATTGCTCCTTATAGAGCTGCTAGGAACAGCAAACTGCTGACCATTTGATTAGCTAGCAGGTCTTGGAACTTCTCCCCAGATAGCACGGAAAGCTCAGATGAAGCCAATTAACTGTCCTGGATTCTGATGCAATGTAAAATTCCACCTGATAAAATCCCCTCTTGACTGAGATGATGAGTGTCTAGTGTCTGTAAAACTACAGCCTGGCAAGAATCATGCCTTTCATATGAGAAAGAAAATGGATGGAAGATTAGGTTTAAAAAAATACTTAACTTTCGTCCACATTAATATCATTCATATTGAAAGCTTTTGTCTGTTCAGTGTTTTTAATTGAAATGACATTGATGTCTTTTTCTGTTTTAGGTAGAGAGGGAACTTTGCTCAGCCACAGCAGAATTTGAAGATTTTGTTCTTCAGTTTATGGACAGGTATGTTTTAAGGGCTCATGGATTATTATAATAGTTCATACATAATGTAGGTTCATACATTATGGATGCTACATAATTTATTAATCAGATTATTAAGAAAACATGTTAATACCACATTTATTACTCCTTTATAAAAAGCTGATATATTTGTTTAAGAATGACACTGAAGGCTAAAAATGTCAACATAGATAAATAATCCACATTTGTTCCTGTTTTTGACACCATGGAAATTAATCTTAAGAAAATGTTGGAACAGTATTCAGTGATGGAGATTTTTGGATCTGAATTTTTGTTTAGGAAGAGTAATGAAGAGGGGTAGAGTTTATGCTATTCTGCATACTTGGTCTTAGAAGTAGCAGGTTCCAGTGATGAGCTGAATGGTACTTTCTCCCCAAAGTGCTCTTTCCTTCTGAAGTAGTTTCCTGATCCTTTTCCAGATGGCCATTCTTATGTGAGCTCGGTTGATGAATAAATCAGATTATTTCCCTATGAACAGCATATCAATATAATTTTTATAAAGTGATTGACAATGTGAATGTGTTCTTACCAGTTCCATTAGTCAATATATTCATAATTAGTTACAGCATGTGCAACTGGAAGAAGTCGCATTGTAAGCTTTACTTCTGAGAAAGTGAACTTTTCAAATGTGAATCATTTATTGATTGCAAAAGGTAATAAATAAGATTTTTGGAATGTACACTATTTCAGACGTAACTTAAATGGCTATTTTTCACTATGAGTCAATTATTCTGAAATTAATAAAATTACATCAATTATGTAATCCTCTTATAAGTTTAGTTGCACAGCACTTGTCAAGTATATAATGATTATTAAGGGATATTTTATTGCTTTGGGAAAGGCTGAGTTATGCTAAAGACTTGAGTTCTTTTAAAATTTAGTTATTTTTATTATTTGTTTGTGGGATGTGAATACTGCTGGCAAGACCAGCACAGTACAGTCCAATTCTCTTCACTCTTGAAAAGGCAGTGGTGAGCCACAGTTTGAGTCATTGTAGTGCATACTGTTAGTAATTCAGATGCAAGATTTAAGTAGTAGTTTGAAATCATTAGTTGATAGACTTCCATTAAAGTCGATGAAAGGGAAAGCAGCTAGATTGTAAAATGGATGAGCAGTCTGCTGTCTCTTATTTGTGTCCCTGGTCGAAGTTGAATTTAATCCTCACGTTGTGGCAAATGTACCTGTGTTTATTGGGACTGTATGTGAGATTATGGTGAATGATGAGAAAATGGCAAATGTTAAATTAGTCATTACAGAATGAATTAGGTAAGTGACTATGGGCAAAACGCTAGTAAAATAAACAAAATGTGGACCTCAAACAGGAGTAGGCCATTCAGCTCACAAATCTATTCGGTCAGAATATGGCTGCTTCATATCTCAGTGCCTGAGTGTTAAGCGATACCCATGCTTAACAATAAAAACCTGTTGATCTTAGTCTTGGTTGTTGGTCAAGTGAAAATTTTCGCTGTCTTTTGAATAGAGAAATCCATAATTTTGTTACCCTACGTATGAAAACTCTTAAAAGGCCTCCTTTTAAGGTAATGCCTCGGTGCTGTGGATTCCCTTACAAAGGAAATCATTTTTGTGGTTTTACCCTATCAAGTTCTTTTCTCATTCAAAAAAACACCTGATATGATAACTCCTATACCTTCTAGACTGCTGGGAATATAAAGTTTATGCAACCAGTTCTCATTTGTTAAGTGCATCTTTGCTGTATCCATTGCTAAAGATAACTTTCTGTGATCAGTTTGATTGGCAATTAATTATATGCAAATCTGGCAACTTCATGAAAATCTGAGAGCAGTTAAGGGCAAAGAAGATGTTTTTGGCAGGCTAATGGCACAAATTGGCCAAACATTTGGCAATTCATAGGATATTTTGTGTTCCTGCAATTTGTTGGCAAATTTGCACAATAATAAATTTAGTTTAGCAAATACTGAGCCATTGTTTCTGAATTTATCATTTGCATAAATTACCAATAATCGGGGTCCCAGTATTGAATCCCATTCAGTTCTTCCTCAACTCTGGTAAACTTTTCTAACGAATATGCCTTGTTTTCTACCCCCGGCTAATTCCTGACTCATTTAAATCATGATGTGGATGTGCCGGCGTTGGACTGGGGTAAACACAGTAAAAAGTCTGACAACACCAGGTTTTAGTCCAACCAATTTATTTGATAGTAAGTGCACAAACTTTCGGGTTAGTCCCTTCATCAGGTGAATGGAGAGTTCTGGCTCAGACAGAGCATATAAAGCACAGACTGTTTACAGATTACTGATTAGAATGCGAATCTTTACACCTAACCTGCTGTTCAAGTCTTGAAGTGGCTGACAACGTGAGTGGAAGGAGCACTGATCACAGGTTAAAGAGATGTGTATTGTCTCCAGACAGTACAGTGAGTGAGGTTTTGCAAACCCAGGCAAGTGTTGGTGGTTACAGATAGTGCGACATGAACCCAAGATCCTTGTTGAGACCTTGGTCACATTGTCGGCCACTTCAAGACTTGAACAGCAGGTTAGGTGTAAAGATTCGCATTCTAATCAGTAATCTGTAAACAGTCTGTGCTTTATATGCTCTGTCTGAGGCCAGAACTCTCCATTCACCTGACGAAGGGACTAACCCGAAAGCTTGTGTGTTTACTATCAAATAAATTGGTTGGACTAAAACCTGGTGTTGTCAGACTTTTTACTCATTTAAATCATTACAGCTTTGAGCTTAACTGGTAGCTTTTTGTGTAATACTTTGCCAAATACTGTTTGGAAGCCTAGATTACCCTCCTTGTAGACATACACAGTCCAAAAGGGTTTGTCACTTTCTTGAAAAAAATCAAGAAGATTGCACAAATTTTTAAAAAAATGGAAATACTCAGCAGATCTAGCAGCAACTGTGGAGGAGAAAACAGTTAACATTTCAGGTCAATGATGCTTTATCAATTTATCCTAAAACCAGTGTACCCTCTGGTATCTAGTGACTGCCTCAGAATAATAATCACTGACTTACAAATCAGCTTATCTCTAGCCATTTAAGGATAAACACCATTTGTCCCTTGTAGCCTATTTATTCTTATTATGCAATGTATTTAAGGTTTCCAAGTTATTTATGTAACACTTTGATACAATAAAGCTTTTGTTTAACTACTTTTCCACTGGATAGATTAAGGAAAGGAGTTTTTTTCCCTAAGATAAAGAGACAATTGAATATCTGTATATTTTAGTACATTTACATTGTGGTTTATTTGGGTTTAGGTGTTTTGCTCTGATTGAAATAAGCACCTTGGAACAAACAAGGGAAGAGACAGAAACTGAGAAAATGACTCATGTGGAAAGCTTAGTGGAGCTGGGTCTCTCTTCAACTTTTAGTACCATTCTCACACAATGCTCCAAAGAGATTTTTCTGGTATGTGGATTGCTAACAATTTCTAGTTGCTCATCTGTAAATTTACTCAGAGAACATTGCTGTATGGTCTCTAAAATGTTTATACTTTTACTTGAAGCTGTGATTTTCCTGCTGCCATTCAAGTAGGACAGAAACAACTAAATATCTTGTTACAATATTATTAGACTGTAAAACATAACAGTTGCAATAAAGATTTAGATTCTGCGCAAAATACAAATTAGTTCCATGTGTACTTATTAACACAAAACAGTTTACAAAGTTTGTGTCTTTAAGGTCCGAATGCTGGTACCCGGGCGATTCCGTAAATTTTAACTGCCACCTGAAAGTGCTTTTAGGTTAGCAAAGGAGCTGGTTGGATATTTGTAGCTGGTCTTGTATAATATTTCCTATAATTAACGGTACCTCATATTGAAATGAACAAGCTGTGCACAACAGAAAAGATTGAGGTGACATTGGTCGTGTAAATCTCCAGCTTTCTTTGCCCAAGTGATATTAACTTGGAGGTTTTCTAAGTGTCTTGAATGCTATCAAAATAATTATAGTTGTAGTTTCGATACATGATGCTCCATGCCTGAGGATTTTGTGAACCAATCAGTAAGGACCATGTTTGATATTTTATGGTCTATTTTCTGAGAATAGAGGGGTATAAACATAACTTAAAAAAAAGAACTTTCTTTAGCTAAATAAATAACTGTAATATGTTGCAATAATCTGTCTATCCATTTTGATTGTAGGTTGCTTTGGACAAAGTTTTTAACTTTGCCACAACAAATATTTTTGAGACCCGTATTGCTGGCAGAATGGTAGCAGACATGTGCCGGGCAGCTTCTAAGGTTTGAAACTTCTAGAATTATTATAATAGACACAAAACTGCAATACTGATTTCAAACTTGAAATTGTGTTCACATTCATTTTTCAATATTTTTTAAAAGTTCTATTTATGCATCAGTTTTTGAATCTTCATCTTAGAGCATATTGATTGAAGATCAAGCAGGAGGTAACAGGGTGTAAATTTTCCAATCTGGCAAGCATTTAATTCAAAGCCAGCAATTATTTTAGTCAGAAACTAAAATAGATAACATTAAAAGAAATGCCATTGGAAATGCTTTAATCACAGCTGGACCCTTATTATTGCCCTGATTTAAAAAAAAAACTCTGTCATATTTATTGTCTTTTAAATCTATTACCTGAATGTTCTGAAATTAAAATTTTAAAATAACTTGCTTATTCTTTCTCCTAACTGCCACCCACCTAGTCCTTGTGCCTGATCTACCTGTTAATAAAGATTAGCCACTGACTCAAGCTCGACCATTGGCCCTGCTTCATTTCATGCTTTATTTTGGCCTTGCTCAAGCTGCTCTTAAATCCTGATCTTCCTTTGTTGTGATGCCTTAGGCCCACTTCTCTGAAAATGTTACAGAATTTCAGCTATAGCAACACATGCTACCGTCATAGAATCTCACCAGTGCAGAAGGCCATTTGGCCCATTGAGCTGGCACTGACAACAACCCCACCCAGGCCCTATTCCCGTAACCCTACATATTTGCCATACTAATCCTCTTGACATTAAGGGGCAATTTTACCATCACCAATCAACTTAACCCCCACATCGCTGCAGTGTGGGAGAAAACTGGAGCACCCAGAGGAAACCCATGCACATATGGGGAGAATGTGCAGACTTTGCAAAGACAGTGACCCAAGCCGGGAATCAAACCTGGGCCCCCTGGTGCTTTGAGGCAGCAGTGTTAACCACTGTGCCACCCCAATATTCAATCCACATCCACTTTCTTCTGAAAGACCATTTTGTATTACTTAATGTGGACAATACCATGGGAAATCTGGATGGGCTGAATAGCCTTTGTACATTATTGTAGCAGCTGCCTGTTTCTGAATACGTCCATGGGGTGAATTTTATAGGGGGCAGATTACCTACCTTCTTTCCATTTCTGAAACAATAATATATAGAGGGTGGCGTTAATTGATTAAGAATGCAATTTCTATCTCTTGGGATATCTCAGTAGTTCCAGCCAGGAATTACAAGCAATCCCTGACAATGTAGGATTGAGGTAGTGGCCATTGCCAGAACTACAGGTAATCCCTGAATACAGAGTGCCACGTATCCTGGTGCTCAAGTAAGTCTGTGCACTTTGGATGGACCTTAGCAAGGGTTGGTGAGGAGAGAAAAGGAGTTGTGGCCTTGGGTTTTAGTGGCTAGGGCAACGATAAAGGTTGCATATTCTACCTGCAAGCAGTCTGCAGTGAAAGATGTCAACCTGCTTGCCGTTCCGCAGCCAGACAACAAATTGTGACTGAGGCCAATTGAGGTTGTTAAGTGGCAGTTAATTGCTTTAAGAGTTTAATTGGCTTAAGGGTGGGTGAGCTGCCAGATGCCCAACTTAACCCTCCCCCTCCCCACCTTCAACTACACTGGCTGGGAGCAGTAAAACCCACCCCCATGATCTTTGCCAATGGTTGAATGCTCAACTAAATTTTTTCTGTTAAATTGGAATAATTCGAGACCGTTTTGTTAGAAGTTTGAGTTCTGTTATTCCAGTTACTAAAGTGAGATATCCAGTTTGCAACTTGTATTTTTGATAGAATTGCACAAAATGGTTTGCTGCTATTTAGAAGTTCAGCTTCTGGAGAAGTTCAGCATATTTGCCATCAACTGCACTTTGGCATTAAAACATATATTTTGATATTTCTGAATATACCATTTATTTTCTCATTTTGCTTCTAGTGTCGTCCGGCAACTGCTCTGAAGCGATTTGTACCACACTGCTGCAATGTAATAGCTCAACTAACCACCAGTAAGCATTGTAGTTTCAGTATTAATTGATTACACAAACAATGTGGTGATATGAAATTGACACTTAATCTGGAGTGTTCAGAAGTTGTTTTTGCAAGAATGAAGCCAAATAAAGATTGTTATCCAAGTTTACAGTGCAAATTGTGGTTCAATTTCACTCAAAACCCAACTTGGAGCATTTGCAGAACTGAACCCAGGTTCCTGCAGGATTAGCAGGGGAAAGATGGATGTGTGCAGGCTTCCATGGTAATTCATGGCCTCAGTTCTGTCCCATTGAATATTATTATTCCAATATTTATTGAAAACATTAACTGTTACAACCTAGGTAGCTCCAGGGAGTTCCACTCTTGTCGGTATGTCTATTTTCTGAGGACCTCAGTTCACACTGGGATGCTAGCGCAATCCTTAAATTGTATTATTAAAGCAGTTCAATTTTTACAGGGTATCATTTCTGAAACCTTACAGTAAATTTAAAATGAACAATTTCTGCTTGTATTGCCTTCCCTTTTGTTTCTATTTTAGTTTGTACACAACTTCCTGAAAATGTCTTTAATTTTCTGAAACTTTTGATATTTAGATGTGTCTGTTTCCATTGCCCATGCAGTTTTTCACAGCGCTAAAAACTGTAATGTCTTTAACTGTCCAAGTGGATACCTGCACCTTTAGGTTTAAAAGTCAAATGTTGTAACTAGAATTGACTCTGCGGAAGGACACCATAAGCCAATCAGCTCAACTTTCAGGCTATTTAATATACAATTCCCTATATGCTTGAGGATTTCTGCTTACCGTCATCAGCTTGTTCATTCTGACAGTGGGCCTTCATTATCCAAAACTGGAACCTGCTTAACTGAAAATTGAGCCATTTCTGAGGTCATTAAAGATTGACCTAGCCATTGCATTGTCCAGACTTGCAAGTCAATCTTTTTTATGCATTTTTGAGCGCATTATTAGGTGTTTAAACACTCAGTGAGATATCATCTTTGCAATTAAATAAGCAGGATATAATGGAATAAACTATCAACAGTCCTTTTGAAAAAGAAATATAACTTGTGTGTAAGTATGTTGGGCACTTCTGTCAAATTTAAGGCACATGCACATGTAGCCTGTGCAGCATCATCAACTTAGAAGCGGTAGTGGTGAATCCATTATAGCAGTAGATTTCAGAATAGAGAAGTATGATGCTAAGTCATGTTCACATACATATCAATGTGATTTTACCTTGATTATTGCTGGGATGGGACCTGAGTTAATCAGGATTTATTAATATGAACTTTTAAATCGAGGGTTGTGCTTAACCAGTGTCTAACTTCTGGACAGATTATTCAGAAAAAATGCATAAAAGAATCACAGAATCCTTATAGTACAGAAGGAAGCTATTTGGCCCATCGAGCCTGCACTGACAACAAATCCGCCCTACCCCCGTAACACCACATATTTACCGTGTTAAATCCCCTGAAACTAGGGTTAATTTAGCATGGCCAATCAACCTAATCCACACATCTTTGGACTGTGGGAAGAAACTAGAACTCCTTGAGGAAACCCACACAGATATGGGGAGAATGTGCAAACTCCACGCAGACAGTGACCCCAGTCAGGAATTGAACCCGAGTCCCTGGTGCTGTGAGGCAGCAATGCTAACCATTGTACTACCATGCCACTTGTGGATTTAGTCATATGGATTTAGTGATAGATTTATGGTCAAGCTCTAACTTAGCCTATGAAGTTAAGGAAAATATAACAAAATTGGTTTGAGAGTAGAAAGCAGAGGATCGAGGGCAATGGAAGTTTCACAGACTGGAAAGATCTGGTGAATAGTGTTCTGTTGGAAGTCATGTTGGAGCTGTTGCTATTTTATCCAAAATCTGAATTTGGGAACGACAAGGTAATCTAGAAATTTGACCATGCATTAGCTTATTTCTTATCTCTGTTTACCATATCCCTATGAAAGGTTAATGAGGTATGGATAGGTTAGCAGGATAGACTGGTAAGTAGTAAGATGCAAGTCAGCAATGAGCTATGTGTTGTGCAGTCATACTTTTTGGAAACAAGAATAAAGAAAGAAACTGCACCTTCCTGGAATGTCAATAGAGGCAGCAAATAAAAACCCGGATTAATCTCAGGGGAAGTTAAACAACACAATGGGGGAAATTACAGGATCTTTCTGGAAAGATAAACTGAGTTCTTCATCTCTGTCGATCTTGATTGATCTTTCCCAAACATGCAAATTTCCAATCAATGTAAAATATGAAGATGTATCAGGCATTTTTTTTATTCTTTGTAGATGATGATGTGTTGCAGGAACAGGAGTTGGATAAGGAGCTGCTTTGGAATCTCCAGCTGTTATCAGAGGTAAACACACACAATATTAAAATGGTCCACAAACTGCACAGGTGGAAAAACTTGAAATTGATCCAATAGAATGTGGCTGTAATTGTTCCTTTACATCCATGATGCAGCATTTAAAAATTTATTTTCTATGCTTTCGCCTTCATTACATTGGTTTTGTATGTTTCTGAGCCCCTAGTTGAATTTCAGCCCTCTGCTTGTTAGTGTTTTTGTTTATAAACTTCCATTTGTAATGTTTGGTTCTGAAAATGCACTGCCTCCAGTCCAGTTCAGTATTTTGGTTTCATCAGAAGTTCTATCATCTCAACATCTCAAGACTTGCTATCTGGTTGACTTAAGGTGGAATTCTCCCATTTGGGATTAAGTTCCGTGGCGGGGTCTCCAATAGTGCCTAACGTACTGGTTGGAATGATGGTTTCTTGTGGCAGATTCAGAGCTTGGAACCTCATTAATTATGCACAGACCAGTTCCGCTCTGACTCTGATGATGAGCTGGCAGCTGATTTATCTGCCTGCTCTCAGCTGATGAGATTGAAAGTCCCAGCACCATATTTAAATACTAGTTTAGCACACTCCTATCGCTCTCTCCAGCAGTGCAGATGTCAACAACGCAGAAGGAAAAGACTTGCAAACTGAACAACCAGTCTGTTCCTTGACTCAAACCCTCCCCCCACCCCCATCACCTGCAAGACACCCATGCCCCACTTTGACCTCTATTCACTCACTCCTGGATTCTTTGCATTCCCTTCCAGTAGCTCCTTGTTTGTGATATTTTCATGCAGCCTTGTTGAGGTCCAGCTTCTCTCCCCTTGACCTTCTGTTGTCCGTTGTCTTCATCCACCTCCTTGCTGTGTATTTTCAGATAACACGTGTAGATGGTGATAAGCTGCTGCCATACAAGGATCAACTCGTGAAGATTCTACAAAGAACATTGCACTTGAAGTGCAAGCAGGGATACATTCTGGCTGGCAACCTGTTACATCATCTACTTCGTTCAACTACACTAATCTATCCGACAGAATACTGCAGTGTGCCAGGTGGTTTTGATAAAGCTTTTGCAGAGTACTTGCCAATTAAGGTATACATTATTTATTAATGTGATAAAGATGTATTCATCCGATTATGTTTTTAATTATTCCTCTGCAAAACATTGTGTTTGATTTGAATATTTTTGCTAAGAAATTGTATTTAAAGAATATACATATTTTACTTCTCCCTTCCCCTTCCCCCAAAATATGTTTATAGGATTGGGGAAGACCAGGTGACCTTTGGAATTTAGGAATTCAGTGGCATGTGGCCTCTCCAGAAGAGATCAACTTTGCTTACTATTTGTTGGATAACTTTCTTCAGCCAGAACTGTTCAGACTCCAGCAGTGTGCCGATGGAGAAATAGAAATGTCAAGGTTTGTTCTCACGTTAAGGAAAAAGCCATTCTTTGGAAGTCACTAGAAAATGAGGGGGTAAATGATGGGATGGCTGTAATAATGGAAAAATTAAAAGATCATTTTGTAGGATCCTTTTGCTAAAGTTTTCTTTCTAATTCTAGCAATTTAATATTAAATTTTGTAGTTTAGCAGGACCCCCACAGTGCAGAAGGAGGCCATTAGGTCCATCGAGCCTGCACCAACAACAGTACCACCTGATCTCGATAACCCCACGTATTTACCCTAGTTAGTCCCCCTGACACTAAGGGACAGTTTAGCATGGCCAATTGACTAAACCCGCATATCTTTGGACTGTGGGAGGAAACCAAAGCACCTGGAAGAAACCCACGCAAGCACAGGTTGAATGTGCAAACCCCACACAGACAGTCACCCGAGGCTGAAATTGAACCTGGGTCCCTAGTGCTGTGGGGCAGTGTTGCTAACCACTTTGCCACCATTCTGCCCTTGTTTGCACCAGCTGATCATTCAGATCTAATGCTTCTAACAGAATTACATTTTTATTGGAATTGTGGATTTGATAAAGTTATGGAAGTGATTGTAAAAATGACTGAAATGCTCTGTTGTCTTGAATTCTATCCACTGA
Source organism: Carcharhinus amblyrhynchos (assembly GCF_965287045.1). Lineage (NCBI taxonomy): Eukaryota > Metazoa > Chordata > Chondrichthyes > Carcharhiniformes > Carcharhinidae > Carcharhinus > Carcharhinus amblyrhynchos. The sequence continues at coordinate 42,981,708 of NC_137335.1, forward strand.
AACTGAAATTGATGTCATGTAAGATGCAACATTTCCAGATGAGAATAAAGATGATGTAATATAGATTAAAAGTAACCTTTAGGCTGCTGCAATCAAAGGAAATTTTTGTATCTTTGTGTTGACAATTTCAGCACACGTACTATGATTTTGCATTGATAATGACAGGAGAACTGTCAGCATTACTCCACTGAAATTGACATCAACTTGGGAGTCTTTTAGGGCACTTCTCCCAAAAAAAGTTCTAAGTGCTGAATTCGCAGGAGAACTGGTGTAAATCACTATTGTTCAGTGGGAATTCACACTAGAATCTCCCACATTCTGCAATGCAGAGGTCATAATCGTGATTATCATTAAAAGCTTGGTGGGGGGGCATATTCACACCAAAGTCTGACAGTTCAAGGTCTCTGCATATACATTGTGGCCCCAAACTGTCAGCCTGCACTTTGCTGGCCAGCTCGATGGCTGAGCATTCCCGGGAGAATTGCCCCCTTTGCCCCAGTTTCCCAAATACCATCCATAAGCAGTGAATTAACAAGTGTAATCTCACTGTTTTAAAAAAAAATCCTTGATAATGTTGTATCTTGTTGAACGAGGTGCAACATTTTTTTTAAGTAGTGCGCTAACTTCATAATCGAACATCCTCACTGTGTCTAAAAATCAGTTTTATATTTGTGGAATGTCCATAAAATTTCACGTTGTTTTGCTTCCGAAGTTTATCTTTATTTTAGTTTCTATCTTAATCCAATCAACTGAAAATTAAAAGTAAAAGGATTCAGTGTTTTAACTTCCTGGTTTGATATCAGTGAGAATATTTCAGTATGTTTGGCTGCTGACTCTGCTTGCTGATTCTGCCTTTGCTCCTTTGACTTGTCCAGATTTAAACAGCCTTCAAAGAAGGGGAAGTTTGCACTACAGAGATTGCTCTAGACCTTTGTGGGTAGCTTTCTTCAAGGTCATTGGCAAGTGCTGTTGCTTCAATGCGATAGAAAAATCTAGCCAACAACATTCAGACATCAAGAACAGCTTTGCCTCTGTAAAATTAATCTTATATAAATATATGAAAAATTCTTGTACCAAATGAATTTTCTGTCATGCTTATGTAGGTTCAGACATGCTATCTGAAAATCAATAGCTGGAGTTAGGACTCGGTCATAATAATAATCTCCCCTTCACTGAAAAAAAATGGAAGTATTTATTTATAATGTTGTTATTTTTATATTTAAATTTCAGCTATGTGGGAAAAAATTCTAAAAAGGTTAATTTGTTTGGCAAAAGCCCCCATAGAATCTGCATTTCACGTGTTTTAGTTTTAAATCAATGGCTCTCAAACGTTTTTGGTTGACCAATCCCTTTTTTAAAATGCATTCGTGATCATGGACCATTCCTCTCGATTATACTCCTATATGTATAACTCCTATGTTCATGAAAGTGCTGCATGTAAATTATTTTACTAATGCTTTTAAGAAAATAGCATTTACTTAAAGGTATCATGTGATGGGTTTTCCTATCTGGCTACCTTTGTTATGATGTTTGCCCACTCTGTTCCTGCCTTCCAGTTTGCACCATGTCTGCTTCTGGCTGCTGCTCATTTGGCTGCTCTTGATCACAGTACCCTCGGTGGTCTTGCACACTGGCCATTTTGTGAGGCCAGCCCTGGTCGGTAAGCATTGCAACATAATTTCCAGCCTCCTGGATCTCCAGGGGTCCATGGACACAGTTTGAGAACTACTGATTTAAATCATAATGTATCAGAATAAAGAAGGGGGGGAAATCAAAAAGTATTTAAAGAACACTATATTTTCTTCTTCAAACGTAGATCTGTGCTAGATTATGCTTCAAACTAGTATATTTTTAAGGCAAATATTTGAATGCTTCTGGAGCAATGTTTTTTTTTGTTCCAAACAGAGATGACATACACCAAAGCCTGTGTATTGTGCAGAACTGCCTGATGGGTTCAGGAAGCCTGTTGCCTTTCCTGGGAGGAGACCCCATACGTGACTTGTAAGATAAATTGGTGCATAATCCAAATTGTCTTTCATTTAAAAGTATTTGAGTTCCATTGCTTATTCTTTCAATTTTCCCCCTTTTAATCTCCTTCTCTTGGCTCATGATTTATGCTGGATTATAGCTCTACAAGTGCTGACTGCCTCCTGAAAATTCAGCCTTCATGTGTAAATGAAAATATAGCTATCAGGAGGCTATTTGCTGTGGAAGGCATAGAGTGAACCATGTCATTATCTGTTGTCTATGTATATTCCAATTGGCTATTATTCAAGACTGGCAACCCAATTTTTCTTAACCTAATTTAGGATTAGTGATTGTAGAACCACAAAGCTAGTAACAGCTTATACTGTCCCGATTAGGCTGTATATTTGTTCATTGTGCTAAACCCGAGTGTTTTCTTTTTGATCTCGAGGGTTATGTTTGAATATGGCTCAATGCAATATCTTGGAAAATCAGTTGTTGCCAGTAACATACCTTGAGTTGACATGAAGATATTAAATCAAAGACAGAGTCTCTTATGTAATGCAAAATTGTCTAGATAATAGCATCTTTGGCAAGTGGAGCATCCAAAATAAATTGACAATTATTTTAATGTAATGCCCAGTTTTGAATATCATTGATTCTTGAGATTATTTTATTAATATTTTATACACTACTTCACATGTTACTTGTTTGCAACAAAAACACAGCACAAAGGGATGTAATTTCCTAATCCCCTAAAGGCCTTACTCTGACAAGCTTATCAGCATGGAGAAAATCCTGAAAGTAGCAACATTTGTAATTGGAGTCACCCTGAGATCAGATCCTGTCCTGCACGTTCCGGTGGGAGAGTTGAGAACAAGAGGACATACGTCAAAATTTATGCTGGGCTATTCAGGAATGGTGTCAGGAAGCACTACTTCACACTAATAAAAATATGGAACACTTCTCCAGCCCCTCCTCATCCCCCACCCCCACCTACAAAATAAACTTGAGGCTATAAGCGGATGATAAATTTCAAAACTAAGATTGAAAGATCTTTGTTATGCAATGATGTTGAGGATTATGGCACCAATGCAGAAAAATGGAATTAATACTGGAACAACCATGATCTAACTGAATGGCCAACTCCTGTTCCTACCATCCTTACAGTTATTGCACATAATTCCTTCAAAGTTCCTTTGTAAAGGGACATAATTTTAAACTAGAGTTAGGCCGTTTTGAGTGCTATTAGGGAGAACACTCTTACACAGAAGATGGAGGAAACCTAGAACCCTTCACCCAAAAGCCAGTGGATGCTTTGTCAGTGAATTTTTTTAAAGGTTGAGATTGGTAGACTTTTGTTAGGTAAGGGTATTGAGCAAAGGTGGGCAAGTAAAGTTGAGATGCAGATAGCGAATGGCTTATTCCTCTTCCCAAGATTGACTGTTGGAGGCAATACATCAATGATAAAACAAATATAGACGCTTCTTTTATAAGCAAATAACCTAGGTATAATGACAGAAATCAAACAATATTCTATTGATGTTGTATTAACGATATTTAGAAGAAGCAGCAAACAAAAATAAACCATCAGTGACAATGACTAAAAGCAACTTTCACTCATCACTGGATATCTTGGCATTTTTCCCTTGTTTTTAACAAAATCTTATTTGTGCACCTCACAACCTAAGCTTGCTTTCAGGCAGCTCCTAATGACCAGCACCACGTTTTCTGCATTCTCCATATCAAGATGAGACCAATGTGGATGAAAGTATAAGAGGCAATGTCCTTTGAAAGACAATTAACATGAAAATCCGGATGTTTCCCACTTTCCTCAGCTTGTGCTTTACTTTCCTTTGGAGATCAGAAACTTTGCTTCAGTACTTTATTTGTTGGTCTTGATATTCAGTTTACTTTAAAATGGCACTCTTGCCTTGGTTCTTAGTTTCTCAGAATCCCTTTTATAGTGGAAAATGTTTCTGTTCAAGTACCAACTTCATATTTCATCTGGAGCGTTACTACATTCTAATCTAGAACATAGCTGCTTAAAGTATAAATTTAAAGGAATGGAAAAGTGGAGGGTACAAGCTTCTTGTACTTTCATTTGATATCAGTCACATCTCAATGTAGAAAATGAGATGCCGATGGTAAGGGAGCAGCCTGAAAACAACCATTAAGCGTAGCTCTCCAGATTTTGTTTAGTAACTGTTATACAAGGAGTACAAATAAGATTTTGTTCAAAATGTGTCAAAAATTCCAAGATATTTAGTGATGGGTTAAAAACTTGAATTTTGTTGATTAAACTTATTAATGTCACAGGTGGCTGTTTATACATAATGAGCAAAAAGTGGTAAAGATTGATTTTTATTTTTTCTGCTTTCCCTAATGTGAAATTGTCTGTCATTTCTATGTCAATGTATATAAAAGTCACTGTTATATTGAATGTTCCATTTTAATGTGACACTGCAACATCTTTCTCATTTTTATGCAGGGCTCCAACTTTGATGGTTTTGGAAGAGACCAAACTCTGCACTGGTGTTAATTATGGTATGTAGTAAAATAATTACTTTTGTTTTAAGTTGCGTTACACAAACGCACACACCAGTTTGACTTGCCTTACTCCAAATATAAATTGTTCATAGTAAATTCCATATTTAGTAACACTTAAAACTTCTAAGAAATATATACTGGCGTGAGATAGTACTTCTATGTTTCTAATGCCGGAGTTGATGAGATGGAAGTGATCCACCTTTGAAGGTGTTGGAAATGAAAATGCTACTGACAGTGAAATCTGTTAATAAAGATCTTTGCTTGATTGTGAAACTGAACTGTAATGAGAGTTTGGTTTCTCATTTTACTAATGATTTGTACATGATGGCTGTAACGACATATACCAGTACCCTGTGATATGTATTGATTAGCAGGTATGTATCATTGGTGTAGAGGGTTTAGAACCCATTCTCTGAAACTAAGTATTGCAAGAGAAACTGTAAAAATCTTCTTATGCACCCAGATAGTGGGCATATTTTCTGCTTTTCATTTTGCAAAAAGAGATTTCTTTCTCCACATTGTATCATAATTCAATGAAACACACCTTCCCTGGCTGAGAAGGTGGGATTCTTCCCATTTGATGAGGAACCTGGTGTAGTTTGTCTCTGAATTTAGTCCTACTGTTACAAACAAAGTATATTTCATAGTAATGTTCTATGGCTCTATATTTAAGAAAAACTTGGACAGGTACATGGATGAGAGGGGTGTGGAGGGATATGGGCCAGGTGCAGGTCAGTGGGACTAGGCAGAAAAATGGTTCGGCACAGCCAAAAAGGGCCAAAAGGCCTGTTTCTGTGCTCTGATGTCCATGGTTCTATTTCCTGATCTGGATTGAATCCCAGCAAAGAAGTAATAATTCCAATTGGTTGCTTATTGTGCCTGTTTTTGACCTACTTTCAAATCTGTAACAAAAGTGCAATTGAGTTGTTGATGTAATCCCCAAATCCATCTGTGAACATAATAAGAACATAAGAAATAGGAGCAGGAGTAGGCCATCTAGCCCTTTGAGCCTGCCCCGCCGTTCAGTAAGATCATGGCTGATCTGTCGTGGCTCAGTTCCATTTTCCCGCCCTCTCCCCATAACCCTTAATCCCCTTGCCTATCAAAAACCCATCAACCCGCGTCTTAAATATATTTAGTGAGGCAGCCTCCACCACTTCAACGGGCAGAGAATTCCAGAGATTCACCACCCTTTGAGTGAAGAAGTTCCTCCTAAACTCCGTTTTAAACTGCACCCCCCCCCCCTTGAGGCTGTGCCCCCTAGTCCTACTGTCCTTTCTGAGCGGGAAGAGTCTCTCCACCTCTATCCTATCCATCCCATTCATCATCTTTTATGTCTCAATGAGATCTCCCCTCATTCTTCTAAACTCTAACAAGTACAAGTCTAGTTTATTCAGCCTCTCCTCATAGTTCAACCCCCTCAATTCCGGTTGTTCTTTCTGTACTGTACTGTGAGTCTGTACTGTAATTTCTGTTTCAGATCCTTCAAGAGAAAACTACAGGGAAGCAATTTCCCGAGTCATAAGGAAACTACTACGTAAGTATAATATTCATCTGGTAATTAACCGAATATAAAAAAATGATTAGGCTCCTAATCCTGTTCCCACGGGCTGTAGACAATATGCCCATTCCCCCTTTGCCACTAAAGCCAAGGACTACCTTTAGCCTCTATCCCCTTCCTTGGATACCTTCACTACTATATCCTGCACATTCCTGATGTGTAATTTTGCTTTAGAAATAGTCAGGGATATAAATAAATATTTGGTATATTTATCTTTTAATATTGTACTAACTTCTATTCTTGCCAGAATAATAAGCAAAATCAGGAAATTTCATTCCCAGCCAGGATGTTGCCCATATTTTACTTTGTGGGGATGGACTGAGGAATTGCAAATAGAGCTGATAACTGCACAATGATCAATGCACTTCATCCTTACAATAGAGGGAATTTCATTGATGAAGCAGTTAAAGATAAATGGGCCTAGGGTGTTGCCCTGAAGCGCACTGCAACAATGTCCAAGACCCAAGATGATTGTCCTAAACAGTTACCCACCCTCCCACCCACCAACCAATCCCCAGTAACTGCAATCCCCTTTGATTTCAGTTGTAAGTAAACCTCCTTTGTGTCACATTCTATTAAATGCTATTTTGATGTCAAGAGCAATTACCTCACCTCTGGAATTCAGGACTTGTGTGCATGTTTGATCTAAAGAGTTTTGTGGTCCTGGCAGAACCCAAACTTAACAAAGATGAGCAGGTTATGATTTAAGTGTCCCTTGATAACACGTCTGATTACTTCTTCAATTATTTTGCTGTTGAATGGGTTCAGCTGATGTGCAGTAGTTGGATTTGCCCATCTTTTTGCTCTCTATTGTCATTGCTATTAAGCCTGGAGCAAAATTTTATGCACTACAATTAAGGATGATGTTGCCATCGTTGACATTGCTCTGTCCAGTGCAGTCAAATGTTTTTTGTTGTCACATGGAGTTATTCAAATTGGCTGAAGGCTGATATTGGCAATGGTAGAGACTGTAAGAGCTGACTGAGAATGATCACCAATCAGCATTCATAACTGTATATGGCAGGTTTGCAGGGCTTTTGCCTGATTCACTAAATTAACTGTCTCTTAGCTCTTCAGCTTTTTGTTATCTCTAACATGCATGTAGTCCTGTATCATAACCTTTGGCCATAGAATCTGAATGTGATGGTGAAGTGAGACATATGTTGTATCATCTGGTTAGTAGTGATAATATATAATTATGCTATTACTGATGGCCCACGTTGTCTCATGGATATCTGATACCTATTTTTGAGCTGCTAGATCTGTTCTTGATGTATCTCACCATATTGGTAGTTACACACAGCACAATGGAGAATGTTCTCTGTGTGAACCTGGGATTTGGCCATTCCCCTCAATGTTGAGTCACATCTGTGAGGGTTAGACTGGTGAGGATGATGTCAAGTTGATTAATCCCTCAATGATTCTCTTATCACTTTGAAAGTGCAATCATTCCTGTTGTCAATGACAGGTACTTTGCCAAGCAGTGCTCAACTTGGAGGTTCAACATGTACCTCCATATCAAGTATAGCTACTCTTGCCTCTTTTACATTTAACTCTTGTTTTCATATCTAGATAAGGACTATGTCAAGATTGGGAACAGTGCGTTATTGGCAGAGTCCAAATTGAAAATCATTGAGCAGGTTATTAATGAGTAGATGCCACTTGGTGGCATGTTGACTTTTCCATTACTTTGATGGTGATGGATCATAAATTGGCCAGATTTAATTGGTTTTTGTAGACAGGATATATCTGAGCAATTTTAGGCTTTGTTAGCTAGTCACCAGTGCCATGCTTGCAGTGGAATAGCTTGGCTAGGGATTGACTGGTACTGGTGGTCTTGGCACTGCCAACAATGTATTGTATGAATCTTTTCTCTGTTGTATTTAGTACAGTAAGAAGTCTCACAACACCAGGTTAAAGTTCAACAGGTTTATTTAGTTGCAAAATCCACTAGCAATCAGAGTGCTGCTCCTTCATCAGGTAAGTGGGAATTCTGTTCGCAAATAGGGCATATAAAGACACAAATTCAATTCACAAAATAATGGTTGGAATGTGAATCTTTACAAGTAATTAAGTCTTAAAGGTGCAGACAGTGTGAGTGGAGACAACGTTAAGCACAGGTTAATGAGATGTGTATTGTCTCCAGATAGGACAATTAGTAAGATTTTTGCAAGTCCAGGCAAGTCGTGGGGGTTACAGCTAATGTGACATGGACCCAAGATCTCGGTTAAGGCCACCCTTGTGTGCCAAACTTGGCTATCAGTCTCCGTTCAGCGACGCAGCATTGTGGTGGTGATGTTTGTACTTGGACTGCTGCAGTCCAGGTTCTGGGGTTTTGACTCAGTGACAGTTATCAATGGAACTAAAGTGGTTGGTCATTGACATTTATTATGGAAGAGGAAGAGTAGGAACTTCTGACTAAAGACACTTACAAATACTTTTCATCCTATTTGTTGCCTGATTTGTCCACCATTGTTGTCTGTGATAAGAGTGACAGTGATTTGATCTGGTCTGTTGGTTGTGGAAATGCTTACTCTGACTGTGACCTGCTAGTTTTGGCATTTAGCATGCAAATACTGTAACTTTACAAGATGGTGCCTTTTGGGAAGATGCGCCTGGTGTTGCACTGAATCAGGATTGGCCACCTAGCTTGATGGTGATGAACACCTGTAGGATGCACAGAGCCCTGTGGCATCACTGTACACTTTCACTGTAGATGCTCCTTCATGCTTTGTGGTGCCTATTTGTTAGATGTTAGCTCTGCCATCATTCTAACCTACTTAGCATGCCAGTAATGTCGCATTACATAATGGATGGCTGTGAAGATGAAACTTTGTCATCTGCAAGACTTTGTGTAGTTGTCACTGCTACCAGTGTTAGCATGGATAGAGATTCGCCTATGATAGATTAGTGAAGACACAGTCAAACAGGTTATTACACCACAATTTCCCATCACCTGTTGGGTAACTTTAGCCTTCAGGATTCAACAAGCTCAATCAGTGGTGACTTGACTGAGACACTCTGGTGGAGAATGTTGATGTCCTCCATCATGCTTTCAGTCTGTGTTATTGAACAAGGAGGAGTACAGATTAAACAGTTGATGGGACAATGCGTGATAATCAGCAAAGTTTCCTTAACATTGACCTGAAGCTTTGAGACATGATGGTTCAGTGTGGGAGGTTACTGTGTCAGTTAAGCTTTGCATCATAGTCTGATTGCTGGTGGAGTTATTCAACCAGTGGAACGTACCCAGAAATGTGAGTATTAGTCCCCTGTTGTTGCTAAGGAGGATGTAATGAGGATCACGAGTTATAATTGCCTTATCCTAAGGATGATTTTTTTCTTCTAGACTTCAGTATTCAAGTACATCTTCTGTAATAACCTCAAGAGGTTATTACAGAAGGTCAGGGGGCATGGAGTCGGGGGTAGGGTGTTAGCGTGGATAGAGGATTGGCTGTCAAATAGGAGGCAGAGAGTGGGGGTCAATGGGTGCTATTTTGATTGGCGGTTGGTGACTAGTGGAGTGCCCCAGGGGTCGGTGCTGGGGCCTCAGCTATTCACCATTTATATAGATGATCTGGAGGAGGGAACCGAGTGTATGGTGTTGAAATTTGCTGATGACACCAAGATTGGTGGAACGGCAAATTGTGCGGAGGGTGTGGAGAGTCTGCAGAAGCATCTAGATAGGCTGGGCGAATGGGCCAGGAGCTGGCAAATGGAATTTAATGTTGGCAAATGTGAGGTTGTCCACTTTGGTAGGAATAATGGTAGGAAGGACTGTTACTTACGTGGCGAAAAACTGCAGCATGCTACGGTGCAGAGGGACCTCGGGGTCCTTGTGCATGAGTCGCAAAAACCCAGCCCGCAGGTGCAGCAGGTGGTCAGGAAGGCGAATGGGATGCTGGCCTTCATGGCGAGGGGGATTGAATATAAAAGTAGGGAGGTCTTGCTGCAGCTGTATAGGGCACTGGTGAGGCCACAGCTGGAGTACTGTGTGCAGTTTTGGTCGCCGCACTTACGCAAGGATATTTTGGCCTTGGAGGGAGTGCAGAGGAGGTTTACTAGGCTGATACCGGAATTGAGGGGGTTGAACTATGAGGAGAGGCTGGATAAACTAGGCTTGTACTCGTTAGAGTTTAGAAGAATGAGGGGAGATCTCATTGAGACATATAAGATGTTGAACGGGATGGATAGGATAGAGCTGGAGAGGCTCTTCCCGCTCAGAAAGGACAGTAGGACTAGAGGGCACAGCCTCAAGATAAAGAGGGGGCGGTTTAGAATGGAGTTGAGGAGGAACTTCTTCACTCAAAGGGTGGTGAATTTCTGGAATTCTCTGCCCATTGAAGTGGTGGAGGCTGCCTCGCTCAATATTTTTAAGACGCGGGTTGATAGGTTTTTGATAGGCAAGGGGATTAAGGGTTATGGGGAGAGGGCGGGAATGTGGAACTGAGCCACGACAGATCAGCCATGATCTTATTGAATGGCGGGGCAGGCTCGAGGGGCTAGATGGCCTACTCCTGCTCCTATTTCTTATGTTCTTATGTTCTTTTCCTTCGACAGTCTTCCACATTGTATCACTTATAAACTTGAGGTCCTCCAAAATTGCTGCCTGTGTCCTAATTTGCACCAAGTCCTTTCCACCTACCGCCTCTGTACTTGCTGACCAACAATGGCTTCCAGTTAAGCAATGTCTCAATTTTTAAATTCTCATCCTTATTTTGAAAACCCTGCATTCTGTCGTCTCTCCTTATCTCTAATCTTCTCTGGCTGTATAAGTCTCTAGGGTATGTATGTTCTATATCTAGTTCTTGCCTCTTCAGCATCCCAGATTTTAACTGCTCTATCATTGGTGGCTGCACCTTCAGCTGTCTTGATCCAAAACCCTGGAATTCTGTCCTTAAACCTCTTCACCTCTCTTTTTAGCATTTTTGATTTTTCAGAGATGGTTTTAAACTGAGTGGTTTTCCAGAAAATGTTGTTTGCACACTGGGATTGAAGTGATGCATCATCCTAACCCAGGGATCGCAGACTCTCTTCCCTGAATGATTTTGTCACTAGTTGGCAGCTTCTTGACACTCTTCCTTATTCTAGCTCATAAATTGTCAGGTTTAGTTATTTTAACAATATATAATGACTTGATTTGAATTTATGACCTTGGTTGACAGTCCACTACCATAACTACAAGCCTGCGTTCTTACCCATATGAAATGGTATCTTTCACAGTTATGTCTGTTTACAATCAAGTCTCTGACTACCTTTAAATTCAGTGATCTCCTGCTCAGTCTGGCACTGTCATTTGGAGTGAATTCTAAACAATATGATTTCCTTCTCTGATTTCCTGGACCATTGCACTCAGTAATTAGCTCAGTTTCATAAAAATATCCACTGATTTCATCCATAGGCAACTTCTAATCCATTCATTGGTTTTAACTTGAATCCCAATGCTTTAAGTAGCAGTCTTCCACGTCAAATTCAAAAGAATTTTTAGGGACTATTAACACCATTTTCTAGGGCTTATTAAAACACAAATGAAACCAAATTTAAAATTCCTAGTATACCCAGTGGTCTTTGTTTAAAAAAAGTTAACTTTTATTTCAAATTTTCCTTTCCACAGGATGTTACTAATGAATGTCACCTATCCTTTAAAATACTAATGCGAGCATTTATGCTGTTTGTACATTCAGGAGGTAAGGGTGAGGATAGTTGGAATAAAATAAGTCAAGTGAGCCACTCTTTTTTCCCCTTTCTAGAGAGTGCATGAAAGATGTGATTAGGAAGTAGAATGCTTCTCATTTTTTTTCCTGTCCCACAAAGCTAAATACAAGACAGTAGCAAAACACAGGAGAAATATAAACCATCTGTTCCTTATCTATTCCTTTAGATCACATGCTGGATAACTCTGAAGATGACACAAAGTCTTTATTCGTAATAATTAAGGTGAGAATGGAAACAACATTTTAAAATGTGTTTAAAAATCAGGTCAGAAACTCCAGGGTATTTTATGAAGTCAGCCTAGATCATACGTAACTGCACTTTGAATTCTGGCACAGGTAAGCATAAGATGTTTCACTCCAGGTATGATTCAAATGATCCACTCCAGAGCTTTTATCAAACAAGATGTTAACTGCATTTGTAAATACGTATAATAGGACAATTAGCAATAACTTTTACAAACAAGAAAAAAACACAATCATGATATTGTATATACCTTCACAGCTTAAAAAAAATACTGTTCCAATTCCAAAACCTCTACAAACGCAGACTCCTCTCATAGGTTTAGTACCAAAACTAAGTATGCGCATGTAATGCTGAATCTTGCAGCTTTCCAACCCGTCTATGTGGATTACCCTTTGGATGTTTAGTTGAAAACGCTGAGGCCTTCCAACCCTGCGCCTTTCAGCATACTTCAAGAGATAGAGGCACTCCTTGCCTCTAGCTGTTAGCTAGTAAGCCACCAAGAGCTAAATTTCTAGTTCCAGGGAGAGAGATAGAAACATACTGCTTTTCAGTCTGGGGCCTAACAGCTTTTAACTAAAACTGAAAGTGAATCCTTGGATTCCTGTGTGAAGGAATTAATCTTCCCCCAACAATTCATAAGGGTTGGAAAACGCCAGGGCACTGCATTAGGCCCAAATTAAAAATATACAAGAATGATACATTTGCTGCCATGGAGGCTTAGTTAAGCCTAATGTGCGACTGAGCTATCTTAACTAGGAAGATGGTATATTTACACCCCTGTTGACTCAACTGATTTTAGCAACTGCTATAATTGGCCTTAATACTTTGATACAAGGGAAGGAGAGAGCAGTTTCTTCCCATTTTCTGTCAAGTTGCTTTTGCAGGAGAATATTTGCTTTTGTGACAGTGTTGTCATATCTTATGAACTGCAGGCCCAAAGCAATCTTTTAGATGCTTAACATCTAAGCTCATGAATGAGAATTGGCCACAGTATAATGGACTGAAGTTTTGTGGGATATGGGTGTCGCTGGCTGGCCAGCATTTATTGCCCATCCCTAGTTGCCTGAGGGCACTTGAGAGCCAACCACATTGCCATGGCTCTAGAGTTACATGCAGACCAGACCAGTTAAGGACAGTAGATTTCCTTTCCTAAAGGACATTAGCGAATGAAATGGGTTTTCGAACAATCAACAATGGTTTTGTGATCATCAGTAGTTTCTTAATTCCAGATATTTTTTATCTGCTGTGGTGAGATTCGAACCCAGTTCCCCAAAACATTAGCTGAGTTTCTGGATTAATAGCCTAGCAATAATATCACTAGGCTATCCCCTCCCCTGTAAGTTATGCTCGTGTTTCTGTATAAGTCATTGCCTTCATAAGAGGGAAGGACTTTTTTTGCTGCATCTTACTGCTGTTTTAAAAAAATGTATATTGTAATATTTCAGATTATGGGAGACTTGTTGCAGTTTCGTGGTTCTTATAAGCATGAGTTTGACTCTAGATGGAAAAGCTTTAACCTTGTGAAAAAATCCATGGAGAATAGGGTAAGGATGACATATTGGCAATTCTTTTTCTTTTGATACAAACACTTACTATGTTTCAGTTCATTTCTAAGAAATCCTAAGATGGTTTTGTAGTTATATTCAGGTCTAATGGAAAGCTGAGTTCAAAAATCACTTGATGAATGAACGGCATGCTTAGCAATTATATTCAATTGCGTTGTACAGACAGACGACATCCCCCTCAGCCCCCCACCACCCCAATGCTATAATTTCCTTTACTAATTGCTTTGTCGTGTTTGTTCTTGAGCCATCCATTGGTAAATGCCCTTCAGATGGGATTGGGGAGAAAAGCTGACCTTTTTGTTCAGAAAGATGTATGCACATGACAGACCATTTGATCAATCAGTTTCATCATTTCAGAAAAGACCTTTGATGCCCTTTGAATCAAATGAATCTCACTGCAGAGATTTTGCTTCCGCTATCCTACATGTTACACTTCCCATCATTCTTAAACTTGCTTTTAATCCATTTATACCCACAGCCCATTGTAATAGAGGTATGATTGAGTTTGAAATGGCGCTCTAGCTTTTTGGCATCTTGTTGCAGAAATACTACATGTGTGGCTATCAAAGTTCACCTGCATTACTGCACTTAGAAGAGAAAGTTGAGAACTGCTTTTGACTTATTACCTCTAGAAACTTCAGAGATAGTAGAGTGTGAATTAAAATCCCAAGTTGCTAGACAAGTTTGTTTCCCTTTACACTATCTTCAACCACCAAAGCCACACAGGGTCTGCCCTTGGCGCTTTAGCGCGTACACCACATCCATGGCGATCACCGTGTTGCACTTGGCGTGTTCAGTGTAGGTCACCAAGTCCCTGATCACATTCTCCAAAAACACCTTAAACATCCCACGGACCTCCTTGTAGATCAAGCTGGAGATATGCTTGACGTCTCTGTGGTGAGCCAGATGCCTGATAACAGGTTTGGTAATGCCTTGAATATTGTCACGGAGCACCGTTTGGTGCCGCTTGGTTCCACCTTTACCAAGCCCTTTACCACCTTTCCCTCTTCCCGACATAATAAAGAAGGGCAAAGCGTTGCTCATTTCAACAAGGAGATTGAGTGTCAGCATCTAGAAATACTTACCAACTATAGTGTTAGTAAAAACAGGTCCAATTTCTTATACGGCTCAAACTGAAGATGAGCTAGTTTGGTATGCCGTACTGGCCAATTGTGGTCATCTCAAAATTATTTCTCTGAATCATCTCCAAAAATACTGTACCAACCTTGTAGCCCCAAGTATTGTGAATACTATAACAGAAGACTCAGATGAATTTGAGTTGTCAAGTAGAAGGCAAAGCTTATTAATAAACAATATGAAATATGAAAGTATAATAATTACTGTTTCTCAGTAACCTAACTCTCTGAAGCACACCAAAATAGAAGAATTCTACCAAAAGGTTACAGGTCAATAATTCAAGGGGAAAGGATAGATGATGGAACCTTAAAATGGTGTCCGGGTTATATGTTTGGTGTCTCAGCACTGGTCTACGAAACAACGAACAACTCTTGCACTACTTTTCAGGCAAAGCTTGCAGTCAGTCAATTACAGAACATCAAGCTAATATGGAGCAATTTTCATTCATTTTTTGTTTTCGATTGGGTCTGGAGATTCAGGAGCTGTTGTCCTCTTTACGCTAGCGGACAATCCTTATTGTTTTCTCCTCAAAAACTAAATTAGCCTACCTGCTTTTAAAACACAGTTTCCTGGCATACGTATTTCAAAACCATAAATCACCATGTGACCCTTTTCCCCAGGGTCGAACATTTTCTGTTTTTTAAAAATTCATTTATGGGACATGGGCATTGCTGGCTGGCCAGCATTATTGCCCTTCCCAGTTACTCTTGAGAAGGTGGTGGTGAGCCACTGCCTTGAACTGCTGCAGTCCATGTGCTATGGGATGACCCCAGTGCCATTAAGGAGGGAATTCCAAGATTTGGATCCAGCGACTGTGAAGGAACGGTGATATATTTGCAAGTCAGAATGATGAGTGGCTTGGAGGGGAAATTACAGATGGTAGCATTCCATGTATTTGCTACCCTTGTCTTTCCAGGTGGAAGTGATCATAGGTTTGGAAGGTGCTGTCTAAGGATCTTTGGTGAAGTGCATTTTGTAGATTTTGTATACACTGCTGCTACTGAGCATTGATGGTGGAGGGAGTGGATGTTTGTAGAAGTAGTGCCAATCAAGTGGGCTGCTTTGTCCTGAATGGTATCAAGCTTCTTGAATGTTGCAGCTGAACCCATCAAAGGCAAGTGGGAAGTATTCCATCACATACCTGACCAATGCCTTGTAGATGATGGATAGGTTTTGGGGAGTCAGGAGGTGAGTTACTTGCTACAGTATTCCTAGCTTCTGACCTGTTCTTGGAGCCACTGTGTTTATGTGGTGAGTCCAGTTGCGTTTCTGGTCAATGGTAACCCCAGGGATGTTGACAGCAGATGATTCAGTAATGGTAACACCATTGAATGTCAAGGGGTGATTGTTAGAGTGTTTCTTATTGGTGATAGTCGTTGCTTGCCATTCGTGGCACGAATATTATTTGTCAGCCCAAACCTGGATATTGTCCAGATCTTGTTGCATTTGAACATGGACTGCTTCAGTATCTGAGAGGTTGAGAATGGTGCTGAACATTGTGCAATCATTGGCGAACATTTCCACTTCTGATCTTATGATGGAGGGAAGGTCACTGAAACAGCTGAAGATGGTTGGGCCTAGGATGCTACCCTGCAGGAATTGTGCAGAGAGATCCTGGAGCGGAGACAACTGTCTCTCCACAACTACAACCAATGGAGTTTTTGCCCCCTGATACCCATTGATTCCAGTTTTGCTAGGGGTCCTTGATGCCACACTTGGTCGAATGCAGCCTTGATGTCAAGGGCTGTCACTTTCACTTCACCTTTGGAATTCAGCTCTTCCATCCATGATTGAACCAAGACTGAGTACCGAGGTTAGGAGCTGAATGACCATGGTGAAACCCAAGCTGGGTGTCACTGAGCAGGTTATTGCTGAGCAGGTCCTGCTTGAGCACTGTTGGCGACCTCTTCCATCAATTTACTGATGGTCCAGAGTAGACTGGGTGGTAATTGGCCAGATTAGATTTGTCCTGCTTTGTGTATAGGACATAGCTGTGCAATTTTCTACATTCTTGGTAGATCCCAGTGTTTTAACTGTACTGCATGAGTTTAATTAGGGGAGCAGCAAGTTCTGGAGCACAACTCTTCAGTATAAGTGCCGAAATGTTATCAAGGCCCATTGTCTTTGCAATATCCAGTGCCTCCAACCGTTTTTTTGATATCGCGTGGAGTGAATCGAATTGGCTGTGGACAGGAATCTGAGATGTTGGGGATCACTGGAGGAGGCTGAAATGAATCATTCACTTGGCACTTCTGACTGAAGGTTGCTACAAACACTTCAGCCCTATCTTTTGCACTAATGTGATGGGCTCCTCCATCATTGAGATTGAGAATATTTGTGGAGTCTCCTCCTCCAGTGAGTTGTTTAATTGTCCACCACCATTCATGTTTGGACGTGGCTGGACTGAAGAGCTTAGATCTGATCCATTGGTTGTGGGATTGCTTAGCTCTGTCTATCACTTGCTGTTTGTGTTTTGGCATGCAAGTAGTCCTGTTTGGTAGCTTCACCAGGTTGACATCTCATTTTTTGGTATGCCTGGTGCTGCTCCTGGCTTGCCCTCTACACTCCATTGAACCAGGGTTGACTGGGTTTTTGCCATTGGCTTGATGGTAATGGTTGAGAGGGGGCTATGCAGGGCCATGAGTTTGCAGATTGTACTGGAGTACAGTTCCACTGCTGTTGATGGCTCACAGCACGTCATGGATGCCGTGTCTTGAGTTGCTCGATCTGTTCGAAGTCTGTCCCATTTAGAGTAGTGATAGTGCCACACGTGATGGAGGATATTCTCAATGTGAAGGCGGGACTTCGTCTCCACAAGGACTGTGTGGTGGTCACTCTTATCGATGCTGTCATGGAGAGATGCATCTGCACCTGGCGGATTGGTAAGGATGAGGTCAAGTATATTTTTTCCTCTTGGTTCCTTCATCACCTGCTGCAGACCTAGTCTAGCAGTTACATCCTGCAATTACATCCAAGTGTAGCTCAACATAGAGGGCTACTGATTCATTAGCTGGAGGAGGACAGTACATGGTAACCAATAAGAGGTTTCCTTGCCTGTGTTTAATCTGAAGCCATGAGAGTTCATGGGGTCCAGATGTTAAGGAATGCCTGGGCAACTCCCTTCTGACTATATACGACCGTACCTTCACCTCTGCTGGTGGGACAGGCCACATCCAGGGATGGTAGTGATGGTACTTAGGGTATGATTCTGTGAGAATGACTATGTCAGGCCATTGCTTTACTAGTCTGTGAGACAGCTCTCCCAAAATTGGCACTAGCCCTTAGATGTTAGTAAGGAGAACTTTGCAGGGTCGACAGGGTTGTTTGTTTTTGCCCTTGTCTTTTCTGGTCCCTAGGTCGATGCCAGGTAATCCGTCCGGTTTTATTTCTTTGATGAGAGTTTCTAGGTATTGATACAACTAGGCTTGCTAGGCTATTTCAGAGGGCAGTTGAGAGTCAACCACATTGCTGTGGCTCTAGAGTCACACATAGGCCAGACCAGGAAATGATGGCAGATTTCCTTTCTTAAAGGACATTAGTGAACCAGATGGATTTTTCCGACAATGGTTTCATGGTCACCAGTAGACTGTTAATTCCAGATTTTTTTTGTTGAATTCAAATTGTGCCATGATGGGATTCAAACCCGGGTCCCCAGAACGTTAGTTCAGTTTCTGGATTAATAGTCTAGCAATAATACCATTAGGCTGCTGCCTTCCCCTTCTTCTTTAAAACTGCTTAATTATCTTTTCTTGTGAAATGCTGTTTTTTCCAGAAACAGCAGCAATCAGAGTTTTTGCATTAACCTTTTAAAGGATAATGTCTTTTTAAAAAAAAACAAATTCGTCCAGTGTGTTCTTTGTCCTTGAAGATGAACCATTTTCTGTGATTAAATTGTTTATGACAAACTAAACATTTTTTTTCTGGAATATAGAATGTTATAGGGTAAGTTTAATGAGATGTTTAGGATTTTGAAAGGAATTGATATAGTACTTGGAACGTAGTTCTGATGGTGAAGGGAATCTAGGACATGGGGGCTTCCTGTGACAGAATCATGGATAAACACTGTGGAACTCAATTGCTAAATCACAATGTGCCCCCTCCTTTCTCCACTTTTAAAAATTCTGTACTTTTTATATCAGCATTTTGGTTTATTCTTTTAACTGTCCCACCTCTTTGTTCCTTTTTGGTTATTTTTCCTCTTTGTAAAGCACCTTAGAATGGTTTTTTTATGTTAAAGGCACTGCACAAGTGCAGGTTTTTCCTCCAGAAGGTACCTTCTTGTTTGCGTATTTTCAAGGCTCAAGAGTTCCAAGATTTTGAATGTTTCCTCAACTATATTCTCTGACACTAGGGATCATGGTCCTTCAGTGCACCACTTCCAGGACTTGGATATTTCTGTTTTATCTTAATGAGAATTAACTGAGTTGTAATAAGCTGAACTTGATCAGAATGCTAACTATATCGCTGCATCTCAGTCTGAGACTTGCAACCTCTTGATTTAGCCATATGGCTCCCGTTTTGTTCTATTGTTATTCAGTAATGACAAGAAATGGTCAGTGCTGTCAATTTCTTTCATTGTTATTTCCAATATCTTTACTTAAGGAAGCATGTCTCTATTTTCTTTCTTCCATATTTAAGCTTCTGCACTCTTATTGAAATTAATCAGGTGTAGATTGGTTTGCTTGGAAGTGTTATTCAGGGCTGTAGTCCATGTCTTCATTTACTTCATCAAATTCACGTTGGTATAATTTGTGTGTGTGGCCAATGTCTTTGGTTCCAGAGTTGTGATCATTTATGTAGATCAGAAACAGTTGGAATCTTAGCATTGGGTGAGATTTTCCAGCCCTTCCTGTCAGCAGGAACATCCAGTCTTGCTGAAGTCTACTCCTGGCAGTGATGGGGCTGGCAAGCCATGCAGAAGCTTGTAGACTTTGGCAGGACCAAAAGATCCTGCCTGTGACCAACAGTTCACTGCATCTGTGGAGGGAAACCCTGCTGTGGGCCACCGGAAAAGCCCAGCCCTTGACTGTGTATCTCCCAAACTTATCATTCCCATAACAAGTACCATAACAATGTGAAGTAGGGAAAAAGTGAATGTATTTTGTACCTGAACGGAAAAGGTTAATAGATTTTGTACCTGGAATATGTCACAAACATAACCCTTCCTCATGGCTGATCTCCTTTAGCTTATACTGCTCCTGGCATTAATATAAGTTATTTGTACATGTATTACATGCTTTAACTCTCATTTTCATAAAGACAGATAGTTTAATGTGGTTGTTATTTTGTAAACTTTGCAAATCTTACCTATTTGTGTTAGTTGGACATTGTTACACAGATGGTAGTTTAGGATACTGACTTTTGACAGCAGCTGATGGCAGATCGCGATACTGTCTTTTAACAGGAAGAGTCCTGCTGGGACAGCCATGATTGCACAAGTAACTTCAAAGGCAGGGATGCCAGTACTGTTGCAGAAAGATTTTGAATCGTGACCGTGTGTCATGACTGCACCTGCCAGCTGGACTGTGAATTGTGATTAATCTGGGGCTGCATCACAACCAAGGAAGGAAGACCCGGAGTTCTGGCTGGAATGGGAAACTTGTGTCATGATTGACACTAAGACTCATGATGTATAAATGTCCGCTTGTGTTTGTGTTCAATGAAAAGTCTGGTAACCCTACTTCTCCCAAAACTCTGGAATAAGCCTCAGAGTTTTAAAATAAAAACCACTGTATTTTGACTCACTAACAGTCTCAGAGGTAATATTTTACCTACAACAAATGTTTTCTCTATTTCAGCAAATTCCTTATCCACCTTCATTTTTCTTTTTGGCGCATCCTTGCATACTTTTTTCCCTTATGGAATAATGAAGTAGTGGAAGGATTCCTGAGCTGATAATCAGCCTGGTGAACCACATTATGAACGCTCCCTCCGTAACCAATAAGTCCTGATGTTGAACTTGAAGCTGGAGCTTCTAGCCCAGAGGTAGGGACACTACCACTGTGCCACAAGATCTCCTAGCTCCATCATATGTTATGCGAATAAATCCATTTTGAAATATTGATGTTTTTAAAATAATCACAAGTTGCTTCTTTAACTGTTTTATTCTACAGCTACACGGAAAGAAACAACACATCCGAGCGCTGCTGATTGATCGGGTTATGCTGCAACATGAGGTTTGTCCATTTTAAATTAACTAAATCTGATCTTTATCCCACTGGAATTAATGTGAAGATGCTTTTTAAAGTTTTGAATACATTTTAATGCAAACATTTTGGAGAGAATTTGAAATTATATCATTCAATGAAGATGTTAAGATGTGAAAGAAAAAATTCCAAGGGATGGACCAACTATCCATGGTTAACTTTAAAAAAACTAAAGATAGTGTCAGACTTGAAGGAAAAAACATACAATTGATCAGAGATTGATGACTGATTAGAAGATTGAGCAGAATATAAGAATCAGCAAAGAATGACCAAAAAACTGATAAGGAAAAAAAATGCAGAGCATGAGAGAAAGCTAGCTAGAATTATAAGGACAGTTGGTAAGTGTTCCTATAGATATTTTTAAAAAAGGAAAAAACTTAAGAGAAACTAACATTGGTCCTATAGAAATTAAGTCTGGGGGATTAATAATGGAAAATGAGGAGGTAGCAGATGAATTGAACTGGTATTTTGCATTGGTCTTCATTATGGAGGATACAAGTATCCCAGAAATAGCTGTAAGTCAGGAAATTGAATTGAGGGAGGAACTCAATTAAATTTCAATCACTAGGGAAGTGGTACTCAATAAATTGTTGGAGCTGCAGGCTGACAATCCCCTGGATCCTGATGAACCTTAACCTAGGATCTTAAAACAAATGTCTAGTGAGATAGTTGATGTGTTGGTTTTAATTTTCCAAGATTCGGGGAAGATTCCATGAAATTGGAAGATAGAAAATGTATTTAAAAAAGGGAGACAGAAAGCAGGAAACTCCAGGCCAGTCAGGTTAATATCTGTCCTAAGAAAAATGTTAGAAACTATTTTTAAAGACATTATAGTAGGGCATTTAGATAAATTCAGGGTAATCAGGGAGAGTCAACATGGTTTTGTGAAAGGGAAATCATGTTTAACTAATTTATTGGAGTTCTTTCAGAAGTAACATGTGCTGTGGATGAAGGGGGAATTGAAGGATGCACTGTGCTTAGATTTCCAAAAGATATTTGAAAAGGTGCCACATCAAAGGTTATTGCGAAAAAATGAAAGTTCAAGGTGTAGGGGGTAACGTATTGACATGGATAGGTTGGCTAGCTAACAAGAAACAGGTGGTCGGATAAATGGATCTTTTCCTGTTTGACAACATGTAATGAATGGTGTGCCACAAGGATCAGTGCTCAATTGAATGACTGCGATAAAGGGACTGACAAGGTATGGTTGCTAAGTTTGATGACTCAAAGATAAGTAGGAAAGTAAATTGTGAAGAGGATGTAAAGAGGCTACAAGGGAATATAGATAGGTTAAGTGAATGGGAAAGATTTAGCAAATGAAATATAATGTGGGAAAATGTGAATTTGTCCATTTTGGCAGGAAAAATTAAAAAGAGACATACTATCTAAATGGTGAGAGATCGCAGAGCTCTGCGATACAGCGAGATCTAGGGGTCTGATGCATAAATAGCAAAAGGCTAGTAATTAGGAAAGTTAATAGAATGTTATAATTTATTGATTTGAATACCAAAGGAGAGAGGTAATGCAGTTGTACAGGGCATTGGTGAGACCATATCTGGAGTACTGTACACAATATTAATCTCCTTATTTAAGAGAACGATGTAAATGTGTTGAAAGAAGTTCAGAGAGGTTTGCTGAACTAATATATTGGATGGGTTGTTGTTTAAGGAAAGATTGGACAAGTTCGATTTGTATCCGCTGGAGGTTAGATGAGGCGACTTGATTGCAACATATAAGATCCTGAAAGGCCTTGACAAGATTGATGTAGAGAGAATCTAGAATAAAGGGCCATTGTTTAAAAATAAGGAGTTGCTCATTTAGGACAGAAATGAAGAGAATTTTTTTGAGGTTCTTGAGTTTTTAGAATTCTTAAGGCAGTGAAAACAGTGTTTTTGAATGGTTTTAAGGCAGAGTAGATGGATTCTTGATAAGCAAGGGGTGAAAGGGTGTAGGCGGGAATGTGGATCTGAGATTGCAATCAGATTAGCCACAAACCCATCGAATGGAGGAGCAGGCTGAAGGTCGAGTGCCTATTCCGGCTCCTAATTCATAAGTTCATATTTCACTACATGTTGTACCAAGTGTTCATTATTTTGTTTCTCTTGTGTATAGCTGCGAACTTTGACTGTTGAAGGCTGTGAATACAGAACCGTGCACAGTGACCTGATGCGAGATCTCTTGCTTTTGTCCACTAGCACATACAGTCAGGTGATTGCTTTTGGAATTATCGCATTTAATTTTTGCAGTATTTTTCCCAATAGGAGTACTGAATTTCACATGTTTCTTTAGTCTGTTTGTTAATATTTCTCTTTTTCAGTTAATTACTTAACTTACTTTTACTTAATTAAGATTAATTAATTCTTAATTAATCAAGAATAATTAGCAATTGTTTATAGCTAATTACATAGCTAATTAAACACATTGTCACTTTTGATCTTAACAAGTAACTTTTTCCAACCTTTCCTTTATACTGCGATTGCTTTCTGTCTTCTAATCACTGTTCTCCTGAAAATTACACTTGGGTGTGACAATGCCCTGCCAGATGGACTGCTAAGCCTTGATAATCCCAAGGATCTCTATATGGCCATTTCTCAGCTCCAGTGAAGCAAAATAAAACATTCTCAATTCTTGGTCCCTTGATAATGTTACAATGAATTTACACTGCACCTTATGTCGTCCTGTAATGGAACAAGCAATAATACAGATTAGGCTAGCTGCAGCATAACTGAGGTATTGTATAAATGAAATATTACTCCCTTGTTTTTGTATTCCACACTTGTGGGCACAAAACAAAAAAAATCTGTTTGCCACTTTTATGGAATTAAGTATCATTGCCACCCTTTTAATTTCTTGAGATGCCTATACTAAATTCCTCGACACTTGGTAAAATCTCTATTTAAAGCGTATTTCCTTTCCCAATTGTTACTAATAAAATGTACCATAGCATTTCTCCATCAAATAGTAACTGCCCAAGTGGCAGATTATATGTTCTCCTGTAATTTTTCCCGAGTCTTTATCCTGCTTTTATCACCATGGCGGCACAGTGGATAGCACAGCACTAGGGACCTGTGTTCGATTTCCAGGTTGGGTCACTGTCTGTGCAAAATTTGCACATTCTCCATGTCTGCGTGCGTTTTCTCAGAGTGCTCCAATTTCCTCCCACAGTCCGAAAGCTGGTTAGGTGCATTAGCCATACAAAATTCTCCCCAAGTGTACCCAAACAGGCACCGGAGTGTAGTGACTAGGGGATTTTCATAGTAACTTCATTGCAATGTTAATGTAAGCCTACTTCTGACACAAATCAATAAACTTTAAAACTTGTCAGAAGTAGGCTTACATTAACACTGCACCTGACCAACACATCTTTCAGAGGAAACTGGAGCACCCGGAGGAAACCCACACAGGCAAGGGGAGATTGTGCAAACTCCACACCAACAGTGACCCAAACAGGGAATCATACCTGGGTCCCTGGCGCTGTGAGGTAGCAATGTGACCGTGCCAACCACTGTCCCACCATGCCTCTCTTCATTTATTGAGTTTTGTGAAAGGCAGCTTAATGCTGTCCATTAAAATGTGCCTTATGAATGCTGCTCTTCATTTGTATGTAAATGTTTACAACTAATTAATAAATCAAATGCATTAAATTTATACACTTACAGTATGTTTATAATTTTTTTGACCTGCACACTAATCCATAAAAGAGTAAATGATAGAATAAAGTTAGTTTAGATGTTTTGGCAACATACACTATGATAATGTCATGTTTTACAGTTTACAATTCATGGATTCATTCAAGCAGAAGTTTAAAAAAATTATGATTGTAATTAAATGTTTTCTTTATGTTGTACAATAAATAGTCCAACCCTTTTCTCATAATGATGTATGCATTTGCAGGTGCGTAGTAAAGCCCAGCATGTTTTCTTCACAGCCTTGGGGACTTACAATTTTTGCTGTCGAGATCTTATTCCACTGGTGCTGGAATATTTGCAGCCTGACAAACAGAATATAAGCCAGCAACAATTAAAAGTAAGTTTGTGGTGTGTGATAAAGAGCTATGTGATCATAGAATATTTCCATACTATCTCCGCCCTGTTACAGCAATTTGTTTATGATTCTCCACTTAATAATTATCCCATCTGAAATTATCTTTCTGTAGTTATGATCTGTCTGTAGCATACTTTTATCTTTTTCAAAGACCACGATGTTATAGAGTAGTTAGACATATTTTAAAATGTTGCACAGGAACTTACAACCATTCAATTTTTGTCCTGGATGCAATCTAAAGAAAATCTAAAGATGCAAGTATCAATTTATTTACTGCATGTACTCTTTAAGAGTCGAATTTTTGAGATCCATTTTGTAGACATGAAGTTAAGGGGTTGTCTTTTACATGGGTGATATTTTTGAGGAGCTTACTTTCAACAAAAACACATCTGCCCAGCATATCTAACATGGCTCTCACACAAATCTACAAGGTAATGGGAGAAGCAGTGCACATATCAGTGGTTTGTTCTCTGTCTGTCACACCAACACCAAAAACACCTCTCAGCCCATGACCTTAGCATTGGTGCCGGAGTGTTGCACTGAGTCAGTACTCTCAAAGATTTGATGGGCAAAGCCCAAGTCTTCCCTCCTCTCCGCAGTAAAAGCTGAGGATGACGTTTGGTTTAAAGTTTGCTCTGGAAGTTGGTCTCTTATTACTCTTCTCCGATCTGTTAGTTTCTTCCCCCACAAATCAAAATCAATCTACGTTTATTCTGCCTTAATTGACCAGCACACACTGGAGGAATTGGGGTATTTGCAACTGCTGTAATAAATAATAAATTGTGGTTTTTGATGTGTTTGTACAGATTATATTTTTGTTCTGAACTTTTTGGGTTTGATCCCTGAAAAAGTAGAGTCGACTTTTACATGAGGTACATGAAAAACAACGGTATTTTAAGCTAAAAATATGGGGTTGACTTTTACATGAGATTGACTTGAACATTAGTGTGTGAGATATTATTATTATTTGGTGAAGGCTTTCTACAAAGTTGATGATCTTTTCTGAGGGTACTTTTGGAGATTGTTGTCATCTTGGGCTTCATAATTTATTTGTTTCCCTAATTGATTCATGGGGTTTCCGTGATTCTGAGATTTTCAGAATTTTTGATAGTATTGTCACTTATTCCTGTTGCGTATTGCTCCAAAAATGAATATTTATTTGATTTATTCACATGAACAGAAACGTAGCAGAAGGATCTGTTAATGCCGGCCAATATTTGCTCATTGATGATTTCTGTCTCCATTGCTGCTTTCCATTCTTTACTGTGCATAGAGATTTGGTCTTTGGAAAATAGAATTAGGATAAAGATTATGGTTTTGAGGCTATTATCTCCAACAATTTGTAACTTTTCCTTTTTGTCATCTGGTTCAGAGTTTTGATATTTGGGGATGTAAATCACTCCAGATCTAATGCACCTCTTCTGTGTGATTTACATCCTGTAGAAATGGTTTGTAAGATCATTGGGACCCATTTTACATTGGTTGTTGAGGGAGCATTGTACTTTGAAGACTAGCAATTTTCCAATTTCAAATGCATCTGGACTAAACACAAATGTACCTGTGTTGGGGTTTTGATTGCTGGATATTGTCCTTCGCTGGAAGGACCAACCTTTTGTCTTAGATCATTGCAGCAGCTAAAATCTGTCAGGATGGAAGGTTTTAATGGGAAGGTTTTAATATTTTGTTTCTTGTTGGTGAGTTGTGCAATACATGTTTGTACTGGGTTGTCATCTGTTTTTCTGTAAATTCTTGATTAGAAATAGAGCAAGTTTATTCTCTAACCTTCAAGATCATCTTCTGCTTCTCCCTTCATCTAAAATGCACATCCATGCTTTTTTTTTACCTTCTGCTGTACTGTCCCAACATACGTGAGATCCCACTCTGATACGAGCATAGTCTTGTGAATATCTGGTGATGTTTGCTCATTATCATTTTCACATTTTGAGTAGCCAGTCTACTGTCTTCGCTATAGCTCCTTCATTTACATCTTAAACATTTTTATCATTTGGCCTGAACTCGGTGTGTCAAATCCCGCATTCTTTGGCGAGGCAAATGGTTAAACTTTCATTTCTTTGCAGCACCTTTTTTTTCTTTCAAAGATTGTCTCCCTTTTTTTGGTGCTGAAACCTTGTTGCATAATTTCTAGGAAGGCTTAAGAATGTCTAGGAATTCTGAAGTAATTTTAGCCCTTAGCTCTGTTCCCTCACTCAAGTGTTCATTTAGGTAGGAGTTTCAGACTACATCCAGTCAATTATGAAAACCAGCACCTATCTCTTTGTACTCTCATCTCAATTTTCATCACAATGCTGTATTGTTGTGTCCAATTTGATCTACCACACTTCAGGCAAGGTGATGATGTTTTAGCAGGGGTGTGAGGATGTTTATTAGAATGGTTCTGGGATGAGGGATTATAGTTGAATGGATAGACTATGGAGTTGTTCTTAGTTCAGTGAAGACGAAGAGGATATTTGATAGAAGTATTTAAAATCATGAACTGTTTCGATAGAGTAAAAAGAGAGCATCGTGATCTGGGGTGTGGGGGGGAATAATGAGAAGGCAAAGATTTAAGCTGATTAACAAAAGAACCAGAGGCAACATGAGGAAAACCTTTTTATACAGCGATTTGATTAGGATTTAGATGGGACTTTTTGATAGGATGGTAGATTCAGATTTAATAGTAATCTTTGAAAGAGAATTGGCAATTTGCTTGAAGGATAAATTAATTATTGTAGGGTTATGTGGAAAGAATGGAGAGGCAGGACTAACTGAATTGTTCTTCGAAAGAACCTGCACGGGCTTCGAGTCAAATAGCCTCCTTTTTGTGCTATACTATTCTATGATTCTGCTGAAAAGTTTCTCCTCTATACCCATCATTTCAAGACTCAAATTCTTTCACAATTTTCCAAAGCTAGGCTATTATGCAAGCTGTGACTCATCCAAAACTCTGCCTGTGATGAGTTGAGTTAATAAAAACATTGAAATTGAAATGTTTGTCTTACTGTCACAATTGCGGTTTGCTTCTTTGTAATTGAATTTTTTTCTCCAGATTTTTCAGGTAGTTTCCAATTTTTTTCAGTTGTAATTTTTCTCATATTTTAAAATAGGGTGCTCTGTACTGTCTTCTTGGAAACCACAATGGAGTCTGCTTGGCCAACCTTCATGACTGGGACTGCATTGTTGCTACGTGGCCAGCGATAGTCTCTTCAGGACTCAGCAAAGCAATGTTTTTGGAGAAACCTTCCATAGTTCGTCTATTCGATGATCTTGCAGAGAAGATACACAGACAGTATGAAACAATCGGTCTAGATTTTGGAGTAAGTAATTATTAATACTCTAAATAGGGATAGTAAATGTCGCGGCAGTTATCCTCCCCTTTGAATGTGGGACATGCTCAACCTTTGAGCATAAAACCAAGTCTCTTTCTACTGTATATCACTTAGAATTCCTGGGGGATACTGGCAGTGGCCAGTCAGAGCACTTGAGCGTGAAGCAATGCAGCCGTGCAAATGAGGCAGACAGTAGTTTCCTCCCCCAACACATAGCAACTGCCCATTTGGAGAGTCAGGAAGAAATGGAACCTAGGGCCTATGCTCAGCTTCTTTCAGATTGAAGGGTCTAAGGCAGTCAGCATTAAGAAGATGGAACCAGGTAAAAGACTTCTTCCTTATAAGTAAAGGATATAATCTTCAGAGTTGAAGTCCTCTTGCTATTGTTTATACCACTGCTGTAGATTTTTGAAGTGAAACAGCAACTGGATTTCCATTACCATTTTCTAGTTGCAAGATCTTGTCAGGAAAGGACTGTGCTAGGAAAACATCTGGCTTGAATAATGATAGCGATTTGAAATCCATGTGAATACAAGTCAAGTCAGGTGGGCCTAATGGAAGGAAAAATGGCTTACAGTTGTTAAGATGCTGTTTTGAGCACTTGATCTGCAGTTCCTGATGCATAATTGAAAAGCCAAATTTTAATTGGTAATTGTACAAAAGATGGAAATACTGGAATACAAATGATGGAAATATAAGAGTATTCCAGGTCATTGCCCGATAGGTAAAACCGCTCATTGTTTTAAGACATGCATGTAGCTCCATTCATATTTTGGACTTTATAACTGATTATTTTCTTATGAGAAAAGGTTATTTAGCAGTAAAACTAAATGCCTTGTCTGCTCAGATTTCAGATCGCTGTGTGGAACTTTCTGCGTCCTTGATTCAGAAAATAGACCCAAGTTCTAATTTGTCTCCTATTACTGCCGAAGAGATTGAGCGTGGAATCCAGAGCCAAATAGCAAAAAATAATGAGTCTTTACGGTAAGCAGAATTCATCAGTAAATGAAAATTCAGCACTACATTAAATGCTTTCTTAATTAAGATTTATTTTTATTCTTTAGGAATTATCAGAAACTAATTGATGCCTTGTTGGACTTGCTGGAGCAGCGAAACTTGTAAGTTTTTAAAACTATGGTAACCTATTTTTGGCTCAATGTAATGTCTTTAGTTTCCAGTATGGCACATTTCAACTCTACCCACTTAAACAGGTGTTGCAATACTGTCAGGGTTTTGCACAAGGAAAGGATACATTGGACGGGAAATTCCCTGATCAACAGATTTTCGTTGGAAGTTCAGAAGCGGTGCTACAATACAAACCGGGTGTCATATACAGTGAACCTCGAGAGGTTTTCTCCCTGTGTCCAGAGGAAAAGTGGTGCAAGTGGCACATTTTAAATGGCTGCCACTTGTTGTACAGACTGAGCTGCCTACCTGCACAGGCCAGCAATGGGGTTTACCCATGGGGATGATTAGAACCAGAGTGCGCACATGTAGTTACGATTTCTGTTGTTCCCCAGTCATCACTATTGAAAAGTGAGTGAGAGTGTGGACAGTGTTTGAGGATAGTATTTGGCTCAGCTTTAATGGATGAGTAGTCATTTAGCTTTCTCTCAATTACTGGTTGGATTCATGTATGAAGAATGACTCTTTACACGAGAACCTGAAATACTACAGCGGAACTATTCCAGAATAGGCTTGTGCCCTAGGAGGAGGGAAAAGAGGTAAAGTCAGAGGAAATATAGCAATGGAGGAAAATAACACATTGAGGTACAAAGCCACCACCTAAAGATGCAGCTTTCCCTACAATTTTCCTCTGTAGAAAAATATTAAATATACTGGGTGGAATTCTCCCAAAAAAAGACCAAGTGCCAAATTCTCGTAAAAACTGGAATAACTCCAATTGGTTTTTGAACGGGATTTTCAGAACGTATCTCCACAATGTGTATCACAGTGCCTCAGCATGAATCATGATAAAAATCTGGGGACGAGGCCTATTCAGACTGGAGAGGCTGGCGGCATGGCTCTTAATAGGCCACTGTGCATGCACCAATCTGTGAGCGCCAAGATTGGCGCATGCGCAGTAGCCTGCATTGCCGGCCTTCTGATTGCTGGCCAGTCCTGCCACACTGGCTTGAAGAGACCCCCCTCCCCACCCCTGATCACTGGCCTCCTGGGTGTGTCCAACCCCCTCCTAATCCCCCTGATCGCTGGCCTTCCTCCCTTTATCATTGATCCAAAGTGCAGTGTGGCAGCAGGACCCCTCACCTTGCTCCCTTGGCACTGCCTGCTGCCTGGTGGGCAGTGCCAAGGTGCCCTTAGGCATTGCCACTTTGCTCCTTGGGCAGTGCCAGGGGGCCAGGCTGGCACTCCAAACTGGCAATGCTGGGGAGCATCCCTGACCTTTGGGGAACCTACATGGCTCCCCTTCACTCCTGCGGGGTCGGGCCACCTGCTTGGAGTTGGGGGGGGAGGGGGGGGGAGTCGCGTGGAGACCAGCCGGGCCGGAGACTTCAGTCCCTGACCTGCTAATAGGATTTAAATTAGATTTTAAATATTCAAATCTGCTCCATGCTGATTTTTGGCATGAAGCGAACGACACCAGAAATCCAGTGGGCAGAGGCCGTGGCGCCCAGCAGGGACCCTGCATCACAGCTTCCGCTTATATCTGCCAGCCCGCTGTGCTGCTGAGCAGTGTAAAAGGCTGGAAGAATTTCCCCCGTTCTTACAATATCCTATCCTTAAGTGGAAGAATAAGACTAATGCCAGCCTATTACATTATGATCCACTAGTAAATGCACTGATTTTTGTTATATGTTAAGCTGTACTCATACAATATCCAAAAGAACAACTATGATGCGTCATTGAGTCAGGTTTATTGATCGCATTATTGCAAAAAGAATATCTTCACCACTGCCATGATGCACAGAATTGGATATTTTAACATTGCATCACTTTCATTAGTTATGATATGTTTGCCAACAAATACTTCGAACAAATCATGTAATGACTTTCATTTTTAATCCGAAAACTTTGATTTTTTTTTTAGACCATGGAAATTTGAACAAATAGCCATTGGTTTCCTTTCCCTGTTGCTGAGAGATGATGTGCCACTACCTACGAGAGGAATCAAATTTTTCATAGAGTGTCTCAATCATGATGCCTTAGTTGTCCGGAAGGTAGGTATTCTTTGTTTTAAATTCCACATGTCTAAGCAAAGAGAGGAATTGGATTTTTGGTACTTAATTTCCCAGTATCTGGTACACCTCATCAATTGCATGAAGTATGAATCATCATAGAATCCCCATTGTGCAGAAGGAGGCCATTCGGCCCATCAAGTCTGCACCAACTACAATCCCACCCAAGCCATATTCCTGCTAATCCGGCTAACACTGGGGTCAATTTAACATAGCCAATTAACCTAACCTGCACATCTTCGGACTGTGGGAGGAAACCAGAGCATCCAGAGGAAACCCAGACACTGGGAGAATGTGCGAACTCCACACAGACAGCGACCCAAGGCCGGAATTGAACTTAGGTCCCTGGTGCTGTGAGACAACAGTGCTAACACTGTGCCACCCAAACTGGCACCTTAGTGGGTTAATAGATAATAGATCAATGTCTTTGGCAAGTTTCAGAATTAAAATGGGTGATTACGGGAAATTGGGGCACTAAGATTAACAAATTTGCTTCTTAAGGTGACCTTTAGCACTGGTTTAAAGTTTTAAAAGGTAAAAGAAACTGGTAACTGAGGGCATAAAACAGCCTATGTTCTAACAAGGATGTTGCATGATTAGCATAATCTAAGTGAATTATTACAAAACACCAGTAATCAGGCATCCAGTTAGGATGGAAATATGACTTTAGATATTAGAAAAGAAAGGAACTGCCTATCAAAGTAAATGTTTACGTGGTTGGTTTTTTTTTTGAAACACCATTGTGTGTTGCTCCCTATCTAATTGCAAAAAGTATTTGCTGACAGCAGCCTTAGGAAAGGAACATTTCAACTTTGTGTGCTTAAATGGGTATTTAAATAGATTCCAGACTTTCATATAAGGAAAGGATAGACTGGGGGAAAAGTACTAAAGCAGCATAATAGATTTTCATAGGAAATACAGAAGCAGTGCTGCAGTTCAAATTAGGATCATATATAGTGAATGAAATGAGAGATTTGCTCCCTTTGTCCAGAAACAGTGAGGTGGCATAAATGACTGTCAATGCTGTCTACCTGTATAGACCAGCAGTAGAAGGCAGAAAAACTTACACATGGGATCAATCAGCAACCCGAGTACATGCACTTAGTTACTACTTTTGATGTTGCCCAGTGATCTCTACTGAAAATGCATTAGTGTGGACAATGGGTGACGATGTGATGGATGAACCATCATTTAATTTATCCTCAATTACTGGTTGAGTAATCATTTGAAGAATGATTCTTGGTATGAGGACCAGAAATACTGCAGCTGATTGTGAAACTATTCCAGAGTACGTTTCTGCCCCTAGGAGATGGGGAAAAAAATAAAATGCATCAAAGTATTGATTCTTCCGTTGCAGATGGAGAATGCGCATATCTCTTCTACTGAATTATTTTCCATAAGATCTTAAATGGGCGGCACAGTAGCACAGTGGTTAGCACTGCTGCTTCACAGCTCCAGGGGCCTGGGTTCGATTCCCGGCTTGGTTCACTGTCTCTGTGGAGTTTGCACATTGTTCTCATGTCTGCATGGGTTTCCTTCGGATCCTCCTGTTTCCTCCCACAGTCCAAAGGTGTGTGGGTTAGGTTGATTGGCCATGCTAAACTTGCCCCTTAGTGTTCTGAGATATGTAGGTTCGAGGGATTAGTGGGTAAGTATGTAGGGATATGGGGGTAGAGAGCAGTGGGATTGTGGTCGGTGCAGACTGAATGGGCCAAATGGCTTCTTTCTGCCATTTGGCCCATTATGTTGTCCTGTAATGGAACAGGATTCTTATGATTCTACTTCTCTTTCTATGTTAAAAGGTGCAGACCACCATCCAAAGTCAGTAATGTACTTGGTACACGTAAAATAAATGGGAAGGGGGGGGGATTCTCCAAGCCTGGGGATTCAAGCGGAAACTGTGTAGCGGGCTTCCCGCTGGGCACCGTGGCCTCCACACATCTCTGGCTGCTGGATTTCTGGTGCTGTCAACTATGTATCAGAAATCGGGGTTGGCCTACCGGTGGGGTGCGGAGGATGGGAGACAGGGACTGCCCTGGAGGGGGGAAGGAGGCCATTGTGATGTGGAGATGCTGCGTTGGACTGGGGTAAACATAGTAAGAAGTCTCACAACGCCAAGTTAAAGTCCAACACACCACCAGCTGCTCCTTCATCGGGTGAGTAGGGAGTTCTGATCACAAACAGGGCATATAAAGGCACACACGATTTACAGAATGCTGATTAGAATGCAAGTCTTTACACCTAATCAGGTCTTAAAGGTGCAGACAACATGAGTGGAGATAGCATTAAGCATAGGTTAAAGAGATGTGTATTGTCTCCAGACCGGATAGTAAGCGACATGTTGCAAGCCCAGGCAAGCCATGGGGATTACAGCTCATGTGAGATGAACCCAGGATCCCGGTTGAGGCTGTCCTCATGGTTCCTTTCCTGTTGGCGGACACTTCAGCGGTCTCGGGCATTCGGCCTCTGATCTTTGGGTAGACATTCTCCAAGGCAGCCTTCATGACACACGACAACGCAGAGTCGTTGAGCAGAGACTGATAGCCAAGTTCCGCACACATGAGGACAGCCTCAACCGGGATCTTGGGTTCATGTTGCACTATCTGTAGCCCCCATGACTTGCCTGGGCTTGCAACATCTCACTTACTGTCCTGTCTGGAGAGAATACACATCTCTTTAACCTATGCTTAATGCTATCTCCACTCACGTTGTCTGCACCTTTAAGACTTGATTAGCTGTAAAAACTCACATTCTAATCAGTATTCTGTAAACTGTATGTGCCTTTATTTGTCCTGTTTGTGATCAGAACGCCCCACTCACCTGACGAAGGAGCAGTGCTCCGAAAGCTAGGGGCGTTTACTATCAAACAAACCTATTGGACTTTAACATGGTGTTGTGAGACTTTAGTGGGAGGGGGCTGCCCAGACATTTTTATGGGGTCAGCGATTGGAGTGTTGGTGGGTCTCGTGGCTAACAATTGGGGGGTTACAGGGCTGGCCACAGCAATCGGGAGGCCAGTAGTGCAGCTCCATTGGGCATGCGCCAGTCTCTGCTATGACAGATCAGCGCATGCCCAGTGACCCCTCAAGTGGGAATAGGCCCTGCCCCTGATGATTATTATTCACGCTAGTGCACTCTGCAGTGCACGGAGTGTGGGAGGTTCATTTTGAAAGTTCCACTTAAAAAAAACTAGTGGGATTTACTTCAGTTTTTACGCAAATTTGACACTTCGAATTTTTTTGGGACACTCCTACCCAAAAAGTTATTGCTTAATTGAAAATCCCTTTAATCCAGAGATAAAAGAGCAATTGAGATATTCATTATCATTGTATGAGTGAAATGGAAGAGAATATCTCCATGGCCAGCATTATACTGCAAGTGCTGAAAACATGGGTCAAATTACCAATGTTTCAAGCAATAATGAGAGCTAACACTAATTGCTTTCTTCTTTAAACTGAATTGTTGTCTGATAAATTGATGTGTCATAGTTCTTGATCCTGCATTGTGGTTTATATATATTAAACATATGGAAAATTACAATTATTGATGTGTATAATGAAGCATTTCATGATCAAAAAAATCAGAAATGCAACAAATGCCTCAGCAAATACTTTGTGGCAGAGATTGGAGTTGACTACAAAGCCACAATTTTGACCAGGAATTCCGATGGTAGTTTTGAATGCCTTGGATTACACAGACACACATGATATGTTGTTGGGATCTCAGAATATCAAGAGTATGTGGCAGTTACAAGAAATTACATGTGACCAGTGCTAAATTGCTCTCATCTATAGATGGCAATATCTGCTGTGGCTGGCATCATGAAGCAGCTGAAGAGACCTCACAAAAAAATAGAGATCGATCCACACACACTTTGTAAGTAGAAATGATGTTTGTGATGAATTTGTCAGTGATATTTCGATTTAAATGTTAAACCTATCAAAAGATATGCAGATATTTTGAACAAGTTGCATGTTTCTAATTTGGAATGTTCTTAAAGGTGTGGCAGAAGTTGTAATGATTCTGGAAACCTCTCAATTTTGTCTAAATCTTTTATTTGTTACTGAATTCTGCATGAAAAATTACAACAAAGTTTTAGAATTTGTTCACTTCTTTAAAATGAATTGACTTGAACATCAGGTAATTTAATTACGAGTAACACCTAGCATCTTTCGACACATTCAAATTTGTGTTGGAGATATTTCCTGCATAAAATTAACATTTCATTTTAATATCTACCTCTGTGGGCAGATTACTGCAAAATACAGATTACACGTGAAATTATACTTGCATCCAACTGCCTACTCTTGTGTTTTAATGTTGAAATTTTTTATGATCCCAGCACTAAATTCTCTTGCTTATGCTTGCACAATCTCACCCATGCTTTGTACTAGTTGGATGTATTTAACAGTATTGCTAGCTATATGGAGAAGATTGGAATTGATGCTAATTATGGTATTCACATCCCAAGGAATTTTATTTGCGAACTTTATTAGAAATATTTACAATGTTTACTTGCAGTTACAAGTCTTTAACATGTCCTCACTGAAAACAGTAAAGATATGAATAAGAATGCCTAAACCTCTGATCTTTCAGTAAAAGTAGAATTAAAGTGTTCGCAAAAGTAATTTTGTATGCTGGATATGCAACTAAATGATAGAACATAGGACATACTAAACGATAAAGACCAAAATCCAAATTGTCAATTACCCTGATTGTTACATGATGCAACAATAATGAAATTGTTGACAACTTATAGCAATCGCACTCTGTCAAGTTGTCTACAATAAGCCCATGAGGTGCTGGGAATCTTTGGAAGTCATCTGCTTCACGCAAACCTGTTATTCTTATTTATAACAATACTATTCATGTGTATTTTGCACAGTTGTGTCACTAGTGAAAATTTGAAAAAATGTTTTGACCCTAAGGCTTCCTGATTTTTAAGCTTTTCTCATAAATATTGTGCGTTGTTGTATTGTGTGCATTTCCTAACTAGATGGATCCCATCCAAATACAATCCAGCCAGGAGACAGGCCTGATAACAAGTGGCTCCATTACAATAGTTCCAATTTGCCAAGGACTCAAGAGGAATGGGAAGCCTGTTTATTTGTGGAAAAGACACATTGGGGGTACTATACCTGGCCACAGTAAGTATAAGACTAAGATGATGTATTTTATATCTGGAAATGCAAGCTATGTGAATATTTTCTGTTCAAATCCTTAAAGTTCATGCTCTATAAAATTAACAGTGGAGATACTTCTTCCAATATTTGAAGAATTGGAAATATTCAGTTGAAAGTGCTGAATTCTTCAAAATTAAGTGAACTGATGTCAAAGTAATGCATTAATATAAGCCATGCCATCATAGTTCTTGTAAAGCATGTAACCTTGTTTGGTAAGTTAATAGTCTATAACAGAGTGATTTATAGTGAAAGTGAAGTTTTGTGAAGTGCTTTTAAAGAACAGTTGAAAGATGAATATGTTTAAATCATTATGTTTCTATCTAATTAGGAAGCTACTTGTTTACGCCCCAGTGGACCAACAACCGAAACTAGGAAGGAGTAGAAATGAAATGTCAGAGGTAAGAGCTATTTCAGTGTTGAGTAACATTTTCCAGTAATCAGTTAGGGATTATTTGATAAACCTGGGTGTACAAAGGGACCTGGGATGTCTTTGTTCATACATCACTGAAGGCTGATGTGCAGTTGCTGCAAACTGTCAGGAAAGCTAATGGAATGTTAGCTTTTTTTTTGCAAAAGGATTCGAGTACAGGAGTAGTGAAGTATTGTTTTAGTTGTACAGAAGCTTGGTTAGATTGCACCTGGGGTATTGTGTGCAATTTTGGCCTGTCCATCAGAAAGGATATTATAGCTATAAATAGAGTCTAATGACTTCAGGAAGTGTAGTAGAGGACATGCCCCTGTCTATATCAACAGGAATGAAGTGGAAATGGTTGAGAGTTTCAAGTTTCTAGGTATCCAGATCACCAACAGCCTGCCTTGGTCCCTCCGCGCCGACATTTTAGTTAAGAAAGCCTACTAAAGCCTGTACTTTCTCAGGAGACTAAGGAAATTCAGCATGTCCATTATGACTCCAATTTTTGCAGATGCACCATAGAAAGCATTCTTTCCAGATGTATCACAGCTTGATATGTCTGCTGCTCCGACCAAGACTGCAAGAAACTTTAAAGTGTTGCGACCATAACCCAATCCATAATGCAAACTAGCCTCCCAAGTGTAGACTTTGTCTACACTTCCTCCTGCCTTGGAAAATTACCCAGCATAATCAAGCACCTCACACACACCAGACATGCTCTCTTCCACCTTCTTCTTCCGTTGAGAAAAAGATACAAAAGCCTGACACCATGTACCAACTGACTTGGGAATAGCTTCTTCCCTGCTGCCATCAGACTTTTGAATGGACCTACTTCACAGTAAGTTGATCTTTCTCTATACCCTAGCTATGGCTGTAACACTACATTCTGCACCCTTAGCTGAAGTCTGAAGAGTGATTTTTGTCTGTAGGGCTGCCAATTTGGGTCATGTCTTCATCCACTATCAACACCTATAGTGCCATTAAGGGGCCTGAGCAGATTTTTGCCCATGTTGTTGCATTAAGTTATTTTATGAATTTTATATTTTATTTTAAAGCCACAGTAAAAAGGAGGTATACATTCTTCCTATTAATTCCTATGTTGCTAAAAATGAAACTCATTCAAGAGCTCCAAGTGCTTCTGGAGTAAATTGTTTTGCTGCCTTACTGATGGTTTTCAAGAGACTTGTTAAATCAGTTCTGAAAGCCAGAGAAAAAATGCTTGACTAACTTTTAGAATGATTATATCAGCAAGCAACTCTATAGCAGTAGGACAAAGCATCCTTGTTTTATTCCTGGATTGCCAATCAGGAAGCATTTAGCAATGTAAATTTAAATACTGCATTGCTATCCATGTCAACATTAATAGATAAGTGTTTAAAAATTTCTGCATTCTCTGGAAATGTCATCTAATACTGAGAAGTATCCTGATCCCTACTTTACTTCATTACATTAAAATACTACTTCCTCCCTTTCTTCACCTGCCATTTTTAATATTTTCTTTTGAGTTGAGAATATGGCAACATACATCCCCTTGATCTTCACTCAAATAATACAGAATAGGCTTACTGGATTGATTTTAAAAGCAGTGTATTCAGAATTTTCCATGTGATATATCTGCATGCACTGTTTGTGAGACTGGTACTGATGCTGTGGTTACGAAAGCTCTAGTAGAATACAGTTAAAATGTTGTCAATACCAAGCACCTTCTTTGAAGATTTTTTACAGAGGCAAAATCATTAATTGCATGTTAATTAAATATAGTTTAGTGTCTTTTACTGTGATTTGCCTGTGTCCTGCACAGGCACAACTAATAACTTTTAAATATGTTTCTTTGCAGGCAGAGCAAATAATTTATGATCGCTTTTCTGACCCACAATTTATGGAGCAATTAATTAAGTTCTTATCCCTGGAAGACCGAAAGGGAAAGGACAAATTCAATCCGCGCAGGTTTTGCCTATTCAAGGTACACAGTCTAATGCTTTTAATATTAATAAGCTAATATTAATTATTAACTAGTATCTAATTTTGAAATGAATGACTCCCAGTCACTGACCAGGCTTAGATTTTTGAGACATCAGTCGTTGTTGTAGCTGCCTCCAACTATATCTTGTTAAACCTACTTTACAAATGTATTCCTGAGAGCCTTTTTCAATTGGCTTGCTGATTTACTTGCAAAGAATTTTCACCTTAACACCTTTCTCACCCTGAGGATCTGCAAAGTACTTGACAACCAGTGAAGCTCTTTTGAAATCTAGTCATTATTGTAAATTATGAAACACGGTAACCAATTTATGTACAGCAAGGTCATTTAAAAGCAGTATTAGAATCATCCATTTTGGGTGCAAGTTCAGCAGTAATTGTTCGCTAGGATACGAGGAGAACCTTTTGGTTGTTTTTCAAGTAGTGCCACAGAATCTTTTACAAGCATCTTGAGGCTGATGGGAGCTTGGTTTAATATCTTATCCAAAAGGCATCAAATCTGACATTTCTTTGTTTTCACGGTATTGGATTGAAACTTTCACTTAGATTATGTGTTTAAGTGGGGCTTGAGAGTTCATGATCTTCTGACCTAGCAGCGAGAGAACTACCACTAAGTTGTGGCTAATTCCTGTTTATTTTCCTCTTTGCTATTTAATATTTTAAAAACTGATAATTTGCATGCAAAAACAATTACGTTAGAAATCATTCAGACAATTTTTTTAAATTACTTGTAGTATGGTTAGGTTATTGACCTGTCATCAGGATTTGTCCTGGTCATAATTAGCTATGTATTTTTAGATTAGGAAAGCAATTTCCAGTTTTAGAATTCTTTTTCCTCATCAACTCTGTCTAAACCACATAAGACAAAGTGAGCAGGGAAACAAACCTTTGAGGGGGCAGAAATCCCAGTTGCAGGAACATCTCTGCCAAAACAAAATCATCCACAGGTGGCAAATCCAAACGTCAGTATTCGATAAATATAGGAATGTTACTACATGTGACAGCTTTATAAATACTATTTATACACACCAGCCTGACTTAATATCAGTGTGTGGTGCATGCTCCCTATTGTGAAATGAAAATCATGATGCAAGGTGTTTTTCTGCTTTGTCATCTAAATGCATATCTTATTCACATCTAATGTTCCATTTGCTGTTGCATAAATCCGTCATTATTCTTGTTGAGACTAGAATACACCCATTATTGTTTTATGCTTTGCCTGCAGGTGTTCACTGCACTAGGTGGCAGTATATTCTGTATGTTAATGACTTTAACTATGAAGTAGGAATCTTTATTACATTTACTTCACTGTGCTATCTCTTCTGCTTCAGCACTAATTCTAGCTCCAATAGCTTCATAATTTGAAAACTGATTTTTTTTTCCCCCACCCTCCTTTTCAATTAATAAATTCAGATCATTTGTTCCCATTTTTGAACCAATTCTGTTACATTTTAAGTTTAAACTTTTTACAATTACCAGGTTGATGAGATTATTATGGGCTATAACTTCAGTTGAGTCAAATTGCCACATCATTTGTAATACCCAGAAATTCAGATAATCCTGTCTCGCCCGACCTGA
The DNA here is from genome assembly GCF_965287045.1 of Carcharhinus amblyrhynchos. Classification (NCBI taxonomy): domain Eukaryota; kingdom Metazoa; phylum Chordata; class Chondrichthyes; order Carcharhiniformes; family Carcharhinidae; genus Carcharhinus; species Carcharhinus amblyrhynchos. The sequence goes on from NC_137335.1 coordinate 43,022,370, forward strand.
TCCAGGCCAAGCAAATTTGTGTAGTGCAGTTAGTGCTCTGCATTCCCGGGGCCTACACGCTACGACAGTCCAGTCCAAGGTCGGTAAGCCAGGCCCCTATTTTACAGATGATTCCCAGTGCAGGACAATTGCTCACCAGGTGTTCGAACTTCCTGGGCAATTACCATGCAATTCTTTTGTGGGAAAATTTAGAGGCAAGGGGGACTCTTCCCTCTTTCCTCCATCCACCACCCACCCCATCTTTGGGGTGCCCGTCCGACACAATGCCCTGAAGCTTGGACGTTATGACTTTTGTGTTTTAAATTCAAGGCAAAATGCAGAGGGTCATGTGATCAATTCAGAAGTCTGCCTGACAGTAAGTCTGGATGTTCTGATTGCTAGAGATTAAAAAGGCCCATATTGTTCTATTGTAAAGAAGGTGCAAGATGATTACGCCTGGAGACCAGACGCAGCCTGTATATTAACAGCAGATAGGCTGAGAGTTTCTAAAGTCCAGAGAAGTGCTGGGAATATCAGGTTGGGAACAGCTGTACTTTAAACTGTCCATTTAATTTCATGACAAAATAAAGTTGGGGTGTAAAGAATAGTTCATCAGCATTTCTGCCTGGTAACAAAGCCCATATGATTTACATTACCATAGTGATGGGCTTTGAGATGGGCTGGTTACAGAGGAAGCCATTGTGATATTGAGTTACCGGCTTTCATAAAATCCCTGTAATGCAGAAGGAAGCCTCTCGGCCCGTTATATCTGCACTGACCACAATCCCACCCAGGCCCTGTTTCCTTAATCCCACATATTTACCTGTTAATCCCTTGACACTAAGAAGCAATTAATTGTGGCCAATCAACCTAACTTGCACATCTTTGGACTGTGGGAGGAAACCGGAGCACCCAGAGAAAACCCATGCAGACACGGGGAGAATGTGTAAACTCAACACAGGCAGTGACTTGAGGCCAGAATTGAACCCAGATCCTCACTGCTGTGAAGCAGCAGTGCTAACCACTATGCCACCATGCTGCCCCTGGTGAACCTGATGTGATTTGAACATGCAACCATTTTCCAGAAACGTCACTGAAATCACAGACAAGTTAGTGTGCCAGAATCTGGCAGGGACAGTAAGCATGACTATGGCCAAACATCTCTACGGTTCACCATGTTTGCTCAGATTGAAAAGGCCAGATTATGAAGACTTAGAACAAAGCTGTGAGATTGTCTATATTGTGCTAGAGGGAGAATCTCCAGTAATACTCTGACCGTGATGGACAATTCTGGGTGTTAGAAGTTACTCAGCTGAGAAAGGAAAAGAACAGGAGTAGACCGTCTGAAGTTAAGAATCACTTTGAACTGATTTTGGGAGAACTGAATTTCTAATTAAAGAATAGGATAACGGATTTCTGTGAAGTTGTTTATTTGGTTGTGTTAAAAAGCTGATGTATTCCATTCCACTCTGTGCTTTAAAGTCTGAAGTTTTTAATGATTAGTCACAAGTAAGGCTTATATTAACACAGCAATGAAGTTACTGTGAAATTCCCCTAGTTGCTACATTCCGGTGCCTGTTCACATCAATGCAGCTAACTGGCACATCTTTCAGACTGTGGGAGGAGACACACATAGACATGGGGAGAATGTGCAAACTCCACACAGAAAGTGACCCAAGCTGGGAATCAAACCCTGGTCCCTGGCTAATAGGCAGCAGTGCCAATTAGAATGCTACTGTGCCGGCCCACAGTATAAGTACAAGTTGCCTACAAAAAAGTGTTTAGCCTGTGGCAACTTTGTTTCAGTAAATGTCTTAAAACATGGAATCTTGTCATCTGTTAAGCTATTAACTGGAAGTCCAAATTATTTTTTATAAGTTATCAGTTCAATGGGGATTGTAACAAGCCAGGAAAAAAAAAATCCACATTCAACAACCTGTTCCCCTTGTTGTCATATTAGTGAACTGTACCTTCTTAGATTTGTGCTATTGATATGCTAAGACTATTTGTTGTACTTTAGTTGGCTTTTATCTAATTATTCTTTCAAGACTGAGGCAGCATTTCTATGGCCAGGCTGCCTTTTCCCACTTGTAACATGCCCCATATATCAAAACATCCATTAATTCAAAATGTCCAGACTCTTGCTTAAAACATGTATCTTTTGATGAGGAGCTTGAGGGCTATCATGCCCCCGTGGAACTATATCCAAATATCAGAGGAAGAATTAACTATTTATCTAAGAACCATAAAGCTTCTTTGTTTCAAAGTTTGAACTAAAGAATTAACCCGTGAATAAAATCCATTTTCTACAATTTCCGAGAAGTTATTTTTTAAAAAATATCAGTTGAATGGATTTAAAATTTTAATCAGTTCAGTTCAGTCCAGCAGGTTCTGGATTTTCAACCAGCAAATTGAGTTGAATTCCTGATCTTTATTGACTCATGCACTTTTTGAACAAGCTGTAAGTTTGTTGATTGTGGCTGGGTGAGGAGTGAGGGGAGAAATGAAATAAAGGACTTTGTTCTATGCACTTTCACATTTTGCTGTATTTGTCTCAAAGCTTGCTTTGAATTCACTGCATGAAATAAAAGCGAAAAATATGTATTTGAACAGTTTAGTGTCAAGTTTTGAACATTAGACGTCTGTTTATGTTCCTTTCTTCCATGGTAGGGTTTGTTCAGAAACTTTGATGTGGCCTTTTTACCAGTGTTAAAGCCACATATGGAACGTCTTGTCTCGGATTCTCATGAAAGTGCTCAGCGCTGCGTAGCTGAAATCATTGCCGGATTAATCCGAGGTTGTAAGCACTGGAGGTATGAAGAGGTAATACCATCGGTTTTATTCTCTACACAGCTGAGTTTGAAGTGAGGTGAATATTTATGTTTTAGCAGAATTGACAGTATTTATCATTTGAGATTGGGTAGTAGGAATGGTTTATTTTGTTTTAATCAACTTCTTAATACTCTGGCCTGAATCTTCAATGAAGCTCATGTTCACACCCATTTTAGATAAATGATAAACCTTAGGCAGTATTGAATGTACATTTTATAATAACAATTGAACTGCTTTTATATTCTCCTGGCTGCCATTCCAACTGTCCAAACTGGCTTCTGCTGCTTGAAAAGAAAACTGCAATCTCTACTGCTTTTAGGTGTTCAGTGCTAACACAATTTTCCTGAATTTTGGGTTGAATGCTTTGTATGGATTTGATTATATTCAATAGTTGGCTTAAGCAATTGATGTGATTTGCACTGTACGTCAGGGATGAAAATTCGGTAAAATTATTTTTGATTATGGAATTCAACCACTTGAAATGTTTTCCTGACCTCTGCCACCTCCTGTCCATAGTCCATTGTTTCACTTCACTTGTACACCACGAGGATGCGTTTTGTTCTGCTTACGTGTGATTGGCTGCTTTGGACAACGATGAAGCAACAAAATTCACTGGCCAAATTGAATGTGCCATTTCCCCAGTCCCTCCTTTCTTTCTTGCTTTGTGTGAGGAGAGTTTTGTTTGTAGAGCAATCCAGTGGTATCGTGCTTTCACAGGATCACATCTACTTTCCTGCAGTGAATAAACAGACAGTGTTCATGATTGGCTGATTCTGCCTACCTCCCAAAACTGAGCACAAAGGACTAACATATCAATGTTAGCATGTCACCCTTTGGGACTAGCCTCTGTTCAAATGGGCAGGTAAAAGTTAGGGTCCCCTTTGGCCAGATGATTCAGTTATGTGTTGCTTTTATCAGGTAAGCTATCGGGGGCGGGGGGGAGGGGGGGTGTGGGGGAGGGGGGGAGAATGTTGTTTTGTGCTGTGCTATAGTTTTTGACTTGTTGAATCATTGTTCTGCACTCTCCTGCTTTCGTCACTTGATGTGGAGATGCCGGCGTTGGGCTGGGGTAGGCAGAGTAAGTAGTCTCATAACACCAGGTTAAAGTCCAACAGGTTTGCTTGGTAGCACAAGCTTTCAGAGCATTGCCCCTTCATCAGGTGAGTGAAGAGTTCAGTGCACAAACAGGGCATATATGTACACAATCTCAGTTACAAGATAATGGTTGGAAAGTGAGTTATAACAGGTAATCAATCTACAAGCTCGTGATACCAAATAAACCTGTTGGACTTTAACTTGGTGTTGTAAGACCAGTTACTGTACTCATCACTTGGGTATGGCTGATACATCAGCTGGGTTCATATTTTTTCCTTTCCAATGAGGAAACTGGAAAGTAAGGTTCCTGACCAAATCAGGCGACTGTTACATTTAGAATACTAAAATGATCCCAACTGCTTTCAGCTCATGATGCAATTCCTGGTGTGTCAAATGAGGTTCAAAGGTTTGTCAGTCCAAATATTCCTGTGGTAATTAATAGATGAACAAATCCAGTGATTAAATCACTAACAACTGCAGTAGTCATTAAGTAGCTGTTCAAACTATTTAGCATGGACCATCTAGTTATCCTCAAGTGGAACACAGTCAGATATGAATATTGCACAAGACTTCGCTGATTTCTATTTTGATGTGAAGTTGTTTGTAAAATACCTTGCCTTGTGCACTGTAATATGTGCAGGTAGAGTCAGACCAGGTTTTGAGATGGGCAGGGGGGTATGCTGGTGTCAGGTCGGGTTTAGCGTTGTGGAAGTGGGGAGATTTGGGTTGAGATGGTGTGGGGCAGAGGGAAAGAGAATGGGTTTGGGTCTGCAGGTGGGGGTAAGAACAAAGAACAACCCAGCACGGGAAACAGGCCCTTCGGCCCAATGAGCCCGCACCGCCGCATCCTCCTACACCTACCCTGCCCTGTGTGTATGTGAGTGGATCCCCTAATTTAGCCAGATTCAGGGGAGAATAGTGTCAATTTGGTTTACCAATCAGCCTAAGAGCACATCTCTGGGGTGTGGGAGGAAACCGGAGCGCCTGGAGGAAACCCACGCAACCACAGGGAGAATGCGCAAACTCCCACAGACACAAGCCCAAATCCATGTATCTGCACAGCGAGCAGTGATAGTCACTGAGCTGTTGCGGCGCCCATCTACTGGTCCAGGATTAAGCACACGCACCGACACGAAGTACTAGGCCAGTCCCGGAACCTCCAAGAGCAGCCCACGCACGGCCCACCGTGTGCATGCCCCTTGTTTGACAACAAGGTGGACCGACACCTGCGGAATAAAAAGACAAAAACGTTAACATGTAATTCTACATTTCCGGTGTCGTCCCGAGGCTCTGACCCTATTTAATACCCTCTACTATAACTCTCCATCCTTGTTTCGCTCATGTGTCTATCTAAGTAAACCTTAAACAAGTCCAACGTGCCTGCCTCCACCACCCTACTTGGTAGTGCATTCCATACCCCCACGACCCTCTGCGTGAAGAACCTTCCTCTCATATCCAAATTATACTTCTCCCCCCTCATCCTTAGATCCTGACCTCTCGTAATTGTCCCCAATCTAGGGAACAGCCTACCACTATTGACTCTATCTATTCCCTTCAGTATTTTATGTACCTCTATCATGTCCCTCCTTAATCTCCGTCTTTCCAAGGAGAAGAGTCCCAGTTTCTCTAACCTTTCCTCGTAACTCAGTCCTTCCATGCCAGGCAACATCCTGGTAAGAGGAGCTGGGTTGGGATGGTGGGTTGAGAGTTGGGTTTGGTGGGTTGGGTTGGGTCTGGGAATGGGGGGAGGAGGGCGAGGATTGTTGGGTCAGTTGGAACCGTCTGAAGCAATTTAAATCACCTTTTTGGATGGTTCCCAGTACAGGGCAATTGCCCAAAGTAAATTTGAACTTTGTATAATTGCTGTGGAAGCCTTATCTGGGAACTTTTTGGTGGGGTGTTCCCTAATGCATCTTTGGGGTAGACTCTGATTACACTGCCCCAGAGTTCAGAAGTTACAGCCTTTTGCCTTTGGCCACTCTCATCCTTGATACTTACAAATTCACTTTTGTATTTCAAGGCAAACTTGTTTCAATAAACAAGTTTTCAGTTAAATATGTGAGATAATAAACTAACTGAATTCTGTTTCTGCTCAAAATGACATCTGTGTTCAACATGTGACACATTTGTAATCAACAAATGTCACTTTCAAGAGAGAATGCACTTTTTTCCTATTTAAGTATGGGCTGGTTAAGTGTGGGAGTGTTGTAGCTAAGGATGGAACTGGAATTTTATTAATTTTTATGCCATCCAGTCTTAATTGGCAATATTCCTGTTGTTGGAATGTAGGCTTATGGTTTTTATATTATGTTTGGCCCCTTGAACTAGGTGGAGCAGCTGTGGAAAATTCTCTGTCCCCTTCTGAGAATTGCCTTGTCCAACATCACAGTGGAGACATACAGTGACTGGGGAACATGCATTGCCACGGCTTGTGTAAGTAAAGTGGATAATATATTTATCTGAACTGCGTAAGGCTTGCGTATATTTAAATTTAACATTTGCCTTTGTTTTAATTTGCTGTAAAATCTTCATGAAAATGTCAAATAAATTAACTAGATAATAACGCAGTTCTAAAATGCAACTACCTGGACTAAATTTCTGCATGTTCACATGGTTGATTCTGAATGAAAAAGTCCCATTTAGAAACATATTGCCTTTACACTGTAATTGCTGAGACTTTGTAACCATGAAATAACAGTGTGTGTGCTTTATGCAAATATTCAAAGCAAATTTAAATATAAGTGATATTTTGACAAAGTGGAAGTTTCTATATGGGTTTGCAGTTTGAGGGAATAGTTTTGAAATCAAAATACATTATCAAAGTCTGTAATTTGCAAAGAAATTATTTGACATGAATTAGTTGAGAAGAGAAAATGGGTTTTTTAGTGTCTTTCAATCCTCAGAAAACAAGTATTTCACAGCCAATGAATGATTTTTGAAATATAATCATTGGTGGTTGTTAGAAAATTGGGCAGCAAATCAAACACACGGTGAGCTTTCACAAACAATGTGAGATAAATCATTGGCCATTCCCATTTGGTGATGTTTGAGAGATGAATGTTGATTAAGAAGTATCAAGGTATCTAGTACATTCACCTGGACAAATAAATCATTGTAATTTAACATCTAATCTGAAGGATTAGCATTGCCCTACTTAGATTATGAGCTAGAGTCCAGGGATGGTCCTTGAATGTGTAAAGCCTTCTGACTCTAAGGCAATATTGCTACTATTGAGCCAATCTGAAAGTATGATTCCTGGCTACTTTTTGTCTTGTGCATGCATTCAGCAAAGTGCTGTTCAAAAGCAAAGTCAAAATTATATGTATCTGTAATAGGCTGTGATAAAGCATTATAATTATTTTTGTGTTTTCTCTTAATTAGTAAAGTGAACAGAATATTTCCACGCCATGAGGTTTAAAATATGGAATTATTTTGGATTTTAACATTCCAGATATTCCATTCTAGAAAGCAATCTAATCTTGCCTTGACATTTTGATTGGAATGGGGCAGTGTTGGGAAAGTGATTATTTTTAGCCTTCCAAAAATATGATATATCAATATTATTTAAAATCAGTCTATTTGCACTGATGTGCTAAACACAAGGTGTTCTCTTTATAGCGTCTTATTTTCACTTTCTATAATTCATGCTCCTCCAGAATGTATATCCATCCTCCTTCAAATTACTTCCATTAAAACTTCCATTAAATTTATCATTTAAAAATAGTTCTAATGAGAAGAAATGACATACAGACTAAGTGAAATTATGTACAGATCAGCAAATCCATACATTGAATTACAATGCAGACACAATCTGTTCATTCCAGTGCAAATAAAATGGACAAATTATTTACCTGATGCAGTGTTTATGCACCATATAACTCTCCTTCACCCTGGTACTTAAAGACCATCCATTCCTTTCTCATTCAAGTTAGAATAACACATGTAAGATTAACAACTGTATTACTTTCTCATGCAATATTTCAGGTATACTATAAATAGATCAAAAGAAAGAGAACAGGAGAATTGAATCATAAAGACATTTTTTTATTCTCACAGGAGAGTAGAGACCCTCGGAAACTCCATTGGCTTTTTGAATTGCTGATGGAGGCCCCGTTGAGTGGAGAAGGAGGATCATTCGCAGATGCATGGTAGGTGATTTAAAAATCCATTTTTGAGGGGAGAAGAGAATTTGAGTTTTTAAAAAAAGGGCTTAAATTCTTATTATGAGCAGCAGATTGGCACAGTGGCTAGCACTGCTGCTTCAGATTCCAGCCTTGAGTGACTGTGTAAAATTTGCACATTCTCCCCGTGTTTGCGTGGATTTCCTCCAGGTGCTCCAATTTTAGATTTGGAGGTAGGTGCTCACTTTGGGATAGTGACCACACTTTGGTTACGTTTACTTTAGGGATGGGAAGGGATAGGTATATACCGCAGGGCAAGAGTTATAGCTGGGGGAAAGGAAATTATGATGTGATTAGGTGAGATTTAGGATGAATAGGATATGGAAGGAAACTGCAGGGGGTGGGCACAATTGAACATTCCTCAGATGGTGATAGCTAGCATGAGGGGACATAGCTTTAAATTGAGGGGTGATAGAAGTAGGACAGATGTCAGAGGTAGTTTCTTTACTCAGAGTAGTAAGGACATGGAATGCCCTGCCTGCAACAGTAGTGGACTGGCCAACATTAAGGGCATTTAAATAGTCATTGGATAAACATGTGGATGATATTGGAATAGTGTAGGTTAGATGGGCTTTAGATTGGTTTCACAGATTGGTGCAACATAGAGGGCCAAAGGGTTCTGTAATGTTCTATGTTTCCTCCACGGTCTAAAGATGTGCAGGTGAGATGGATTGGCCATCCAATTAGTAGGATAAATTCTTGGGGTTGAGGGAATAGGGCAGGGAGTGGGCCTGGATAAGATGCTCTGTCAGAGAGGTGGTACAGACTCAATGGGCTGAATGGCCTCCTTCGCACGTAGGGATTCTGTTATTGGGAATGAGCAGAATAACGGGACATATTGAGTAGCTATTTTTAAGCGTGAATGTAAACATGATGGGCTAAATGGACTCCTTTAATACTGTATGAATCTATGATGCATTTCGAAGATGGACAACAATCAAGGAATGAGGATGATAATGCTGTAATGGTGATCTTAAAGAAAATGTTATGGGTTCACTTTCATCGATCTTCAAGAAGTGAAAACAATAATTTACCAATTCATATTCTTTGTTTTGTTGTTAGCCGATTATACGTTTTACAGGGTGGCTTGGCACAGCAAGAATGGCGAGTACCCGAACTGATGCATAGACTCCTTCAATACCTTGAGCCCAAACTCACACAGGTTTATAAAAATGTGCGAGAAAGAATAGGAAGGTGAGTGCTTATCAAAATTTTACTTGGTAGGATTTGAAAACATTTTAATATCTTATTGCTAATGGTGTATTTATACACAATTGTGGATATGATTTATTTTTTCCTCAATCTACATTTGAGTATTAAATTGTACAGGTTTAAGAGGTATCGTGAATCCTACAGCCATCTTTACTTATTTATTCACATCACAAGTAGGCTTACATTGACACTGACACTGCAATGAAGTTGCTGTGAAAATCCCCTACGCTGATGGCGAATTCAGCCTGGCCAATACATCTAACCACATTTTTCAGACTGTAGGAAGAAACTGGAGCACCCAGGGAAAACTCATGCAGACAGTGGAAAAACATGAAAACTCTACACAATAGTCATCCAAGCCAGGAGTTGAACCCGGATCCCTGGCGCTGTGAGGCAGCAGTGTTAACCATTGTACCACCACATGACCAGAATGTCTTCAGTTCAGAATTTACAATGATCATTTTAAAATGAAGCCCTTGTAATTGTTGATAGCACTGTGATGCTAGCAAAATGTTGCTAGTGTAATAATTTTAATAAGCATTTATTTACAGATGTCCATGGTATTATTCATTGTCACGAGAAGGTTAATAGTTTAAGAACTTAATTTGAGTTTTAACAAATCACTGATGTCAGTAAAAGTGACTGTGCAAATGTTGAAAATTCTACTGATTTACTGATGCCCCTTAGAAAAGGAAACCTGTCATTCTTGGCAATTGTCTCTTAACTGCTTCCTAAAGTGGCCAAGCAATGCATTTATTAACTTCAAAATGCAGGTAGACCCACTATTTCTCAGCTCAACTATCAATAGGCAATAAATGCCAGTGTTTCTCGTATGTCAAGAATTAATTTTGAAAACAACAGTCTTTTTCTTCTCCTTTCCTTTCCCTCTCCTCTTGTCTTCACTTTATTTTGCACTTTCCTTTTTCCCTCCCTTTTTGCTCTCTCCTTTTGTTTTTCTTTCTTTCCTTATCACGACTTATGCGACATTCTAACATAAATCCTTGGATTATAATCAACAGTGGGGCTGTACACTCCAACCCCCATTGAATAGTTTAGAGGCACTGAACTAATTTGTAAAATTCCAACTGCAATCCTGGATAATACCACCTAATCAATTTCAGACCAAAGATTTAGCATTAAATCTTTTGATCCCTATGTCTATAAAATGTCTCAGTTTATCAAATTAGATAAATTTATTGAGGAACATATGGTTGCTGATGAGGATGTATTTAGAAAATCTATCAGAATACAGCTACTGTCTAATCTCAATAATATGTATACACATATATTTGTGTTATTTTGCCTTTGTTATAGGTAACATTAGGAAAACCGGGGTGGTGAAAAATGTAGTGAATAGTATTGTTAGTTAAGATTGGAGAACAGTAAAAATAGAAGAACAGAATAGCAAGCAGAATCACCGTTATTCCTATGGACAAGTAGACTTGAAATGTGATATGGGGCAGGCTGGTGTCCTGCTCAGAGAGGTTGACGGAGGCCATCTAGCCGGAATCATTGGACTGGAAAGACTAGTGTAAAAGATGTCCACTGCTACATTTGCACTAAATTTAGCTATCAGAAAACATAGGGGCTTTGAGCAAAGCCAGGGCCTTGTGTACATGCTCTCCACACACATCCATTCCCTCCACCTCCAACGCAGTAACTGGAGTATGTACTATTTATAAGATATCGATATGCAGCAATTTACCAAAGATCCTTAGACAGCACTTTCCAAACCCATGATCACTTCCACCGAAAAAGGAAAGGGCAGTAGATACATGGGAACACCACCACCTGCAAATTGCCTCAAAGCCACTCACCATCCTGACTTGGAAATATATCGCCATTCCTTCGCAGCTGCTGGGTCAACATCCTGGAATTCCCTTCCTAATGGCATTGCGGGTCACCCATAGCACGTGGACTGCAGTGATTTAAGAAGGCAGTTCATCACCCGCTTCTGAAGGGCAACTAGGGAACGCCAGTAAATGCTGGCCAGCCAGCGATGCCCATGTCCCACAAATGAATTTTGCAAGTTAATGATTGGCCTAGCAAAATTTAATGGTTTACACATTATAGAAAGGGTTATGTAAAGCAGTCCAAAAAAGATGTAAGAGACTTTGAGTCACTGAAAGGGCAAGTCAAGGGATTGAACCAGGGAATGCAGGAATTTGGTACCACAACTTTTACCGAAGGCATAAATATGGTAATGTAACTCTGTATATTGTAAACCACTGATCAAATATTGCAACATGTCAAGTTGTGCATATGCTGAATAAATTTCAATCACTGCTACCAATATGGATCAGTGTTGAAACATATGTTTTGTTTTTGATAAACAACCAAACAAATTTGTATTCCCATTTGTTCTTTATTAGTAATTCCAAAATCCTTTAATTTGTTAAATACCACTGAAGTTCAAGAGTTTTGTTATGATGCCTATATTTTGTAGCAATTTTGTTACACATTATTCCTTTATTAATTTTACTTCTCAAATATTCTCTCCATAGCGTTCTAACGTATCTATTCATGATAGACATCACCCTACCAAATTCAAATCCAACTCTGTCACCACATGTCTCTGAATTTACCAATCGTATCTTAGGGCAACTTAAGCCACTTATGGAAATTGATGAAGAGATACAAAATCACATTGTTGAGGAAAATGGTGTTGGGGAACAAGATGAAAGAACCCAGGCTATTAAACTTCTGAAAACAGGTAGGCAGGAGGCAGTCTCCTTTCTATCAATAATTTATTGTCTGAAGTATAATTGGAATTGTCAGCTTGCTAAGATAGAGAATTGGTTAGCCTTGCCTGCCCCTTTTCAAGCACCCTAAGTTGGATAATGAAATGTTTATGGATAGTAAGCTGAATTCAATATGCAAACAATGTATTCTTCAAAGGTGAAGCTGTGCATGTTGATGTCTGCAAAGGCTAACCCTTCTATAGACAACAAATGAGTTCTTTCAATGCCCCACAAACAGGCTATCGACATTGTGACTCATTTTCTGTTAATGGGGAATTTTTCTGTATGTTGCATTTGTGACACTTTATTTATACCTTTTAAATTGTCATTGCATTAAACATTATATAATGTCGGAAGATGGACAGGAAGATGTCAAACGTAATGCGACTTAAATTCAATAATGTTATGCCTGATCTACGGTTGACTTTAACAAGTGATGTCCCGTGTCTATCGTATCTGCACTTGGGAGTGCTAATAGCCACCAACAACAAATCTGATTGTGCATTAAAATATTAAGGTGACAGCTCTGTGCTTTCTTTAGGACCATTTGATAAACTTACCTGGTTCTTAAACTCAGTTAATGAATCATGTTGAGAGAGACAGTAAACAAGCTTCAGAAACATCGATATCAGCTCCTATCCGAGATCGCTAATGCTGGTCCATGTAACTTTAAAATCTTCCCCTCTACCCTCTTGCCTACACGTTTTGGCTGCTGCTCTGCACAAAATCTCCCTCTAAATTTTCTTTCTTGAGCATGGCCTGTTTATTTCAATGTGCACCGATGATCTTTCTGTGCAGTTGCACATGTGTTAACTTAAAGGTGACAGTTTATAAACAACATCACAGTATTATCATGATTGCTGTATGCTGCATATGCGCACGGCTTCAAAGGATCTTAATGCTTCACCCAAACCTTTGCTTCTAGCTACAATACAAACAGAAAGTAATGGAAGGACATGGCAGATTTGCAGTATGTGTGGAGAGGAAAACAGAGTTAACTCTTCTTATTTCAGTTCTTCACGATCCACCGCATTTTGCTTTTACCCGAGCTCTTTCTCAGCATCGTGTTCGCTTCCTCCTCCTCAACCAGCCATTCCACTTTACCTTTCTTGATACTTCTTCACTATTAGTTTTTCTCAGTTTGCATTCTCTGTCCTTAGCTTCAGTCCCTCCTTGATGTAAAACTGTATTAAATGAGTTAATGTTTCTTAAATTAAGCAAATAGAAGCCATCATTTTTTGCCTCCATTAGAACTCTGCTACCATTAATTGCTGCCATTAATTAGATTATTGATGATCTTTTACATCAGTGACATTTTCCCACTATAACCCCAAATCCCTTGATATCTAACGTATCAATCCATCACGCAAACCAGCCTCCCATCCATTGACTCTGTCTACACTTCTCACTGCATCGGCAAAACAGCCAGCGTAATTAGGGACCCTATGCACTTCAGACATTTTCCCTTCCATCTTCTTCCGTCGGGAAAAAGATACAAGAGTCTGAGGTCATGTACCAACTGACTTAAGAACAGCTTCTTCCCTGCTGCTGTCAGACTTTTGAATGGACTTACCTTGCATTCAGTTGATCTTTCCCTACACCCTAGCTATGAATGTAATACTACGTTCTGCATTCTCTTGTTTCCTTCTCTAATAATCAGTATGCTTTGCCTGTATAGCGCCCAAGAAACAGTACTTTTCACTGTATGTTAATACATGTGACAACAATAAATCAAATCAAATATAGGAATCTAATCATCTCTTTCTCGAAGATGGTTGAGCTTCCACGGTCCTGAGGTAGAGAATTCCAACGTAATTCCAGTAAAATATCTTGAGGCTTTGCAGTACTATTACTATACAAAATTGGACGTTAAATATTCTCCACTGCCTCCCTGTCTCTCTAATCTCCTCCAGTCCTACAACTTTTTGAGACAACTGTCCTCTTCAGTTGAAATATCTTCAGCATCTTGATTTTGATTGCTCCAACGTAGATAGTCATGCCTTCAGCTTCCTGGGCTGTAAACTCTGGAATTTCTTCGCTAAATCTCTCTGCCTGTCTTTGTTGAGCAAGCGGAATATTCTCCTCAGCGAAAATGCACCAATAATTTCTATAAGAAGTACAAGTTCACTCTAGATGGTGAGGAATGAAAGGAAGGCTTCCAGGACAGAAAGATAAGCAAATAAATGTATCTTAGACAAGTAATCAAAATCTAGTGAGGGAGGTAGAACAAAAAAAATCATAATATCGCAGTGAAAGAATCTGGATGGGAATGAGCCAGCTAGTTATTTGGGTTTTTTAAAGTAATAAGTAAACAACATCACAAATATTCCATCTGAGGCTAGTTATCTTTCAATATCAATAAAATGTGTAATAGTTTTACTTCAAAGATCAATGATAGTGCTTCAATAAAATTGACAATTATAGTGGTGTGAAAACTACATTTGCACTTAGAATTCCAAAAACTTCATGTTGGGTACAAGGGCACCTAGCATTTAAAATTGATTGATTTATTTTGAACAAAAACTTTTCACTACTTTTAGCTTTTATAGTTTGATCGCTATGCTGACAAATAATACTGCTTAATCTTAATGAAATGCTATTACTTGAAAACACAAATCATCTCAATAGTTCTTGTAGTGAAGCATTTTGTTACTGTATTACATATTTTATTTGATATATTGTAATGCACTGTTTAGCAGGACAGGCTTGTTCTTAATTCTGATGAATGCAAAAAACTTGTTTTGTTGGAGTTCTTTTATTATTTTGTTATGTAAAATTAAGATGTCAATGAAAATAGTGAAGATATTGATATTCTAACTAAAAATGTTCTTTGTTTTTCTGCACAGTGCTGAAGTGGTTAATGGCAAGTGCAGGAAGGTCATTCTCTACAGCAGTTGCTGAGCAGCTCCATCTTATGCCACTTTTATTCAAGGTGTGTTGTAGTTTTAGTGTTTGTATTAAGTTCTAACTTACTCTACACATTTAAGAACATGTTTTAACCACCTTTTAATGCCATACAGGACAAATCACATTTAATTTGACATTTATTTAGTTTCATGTTTCTGCTGTGAAAGAACAGATGACCACTCTCTGGCAATGCCCTTTTTTCCCCATTTGCACAAGGCCCAGTCAAGAAATTTCATCTGTTTTTCCCCACTGGCCTGTGACCTCCATCCAGCCCTTTCCCAATGTACACAAAGAACAAGACAGCACAGGAAACAGGCCCTTTGGCCCTCCAAGCCTGTGCTGCTCATGCTTCCAACTAGCCTATTCGTTTGTATCCCTCCATTCCCAGTCTGTTCATGTGGCTATCCAGATAAGTCTTAAACGATTCCAGCCTGTCCTCCTCTACCACCTTGCTTGGCAGTGCATTCCAGGCCCCCACCACCCTCTGTGTAAAATACATCCTCTGACATCTGTGTTAAACCTTGTCCCCCTCACCTTGAACCTGTGACCCCTTGTGTTCATCACCTCTGACCTGGGAAAATGTTTCCCACTGTTCACCCTATCTATGCCCTTCATAATTTTATACACCTCTATTAGGTCACCCCTCATCCCCTGTCTTTCCAGGGAGAACAACCCAAGTCTATCCAATCTCTCCTCATAGCTAAGACCCTCCATACCAGCCAACTTCCTGGTGAACCTTCTCTGCACTCTCGCCAAAGCCTCCACATCCTTCTGGTAGTGAGGCAAGCAGAACTGGACACAGTATTCCAAATGTGGCCTAACCAACGTTCTATATAGCTGCAACATCATACGCCAACTTTTATACTCTAGTTCAAATCCAGACTGAATGCAATGAAATATCATCTTCTCAGCCTGCATTCCAGTGCTCCAAATCTTGTCAGAACCACTTTATTTGGCATGAACTACTTCAGTTTGATTAAACAAATCTGGACATATGCTTGAACTACTGCTGTCATTTCCCTCTGCTTCAGGTTCATGCCTGATATTTTACTGCCTCGTTGCTTCAACCAATTCACAACGGAACACAAAGTAAACATAATCACTTGTAAGGTTAATTTCCCATCGCGTTTTAGCATTTAAGTTTTCAATGAAGTGGTGCTTTTAAAAAAAACAAAAAAATGCCCACGTTCATTCAGAGGAAATTGAGTTCTCTGGTAAGCATTAGCCTTCCATTAAGCATCAGTTTGATTTGATACTTTTCTTGCTAAGTTTAATCTGTCCAGTTGACATTCTAAGTTATGTTTACTTGAATAGTTAAATTGAGACTGTAAATTATATTTCCTTTTTTCTTAAATTTAGATTGCTCCTGTGGAAAATGATGAGAGCTATGATGAACTCAAACGGGATGCAAAGATGTGTTTATCACTCATGTCTCAGGGATTGCTGTATCCCCAGCAAGTGTTTATGGTGTTGGATGTTATAAAGCAGGTAAATTGCATATTTTCATCTGTTTTTAACATGAGAGATTTTAGTAACAGACAACGACCATAAGAAGCCTAGCTATTTAGGGCAAAACTTCCGTTCTGTCAAGAAAAAAATCTAACAAATTAAGTTAAATGCCAATATGCAAAGGACATTCTTCAGATGAAACTGGCTTCTGATAACTCGTGAATCAAGTTAATTATTTCTTGGGATGTGAATTTCACTGGCAAGGCCAACATTCCTTGCCTAGCTGCACTTGAAGTTGATGCTGAGCCACCTTCTCGTGGTGAACAATCAGGCACACTGCTATCAGCTGTGGCAGTCCAATAAAGCTGTAGGAATAACAACATGTTTTCTGACAGGTTGGTGTGTGACTTGGAACAAAACCATCTATCCTTGTCTTAAGCAGTAGAGTCTTGTTGGCTTATAAATGAGTGTGTTGGTCAAAAGCGTGGTGCTATTTTCCAACACTGTAAATCAATCAATTTTCAATACTGTGTGGATAAAAACCAAACTTTAATACTGGCACAAAGAACAACAATGACTTAAGAGATTTGAGTTAGGCCTGTGGTCATTGCAAACAAATTGTATGTTTAACGTGTTTCTTAGTAATGTATTCTTCTTCTCCCTCAGCATTTTTAAATCTGTTTTATTGTTAGGGTTAGGATCTTGTATGACGCAATAGTCTTAACACTAACTTGGGGAGGCATCATTGTTCATATCTCTGCAGTAATCACAACTCTTGCAATTTGTCCCATAATGTTTTTAAGAATGTATTTCTTTATGACATGTGGGTGTCATTGGTTCGACCAGCATTTATTGCCCACCCCAAATTACTCTTGAGAAATGAGTGGTGAGTCCCCTTCTCAACTGCTGCAATCCATGTGTTGTAGGTATACCCATTGTGCTTCTAGGGAGGATTTTGATTCAGCTATTGTGAAGGAGTAGCAAAATAGTTCCAAATCAGGATAATGTGTGGCTTGGAACTAGCAGGTGCTGCTTTGTCCTCTGGATAGTAAAGGTTGTGAGTTTGGAAGGTGCATCTTGTAGAAGGTACACGCTGCTCCCACTGCATCAGTGATGAAGGGAGTGAATATGTAAGGTGGTGGAAGGGGTGTCAATCAAGCAGGCTGCTTTGTCCTGCATGGATAGTTTTTTTTTATTAGTGTCACAAGTAGGCTTGCATTTACATTGCATTGAAGTTACTGTGGAAATCCCTAGTCACCATATTCTGGCACCTATCCGGGTATACTGAGGGAAAATTTAGCATGGCCAATCCACCTAACCAGCTTCCTATCCAGTGGTGCCAAGCTTCTTGAATGTTGTTGGAGCTGCACTCAGCCAGACAAATGCAGAGTTTTCCATCACAATCCTGACTTGTTCCTTGTAGATGGTGGACAGTCTTTGGGACTCAAGAGGTGCGTTACTTACCATATAATTCCCAGCCTCTTGAGCTGTTCTTGCAGTCCACTGTATTTATATGGCTGGTTCAGTTTCTGGTCCATGGTAGCCCTCTGGATGTCAATAGAGGGGAATTCGGTAATGGTAATATCATTGAATTTCAAGGAGAAATGCTTAGATGGTCTCTTTGGAAATGGTCATTTTCTGGCACTTGTATAGTTGATTTGATTCATTATTCTCACATATATTAGTATACAGTGAATAGTATTGTTTCTTGCATGCTGAACAGACAAAACACATTGTACATAGGGAAGGAAAGAGTGCAGAATGTAATGTTACAGTCATAGCTTGGGCGTAGAGAAAGATCAGCTTAATGCGAGGTAGGTCCATTCAAAGGCCTGAGGACGGCAAAGAAGAAGTTCGTACATGTCCTCAGACTTTTGGATCTCTTTCCAGATGAAAGAAGATGGAAGAGAGTTGATCCGGGATGTGTGGAGTCCTTGATTATGCCAGCTGCTTTTTGAAGGCAACAGGAAGTGTAAATAGTGTCAGTGGATGAGAAGCTGGTTTAAGTGAAGGACTGGGTTTCATTCCTGACTCTTTTATAGTTTATTGCTGTCTTGGACAGAGCAGGAGCCATACCAACCTGTGATACAACCAGAAAGAATGCTTTCTATAGTGCATCTGTAAACTTTGGTGAGAATTGTCATGGACATGCCAAATTTCCTTGGTCTCCTGAGAAAGTAGAGGCATTGTTGGGCTTTCTTAACTGTAGCATCCACACGGAGAGACCAGGACAGGTTGTTGGTGATTTGGGCACCTAAAAACTTGAAGCTCTTGACCATATCTACTTCGTTCCCATTAATGTAGACAGGGACGTGCTCTCCATTACACTTCCTGTAGTTGATGACTAGCTGTTTCATTTTGTTGACATTGAGGGAGGGATTATTGTCATTGCACCAGTTCACCAGATTCTTTATCTCTTTCCTATACTGTGCCTTGTCATTGTTTGCAATCTGACCCACAGTGGAACAGTGGTGTCATCAGCAAACTTGAAAATTGAATTAGAGGAATTTGGCCATGCAGTCAGAGCTGTATAAGGGGTATCGTAAGGGACTGAGAAGACAGCCTTGCGGAACACTAATGTTGAGGATGATTGTGGAGGAGGTGTTGTTGCCCATCATTACTGACTGCGGTCTGTGGATTAGGAAGTCTAGGATCCAGTTGCAGAGGGAGGAGCTCAGCCCCAGATCATGAAGTTTAGAGATGAGTTTTGTAGGAATAATGGTGTTGAAGACTGAGCTGTAGTCTATGAATAGGAATCTGGCATAGATGTTGTTGTTATCTAGGTGTTCCAAGGGTGTAGTACAAATGTTACTTGCCGCTTATCAGGCCAAGTCTGAATATTGTCCAGTTCTTATTGCATATTAACATGGACACCTTCAGTATCCGACAATTTGCGAATGGTGCTAAACATTGTGCCATTATTATCAGAGAACATCCACACTTCTGATCTTATAATTGAAGGAGGATTGTTGATGAAGCAACTGAAAATAGTTGGGCCTAGGACACTATACTGAGGAATTCCTGCAATGATGGTCCAGAGCTGAGACGATTGAACTCCAATAACCACAACCATTCTCCTTTGTGCTTGGTAAGATTCCAATCTTTGGAGACATTTTGTTATAATTCCCATTGACAATTAAATTCCCATCTTTATTGCCATGTTTTATCTTACTATAGACCATACTTTTATTAACAGCCCTCTAATTTGGTTCTTTACCTGATCCCTTTTGAAAAACCATACTCAAAACACACACTGTACTTCCTTTATACTGTCTTTTCTCAAATAACTATTTGTTAGATACAATTTGACTTTTACAAAGCAGAAAGCAGAATATCTAGTTGTGTGAAATCTGGATAGAGTTTCTGCTTTAAATGCTGTCAGTGTATATTGTAGCCAAGTGTTTGTGTCACTCCTTCCCACTACAAGTTTCTACTCAAGCATATTAGTATCTCACCAAGCACAATATTGGTCATAGTACCAGAGCAATTGGCAAGGATTTCAATAGGTAATTTTAAAAAGGATTGAAGACAGAAGACATTGATTTCACATGATCGTCAGAAGACGCAATGACAACGTGAGAATCTTTTTTACACAGCGAGTGATTAGCATCTGAATGCACAGCCTAAGAATGTGAAGGAGGCAGATTCAATTGTGACTTTTAAAAGAGAATTTGTTAATTGTATGAAAAGAGAATTTTCCAGGCTACAGGGTAAAGCCAAGAAAATGGGACCAAGTGAGTTGCTCTTGCAGAGAGCTGGCACAGACATGATAGGCTGAATGGCCTTCTGTGCTGTAGCCATCCTATGATTCTCAAGTACTTCACATGCTACACCAGTTCTTGTAAGCATAAACAACTTAAAGAACACTGTTTAAAATTTGGAAACCACCAAATATTTCTGCAGTTGCAGCAAGAGCCATTAGCTCTCTGCAAAATCCTGTCTCTTGGAGTTGATCCAACACTTGTTCTTAGTCAAAAGACCAAAGAAATCAATTAGCAACTAACCCGCAAGTAATTGATTATCTCTTTAGTGCTGGCCACAGAGTGCCCTTATTGCTGCTGAACAAGTGTTCAGCTGTGCTAAATTAAGACCAGACATTTGCTGGAGGGTTGAGCTCCAAATTGACAGCAGTGGTGTCAGATAAACATTACATACTGATTGATGTCAGGATCTGTCAACCCGGCATACCTCTAGCAGACATTACTGTGCATATTGATACCCTCAACAAAATGATGTCTGGCATAGCCAGCACCAGAAACATGCATGTGCTGCAACACCGTTTAGGGAGAAATACGGTACTTGTAGCACTGTGAAAATGGACGCTACACATTGACTTTTGTTGCTCTAGATAGCAAATATCTTGTGACTGCAAATTTTTCAATGGTTGTTCATGTCATATCAGTTTTTAATCTTTTATCTAGCCTTGTTTTTAATATTATTGAAGCTACCGTCTTCCAGTCAAACCCCTTTATGTTCACTCTCAACGTTTATATTGAATTTACTTACCCTGTGGCGTCCTCGCTTTACTTACCTTTCAATTAGATCCAGTACTGTCTTCCCCATTGAACTAAAAACTTAATAATCTCTAAAACAATTGTGGATGTATTGTAGAAGCTCTTCCTCCTCCTTTATTTACAGTCTTGCTATCAGAATTTATCTTTGGGATAAATAAAGTAGCCCATTCTCGTGATTCTTATTTTTCTCTAATTTGATTCATTTCTTCCTTGGTCCTGCACCATTTGATTGTATCTAATGTATTTACAGTAGTAACGGTTATCACCTTATTTCTTAACACTGCCTTTATAAAAGAAAAACCTGGTTCATAAATTAAGTCTTTTTGAGGATGCAACGAGCAGGACAGATAAGTGGAAACAGTGCATGCAGTATATTTGAAATTCCACAACATCGTTGATAAGGTGCCACATTTAAAGTTATGCAAGGTAAAGGGATAATATATTCATATAGATTGAGGATTAGTTAACAAACAAAGCAGGGTGTTACGATAAATGACATTTTCAAGTTGAAGGGTGCCAAAGGGATCTGTGCTGGTATTTCAACAATTCATAATACAATATAATGACATGGATGAAGTATTATATTATCCAAATTTGCTGAGGATACAAGGTCGGATGGGGGACAGTAAACTTTGAGGAGGACATAAAGAGACTGCAGAGGGAATTGGAATGGTTAATGAGTTGACAAGTGGAATATAATGTGGGGAAATAGAAAAGGGAATTTTTTTAAACATTAAGAAACTTTTAATGGTTGATGTTCAAAGACATTTGTGTCCTTGTACAAGAAAGACAGAAAGCTAACTACAGGGACAGCATGCAATTAGGAAAACAAATGATATTTTGGGCTTTTGTGCAAGATGGGTGGTGCACAAGAATAAGGAAGTCTTATTGCAGCTGGTGAGATCACTGCTGAGATACGTTGTACAACTTTTTGTTTTATTATCTAAGGCAATTGTCTTGGAAGCAGCACAGTGATGGATCCTTCCATTTGATTCCTGACATGAGAGTTTTCCTAAGATGAGAGATTGAGTAGAATGAGCCTATACTTTATTGAATTTAGAAGATTGGGAGGTCATCTTGTAGAAGCATATAAGATCTTACGTGGACTAGACAGAGTAGATGCTCAGTAAGTAGTCTCAACACCAAGTTAAAGTCCAACAGGTTTATTTGGTGCCACAAGCTTTTGGAGCACTGTCCCTTCATCAGGTGAGTGGGAGTTCTGTTCATAAACAGGGCATATAAAGACACAAACTCAATTTACAAAATAATTGTTGGAATGTGGGTCTTTACAGGTAATCAAGTCTTAAAGGTATAAACAACATGAACGGAGAGAGGGTTTAAAGAGACGTATGTTGTCTCCAACCAGGAGAGTTGGTGAGATTTTGCAAGCCCAGGCAAGTTGTGGGAGTTACAGATAGTGTGATATGAACCCAAGATCCCAGTTGAGGCCGTCCTCGTGTGTGGAACTTGGCTGTCAGTTTCTGCTCAGCGATTCTGCGTTGTCATGTGTCATGAAGGCCACCTTGGAGAAAGCTGACCTGAAGATCAGAGGCTGAATGCCTGTGATTGCTGAAGTGTTCCCCAACAAGAAGAGAACACTTCTGCCTGGTGATTGTCGAGCGGTGTTTGTTCATCCATTGTCTTGGCATCTGCAAGGTCTCCCCAGTGGATCATGCCTCGGGACATCCTTTCCTGCAGTGTATCAGGTAGACAACATTGGCTGAGTTTCAAGAATATGTACCGTGTACCTGGTGGATAATGATTTCACATGAGAGGATGGCATCTGTGTCGATGATCCGCCATGTCTTGCAGAGGTTGCTGTGGCAGGGTTGTGCCGTGGTCACTGTTCTCCTGAAGACTGGGTAGTTTGCTGCAAACTGTTGTCTCTTGAGGTTGTGCGGTTGTTTGAAGGCGAGAAGTGAGGGTGTGGGGAGGGCCTTGGCAAGATGTTCATCATCATCAATGACATGTTGAAGACTCCGGAGAAGATGTCGTAGCTTCTCTGCTCCAGGGAAGTTCTCTGTCCTCTGTGTCCCTTGTTTGTCTTCTGAGGAGGTCAATGCAGTTTTTTTGCTATGGTATGTTGGAGCTGTCGATCGATGAGTCGAGCGCCATATCCTGCTCCTTTGAGGGCATCTTTCGGCGTCTGGAGGTGTCTGTTGCAATCCTCCTCATCTGAGCAGATCCTGTGTATGCGGAGGGTTTGTCTGTAGGGGTTGGCTTCTTTAATGTGTTTAGGGTGGAAGCAGGAGAAGTGGAGCATCATGAGGTTATCCATGGGCTTGCGTTACAATGAAGTGCTGAGGTGACCGTACTTGATGGATATGCATGTGTTCAAGAATGCAACTGATTCCAGAGAGTAGTCCATGGTGAGTCTGATAATGGGATGGAACTTGTTGATGCCATCATATAGTTGTTTCAGTCGTTGTTCACCATGAGTCCAAAGGAAGAAAATGTCATTGATGTATCTAGTGTATAACATCGGTTGAAGGTCCTGTATGGTGAGGAGGTCTTGTTCGAACTTTTGCATGAAGATGGTGGCATTTTGAGGTGCAAGTTTGGTCACCGTGGCTCTTCCGTGTATCTGGATGAAGAACTGGTTGTTGAAGGTGAAGACATTTATGGCCCAGGATGAAGCGGATGAGTTGTAAAATTGCATCTGGAGATTGGCAGTCCTCAGTGTTGAGAACTGAGGCAGTTGCAGCAATGTCATCGTCATGGGGGATGCTGGTGTAGCATGCTGAGACATCTGTTGTGACGAGGTCCCGGTTCAACTGCTCCGTGTGTGCTGAGTTTCTGTAGGAAGTCTTTAGGACATAGAACATTACAGCACAGTACAGGCCCTTCAGCCCTCGATGTTGCGCCGACCAGTGGAACCAATCTAATGACCCTGTAACCTAAACTCTTCCAATGTTATCCGTATGCCTATCCACTGACCATTTGAACGCCCTTAAAGTTGGCGAGTCCACAACTGTTCCAGGCAGGGCATTCCACTCCCTTACTACCCTCTGAGTAAAGAACCTACCTCTGACATCCGTCCTATAACTACCACCCCTTAATTTAAAGCTATGTCCCCTCATGTTAGCCATCACCATCCGAGGAAAAAGACTCTCACTGTCCACCCTATCCAATCCTTTGATCATCTTGTATGCCTCAATTAGGTCACCTCGTAATCATCTTCTCTCTAATGAAAATAACCTCAAGTCCCTCAGCCTTTCCTCATAAGACCTTCCCACCACACCTGGCAACATCCTGGTGAACCTCCTCGGCACCCTTTCCAATGCCTTCCCATCTTGCTTATAATGCGGCGACCAGAACTCTACGCAATACTCCAAGTGCGGCCACACCAGAGTTTTGTACAGTTGTAACATGACCTCATGGCTCCAAAATTCAATCCCTCTACCAATAAAAGCTAACACACCATACGCCTTCTTAACAACCTTATCAACCTGGGTGCCAACTTTCAGGGAGCTATGCACATGTACCCCGAGATCTCTCTGCTCGTCAACACTACTAAGAGTCCTTCCATTAGCCCTATATTCTGTACTCCTGTTACTCTTACCAAAGTGAATCACCTCTCACTTTTCCGTATTAAACTCCATTTGCCACCTCTTGGCCCAGCTCTGCAGCTTATCTATGTCCCTCTGCAAATTGTAACATACATCCTCACTGTCTACAACTCCTCTGACTTTGGTGTCGTCAGCAAATTTACTAACCCATCCTTCTATACTCTCATCTAGGTTATTTATAAAAATGACAATCAGCAGTGGCCCCAAAACAGATCCTTGAGGTACACCACTTGTAACTGAACTCCAGGTTGAATATTTCCCATCAACCACCACCCTCTGTCTTCTATCAGCTAGCCAATTCCTGATCCAAACAGCTAAATCACCCTCAATCCCATGCATCTGCATTTTCTGCAGTAGCCTACCATGGGGAACTTTATCAAACGCTTTGCTAAAATCCATATACACCACGTCAACTGCCTTACTCTTATCCACCTCTTTGGTCACCTTTTCAAAAAACTCGATAAGGTTTGTGAGGCACGACCTACCCTTCACAA
The DNA here is from genome assembly GCF_965287045.1 of Carcharhinus amblyrhynchos. Taxonomy (NCBI): domain Eukaryota; kingdom Metazoa; phylum Chordata; class Chondrichthyes; order Carcharhiniformes; family Carcharhinidae; genus Carcharhinus; species Carcharhinus amblyrhynchos. The sequence continues at coordinate 43,047,343 of NC_137335.1, forward strand.
AACCGTGTTGACTATCCCTAATCAATTTATTTCTCTCTAGATGATTATAAATCCTATCCCTTATAATTCTTTCCAAAACTTCGCCCACAATAGAAGTAAGGCTCACCGGTCTATAATTCCCAGGACGGTCTCTACTCCCCTTCTTGAACAAGGGGACAACATTTGCTATCCTCCAGTCTTCCGGCACTACACCTGTAGCCAATGACAACATGAAGATCAAAGCCAAAGGCTCTGCAATCTCCTCCCTAGCCTCCCAGAGAATCCTAGGGTAAATCCCATCCGGCCCAGGGGACTTATCTATTTTCATACTCTGAAGAATTGCTAACACCCCCTCCTTATGTACCTCAATCCCGTCTAGTCTACTACCTGGTATTGCAGTATTCTCCTCGACAATGCTGACCTTTTCCTGTGTGAATACTGACGAAAAATACTCATTCAGTGCCTCTACTATCTCTTCAGGCTCCACGCGCAACTTCCCACTGCTGTCTCTGACTGGCCCTAAGCTTGCCCTAACCGATCTTTTATTGTTGACGCACCTGTAGAAAGCTTTAGGATTTTCCTTGACCCTATCTGCCAAAGTCTTCTCATGCCCTCTTCTAGCTCTTCTTAACTCTGTTTAGCTCCTTTCTGGCTAATTTATAACTCTCCAGTGCCCTAACTGAGCCTTTACGTCTCATCTTTACATAAGCCTCCTTCTTCCTCTTCACCAGAGATTCAACTTCCTTAATACACCGCGGTTCCCTCGCTGGACCACTTCCTCCTTTAGTGTCACGACAGAAGCTGGGCGCTCTTTGTACAATGGATTTCAGGATGCTTTCGACGTAGCCAGAGAGGTTCTTGCACAGGGTCCCATTGCCTGATATGATGGGACGGCCAAGTGTGTTGGCCTTGTGTATCTTCGGGAGGCCGTAGAAATCTCCAACGCTGAGAGTATGTGGGACGAGAGCATAGAGGGTGCTCTGAAGGTCCGGATCATCCTCCACCACAATGTCTTCACCTTCAACAACTAGTTCTTCATCCAGGTACATGGAACAGCCATGGGGACTAAATTTGCATCTCAATATGCCAACATCTTCAAGCACAGGTTCGAACAAGAACTCTTCACTGCACAGGACCTTCAACTGATGCTATATGCTAGATACATCGATGACGTTTTCTTCCTTTGGACTCATGGTGAACAGTCACTGAAACAACTATAAGACGACATCAACAAGTTTCATCCCACCATTAGACTCACCATGGACTACTCTCTGGAATCAGTTGCATTCTTGCATCTCCATCAAGGACAGTTACCTTCATTGTACTGCAAGCCCACGGATAAGCCCACGATGCTTCACTTCTCCAGCTTCCACCCTAAACACGTTAAAGAAGCCAACCCCCATGGACAAGCCCTCCGTATTCACAGGATCTGCTCAGATGAGCAGGATTGCAACAGACACCTGCAAATGCTGAAAGATGCCCTCATAAGAACGGGATATGGTGCTCGACTCATCGATCGACAGTTCTGATGCGCCACATCGAAAAACCACAGTGACCTTCTCAGAAGACAAACATGGGACATGGCGGACAGAGTATCTTTTGTCGTCCAGTACTTCTCCGCAGCATAGAAGCTATGACATCTTCTCCGGAGTCTTCAACATATCATCAATGAAGATGAACATCTCGCTAAGGCCGTCCCACACCCCCCACTTCTTGCCTTCAGACAACCACATAACCTCAAACAGACCATTGTCCGCAGCAAACTACCCAGCCTTCAGGAGAACAGTGACCACGACACCACACAACCCTGTCACAGCAACTTCTGCAAGACATGGCAGATCATCGACACGGATGCCATCATCTCATGTGAGAACACCATCCACCAGGTATAGGGTACATACTCTTGCAACTCGGCCAACGTTGTCTACCTGATACGTTGTAGGAAAGGATGTCCCGAGGTTTGGTACATTGGGGAAACCATGCAGACACAATGCCAACAGATGAATGAACACCGCTTGACAATCACCAAGCAGGACCGCCCTCTTCTTGTTGGGGAACACTTCAGCAATCACAGGCATTCAGCCTCTGATCTTCAAGTAAACGTTCTCCAAGGCAGCCTTCATGACACAATGCAGAATCGCTGAGCAGAAACTGAAAGCCAAGATCCACACACATGAGGATGGCCTCAGCCGGGATCTTGGGCTTATGTCACACTATCTGAAACCCCCACAACTTGCCTGGGCTTGCAAAATCTCACTAATTGTCCTGGCTGCAGACGGTACACACCTCTTTAATGTGTGCTTAACTGTCTCTCCACTCATGTTGTTTGTACCTTTAAGACTTGATTATCTGTAATTCCAACCATTATTTTGTAAATTGAATTTATATCTTTATATACCCTGTTTATGAACAGAACTCCCAGTCACTTGATAAAGGAGCAGCACTCTGAAAGCTAGTGGCTTGTGCTACCAAATAAACCTGTTGGACTTTAACCTGGTGTTGTGAGATTTCTTACTATGCTTACCCCAGTCCCATGCTGGCATCTCCACCTCAAGGGTAGATGCTAATAGGCTACTTGCTTGGCTCATGTCAAGACCTCAATGAAACAGTCTCAGAATAAGAATTGTCTTAATAAAAACAAGACAATTTTTAAGATTGAGATGAGGAGAAAATTTCTTCATTAATTTGCTATCCCAGAAGGTGTGGATGCCCAGTTGTTGAGTTTGTTCAAAGTTGAGATTGATGCTTGGAGTCGAGCGGAATAAGGAAAATGGGAGTCAGTCAGGAAGGCAAAGTTGAAGTCAAAGATCAGTCATGATATTGAATGGCTCAGCAGGCTTAAGACATTGTGTGGCCTACTCCTGTTCCTATTTCTTTTGTTCTTATAAATGGCTTCTGTTTTTGCATCATTCCCTCATTGCACCTTGGAGTGTTATAATCAAATATTTGATTATCACTGTTGCTGTTTCTGTCTATCCTCTGAATGTTTTGCTATCTTGGCATTGTAAAATTGTACCCATTAATTTGTACTGCTCATTTCTCTGCAATAAATTGTAATGAGTGAAAGGTTGAAGTGAAGGAGCGGAGATGTTCAATTCATTGCATACTCTCAAAGGTTGAAGAGTAAAGATTTAAGAGTTCAAGAACACCAATCTTTAAAAGTTAAATAAATTTAGTTAAATGGTTATTGTAAAAGTAAAAAGAATCTTGGATATTATGGACAGAGCAAAGCCATAAAAACAGCATTAGTTAGGCTGCAGTTAGAAGTTGGGTGCCCTATGTTCAAATGGAATTCAGAATTGTTCTGAGTCCATCGCTGAAGATGCTCATGGAATCTCCTCCTATTTAGTTAGTTGCGCACTGCCATTCACAACTGTATATGATAACTGTAAAGTTATGACCTGTGTGGACAGTACCTTTTGGATTGCTGTGGAATTAACTGTGTAAATGATCAGATTGTAGGCCTTTTGACAACTATTGTGGTCAGAATTTATTTATTATTGAACTTTGGCTGCCTATTTGCAGAAATTTATGATATCTGTTGTTGTTGGGCAATATCAGGGATTGTGTCTTTTATATTTTAATTTATATGTCCATTCATCTTTTAATTTCAGTGTAATGCATGAGGGCTACATAGAGCAAGCCGAGAGAACAGGATCCATCAGAGGGAAGGAAAGGGTTAATGCCAACAGATAATGATTAACGCATGCTATCAACTTCTAATGTGCAGGAGATTATTCCGAATTATCATGACAATGGGAGAACTGGCATTAAGACAACCAGACTCCATGTAGTTTAAGGAGGGTATAGTCTTCTGTAAAACATGATCATGTAGCAGAGGGGTGGAATGCTTAACACATCATTGTAAATCGGTTGGGCAAATAACGCTTTGACGTTATAATCGGTAAACGGAACTATCCAGAGCACTGATGAAATTGTACTGAACAATGCAGTCTGCATAACAAGATTAGAAGAACTATTTTGTATCCAATTTGAGGAATTCATATACTAATGTAAACCTTTGTGACTCGAAAAAGTATAATAACCTGTACCAATCCACCAGGATGTGGAGATGCTAGCGTTGGACTAGGATAAGCATAGTAAGAAGTCTCTCAACACCAGGTTAAAGTCCAACAGCTTTATTTGGTAGCACAAGACACAAGCTTCATCACTTGATAAAGAGGCAGCGCTCCGAAAGCCATTGGCTTGTGCAACCAAATAAATCTGTTGGACTTTAACCTGGTGTAGTGAGACTTTTTACAATCTACCAGGGTCAGAGAGGACTCACAGGCAATCTGAGATTTCAGGCCGGAGTGCATCTCTCCCTAATGCATGTAGAATAAAAACTTTTCTTGAAGTTCGACACGGTCTTCAAGACTTGACTCATTTTATTTCCCTCCATTAGCAATGTATGATTTGAATTGTTTGTTTTTATTTTCACAGACCTCAGAGAGTAGTTCATGGCATGCAAAATACACTGTTCTAACCTATCTTCAAACCATGGTGTTCTACAACCTATTTGTTTTTTTGGACAATGAACAGGCAGTCCGAGATGTAAGATGGCTAGTCATAAAGCTCTTGGAAGATGAGCAGTTGGAGGTAAGAGTAATCACATTACGGAGAAAAATAGTGGTAAATATTAATCCAACCAACAAAAACAGTATTTTAGTTCTTGTATTCACCCCAATTATAAAATGTATTGTGTTGTTAATTGTTTATGTGCAAAAATTATGTTTGCATGTCAGCTTAGTTTAATTGATAGCACTCATCTATAAATCAGATGATTCAAGCCTGGCTCCCAGAACTTGAAAACCTGTTTAAATAAGTTTAAAGCACTTTGTTCTTTGTAGAACTGTTTAAAGCATTTATTTATTGTATTTACTGCTTTAAGAATTCTGAGGGAGTGGTTAGAAGGAGTTGTGGGCCAGCCAGCTTTAAATCAGTGCCAGGTTTAAAAGGAGGCCTGGTGTAGACAGTGGGCAGCGTCTGAGCGGGCAGCGGAGTGAGAGGGAAGTAGAGTGAGCAATTAGGGCTTAATATCAAAAGGGCTTGAGAGAAAAAGGGCCAGGTGAGTTCGTGTGGAAATTTTCAAAATTACTGCAGTGAATAATGGAGGGGCATGTGATGTGTGGTTTCTGTATGATGTGGGAACTGGTGGACCCCAGGGTCCTTCCCAGTGATCATGTCTGCAGTAAGTGCAGGTTGCTGGAGGAGCTCCAGCTCAAGGTAGATGAGCCGGCCTCTGCGCTTCAGACACTGACACTCAAGGGGAGAAAGGGTGCCATTGTCAATGGGGTGCAAGTAACATCCACCCCCCCTAGACTGGCTAACTCTAAGGGTCAGGAACAAGAGGGGTCTGCTGAGAGGAGGAAGGAGGGTGGGGAGAGGAGGCCTCAGCCTCTCAAGTTGCATAACAGGTTTGAGGTTCTTGCTTCCAGTCTGGACGAGAACGTGGGAAGTGAGGTCGGTGAGCAGACTGCACACGGTACAGTGATGCAGCGGGCCATAGGCAAAGAGAAGGGGAAAAGGAACGTAGTTGTAATTGGGGATAGTGGGGTGAAGGGTATTGACACTGTCCTTTGTCACAACGACAAAGTGCACAGAAGGGTGTGTTGTCTGCCTGGTGCTCGGGTCCGGGATGCCGCATCTGGGCTGCAGAGGAACCTGGAGTGGGAGAGTGAGAATCCGGTCTTAGTGGTTCATGTGGGTGCCGACGACGTAGGCAAAATGCAGACTGAGGATCTGGGGAGGAAGTATGAAAAGCTGGGAATGGAATTAAAAAGTAGAACCGACAAGGTGGTCATCTCTGGGCTACTGCCTGAACCGAGTGCAGACGGGCGTAGGGTTGATAGGATTAAGGAAGTGAATGGGTGGCTCAGGGATTGGTGTGGGAGGAATGGGTTTGAATTTATGGGGCATTGGCACCAGTATTGGGGTAGGTGGGACCTGTTCAGGTGGGATGGGGTTGGTCTGAACCGTGCTGGGATCAGAGTGCTGGCTAATCGTGTAAAGAGGACTGTAGACAGGGCTTTAAACTAATTGGGGGGGGGGGGAGGGTGTGAGGGTAGGTGACATTACGGGGTCTAAAGTTAAGGAGACGGTACAGGTAAGGATAGAGGTCGAGGATGTCCCAATAATAGAGGGAGTAAGTGGCGTGAGTATGGTTGGTGGCGTTCCAGCAAATAAGGATGTCCCAATAATAGAGGGAGTAAGGGGCGTGAGTATGGTTGGTGGCGTTCCAGCAAATAAGGTCCAGGTGAAGGCTGGGATGAAGGTGCTTCATCTGAATGCGCGAAGCATTAGGAATAAAGTGGATGAGTTGGTGGCGCAGATCGACACAAATGGATATGATCTGGTGGCCATTACAGAGACGTGGCTGCAAGGTGACAGGGACTGGGAGCTGAATGTCCAGGGGTATCAAGTGTTTAGGAAGGATAGGCGGGAGGGAAAAGGGGGTGCGTAGCTCTGCTGATTAAGGATAGCATCAGGGTGGTAGCAAGGGATGATATTGGAGCCAAGGAGCAGAACGTGGAATCGTTGTGGGTAGAGATTAGGAACAGCAAAAGGAGGAAGACGCTGGTGGGTGTCGTCTATAGGCCCCCCAATAATGATCTGGAGGTGGGGCGGGCTGTTAACGCGCAAGTAAGTGCGGCGTGCAGGAATGGGACGGCCATAATTATGGGGGATTTCAATCTGCATATTGATTGGTCGACCCATGTTGGACGCGGTGGGCTCGAGGAGGAGTTCTTGGAATGCTGCCGGGATAGTTTCCTGGAACAGTGTGTGTTGGAGCCGACGAGGGAGCGAGCTATCTTGGATCTGGTGCTATGTAATGAGGCGGGTAGAATTAGGGAACTTGTGGTGAAGGATCCTCTTAGGGAGAGTGATCATTGTATGGTGGAGTTTCTGGTGCAGATGGAGGAGGAGAAAGTGGGTTCCCAGACACGCGTCCTTTGTTTGAACAGAGGGGAGTACGGTAGGATGAGAGAAGAATTGGCAAATGTGGACTGGGGGAGCGCATTGGAAGGTAGGTCTGCTGAGGAGCAGTGGAGGATCTTTAAGGAGATCTTTCTTGGTGCTCAGCAGAAATTTATTCCAATGGTCAAAAAGGACAGTAGGAGGAGAGGTAATAAGCCGTGGATAACGAAGGAGGTGAAGGAAAGTGTTAAATTAAAAGCGGAGGCGTTTAGAGTAGCTAAGAGTAGTGGGCGAGAAGAGGATTGGGAGAGGTTTAAATGTCAACAAAGATTGACAAAGAAGTTGATAAAGAAGGGTAGGAGAAACTATGAAGCTGGGCTAGCGCTTAATATAAAAAAGGATAGCAAGAGTTTTTACAAATATATAAAAAGGAAGAGGCTAGCTAGGGTGAACGTTGGTCCCTTAGAGGATGAGAAGGGGGACTTAGTGGTAGGGGATGGGGATATGGCTGAGGTCTTGAATAACTTTTTTGTTTCGGTCTTCACGGAGGAGGACGTGAATAATTTGCCGGATGTTAGAGATGGAAAGCTGGTAGGACTGGAGGGTCTCGATGACATTACTGTTACTAGCGAGGTGGTGCTCGGCAGACTGGAGGGGCTGATTGTGGACAAGTCCCCAGGACCGGATGGAATGCATCCGAGGGTCCTGAAAGAAATGGCGGAGGTGATAGTGGATGCCTTGGTGGTTATTTTCCAGACGTCGCTGGATTCCAGGGAAGTGCCGGAAGATTGGAAAACGGCTAATGTTACGCCGTTGTTTAAGAAGGGTGCCAGGCAAAAGGCGGGGAATTATAGGCCGGTTAGTTTAACGTCTGTTGTAGGTAAAATGTTAGAATCCGTCATCAAGGAGGAAATAGCGAGGCATCTTGAGGGGAACTGCTTGATAGAGCAGACGCAGCACGGTTTCGTTAAAGGGAAGTCGTGTCTGACAAATTTACTGGAGTTCTATGAGGATGTGTCTAGGGCGGTGGATAGAGGAGAGCCGGTGGATGTGGTCTGTCTTGATTTTCAGAAGGCGTTTGACAAGGTACCTCACAAGAGGTTATTGCAGAAGGTAAGGGGGCATGGAGTTGGGGGTAGGGTGTTAGCGTGGATAGAGGACTGGTTGTCAAATAGGAGGCAGAGAGTGGGGGTCAATGGGTGCTATTCGGATTGGCGGTTGGTGACTAGTGGAGTGCCCCAGGGGTCGGTGCTGGGGCCTCAGCTATTTACCATTTATATAGATGATCTGGAGGAGGGAACCGAGTGTAGGGTGTCGAAATTTGCTGATGACACCAAAATTGGTGGAAAGGCAAATTGTGCGGAGGGTGGGGAGAGTCTACAGAAGGATCTAGATAGGCTGGGCGAATGGGCCAGGAACTGGCAAATGGAATTTAATGTTGGCAAGTGCGAGGTGGTCCACTTTGGTAGGAAGGATTATTACTTATGTGGAGAAAAACTGCAGCAGGCGACAGTACAGAGGGACCTCGGGGTCCTTGTGCATGAGTCGCAAAAACCCAGCTTGCAGGTGCAGCAGGTGGTCAGGAAGGCGAATGGGATGCTGGCCTTCATAGCAAGGGGGATTGAATATAAAAGTAGGGAGGTCTTGCTGCGGCTGTGTAGGGCATTGGTGAGGCCGCAGCTGGAGTACTGTGTGCAGTTTTGGTCGCCGTACTTACGCAAGGATATTTTGGCCTTGGAGGGAGTGCAGAGGAGGTTTACTAGGCTGATGCCAGAGTTGAGGGGGTTGAGCTATGAGGAGAGGCTGAATAGATTAGGCTTGTACTCGTTAGAGTTTAGAAGATTGAGGGGAGATCTCATTGAGACATATAAGATGATGAATGGGATGGATAGGATAGAGGTGGAGAGACTCTTCCCGCTCAGAAAGGATAGTAGGACTAGGGGGCATAGCCTCAAGATAAAGGGGGGGCGGTTTAGAACAGAGTTGAGGAGAAACTTCTTCACTCAAAGGGTGGTGAATCTCTGGAATTCTCTGCCCGTTGAAGTGGTGGAGGCTGCCTCGCTAAATATTTTTAAGACGCAGGTTGATGGGTTTTTGATGAGAGAGGGGATTAAGGGTTCTGGGGAGAGGGCGGGAATGTGGAACTGAGCCACGACAGATCAGCCATGATCTTATTGAATGGCGGGGCAGGCTCGAAGGGCTAGTTGGCCTACTCCTGCTCCTATTTCTTATGTTCTTATGTAACTTGAGCATGTAAATTTCCCATATCACTGTTGGGGAGGCTTGCAATTTATTAATTCATTTGTCGTTTTTGCCAGTTGTCCCAAAGCTTCTTAATCCTAAATTACAGCTGGATTAAAGAATGTACTCTTTCACACTAAGAATATGCCACTGTAATGACAAACACTTCCTGGAATTGCAACGGAATTAAGATATCAGACAATAAGTTTAATGTGTGTGATATCCTTGAGTACAGAAATATATTTAAACATTTAGGAACTCGGTAAATATATATAGCCTGAAATATTAAAGGAAAATTGTACTTGAAATATAGTCTGAAACCTGACGATTGGCACAAGAGGTTTTTGGTTCATTTCATTGTTTGTTGAACAGGATTCTCTTGAAAAATATAAACTCTTTAGCTGACTATATTCTTTGCTGGTAACAGCTTTTAGCTACACAATTAAAGGCCCATTATTACATCCTTCAGTAGCCTTAGGTCCAAATGATTCTTGGGATTGTGTCTTGGGCCCAGTCATCTTCAGCTGCCTCCTCAATGACTTGTCTTCATTCCATTTGTGGCACACAAGTAAGATGATGACTGCCTCCAACAAGAGAGAATTCAACCGTCTCCTCTTGAGATTCAGTGGCGTTACTATCGCTGACTCCTGCACTGTCAACACCTTGGAGGTTACCATTGACGAGAAACTGAACTGAATCAGCCACATAAATACTGAGAGTACAAGAACAGGTTGGAGGCTGGTAATTCTGCAGCAGGTAACTCACCTCTTGACTCCCAAAGCCTGTTCACCATCTGCAAGGCATAAATCAGGAATGTGGTGAAATACTGTCCACTGGTCTGGATAAGTGCAGCTCCAAGAATACTTGAAAAGCTTGACACCATGCAGGAAAAAGCAGTCCACTTGATTAACATCCATCTAACACCTCCTCGAATATCAACGTTCCCCACCACTGATGCCCAGTGGCAGTGTGTACCATCTACAAGATGCTGCAGCAACTCACCAAGGTTTCTTTCCAAACCTCCAATCTCTACCATGTAGAAGGACAAGGGTAGTAAAATGCATGGCAACACCATCACCCGCAAGTTCTCTTCTAAACCACACACCATCCTGACTTGGAACTAGATGACTGTTCCTTCACAGTAGTTGGGTCAAAATCCCGGAACTCCCTCATGGTGCTACCTACACCATAAGATCTGTCACAATTCAAGAAGGTATTATCTGATTAGAATACTTAAAACTTATTTCCAGATATTTTCCCTTTGTACTGACACAACAGAAGAACAGAAGGTCAACTCAGATTTTACTTAAATAAAACCTTTCTCTTTAATTAATGCTTTAGGTACCAATACTCAGCATAAATCTACATTAGTTGCAACACTTTAACTCACTCACTTTAATTCATTTAACTTCAACCTTTTTAGCTCATTTAGCTTTAACTGTTTTCACTCTAGTTTAACTTTAAATCTAATTTTAACTCATTTAACTTTAACTTTTGACTGAAAACAAATATTACCTGCTTGAACGAATTGGCCAGGTTTACCTTGGGCATGCATCTTCCTCATAGTTCCTTTGTCTTCTGAAGATGATCTTAAAGCCGTACGTTACTATTGTGATTCTTGAGTTTCTGCTGAGAACAAAAACTCAAAGTACATCTTATATCCTAAACTTTGTGCGTTATTCCAGAAGGTTTTCTGGCACCCAGCCAATGATACCACTGGAAAATGGTCACAATGTTTAATTATAGCCAGTGGAGTTACTTTAAACAATTCCCAATGTTTATATCAAGCTGCATGTAAATTACATAGCTTCACCATATATGGTAACAGTGACTCTGCGATGTATAGCATCAGTCCAAATGACCATCCTTATTTGGTCAACACAGGCAGGGCCAGGTCACTTGCTGCAGTCTTCTCTGATGCAACTTGGCTAAAATTTCCAGTATGCTTGATTCTTTTGTTACTGTTGACATTGCCATTACCATCCGGCCACAAAGATGACTCACCACCACCTTCTCAAGGGTAATTCAGGATGGATAATAAGTGCTGGTGTAGCTAGCAACATCCTCATGCCTTGAACAAATGAAAAAAAGCCTCTGGTTACAATTAGATGGATAACATAATCGGGCGAGAGCAGTCCCATCAGTTAGATAATGATGAAGAGGTGTTGGAGGAGTGCAGTATGACCAACTGTGTCAATGATGGCAGATTAATAGAGGAGATTGAGGAACACTTTACCTTTGTCACAATCATGTAGGATATCATTGTGACTTTGGGGAAAAGAAACATTCTGGCATTGGCAGAAATCTGACTGGAGGGATTCAAGTTGGAATTCCAGGAGAAAGACAGATTTTGGAGGCAATAGTACACTCAAAGCCTTTTGAAGATGGTGAAGTGGTTTGCCTGGACATTGGGTTCAATGGTTAAGGTGATGACAGCAAAGTTAAAGGAGAAAGGGACAACACTTGAAGAATGCGCATTGTTAATGATATCTACTCTGGGGGCTCTGAGGGGAATTTGGGTGCCAGCAAGTTAGTGGGAATAGGATCGAGGAAGCAGAAGAGGGCACGAGGTGAGATAAAAGAGAAACTGGAGAAAAACATGAGTTCACGTGCAGGGCCTTGGGGGTGTTGGTGCTTTAGAGGAAATTTGGCCTGTTGAATGAGAGGAAGGGAGGGATACGGCAGAAGCAACTGATCACATGGTCTCGATCTTGATGACAGGATGTTCATGAGCTCCTCACTTACTGTTGGATGTGAGGGCAGAGGAGGCAAAAGAGAAGATATAAGAACAACTTCCTGCTGCAGAGAAAAGAAATCAACGTTACCTTTGCTTTCTGGTATGATCCTGAAATATTGAGCAGTTTTAAGGGGTGCTGAAATGTTGGGCTATGCAATGAAGTGTTTCAGACTAAAAATATTATTGCTCAAAAGCAAGAGGTAGGAAATCTGAAATACTCAGTAGGTCAGTATGGACAGAGAAGCACTTCAGCTTGTTGACCTTTGAGCATAACTAAATTATTCAGCCTTGTACGTATATTGCATAAATATCATTTCATGAACCATGTACTTCCACAATACTGGAATTATGTAAAACTACTTGATCATTTTTATCTGTACTTTAATTGGTAAAATCTTCATTCTCAAAGAAATTTATCTAGTACTTATCTGATTTACCGATAGAGTACTTCTAATCTCTAGCTTTGTTAATTTTTTGTCTTGTTGCTATTAAATTGACAGTCTTGTTTCAAGAAAAATAATTTGGTTGCATGTCTCACCATTTTAAGACTTTCCCAACTTCTCACCCCCAATTGCCTCTCTTTAGTCAAAAGCAAATTAGCGATTCAACTAGGTTTGTGTTCTTGGGGTGCCTTCTATTTTTGTGTGCATTATTTTGAGAGTTCCACTCAGTATATCAATTAAATACTGAAGGAGTGCTGTATAAAATTAGAATATTGTAAACATGGTCTTGCCACTTAATTATAGGACAGAAACTTCCATTTGGAAGAACAAAATAACAGATTGAAGCCTAATATTTTAAGTAGTTAGGCTGATATTATAACAGTTTCTGTAACCTGTTTAGAAAATGTCAGTTTAATTCAGTTAATTATTATATAACTTGGGGATAGTGGGGTAGAAACGAACACCATAAGATATAAATATTGCATGACAACAGCCTTGACTCTGGACTGATTGCAAAATACATTTGTTGCTAAATGTAACTGAGGTTTGCTAGTTACTTGCAATGACTTGTTATAATTTTACACTTCTTCATTTTTAAAGAAGTTGTTTTAATTTGAATGTCGTACATTGGAACCCATGAGTCCATTGTACTGCAGTAACTCTATTTAATTAGCATGACATGTGCAGCATCATTCAGTGCCTTACAGGGCATCAGAATATTGTGTTCATGAATTTAAATTCTAATCTGCAAGATTGAATGCAAATGCAGTTGAGAACAGTTTACAGATTAAGTTGATGAATACTCAGTATAAACATTTGCAGTATATTTTTCTTTTGAGACAATTTTGCGGAGTCTGTAACAAAGATGTTATGTTTGAAATTACATGAAAGACCATGTTTATCTACTTGAAATTCAGGAAATTTCAGTCAACCTAAACAGGTCATTTTTAAGTTCTCAACGCGTCCACTGTGAAACAACCCAAAATTGCAGTAGTAAAATTACTCCAATGTTAGGATTGATTTCACCCTTTAATAATGAAGCACCAAAAACAGTTGTGTAAATTAAAATATTTTAAACATTTCACCTTGACATCATCAGGGTGAACTCTTCACTTTGCTATTACATACACATGAACAAAATGAGTGTCAGCATAATATCTCTACTTGTATCTTGTCCAGTTATGAAAGCTCCTACACAGTGAAAGTGGAATCAGTGATGGTAAAAATCCTGTGTGAAGAAGGAATGTTGCAAGAGGTTGGTCGGGGGAAGGGGGTGCGGGGAGAGCGATTCACACAAGGAGAAAGGCAGAAACATGTTTAAGGACTTAACGTTGCAAATAGCACTGTGGTAAGCAATATGAAGCTGGCAATCGCCTAAAACTGCAGTACATACTGAAGTGAACTCATAAAATATTAATTCTGGGCTTTGTAGGAAAGGACATGAATGATGCAGAATGGTGTGTCAGGCACATTTTGTGAACACTGGGTATTAACTGATGAATTTTTTTTTGTAACTGATCACAGGCAAGAGAAATGGCTGCCACTACCCTGAGTGGTCTGTTGCAGTGTAATTTCCTGACTATGGATGGCTCCATGCAGAGTCACTTTGAACAGCTCTGCAAGACTAGACTTCCAAAGAAGAGGAAAAGAGATCCAGGCACAGTGGCAGATACAATTCCTCCTGCAGGTAAGAAGAAGTACGTTTATATATCTGAAGCTGACTTTTAACAGGGAAAGTAATCATTTATGCTTTGCATCTCGTTTCCCCCATTTTGTTGTTTCAAAGGTGAGCATGCAAGTGAGCAAAAGTTAAAAGCCTCAATAAGTTTCTTTACATATGCAAATCCAACAAATAAAATTTGTATAACTCTTTTCATCCACCTCTGTAGATTTGGTTCGCCGACATGCTGGAGTATTAGGACTAAGTGCCTGCATCTTATCAAGTCCATATGAAGTGCCAACTTGGATGCCACAACTTCTGATGAACCTCAGTGTTCACCTAAATGATCCACAACCTATAGAGGTAGAAAGAAGCTACTCTTAAAAGACATTATGTTCCATTACATACACATGAACAAAATGAGTGTCAGCATAATATCTCTACTTGTGTCTTGTCCAGTTATGAAAGCTTCTACACACTGTAAGTGGAATCAATGATGGCTGAAGTCCTGTGTGAAGAAGGAATGTTGCAAGGGGTTGGTCAGGGGAAGGGGGTGCCGGGAGAGAGATTCACACAGGGAGAAAGGCAGAAACATATTGTGTTGGTGACAGAATTGTAAATGCACCAGCTTATTTGGTCATAAGTTAAGATTGAATAATCAAAAACCCAAAATTAACTATTTTGAATCTCAAGTAAGAACTGCAAATTTTCACTCATCACCTAATATTGAATTGTACAGGGGTAGATAAAACAACTTTGATTTTCTGGTATGGTTAAATTTTACACCCAAGTAATTTGAAATTGACAATACATTGTTCTGAATAGAAGTGTACCGTTCTATCTAAGTTTAATGCACAGTTTTAAGTACAGTTTTGCATATATGCAGGGATTGCAGTTGTGAGGAATATAAAATGGCATGTCATTTAAATTTATCAGAACATAGACAATTAAGGGGAAAAATATTTGGCAGTAACATTTCTTAAATGCTAGAGAAGGCACAAAGTATTTCAAATCCCGATGATCTTTACCAAGGTTGAGGGAAGCAAATAAGGATTTTTTTTAATAAAATGTGCAGGAAACAGAAATCCAAGGTGAGGTCTTAGTTTGTAGAGAAGTGAAAATTTCTCACTAGTGGAGATGGTGCGATGTATAGTGGTTGTATTATGGGCTGCCCTCTCTGCTCTGTCATAGCACATCTTCCCAAAGGTCAGCATTATAACATGTCCGCAAGTAAATGTTTACCCAAGTTTTAGGCTACTTGTCACTGAATGTACCACCCTTATGCTCCATAATAGCTACAATTGCTGTTGTGAAAGATGGTGCAGCTTTGTATCTGCCTCTCTGGTAGCCAAGTCTCTGACGAAAGATAGTTCCGTGGAGTCATTGCCTGCCGTTTAGATATGGATGATAAAATCTTGTTGCTCATTGCTTAAGCAGATGTGATGATACTGTGCCTTTAAGAAATGTATTTATATTGTACTTTTTTTCAAAAGGGTCGTTTTAAAGTTTAGCTGTTTTACACAGTGCCAGTTTGTCCAGACACTAGGCCTAATAATTGATTTTAGCTAGGGATGAGTTTGTTTCAATCTAAGTTAATGCATTTTTTAAAAATTTTTCCCCTGGGGTTTGAGTAGGATTTTGTTTATGTTGATTGGCAAGAGGAAGAGCCGAGGGAAAAGCAAGCAATTACTGCCTGGTTCTGAAAGAAAGTTAAATCTCCTGGGATCCGGGGTGATGTATCTAATGGATACAAAATTGGCTTCTTAACAGAAGCCAGATGTGGTTGTAGAGAGTTGTTTTTCAAACTGGAGGCCTATGACTAGCGGTGTGCCTCAGGGATCAGTGCTAGGCCCAATGTTATTTGTCATTTATATCAATGATTTGGATGAGAATATAGGAGGCATAGTTAGTAAGTTTGTAGATGACACCAAGATTGGTGGCATAGAGGACAGTGAAGAAAGTTATCTCCAATTGCAGTGGGATCTTGATCAATGGGCTGACGAATGGCAGATGGAGTTTAATTTAGACAAATGCAAGATAGTGCATTTTGGTAGATTGAATCAGGGCAGGACTTCTCAGCTAATGGTCGGGCTTTGGAGAGTTACAGACTAAAGAGATCTAGGGGTACATGTTCATGGCTCCTTGAAAGTGGAGTCACAGGTGGACAGAATGGCAAAGAAGGCATTTGACATGCTAGGTTTCATCGGTCAGAACATTGAGTACAGGAGTTGGGACGTCTTGTTGAAGTTGTACAAGACATTGATGAGGCCACACTTGGAATACTGTGTGCAATTCTAGTCACCTTATCGTAGGATATTATTAAATAGAAAGAGTGCTGAAAAGATTTACTAGGATGCTACCTGGACTTGATGGATTGAGTTATAAGGAGAGGTTAAATAGACTCGGACTTTTTTCCTCTGGAACATATGATGCTGAGGGGTGATCTTATAGAGGTCTATAAAATAATGAGGGGCATAGACAAGGTAGATAGTGAATATCTTTTCCCAAAGATAGGGAGTCTAAAACTAGAGGGCGTAGCTTTAAGGTGAGAGGGGAGAGAAACAAAAGTGAAAAAGAGGGGCTCTTTTTTCACACAGTGGTGAGTGTCTGGAACAAGCTCCAGAGGTAGTAGTAGAGACGAATACAATTTTATCTTTTAAGAAGCATTTCGGTAATTATATGGGTACGATGGGTATAGAGGGATATGGGCCAAATGCGGTCAATTGGGATTACTTAGGGGTTTTAAAAATAAGGGTGGCATGGACAAGTTGGGCCAAAGGGCCTGTTTCCATGCTGTAAACCTCTGTCTCTGTGTTCCCTAGTACTTCTGGGAGAAATAGGTCTCTTTGTTTTGATAAAAGCTTCCTAGTGCATCAGAAGAATCACATTAATGTGAGGATAAGGTATTTTACTCCAGGCCCATTTCTACTGACAAAGTAGGAAGCTTTTACCAAAACAAATTTTATTTAACAATTCAGTTTAACTATAACAAATGAATTAGCATAATTCTTGCCAATTGAAATTCTTAAACATGACAAGATACAATTCTTAACTGCTAACCTATATCTATTAGTTCCAATTCAAACAATATTCCTCTTATAGATTTAAACTCCTTTTCAAAATCAGTTAGCCATACACATGCCTACGTGTTTGGACTTGGGCTACCAGTCCTCGAGCCTCCAGAACCTTTCTGGAGAGAGTGACAGACAGACCTACTTCTCATAGCAGGTTCCAAACAGCAGCCTCCAGAGAGAGAAACAAAGACATCTCTTGCTTCTTTCAGAACTAGGCAGTAACTGCCTGCTTTTCTCTGTTATCTCAGTAGCTCCTCTTAAGCACATGACTGTCTCTATCAAATCAATTTAATCAAAGCCTTTCTCTGAAACCCCAGGTTAAAAACCAAATAAACAAAAATGTATTAACTTAGATGAAAACAAGCTAAAATTAGTCATTAGCCTGGTTCTCAGCAGCTGAGCTGTCTGGTGCCCAGACAAATCAGCATTATGTAAAACAGAGCTGAATTTTAAACATACCATTTTACAAGAAACATGATATAAATACATCTCTTAATGGCACAGTGTCATCACACCAGGCAAAAATATTTATAACCATCTTCAGGTAGATGGTATTTCTCAGCCACCTCCTCCTGAGTGCCCCAACATCACAGTTGCCAGGTATCAATTTGATTCCCTCCTGTGATATGACGAAATGGCTGAAGGCACCAGATACTGCAAAGGCTATGGGCACTGATTGTCCTGGCAATAGTACTGAAGGCTTGTGTTCCAGATTTACCTGTACCCCTAGACAAGTTGTTCCAGTGCAGCTAAAACACTGGCATCTCCCATCAGTGTAGAAAATTGCCCAGGTATGCTGTGTACGTAAAAAGGTAAAATCCAACTTGGCTAATTGCTACCTCATCAGACGGTATTAGTTTTCAGCATAGTGATGGAATGTGTTTTCGACAGTGCTATCCAGCAGTGCTAACTCCAAAATGACCTCATTGTCACACAATTTGGGTGCCACCAGGTTGGGGGCGGAATCTGCACTGATTTAGAGTTATACTGAGTTACATAAAGGAAAATAGTTGTGGCTTTTGGACATGAATTATTTGCTATTCCAGAACATCACTACAAGAGTTCTTTAGGGCACTGTCCAAGGCCCAACCGTCTTCAACCCCTTCACCAGTGACTTCCTGCCATTGTAAGATCAGAAGTAGGGATGTTTGCTGACAATTGTTTAGCATCATTCACAACTTCTCAGATACTGAAGCAGTCTATGTCCACGTGCAGCAAAACCCATATAACATTCATGCTTGGGCTTATGAGTAGAATGGCACAGTGCCAGGCAGTGACCATCTCCAACTCTTTCCCCTTGACATCTAGTATCGCTGGATCCCTAGCAGTGCAGTTTTGAAGTGTAGCTCTAACACTAACAGCTCTACACCGTGCAGGATAAAAGCAGCCCCCTAAATTGGCACCCTGTCCACCACCTTTAACATTTACTCCCTTCCACCGTCGACACACAGTGGGAGCAATGTGCACCTACTACAAGAGGCACTTCAGCAACTCACCAAGGCTCCTTCAACAGCAACTTCGAAACAATGACCATCTAGAAGGACAAGGGCAACAAATGCACAGGAACACCACCACCTGCAGGTCACTCTTCAGGTCACACAGCATCCTGACTTGGAATTATATCATTGTTCCTTCATTCAAATTTTGCAACTCCTTCCCTAACAGCACATGAAACACCCATGAAACAGCAGCGGTTTATGAAAGCAGCTCACCCACCACCTTCTCGAGGGCAATTGGATATTGGCCATAAATGCCAGCCTAGCCAGCAACTCCTGTATCCTGTGCAAGAATATTTTTTTAAAAAAGGAAATGTAAGATTTTTTTTAAAAATTGGCATTTTTAAGATCTTCCAACAATTCACTACCTGAAGGAATGAAACTCCGCACTTTTTGTTATTCATTTTCAGGGCCAGGAGCATTAATTACCAGTCATGATCCAGCATCTTGCACCAATTTGCAGGGTATCCGCCCTCTCAGCAAGTTGCTGTTTAATTTGCACCTTAACAGTTTGTGTTGTTCAGATGCTGTTATTTTTTCAATAATTTCCAGCTCATATTTTTCAATTACATGTTGAGATTGATTCATCTTTGGTCTATTTTGTTCATAAGAACCTACATCTATATACCTTGCTGAGGTGGTTAAAATGCTTTTTTTTTTGCAGATGACTGTGAAGAAAACATTATCCAATTTCCGAAGAACTCACCACGATAACTGGCAAGAACATAAGCAGCAGTTCACAGATGATCAATTGGTGATTCTTGCGGACCTCCTTGTGTCACCATGTTATTATGCCTGAGGAGGTATAACAGCTATTGAAATCAAGTATTTATAAAATACAATAATTGTCCTGTAGATTGCAAGTAAGAAAATGTTGGATTTTGGGAAGGGAGTGGGTTTGGTTTTAAGATTGTATCATGAATGTTCTTGTGTATTGAGCAAAGTTTTAGAAAATTCCATTACCACATTACATTTGGAATAATAGTTGGTTGGAGTGTAGCATGAGCCTAATACAGTGAAGGTGCATTGCTTAAAAACCTACAAGAACTGAAGTGATTTTACTGAAGTCACATGAACTTCAGATGTTTTGAAAAGCACAATTTAAATTAGTGGACCTGTTATAATCTGCATATGTTTGTAAAATCTATTTGTAATTTACTATGTTTTTTTTAATTTCCTCTTTCTCCTCTCTCCAAACTGATTACTGTTTGAATTCTATCTTTGTTTAGATAACTAATTAAACTGCGTTTGTTTGTACTGGGAAAGTAAATGCTCCCAGTCAGGTATAATATGCATTAAATGAAGGCTAGTGTTTCCTTTGCAAGGTTCTAGAATAAAGGAGGTGAGGCTACAGTAGAGAAAGCTCCCGCCTTTGAGTTTTCAAGTTATCACCAGGCAACTAATTAATATTGCTGCTTTGTGGTGCATTTTTTGCCAAAACACCAATGAGTTTTAGAGGCTAAATCTGTCATAACGGCACAGTGTGTAAGAGCCAACATTTCTGATTAGCAGAGGAAATTTCTGCAAATATAAAAATTACCAATGACTGGATACTGTTATAAACAGTGTGTGTTTTCCAAGGCTCTGGATCTTTGGATCAGCTTTTTCCAAAGCACCTGTTTGCATTTAAAAATCAATAAAATGCTCCCGGGATGGTTGTTGGCTGGCCCTGTAACCCATTGGAGTGGCTCAAGAGAACAGTGAAGGCATAAAACTGCTGGTCTCCATTAAACCCAAGATGAAAAAATTACAGAGCTTTTCTGATAGGTTGAAGAGGAATAAGCTGCACTTCGTACAGAAAGACAAATGAAAAGAGATGTGCATTGACAATAATATGTTTTTCATAATCCAAAAATATACTAGGATAGGGAATATTTTATGGTGAGGAAAAGGGATGGTTTTAAGTGTTCAGCCAATATGTTGCTGTCCCTATAAGAAGGCATGCTCAACCTTATTCTAGATAATAAAAGAGAGAAAATAGAGTATCATGAGAAAATGGTGACCACAGTGTATTTGGGTTCCATAAAAAACAGAGAAAACGGTAACTAGCAAAAAGAGAGGCATTTGGACAGGTGACTGAAAGTTCAGCCAGAGATATGGGTTTTAATATTTGTGAAAGATGGCAAGATTTAGGGAGGAAATTCCAGTGCTTAGAATCTAAAGAGCTGAAGATATGGCCACCAATGACGGGCACAGAAAATAGAGTAATGCATAAGAGGCCAGAGTTGGCGGAATGCAAAGTTCTAGGGCTGGAAAAGGTTACAGACATAAGAAGTAATGAGGCCATGGAAATTTTTGAACGTAAAGATGAGAATTTTAAAATCAGGGCTCTGTTATACTGGGTGAATGGGATTGGTGCAAGTTACGGTATGAGCAGTAGAGTTTCAGATGTGGTTAAGTTTTTATGGAGGATGAAAAAATGGGAGGCCAGCCAGGAAAGTATGAGAATAGTAGATCAGGAAGTAACAAAGGCATGGATGAGGGACAAATACTGATTGAGTTGTATTTTTGTTGATTATCTATATAGATTTCTGTTTTCTTTGTAGCTACTCTTTAGTCAAACATAATTCTTATAATAGTTACCCTCAAATATTATTTTTGGTTTGTTAATATGGTTATGGGGGATCATTGATCTAAATGTCTGCTACATTCTTGATTGTCACAGTCCTTGGAAATATCAATACAAAAATAACATGGTAATGGGTAAAGTGTGTAAAATAAAGAAGTAGGTAGCCTGAGATTGAGTTGGCAAACATTGTTTGTCTAATCTGATGGCTTGTGTGGGCTTAGTTGTATGTATCTCAACATTGTCCTCTGGCAATTTGATGAGGACCAACACTGGTATTTATTGTAAAGGTATCCAAGAGGAGAGTAGTGGCACAATGGTTTAGTAAATTTTCCTTTCACTTCCCAAACTAGTTGGTTAGAGAGCTAATCCCGGGCATATGAGTTATTTTTAAAATGAGTGTGGGTAGTCTCAACCCACTTCTTGGTGGATATGAGCTCACAGCACCAAACTGATCCTAGTTTAGCACTGCTGTGAGCTATGACTCAGTCAGAGCAGCCTTGCCTTTGAATCAAAAGGTTGTGGGTTGGGATCTCACCGCAGAGACTTGCGTATATAATACGAGACAGACATTCAGTACCATGCTTAGGGAGCACTACACACAGTACCATTTTCATAAAGTGATTAATGGGAGTCTGCCATCGGATGGATGTAAAAAAAAAAAATCCCCTGGCAATATTCAAAGAAGAGTAATAGAGTCCTCTTGATGTCCCAACTAACATTTGTTTTCAGCAAATGCCTAAAACAGATTACCTGGTCATTTTTGCATTGCAGTTTCTTGACGCTCTTCTGTCCCCAAGTTAGCTGTTGTGTTTCCCAAATTGTAATAGTGACTATTCTTCAAATGCATTTAATTAGCATAAAATGTTTTGGGACATTCATGAGATTGCAAAAGGCACAATATGAAAGCCACTCTTTTTTTTTAAGTTGTTTGTTGTCGTGAGAGATGACATAAAAATGGCTAATATGGGAGTGAATAATATTTATTATGGCGTGCTGTGGAATGCTTTACCGAAGATGAAATTAGAGTTTCTTCCTCCTTTTTGTTCACTGGTTTTCTCCACTCCTCTCCTGGAATGTTTGATACCTTACTGGAATATGGCAGTCTTTGGTACCTGACTGGTGTGGGTGTCAACAAATAATTTGACCAGAACTGCCACGGTTGAACGCATCCCTGTTTAAGCCCAACACTTGAATGCAAAGTAACAACTAGGAGTGGAAACTTTAGCAAATTTCACCTGATCACTTTGTTCAAACAGCCATATTGAATCAATGAGTGTAGTGATTTTCAATAGTAGCCTTCAAGAGGGAATTGGACATATAGTTAAAGAATAAGAATTTCATGACTGAGGAAAGAGCAAGGATGTGATAAAATTTCCGCTTGAAAGAATTGCTGCGGACTTGATAAGATGAATGGCCTTCTTCTGAATTCTATGATTCTATAATTTTTTTTACAAATTATGAAATAAAAATAATCACGCTTAGATTGAATGGAAAGAATATTGTCAAATATATCAACAGCAAAACATTTTAACAGGAGATACAACAGGTACAAATAAAGTATATTCCAACACAACAAAAGGGAGGGGGGAAGGTGCCATGAATTGAAAGAACAATTAGGTCAAATTCAGCACTTAAAAATGTTTAACGATAAAGAAAGCTAGGAGAAATATACTCTATATCATAGAGCAATATATTGTCTAAAATCAGCTTAATCCCCAATAGAGTCTCAAACTTCAGCTTTTGACTATTCATCTCCTTCCTGTCCGCTGATGATCAAGATGTGGAGATGCCGGCGTTGGACTGGGGTAAACACAGTAAGAAGTCTGACCACTTCTGTTGTCAGACTTCTTACTGTGCTCATGCCCAAGACACACTCTTCTAACCTCTGCCAATCTGTAATCAAAGTAAATCATCTCTCCCTTCATATGGTGCATGTTTGGCCTCGTGTTTCAGACTGAAGATGGCTTGTTGCAGGCCCTTTTTTTAAAAAATTGTCATCTGTGCCTGTGTCAACACCAGACTAGACTATTCTAATGTTCTCCTAGTCAGCTTCTCATCCCCCATAAACTTAAGTTCATCCGAAGTTTTGTTTCCAGGATCCTATATTGCTCATAATGTATCATCACTGTCCTCACTGATCTTTATGGCCTTGTTTGTTCCTATCCTTTCCTCTGATTGCCACCATCTTTCCTCATTTTACCCCACCACTTGGCAGCTGTATATCATTGGAAGAAGAACCAAAGAATCACTATGGATACAGAGGCAGGCCATTCAGCCCATCAAGTGGAATCCACTCGAACTCTCCAAAAGAGCATCGTACCCTATTGTTTTTAAATCACCCATCATGAAGCACTCTGGGTTGATTCTTGATTTTAAAGGTTCTGCATAAATGCAAGTTGTTGCCTTCTAGATTATGAAGGGCTATTGTAAATGGTGAGGGATTGGTTCCACTGGTCAACAGGACAGTAACAGCAGATAGAAATTTACCGTATTCATTAAAGGGAAATAAAATAGACATCTTGACACAAGTTATGGTTAGAATGGGGAATTCTTTGATAAATGCCTTTGAACCAGAATCCATAATTGTTTTTAGAAAATTGAATCAACTAGTTTTTTTTTTAAATAAATATTAATTGGTATGGGGTTTGGGAGTAAGAGGAAAAATACAAACCCAAACTTAATGGGCCAAATGATCTTGTTTCTGTTAAGCAATATCCCATGATTCAAAGGTACTTCCTCTCTTTTTTAAATCCCCATTCTAGACAGAAAGTGTGTTTCTCTTTTAATTCTCCCATAATTTTTGTGATTTTGGTAACTCAGTAAGTTTACTGAATATGCACTTTGATTCAGATTCATGAGCAAGTAGGTTGTGATTTTGAAATATTAGTCCAAGAGATGGTGCTTTCTATTTTCTACTGAATTTGGCAGTGTTTCAAACTCATTTGTAATTTTCAATTCACAATCTGCTGCAATTTGATATTAATATTTTAATTTTGAATTGATTTATTATTGTCACATGTATTAGCATATAGTGAAAAATATTGTTTCTTGCAAGCTATACAGACGAAGCATCCTGTTCATAGAGAAGGAAACGAGAGAGTGCGGAATGTAGTCTTACAGTTATAGCTAGGGTGTAGAGAATGGTAAATGAATGTGGATAAATGAAGTGTACAATAGCTGATCTAATGAAATTAATAACTCCCATCAGTCATGTGAACAAATATTCTGTGTACAGGTACACTCTCTCATAGAGAACAGTGCTAAGTGGCAAATAATGGGATAGAGAAGAAGGGAGTAAATATTGTATTTCTGTTCCAACTTTAAACCTAACCTGCTTGTCTTTGATGTTTGGAATTGGACCAATTTAGATCTCACAACGTTTTCTCTTCTTTATCTCTTAGACAGTAGGAGTTCTGTTGACACTAACGGAAAGGAGTGTTGGTGCTACTACTAATGAACAAAGGAGAACATTTGTTTTGTACATATGCCTGAGAATCCCAACAACTGTATAAGTCTTCTGAAGAACCAAGAAGCTGCAAATACTGACTTTTTTGTTCCCTTAAAGATATGTAAATCTTTTCCAGTCTAAATACATAAGAATTCACAACAGCAGAAATTCTGTATGTATGTAAATGTTTAGTAGAATTTTCACTAATATATGGACAGTTTTTTTGCTTACTTACAAAAAAATTGTAATTAAACAAAAATCATTCTGCTGAATTTGTAAAATTCTTGTACAGTTTTTGCTCAAAACATCTTCAATTTCTTGACTGCTCTTATGACAGCTCTGCTGGCTATTTCATAACTTATATTTAGAGCTGTAAAAGAAATGTAAAAACTGTAGAAACAGGAGACTAGCTAATACATTTGTACAAAATGTAATCTTCAAAGACCTTGTGTTGTGATCTTTGTTGTTGAGTTTCATTGTAGATGCAATGGTGTAAACTTAATAGTGGTTTTGTCTTCAGATCATGTGCTTTACTCGTGTAGGGCTATGCTTTCAAAAATGCATCTTAGCCCTCAGGTTTGCTAAACTATAGAAGGTTTATCATGCTGCTGATCTTGGTGTGTTTAAATAATTTTAAATTGTCTCAATATCTTTAGTCTTTTTATCCAATTATTTTATCTTTATTTGCTTCCTTGGTTGTTGAGCATTTGTTTATACATAGTTTGGTGGCAGCATCAAATGTACAATCCTTTGGATGATTAGCATGATAAACTATGGGTAAAAGGTCAGATCGTATTGCTCATCATAACATGTCAAAGACTTAACCACTATATAGGGTAGTGCCAAAAAAGTGATTTTTGATGTACTATTTGGTTATTTTAAAACCAATAAATGGATTGTTTGTAACAAATTTGTGTTGTTTTGTGAGATTGAGTGTAATCTTTCTTAAGAATTGTATGTTTATAATAAAAAAGTATTTATTATGAAACTTTTTTAAGATATCAGTATAGATTCTGTAGGAAGACTGAATTTTTCCTTATTCTGTCAGTCTTCACATGGTTCAGAAAATCATTCCAGAGGACAATTTATTCAAATCTCTTTGACACCCACACCTAGCCTAGTTGGAATTGTAACCACAGATTTTTCACCCTTTTCCCTGCATAAAGCTGCACCTGTACATGAATATAACTGCATTCAGGTGTTGGAGTATACTCTGGTTTTGTCAAATGGAAAGATGGTGGAGACTAATGAGAGACTTTATCTGCTTACAGCACCCATCCAATCCCGCAGCATTACAGTATTTTTTTTGGGAACAAACTATAAGCTGATGATTCTCAGACACTTTGTTCCATGTGATGAGTTTTGCATTTTGGTAATCAGGTCTAAGGTATCCTATGGTCAGGAGAGCTCTGTCAAAATTGTGGTTCTGAAACCATTGAGTTGTTGAGGGATGGAGTCCATGTTCTGTTATGTATCTCAATAGTGTCAACTGTCTTTTGCTCAATTGCAGGTCACTGCAACCAAGCCTATCCTCTTCTCACCCACTGCCTCCATGCAGCCATTTCCAGGTTGTGTCATTGGATAGCAATTGTAGTGCAGATACATTTTCAATCTCGGCCACTCTGACAAGACAACTTAATTTAATGTGGACAGGGCTTTGAACTTGGATCCTTTCTAGTCTGTGTGGAGGAGCTACCAACTAGCAGTCAGGAGAACCTTTGATAACAAACGTCATTTGTAAGTGCTCCTAGGTAAACATTGAAGTAGTCTGTTTTAGTGGCAATGACCATAATGTTTATCTTTTATGTCAAAAATTGGTGTACAGTTTGGTTCAGATCTGCAATACTTTTGAAGGTTCATATTTTCAATAGTTAGCCCTAAATGGTTACGTTTTCTGCATTCTTTTGCTTTCAAACCCAGGTATTACACACTCTTCCCTAACACAGACAGACAACCTAATCTGTTCCCCACTTTGTTAATGAACTCATGCATTTCCATGGAATTTGTAAGCCCTAACCCTCCTCTAGTCCAAAAGAAATCCATCTTTTTGCACTGATCAAAGTTCACATGGAAAACTAGTGAAGTCCTCAAACCAAGTATTAAAAATTTTTGTCCTGACTGTAATGTAAAAATAACTTTGGAAAAAAAAATCCTGTGGTACAGATCAGGATGTATTATCTCCACTCTGAGAATTCACTGATGAGTGGAGAACAAAAATGGGAAAATTCTTCTTTGGAATGTTTTCTATTACAGACAATATAGATTTGGCAACAGAGCATCAGTGAAAATCTAAAATTTTTTTTCATGCATTGTTAGGAGCTTTCAATCCAGCTAGACGTTATCTTGTTCATATTGCTGGTTAGAATTACTCTTTCCAAGAGTAGACATGGTTACAGACAATGCAGAATTCTGAGGAAATTGTTTCCAGGTGTGTTTATGTCCTGGACCTCTAAAGCACCCCTGAGCACTTCCTAAATCCAGATTAATCTCCCAATGCATTTGACACCACAAGTGCAACTTCATTCAGTAAGAGACAAGTTCTTCAAGGGGACCTCACAGTGCTTTAGAATCATGGGGCTATATTTTCATCTGGAGGGGACTGGAAAATAGAATTTGGACTGTTTCTAGGTGCTGCACCTGCCTGGGGTGGGTGAGTAACTAACTTATTGGGGTGCTCCTTTCATTGGGATAGTGACAGATTCTCCATCTGGTTAAAGACAATGGGGCTGACTCTCAAAGCTAGAAGGCCAAAGACAGACTTAATACATTGGAAACAACAAAGGAACACCTTAGCCAGTCAACCTTGCAAAATCCTCCACACTAATATGTGGACCTGTGCCAAAATTGAGAGAACTGGTCAATCAACAGCCTGACATCATCATAATCATCAAATCACACCTTACAGCCAATATCCCAGACTTTTCTAGTATCCATCATCTAGAGTGGCTTAATAGCTCCACTACTGATTGAGCCAGCTGAGTCCTGACAGAAATATTTGTTGTTCTGGGTCTGTGAAGGGTGGGGAGAAAATGAAAATGAGGAAAAAACTTACTTGACTTCATCCTCACCTGTCACAGATGGATCTGTCCAAGATATTACTTGAGGGAGTAACCACTGCACGGCCCTTATGGAAATTTTCACACTGAGTCTCATTTTCACACTGAGGATACCATCCATCTTCTATGGGACTACTTCCATGCTAAATGGGAGAATCTCAGACAGGTACCAAGACTTTCTCCGCTGAAGGAGATGACCAGCAAACTACCAGATTTTCATGGAAAACTAGATATATTCTTTGACAATCTGGTAGTTTGATCATCATTACTATTGAAGATGTATTAATGGAGAAGCTACAACATAGGGCTACTTGAATTCTGTGCAGCAAAGCAGCATGGTATAGACAATTAAGCAATCCCACAATCAAAGGATCAGGTCTGTGGTCCTGCCACATCTTGTCATGAGTGGTGGTCACCAACTAAATAATTAAACAGGAGGAAGCTCCACAACATCCCCATCCTCTGTGATGGTGGACCCATGCACATTAGTGTAAAAGGCAAGGCTGTAATGTATGCAATGATTGTCAATCAAAAGTATCAAATGGATGGTCCATCTCAACCTCCTCCTGAGGTCACCACCATTTGCAGATGTCAGTCTTCAGAAAATTCAATTCATCTCACATGATATCAAGAAATGGCTAAACATACAGGATAAAACAAAATCAATGGTCGCTGACAACTTTCCAGATGTATTCCTGAGGATTTGTGCTCCAGAAAAAGTATGTCCTTAGCCAAGCTATTCCTGTAATGCCACAACACTGAGATCTACCTCAAATTTCCCAGATATGTTCTGTCTACAAAAAGCAAGACAAATCCAATCTAGCCAATTACAACCGTATTTGGTAACTAATCTGAGAAGAGAGAGCACATGTTCTAGATATCGGACTCCAGAGATTAAAAATATTAGAATTAGGGGAGTTCTGACCCAAGGTGGCAATGCTTAAAATGCCAGAGCTGTTTGTGTTGAATGGGCAATCTACAACCATGGAACAGTTGGAGGAGATTTGAAGAGAAAATTTTAGCAGGTTGAAGGTCCAAAAAAGCTTGCATGAATCTTTGAATTGTTGTTTCCCATTCACCTGCCAAATTTGTTTAATCACTCTTCAAAAGCATCAGATGTCATAATGGAGGAAAAACCCTGAGTCATGTATGGACATACTGAACTTTTATATAAGACCTATTCTAAGATTGGACATAGAAGCCCAGGATGGCTAACGATGTAAATTCAGCCATTGGCTGAATTGCTGGTGAATGGCACTAAGGGAGAAGCAAGAGAACTGCATCCTGTTTTCAGACAAAGACACATCAAAAGCACAAAAGCGATATGGAAATTGTCATCTCCTGTAGAGAAAATGGGAGTGATTCAAGGCAATGCCTTGACCAATCAGGGTTATGCTGCCTGGTATAAATTTGCAAACAATATTTGACAGTTAACTGTCTGTCACAATTAAATGGTGCATTCTCCATGGCAATGCCTCTCCAAATCATATTCCACCACCAACCAATCATTTACAGGCTAAGTAAATTTAGACTGAGATGAGAAAGATTGTGGTGAATCACTGAGCCACAGTGCTACCACCCTAAATCTGACTTTTTGATAAGAACCTGTCTATCTTTCTTGGCACTCACTCATTGATATACCTGGTTCCATTACCCATGCTGATAATCTGTACCAGGCATATCCGTTATAGATGGGCAAGTTACTCATGCATTTCCTGCAAGACAAAAGCAAAGTACTGCAGATGCTTGAATCTGAAACCAAAAGAAAAAACGCTGGAAAATCTCAGCAGGTCTGGCAGCTTCTGTAAGGAGAGAAAAGAGCTGACGTTTTGAGTCCAGCTTTGACAAAGGGTCATCTGGACTCGAAATGTCAACTCTTTTCTTACAGATGCTGCCAGATTTGCTGAGATTTTCCAGCTTTTTCTCTTTTGGTTTCATGCATTTCCTAATTTATTTGAGGTTTTTCTGTAAATTTGTCAACATGACTTCTGGTGCTGGAATTCAATGCATGGCAGAATAGCTTATTTGGATCCAATTTGTTTTAAACACTTGTATGATATCCCCTCTCAGTCTTAGAGAGAAAGAAACCCAGGGTGTAGTCAATCTTCTCTCCTGTGCTATATTGCCCAAGGTCCCACTCCCCAACAAACATCTGAAGGTAGAATAAGCAAAATACTGAGGAGACTGTGGTGCTTGATAGAGCAGACGCAGCACGGTTTCGTTAAGGGGAAGTCGTGTCTGACAAATTTACTGGAGTTCTATGAGGATGTGTTTAGGGCGGTGGATAGAGGAGAGCCGGTGGATGTGGTCTTTCTTGATTTTCAGAAGGCGTTTGACAAGGTACCTCACAAGAGGTTATTGCAAAAGGTTAGGGGACATGGAGTTGGGGGTAGGGTGTTAGCGTGGATAGAGGTCTGGTTGTCAGATAGGAGGCAGAGAGTGGGGGTCAATGGGTGCTATTCGGATTGGCGGTTGGTGACTAGTGGAGTGCCTCAGGGGTCGGTGCTGGGGCCTCAGCTATTTACCATTTATATAGATGATCTGGAGGAGGGAACCGAGTGTATGGTGTCGAAATTTGCTGATGACGCCAAGATTGGTGGAACGGCAAATTGCGCGGAGGGTGTGGAGAGTCTGCAGAAGGATCTAGATAGGCTGGGCGAATGGGCCAGGAACTGGCAAATGGAATTTAATGTTGGCAAGTGCGAGGTGGTCCACTTTGGTAGGAATAATGGTAGGAAGGATTATTACTTACGTGGAGAAAAACTGCAGCAGGCGACGGTGAAGAGGGACCTCGGGGTCCTTGTGCATGAGTTGCAAAAACCCAGCTTGCAGGTGCAGCAGGTGGTCAGGAAGGCGAATGGGATGCTGGCCTTCATAGCAAGGGGGATTGAATATAAAAGTAGGGAGGTCTTGCTGCGGCTGTGTAGGGCATTGGTGAGGCCGCAGCTGGAGTACTGTGCGCAGTTTTGGGCGCCGTACTTACGCAAGGATATTTTGGCCTTGGAGGGAGTGCAGAGGAGGTTTACTAGGCTGATGCCGGAGTTGAGGGGGTTGAGCTATGAGGAGAGGCTGAATAAACTAGGCTTGTACTCGTTAGAGTTTAGAAGAATGAGGAGAGATCTCATTGAGACATATAAGATGATGAATGGGATGGATAGGATAGAGGTGGAAAGACTCTTCCCGCTCAGAAAGGACAGTAGGACTAGGGGGCATAGCCTCAAGATAAAGGGGGGGGCGGTTTAGAACGGAGTTGAGGAAGAACTTCTTCACTCAAAGGGTGGTGAATCTCTGGAATTCTCTGCCCGTTGAAGTGGTGGAGGCTACCTCGCTAAATATTTTTAAGACGCGGGTTGATGGGTTTTTGATAAGCGAGGGGATTAAGGGTTATGGGGAGAGGGCGGGAATGTGGAACTGAGCCACGACAGATCAGCCATGATCTTATTGAATGGCGGGGCAGGCTCGAGGGGCCAGATGGCCTACTCCTGCTCCTATTTCTTATGTTCTTATGTTCTTATGACTGGAATCTGAAACAACGTTGGGAAAACTCAGCAGGTCTGGCAGCATGTGTGTGGGGAGAAAACAAAATCAACATTTAATATCCTTATGAAATGGGTAGGCCAAAACTACACCAAATGCTCCAGTTGTGATCTCACCAAGACCAACCTTCCCTCTGGATTTATATCATTTGATCCATACCACATGTTTTCATAGAATCCCTACAGTGCAGAAAGAAGCCATTCAGCCCATTGAGTTTGCACCAACCACAATCCCACCCAGGCCCTATTCCTGTAACCCCACATATTTACCCTGCTAATCCCCCTGACACTAGGGTCAATTTAGCATGACCAATCAATCTAACATGGACATCTGTGGGAGGAAACCAGAGCACCTAGAGGAAACCCTCACAAACACAGGGGGAATGTGCAAATTCCATACAGATGGAAACCCAAGACTGGAAATGAACCAGGATCCCTGGCACAGTGAGGCAGCAGTGCTAACCACTGTGCCACCATGCTGCTCCATGGAATTGCCAGGAAACGTTTGATTCCATGTCAGTAAATGTAAGACTCAATTTGTTCAGCATTGTAATATGAATACATGAGTGACTTGATGTAATTACTCTGGACCTAAATTATTTTAAACTTTCATTGATACAGTATAATTAAGCACCTCGGTTTTGTATATTTTACAAGTTATCTAACTTCTCCCACAAGGAAAACGGAGTGATAAGAATATGTCATGGTTATGGTGAGCCGGTAGGTAAGTGGAGCTGAGTCTACAAAAAGATCTTATTGAATGATGGAGCAGGCTTGAGGGGCCAAATGGCCTATCCTTCTCCTAGTTCTTATGTTTCCTTCTAGATTTATTTCTTAAATACTTTTGTTACTTGTCTGATAGAAACTATGTTGATATAAATAATGCCCTTCGTGTTTGGACTCATTCTGACTTCTGGCATCCTTTACAAGTGGATTGAGAACTAAATGCTGAGAGTCTTGGCTCTTGCCCCCATGCACACAGACAGACAGACAGACACAGCGCTGCTGAAGCCAGATGCTGTGAATATTAAGAGTTGGGCCAGCTTGGAGCTGCACGGTGTGGCCACCCTGGTCACCTGGTGGAGCTCCGCTGCTGAGCCACTGCTAGGCGGGCAGCAGGCGCTTGGTGCAGTGCGCTGTGGAGGCGCGGACCTCCCGCTCCAGGAGCGCCACCGTCGGAGCTCCAGCCCGGGGCTCCCTGTCGCTCCGGGGGGTGGTGGTAGCTGAGCCGCACTGCCGGCCACAGTGCGGATTCCCGGGGAGATAATCCGGTGTTTGCAGCAATTAGCGGCAGATTGGGCAATGGGGAGAGTCACTGCCCATCGGCCCCTCCCGGGAAGGATTGAAAGTTAGTGTGGGAATTGCGGAGACTGGAGGCGGCTCTCTCACTGCAGCCACTCGGGGTAAGTGCGGCTGTGACTGGACTGTGCGCCAAACACACACACACCTCTCCCTGGAAAATGTCGGCAAGCTCCGGGAATGGGGAGTTTCTCCCGGCTTTAACACACTGCGTTTTCCCCCTCACGTATTGAATTGTCTGTCACTCGGACACATTTATAACACAGTAGCTGCAGGGCAGGAATCATAGAATCCCTACAGTGCAGAAGGAGGACATTCAGCCCATCGATCGAGTCTGCACCCACCACAATCCCACCCAGGCCCTATCCCCGTACTCCATGCATTTACCCCAGCTAGTCCCCCTGACACTAAGGGGTAATTTAGCATGGCCAATCTATCTAACCCACACATCTTTGGAGTGTGGGAGGAAACTGGAGGAAACCCACACAGACGTGGGGAGAGTGTGCAGGCTCCGCACAGTCACCCAAGCTGGGAATTGAACCCGGGTCCTTGGCGCTGTGAGGCAGCAATGCTAACCACTGTGCCACTGTGCTGCTCTAACCCCATGGGGGATGTTTGTAGGGAAGGGTTAACTTGGCTTTTCCGGTCAGCCAGAATTCAGGGTCAATGCCAACACGTTGCCCTAATGTTTCCAACCAGTGAACTGTGTTTGATTGCATGTAGGTGCCACAGGGAGGACAAGGCGGCATTCGATGACCATCCTGGTGTCTCCACTTGGCCTTTTCAAAGCTGCTTTTCCAGACTGAAGGATGAATCTGACCCTGAGAACCTTACCTGCAGCAGGCCCAAGCTTTCTAAATACAGTCAACACCTCAGCAGCCTGGCTCACCAGTAATGCCACAGTGGCAGATCTCCAGAAGCTCATCCACACAACCACCCTTGCTACATGCTCCCTTCTGCTGGTACTTATATTCTGCCTGGGCACGTACGGCAACTTAATTGTCTTCTTGTCCTTCTTTGATCCAGCAATTCGGAAATTCCGGACTAACTTTGACTTTATGATCCTGAACCTTTCCTTTTGTGACCTATTCCTCTGCTGTGTGACAACTCCCATGTTTGCTTTCATTTTGTTTTTTGATTCTGACAGTAATATCTCTGAGGCATTCTGCTTCACCTTTCACCTCACCAGTGCTGGGTTCATCATAATGTCCCTCAAATCTGTGGCAGTGATAGCACTCCATCGTCTGCGGATGGTACTGGGCCAGCAACCAAACAGGACAGCTTCCTTTCCCTGCACACTTATCCTAACCATCAGTCTGTGGACCATAAGTTTTACTCTGGCTACTCTTGCTACCATCAGGACATATCCAGAGAGATCCAGAGTATGTGTTCCCCTGTTTGGATGCATGAATAGCGATGGTAAAGTTGTACTATATCTCTATGTCATAGATTTTGCATTTTGTGTGGCCACTGTGTCAGTCTCCTATGTGATGATTGCCTACGCACTGAAGAAAAATGCACAAATGAGGAAATGTACCATCATTACAGTTGATGCATCAAGACCCAAGGCCCTCATTAGCACAGGGATTGACAGTGTGCAGCCACAGCCCCTTTACCGCAATCAGGATTACAACAAACTGCAACATGTGCAAACACATGCCTATAGCAAAACGCTTACCCATGTCCAGACAAATAGGTTGCAATTTGTGTCTTCAGTGAACCTTTCTGGCACAAAGGATTCGAAGGCTGTGGTGACATGTGTTATCATTGTACTCTCAGTATTCATTTGCTGCGTGCCATTGGGAATCTCCCTCATACAAGATGTTTTGACACCTCGGAGCAGTTTTATTCTAAATCAGTTTAAACTGTGTGGTTTCACATTAATATTCTTTAAATCAGGACTAAATCCATTTATATACTCACGCAACAGTGCTGGACTCAGGAAAAGAATTCTCTGGTGTACTCAGTATGTGGCCCTGGGCTGCTTGTGTTGCAAGCATAAGACCCAGTTGCGAGCAGTCGGCAAAGGGAGCCTCAATGTGAATCGAAACAAATCATCTCATCATGAAACAAATTCAGCTTATATGCTGTCGCCTAAGCCACAGAGGAAGTTGGTGGACCAGGCTTGTGGACCCAGTCATTCAGGAGACAGTATGTTAAGTCCCAAAATGTCAACTGGCCATCAGCATTGTGCACAGAGTAACTCAACACCCATCAACACAAGGAATGAGCCTTACTACAACATTTACAACAGCAGTCCTTCCCAGGAAGCAAGCACTCCGAACAGTTTGCAACCAGCAAACCCTACCTGTGGATTTGCCAAATCGCACATTGCCATGCATCACCATATGGCAAAAATACCAGATTTTGTGCAGGAGTATGATAATACCTCCACCAAGCAGATACCGGTCCCATCAATTTAACAATGTGATTATTATAGAACATCACAGCAAAGGAGAAGATCATTCACTCCATTATGTCTGTATAAGACTGTCAGCTGTTTTGTTCCTTATTTACATGAACACCAACAAACTACACTTATTGAACATTACAAGGCAGGAACTTTAAATACCGCACCCATAAACCTCTATTTGTATAACATTTTGGTAAAATGCGTTACTTGATTTTAATAAATTCCAATGCAAGAATGTATGCATTATTTAAAATGTATGTAATTTGTTGAATTGATATCCAATAGAGTTCAGTCTGGCTTTTGCATCACTGTTTTGGAAATACAGCTCAGTTCTAACCATGTCAACTTATTTCTGCAATAAAGTTGTTTGACTTTCTTGAAGTTATTTTCACTTATTCAGAGTAAAACAAAATTGCATTTGCAGCAATCAGCATTCCTTTAAACAAAAGCAAAGTACTGTGGACGCTGGACATCTAAGATAAAGCAGAGAATGCTTGAAATGCCCTGCAGCTCCAGCAGGATTTGTGGAGAGACAAACAGAGTTTAAATCTCAGGTTAGTGACCGATGGGTCTACTGCCTGAAACATTGAGCAGAACTTTGTCTCTGCTGGAACAGGTACCCAAGTAACTAATTTACATGCCTTGTGGTTGCTCTTCCCCAGTGCAACATAATCACTAGATCGTGGCTCCATTTTTCATGTCAAAGACAGGTTCCCCCTTCTTCCAAAATGGAAATAGTGCCCCACCCTGCTGACCAGGTAAGAATCACCAACCCCGCAGCAGAGAAGGGGCATCTTCCCCCTCACCACTAAAAAAAGGGCCACCCTATTCCCACACAATGCAGGCAGGAGGGAGATCCAACCCGACTATCCTTTCACTCCCCCAATACCAGGTTTCCGCTCAGCCCCCTCCTCCTTCAGATCCGTCCCCTTTCAGAGCCCCACTCAATCCCCCCAGTCCCAGCTCAGGCCCCCCTTCAGGCCAGATACCATGGTAGTGCCAATGGTGCATTGACCTGAAACCCTGGCCTGGCATCCTGAGCCTTGAGGTGGGGGGGGGGGGGGGGTCAAGGAGGAAGGTCCAGAGAGTTTTTGCTCCTCTGCTACTGTCAGACTGCAGAGGGAGGGTCCCTTGAGGATCCTGGGGAGTTGCGTTAGCTGGGGACAAGGGATTGATCTTTGCACTGTCCCCTGGGATGGGGGTCTTGTGACGACTGTCTCTTCTAGGCCT
This sequence comes from Carcharhinus amblyrhynchos, assembly GCF_965287045.1. Taxonomy (NCBI): domain Eukaryota; kingdom Metazoa; phylum Chordata; class Chondrichthyes; order Carcharhiniformes; family Carcharhinidae; genus Carcharhinus; species Carcharhinus amblyrhynchos. The sequence continues at coordinate 43,083,442 of NC_137335.1, forward strand.
GGTAGAACAGAAGATTACTCCTGACATGGGTGGCATGGTAGCACAGTAGTTAGCACTGCAGCCTGACAGTGCCAGGTACCTCGGTTCGATTCCCAAGTTGGGTGACTGTGTGGAGTTTGCACATTCTCCCTGTGTCTGCGGGGGTTTCATCCTCATGCTCTGGTTTCCTGCCACAGTCCAAAACACATGCCTGTTAAGTGCATTGGCCATGCTAAATTCCCCCTCAGTGTATCCGAAGGCGCCCGAGTGTGGTGACTAGGGGATTTTCACAGTAACTTAATTGCAGTGTTAATGTAAGCCTGCTTGTGACACTGATAAATAAAATTTCAGACAGCTCTGCGATCAACATCTTCATTTCAACCTGTCAGCTGTGAAAACTTTGAAGTGGCCTGGTCACTTTAACCCCCATGCGCTCCAGACAGCTGGCAGGCTAAAAATTGAATTCATTGAAGACAATCTTACTGGGTCGTCATGCCAGTTGATTGGTGTGGTGAGCTAGTAAGATCGTGAGAGAGGCAAAAAAAACGTTCACGCCCAATTTCTCACCTCTTGCAATGATATCGACACTAGATTGCCAGTGTCGTCAGCCTTATGCCTGGGAAGGGCACAAAGCTGGTTCAAATATTGAAATCTAAACTAATATGTCATTAGTGAGCCCGGGATAGAATTGTCCAGACTCACTTGCCTTAACGGCCTCACTGTTGAAGGTCCTCACTGACAAGGATCAGGTATAGTCCCCAGCAAGAGAGACCTAATATAATGGCCTCGCTGGTGGATCTAGAGGCCATTGAGGCCCCCAGAATAGTTGGAGGCAGAGGTGCAGTGCCCCTTGGGCAGTGCCAGTCCGGAGTCCTGATAGTGCTGGACTATCGCCCTGGCACGGCTCACCAGACACCCTGGCACTGCTCACTGAGTACAGGGCAGTTCCAAGAGATGGGGCCTAAAGGAAGGAGTTGGAGCCTAAGAGGAGGACGCAGGTCCAGAAGGGGAGGCTGCATGTGGGGAGCTACACACTCTGCAAGCGGGGATTGCCAGGACAGTGATCTACTAGGGCGGGGTGAATGGGGCAGCAATTGACCAAGGAAGTAAACGCGGGTGGCAATCGGCCTGAGCGGGGTGGGGTGAACAGAGGTGGTGATCAGCTGGGGGAGGTGAACAGCGGCTGTGATCGGCTGGGGAGCTAAATCCCAGCCGCAATTGGCGGGGTGGGGGGGGAGGGGGGGTGAACGAGGCTCTGATCGGTAGAGGGGTGAATGGGGGCCACGATCAGCAGGGGTGGGGAGTGTCAGATTCACAGTGTACTGGGAGGTCAGGTGCAATGGCACCCTCTAGCAGCCATCAGCCAACCTCCAAGTGTAAATATGTTCTGTCCACTCCCCCTACTGGCAAGAATCACACTATCTAATTCTTTTCTCTGTGTAGCACAAGATGTGAATTTTTCCCTCATTGAAAAATGTGTGAAATTCTCTCCTGTTTTCAAGCTTGTTTGGCACTTCGTTTTTTTCGGTAAGATTGCCACTGTTGTGTCTCTCATGGATGCACTTGAAGTATCCTTGAGTAATTATCTGATCAGAAACTAGTCAATGACTGGGAAATAGTCATTACCATGGATAGTGAGTAAATCCGTTGTGATTTCAGCTCAAGACCAAAGATGTGTGGGTTAGGTTGATTGGCCATGCTGAATTGCCCCTTAGTGTCAGGGGGAATTTGCAGGGTAAACACATGGGGTTACGGGGAGAGGGCACTGCAGGGATTCTATGATTCTAAGAGCATAATGGAATTTTATTGGACTGTAAATGTTCTTTGGGTTGATGTGGCTGGTGTCTCTGGCATGCTTTGCACATTCTCACTGACTTCTTGATATCATTGTTGATCCCTGGCCAATATACAGCATATCTAATGGCAAATTGCTGCAGAGACTGAAATCTGAAACTAAAACAGAAAACACTGGAAAATCTCAGCAAAGTGGGGCAGCATAGTGGCAGAGTGATTAACACAGTGCCAGGGACCCGGGTTCAATTCCAGTTCGAGTCACTGTGCGGAGTTTGCAAAGTCTCCCTGTGCCTGCATGGATTTTCTCCAGGTTTCTTTCCACAGTCCAAAGACGTATGGGTTAGGTTGATTGGTGATGCTAAGTTCCCCCTTAGTGCCAAGGGGATTATAAGGGTACATATGTGGGGTTATGGGGATAGGGCCTGGGTGGGATTGTTGTTGTTGCAGGCTTGATGGGCCAAACGGCCTTCTTCTGCTCTGTAGGGACTCTATGATCCTCAAGCTAAGTCTGACAGCATCTACGGAGCCAGAATAGAGCCAACGTTTTGCGTCTTGATGAACCTTTATTGGATTTCAGTATACAGTATACAATATACCTAGCCAGGTACCTTGTTTCCTCTATGTCTATATGCCCTTGTTAACTGGTTGTCCTGGCAAAGAGTTTTGGGTACAAGCACTTACTTTTCGTTCAAAAATCATACCTCTTGAAATACCCAGTTCATCACTATACAGCCAAAATCATCTGAGGGTTTTGGGCATTTCTTGTATCATTCTGCAATGATCCTCCATGATGCCTTCAGTCATGAATCATTTGCTGTTCCCTCCTGAAGTTAGTTGCAGTGTGTTGACCAGAAGTCATCAGCTCGACCTTGAGTATGTCTTCTGTGCCATGTCCGCACCACTTAGAGACACGTGCAGTTATTCTCAGATTGGGTAACCTGCTCAGTGTGTCTAAAGTAACCACCACGTTTATAATGGATTTCAAAGTTATAGCTGTGTATTTTGATCAGATGTTGTTGTAGTCTGGATGGTGCTCTTATCAGCGGCCAAATCAATTCCAATGATTTGTGGTCAGTTTCCACAATGAATCATTTACTAAATAGAAATATGTGGAACATTATGATACCAAATATCATAGTGTCTCATACTTCATGTTTGAATAATTGGATTGCACTTTTGATAGGCATTTGGAATCAACTGCAATTGTTTTGCCATCTTGCATAATATACACTCCTAATCCTTTTTTTAGATGTGTCGACTTCTAAAATTGTCTCCTTTCTTCGGTTGTAGTATTGTAAATAATGCATCTCTCTTGACAATGCCTATTTAAATGACTCAGACATGACTTGATGGTCCATCTGCCATACACATGGAATATACTTCCTCAACAGCTTTTTAAGTGATAATTACTCTATCGGCAAAGTAGGGTGCATGGTGCTAAGAAATTGAAAAATCTGAGGCATCTCTGCAAGTCGTCTTTGTCTGGGGGAGTTAGCATGGGTTGTACATCTTTGCCTGGGTCAAGATGAATCCTGGAGCTTGAGTATATGGAACAAAATAAGTTAATCTGACCCTCAATCACCTGACATTTCTTACTGTTCGAAACAAGTCCTTCATGATGAGCTGTTGCCATCAGTGAGTGCAAATTCTGGTCATACTCACCTTTGGTTTTGCTCATCAGCACAATATCATCAATGAAGCATACTCATGTGGGGATACTTTCTGTAATTTTGCCCATTTTCTGCTGGAACAGATGCTGATTGATGAATAAACCAAAGGATAATCTCTGGAAGGAAGCAGTGTCTTCAGAATGGTGACCACTATGGGACATGAGGCTATTAAACGTCTATTATAAGAGAGAGAGCTTTCTTCAAAGTTCCTGCAAGTAAAAGTGGAAGTTGACTTTGCCAGTCACTATAAACTAGTATCATTCACTATTTTATTTGTACTTCTCATCCATGCTGTAGTACCAAGTTTTTGCTTCCAGTGCATGCATTTTGTAAAATAATGTAAAATATTAACTTCTGTTTAAAATGTTATTACAAAAATAGGCACAAATAATAAAGTACATTTTAGAGGTGTTAAATGGAAATAGAGACTAGGTCTGATTACTCACTACATTTATTTAATAAAATTTATGCAGTGTTAAAATGTTTGAACTCGCCATGGTATGGATGTCATTTATCCACTTTTGCCATCCAGTATAATTGTACAACAGCTCTAGCAGTTACTAAGAGATTCTAAGTGAATCTCCCATGTAAGAATATCACCATAAAAATCATAATTGGAAAAAATGTCACTAATTCTCATCAGTTTAACACAACAACAATTTCAAAAGGAAAGCTCTCTATTTGACTGAGCTGCTCAACGTTCACAATACAGACAACACAAGAGCCCAAATTCTTGTTACTATGGTAATGACTGAGATTATAGATTTTAATGCAATCTTATGTAGTGCTGCTTTATTTTATTCCAAAAAATATTAAATGCATCATTAAGAATAACATGGAATGATAGAGCTGTACTTCATGTTTTAAATGATTATGGAATTAATTTATTTTCTGACAGATCCGACTTAAAGTGGAAAAACATCCTGAGCACCAATAAGCTATGATGTCTTGTGCACATTTTATAGAGATTCAAACCATGATTCTCCAACCTTGCATATGGCTGGGATAATCTGGTTCTGCCCCTGCGAACGGAGATTTGGCCGAGCATCAAATTCTCCATTCTCACTGGCAGCGGTAGCAGGGTGCGCGAGACTGGAGAATTCCAGCCATTTTCTTTTTTCATCTTTTGGAGTACGAACCATGAGTTACCTAGCCTTTGCCTGGCCCAGATTTTGACTATCTAAGGCCATTGCAATCCTTACAGAATGAACATTGATTAGCCATAACATTTAGTCAGTTTTGAGCTGGTGGATTGTCAGTTTTGAATGACTGAGCATCCCATCTCCTGACAGATCGCTGAGGTTTAAGAAAAGAGGGAAATAATCTATTTAAAACAGATATGAAATAAAATTAGATTAGGTTGGTAGTTACGAAAAGTTGTAAAGCTAAAATAATCAAAATGAAAGAGTTATATGAAGAAGAGGAAAGTGGAAATAGAATGGCAAGTAAAATTTAAAAGCATATTTTGGTAAAGTTTGTAGTCAGAGCATCACTTCTCAGCTGAATTGTAACAGATATTAGGGTGGAATTTTTCTGTCCTGCTGAAATTGAAACCAAGCCCAGGTGCTGTGAGGCAGCAATGCTAAACACTGTGCCAGCGTGTTGCCCATTGTTGTCACTTTTGGAGTTTCTTATTTATTAATTAAATTTTCCCCCTTAATTTGCTTATTTCCCTCACACTTCAAACAACAATTAGAATGTTCTAAATACCATTTATACATTTATTTAATACAAATGTAATACAGCATTATATGGTATTGTATGGTGGGTAGGCTGTAAATTCACAGCGTAACCATAATTTGTATGACATCTTCTGGCAGAAGGGGAAACAATCTTGTTCTTGAGTTATGGACATACTGAATTTTTGAACCATGGATCATTCTTCTCTGAAACATTCCGATCAGCAATTCAATCTACATATTTTTCTGACTTGCTGATATATGTCTGGTTGATAAATCCTGGGGATAGCATCACTAACGCAAAAGGGGCAGATGCAATTTATGGTATATTTTGAATTGGTGCCAGAGAAGTCAGAGTGGTAAGGTTGTATTAACTACAGAGTAGCTACAAATGTTTTGTAAAGGTAGTGGTTCCTTAATAGCCATTTTCCTAACATCAGTTAATTGCAGTGTGATTAATTATTCTCAGAGAATCAGTATTAGGACATTAATTTCACCATTGCTACATCGCTCTGCCTACTATATGCAGATGTAATGAAGAATGGCAAAACCTATATTTAGACATCACCTTTCATGATTTAGTGTTTTTGAGTTGTTTTTGTGACATAATGGAGGAAATGTTATATGGCAGTACAGGCTTCAGGGGCTGAAATGCTTACTCCTGTTCCTAATATGTAGGATGGATGGATTAGAGAGACTGAGCTAGATGGCCTTTATCATCTATCATTATCTTATGAATGGAGGCTGCAGCCATGGTTGGTGTCCTGTTTATTTTGTTACGGAGGTTTATTCTGAGCAAATTTTACAGGGTCAGATTTCCAGGAATGGACTGCCCGATGGGCTGATAGTGAATCAGTAACCTTTTCTACACTGCACATGATTATCAAGAGTTTTTTCTATTGAATTCATTCTTGTCCTTTTGCCTATTTACCTATTATCCCACTCTATCATAGCACGTTTATGAGTTGTTGAGGTATTGAAATATCATAATGAAGTTGTATTGCACAGTGTTTATTGAATATACATTATAGTGAGAAGTAGAGTCTTCAGACCTGCTTATCAAAAGAACACAAGTACACTTCTGAACCATTCAGTCTTTGTCCTGTGGCCTCTTCAAAGTCATCACACAGAGACACCTGAAGGATCCAATGCTTCTCACTGACACAGAAAACAGAAGTTGTTTAATTATTCCACTTTGTTGCTCAAGAGTCAGTTTCTCTTTCTTTGTTGTGAGATAATAAGATAATTACAGCCTTGTCCGAAATAATTATATTGAATAATATAATGCACCCAGGCAGGAGAAAGTCTTCTATTTCTCCTACAGAGTGAAAAAGATCTTGTGCAGTTTATCTGGGTTGCAAGTTTTGAATATTCTTCCCAAAAATGAATTTTCTGTCATCTTATCCATATGGTGCAATGTACAGAACATGTTAATGAGGGCTAAGGCAGTCACCAAAATTAGTGTTACTGCCTGCACAGTGTTATAAATTACTAATGGAATATTAATAATTTTGCCCAATGGTGTTCAATTAACATTTGTGCTATCTGGTTTGTTTAATTGTCATGGTGGAATCACCTCTGGTGTGTAAACAAACCAACATTGCATTATATCAGTACTGCTCTTAATATCAATGCCTTTTACTGCATGTATAACCATATGCAAACAGTAGGTACTATCATTTTACTAGGAACTTTGTGTAATTGTTTGGTTTAATGATTGGTGAATTTTGAAAGGGTTAAATATATCCATGCACAATTAAGGGGGACAGTTGAGGGTGGGGTGGGAATAATGAACCCAGAAACAAGAGAACCTATGATTTCTCCCCTTGGCCCTGTTGTGAAAAATAGGAAATAGCCAGAAAAAGAAAGTGTGCTTTGAAGAAATCACTGACAGCAGTCCTAGGAACAATAACACATTTTGCATCCTGTGTTTTTTAAGATAGCCCCGTGAGCATAATTGTTCTCCCTATGTCTCCCTGCAAATGTTTCTTCCCTTTAATAATGTATCTGGCACTTCAATAAGCACAACTCTCCAACGTAATCCTTTGGTGCAGGCCCATGCACAGAGATGATCCTTTGGATTTCCTGCTGTCTAAAATAATGAGCTGCTCATTAGCATCCAGAATGTGCTGTCAAAATAGTTCGAAGCTCTCACTGGTGATTATTAGACAATGCAATTACTCTAATGTAAACACTGGGTGAAGATTCATCTCATCATTTCATACATTTATTCCCAGCAATCCTGAGCTATCCTCCCTGTATCTTTTTAGTTTCCTTTTGTCATAACATTTATATTTCTTTGCATCTGCATTTTATGAAACCCAAGCTTGTTGGACGCAGAGATTGGGAATTCCAAGTCCCTGACAAACCTCTGACTTCCTACCCACATGCAGACCTGGAGTGGGCTGTACGTACTCAATTCAGGGGGTCTGAGTCTTTAAGTACTTTAGACCCAGGATAAATCCAGTGTGCCTGTTCATAAAGAGAGAGAAATGGAAAATGGTGCCAAAACCTGGATGTGGTGACAGGCAGCAGAAATTCCATAAAGACTATTGCCCCAAGCAGGGGACAGGGAGAGGGTGCAGGGTGAGATTCCAAAAAGAGGAGAGCAGACTGAGAGATATCTCGAACGGAAGTCTCAAATCGGGGACAGAATCAGGTCATAGTTAAGGTAATAGAAAGGAGCAGAGAAACAGGCTCCAACAGGAAAAGGGCTGCGGAGAAAAAGTGGTGACAAGATTGTGACACTGTGAGATGGGCTGTCCCTGATAATTGAAAAAAGCTCAAGGGAAGCCATGAAAATCTAAGGAACAGCTGAAGTTTGGTAACTCCATGCTGTGGGTTATTGCAGCAAAGGTATCCCTTTGGAACAGCAGTGTTCTGCTCAACATGGCTGAACTTCTGAAATTGTATTTGTGATTTGGTGCTTAAGTGCACACTAGGGACTCCAGGAAAACAGAATCTTGGGAGGCAAGATAAAAATGCTACAAGGTGAGCCGCCATTGAATCTATGCAGGTTGGAGTGACTAGAGAGAATTCCAAGGCGAGATACAAGAACAAAGAACAGTATAGCACAGGAACAGGCCCTTCAGCCCTCCAAGCCTGCACTGATCACGTTTACCTATCTAGACCAACTGCTTATATGCCTCCATTGCCTGTTTGTTCATATAACTTCAAAGTTAAAGATTGGAATCCTTTGTGAGAGAAAAAGTTTCTGTGAGATTGATTGACTTGATATGAGTAATGTCTGGGTGGGTTGTGGTGCAATCCATGGACTCTATCTTGGTTGCAACTGCTATTTATTGTGATGCTGAATTCAGACAGAGCTCATTTTTGCTGCAGCAAGGGCCTTATCATGCAATTGGGAGCCACACATTTATGGAGATATAACTGCTCATAAAGGGTGGATAAGGTGTGTAGAATGGATAAGCTGTCAAGTTGTTTAAAGCTCCAATCCTTCAAAAATTATAAAAATTCACCTGCCTGTGTCAGAGTTGAAAACTTATGTTCCAACAGTTGTAATGGCTGTTTGTTGACCTGATTCCAAGGGTTATCATGATATCATTATTAACTGTTGGCTGTTTTCCACAACCTACAATTATTCCAGAAAAAGGATTAAAATGGAGGGAAAAAATAGAGCATGAGAAAAAGGTAGCCAAAAATATACAACCAGAAAGTAAGTCTGGAGAATTGATAATGGAAAACAAAGAAATGAATTGAATAGGTATTTTATATCAATCTTCACTATACAGGATATAAGTAATACTGCTGAAGCAGCTATAAACCAGGAAATGGAAGGGAGGGAGGAACTCAGGAAAATTACAATCACCGGAGAAGTGGTTGGAGCTGCGGACTGACAAGTGCCTGAGACTTGGGTCCTCATGGACTTCATCCTAGGGTTTTAAAAGAAGCAGCTAGTGAGATAGTTGATGCATTGGTTTTAATTTTCCGAGATTCCCTAGATTCGGGGGAAGTCCCATTAGACTGGGAGACAGCAAATGTAACTCCATTATTCAAAAAGGGAAGGAAGACAGAGAGTGGGGAACTACTGTATTAAGTCAGCTTAATATCTGTCACTGAGAAAAAGCTAGAAGCTATTATTGAAGAAGTTAGAGCAGGACACTTGGATAAGTTCAAAGTAATCAGACAGAGTCAACATGATTTTGTGAAAAGGAAATCATGTTTAATCCATTTATTAGAGGTCGTTGAGGAAGTAACATGTGCTGTGGATAAAGGGAACCAATAGATGTACTCTAATTAAATTTCCAGAAGGCTTTGATAAAGTGTCATGTCAAAAATTATTGTAGAAAATAAAAGCTCATGGTATTGGGGGACAGGGAGGGTGGGGCGGAGTGGGGCAGGTAACATATTGGCATGGATAAAAACTTGGTTGACTAACAGGAAACAGAGAGTAGGCGTAAATGGTTCTTTTTCCAGTTGGCAAGATGTAAGAATGGTGTACCACAGAGAATCAGTGCTGGGACCTCAGCTGTTTACAGTTTATATAAATGACTTGGATAAAGGGATGGATGAGATGGTTGCCAAATTTGCTGATGATACAAAGGTAGGTAGGAATGTAAGTTGTGAAGTGAACGTAAGAGGACATAAAAAGATATAGGTAGGTTGAGTGAGTGAGCAAATATCTGGCAAATGGAGTATCATGTGGGAAAATGTGAAATTGTCCATTCTGGCAGAAAGAATAAAAATGCTTATTCTCTAAATAATGAGAGGTTGTGGAGCTCTGAGATGCAGAGGGATCTGGGGTGTCTTAGTTCATGGATCACAAAAGGCTTGTGTGAAGGTCCAACAAGTAATTAGAAGAGTTAATAGAATGTTACCATGCCACCCAGATTCAGAGTCAACTGCCTGCCTGTTGCCGCACCACCCAAAGCACCTTGTAACAGAAACTGGAACTCTTCAGTTGTATTCGCGCCTAAGCTGAACTGTGAACCAGAACCCCTAAAGAGGCCAAAGTCAGATTAAAACACCCCAATCTCCTGACAATCAGCCTATTCACTATCCTTGGGTCTGATCAGCTGAACCCACAGGCTACCAAGGTGCACAGAGAAAGGCCGTATTGGACAAGAGCATCTCAGTGGTCACAAAGTGAAATGCTCAGTAGCTTTCTGCTGCTATAGCTTAACCATCACTTGCCCCTGAGTGCTAACCACTCTGGAAACCCCTCAGACCCTTTAGTGGACATTTAGTCAGGAATTGGGGCAGACAGAGTTCTGAAGCCAATGGCTTCGCTTATGCCTGATCCCTGATAGAGGAAATTCAGAACTCGAGCCCTGTGTAAACTTTGCCATACAGATGAATTTTGAATTCTCCTAAGTCACTGAAATCTTCCAAATCCTGGGACCAGACAATAAGCTTACTGATGCACTGTCCTGGATTTAATCCTTGAAAACACAGAAGGGGATTGGCATTGTCCTTGCTATCTGTGTGTCCAACATGCCAGTGTCAGTGAGAGAAATTTATGTACACTTCCTCACTTCCTTCTTCAGATCACGTTAAAAAAATGAAATAGAATTGTTTTTCTCTGAGGCAGTGAGGTATTTCGGGGGCTAAGATATAACTCCATATTTTTCTAGTATATATATATATATGTATATAATTGGAGCTAACTTATAAAATCTTAAAAATTGGACAAAGGCTTTTCAATGATTGAAGCCAAGACTGACTATGATTCAAACAAAAGAAAATTTCTGGCTTTTGGAGCTGAGACCTCACTATCTCAGAAGGTTAGAGAAGAGATAGCAAAGGCACAATTACATATGTATAAAAAATCATTGTAGAAAGGAACACGGACAGTTTATGTTTCATGTCTGTATAGAAGGTAATAACCTTTTATGCAGATATTGGTGATGAATTAAAACACTGCCTTTGAGGATTGTGGAAGAAGAGATGATAAATAATTTCAAAAGGGAATTGGATAGGTATTTGAGGGAAATTGTTGGAAATACACAGCAGGTCTGGCAGCATCAGTGGAAAGAGAAAGTGAGTTAATCGCTGAAATCTTACCAGCTCGCCAGCCATGAGAATCAGAGTGGGCGAGGGGTGGAACATGGGAAGATCCACTGACCTCAGGCAGGATTTTATGGTTTCAGGGTGAGCAAGGCTGTAAAATCCCATCCAAATTTCAGGTTGATCACTTTTTGTCTGGAGGAACTCTGACGAGTTCTAACCAAATTTCATCAACCTGAAATTTCAACTCTATTTTGTCTCTCTCCACAGATGCTGCCAGACCTACTGAGTATGTCCAGCATTTTTGATTTTATTTCAGATTTACAACTTGCACCTTCTTAGAACAAAAAGCAGAGAGTAAGGATTAAATGCAGTTACTCAGTATGATATATGGTGAAAACTGGTGTCCCACCAGGATTGGTAATGGGACCATAGTTCTCAATTTATATCAAATAATTTGCGCTCAAATCTGTTTTGCAATTTTGAAATGACTCCAAATTGGGGCAATGATGTTGTTAATACAGAGGAAATCTGATGAAATACAGGATGACAGTAATAAGCTGGCAAGTAGTCATGTAATTAACTTCCACACGGTTGTGTCGGGGAGAACACTTCGATAGGAAGAATAAGATCACATACTTCTTTAAAAATAAATTTCTAAATGAGATGGAGGAGCAGAGAGACCCAGGGTCTTATTGAAACATACAAGATCATTGCCAGAATGGATGCTGAAAGGATGTTTCCCTGTGTGAGTGAGAGTAGAACTAGATAAAAATGAGTCACCATTTAATATTTTCTCTCAGAAGTTCATGAGTCTGCGCAACTTGATTCTCCAGAGAGTAGCAGGGCTACTCGAGTATTTTTAGATGTTGTGGGTGTTGGTAGCAGGTAAGTGGCATTGGGACCACAATCAGATCAGCCATGATCTTGTTGAATTATAATGCATGCCTGAGGGGCCAAATGGACTCTTGTTCCTAATTTGTATGTTCATATGTAGGGCATATCACTAAAGGTGGTAATATCCATTGATAAGGGCACCCAAAAAGAAAAGCGCTTGGATGCAATCATAGAATAGAATTGAAAAGCAGAAACATTATGTTTAACTTGTGTAAGGCTTTGGTTAGGCCACACAGTACAAGAAATTCTCAGTAAGTTGCCTCATTCCATGTCATTCTGCTTTACAATCAGTCAATTTTTAGGGCCTGTATTTATGTTTTACATTGGGAGTTTTGTTTTAATGTTATTTCAAGCTGGGGCTGACATAGGATCACATGAAACAATCTGCACCGTTTTGAAGCAGCCTCATCTAATCTGTACCAACTTTCCCTCTCACTGACCCACTCGATCCCTGTGGATCTTCCCTCTCACTGACTCTCCTGAAGCAATCAGCATTAACAGGACATTTAAGTTGGCTGAGTGTTGAATTAGTGCTGAGGCCTCAGCTTTTTACAATCTATATTGAGGACTTAGATGAAGAGACAAAGGCAGTAGAAATGTGGGCAATGAGGACACAGAAACTGCAAAGAGATAGATAAATGTGAAGAGTTTTACTTCAGTGGTAGGAATTGCAATGTAGAATATTTTTCAAAAGGTGTGAATCTTCAGAGTTGATCCCAGAAAGTTAGTATGCAGGTACAGCAAACAGGCTAATGCTACTTTGGCCTTTGTTCAAGAGGATTGAAATACAAAAATAAATTATTTTTGCTACAATTGTGCAGAGTTTTGGTGAGAGCACATCTGGAATACTGTGCAGTTTTCCATATTTAGGGAAGGATTTACTTACATTTGGAGGTGGTACAGCAAAGCTTCATTAGATTAGTTCTAGGGATCAAAGTGTTCTCCTCTGATGAGGGAGGCACTGAGTAAATGAGGGCTAGATTGCCTGGAGTTTGAAAGAATGAAGCAAGTCATGGAAACAGGCTCGAAAGGATGGATGCTGGGGTTGTTTTCACTGGTCAAGGAGTCTAAAATACAGTGGCACAATCTCAGGATACTGGCTGATCATTTAATCTCAAGATGATGAGAAATTACTTCAAAGGATTGTGGATATTTGGAATTTTCTATCTGAGGGTAAGAATACGCCATTGTTCTAATATATTTAAGGGTGGGATGGACAGAAATGATGTCACTCAGGGCATCAAGTGATGTGGCAGCAGGTGGGAAAGGTGCATCGAAGCCCAAAATTAAAATAGTAGAGCAGGTGCAACAGGCCATGTGGTCTACCCCAATTCCTAACTCTTGTATAGGGCAAGATGACAGATTTCTGTGCAGTTTTCACAGAGAAAAACTGTCAGCTTTCAGATTGGAGGAAGAGGATAAAATTACTCATCAGTTATTTCCTTAATTTCATTTACAGTATTACCCATATTCTTTTTAGCACCCATGTTGCCCTCAATTCTCTGGTTTTTTTTGCAGGTTTTGCTATCTTTTTTGTCTAGGTTTGCTATTCTTTATATTTCTTCCCAGACCCCTGGCTTTCTTTGCACTTCTATTCTGTATTTTAATGTTCTCACTCATCCTTTTCATTTAATCTTTCATTGGATTTGGGCATCACTACCAAGGCCAGCATTTGCTGTCAATCCTTAATTGCCCTTTAGGTGTACCACCTTCACAAACCACTCCAGTCTATGTGGTATATGTATGCATACAGGGCTGTTAGTTCCAACACTTTGATACATTGACCGCAAAGAACAATGATACAGTTCCAAGTCAGGATGGTGTGAGGTTTGGAAGGAACTTGCAGGTAGTGTGCTCTTTCAAATATTTGGTGCAAGACACCATGAGCTGAATGGCTTCCTTCTGCACTAGGGATTCTGTGGACTCAAAGAAACTATATGCATTTATATAATTCTAGTATTAACAGATTGCTTTATTCGATTTCGTCACAACTTTTGCTTATTCCGATTAGGTAGAAAGAACATTTGAGATATGTGGAATCAGAGGGCATAATACTTTTAAAAATGTTATAAAAATCCAATGGAAAATTTAAAAAATCTAAGAAACACACTGCGATGTCCATGGAAATAGATCCTGGAGTTCCAATGGTTGAAGTGCAGTAAATAAACATTCTTTGATAGTTTATGAGAAATTAGTTGGAATTTAACAAAAAGGTGACTCTTGCAATAAAGATCTGGAAAAAAGTTTAAATTTAAAATTTACATCTTGTAAAATTACACTTAGCACATCAGATGTACAAGTTTCAAGTATCATTTCAAACATTATACAAGTTCAAAGGTATCCCAATGCAGTCTACTTTTTTTATACAGTGTATTTACAAGCACTCATCACAGTGGATGACTTACTCCACTGTTTCCATTTATTCAACACAGATGTCCATCAAATACTTATTTTCAGGTGTCCATTTTTAAAGAAACAGATATGTGATAAATGCTGATAATGGAATATCAGGCTATATCTGTGCATTTATTCTCAAATATTTAGCACAGTATATTTTGTTCCACTGACAAATCTGCTTTGTGCTGTCTGTCATTTAGCTGGGCACTGAAAGTAGTCCATTTTCATCAGCCGTATCCAGAATTTTACAAATTACTGGTGATTCCACCTGAGGAAAAACAAAGACAACAAGTTGGGACTTGACAGCTGAGACAGCAAAAAGATTCCATTTTCCCACATCAACACCCCAGATACAATCAACTAGTTCAATAAGGATCAGACTGAGAACCTGCGCGATCCAGCTGACTGTATAAGCTCAGCTAGATAACTGAAAAAGTTGCAAGCCCATAACATTAAATATCAGACATCCTTCTAATTGTAGTATTATTGCCCTATTAAACGATGTAAGGAAGCAGGTATGCTCTGCAAGAGCCTACGCTATGACAATCACCTTTTGGTGCCCATGACTTGTCCACTTCCAATATGGTTACTTTTTGGGTCTATTTAAAGAGTTTTTAAACTACTGAAATTATTATTTATATTGGCAACAGAGGGAGTCACCAGGTTTTTTCCAACTTTATTTGGAAGTCAGAGATGTGCTAATGTACATTATTTTCCCATCGCTTCCTACAGTATTTAACTAAGTGCAATACCATACACTACGTAGAATTTGTAACCACAAGAAATTGTCAAGGTAAACAGCTGAGATGCTTACAAAAGCGATCTAGATGAGCATCTGAGAGAAAAGAATTGGAAAGGATAGGGGAAGGCTGAGGTAAGATAGGTTTACCATTGATGAGAAACTAACTGCACCAGCCCAGTTAATGCTGAAGCTATGCGGGCCGGTTAGTGGCTGGAAATTCTGTCTCTCCAAAGCATTTCCACCATCTATAAAGCACAAGTCAGGAATGGTGTGGAATACATTCCATCACCTGGATGAGTGCAATTCAAACAAAGTCAAGAAGCTACATACCATCCAAGGTAAAGCAACTCACTTGATCAGCACCGTTACATGCAAGTTCCCCTCCAAATTCCACACCTCCTGACTTGTATCATTGTTGTCAGAATTCCAGTCCTAACAACCCTGAGTGTACTTACACCACATGGATTGCAGCGCTTTGAGTTGGTGGTTCACCGTCACCTTCGAGGACAATTAAGATGGGCAGTAAATTTTGGCCTAGCCAGTAATGCCCAAACCCCAAGAATGAAAAAATAAGAAACTAAAAGGGATAAATGGAAAAAATACATACAGAAAATGTTAACTCTGCAAGATATTACGAAAGGTACACTTTACTCACCCCCAGAATGTACTGGCAGGTTTGTGGCTCAAGCATGTAGATAGTAACTGCATGAGGAGACTCTGATTCCTTACACCTGTAATAGAGTATACATCTATTTAAATGCACAAAGTACAGAGAAAATATAAGTGTGACTGAATTTACAAAATACGTCAAGTTGACACTGTCCAAAAAAAAATCAAACCAACTGCACATAACTTGTAATTGCATAGTGTTTTCATGTAATAATACGTCACAAGGTATGTCACAGGAACATAACAAAATACAATTTGATCCAAGCTACAAAAGGAGATATTAGGACAAATGGCCAACCTTGGGTCAAACAAGTTTTGAGGTGCATTTTAAAGGAGGAAAAAGGAGATGGGAAGGTAGATATTTGTGGAAGCAATAGTTCAGAGCCCAGGTGACTGAAGGCATGACCACCGATGGTGCAGTGATTCAAATTGGGAATGCTCAAGATGCCAGAATTAGAACTGTGTAAACATCTCCAATCGTTCAGGGGCTGGAGGAACTTACATTTAGGGAGTAGGAAAGCCAGAAAGGGATTTGAAAACAAAGGTGAGAATTTTAAACAAAAGTGTATCGATTTGGAGATTAAAAAGATTGAGTTAAATGTGTAACACTGGAAAAAGACAGGTCTTGTAGCGTGGCAGCAAGAAACTAAACTTACTTCAATTTTACCACTACTTGTCGTGGTTTTCCTGTCAAATCACAAAGGTCACCATTTCCATAAAAATGTGAAACAACCCTTAAAAAAATGAAATTAAATGTGATTAAAACAGCATTTACAACATTCTCAGTGAATATTAAAAATGTGCTGAACATGCAATTCATTACTAGGCTACTTTGCTAATGTTTCATGGAAATTCAAATTAGAAGCTTCATTATCCCCAAGAAAGCACTAAAGTTGGAATCAACCAAAAAAACTTCAGAACTTTTGCCAAGCAAAGTTTAATCCTAGGGTTACAGCTGCAGTTTTCATCTGCAACCGAATCATGACAAAAAAATTGCATTGCTCAACACGATAGGTTCAGAGAAAGGTTGCTTGTACAGAAGTGACCAAAATATTGATAATTTCCTTAGTAACTGGTCTACAATCTCTCGCAACAATTAAAACAAATTTCTACTACAATTTAAAGCATAATTTCTCCAAAATCAAAACTTTGAATGTTTAAAGCTTGCACGGGTGCTCCGGTTTTCAAATTCTGCTTTGGAGAAGGTGCAGAAAAGATTTACCAAGATGTTGCCTGGTATGGAGGGCATTAACTATGAGGAGAGGTTGGAGAAACTTGGTTTGTTCTGATGGAACGAGAGAGGTTGACGAGGCACCTGATAGAAGTCTACAAGATTATGACAGGCATGAACAGAATGGATAGTCAGAAGCTTTTTCCCAAGATGGAAGAGTCAATTACTAGGAGGCATTGGTTTAAAGTGCGAGGGGCAAGGTTTAAAGGAGATTTACGAAACAAGTTTTTTTTTACACACGGTAGTGGGTGCCTGGAAGGCACTGCCGGGGGAGGTAGTGGAAGCGGATACAGTAGTGACTTTTAAGGGGCATCTTGATAAATATGTAAATAGGATGGGAATAGAGGGATATGGATCCCCAGAAGGATAAGAGGTTTTAGTTCAGTTGGGCAGAATGGTTAGTGCAGGCTTGGAGGGCCGAAGGGCCTGTTCCTGAGCTGTAATTTTCTTTGTTCTTTCCTCCCACAATCCAAACATTGTGGATTAGGTCGATTGGCATGCTAAATTGCCCCTTAATGTCAGGATAAATATGTGCATTAGAGGGATAGGGCCTAGATGGACAGTTGTCAGTCCAGGCTCAATGGGTCAAATGGCACCTTTCTGCACTGGAGGGATTTTATGATTCTTCCTCATGAGTGAATTCAATCCCTCACTTTAGAAAAGCTCTCGCCAAGGCCGATCCAACTTAGTCACAACTGCCCAATGGTTCAATCTCTTCTTCTGAACTCCAATTGCTAGGGGCCTGACAGCACCCAGTGACTTTACTGAGAGCTGTAAACTGCAAGAAGCCCAAACTGAAACTAATCCCTTCCCCCTGCAAACACACAAATAAATTCAAACCTGAAGTTTTCTCAAACTCCAAGCTCTATGGCCACATAGCCTACTGATGTCTATCCTCAAATGGGGTTCCAAGTCAACTTTCCCTGCTTTATAATTTCCCCAGTTGAGCAAGCCCACTGCTGCTTATGGTTCAATTTCTTCTATTTTGACTCTATTAAACAAACATTTGTAACCTCCTGAACTGCTAATTCCTTTTAGGTGTTCTGGCAACCTCTAAAGCTCACTATATTAGTCTTACCTTCACAACAACAATCTCCTCAGCTCTAAGCATTACCTCTAGAATATCAACATGAACCTTGACCTAGGTATTGCAGATATTCAACACAACCATCTCTACTTTGCAAAGCTTTCACATCTTTTCTCATGAAGCGTGGTGCCCAAAGTTGTCCATGTGTTCCAGGTGAAGCCTACCTTTGCGTTCTGTATTACAATCTTACACATTTACCTCACTTTCTGTGTCCCATCTTCTTGCCATTGGTAAGCCCTTGCTGAACTTTTTGCAGCCCACGTGACGTGCTCTTCTTTATTCCAGGTGCCAACCACTATGATGCTTTTCCCAGCTCCTTTATCCTTCAAGGTAATACAGAAAGTACCAGTAATTATTGTGTGGCATTCTCATTGCTACAGCTTAAAATAAAAGCAATAGAGTGTTCATCAGGATGGAGGCAACCATTATTAGAAAACTATTTTCTGGGGAAAACTGGCAGATTGGGATAGTACTAGCCATTCATCCTTGGTCCTGGATTTGAATTCAACTCTATCCAATATAATAACATTTTCTTCTGTCACCTTGCTGTAAGAGCCCTAGGCAAGTATGTCTTAACCTAACTCCCACACCAGCCCCCAATTTGGCAGTAAATTGCAATCTCCCTGAGATATAGTTAAGAAAAGCAAAATAATGCAGCATGGACAATTAAGGCAAAAATATGATGGGAAAGAGTAAAGCGAGCTTTAGTCTGTACCTAATAATACTTTATTGGACTGTTAGTGCTATCAATATCCTACTTATAAAAAATATACTTTCTTCCATTTTCTTTGCATCCAGTACCAGCACTTGGCACTTCAAGACTTTCAAGCATAACATTGATATATGCCTGGTAAAGACAGTTTGTCATCCTCTTACAATTTTCCATCAACATAATTTTAGACAAGCACCAGTGCTTAATGCCATCAATCATTATTCTCTTCCTTATTAAAACTTAAATTAGCTTGCAACGAATTACTGTTAACATTGTGATCTGTACCCACTAAGGACTGCTTGCACACAGATGTGAGTGAATGAATAAGCAAATATGCTGTTTCTTTGCCAATGCTCTCCTCTTCCTTCAAACAGTCAAGCATGATCATGATATTGACCCCATATGAATATTTCCAGGAGGGTGCACTGGACAGTGATCAGGGGCAACAAGTCTGGGTGATTTATTTTCCAAGGCTTCTTCCTCTCTCCCATCACCAAAGTAGCAACCCTAGGATCACCTGAGCTGAGATTAGTTAATTCAACAGAAACTGATCTTACGATCTTCTTGGTTCAGCTGTTCATTCTCAACCAGATGAGCCATGGGAAAAATATCAATGGAGACATCAACTCTTAGTTTGAGTATTCAAAGCTAGCTGCCAGAATTAAAGTTAAAATTTACAGAGGTACCTAGTTTCCCCAATTCTGATTTCAGGGATATTCTTTACACACAAGAATGAAATAGTTAAAATGTTTACATAGCGACATTTATAAGTATTTATATTCATGCTTATTTTCTTCATGTAATGTCTTTCAGGTAAGGACCACTGTGAACTTCTTGCACCCCATATTATAGACAATTTGCAAATGCATAGGGAGTAGTGCTAAGTCATCTTTACTTTTTAGAAGGTAACTCGTAACAGATTAGCAGATTTCACTGAAGTGTAATCTTATATCATAATGATCAATAACGAGAACAGGAATATGAAATGAGAATCATAATTACCCATTGCTGTTTAACATTATGGGGAATATAGATTTTGTATCCTATGCACCGTTTCCCACGTTTGCTTGGATTTAAAGGCCCTTCATTTAAATTCTAGCCCCGCCATTTGAAGTGGAGCTCGTATGTGAAATTCGCTGAGCAGGCACAGCACGTTAGTGGGGTGGAGAAAATTTATATCCCAAATAAAAAGGATCCCTCCCAGAGTAAACTGTCATAAATGAAGAACTAGTTCCGACATGGGTGATGAGCTGTTTCCTTTGGTGCGGCAATTTCTATGATTCAAAGCTGTGCGTTGTGACCACTCTGGCAGATAATTGGGAAGGAGATGAAAGCTCCAATAATACATCTGGAAAGAGATGTAGAATACTTTTAGTAGAAAGGTCTCTGGCTGACCAAGTTATGTTTCATGGATTGATAGAGATTGATAAGTCACAAGGTAGCAAAATTGAAAGTGTGGTTTTGGCCATTACAGGAAAAAAAGAGAAAAGGTTTGTTTGTATTTCCTAATCTGAAAATATCTGAAGTTAAGGTGTTGTTTGGGGCTACAAGTTCTCCAGAGAGATGTGCTGATACTACTGAATCATGTGGATGCAAATTTAAAAACTTCAACATTTTGCAGCATCATATCAGATCATTTTAATTTATTATGCCTTGAGTGCTTGGATTAATCATGTGGATCTACATTCTTAATCAGCAAATAACATTCCTCCAATATAAATTACCGTGTAAGTTTTAAGTGAGGGGCAATGCAGTTACTGACATTCTTCTCTTTAATTTTGGGGTTAGTTTAGCTCAGCTGGCTGGACAACTAGTTACTGATGCAGATCAATGGCAACAATGTGGATTCAATTTCCGCAACGGCTGAGGTTATTCATGAAGGTCTGCCTTTTCAATCTTGTCCCCTTGCCCGAGGTGTGGTGATCCTCAGGTTAAAATTACCACCAGTCAGCTCTCCCTAAGGGGAAAGCACCTTACGGTCACCTGCATCTATGGCAACTTTACTTTTATAATCCTCTGACGTAAACAAAAACACTGCAAATACTCAGCAAATCAAACACCATCTGTGGAGAGAAGCAGAGTTAATGTTTCATCAGCTCTGATGAAAGATCATCTCAACATGAAATGTTAACAGTTCCTCTCTACAGATGCTGACTGACCAGCTTGATATTTCCAGCAGTTTTTGTTTTTATTTCAGATCTCCAGCATCTGCAGTAGTTTTACTTTTGTACTCAGTGCTCTGGTTTCGTACAGGATCATGCAATGAACCTGTACAAGCTTAATTTTAGCTTCAAAATTCTTGACTCTTCTCAGATGTAATCCCAAAATCTAAACTAAAAACCTTTAAAAATGCAGTCTTATTGAAAGTGAAATACCACTTTTCCAAATACACATACCTCATGATACTGCTGCACATGCTTACCATAGCAGAATTCGTACTTCCACCATCCGACGCCCTGTTAACACAAAGTTGAAAAGCCATGAAACAGAAATAATGCACAAAAAGACATTTCAGAAATGGACAGGTAAACTACAGAAATTGCAAACACCAGCAACTTCTGAGGATGCTTCACTCGATCATTCCTAAACTAAACTCCCTTACGCTACTGTTAAACTAAACATATCAAAGGATAGACGGAAAATTGAATGCCTGCAAAGGAACAAAGCAATTCTAAAACATTTTATAGTTGCATTATTTGTCTTTGAGGGCCTAATACACTTTAGGGTATGTTTAATATTTCCAACAGTGGTCTTCCTATACTATAGGCAATCCATAATGAGCATTCACATGCTCAACAAAAACACTGCAGCTGTTCTGAAAATACGTGGTGGAAAATGCAAACAACAAACTTGGAGGATGGGAAAGTTTGAATTGGAAACTACCTTCAGTCTTTCCTCTGCCTTTTAAGTTATTTAAAAGTAAATTAGTTTGTAATTGTGGATACAATTCAATTTCAGATTTTCTCTTTGATTTGTTGGCTTAGGGATATTCACTTTTAGAACTAGGGATCTAGAACTAATGAATAAATCTGTGGCATGGTTTTGTAGAAACACAAAGCCTGATGCACAATAGGTTCAATGACTCTTGCACAAAAATGGCAAGACATACAGACATAAAGGAGACATGACATTCACTCAAAAATCAAGACGTCCACAGACAACAAAAAGAGACTTACCCATACACAAAATAATCAAGACAAAACATGCAGCATAGAAACTGGCCGTTTAGTCCAACTATTATATTTTGGTGCTTATACTCCACTGAGTTTCCTTATCTCAGTCTTTCAGAATATTTTTATTTTCTTTTCTCTGTAGTTTTCCAGTTTCCTTTTGAAAATATCTAAGCTACATATCTTAGCACCTCTTTTGGTAATGAGTTCCATCTTCTAGCCACAGAGTAAATTCCTCATTACTCTGGCAACTATCTTGTATTCATGGCCCATAAATTTTGCATCCTCCCACAGATAGAAGCACTCCCTGCATATCTATCCTGTCCATCCCTTTCATAATTTTAAAGATTTTTTACCTTTATGCCTTCTCTATTTTAAGGGAAAAACGCCCAATCTGTTTAAACTTCCCTAATAGTTGTAATCCCTCTGTCTGGCACCATATTTGTAAATGAGAAGGCACACAGGGACATGCCTTGAACCTACAGATAAGTTTGTCTGACATGTATTTTGCTTTCCCTCTTTATTCTCCCACACAAAATACATTAAAGTGGTTTGACCACAAACTATAACGAGTGGTTAGCAAACAAATTAAATCTGTCACGTATTTCTATTACCAGCTCACAGCACAGAAAGCAACGTCTCTCATGCTTAGGGCAACAGATCCCATAGCTCCCGTATCTCCTTGACTTTCAGACGTAATGGTATTTGCTCCGGTATTCTGAGCTGTTCCATGCTCCAACAATTCTTTGTGCACTTTTCCCCCCAATTACTCTCCTCATTGTCACTGTGATCATTTCAAACTTGATTCTTATCCACTGACTCTCCAACCAACTGAGAGCCTTTCTCCTTATTCTGCTTCAATCTCCCTCCTCACCTTCCACAAAATTTTCTATATTCATGATTCAGTAATGTTAGAGAGGTGGCACAGGACAAAATCACAGCTAGGTTTCTTTATTTTTCACTAGAGCCCAGCCCTTTATCTTAAAGGAATGTATTTATTTGGCCATTTACCCAGGCCATATTTGAACAATTCCCACTGCTGATTGGTTATCCCAACTATCAACTTCATTTCCTGATTATTTGGAGCTACTTTACTGCCTTTCTCACGGAACACTGACTTCTTTCTTTAACTCTTATCATTTTATAATTTCACACTGAAATTATTAAAATTGACATCAACTTTGAGCTTTATTTCTCAAAGGTATAAAGTTTCACCCAAGTGACAATTTTATATTTAATGCAATGATCTCCAACATAATCAGCATTTTTATGATTATCCTTCAATAATATCAAGGAAAAGCTGGACTCTTACCCCATGGAAACAATAGGAGCCACTTAGGAATTCCTGGATGAGCTGTTCATCAGTCAGTTTGGAGATGTGAGTAGTTCCCACAGCCACTGGTTGCTGTCCTCCAACACTGATTGATTTGTGAGATAAAAACTGCTCATCACGTGTAGACTTTGTGTCCAGTTCCTATTATAATCCAATATGAAAGCCATTTTCAATGTCATTAATTCAAATGCATGTGGACTATAGAAATAGCTGGTTTGTTTATCTCTCAAGTACAGTGTAGAAATTAAAAGAATGCCTGCTGCTTATTTGGAAGTTACAAAGAACAGACATTTGGAAATTACTCTAAAAAAAATTCCAAGCAGCAAATGTGCTGACCGAAATAATATTTTAATCAGCACTTTAATAACTTGAAATAGATTTTTAAAAGTAGGATTCAGTTATTACAACTCAATTGTGCTGATCAAACAGAAATTGTTAATGCTTAAACCAGTAACTAACAACATAGAATCTGAAGACGCAATTACATCAGTAGTTGCAATTGGTATTTACAGATTTTAATGAAAGATGTCAGTCTTAAGGAACTTTAGCTACCAACTCATTTAAAACAAATACATGCGGATAGGTAAAAGTAAATGCCAAAATAAATGTCCTCAAATTTCATTAAATTGTTTTTAAAACAGGTACTAAAATACAAAGTTTGTATTTCCCAAACAAAAATGGAACTAAATTATGTGGCAAAAGCCAGCAACAGGTTTCCTGAGCTAGCTGTGAAATTATTTTAAAATTCTGTTGGTAAAACAGTTACCTCTTGAGCTCTCTGGGTAGTGAAAGGTGGTTTCATCATGTCCTCCTGCTGTTTTTCTAACTGTTCGAGACTTTGAGGTTTTAATGGAGAGCCGTGTACTGATTGGCAAAATATGTCATTAACAGGGGAGGATTTAAATCTATGCAAAATAAAAACAAGGTTAATACTCATAAATGGCATCAAATTCAGAGTTACTGCCAAAACGTGGTTAGAACCGAATACGTTTAAGCTACTGAGGTTATCATGCAATGTTTGTGTATCTATTTTAAAGACTACACAGTACATTTGGCTATTTTACCTGTATTTAGGATGGCTGCACAATAGTGGTGTCAAGATTACTAGCTCATATTCACAGGTGGTGACTTCAGCAACTGAGAGGATCTCATGTTTGGCTTCAGGGTGGCAGACATACATCACAGTGGTAACTCTTGGCTTGTTCTGTTTTAGGCTGCAAGGTGTACCATTTCCCATTACCACTGGGTAATAAGGAGTGATCTGTCCTTCTATGTTTTTGGTGTGAACCTTAAAATAAAAGAGTCGCTTTAGCACATTTACCTTTCAACAAAATTGAGCTTTGGTAATTAATGACAAGGGGAAGCATTCACCACACACAATAGCAGCAGATATTCCAGTAACAAAAATATTAAAGAGCTGTCTTTTCTATAAAGACAGCCAATTTTCATCCTTTACACAGTACTTTTGCAAAAGATGTAAAAGAAAGTTGACATTGTAAAAAAAAGCCTCTTGTACAAAATCTTACACAAGTTCAAATTCAGAAAAAATTAAAAAATTAGATCTAGCCCATAAAAGGACTATATCAGAAATTAAACCTCCACAGTTAAGAAGAGAAAGCACAAGTTTTTTATTCATATATTATTTTCCATTTGATTCAGTTAAATAACTTAGATTATCTGAACGTTAATTTATGTACTTCACATTTTGTAACACTATTTGTATTAATTCTATTCTTTAGTGCATGAAATGATTAAATTATCCAGTAATTTGAATTGAACAAACACAAGGTGGGAATTTAGATGAATTATGACGTGAAATTATAATACAAAAATAAATCAACTGAAGCAACTTCAATTTAAGAGGAGCAACAACCCAGAATGACAATCTACAGCTACAATGATACCACTTAAAAGTCCACTGTTTTTGGCAGCGGAAGATATGCAAAAACCAGGTTGAAGATTTAGTCGAGCTCATTTTAAGGGTGCCAACCAGTGATTGAAGTTTACAACAGTGAGTGATTTGGTTGTTGGTAATGATACCTTACTCAACATTGGGACAGTAAGGTAGCACAGTGTTTACCCCTGCTGCCTCACAGCACCAGATAGTTGGCTTCAATTCTGGCCTGTGTGGAATTTGCACGTTTTCTCCGTCTCTGCATGGGTTTCCCATACCGAGTGCTCCGGTTTCCTCCCAAAATCCAAAGGATTAGCCATGGTTAATGCGTGGGGTTACGGAGATAGGGCAGAGGAGATAGTGGGATGCTCTTTTGGAGAGTAACTGCAGACTTGACTCGATGGACCGAATTACCTCTTTCTGCACTGTAGGGGTTCCATGATTGCTAATTAAGAGTTTCAAACAGGTTTGTTTTAGGGACGATCAAGATACATCGTCTTGGTCATTCAGCTCTTGCAAAATTACTCACAAGAAATTAGAGATTTTTCAAGTTCTTCCTCAATCCATTTCTTAGACTGAACAGACTGACCTCTGTACAGTATGCAAAACATTTAGGAATAGCAAGAAATTTCCATTAGTATCAATTAATTTGGGGGTATTTTGAAAATGTTGCATTCATAGAATAATCTAGTATCCAGTCACTTTTCTCCCATTGAAAGCGAGATGAATTCACTTAATTATCACCCAACAAAAACCATTCATGAAAACCTGTCTGTCAGGGTGGTTTATCAGTGTCTTGGTGAGCACATATTCAGAAACTAACTTTGTTTTGTGTTAAAAAAAGGTTTAAAATATTACTTCTGACTTGATAACAGACGTGTAGAACTAGAATTGCTGCTAAACCACAAAATCCAGGCCAAATGATTAAGCACTGCAGTACTGCTTCGATTCCCAAATCCTGATCAATAATATCACCTGGTGGTGGGGTTTCAGACAGTACAGAACTATCGCACCACTGCTGGAAAAAGCAGCGAAGGATCTACTTTTGGGCACAGCACTTATGAACAAATTAACAGTGGAGTTATAGTGGGTGATAAGATGGCATTTAGGATGCAATTCGTTCGAAGTGTTAATAATGTACAAGATTTAAATCCTATAATCTTATGAACCTATTTCCATTACCTAATTTCAGGATTACAGAACAAGTTTCTGTTAAATAGGAACCAGCTATTATTAGAAATGATCATTTGGTCATAAAGTGCTTGGTGGCACACTGAAACCAAGAAAGTTGCTATGTACGTAAATGTAAGTGCTTTGTTAACCTGTCAGAATTTTGTACAGAATGTTCTCACTTAAACTTGTTGCTGTGTTCTCAAGGTTGTAACTTTTGGTAAATTATAGGTTCCTACAGCAAATCAATGTCAAAGCCAGAGTTAGGTTTCTTCAGACATTCCTGCCCACAAAATTAACAATATATAAGTTGAAGTATTGTACCATGCATGCACAGCACTGTACTTCCCCTTGCTGAAATAACTTGCAAAACAAAATACATCTCTAAATGTATAAGAAATAGCATATACACTATTTCTTGAAAATTATGCTCACTGGCAGTATTTTATTCACCAGGCCCCATCTAGTGGCAGATGTTGGTTGACACAGGTAGCAACTGAAGTCCCAGAACTACCTGGACCAACCAATTTCTACCATTAGATGAAGCTCAACTGAGTTAAGAACAGGAGCCAGAAGCACAGCCATTGAAGGACAAACCCCAGAGACTAAGGTAAGGCAGGACCAAAGCTTGGAGGCAGAGGACACATGGCTGCAGGAGCAGAGGGAATGAGGGCAGCAGAGGAAGCGCTGAGGGAAAGGATACGTTAGCAAGCAGGCCCCAGAAGAGAGGTCAGCAACAAACAACATTGAAGTGAAACTGATGATGTTAAGTGGATGTACTGACACTTCTTTATTAACAACATTAAAGTAAAATGTTAAGTGAGTCAATTTTAAGCGAAAATCTACTGTAATTGAAAACTAACATCTGAATCATCCTACAAAAGCATGAGTTGGAAGCAATTACAATAAGGCTGCATTCTACTTACTTTCAATTTCTCCATTTCAGATTCTTCTGGCTGTTCTGTGGTGGAATCTAGACAGAAAGAGAAGTCTAAACTGTATGAAATACAACTGAATATTCACCAATTGTTCATACAAAATTTTACTCCGTTTACAAGACATACTCTTCTGATCCTGTTAGAAACCTAAGTTCACAGAAGTCAATTATAATGGGCAGCAATTTCCACATTATCACTATTCCTATCAGGACACAATATTAATTCTTAGAACCCCACTCCATTCTTTCTTCCACCTGTCTTTCTGTCTTGGAATTGATGTTTTGAGTGTTGAGGTTTGTTTTGCTACTCAAATTAGTCTCAGAGAAATACAATATTGGTGAAGGGTAACTGCATGAATTTTACTTCGGTGTACCACAGCTTTTAAACCTATTTTTAAAGAGTTTCCATGATGATCTAGAAAGGGACTATGATTCATTTTATTTCCAGCATTGTCTATTTTGCATTCCACATTCTGATCTATAACTTGATTCCTTGGAGCAAGTTGAGAAAATGTGCACAAACTGATAATAAAAGAAAGTGCGTAAAAAAAAAAGTATTGAAT
Source organism: Carcharhinus amblyrhynchos (assembly GCF_965287045.1). NCBI lineage: Eukaryota > Metazoa > Chordata > Chondrichthyes > Carcharhiniformes > Carcharhinidae > Carcharhinus > Carcharhinus amblyrhynchos. The sequence continues at coordinate 43,111,333 of NC_137335.1, forward strand.
TAAAAATGTTTCCATTGTACAGCATTCAAACGAAGTTTCAGCCTGTGGAACCGGTGACAGAAATTAAACACAGATTCCTTTTTGTTCCTAAACCAGGAGTATGAGACTATTTCTTAGTTTGCAATCAGCTCGTCTCTCTAACCTTGTCCAAGCTTTCATGAATTTTATGTTGCTCGAACTCCAGCCTTGTGCATTCCTCCACTCCCTGCACCCTTGTGTTAGCGGCTGTGCCTTCAGCAACCTAAGCTAAGAGATTTTTTTCTTTTGTTGGTCACCAGTTCTAACATCTTCTTTCGCTTATGTCAATTCTTGTCTCATTGTGCTCTTGTAAAGCACCTCGCATTGTTTCGTATTACATTAAAAGAGCGATATAAATACAAGTTGTGGATTTCTGAAGTCACAGTGCAAACTGACATTACAGTAAGCGGCAAAACACAAGTGAACAATCCATATCTTACTTCTAGCTGCAAACAGCATCTAAAATGATCACGTCTAAAAGGATTCTTTTAAATTGTTGCTCCATGAATGTATACAGTCTTTCATCTCAATTATCATCATGTAAATCATTTCTTGATAGGTTTGCAAATAGCATGCTCCAAGAAGATACAGTGCTGCATAAATGAAAATTCAGTGCTTTCTGAATGACATTGCTACTTACCTTTGGTCTCAGAATCCAGTGGCGTGCTCATGGTACCAAGGTAATATTCCTGAATATTAACTTTCTGCTAAATCGAAGATATATAAAACTTAGCAGTGCAATCATTTAGAAGTTGGTAAGACTATAGGCTGGTAAAGTGAGGCACAGTACCTGGCCAGTTTCTTTTTCTTCATGGTATTGGCGAATGTGTTTTCCATGACATACTTCATATGTCCAGTAAGATTCAATCTGCGGTGTATAAAGAACTTGATTAGAAATATTCAGTGAGTAGTACTTGCACACAAATGAAAGGTCATAAAAAAAAATACAACTCAAACAATTATTGTACAAATCATAAAATCATGGAATTAAAAAAAGTGTTACCATTTTAAGAGTGTGGCACAGACTTCTATAACAGAGTTAAAAACAGAAAATGCTGGATAAACTCAGCAGATTTGGCAGTTTCTGTGGAGAGAGAAACATGTTTTGAGTCCATATGATCCTTCTACTGAAATTTTTGCAGAAGGGTCACATAGGCTCATTAACTCCACAGATGTGGCTAGACCTGCTGAGTTTATCCAATTTTTCCTGTTTTTATTTCAGATTTCCAACATTCACAGTACTTTGCTTCTATAACGGAGTACAATGTTGTAGGTCTTCAAAAAGTAAAGGTTACCAGTCTACCCAGAGAATGAATGGAAATCCCTTGTTTGTGCATTTTGTCTTTCTGGTTACGATACTTGCCCTCACTATGATGATACTTGGGTTTGGAAGGCAGTACATTAATCACTTTATCTGATGTAGTTTTGGTTATGAAATGTCAAATTTCTTACACAGTAAATGGATAATTGATCAGCAGTGATAACAGACTAGATTTTACAATAGTTACAAGCTGAAGCTGTGACTGGACATAAGAGGAGATTTAAATTCCACATATTTTATAGAAGAAAAACGATGTCACGGTACACAAGTGAAAAGTGATTCACCTGTCAGCCATCCTCGGACACATCACTAACTACATTGAGAAACAAGTCTACAATTTGGAAGTAAAATGGAATCTAATAAATTAGTAGCCAACAGATGAGTAGTTTACACTGACAGTTGTTTAATATGCAGTGTTACAGGAGAAGACTTAACCTATTATTTGCACTTTTCTGAATGGTTAAAAAACAAAGTTGAAATGCAAAGTAACAATGGGTTACTACCCCCTTCTCAGTAGGGAAAAAAAATACTAGACTGTTCTTAATAGGATGTGATATACTTTCCCGCATTAACACAATACCATGTGGCAGTGCCTTGGTATCCAGTAAAAAGAACAATAGCCCATCCCAAATTTAATCAGAAAATTGTGTGAAAGTATGATCTAAAGACTACATTGTTCAGCCCAGGAAAGTGATTTACCATGGCTTCAAACAGTTTCTGTTAATTAATTAATCGGAAACAACTTTACCCTGTAAGAACAACTGCTCTGTTTGAAGAGTGGTTCCAATAGCTCACCAGGCCCATGGCCTTTGTAATCATGTTCTTCATCCTAAATGTATAAAAGAAAAAATTAACTGCACAGGAAAGTATTCATTTCAGTCAGATTAGGAACTCGCCCTACTGTAGACAGTTACCATTCAAGAAAATGTAATGAAAACAGAGCTCTCATTGTGTCACAGGTCAGTGATTAGTGGATTTGATAATATTGCAGCTTTAAAGTGAATTAAATGTTTCGCATCTGCTGTAAACACAACTATACCAGGTTCAAGACTTGTTTCCCCAAAGTAAAATTGGTTCCATGTTATTTTATATTCAACCTTCACAGAAATTTTAGAAAATCTTCTGCTGCATTAAGAGTATTTCTATGGAGTTAAGTGATTGAAATAGGCTGCTGGACTGAAGTACATGCAATGCTATGTACAACATTCGCTGAAACATATTTTCTGTTAGAGGCTTGATAGCACAGAACTTGAATTTTGCTCAAAAGAGATATGATGTTAAGGCTTTTCATCTTGCATCATCAGGATGGATACAAAGTTGCCAAATTTCAGCAGCATCTCTCATTATTTAGCAATATTTTTCTGCAGCGAAGTGGAACCATTCAGCCTTGTGTAATAAGAACAATTGACAATGCCACAGGAAGCATAATTATAATTCAGTATATGATTTACTTCAAAAATTTTTCACAAAAAATAGTAACAAAATGCTATCAAATGTCTTCAGATTCGACATAATTATCTTTTCGTTTCTACTCTCATCACACTTATTTTACCATGGTTAGTCTATAGCAGTAACAAGTTAAGGCATAATTTAGACTATATGAAAAACACAGTTGTCATTAAGACAACACAGTAACTGATTTGGAGGGCTCTGATGACTGTTATGAACCTTGGACACACTCCCAAGTTATTGGCAAGATCCAATTAGGGTTCAATAATGCTTTAAGGTAGACAAATTGAGATTCAAATCATTTGCTCAATGAACAAAGCCACAAGATTCCATGGGTTTTGAACAAACAACTGTCTTTAGAAGGTTAAAATACTTTACAATATTTATCCTGTACTCTAACATTCAGGGCTATTATGAGATGCATATGAATTAACAGGCAAACTATGGTCAAATATACCACAGTGCATAATAAATGCAATCAAAACGAATTCCATGGATTCTCAATAATCTACCTAGATGTCCATAACATTGAGTCAACCAATCTCACTGAAACTTTGTCTTTCTTCCAGGAGTTCTAACCTTCATCAACGAAGATCTTAACTTGCACCTCCTTCCAAAAGATGCTGCAACTTGGGTAGCTTCAATAATGGCCCACTTCACAGGGTTTCAATCTGGCCTTCCTTCCTCCTGGATTCCCAACTATGTTCAAACATTAACTCTCAAGCACAAGCAGAACACTTCTGCTCCAAAAGGAGTACATTTGTCCCAGTGGCTTGCAGCACAGAGTCACCAATCTTTGGCTATCTTCTTGGATCTTCAGCACTTCATCTGAGCTCTCTTCAATTAGCAAACATGGATAATGCCACAATAACACTCTACCTTGAGATTTTAATCTCACTTTGAGATTCCATTCCCCTGGGTTGCTGAGAACATACCCAAGCAACAAACTGCACACACAAATTAAGATCTTTGGCTGTGCTGTGGAGAACACTACTGCTCCAAAAGGATACCTTTGTCCCAACTGCCCATTTCAATTACCAAGGCTTCCCCTGAGCCCTATTTATTTAAAGTCTGTTTCCCTGCAGCCCGTTCTCTAATTGGAGCTGGCTTCTTTGCTCTGTTCCTTAACATAATTGGACCTATCTTTGCTCCGTGTATTTTTCCCTTTCTTGGGACCCTTTTTGGGATATCTGTCTTCTCTTCCCTTGCCCACTATTAGGTACACTTATTGGGATCTTTCTTTGTTCCCTGTCTGGGACATCTCCTGTTATGGAGCTCAGCTCCCAGTCACCTGACCGAGATTTTGTGCTGTTTTTCTAGGCACAAGTGAATTGGGCTCCAAAGAGCACAGAAATGCTGATCGGCACATGTGCAGCATGGTCTCAGACTGTGTGGGAGCTCCAAGGTTTCTTCGGACTTGCACTTCCCAATCTTTGCACTCAAAGTTAAAGCAAATTGGGTGTCATAACATGAAGAAGAAACAAAACTCATCAGCTTTCATGGAACTTTTACAATATAATGTACTCATGGTGTGTTCTCAGGGCTGGGGGCATCACAGAAGTGAGTGGGGTAAAAAGGTAACAACAATATAGGGTGGGAATGCAAAGATGTGCACTATAATGTCCATTTTGAGGCACGGGTGGACCAAGAGCTAACAGCAAGGACAGGAGAGATGGGCAAGTGGTACCTAATGGGTCACAGGATAAAGGCTATAGAGTTTAAGTTTATGGAGGGTAGGTAATGCAAGGTCAACTAAGACAGCATTGGAAATAATGAGCGTAAAGGTAACAAACACAGATAAAAGCTTCAGCATCAAATAAGAGGAAGAAACAGCCAGCTTTATAGACTTGGAACTAAATGATCTGTTGAACAGTGCTGGAAGTTCAACTTCAGATCAAACAGGCCACCGAGGCAGTGAACAGTTACTCAATTTGAAAATGTACTGCAGAAAGAAAGGAAATTGGTGGCAAGGAAAAACTGAACTTGGAGGGAACCAAAGTTGATAGTTTCATTTTTTTGATGATTAACTGGAGGAAATTGCAGTTCAACCCACGACTGGATGTTGAACACGCAGTTTGACTGTACTGAGGCAATAAAGAAGTTGAACGAGGTGGTGGAGAGGTAGGGTTGGGTGTGATTAGCATATATCACAGAGTAGTTACAGCACAGGAGATCATTCAACCTGTTGTGTCTGTGCTACGTATGTGGAAACTGACACTGTGCAGCCTGGACAGGCACCATGTCGATGAAGAAAAGCTGGGGCACCATGTTGATGAGAGAAAGGTGGGACACCATGTTGCTGAGGAAAAGCTGGGGGCCAAGGACAGATCCTTGAAGTACCCCTCAATTGAGGAAGTGTGGTTTGAAAGAAGCCATTTCTGGAGATGCTTTGGCTAAATTCTGATACAGAGTATATCAGAGTATAGCCAAAGCATCTCCAGAAATACCAAAATCAGCTGTCTTAGCACAGGCTAGGTATCTAACCCATAATTTAACTGATATGCATGACTCAGTTACTCAGTGTATGAACCACATGAGACACTGCAGGAACTGAGGCTGGAGTAAATGTTGTGCCACAAAACTTGAGTAACTCTTTCATGTTGACATTATTTGGGGCAAATGCTTTCAATGCCTATTACTTTATCTCTCATGCTAGTGAAACCACAGAAGGGTATGAACAAACGGATTTATAAGGTGGTCAGAATTGTAGCTGTAAAGTGTCACTATTAAGAATGGCTAAAATATAAATAGTGCTTTAAATTACCAAGAAGAAATTTAAGTTTCTGTTTGTGGTCTACTTCCACCTTGTGCAAATTGAGCTAAAGAGCATTACAAAGCATTTTAAAAGTGATATTTTTTAAACCATAGACATTCATACAAAAAGTCAGATTTAAATCCATTTGGGAGTCACTGCTTGTAGTTTGATATTAATGTTAAATAAATACATTCATACAACGTTAGGTAATACATAATCATATTATAAAGCTATCAAAGATCATTTGTAACAAGGCTACATAAATCCTAGGCTTACCTGGTCTCCATTTCCAATTGATGGCAGCATACATTTATATCTTTCATTATGCACTGTAGTAACAATTATATAGTCATCAGGTCTATACAGGCCCCCTGTGGTTGGCTGAAAACAAAATAATTAATCACAATTATGCATCATGACTATCCACTCTTACAAGTAGAATATTGTACTGAACAGCAGTGTGCAACTTAACTTTTCATTCCTACATGCTAACAACTGCAAGCAAAACATCAACTTTACAACACATAGAACAGAGTTACAATATACTTGGGAAAACCTCCATCATATTAACCTGAACTGCACCCAATTAAGATAATTAATCTTCAGGTATTTATTGTTATGTTCATGAAATATTGGCCTTTTGGCTAGGATCGAGCCCAAAATCAGGTTCAATGCCTTTTCTTGTCAGCTTGGGTCTTGTATGTCTCTCTTGTGGGGACTATGAATTGGATTCAGTTTGAATTTGAAATAGTTTTTGGAACAAGGAAATGGATTCAGGGTTTGCCCCATCCACTATGCACACTGCCTTTGTAATTTTAAGGATGGGATAAAATTAAAAAAATAAACTGCATTATCCTGGAATATTAATTTCATAGCAAATGGCCACAATATCATCAGAAAAGAACAGAAATAATATTAGAATGAACATAGACTCTTCAGCAGAATGTCTAACAACAAACATTTTCTTTTGAAATGCAGTCTACCTAAATATTAGAAATAAGTGACATACACAATGTGATAGAAAAATAAAAGGCTCAGTCCTGTTGACTCATTTTTGTACTAAAAATATTGAATTAACCATAATTTGGACTCAAGTGTTAACAGAACAGCAAGCTGTGGAAATTCAGCAATAAAAAAAGTTGGATAATTTGAATTAAGCAATTTTGAGTAAAAAGAGGGCTGTAAACTATCTTTGTAAAGCACTTTGAGCTGTTTTACTACCCCAAAGGCACTTTATGAATGCATGTTGCTTTTTTCTGTTTCAAACAGTAACATGAATTATTAAAAGCCAAACTCTAAAGGATGATTTTATCATGATTTTTATGCTAAATATTAGTGACAGTGCACCAATAACTGAAACAACAAAGCTCTTAAAATAAATAATTTATAGAAATAAGTATTTAATTATCAAAAACTCTGTCTCGAGGGTTTTTTGTTTGTTAATAGTTTATTTCTATAAACACTGATAAATTTGGGAAGCAGAAATAAAAAACTTTCTTGACAACTTCAGATAGCCAACTCTTTCTCGCAGGTTTCAGCCCAAGCCAGATTTCTTTTTCTCTTATCTACCCTCCAAGCAATCTTTCTTTCATAACACCATGCTGACTCTAATAAATCCTACGATTTCTAAATGCTGTTACCACTTCCTTAAAATGGATTTCAGCATTTTTCCATAATATTAAGTTAACCAGTCTGTAGCTCCATTTTCTCAAATAGGATTTGCAACATTTTAACCCTCTGGGACCATTCCAGAATTCAGAGAATTTTGGAAGATCACAGCACATGTATCCATCATCTCTATAGCTATTTATTTCCAAACCTAGGATGTAGACCATCAGGTCCAGGGTACATGTCAGCTTTGAGTCCTATTAATTTATTCAGCACTTTTTCATTAGTAATATTAATTGCTTTAAGTTCCTCACTCTTGGTAGATCCTTGCCTCCTTTCGCCACCCCCCCCCCCCCACCCACCCTCCACACACACACACACACACACAATTATTACTGGAATGTGTCTTATCGTGAAGAGATACACAAAATATTTGTATAATGTCTTCCATTTCATTATTGACTTTATAGTATTCCTGTCTCAGCCACTGGGACCTATTGTTATTTTCACCATTTTCTTCCTTTTTTTTACTTAACTCCTGGAGCTCTTACATTGTGTTTTTATGATTCTTACTCCTTTACTCTCATATTCTGCTTTGTCCCTCTATGAATCTTCTGGGCTAAAATGTTCCCAATCCTCAGAGTTCTTCATCTTGGTAACGTCAGGGATGGATAGGATAGAGGTGGAGAGACTCTTCCCGCTCAAAAAAGACAGTAGGACTAGGGGGCACAGCCTCAAGATAAAGGGGAGGCGGTTTAGAACGGAGTTGAGGAGGAACTTCTTCACTCAAAGGGTGGTGAATCTCTGGAATTCTCTGCCCGTTGAAGTGGTGGAGGCTGCCTCGCTAAATATTTTTAAGAAGCGGGTTGATGGGTTCTTGATAAGAGAGGGGATTAAGGGTTATGGGGAGAGGGCGGGAAAGTGGAACTGAGCTACCACAGATCAGCCATGATCTTATTGAATGGCGGGGCAGGCTCGAAGGGCTAGATGGCCTACTCCTGCTCCTATTTCTTATGTTCTTTGTAAATCTAATTATATTCTTAACCTCTTTAGTTAGGCGTAGACGGATCGTTTTTCTTGTTTTTAATCCCTCATTTTAATGTATATTTGTTGAAAGTTAAAGTTTTAAAGAAAATTTGCCCTTGTTTTTCTACTTTCATACCTTTTAATCCGCTTTGCCAAACTACCTTTGTCAAATTACCACTCGTATCTTTGGAATTGGCTTTAATTAAATTTAAGCTAGTTCTAGACGCAAGTATGCCACTCTCAAAGTCAATGTGAAATTCTATCATATTATGGTCATTCATCCCCAGAGGATTCCTTACTAAGAGATTCATTAACGTTTTCTCTTTAGACAAGGTAACATTGCCATAGTTACAGATGATCATAGGCTGCTGTCTCCTTTGAGGGGGAAGAGTTTACTGTTGCTGATTTTAACCAGAGGATCACCACATCTCAGGCAAGGGGCAAGGTTTGAGAAGGCATACATGCCTTCATGAATAACCTCAACCAGTATGGGAACTGAATCCATATTGCTGGTGTTACTCTGCATCCTGAACCAGCTGTCCAGCCAACTGAGCTAACCACTCAGCCCCAAAACAGTCCTAATTATTCAGCTTGCTGGTGATTCCAGTGCTCCACGAATCAAAATCGTCTTCTGTTCCATTCTTTGAAGAATGTATTCAACTATCTGATCTGTTTGATTCCACGTCAATTTGTAACTAGCTCAGTTAGTAATCCAAGGATTTATTACCTTTGAGGCCTTGCCTATTCCTTGGGCCCTGAATTCTCAAACTCCCTCAGCAGAACTTCATTCTACATGTCATTGATTCCTATTTGGATTCTGCTCCTCATTCTCAATGTGCATTTTTTTTTTAGCTGCAAGGAGATATCTTTAACCTTGACACTGAGCAGCCAAGTCAGGCTTTGGATTCCTGACTGTGGCTACAGAGAACAGTATACATCCACCTGACTATACTGTCATCTATCACACCATCTTACTTCCTCCATTTACATGGTTTCCTAGACCACACAGTCCCTGCAATCTTTCTTCATTACCAAACAGATAAAAAGTACTTCATACCTGTTGAATAAAGCCAAAGATTGAGATTCCTTCATCTCTGTATCTTAGGTCGTCATTTCAGCCTACTTCTCAGTTACATTCTTTTGTACTTAATCAAAATTACCTAAACCCAAGCAGCCTGATTGTTCTTCAATGTCTGCAACTCATAGTCATAGACCCTCAATCTCTAACTAGTCTCCATTAAGTTTCACATTGCTCTGGTTCAACACATGACCTGCCCTACCATCCCAATCTAACTTGGTGCTATATTTAATTAGGGATTTTATTCAATTGTTACTTTTCGTTATTAACAAACTAATTTATATAATTTATTTAGTCAAATTTCCCAGTTCTTATCTGGAACATAAAAATAAATGTAGATATTATATTATGTATAGTTGCAATGAGCAATACTTTTTATAAACCAGTCTCCTTCATTTGAATGCTTTTATTGCAAATATATTTGTGACATCTGAGGTGGTAACCAAATCGACTGCATCTTTAGTTCCTATAAAAACTTAAAAGATAATTGCAGACTCAATTTTCTCTATTATCTTAAACTTATGTGTTTTCATCCGAGATCATGACAAGTCTTTCTGCAGCAATAACTCAAGGTCTTTAAAGCTGCTGTTACACAACCACTTTTAGATGATATATTCAGATAGTAGATGATAGACGCAGTCAATTTGGTTACCACCTCAGATGTAACAAATATATTTGCAACAAAAGCATACAAATGAAGGAGACTTGTTTATAAAAAGTATTGTTTATTGCAATGATACAGATATAATATCTGGAACATATAAAAAATAAATGCAGATAAAAATTGAGAAATTTGACTAAATAATAACTTAAATTATATAAATTAGTTTGTTAATAACCAGATTTACAATTGAATAAAATCCCTAATTAAATATAACATATGATATATTCAAGATTACTGAGCACGAAGTCTGGAAGTGCAAGATCCCAATTCCAGCCAGTTCAAATTTGCACATTATCAACAAACAGCCTGGTGGAAAACTGACAAACCACCTCATGATGCAATAAACATTATGCGGATTACAGAATAAATTATTCCCTAGTGTTTCACAAGGAGCACTGGTTAGGTCGCTAGAGAAGCCATAGTTGAAAACTGGAAAAATGTGAACATTTAATGAATGTAATAATCCAATGGTATAACTACAGGTTGGCAAATCACACAAGTTTTTTGTTTCCTTTACACTGACCACAAAACAAGTTTCCTAAGGCCTGCTAGCTGCACATTTTTGCTAGTCTGTCAAATCAATGATTAGCAAATTTCTGATGATGATGGCCAAGAAAACACAAGATAGCATTATTTCCAGTAGTGCATTATAAATTGCTGAAAACATCCATTAACTATAATATTTCAATTATTATGTTGTTTTGCACATACACAGTGTACTCATGTTACAAGTTAACTCCAAACTCCAGTGCCTTCAACAAGCTGCCCACTACTCAAGCTGAGGTGCAACATCAAGCTGTATTAAAGTTATCAAATCCAGTTGGACATTCTGCAAAAAGTTCCAGTACATAAACTCTCAAATCCAACTATGCCATCATTGGTCAGCTGACATAGTCTTCCTTTCCGCACCCTGTTTTCCCACACCAATTGAGAATAGATACCTGATCACAAAATCCCAGAATTCTTACAGTTTAGGAGGCAGCCATTTTTCCAATCATGTCTGCACTAGCTCTACTAAGAAACAAGTCACCTACCACATTCTCCTTGTAACTCTGCATGTTCCTCTTTTCATGTAATGGTGCAATTTTCTTTTGAATGTCTTGGTTGAACCTATGTCCACCAAACTCTCAAGCAGTGCATTCCACCCTAACCAATGTGTGAAAACATTCCACCCATCCCCTCACATTGCTTTTGCTTATTTTGCCAATCATTTTAATCTGTGCTGTGCCTTCCTGTTCTTGATCCTCAAAACAGTTTTTCCCAATCAAATCTATCCAAACCCCTCAGGATTTTTAACATCTCTTATCCAAGTTTTCTCCAAGTGCCAAATCATCTAAACTTTGTATCTGAAAGTTCCTTTTCTCTGTAACCATTCTTGTGAAACCTTTCTGCACTCTCTCATGTTTGTCTTTTTTTAAAAAAGTGCAGTACCCAGATCTGGACAAAATTCTCCAGCTGAGGCCAAACTGAAGTCTTATACTAATTCCACCAGCTTGCCTATGTCCTTTGAAATTTCTACACTATCCCCTTTTAGAATTCACAATGCTTCCAAGTTTTCTATCACTTTGGGAGTGCGCCTGTACACCGAGGTCGAGATCATTAACATACATCAGGAAATGCAAAGGGTCCCAAAACTGATTCCTGGGGAACTTCCCTACAGAATAACCACTTCCCTCCATGAACCACTCCTTTCCAATTGGATGATTCTTGACTACCAGAAGTAGCATTTTTCCTTCGTGTGTAATAATTGTTATAACTGTTACAAGAGTGTTTTATGATTTGTTTTAATGCCCTGAAACTTTTCCCCAGGATTGTAGTAGTGGGGGTCCTGGAGATTAGTCTCTGCCTCCCAGAGGCTCCAGTGTGGTTCTGGAGGATTGACATTTTCCTCCAGTTGTATGCCGGATGTACTGACCAGTGAGAATTCGGCCCCGGGCCATGTTATCCTGAAAGGGACGTCGTCGCTTAACACAGGGGCTGTCCTGCTCCAGCTCAGCTTCACAGCAGCATAGACCACCAGCAGGGCAGGCACGGCTGGCAACCCTTTACACAGCATCCTGACAAACAACAGCAACCGGCGCACTCCCTGCCGCTTTCAGGCGCTGACAGCTGCAGAGACCAGGGGGCCAGTGGCCCGGAGCCGGTCGCGCTGAGCCAGCTTCACCATCCTTGGCAGCCGCTCCATCTGCCACGTCTACTTCCGGTAGGTTGCAGCAGTACAACTTCCGGGTCAGGCATATCCTGGACCAATGGCAGTGCGAGGCTCTGTGCCGCTCCGGACCAATGGCAACGCGGGGCTGTGCGGCGCGGACCAATGGTAGTGCAGGTAGAGCTGGGGGTGGGTGCTGATATCTTTCTGTATCATTCACAGATTGTGCAGCCCAGAGAGAAAGATTCAACTCAGGAAGTCAATGCTAGCATTTATTTTCCACTGGAACCTTCCCCCCCCTTCTAACCCCATCAGTACAGCCATCTATCTATTCCTTATTCCCCTCAGATACTTAACGAGTTTTCGCTTTAATCCATAAATGCTGTTGCTTACAGAACATGTCTGTTAAGGAAATCTTTGGATTTTTCTGCATGTCAATGACAAGTCTTTATTAATCACTTGTAACTGTAATGGAAGAAGGCAATGTATCATAGAATCCCTACAGTGCAGGTGGAGGCATTTGGCCCACTGAGTGCACCAATTCTTTGACAGAGTATGTTACTCAGGCCCTCTCCCTCACCCTGTCCCCTTAATCTCACACATTTACCCTGCTAATCTACACAAACTAAGGGACAAATTAGCATGGCCAATCCACCTAATCTGCACATTTTTGGACTGCTGGCAACAATGCATCCCTCACCAATAAGCTCAACGCATTCTATGCCCGTTTTGAGCAAGAGGTCAGCGAGAGCATGCCTTCCACCTCGGAAGCTTCAGCTTTCTCGAAAGTCAGTCCACGGAAAGTGATTTACTCGGATGGGGTACCTGGATGAGCATTCAGACCCTTCATGGACCAGCTGGTGGGAGTATTTTCAGACATCTTTAACCTCTCTTTACACCAATCTGAGTCCCTATGTGCTTCAAGAAGACACCGTCATCCCTGTACCAAAGAAAAGCCAGGCAGCGTACCTTAATGGCTATCACCTGGTGGTTCTGACATCCATCATTATGAAGTGCTTCGAAAGGTTGGTCATGGCATAAATCAATTTTGGCCTCCCAGATTGCTTGGATTCACTACAGTCCACTTTTGCCAAACAGGTCCACAGCAGATGCCATTTCCCTGGCCCTATACTCAATCCTGGAACACCTGGATACCAAAGAGACCTATGTCAGACTCCAATTTATTGACTACAGCTCTACGTTCAACATCATTATTCCAATAAAACTCATCTCCAAACACCGTGGCTTAGGGCTTGGCTCCTCCATCTGCAACTGGATCCTAGACTTCCTAACCCACAGATCACAATCAGTAAGGATAGGCAACAACACCTCCTCCACAATCATCCTCAACACCAATGCCCCATATGGCTAAGTCCTCTGCCCCTTATACACCTATGATTGTGTGACCAAATTCCCCTCAAACTCAATTTTCAAGTTTACTGATGACACCACCATACTGGGTCAGATCTCAAACAATAATGAGATGGAGTACAGGAAGGAGATAGAGAATCTATCGGTGAACCGGTGTGAAAACAATAATCATTCTCTCAGTGTCCGCAAAACAAAGGAAATAGTCGCTGACTTCAGGAAGCATAGTGATGGAAATGCCCCTGTCCACATCAACAGGCATGAAGTGGAAATGGTTGAGAGCTTCAAGTTTCTAGGTTCCAGATCACCAACAGCAAGTCCTGGTCCCTCTACATCAATGCTATCTTTAAGAAAGCCCACCAACATCTCTACGTCCTCAGGAGGCTAAGGAAATTTTGCATATCTGCTACAACTCTCATCAACTTTTACAGATGCACATAGGAAGCATTCTTTCTGATTGTATTGTGGAAGTTAAAATGTTCAGATTGAAGGTGCATAGTTTGGAGGTTAAATTGTGTGGAAGTTAAAGTGTTCAAATGAAAGTTTCTCTGTACAATGATGGAAAATGCTTATCAGTTTACAGACCTTCAAAAGGGGTCAGGGTCTGCTACTCACCATAAACAGGCTAATCTTCATCTGCATAGGCTCCATATCATTCTGTTTTTCAGCCTTTACCGGAGGATGAGCAAGACTAGATTTTTCCATAACAAATTCAAAGGCAAGATATGGGGATATGTTATGCAAATGAAGCATTAGCAGAAGTCAGTTTTTCATTTGAATGAGAAAGGGCGAAAAACCAGGATTTAATTGGTAATATGTATGCAAATGAAGGATTAGAAAAATTGCTTCTTTCTGAAGCCAAGTTATTTGTTTGTAACTTCAGAAACCCTTACAGGACAACTGTAAACTGGGTTCTCCTTGTTCACAAGTCGTTAGAGGTCTGTATCAGATTATGCATGGTGTTTAGTGCTGTTTGTACTCAAGTCGACTAAAGTTGCCTAAAGTTGCTGGTATCCAGGATCTCTGACAGTTTCACAGCTTGATATAGCTCCTGCCCTGTCCAAGACTGTAAGAAACTGCAAAGGCTTGTAAACGAAGCCCAGTCCATCACACAAACCAGCATCCCATTCATTGACTCTGGCTGTACTTCCTGCTGCCTAGGAAAATCAGTCAGCATAATCAAGGACCCCTTGCAACCCAGATATACTCTCTTCCACCTTCTTCTGTTGGAAAAAAGATACTAAAGTCTGAGGTCATGTACCAACCGACTCAAGAACAGCTTCTTCCCTGCTGCCATCAGACTTTTGAATGGACCTATCTCATATTAAGTTGATCTTTTTCTACACCCTAGCTATGAATGTAACACAACATTCAGCACCTTCCCCTTTTCTTCTCTATGTACAGTGCGCTTTGTTTGTACAGCATGCAAGAAACAATACTTTTCACTGTGGACTAATACACGTGACAATAATAAATCAGATCAGTGGGAGAAAACTGGAGGACGTGGAGGAAACCCTTGCAGACACGGGGAGAACATCAAATTCCACAGGCCAGAATTGAACCCGGGTCCCTAGAGCTGTGAGGCAGCAGTGCTAACCACTCTGCCACTGTGCCACCCTCAAGATGGCACTTGATCTACGATCTTCCCGTCTTCAGAGTGATTACTCAAATCATCAAGGTGGCCATTCCCAGTGCCAAACAGTGTCTCAGGTTAGCCTTGGAACATGAATCGTACAATTTAACATCAAAAGGACTGTCCCAGGCAAAATGCAAATATCTCTAAGCTCATCCTGAAAGAGCAGAAGACTGATGCCCTTGCACCATAAGGAACCCATGTCTCCAACAACCAATGGGCCAACTGCTATTATATCCATGGATACAACCTCACGATTAGTCACTATCACCCAAGATATGGCTTGACAATGGAACTAAAACACTATTACAGAGCTCACATTCTCCTTTCAACTGGAAAAGAAACCACAGCTACCAGGATAAGGAGGCTGCACATCACTAATATAGATAAAATCCCTAACTCAAAATGACTGAACCTGCACTCCCAAGTGCAACAATCCCAGCTGCTGGTGATTTTAATAGTCACCACACTGTGTGGGGTTATGAGACAAATAGCAAAGCGCTCACACACTGGACGTCTGTGGAAGACCTACAACTGGATTTCAATCCTGAAAAATTGGCAACTTTCCACTCTGCCCATTGGCTGGGAGGCTACAAGCTGGACTACCCCCCATGTCCTACTCTCCACCTGATGTTCGACTATGGTCCAATTTACCCCCCCATGTCTGACTGCCCTCCCATATCTGATTTCTCCTCCCAAGCCTGTCTCCCCTCCTCCTGATGTGCGACTCCACTCCTCAGTGTGTGACACCAACCTCTCCAATGTCTGACCCTCATCCTGCCCCATGTCTGACTTTCCCACCCCCACTTCCCATTCACTCACCTTCTCCCTGGTCTGTTACTTTCACTGTGACATTTCAAATCACCTGCTTTACATCAGCAAGTTGCTAAAAAAAAGGGTTGCATGTCCTCCTTCGCTCTGATATTTTTCCACTTCGCCTATGGAATCAGGGACGTGCTTCGCTGCTTGAGTCTCACCGGCCTGAGTCAGGAAGGTCAGGCAAGATAGGCAGTTCAGCATTTTATCACAGCCAAGTCTGTATGGAGGGGCAATCTGCCATTGATTGCCATCTGGGAAGTTCCAGCCCAAGATGCTGACCTGACCATTTTGTTGTAAAATTATAGTAATTCCTCTAGCCATACAGTAAGGGGTGCGGACAAGGAGCTAGCTCCACGTCTAAGTCTTAATATGACTCTGCTCAACCCAATACTCATCCGACATCTGCGTCATACTCTGTTCCACATTAACTCTGTAAATACCAGACCCTTACACCACATCTCCTCAAAGTATTTACCCCATGAATATAGAGTCACATTTGTTTACTTCGAGGCTTACATTGTTTTAAGACTCATTGATTTATCTTCTTGTTACAAACTCAATGTTATTCCAACGCTATTTCTGTATTAGTTTTAACATTCTCACTACCTGTTGGGTCCATTCATTTATTTGAATAGACGAGGGGACAGCACTGATGCGAGTTTTCTTTTATTGAACAGAACTTTAAAAGATTATTACCATGACAGAAGTGAAAAGAGAAAGAAAAGTGAACTTGGAGACTGGCTTTTACTGCTGAATGAATCTTGAAAACAAAACTGAAAAAAAAACACACTAAGATCCAAACTATATTTCAATCATTATCTTGAAATTGAAAATGTTTTTTGCAGGCTCCTGCCGACTTAGCTGCTGTTATACTGTTGTTTATCTGTATTGTGTAACCTTCAGGAATGCAGTCAATTTTTAGCTAATCTTTAGACTTCTGATTCTACGTGTAGTTAAGTTAGCAGGGTTAGTTGCGTAGGCAGAAATATTTAAAAATGAAGTCTTTGTATAGACTGAAGTACAGATCAGAATGCTGAAAAACACTTCAGCGGTCATGGGCATTCGGACCCTGATCTTCAGGTAAGCATTCTCCAAGGTGGCCTTCATGACACACAACAATGCAGAGTCCTGAGCAGAGACTGATAGCCAAGTTCTGCACACATGACAATGGCCTCATCCGGGATCTTGGGTTCATGACACACTATCTGTTACCCCCATGACTTGCCTGGACTTGCAAAATCTCACTAACTGACCTGTTTGGAGACAATACACATCTCTTTAACCTGTGCTTAATGCTTTCTCCACTCACATTGTCTATACTTTAAGACTTGATTACCTGTAAAGACCTGCATTCCAACCATTATGTTGTAAATTGAGTTTGTGTATTTATGTGCACTGTTTGTGAACAGAACTCCCACTTACCTGACAAAGGAGCAGCGCTCCGAAAGCTAGTCGCTTTTGCTACCAAATAAACCTGTTGGACTTTAACCTGGTGTTGTGAGATTTCTTATTAGACTGAAGTAAACAGGGCTAAGCATACATAGGATCTCTCACTACGCCACCACCCCCCCAAGTCTATGAGTTAAAGGTTTACGCAGTCTGGAGGCCCATATAACCCACATCTTGTTCACTGGCCTGTTGGAAGATGGCAGGCTGTGTTGGTTCTGGTACTTGCTGTTGGCTTGGAAGTTGGACAGGTATTTATCTAGGCTTTCATTATTTTCTTTCAGTGTTTAGTATCGACCCATGCCTGATCAGTTTGGCCCTTGGGCTGATACATGGTTCCTGTTGATTGTTTCTTTTCATGGTGGGGTGGGGAGGGGGGGGGAGGCACCAGGATGGACAAGGTATTTGCCTCATTGGTGCTGTTTTTTATTCTTTCTCCATGTGCACTGTCTTGAAGCCGTCAAGGCTGAGAACAAAGAACAAAGAACAAAGAACAAAGAACAACACAGCACGGGAAACAGGCCCTTCGGCCCAACGAGCCCACGCCGCCGTCCCACTGTCTCAGTGTCCTATTCGTGATTTTAGTCTACGCCTAATGTGCGAGGATCAGGGAGGTCCAATTTAGGGACAATTTAGTACCCAATCAATCAGCCTAAAAGCACATCTTTGGGGATGTGGGAGGAAACCGGAGCACCCGGAGGAAACCCACGCAACCACGGGGAGAACGTGCAAACTCCCACTGCTTATCTGTTATGGGAAAGTATATAAGCATGGCAAGAAGATTCAATAAAAGATGAAAATAAATATAGATTATAAATAAATAGACCACTTTCTGCTATTCGTGGTTGATACAAGGATCAGTACAAAGGCCTCAGAATTTACAAAGAACAAAGAGGAAGATGAATGTTTAGTGGTATGCTCACCTCAGCATTTTGTTATCAATGGTGCAAGACTGGTATCACGTTCTGGTATCCCTTGTGTTTATAGCATATTGGCAGGAAGTTGCAGTGTACGCACTGTGATTGCCATGTACCAAAGATAGAGGCTTCTCAACTGCTGATCATTCCACCAGAGGTGCATTGGTAATCTAGTGGATGGTAGGTTGGTCTGACCACTAGGGACTTTTAGGAACTTGCAACAAAAATGGACAAACCTTACTGTGCAAAGAGAGAAGAGGGAACGAAGGTGAGCTCCAACTCTAAGTACAGTTTAGCATTTGAGAGCTCAAGACCGTGTTGGTTTGGCTGAGTAATTAGTGATGGTGGTAGTCTTGACATCCTCCGCCATCTGGAGGAACTCTGGGGGATAGAGGCATCCCTGCCCAGTAGACAGAAAGGCTGGTCATGGACAATGTACATCAGTTCAAAGATCTGTTTGCTGCCATTTATTGTATCTGCAGTTTTTCCATTTTTCCTTGGCAGTGTGTAATTCCTGTGTGTTATCTTTCATGCTCATGCGTTTCTAACAATTGTTTGTGAAAGATGTCACACTCTTTAGTGAGAACTCCCAGCTTCATTTGTTATTCTGTGTTCTTATGTTTTTTTCAAGGTTCCTTCCAAATGTGCAACTTTTTTCTTCAGAACTGAGCCTCATTCTTGCATCTCTTCCTCCCGGAATAGTGAACACTCCCGAGTCCTCTCTGAAAACTGGTAAATTTGTTTTGTCTCACTTCATAATGTTCTTGAGGAACAAACTCAGACCTGAGGGATCCTTGTAGCCTGTGAAGGTCCATCAGCAGATTTTCCTTTACATTGCAAAGCTCGAGTCCTTCACCTTGAGTTTTCTTGTATTTTAGCAGAGTCTCATTGCGTCTGTTCTGCCCCTCTGCTGTTCGTGGTATTCTTTTTTTCAGCCTTGTTGCATCTGATCCTGAAGGCCAATTAGCTGTTCCTTCAAATGTTTATTTTCTTGTTGAGCTGTTTTCTTCTCACTCTACACAGCTAACACAGCTCTTTCTGAAGGAGCAATGTTATCTGTAATTGCATGTGTTTTTCCAGGGGCATGCATTGGTTTGTCAAAGAACTGGCAATGAGGTCTGTTGGTGTCTTCCTTGCCTTCTGTTGTGCCTGGCTGTATTTCAGGTTGAGTTCTTCCAACAGATGTTCTCTGATTGCACTTCTGCTTTCTCTTGGTCCACCTGTCCCAGATCTTGTTCCTTGTTACCATCAGCTTCCGGTAGAGTTCTGGAAACGTGTCCACAACTTCAAAAAGGAAATCATTTGGCGCACCTGCCTTGGGCTTCCCAGGAGTTTCTGGAGACTTTGTGCTTCTTGTGTGGTTTGTTTGGATGCTGTCTTTTGTCTTTTTCATCATGTTACTGAGGGCTTTCTATGGCTCTTTTTAAGCTCCCTGTGCTCCTCCACTTGAAGATTGTGGATTCATCAATGCGCTGCATCATGATTATGTTGTCAGCAAGTTCACCAAATGAAGATGAATAGGTATTTATCTGGATGACTTCTGATTTCTTACTGAGACCTGATATTCTCCAGTTGTTAAAAGTTCCATGCTCCACGACACACAACTTTTCATGAGATTTGGCCGAGGGCTGAATCCATATTTATCTAATAAGTTGCATTTATGATCTATGGTCATTTCTTTTCTTCTGCAATCACAGCTGTTAAGAATGTTTGTGCAGGAACTGTTTCTTCTCTCTTAAAAATGGCATGCTGCCACTGTGTTTTATCCTCTGATCTTCCGGTACTTTTTGTTGGGTTCTGTGGGCTCCCGCTGTAATCGTGGGATGTTTCTTTTTAAACTAATCAGCTCTTTAACTCTGCAAAAAAATAAATTTTGAACTAATGTTTGCCAGCAATTTGCTTCTCTGAGCTTTGGAGATTGATAGCAAGGTGACATTTGCTCTGTCTTCTATCTGTTTTTTCAAGTTTTTTTGTCCAGTGGAGCACCCCGGATTTCAAGATAATGTTGCCGGACTCTTCAGAGACAAAGGGGAATTTCTACGCTTCCTGGTTTTGGTAGCTGAATACTATTTTAACAATGGCTGTGTGGATCCATCAACTTCTTTCGTTCAGCGGTTTACTATCGTTAGTGAAGCATTCAAAGTCAACACAGGCTTGATGTTCCTTACAGGCTGAGTAATTTAATTATTAATTTTTATTTCTGAGCTCAGGAATCATGATTAGCAATGGGTTTCATTCAGAAAAAATGCACGATGGAATTAGATTTCTCAATATAATCACTTCCGAGCCCTCGGCCTGGTCATCACAATGGACTTCTGTTTTTGGGAAACCAGTCGAGACTCCCACCATCTTGAAGAGGTGGATATGTTTTTAATTAGTAATGGGATGAAGGGTTATGGGGAGCAGGCAGGCAGGAAGGTGGAGATAAGATCAGCCGTGATCATAATGATTGGCAGAACAGGCTGGAGGGGCTGAATTGCCTTATCCTGCTCCTAATTCTTATGTTCTCGCTTACACCCATCACTCCCCTGCTTGACTCGCATTTAACAGTGTCTCAATTTTGAAATCCTCATCCTTGCTTTCAAATCCCACTATGGCCTGGCTCCTTCCTAGAATCTCCTCCAGCTCTCCTACCTTCAAGATATCTCTGCTTCTCTAATTCCTGCCCCTTGTGCATTCCTGATTTTATTTTGCAACACTATTGGCTGTATCTTCAGCTGTCTCAGCCCTACCCTCTGAAATTCCCTCCACAAACGTGTCTTTCTTTCCTCCTGTTAGGTATTTCTTAAAACTTACCTATAAGCCTTTAATCACCTGCCCCAATATCTTATGGGTCTTGATGTCATGTTTTCATTTGCAATACCTCAGAAGTGCCTTGGAGTATTACATTCAAGGCACTGTATAAGCACAGACTGTTGAATTGAACCTTCTTTGTTTTGAACCTGAGCAGATAATCAGTTGCGAATTGACTGTCACAGATTACCAATTTTTTCCTTTATTCATGTCAAGGTCTGAGATTTAAGCTTTGGAAAGGACAAGTAGTCCTAAAAAGTACTTTTAATGTGAGCAATGAAACTAATTGGCTCCTTCTTACTTACTTTTGCTGGGCCATTGGAAAAACCAAAGGATGATATGAGTCCTGAAGTAGTGGTGTGTGTGGTCTGGGTATAGAGTATCCACAAAGCAGAGCATAGGACAATAATATTCTTAAAATGTAAAAGTATCCCTGTAGCTTCCCCACTTGGGATTGTTCATTTTTTCCTTTATGTGGGAGAACATAAAATTACTACTTTCAAAACCCAAATTTATTCTTCATGGGGGCAAATCTTATGAGATCTTCAAGGGCTAACAAGATGTAAAATATAAAATGTGACAAAATCCATTAGGAACACTTAGAGAAGGAGCAATTGATGTTTGTGAGGCGACTTCTCTTCTCAGTAAATATTTTGTAAAGTTTATTTGTTAGTGTCACAAGTAGGCTTGCATTAACACTGCTGTGAAGTTACTGTGAAAATCCCCTACTCGCCACACTCCAGTGCCTGTTCGGGTACACTGAGGGAGAATTTAGTATGGCCAATGCACCTAACCAGCACGTCTTTCAGACAGAGAGGAAACCCACACGAATCCAGGGAGAATGTATAGACTCCACACGGACAGTACCAAGTCAGGAATTGAACTCTGGTCCGTAGCATTGAGGCAGCAGTGCCATCACTGTGCCATCCATAAGTATGAGTTATAATTTTCCATTAAAAAATTTCAATAGACTCAAAATTATAAGCTCAATGCAATTAAACTTATAATGATATTTTCCACCCCTGTTGTCAAATCCACCTGATGTGAATGGGAATGGAAAATCCAGGCCTATTTTAGTTTCTCTACCATTTTCTTTTTCTAATTATAAATTCTCCCTGGCTTGTAATGGTCACACATGGGTAGGTATAGAGAACCAAAATCTGTTGGCATCGTAGAAGTTCAGATGGAGTGAATGCTAGGATGCTGAGGAAAGCTAGAATGGAGACAGCAGGAGCTCTGACCAGAATCTTTCAATCCTATTGGACATGGGAATAATTTTCATAGAAATCCTACAGTAGAGAAAGAGGCCATTTGGCCTATTGTGTCTGCAATGACCACAATCCCACCCAGGCCCTACCCACACATCCCTACATATCCCTAATCCCTCTTACCTATGCATCCCAGGACACTAAGGGACAATTTTAGCATGGCCAATCAACCTAATCTGAATATCTTTGGACTGTGGCAGGAAACTGATCACCAGAGGAAATCCACACAGACATGCACAAACTCCACACAGTAACTTGAGCCGGGAATCGAACCCAGGTCTCTGGAGCTGTGAAGCGATTATTCTTTCAATAATGTTGAAAAAAATGGGGAATTTCAAACGTTACTGCGCTTTTTATAAAGAGATATAGCTTGGAATCAATGCTATATCAGTGTTGGTAGAACTATAATAAACCAGTTAAAAACAAAATTATTTGGAGAAGCACAGAGTAAGAGTGAGCTAGCATGGATCTGTTAAAGGCAAATCATGTCCAATCTACCTGATTAATGAAATAACAGAGGATTGATCAAGGTGAGCAGAGGGGCCTGAAGGTGTATAGGTGCTTTGTCACAAATCCTTGAAGGTGGCAGGGTAAATTGATAAAGCAGTTGAGAAACCTTATGGGCCCTTTAGCTTGTTAAATAGGCTGTGGGGGACAAAAACAAGAGAGTCACACAAAACCTTCACACATCAGTGGTCTGTCCTCAGCTGGAGTGCTGGGTAGAATTCTGGCCATCACGCTTTTGGAATGATATGATGGCCTTGAAGACAGTATGGAGAATGTTTAATAGGTTGATTCCAGGAATCAGGATGGTAGTTGTGTGCAGATTGGAGAAACTGGGATTGATAAAGTTAAGCAGAACTCCAGTAGAGGCTTCACAATTGTGAATGATAGTGGTGCCTTAGAGCAATCCAGATTTTTAAAGTAATTTTCGGTGTAGGTCAGAAGCCTTGACTAGCTTCTATTATAGCCTAAAACTATCTAAAAGTTATGAAGAATTTTGAGAGATGAAATAGGGAGAAGGGGTTGCTTTGGCAACCCCAGGTCATAGATTTAAAATAATTGGCAAAGAACTGGATGAGAAATTGTTTCACATAAGAGGATTATCATGAATAGTTTGCCAGATATTACAGATAGAAGGATGGTAGGAGTTGAGGGCCTGAATGCGATTACTGTCACTAGAGAGGTAGTGCTTGATCGACTAGCGGGACTGAAGGTGGACAAGTCCCCAGGACCGGATGGAATGCATTCCAGGGTTCTGAAGGAAATGGCAGAGGTGATAGTGGATGCCTTAGTGATTATTTACCAAACTTCGCTGGATTCCAGGGAAGTGCGGAAGATTGGAAAATGGCTAATGTTACGCTGCTGTTTAAAAAAGGTAGCAGGCAAAAGGCAGGGAATTATAGGCCAGTTAGTTTAATGTCTGTTGTTGGAAAAATGCTTGAATCCGTCAAAGAAGAAATAGCGAGGCACCTAGGAAAGAATGGTTTGATAGAGCAGACGCAACACGGATTCGTTAAGGGGAAGTCATGTTTGATGAATTTATTGGAATTCTATGAGGATGTGGCTAGTGCAGTAGACAGAGGGGAACCGGTGGACGTGGTGTTTCTCGATTTTCAAAAGGCGTTTGATAAGGTGCCGCACAAAAGGTTGCTTCAGAAGGTTAGGGGGCATGGAGTTGGGTGTTAGTGTGGATGGAGGATTGGTTGTCTAATAGGAAGCAGAGAGTTGGTATCAATGCGTGCTATTCTGATTGGCGGTTGGTAACTAGTGGAGTGCTGCAGGGATTGGTGCTGGGGCCTCAGCTATTTACCATTTATATAGATGATCTGGAGGAGGGGGCTGAGAATAGGGTGACGAAATTTGCTGATGACACAAAGATGAGTGGAAAAGCAAATTGTGCGGAGGGTGTGGAAAGTCTGCAGAGGAATCTGGATAGGCTGAGCGAGTGGGCGAGTACAATGTTAGCAAGTGTGAGGTTATCCACATTGGCAGGAATAATAGTAAGAGGGATTACTATTTAAAGAGCGAAAAGCTGCAGCATGCTACGCTGCAGAGGGACCTGGGGGTCCTTGTGCATGAGTCGCAAAAACCCAGCCTGCAGGTGATCAAGAAGGCGAATGGGATGCTGGCCTTTATAGCAAGGGGGATAGAATATAAAAACAGGGAGGTCTTGCTGCAACTGTACAGGGCATTGGTGAGGCCGCAGCTGGAGTACTGTGCGCAGTTTTAGTTGCCGCACTTGTGCAAGGATATTTTGGCCTTGGAGGGAGTGCAGAGGAGGTTCACTAGGCTGATATCGGAGATGAGGGGGTTAGACTATGAAGAGAGACTAAATAGACTGGGTCTGTACTCGGAGTTTAGAAGGATGAGGGGGGATCTTATAAAGACGTATAAGATAACAAAAGGGATGGATAGGGTAGAGGTAGAGAGATTCTTCCCGCTCAGAAAAGATAGCAGGACTAGAGGGCACAGCCTCAAGATGGGGGGGGCGGGGGCGGAGGTGGTGGTGGGGTGCAGTTTAAAACAGAGTTGAGGAGGAACTTCTTCAAAGGGTGGTGAATCTCTGGAATTCTCTGCCTGTTGAAGTGGTGGAGGCTACCTCGCTAAATATTTTTAAAGATGTGGGTAGATAGGTTTTTGGCAGATAAGGGAATTAAGAGTTATGGGGAGAAAGTGGGAAAGTGGAACTGAGCCACTTCAGATCAGTCATGATTTATTGAATGGCGGGGCAGGCTTGAAGGGCTAGATGGCCTACTCCTGCTCCTACTTCTTATGTTCTAATCTGATTCACACTATCTAAAAGCTTGGGGATTCAAATTCCATAGGAACTTTTAAAAGTCAATCGGACATGCATTTGAAGAGAACTAATTTTCAGGGTTACTGGGAAGAAAACTGGTGTGTAGGACTAAATTTGACAGTTTTTTTTAAAAGAACTATCACAGAGCATGACAGATCAAATGATTTCCCTGTAAAATTATTTTCCAAATAGAAAGGGATGGAATCTGGAAATTAATTCAACTTGGAGCTATAAAAATAGCTGTGTATTGAACAAGTTAGCATGGATTACAAAATGAAATTAGGCTTGTTAGCTGCAGACTTTAAGAGCTGTCAGTACCACAAAACATGATTCCCACTCAAATTAGAATGAGTTTTTGAATTTGTCAGTATTAGCAAACACCAATGAAAGAATTCATTTTTTTAAATAATTGACAGTCTCATTAATGGTATTACATTTATTTTTATTTTTAAAAAAAATGGCTGTTTCTTTGAGGTTCATTTAAAACTGGTAAATAAAGTTCAATAATGACATTACTTTACATTCATGAAAGACAGAATCACACTTGCTAAACAACAGCAGCTTGACAAATGTGGATCACAATGGTGCTTTAGAGCAATCTCGATTTAAATGTAGTTTCCAGTGCAAGTCAAAACACACTAGCTTCTATTATAATTTAAAACTAACTGAAAATGATATTTGTTTCTATTGATAGTTTTACAGTCTGAAAATAATTATAGCTCATTGTATTGTAGTTTGCAACCTCACCTTTTCCAAATATTTGGCAAAAATCTGCACATATCGATTTAGTGTTTAAACCCCAAGGGGTAGAGAGGCAGGTACTATTCAGAAACCATGTACACAAATTTAGTGCAATTCGGACATTTGCGACTTTGACTTATTCTAATCACCTAGAACATGCCATGCAAGTGGCCGAATGTACAAAATGAATACATTTATTTTAGATTTCCAGCATGAGTAAAAGTAGAAAATGCTGGAAATACTCAGCAGGTCAGGCAGTATCGAAGAGAGAGAAAGAGTTAATGTTTCAGATCAATAGCCATAAATCAGAACTAGAAAAAAAGTTAGGGATTTTACAGTCAAGTATGTCTAGATGGGGATGGGGTGGGACAGGAAAGGAATGATCTTTTATGGGGTGGAAAGCAGAGTGATTAAATAATAAAAAAGACAGTGCAAAGCAAAAAAGGGGCTGGTAATGATGCATGAAAAAGGGGAGTTGTAAAGGAGCTGTAAATATTAACAGTAGAATGATTACCAGTACTGGCTCTTTGCAACAAATATAGAAGCAGTGGTTATGAAGATAACTTACCGAACTCACTGAGTTCAACAATTTCAGATTATAACATCACTTCCACATTTTCCAGACAGCTGTTGTTATTTAAAGCCCCTGGGACTATTTGATTCTTTAAAGAAAAACTTGCACTTACACAGCACCTTTCACAACTTCAGTATGGAGGAAGCACTTTAAAAAAATACATTATTACTGTTATAATGGTCACTGTTGTAATGTGCTTGTCCCATTACCACTCCTTTTGCCTGGCTCCATCATCCCTTTGTCATTTAAAATCACTCTTGCCTACCAATGTATTACATCCCTTTCCTGTTGTTCTTTCCTTTCCTTGTTTAAAAGGCTGTTAAAATCTAACCGTATCAAATGAAACCTTAAATCTGTTTCTCTTTCCAAAGATGCTACTAAATATTTCCCACATTTTCTGTTTTCAGTTTTGTGTTCTTCAGGTTCTGTTGGGATGTGCTACAACTTCTGGGATGAATTCTGCAATCCAACATTCATCTATGGTACATGTAATACACTGATTTTAACACTGGATGTCTGCTGTTTCCAGCAACAAGACAGGTAGGCAACATCCAAATGAATGACACTTTATTGGCTAATATCATCCTGCCAAGTTGAAATTTGATTTCACTTGAATTTATGACAATACTAAAAATATTACCACTAATAACCAAATATTCAGGGTATTCAGCGTAAACCATTCTTGGGTTTAGTTTGTAACTAGGCTTGTGTAAGCATGACTTTACTAAGTACTCTGGCTGAATAATGAGAACACATTTTGATACATGGAGTACAGTTACTTTTTAAATATTACATTGTCATCAGCACTGCATTCAGTACCTTCTGTTCTTATTTTGGTGGACATTGTCAGGAATAATGATACAGCAAGAATAACTTAAAAGTAAAAAGAGGTCAAGAAAAAAGTCTCCAATCCAGTCCTGTTGTATTGCAACAATCCTTTATATATAGTTACTTTTTCCATTTCTTTCTAAAAGCTCCTTGACCATTTTCTCCAATGAAAAGAGGTGTTCATCTGTATCTTCTGGAACAAGCTTTCGTAAGGAGTTGGCAAGTTCAAACAAGTACTCTGTGTTCCTTCCACTTTGCCCAACAGCATTTAAAATCTGCAGAGCCATGTCTTCCAAGGGTGCTGGGCCCAAATAATTGGGATTATCACATGTTCCTATATATTGTATCACAGGAAAAGGATCTATTGAAGTATCCTTAGGATAAAATGTGACAGTAATGGTCCTGTAACCGTCTTTTTCACGAAAGTCAAGATATTCCTTCACCTCGTCTTCCTTTCCATCTGGAAGCTTATAAACCACACCCCACACAAGGCCCTGAATGTAAACATACAATATGGTAATACATTTGTCCAAAAGAAGAATACATCTTATCCAATAAAGAATTCCACTGGTTTATTGCAGATAGCAAGTTTAACCAGATATACAAACTTCACAAACATGGAATGGGCTATTTGAACTAAAGATATTTGTGGTTGCATTATGGATAGGTGAGCAATTAATTATATATGTTTACCATTGTAAATATTCGTGTTTTGAATTGAGGAAATTTGCACCCTTTTGTCCTCAATTAACATGGCAGATTCTAACCCAGCTCAAACTGCTCCATACAAGTGACTATATTGCCACACACAATGTACAAAGGATTAATATTCATGAAACTTCAGTTTACCAGTCCACCTCCATTCTTACCTGAATCAATTCTCCTTCAGACAGACAGAATTGCTTAGCATTCCCTCTGGGGGAAGTCTTTGTATGTAATATGCATCACTCTCAATCTCTTGGTTGAGATCAGAAACTCAACAAGGAACAAAATGCTTCAGAATTCTTAAAATATACAGAATTTACACGGATCCAACAAAGTGTTTTGTGAAAGCTCTCACCAAAATAATCAAATTCAACTGAAAGCTTATCTTTATAGATAGGAAGAATGGTAGGAAGGACTATTACTTACGGGGCGAAAAACTGCAGCAGGCGATGGTGCAGAGGGACCTCGGGGTCCTTGTGCATGAATCGCAAAAACCCAGCTTGCAGGTGCAGCAGGTGGTCAGGAAGGCAAATGGGATGCTGGCCTTCATAGCAAGGGGGATTGAATATAAAAGTAGGGAGGTCTTGCTGCAGCTGTATAGGGCATTGGTGAGGCCGCAGCTGGAGTACTGTGTGCAGTTTTGGGCACCGCACCTGCGCAAAGATATTTTGGCCTTGGAGGGAGTGCAGAGGAGGTTTACTAGGCTGATACCGGAGTTGAGGGGGTTGAGCTATGAGGAGAGGCTGAATAAACTGGGCTTGTACTCGTTAGAGTTTAGAAGAATGAGGAGAGATCTCATTGAGACATATAAGATGATGAATGGGATGGATAGGATAGAGGTGGAGAGACTCTTCCCGCTCAAAAAAGACAGTAGGACTAGGGGGCACAGCCTCAAGATAAAAGGGGGGCGGTTTAGAACGGAGTTGAGGAGGAACTTCTTCACTCAAAGGGTGGTGAATCTCTGGAATTCTCTGCCCGTTGAAGTGGTGGAGGCTGCCTCGCTAAATATTTTTAAGACGCGGGTTGATGGGTTTTTGATAAGAGAGGGGATTAAGGGTTATGGGGAGAAAGCGGGAAAGTGGAACTGAGCAGCGACAGATCAGCCATGATCTTATTGAATGGCGGGGCAGGCTGGAAGGGCTAGATGGCCTACTCCTATTCCCACATGATGCAATCAGGGGTGGATGGGGGGGGGGGGGGGGGGGAGGGAAATCAAGCTTTTGTAGCATCTCTTTCAAAAGAAAACTTAAGATCTCAGTAAACACACTTATGAAACTACTATTGATAACCATCACATTCAAATAGGGAATAATTCTGACACATTAAATCAAAATGGTGTTTAGCTTTACACAATCAAAGGTGGCAGAGAACAGATAGCCTCTGGCCTATCACTGAATAGGTTCTGTTACTGTTTAGAGAATAACTATTTGATGTGCTGTGGTTCATCTGCAGGAGATCAGCATTCTACAATTATTTACATTTTCTGCCAATTTAATGTGTTTGGAGCAGAAAACACACAACCATCCAGAAATGATGGCAGTGTTTATATTACTGAACCATGATTCAAATCCCACCACAGCAGCTGGGGACTTGAACTTCAGTCAATTAAACAGAAAGACAGTATCAGTAATAGTGACCATGAAACCAATAGGTGGTCAAAAATGCCCATCAGATTTTCTAATGGCTTAAGGGGGGAGAAATCTGCTGCCTTGTCTGTTCTGGTATGATTCTAAGTCAACAGCAACATGATTGATTCTGAAATGGCCTAGCAAGTCTCTCAGTTTTATTAAACTGCTGGAAATTTACATGTCAAAGACACCTAATTAGCACCTTCAAGAGCAATTAGGAATGGGCTGTAAATGTTAGCCTTGATGCGGAGATGCTGGTGTCGGACTGGGGTAAGCACAGTAAGTAGTCTCACAACAGCAGGTTAAAGTCGAGTAGGTTTATTTAGTAGCACAAGCGCTTTTGCAGCGCTGCCCCTTCGTCAGGTGAGTGGGAGTTGTGTTCACAAACAGGGCATATAAAGACACAAACTCGGTTTACAAGATAATGTTTGAAATGCGAGTCTTTGCAGGTAATCAAGCCTTAAAAAGGTACAAACAATGTGAGTGGAGAGGATTAAGCACAGGTTAAAGAGATGTGTATTGTCTCCAGCCAGACTTGCCTGGGTTTGCAAAACAGGACTTAACAATTTTAGTTTTTATCTCAGATTTCCAGCATCCATAGTATTTTCAACCTCTACTCTCCTCTCAAAAGTACTCAGTAATCCAGGATCATCTCAGAATGAAGAGCTAAACTTTGGGTTTGTTTCCTTATTATGAACCCCCTTCTTAAACATTTTTCCCGTCCTCATCCCACCCTCAACAAACAAGTGTAAAGGAGTTCATGCATTAAATTGATTAAATCTGTTGCCTCTTGTTACCCCATTCCTCTTGCCCAGCATGCTAAACCCAACCAGACTTTGCCTTCCTACCCTGGCTTGAACGTATATATTTCCCCATTATCTTTGCCTCGCTCATCTTGTCCATGAGATCCATTATCTGCTCCTTTTCAGCATTTTCAGTGAACTGTAATCACCCACTTTCCTATCTTGGTTGCTATACCGAGTTATTGGTTTCAAATTGTTGTTATTGCCCCTCATCGAGACATTCATCCTTGACTCCTCTGATGAGGCCATCTTCAACATCTCGTCCCTTGTTTTGTTCTTCTCGTCTCTTAAAGACTGTGCCCATTTTACTTCAAACTGCATTTCTGAACTATAGGTTTTGAGCCCTGACAAGTACTAGAACAGTTCTAATCAGTTGCAAATTACACATTCTGACTGGGATCATGGTGCACTATCCCTTCTCTTCCTGTCTGCACCCATGCCATCCTGTTCCAATGCCTCTTCTCATTATCCAGCTTAGTGAGACTTCTTTTAGTTGCACTTTTACTTATCATGAAGATATGGATATCCACTCAGGATGTTATGGGGCACTGGGGTGGGTGGATGATGGTAACCATCTCAGCTCCTCCAGTTGAACTGGTTTCACGAACACAAAGGCGAGATTGAAGTTCTGGCCGTCCTGATGAGCAGCATTTGACCATACAATTCAATATTAGCCAGAGAATCTCTTATTTCTGTTTGTAGCCCTGCATGCCAGTCTAGAGCTCCCATAGATCCATCCTTGGTACTCTTCTATACCACATCTACATGTGAGAATTCAGGTTTTATATTATGTAAATAACATCTAGCAATATTGCATCACCACCTCTACATGCTGTCAATTCATTTATCAAACTGTCAGGACTGGATGTGACACAATTTCAGCCAAATAAACATTGCAAGACCATAACCCTTCTTTGGTCTCCACCACAAACGATGTTGCCCAATCCATTCTAAAGTCCTCCATGGCCAGCCAGGTTGAAAAATGGCAAACTTAAGAAAGTTGAGATAAAGAAAAGTGAGAAATTAAAGCCTTGTTAGTCTAACATCTTGGGTGATTACTGGAATCAATAAGGTCAGAGTGACTGAGCACTTGGAAAAAACCTGATTAAACAGCTAAAATGGATTTGTAAGAGGGTAGATTACGTCTAACAAACTTAATTGAATTGTTAGAGAAAGGAACTGAAATACTAGACAATGGAATATTTCTTGATGTAGTTAATGTAGAATTTCGGCGGGGTGGGGGGAGCATTTGTTAAGGTTCCAAATTGAGACTGTTAGTTAAATTTCAAGCTTGTGGAATTGAAGGCTAATTGAGATTATTTAAGTGATAGAGAATGGAGTGCACTAATGAAGGATATACACTCAAAAGGGAAGAAAGTTTCACAATGATCTTGCTGGAATCTCAATATATTCAAGCATGTTGATGTCAAAAGATTGGCAAATATACTATGTAGATTGCAGCATAAAAAATTACGAGGAGATATTGATGGATTAAGTAAACAGACAAAAAATGTGACAGGTGAATTTTAATGCAGACTAGAGATAATCCAATTTAGACTAAAAAAGCATTATTTAAATGATGAACAACAGTGGATGTCCAAAGAGATTTCAAATTTTCTTGTATTCAAATCACTCCATAACTTTGCTCCTGTAACTTTCCCCAGCCTTGCAAATCTGTATACTCATCTTGCCTTTTACATAGTACAAACTTCAAAATTGCCAAACCACGAATGGCTATATCTTCAGTTTCCTGGGCCCTAATTTTAGCACTTCCTCCCTCAGCCTCTGTCTTAAGATGTGCCCTAAAATATATCCATTTGATCAAGCTTTTGGTCACATTATCAAGCAAAATTGGAGAGCCAATGTTCCATTTAATAGCCTTGGGATGATTTACTATATTATGGTGCTACATAAATATCAGCTGTTGTTGAACGATAGTATGTTATAGATGTAACTTGGTGCATTGTTCAGATCATATTGAGCAAAGCAATGCTCTCACGTGATACTTTTTGGGGATTTTTTTTTAAAAAAAGAGGCCTTCAAATGGCAAATGCAGAGTGAGCATTACAAAAGAATAGTCACACAATTTGAAACCAGTCTGCCTTGCAGGATCTATAGTTGCCATTTATCACCACTACATTCCTACTAAGAAAGGCAGAATCAAAGCAAAACCGATGATTAGGGTGAAATGAAAGGATAGACTGTCAAGACTGACATTAAACACCCCGTGGGCAGAAAATACAGAAACAGCAAATTTTGCAAAATCTTTCAATGATTTACAATTATGAAGCATTTTAACAGAGAAAATGAGTAGCACGGTAACACACTGATTAGCACTGCTGCTTCACAGCTCCAGGGACCTGGGTTTGATTCCTGGCTTGGGTCACTGTCAGTGTGGAGTCTGCACATTCTTCTCGTGTCTGCGTGGGTTTCCTCCGGGTGCTCCAGTTTCCTCCCACAGTCCAATGATGTGCATGTTAGGTTGATTGGCCATGCTAAAAATTGCTCCTAGTGTCCTGAGATGCATAGGTTAGAGAGATTAGCTGGTAAATATGTAAGGTTATGGGGGTAGGGCCTGGGTGAGATTGTGGTCAAAGCAGACTCAATGGGCCAAATGGCCTCTTTCTGTACTGTAGGGTTTCTATTATTTCTATGACATAAGGATCTTCACAGAGGTGACAGCTAAAGGAGAGAGAGAGAGAGACAGGTTGGGTAGGCATAGGTTTACTTAAAGTGGTGACTTTTTAGGAGGGCTATAGAGAAAGAAGGGAAATAGAAAGACAATGAACTGAATGGAGAGAATTTCATGGGAGAACAGGCAACTAATATGTTAAGTTGCATCGAGAACTAACTGGAACACGGTAGAAAAAGTGGATTTGGATTTGTTTGGAGGTCGGTTACCAGTGATCCTGCAAAGCTTGATGTTGGAAACTTTGCTCTTTAGTATTTTTGTTACCTTCAAATGTCATAACATACAAGGCTATGGGCCAAGTGTGGAAAGTGGGGTTAATGTAGATTTAGTGTTGTTTTTACTGGTGCAGACTCAATGGGCTGAAGGGTCTCTTCTGTACTGTATGACTCTGATCTAGATTGGGATAGGATCTGCTAGACATGAAAAGTTGTGTAAATGGCATGATTGTAGATGGCACTTAATTGCTTCAGGTCAATCCTGATTTGATTGGCAAGTGATGTTTAACTGGGAAAAGTGCAGTGTTGTGCATGTGAGTGGGATAAATAATAAAAAAAAGTGCTCACTTTAGAGAAGAGCATTAAATTGGGCAGAGAAAGAGATCTGGATATTCCAGTGCATAGATCTGTAAAGACTCATGTACAAGCCATCCAGTGATAGCCAGAGTGAGGTGCATTTATGATGATGGGAACATTTAATCATTAATACCCAACATAAGGACATCAAGCAGTTAATAAAGAACAAAGCACGGGAAACAGGCCCTTCGGCCCAAGGAGCCCACGCCACCATTTTAACATTGAGTACCCTCCTCTACCCATGACCTTTGTCTACACCTATTGGGGAAGATTGAGGGAAGACTAATTTAGGGACAATTTGTTACACCAATCAGCCTAAGAGCATGTTTTTTGGAATGTGGGAGGAAACCAGAGAACCCAGAGAAAACCCACGCAATCATGGGGAGAATGTGCAAACTCCCGCAGACACTGGCCCAAATCCATGTATCTACACAGCAAACAGTGATAGTCACCGAGCTGTCATGTTGCCCGTCAGATGGTCCAGTTTAACCGTACACTAATGATGTGAAGCACTAGGCAACTCTTGAAGCAACATCCAAGAGCAGCCATCGCACGACCCACCGCATGTATGCCCCTTGTTGGTCAACAAGGTGGATCGAATATTTTAACACAAGGTTTTAGAAAAAAAATTAAGCATTTAAATCATAAATGTAAAGCTTATAAGCTTGCCAGTATTCGATTGTAAAACTCAAGGATTAATTGTGTCAGTGAATTAACTAAAATGTGAAAACTTGACTACAATATAAATTTATCATGGTAGTTATGAAATCATACATTGTTTAGAAGAACAAATTATATAATATTGTATTCTAGAACAGGGAGTTCATCCTGGGAATTCTACCAGATGACTGGGCCCTCCTTCAGTAGAAAAAAATTTTTTGACTACCCCACAAAATGCTGAATAAGTTAAAATTATAGTTTTGTATCACTAAGCAACCAGGAAGCCATTTTGATCAAGTAGTATGCTTTCAAGAGTTGAATGAACAAATGGCAAACTATTATTTTAAGGTGTCAGATTACAATCCGATTTAAGAACGTTGTCACGAATAGATTAACAAGTTGAATATTAAATGACATCATGTTAATTGCTGGGTTTAAGAATTGTATAATCGCTCAAGTTTTTGGCACAAAAGTGGATATCTGCGGAGAAAGCTCAGAAGAGTAGTGTGTCATTGAGCCTGCCTTGCATCCTCCCGTCAGCCAAAGTTTTTGTTTATCTGTCTATTGTATGTTTTTGTTTTGTATTTTCTATGTTTTAATAAAACTAGTTTTAAATATAAAATGTCATTATGCTTTAAAGACTGAGTTTCGTTTACCTTTACAAGAGTTTATTTAAAGTTGCTTTTTAGAACTTTCTAAAATAATCTGGCCACCAAAACAGAACTCCCCCACTACAATTTATAATACAATTAAAAAACAAAGTATACTATTTTATCCTTGTACGTTATTCTAACGGTGGCCAAACCATAAATGTCTCCAGTTTTGATCTTCTCACAT
The DNA here is from genome assembly GCF_965287045.1 of Carcharhinus amblyrhynchos. Classification (NCBI taxonomy): domain Eukaryota; kingdom Metazoa; phylum Chordata; class Chondrichthyes; order Carcharhiniformes; family Carcharhinidae; genus Carcharhinus; species Carcharhinus amblyrhynchos. The sequence continues at coordinate 43,146,485 of NC_137335.1, forward strand.
ATCATGTGGTAGAGACTTTGGGAAGAGAGCATCACTTCATGCCTAGCTTGAAGCATCTTAGTGTGGGACAGGGTGGGCACTGCTGTAGTAGCTGTAGGAGCTGCAAGGACATGGATCAAATTAAAGACATTTTCATGAGACTTTCTGCTAAATCAACCAGTATTAGATTAAAATCCTATGCAATAAACAAGCATACTGAAGTCTGATGTAGTTCCCTCTGCCTTCCAAGTCTGGATGCTGACAAATGCAGGTACTGTATTTTGCTGCAAAGTTTGTTATTTGAGAGTTTAGATTTGACCAATATGCAATTCTATAAATTTAAAAGAATTCTGCTATTTTGCACGTTTAATCAGCTAATAAATATACAATGGCTTGTTGTCCCTATGCAGAGGCTCAAATATTTCAGATACTTTTAATGAACGCACAAAAAATCTTAAACTGAAGAACTGATTTACAATTATACATTATTCTTTTACCTCGGGGTCTTCAACAAGTGTGACAACTCTTCCAGGCTACAGGGATGGAATAGAAATACATAAAGTCTTAAGACGTGTATAATCACACAATTTAATTATAATCTGATTAAGGACAAGCTAACATTGGTCTAATTTTAAAAGACATCAACATAAAAAAAACCTTGCATTTCAACGAAACTGACATATTTGGGCTCCAAATACTACAGTTCCAGTAACAAATGCATGACTTAAAACGCAAATTTTATTAATTACAGAATACATTGTAACTTGTCCTTTCAGAAACCATTCTGCAGATTGCTTATTTGTCCATTCTCAGACAATAATAGTAATAAGATTATCTCACTATTCACAGGTAAAGTCAGTCACTACATTCTATATTTTAAATTATACTTAGCATTGCACATTTGAATGTACTAAATCTTAACCCATGTGCTATTATGAACATCTAATTAGATGTATTCTAACATGTTCTCTAAGTTTATTCTATCTGTACAATAATTTTAGCATTTTACTTCAATAGAAATCAATCTGGGGTGGGGTGCTGATGCAAATTTTAATTTTATTAATTAACACATTGATTATAAAGCAAAATATATTGTCTAAGGTCTGGGACTAGCAAGTCATAAGTGGCAAATTCGAATTTCACCATGACAGGTTAAGAAAATGAATTCATGTAGTTCTGGTAATTTATAGACTAATGAACTTTTGTAAGCAAGAACCCAATTGGTTCACTCAATTTACTACTCCCATCTGATTCAGCCCAAATGGGAATCCAGTTCCACACTCCCACAGGCAACTAGAGACGAGCATAAATACTCCTGTGCCAGTGTCAATCACATTCCAAGACCCGCAAATATTTGATTGCCTTAATCTGATATTTCTGGATTATAAATGGTAGATATATTCACAATACAATACCTGTGATAAACATGCTGCTTTCAATAATCAATAAACACCAAGTTGTAGATGTCACATACAGAAAATGTTTTAGTTTATTACATCTTTGAACCACTCCTATCAACATCCTGGGGTTAACACTGAGCAGAAATTGGACCATCCATAAAAACAGTGTGGCAACAGAGGAGGTCAAAGATAGGGAATTCTGCAACAGGTAAATTCACCTTCTGTCTCCACAAAAGTCTGCCCATCACCTACAAGGCACAAGCCACAGTGTGATAAAATAATCGCCACATGCCTGGATGAGAGCAGCTCCCACAACGCTCAAGCTCAATATAGGTCAGGACAAAGCAGGCCACTTGACAAGCTTAAACATTCACTCCCTCCACCGCCAATACAGTGATAGCAGTGTGTACCATCCACAGGATGCACTGCAGGGACTGACCAAGCCTCATTTGACAGCACCATCCAAATCCACAACCTCTACCACCTAGAATTGTAAGTGCAAGACACATGGGAAGACCACCACCTGCAAGATCCCTTCCAAACCACACATCATCTTATCTTGGAACTGTACCACTGTTCTTTCACTCTTGCTGGATCAAAATCACTTCCTCATAGCACATGGGTATACCTGCACTAGGTGGACTGCAGCAGTTCAAGCTCACCATCACCTTCAAGGATAACAAATGTCAGCTTTGGCAGCAATGCCCACATTGTGAAAGAATACCAAAAAAATCCCCAGAGAAAATGTACAACAAAAGGTCTGTCTTTGCACTAGAAAAAGAACTGAAAAACCAAGTACAATTCTCATTTTGACTGAAGAATTACAACACAAGCAGTAATTCTCCACTCAGGAATTCAAGTCATGTCAGAGTTTGAATCAAGACTGAACTGTGGTATGGAGCAGTCCTTTTGGTACGACCAAAACCGCATCAGCAAGCGAGTTATTGGTGTGTGGTCTTTACAGAACTGATGATGATTGGAAATTGGCTATTGGACAGTATTTGACCTGCTTTGTTGCAGTGCAAGTCTGAACCAGTATATCTGATACAGAACAAATAATTAAAACTAAAAGCTTTAATTTTGTATATGTCTATACAAAGACATATTGTATGTCTTTAATAAAGACGCATGATTGTTAAACCTCGAGTTATTTGAAAATGTCAAACAAAATGATAGTGCACTTCCATAATGGGTTCTCTCCTCAAACATTCCTAATTGAGATAAAAACCTGAATAAAATAGCCCAAGGTATAATATTGAGCTTCAATAAACAATTCCAAGTTGGGAAGTTTTGAAAGGCTTCATGCAGGGTTCAATGCTTGGGATATATGCTTTTCTCATCTTCATTCCTGTCATGAATATTGAAGTGAAATACAAGCTGCTCAAACTTAACAGCACTAACATAGGGAAAGATAGAAGATAAGAGGTAAAAGCCATTCAGCCCCTCAAGTCTACAGTGCCATTCAATATGATCACGACTGATCAACAGTAGAGAATTCCAAAGATTAATGATTGAGAAGAAATTCTGCAGGAGAGGCTGAATAAACTAGGCTTGTACTCGTTAGAGTTTAGAAGAATGAGGGGAGATCTCATTGAGACATATAAGATGATGAATGGGATGAATAGGATAGAGGTGGAGAGACTCAGCTGGAGTACTGTGTGCAGTTTTGGGCGCCGTACTTATGCAAGGATATTTTGGCCTTGGAGGGAGTGCAGAGGAGGTTTACTAGGCTGATGCCGGAGTTGAGGGGGTTGAGCTATGAGGAGAGGCTGAATAAATTAGGCTTGTACTCGTTAGAGTTTAGAAGAATGAGGGGAGATCTCATTGAGATGTATAAGATGATGAATGGGATGGATAGGATAGAGGTGGAGAGACTCTTTCCGCTCAGAAAGGAACTGTGGAACTGAGCCACGACAGATCAGCCATGATCTTATTGAATGGTGGGGCAGGCTCAAAGGGCTAGATGGCCTACTCCTGCTCCTATTTCTTATGTTCTTATGTACTCTTCCCGCTCAGAAAGGACAGTAGGACTAGGGGGGCACAGCCTCAAGATAAAGGGGGGGCGGTTTAGAATGGAGTTGAGGAGGAACTTCTTCACTCAAAGGGTGGTGAATCTCTGGAAATCTCTGCCCATTGAGGTGGTGGAGGCTGCCTCGCTAAATATTTTTAAGACGCGGGTTGATGGGTTTTTGATAAGCGAGGGGATTAAGGGTTATGGGGGAGAGGGCGGGAATGTGGAACTGAGCCACGACAGATCAGCCATGATCTTATTGAATGGCGGGGCAGGCTCGAAGGGCTAGATGGCCTACTCCTGCTCCTATTTCTTATGTTCTTATGCTCATTTATATACTGAAGGGGAGAACTCATTCTGAAATGGTGCCTCCCTTGCTCTTGATTCCCCTACAAGAAAAATCATCCTTTCAATATCTAGCCAATCAGGCCCCTTAGAATCTTTTGTTTCAATATGGTAACCTCTTATTCTTCAAAATTCCATGCGTTTACGCCCAATCTTATCTCATGATATTATCTTCATCCTAGAAATCAACCTAGTGTACCTGCTCTGAACAGCGTCCAATATATGTATATCCCTCCTTAAATAAGGATACTAAAACTGTAAACAGTCCTCTAGGTACATTCTCATTAATACCCTATGCAATGGTAAGGAGTCTCACAACACCAGGTTAAAGTCCAACAGGTTTATTTGGTAGCAAACGCCACTAGCTTTCGGAGCGCTGCTCCTCCGTCACCTGACACAGGAGCAGCGCTCTGAAAGCTAGAGGCGTTTGCTATCAAATAAACCCGTTGGACTTTAACTTGGTGTTGTCAGACTTCTTACTGTGTTTATTCCAGTCCAATGCCGACATCTCCACATCATGACTATGCAATGGTAGCGAGGCTTCCCTACTTTTATGTTGCGCCCTCCTTGCGTTCTGGAACTCCACTTGCCTGACGAAGCGGCAAACCCGGAAAGCTTGAGATTACTATCAAATAAACCTGTTGGACTTTAACCTGGTGTTGTCAGACTTCTGTGTTTACCCTAGTCCAACGCCAGCATCTCCACATCATCACCCTATCCAGTACACACAGCATGATGCTGTTTTTAAATGTAGATGCCCTAATTGTTCAGAGCTTGATTAGCGCCCAAGTTATGGAACCAAGCACCTCCTGAAGATGGGAGCTGCTTGCAGAGCACCAGCAAAGGCAGATGGCAACCTTGTTGGGGGCCTCTTCAGCTAAGGGCAGCAAGGTGGCATAGTAGTCAGCACTGCTGCCTCACAGCACCAAGATCCTGTGGTCAATTCTGGCCGTTGGTGACTGTGTGGAGTTTGCATGTTCTCCATGTGTCTGCATGGGTTTGTTCTGGGTGCTCTGGTTTCCTCCCACAATTCCAAAAGCTTGCAGGTTAGGTGGACTGATCATGCCCCTTAGATTAGCAATGATAAGTGAGTGAGGTTTCAGGGACAGGGTGAGGGAGGGGCCTGGATAAAATACTCTTCAGAGAGCTGATGCAGACTCAATGGGCTGAATGGCCTCCTTTTTGCACTGCATGAATTCTAAAGAGATGGAACGAGCAGGCAGCTCCCTACAGGGAGCGTTGCATCAATGAAGAAGAAAGGGGGTTTAATCAGAAGAATGAAGGTTTTGTACTTGCATTAACACAGCGTTAACTAAATAGACAAAACAGATGGACAAAAACTTTACTTAGCCCCACAGTGACCGTGACAGCAGTGCTGCTTCACTGAAATAAAGTTCAAGAATTCAATTTTGCACCAACAGGCCCCTTGACAAGCTCCTTAAGGAATCTGAAGGCTCCATAACTGAAGACAAGCAGATGTCCGGTTCCTCCCCTGCCAGTCTTTCAATATTACAAATTGACCAAGGGCACTGGGATTCCAAGATGATTGTGAGGACTGCAATTATGAAATTGCACCCACAACAGGCTCCCCACTTTGCGGCTCTTTGAAAATCTAGCCCTTTTGTACACTCCTCACAACTTGCTTTCCTACTCATCTTTATCCTGTCAGCAAACTTGGCAACAATACATGCCATCTCTCAACCAATGCATTAATATAGATGGTAAATAGTTGAGACCCCAGTACTGATCCCTATGATACAACACTAATCAAGCTTTGCAAACCTGAAAATGACTCATTTATCCCGACTTTGTTTTTTGTTGTTAGCCATATCCCTCTATACTAATCTTACCCATTGGACAAGATTGGTATAGAAGGCTATGGGCCAAACATGGGCAATTAGGGCTAGCTTAGTGGTTAAAAGCAGCATGGACAAGTTAGGCTGAAGGACCCGTTTCCATGCTGTAAAACCTCTGACTCTAATTTGCTACCCACGCTAATATATTGCTCCTAACACAAAGCTCGTAGCTTGTGTAGTAACCTTTTAAGTGGCACGTTATTGGGTGCCGTTTGGAAATCCAAGTAGAATAGTTCTACTGGCTTTCCTTTATTCACAGTAAGAAGCCTCACAACACCAGGTTAAAGTCCAACAGGTTTATTTGTTAGCACAAGCCACAAGCTTTCAGAGCGCTGCTCCTTCATGAGGTGAGGGGAGTTCCGTTCACAAACAGGGCATATAAAGACAAAACACAATTTACAAAATAACGGTTGGAATGTGAGTCTTTACAGGTAATCGAGTCTTAAAAAGGTACAATGAGTGGAGAGAGGGTTAAGCACAGGTTAAAGAGATATGTATTGTCTCCAGCCAGGACAGTTAGTGAGATTTTGCAAGCGCAGGCAAGTCGTGCGGGTTACAGATAGCGTGACATGCACCCAAGATCCCAGGTTGTTTGGAGCACTGCTCCTTCATCAGGTGAATGCCCACTCACCTGATGAAAGGGCAATGCTCCAAAAGCTCATGTTACCAAATTTGTTGTGAGCCTGATAGTAGTATGAATTTCTAAACGCCCGATTACTTCCTTAATCTTGGATTCCAGCATTTTGCCAATGATAGATGTTGGGCTAACTGAAGTTTCCTGTCTCTTTCCTCTCTTGAGCAGAGGCATTACATTTATGGTTTTTTCAATCTACCGGGACCTTTGCAGAAGCTAAAAGAATTGTTGAACATTGTAACCAACATATAGCCACTTTTTTTTTTTAAAAAAAAGTATTTTTAGGATATAGGCTATCAGACTGGGCCAGTCCTACTTGCCCTTGCGAAGGTGGTGGTGAGCTATTTTCTTGGACCGCTGCAGTCCATGTAGTGCAAGTACATCAGTAACACTGTTAGAAAGACAGCTCCAGGATTTTGACTCAGCAACAGTGAAAGAATGGCAATATAGTTCCAGTCAGAACGGTGAGTGTCTTGGAGGGGAACTTGCAGGTGGTGTTGTTCTCATGCATCTGTTGTCTCATGTCCTTCTAGGTGGTAGAAATAATTTCTCATAAGATTACTCTAACTCTTTTTCCTTCAAATGTCAAATACCTTTGAATGGTCAGTTCCCAGCCTTGATCACTTTTCTGCAATTGCTATATCAAACCTACTTATTTTGTATTCTTACCATCAATTCATCGATCTTGTCATGAATGCTTTGTGTATTCAGTTAAAGAGCCTTAAATTCTGTCATTTTATCATTTTTCCCCTACTTGCTAGTGCAGTCTTATGTTTGTATGTTTTGTCCTTTCCAGTCACAGTCTGGTTATTATTATCTGTATCAATTCTCTGCATTATTGCCTTGTCTTTACTTATACATTTTCTAAACCTATCCAGACCATTTAGTTTAAAGTCTTCTCCATAGCCGTAATTTGATTTAATTGGCCTGGATACTAAACCTGGCAAATCAAATTCAAGAGAAACTCATGCCAATGGGACAGTTCACTCTTCCCTCATTACTGGTGCCAGTGCCCTATGAATCGAAACCCACTTCTTGAGCCATGCATTCAACTATCTGATCCCATTGGTCATAGACTAATTTTCTCATTCCTCAGGTAGCAATCCAAATTTTACCTTTGTGCTTCTGCTCTTTAAATTTAGTACTTAACTGCTCATACTCCCTCAACTGATGTTGCTGGTGGCCAAATGGATCAGGCCCAAGAGGGATGATATACTAATGACTTTTGGTGTATAAATACTGTAAGAATCAATTAAAAAAGATGATTCTAGATATATAATCAGAACATTAGAGTATAAGATACTGGAGTGTACTTCAGGAACATGTATGAATACTTGAGGGATAACAAAGGGGAAAAGATATACAGTGAAAAGGAATAAGTGACAAGGATTATTTAAATAAACCCAACTGTTTAATCTAGAAATGGAGAGACCTCTTAAAAACACAAAATATTAAATGGTGAAAAGATATTGCCTTTCAAACATTTCTCTTTAGCCTTAATTTGAAACACTGGATTCTGGGTAGAATCTTTACAATTTCTTTTATGTTCAGAAAAGTGACTAATGGCTTTTATTTTGAACTGCAATTCCACTTTGTACTCAGAATTTTTCACATTCCCGTGTTGCTGCCAATGCTTCTATTTTGATTGTGGTGTGTGTTTTTGTTCTGTCTCTGATAACTTCGAGGCGCAGTAAAATGGTCTAGGTCTGCCATCACTCTGCACCTGAAATAATACTGTTGCAGACCTGTTGACAATATATATGCTACTATGGCTTGTAATTCTGGGTCGTCATGTGCCAAAATTTCAGAGGAGATTAAGAAGTTCAATATTTTCAAAAGCATTTTGCTCGTCCACATTCCAGATTACTATTGACCCCTTCTCAGTTGTCTCAAAATACTTGTGGATCTCTGCAAAATTTGATAGGAACTTGCCTACTTAATTCTTGAAGAATCACTGAAGCTCAGTTATGTTCTTGTGGAAGCTGTTTACTTTTGTTCTTTGTGAAACAACTGTAATTTCAGTAGTTATACTACGTGACCTAAAATTTTAATCATAGGTTTAGCTCACGTTGTTCATTCAATATTAGGTCTGCATCATCTTAGATCATGCTCTTCTCTCATGGAGCCACGTACAAGGGTATGTCATCCAAATGGCATATTATCATGCCTTGTAGGATCAGACATTGCTCTATGGAAAATTTTAGGAGTGAATGTAATTTTAACTGGTAATCCAGTAAAAGAATAATGACAATTGTACTACAAATGTGGCCAACAGTCTGGATTCTTTGTCCAGAGGCAGCTGCCAAAATCCACCATTTGCATCAAATATGGTACACAAGAGTATCCTTGCAAGTTTGGTGATATTCTCATCCACTGAAGTCACTGGGTGGATCTCGCATTCCACTGTTTGTTTAGTTGAGTTAAATTCACACAGATTCTAATACAGCCATCTGGCTTTTGGATCATGACCATTGTTGTCTACCATTTTGTTGCATGGTGATCAATGAGATAGCTCCTTGCTGTTGATTCCATCCTTGACTGACGCATGCATGTGCGCTTTCCTGTGTCAAAAGGCAAACTGATTTAGCATCAGCCCTCAGGAGGTAGGGTATTTGGTCTTTCGTTTTCCTAGGCCTGTCAATAATTTTGAAAATTCATTTCAGAATGGGCTTCTGCGATGCTCATCAACTTCATAGTTTCAATTTTAAGCATACCTTTGTTTATTAGAGAGCATTCTTGATTTTGAAACGACAGTAAGGTTCGAAGATTTCTCTATTTTTATACTGCAACTTTTACATGAGTTGGCCTTTAACTTTCAACGTCATCTCACCAGAACTGTAATTTGATAGATGAAGGTGCAATGTAATCTGCTTGAGCTATTTTACTTTGTCTGATTGCTCCTGTTTAAATTTTAACTCTATGGGATGCTTATCTGTTTGAGTTTCAGACTCAGTCTTTATTTCCAGTTTCATTTACCTCCCCTTGATTCTGCCACTTGCTGTATTTGACTCTGCTTTAGTATTTTCTACTTCTTTAAAATTTTGTCAGCATTTTTGGGTGACAGTTTTGAAAGGTTTTTCCTTCCAATTGTGACACTGCTCCTTCTGCGAGACATTTCCTTGCTGTGTTGGTTGTTCCCACCACATTGGAGGTATTTCTGGATAGCAATTTGAGCACTTTCCCTGTTTTGGCAGGTTTAGGCTTTTGTGCACTCTTGTGGCCAACAAATTGAATGGTTTCACACGTTCTACTCTACAGGCTCTCATGTTCATCACAAACACTATTCTGAGTTCCTTTTGTCTCGTAATCGGCACTACTTGGTGTTGAATCCTCTTGTCTGTCGGAGGTCTGTTAATTCTTCAAAGACTTCTAGACAACTCTGTTACAAATCAATTCATCCCTCAAGATAATAATTGCAATTCCGTCAACCTGTATAGATCTTTAATGAAGAAGCTGTGCTTTTGCCTGATCTTTGACTTCTGTTAAATTTGATCCGTTTAATACAAGTTTCTGTGGACGCTGAAATGTGCATCAATTGCTTGCAGGACTGAAAGGAAACATAGGAGACGGCCTTTTGGCCCTTTGAGCACTTCTTCGTAAGAAGTTGAAGTCTCATCAACTCTCTGCCTTGCTGTCATGTTGTCAGCAATAGATCTTTTTTCTTTTGTAAACCAGAAGTAGTTCTATATTTCATGGGCTTCCAGATATCTCAGTTCTTGGCCATCATGAGCCTTCAGTGTTCCAAAATGGTTCTGCGAGTACAGTGTGGTTTCCATGCTTTGTCTGAGCTTTGGAATTGTTTGTTTCACTGGTGCTGCCTGTTGCTTTGGGTCTGTGCTCACTGCTGTCCGGACTCCAGGTCTGCATGTCTCAACTTGCATCTTCTGCATCCGGGATGCTCCAACTATCTGGTGAGTCTTGAATCTGTTCCCTCTTTCCAAGATTGCCGACTTGCTTGGTCTGTAGCAGATCAGGGTTCTTTAGGGTTGGTCTGATCTTTCAAAGTAAGCTGCTCGAGATTATAGTTTGTAAAACCATACCTCTATTTACACATTGAGATTGCTGCACAAAGTTGAAACTGCTCCCTCCATATCTCTTTCTTAATCATCATGTGATATTATATCACCACCATGTGCTACTTTGCTCTCACTCCCTTACCTTGGGCTCTGAGGATATTGCATCATCCTTATTGCTGCCCAGATGAGATCAGCCAATTTAATGTATCAGAACTAAACCCGAGATTGGTCTGCAAATACAGCACCCTGACTTTAAAAAAATGCAACTTACTTATCTCATTATTTCCTTATTCACACCTTTGATTTCAAACATAGATGAAGTGTTTGGGGATAACACTCTTGTATTGATCCAGCTAAAATTAATCTTTGGCTGCCCATTATTGCTAACCACATGCATAGTTTTTTTCTTCTCAACTCTACAAGTTTGTCAGCAAAGACAGGGCTGTGCTGAAGTAAACAGAACTAATCTGAACAGTAAGTATTGAGGTCTGAGTCATCATTGAGCAAATGTTTGGCATTTAATGCTAGACTTACAACACAGACAACAACATGCGAAGTGTTAACATTAATGAGGGAGCAATGCAGCTCAAAAATCCCATTAGATTAGCCAGAACACCAAAATGCCTTAAATTGACCAGGAGTTCATCTGCTATATTTTTTTTTGAACTACGGTTTGCATTTTTTGCTCGTCTGTCTTAAAGCTTCTTGGTATTGGGAGATTTTAAAATGGCTGAATGATTTAGTTACAATGATTATGTGGCATTTATCAGAAAGTTAAAGTCACTCTCCCAATTCTTGGCCTGGATTTTGCAGTCAGCAGTGAAGCAATGGTGGTCACTGTTGTGCCCCACAACTGAACAGCCTCAGATAGTGCCCATGTATGCATTTGTCATCACCTCCTACAGGTATTGGAACCAGCACCAACAGTTAATACAGCACTCCAGTCATCCTACATAGGGCATCTACACCAGTGGGCATGCAGACTCCTCTACAGAACAATACTGCAAACCCTGCATCCACTGAGCACACAGACAGAATGCTCCAGTTCATCCACCCTGAGAAAGTCGACACTGCTACCAACTGACAAAACTACACATCTTGGTGTTTGAGCAAACCAAATACATGGTTCCATCAAGGACTAGCCTTCAAATCTCATGTACCTACAACAAAAAGTGGAGGAGAGAAAAGGAGATGTGATGGGCTATGCATCAGCTTAATCTATGCCTCACTGTGTTATAGTTATGCATTGTTAGCCTGTTTAATTTGTACATTACAAAACGGCATGCACAGACTTAACTAAAAGAGGAACGTGGAAACTGAGGTGATGAAACAGGGTCATGTGTCAACCACATGGAAGTTGTCCCTAGGAGGGCAGGCAGAATACAAGCATGAAGTAGCTGTTTGTTATAATTCTGTCACCAGTGTCTGGGAACTCAACACATTTACAACAGTAACCAAGGAAGGTATTATTGGGGTAGATGAGTTTTCTTCAGACATGGTTTTAGCAGCTGTCGCAAAAACCAAGAACCAGCAACTGGTTATCCTGGTCATGGGCATTCAGCCTCTGATCTTCAGGTAAACATTCTCCAAGGCAGGCTTCACAACACATGACAACAGAGTCACTGAGCAGGGACTCACAGCCAAGTTCCACACATGAGGGCAGCCTCAACCAGGATCTTGGGTTCACGTCACACTATTTGTAACCCCTATGACTTGCCAGGGCTTACAACATCCATGGTTTCACTTTCTGTCCTGTCTGGAGACAATACACATCTCTTTAACTTATGCTTAATGCTATCTCCACTGACATTGTCTGCACCTTTTAAGACTTGATTAGCTATAAAGACTCACGTTCTAATCAGAATTCTGTAAACTGAGTGTGTGCCTTTATATGCCCTGTTTGTGATCAGAACTCCCCACTCACCTGACGAAGAGGCAAAGCCGGGAAAGCTAATGGCGTTTACTGCCGAATAAACCTGTTGGACTTTAACCTGGTGTTGTGAGACTTCTTACTATTCTATCCCACACCAGGAGGGACAGATCCTGTTTACACTACTCCAAATGCATGCCAAGCAGAAGTGTGACCACGTGGAGAAGGAAAAGGGGCATCCGACGGGGACAGACAGTTGGCTTCGGGGCAGGTGGAAATCTGTCACTTCACCGGGATTTAAACAGCCGCCACAACGGGGAGGGGGACACGGTTATTTGGATCAAATGTCAGCCCCCCATCCGCACCTGACTCACCCCTCACCTGACTCACCCCTCACCTGACTCACCTTGCCCGGGACGCCCCGGTGATCGGTGCTGCCCTGCCAGAAGCGACGGATGTAGCCCCGAATGTAACCCACTAACTTCTCCTGGTAGGGGAAATCTACTTTCCAAATCAGCGAGCCATAACCGAATATCCACATGTCTGTACACCCACCCCACAATAACTGGCTCCCGTGTCGGGAAACGACGCTGCTGAGCGACCCCGGCCACCACACCGTTTGCCAATTCCCTAACGGCGGGGCCTGGCCAGGGCGCAGGCGCACAGGCCCCCAGAGGCCTGACGGGAAATGAAGTTCTGTTTGTCACCTGACCTCCGGATCAATTCCCAGCAGGCCCCGCGCGCCGTCCGCCTCTGATTGGTTCCCCCTCAGCGTCAGCCAATGATTGAGGGCCATGCAGGAGCCAATCAGTTCCCAGGTACCGGGGCGCGCATGCGCAGGCGGGACGGCGATCGGAAGGCGAATTGTGTGAAAGGGACAAGGGGGGCAGGCCGGAGGTGATGATCCATACTTGAGGAGTTAACCAGTTCAGGCAGGAGGTTTTATCTTTATGCTGTTCAGTTTGGCTGTAATTTTGATGCGAAGTAAAAATTTGAGGAGTTTCGCGTTTGGGAAGATTCTTGTCACCTTTACAAGTCTGCAGCGGATTTCAGATCTGCGTTAAACCATTTGGCAGCGATAGAAATCATAGAAACCCTACAGTGCAGAAAGCGGTCATTGGGCCCATCGAGGCTGCACCGACCGCAATCGCACCCAGGCCCTACCCTCACATGTTTACCCGCTAATCCCTCTAACCTACGCATCTCAGAACGCTAAGGGGCAATTTAGCATAGCCAACCCACCTAATCCACACACCTTTTGACTGTGGGAGGAAAATGGAGCACCCAGAGGAAACCCATGCAGACACAAGGAGAATGTACAAACTCCACACAGACAGTGACCCAAGCTGGGAATCAAACCCAGGTCTCTGGAGCTGTGAAGCAGCACTGCTGACCACTGTGCTACCGTGCTGCCCATAATTATTGTTATTACAAATAGCACAATTATTATTATTGTTATTACAAACAGCACAACCCTGTGGGTGCTGGAAAACTGGGCGAAATGGAAAATCTTCCTTTATTTTAGAAAGTAAAGTATGCTTTTGAAATAATAGGGAAGTAAAGATGGAGAAAGGTTATGATCACATTGGATGGCAGAATATTGTATCCTTAAACCAATATTCCAGCTGAAAATGCTGTTAAATGTTCAGGTCAGGCAGTGTCTGAAAAGAGTAAAACAAAATTAACGTTTCAGGTCAGTGACCCTTCACCAGAGCTTCAGATGAAACCTAACCTTGAACAGCATTTTTAGCTTTTATTATAAATTTGAAGAATTGGTGTCAGCCCGGAATTATAACCGATAATTGCGCCTGCCCTTTTCTCCTTGATTTGTCAACTTGTCGGCCTGTTCGTATCAATCATTAAAGTTTGTTGGGTCGTGGAGTATTGGTTTAGGATTAGGCCTTTAAGTCCCATACAATTTTGTGCCATCCAGTTCGATCGTGATCTTTCTCCATCTCTACTCTATTATTTCAAAAATATACTTCATTTTCTAAACTAAAGAAAGAATATTGTCAACATTTCAAAGTAGCCATCACACACAGTGCAACAGTATTCAGGTTCTCCACATAATGTTGCATCCAAATGCTTCAATACAGTCAAAGAAACATTAGACATTTCAAAACAGTATAAAGGTATTTAACTTGTCTACGTAGATCAAGTTGCACTCTGAGGTGCCATGTGATACATGGAATGAATGTCTGCAGTGAATATTACAGATCGTACAGCTTAAAGGAGTTCTATATAGTTCTCCTTCCTTCAGATTATGGCTGAAATTCTGAAGCTGTCCCCCACCAATTGCATCTCTGGTGGTTGTGACCACCCTTCATCTCCCAAATTGCATCTCTGTGGTGCTGTGCCAAGCTTTATTGCATCCCTCAGCATGTAGTCCTTTGCTTTGGAATGTGCCAGCCTGTAACACTTGGTCTGGGACAACTCCTTGTACTGGAAGATCAACAAGTTTTGAGCGGACCGAAGAGTGTCTTTCACTGAGTTGATGATCCTCCAACAAGAGCTGATGTTTGTCTCACTGTGTCCCCCGTGGAGCACAGGGTCTTGCATCACGAAGCTACTTGGGCTGAACCTCAACAAAAACAATCTCATCTCTCTCCAGACACTCTTTGCAAACGCATATCCCACAAGGAGATCGACAATGATCTCTTCCCTACCACAGTTAACTGAAGGGCAATGTACAGATAGGGTAAGACCCTGGATGTGTAGGAAGGATCTGACCAGGAGGCCTTTCTCACTACCAGCCATGCTAGGTCTTGGTGCTTGCTTGAAAGTTCTGGTGGTGAGGCATTCTGCCAAATGATCTTGACAGTCTGCTCAGGGAATCATCTGGAGATGCCGGTGTTGGACTGGAGAGAATTCTCCACTCACCTGACGAAGGAACAGCATTCCAAAAGCTTCTGGCATTTACTATCAAATAAACCAGTTGGACTTTAACCTGGTGTTGTGAGACTTCTTACAGGGAAATCATCTGACAGCGTTCACCATCTCCTCTTCCCGTAGGACTTCTAGAACATTGTGTGCAGACCACTGCCTGATGGACTGTGACCAAAGGTGTTTCTCTGCTTAAATATTTCACAAAGGACTAGTGGTATGGCACAGTCCAGCTACTTGGAGGGTTCAATGGCAATGTGGCCAGACCCATCCTTTGCAATCCTGGGGACAGATATTACTGTGTGGTGAGGTTCTACGTAGTTGCATATTGAGGATCTATGCACACTTTGATCTAGACATACAGAAAGGTGGCCATCAGGATTAGGGCAATGTTGGGCACGTTTTCTCGCCCCTTATCTAAAATTTTCCACACTTTGTACTTTGAATAAGTTTCATTTTTGACTCCTAGATAAAGTTGAAAATGGCTCATGTAATTGCCGCAGCCCAGATGAGGAAAAGGCCACACTCATGCCACGTACAGCAACACTGAAAGTGCTACATACCCGATGATCAGGTTCTTACCTGCAATGGAGAGGGAGCGTTGATCCTACATACCCAGTTTTTGATTCATTATACCTGTTTCTTTCATCCATTTTCTAATGCTTGCCTTGGTTCCTCTGGGCCATATCCCCAGCACCTTCAGGCAATCTGACCTGATGGTGAAGGGGACAGGGGGTTGGTCAGCCCATTTCCCAAAGAACACGGCCTCACTCTTGCCATGATTCTCAACTCTATCACTGTCCCATGTTCCGTTTCCCTTGATATACAGCAATGAAAATGTATGATCTCGGTCTTAAATTTGAAAGAAGTACCGGTGCCCCCTGTTCTTTGGGGAGAGAGAATTCCAGATTTTTTTTTTACCACCTTATGTTGGAAACAAACTGCCTTGTTCTAGATTTTCACCGGGGAAATTTTTTTTTAAACTTCTTTATCACTTCAAACAATTAAATCAAATAATATCTTAGCTTTCTTTATGAGAGGAAATTTAGGTCAAATTCATGCAACTGGTTTTAATTTAAACTCTGGGAAATTTGTGCTGTAGCCCCTCCAAGGAGAGAAAGAAACTTGCCTCATCTCTGCATTTTAAATGGGCAATCCCCGATTTTTAAACAGTGACCCCCAGCTCTCTACATCCACCCTGTCAAGACCACTCCGAATCTTGTATGTTTATGGGGAGATGGTGGCATATTGTCTGGATTACCAGACTTGTAATAGTGATCCAGAGACCCCCTGCCTTGGACTTCATGTCACTTGAATTCTGGATGAGGACAGATTTTCTCCAAATGAACACTGGGAAGTCCCAAGCTTGTTTGTGGTCTCTGTCATTGATTCCATCCTTTTCCCAGTTAGTTATTTGAGACTGAACAATACAATTTGCAAATCTGCAGTCCTCTTTCAACCTGGGATGAGTTTCTACCAGCACCTTTGCTACATCAGTGAAGAACACTGACATCTATCTCTGTAACATTTTCGATCTCCACCCTGCCTCTGCTGCTGAAAACCTCATCCATACCTGTATTATCTCTAGACTTGACAATTCTAATGCTATCTTGGGCGTCTATCTTTCATCTTCCATACATTTTGATTTCATTCTAAGCTCTGCTACTTTATTGAAACTTCCCCTGCTATTTCTGTACTAATTGAGGAGAAGTGTGTGTTCCACTGCATCTCCAATCTAACTAATAATTTCATGTGGGAAGGGCTGTATTTAGAACTTTATAAAATTTTTTTGTCATTGCTAGGTTGGCATACATGTCATCTTTCGTGATAGTGCCATTGGTACGCGTTGTTTAGAGACTGTTAACGTTAAGAGGAGGTGGTGGCATATTGGCATTGTCACTGAACTTGTCATCCAGAGACCCAAGGTAATGGTTCATCATAGCCCTGTAGGCAAGGACATCTGGTGTCTCCGCGTGGTCTGACTCTTGACCCACAGCAATGTGAGTCTCTTAACTGCCTTCTGAAATGGCTTAGCAAACCATTGAGTTCAAGGGCAGTTAGAGTTGGTCATGCCAGCAGTGCTTGTATCCTGTAAATGAATAGAAAATAAATCCAAATACCAATAAAATTATGCCAAAAAGTTTCGGTTTTTAAACAAGACAACTTATAAAAGAAAACAAATATGTTTATTTTTACACTATGGATTGAAACTATATGTTAAGTACTCAGATTTGCTTTGTACTTTGCCCTAATATTATCTTATAAGACAGATCATTCTTAAAAGTTACTTCTGTAAGGACCATCCATAAGTATGCTGCTGTCCTCTGGAGAATGACTAAAGGTTTCGGTGAATGGTGGCCCTGCAACATTTCCACTATTTAATCGTAGGTTTTTGTGCCTGGCTTTTCCAGCTGTCCCAGACTTCTCAGGAAGTTAAATGTTCCCTCTCCACTCTTCTGTCTCTCTCACTCTTTCTCTCTTCTCCCCTCCCCCCCCCCCACCACCTCACCTTCGCACAAAACTTATGCTCAGGAAAGTTGGGACAACTATATCTGCTGTTATCTTGTTGAGTTAGACAGAATAGTCAAATCTCTATAAGTGAGCTCCATCGCTCTGTGCTCTCATTGAACAGTCTCATGGCACCAAAAACACCCACCATTTTGATGAATTTTCATCATTTTCTGGCTTCTTCTCTCCCCAAAACAAGGCAAATCCAAGTTCAGCCTGGTTTCCTTTATGCTTTACAACAACCCCAGCTCTAAATTTGTTGTTGCAAGTTATTTGCTACTCATGTTACTCCTGATACTGTTACAGATCTCTTTGGGTAGAGCATATTGCAAGCTTCTTTCCAAAGTTGTTTACTCCAGAATTTTCAATAAATTGCCCTCGATGTAGGATTAGAACCTGTGCAAAAAGGACAAGAAATTGTGTCTCTCCCTAACCAATAAGAATGAAGAATCCTTATTGATGCATGCAGAGTCTGAACCTGGAAGTGTAAATTTAAATATTGAGATAAATTACAAATTACTTGTAGAAAATGAAGTTAAGAGTCGGAGAGAACATGGCATGGAAGAGAGATGAAAGAATGAGAAAGTTTTAAAAAAGTTATATCTACTTTTACTCTCCCACAGTAATTGACAACTGAAGAAATATGATTGTAAAAGTTAATTAAAAACTCACCTGTAGTTGAATGACAAATCCTAACTTTCTCTGATGCATTTGATGGCTATCAATCACTTGAGAACACAACTTTTTGATATTGTATGTATTTTAATGCTGAATCTTTTGATGAGACATTGATGTTGTGGAGACGTGAGGCAGCTTGGACAGCAACTTCCTGATTTCCAGGTTTAATTGCACTTGTACAGTCACTGTACGATGCTGTCTGATTTATTCTTTACTCAGACTAGTGATGAGTGCTGAAGTTATTTTTGCCTGGAAAATCTAGTCCAAGATGTTCTTTCCAGCCATCTGCCATCTGGCCTTGGAGGGAGTGCAGAGGAGGTTTACTAGGCTGATGCCGGAGTTGAGGGGGTTGAGCTATGAGGAGAGGCTGAATAAACTAGGCTTGTACTCGTTAGAGTTTAGAAGAATGAGGGGAGATCTCATTGAGACGTATAAGATGATGAATGGGATGGATAGGATAGAGGTAGAGAGACTCTTCCCGCTCAGAAAGGACAGTAGGACTAGGGGGCACAGCCTCAAGATAAAGGGGGGGCGGTTTAGAACGGAGTTGAGGAAGAACTTCTTCACTCAAAGAGTGGTGAATCTCTGGAATTCTCTGCCCGTTGAAGTGGTGGAGGCTACCTCGCTAAATATTTTTAAGACGCGGGTTGATGGGTTTTTGATAAGAGAGGGGATTAAGGGTTATGGGGAGAGGGCGGGAATGTGGAACTGAGCCATGACAGATCAGCCATGATCTTATTGAATGGCGGGGCAGGCTCGAAGGGCCAGATGGCCTACTCCTGCTCCTATTTCTTATGTTCTTAAATGCTGGGTGTCTCCATAGAGCAGAAATACTCATCATTATGTTATCTGAAATTCTCATGATATACTAGTCTTTTAAGTACTTTGTTCCTTCAGAAGTACTGTAAGTAAAATGTCTTAACATGTTTATTCTGTCATACTCTTAACTTTGTAATTTGAGCTTTAAATACTAGGATGATGTCTTTTAAGGTGAAGTGCGCAGGAACATGGTGATATCTTATGTTTTCTGGCTTCAATTTAATGTCTTGCTTTATTAATTCAGCTCTGGAAAATGGACTTCAGTGAGGCATATTCTAATACCTGCTCAGTGGCTGGATTTGCTGCAAGAAAAGGAAATGTAGAACTTTTGAAAACCTTGATTCAAAAAGGTCATAGTCTTGACATTGCAGACAACCGTGGTTGGTGTCCAATTCATGAAGCTGCAACTCACAAATCTTTGCGATGTTTGAGGCTTTTAATACGTGCAGGTACCTTAATTTACTATAGTTTATGTTGAAAGAAGACCTGTTTCTGTCACCTAAACACTGAGGCTCACTAGTTGCTTGCACATTACAGTTGTACTCATTGTCTCAGTTTGTCATCCTGGTGAAAATTAACAGCTATTGTGAGGTTTAAAAGGGGGATAAATTCAGACTTGATTCATTCACTTGCAGGCAGCTTAACGACTAGATCCTAAATTAATCTTTCAAACGGTTTGAACTCGACAGGGAACCATAAGGCAAAGACTTGAAAACATTGAATTAGCAAATAACACACAGTTTATTGAACACAAGCAAAATAAAACAAAACACTTTTCAATTAATGAAAGACTTATCAGTGAAATGCAAGTATACTTGTCAAGCAATCCCCACAGACTTGATACCTACGCTGACAGAAACTTCCTGTGCCCCTAATTGTACCAACAGATATTCATCTTTAACTCTGAAGGAACCTATATTGTCTATGGCCCATGCTGAGAGGAATTCTGCCTCTGTCCTTGGGTCCAGTGCTACATACTCTCTCTGCATGGCCAGGAATTTTGCAGATCAAATCAGTTTCCCTTCATTTAGTGTATACTAGCTAGCTTAATATTGTACTTTAAAGTAGTCACCAACTAGCATGAAGTTGATGAATTTTATTTGGTCAAGGAAAAAGTGCATGTTTTCCTAATTTTATTTTAAACAGCAAGTATTATCCAACCACATTCAGGCTCCTTACAGAAGGCTTTCAGGATTGCAAAAGGTATCACAGTCTCGACATGATTTATGTACAAAATGACTGAACATAATAGTGTAAATAGTGCAAGCAGGCCTAGACTTTGAATTTTATTTTAGTAGAATTTAGTGTAATTATTTAATTTGGCCATGTTCTATCGTGTGAACAGAAAAGAAGCTATGCTGATGTTACAAACCCTTTTGAAAGAAGCTAGCTTAATATAGTACTTTGAAGTAGTCACCAACTAGCAACAGATGATTATATCAGAAGGAAGTATCTCCACTTACCCTGTAATTGATGGACAAGTAATTAAGAATAAAACAAGCCAGACTTCTGTATTTTTCCATTAACATTTCTAAGGTTTAAAATGGTCACAAAAATCTGGGAAAGCAAAAGCTTGAATTCCAAGTTCACTAGTGTACACTACCAAGATAAACAACAAAGAACAAAGAACAACACAGCATGGGAAACAGGCCCTTCGGCCCAACGAGCCCGCGCCACCGTCCCACTGTCTCAGTGACCTATTCATGATTTTAGTCTACGCCTAATGTGCGAGGATCAGGGAGGTCCAATATAGGGACAATTTAGTACCCAATCAATCAGCCTAAAAGCACATCTTTGGGATGTGGGAGGAAACCGGAGTACCCGGAGGAAACCCACGCAACCACGGGGAGAACGTGCAAACTCCCACAGACACAGGCCCAAATCCATGTGTCCGCACAGCAACAGAGATAGTCTCTGAGCTGTCATGTTGCCCTCGAGATGGTCCAGTTTAAGCACACTAACGACATGAAGCAATAGGCAACTCCCAAAGCAACGTCCAAGAGCAGCCCACTACAACCTGCCGCATGCATGCGCCTTGCTGGACTTAAATGCCTGTGGAGACAAAAAAATTTATTATTAAACAGGCAAAGACTGTAACATCCATGAGGCAAAAACGTAATCCCAAGCCTACAATGTTTAGTAAGGCCTGCTATATCCCCCTATATGTAGCCCGCTCATGTGGCTGTCTAAGTGACTCTTAAACAACCCTAGCGTGCCCGCTTCCACCACCTTACTCGGCAGTGCATTCCACACCCCCACTACCCTTTGCGTGAAAAACTGCCCTCTAATATTTGTCTTATACCTAGCCCCCCTCACCCTAAGCCCGTGACCCCTCGTTCTATCCATTTCTAATAGCGGAAAAAGCTTACCACCATTTACTCTATCTATCCCCTTCATAATCTTATAAACCTCTATTAGATCCCCCCTTAGCCGACGTCTCTCAAGGGAAAACAGCCCAAGTTCGTTCGATCTTTCCTCGTAAGACAGCCCTTCCATACCAGGCAGCATCCTGGTAAATCTCCTCTGCACTCTCTCCAGGATCTCTACATCCTTCCGGTAGTACGGCGACCAGAACTGGACGCAGTACTCCAAGTGAGGCCTAACCAACGTTCTATACAACTGCAACATCAGACTCCTACTCTTATATTCTATACCTCTTCCTATGAAGGCTAACATACCATACGCTTTCCTCATCACATTCTGCACCTGCACCGACACCTTCAGGGACTTGTGCACTTGCACCCCCAGGTCTCTCTGCGTATCTATACTCCGGATAGTTCTACCTTTTATCGTATAACTCCCCTCCACATTATTCCGGCCAAAGTGCAAAAGCCAAAGATGGTTCCTGTAACCCATTTTTCTACTTAAAAAGCTGTGATACCCCATCTTGGCCAACGTAACTGGAAATAGTGAATTGGTCAGTAATGTTGTGAGGGTTAATTTAATTGGTTCTGGCTAATTGTGCACATCACCTTTTAACTTCAGACTTGCAGGGAACCCATTGATAAAACTAAGGCTGACTCAGACAAGGCCCTATGTGTCCCTGATGCAACAGAATTGCATGGAGTTCAGGTTTTCTCTTTCCCAGATTTTCTGTGAGTGTTTTAATCCTTAGAAATGTTAATGGAACAATTCAGAAGTATAACTTGTTTTATTCTTAATTATTTGTCCATCAGTTACACAGTAAGTGGAGGCAGTTTCTTCTGATATAATCATCTGTTGCTAGTTGGTGACTACTTTAAAGTACTATATTAAGCTACTTTCTTTCAAAAAGGTTTGTAACAACAGCATGGCTTCTTTTCTGTCCACACATTAGAACAAAATGGCCAAATTAGACAAGTACACTAAATCCTATTAAAACAAAATCCAAAGTCTAGGCCTGCTTGCACTATTTACACTATTATGTTTAGTCATTTTGTACCTAAATCATGTCCAGACTGTGATATCTTTTGCAATCCTGAAAGCATTTTGTAAGAAGCCTGATTATGATTGGATAACACTTTCTGTTTAAAATAAAATTAGGAAAACAGGCACTTCTTCCTTGACCAAATAAAATTATCTGCAAAATTGCACTATAATTGAATATGACTTAGTGGATATACATTCACAGAGGCGCATACATGTTCATTTTTTTTGTGTCGCTGTTTCTCTGCTTCTAACTCTCTCTCCCATTCTTCCTCTCTTTGTCTCTGTGCATGAAGGATGGTTCTGTTGATATCCAGGCACTGATAGAAACTTGGTACATGTCAAGAAAGTTCTATTTCCCTTTATGGACTTGCCCTTACCAGCATCCCCCAAACTATTACTCTGGCAACTTAGTCCTCAACATCAGGGTGACCCTGGCCTCCCTTCCAGCCATAAATTCCTTGTCCTCATGTTACCATGTTCCATACCTCATACCTCTCTTTCAATATCCTTGTTGTCTATAATGCCTCTCCTAATTCTCCACAGTTTTTCCTGAATATCTACTGACATCTACTTGTCTCCTTCATCTTTGGCAATTTTAAAATAGACTGCACTTTCCTAGATGTTTCTTTTGTAACCTCTCACTTCTTTCAATCTGTCCTTGATATAAATTATTAGAGCCTTTGGCACCTTTGATCTTCCTCACTGTGCCCAAGATCTTGATCACTGACTAGACAATCTTTGATCACTCCCTTATTTCCCTTACTGCCTGTATATTCTCTTCTATTTCAACCATTCTTGCCATCTGGCACAAGGAAAATAAATTCTTCCCTAACTGCATCAAAATGCCCTCTGAAGTTTCCAATTTCAATGACTAGTCTGCCAGCCATCACAGCAGCTTTGTTGCTATCAGTTTCCTTAATCACTGCCTCATCACAGCCTTAACCACTTTTGATCCTTGCAAATTGGTCACTGTTTCTCTACCTCTGTCACTCCTGGTTCAGTTCCTCTTCCTACTTCATTCCTCAGGCACATCTGGCTTAGTTCTTAGTCACCAGAGCTACCTTGGTCGCACCATACGAGAACCCCATGCACGCGCACACACGCATCTACTTGATCAGCGGAATGGTAAAGATGACTCTTGCTTCACTTTTTCATGAAAAACTGTTTCCTCACCTCAGTTGCCAACTACGGAAATGTTATAGATATCCTCATTTTCACGATTGATATTATCTGTGCATACTCTTTGCTGCTCGCTTCCCATACTCTTGCCTATATTAGTACAGGACACCATCTTTTTCAGTCTCCTGCTTGTTTCTTCCCAGTACTTTCAAAGTTTATCTCATCCAGTAATCCTGTCTCCTCACCTTTTAACCCAGTCAACTACCTGTCTGGCTTGCATGCACATTGACACTGTTAATGTCTTTGTTATATATTTAAGTAGTTGCATAATTGCTTTAAGAGCTGATCACATGATTTGATGGTCATGTCACTGGAGAGTTTCACAGGCTCCTGCTTTTCATTTTAATTTATACTCTGTGTAGGCAACATCTCATTCAGTAAACCTTGAATCTATGTATGCAAACCACATTTTTTCCTTTTGTTTAAAACCTATAATCCCTACCATAGTTAAGACATTACAGTTTTCATCTCCCTGACCTGTTAAGAGATTTGTACTTTGACGCATAGTCTCAGCAGTAAGTGTCATCTATAGGATGCACTGCAGCAACTCACCAAGGCTGCTTCGACAGTACCTTTCAAATGTGATCTCTAGCACCTAGAAGGAGAAGGACAATAGATGCATTGGCACACTATAATCTGCAGGTTACCCTCCAAGTCACTCACCATCCTGATTTGGAACTATATTGCTGTTCCTTCATTGTTGCTGGCTCAAAATACTGAAATGTCTTCTTAACAGCACTGTAGGTGTACCTACACCACATGGACTGTAGCAGTTCAAGAAGGTGACTCAATGGCGATTAATGGTAGGCAATAAATGTTGGCCTAGCTAGCAAAGAACAGTACAGCACAGGAACAGGCCCTTCTGCTCACCAAGCCTGCGCCAATCACGTTGCCCTATCTAGAACAACCGCCTGCATCCCTCTATACTCCCCCACCCCGTACATGTGCATATCCAGATAGGTCTTAAATGTTGCTAACCTAAGTGCCTCAACCAACTCACTTGGCAGTGCATTCCGGGCCCCCCATCACCCTCTGTGTAAAAAAAAAACTTCCCTGCACATCTCTACTGAACCATTCCTCCCTTACCTTGAACTTGTGATTATCATTTCTGCCCTGGAAAAAACATTCCAACTGTTCACCTTATCAATGCCCCTCATAATTTTATAAATTGCCCCTCAGCCTTGCCTTTTCAGAGAGGACAATCCCAGTGTATTCAATCTTTCCCCACAGCTAATACCCTCCATACCAGACAACATCCTGGTAAACCTTTTCTGTACTCTTTCCAAAACCTCTGCGCCCTTCTGGTAGTGTGGTGACCAGAATTGGGCCTACATTTCATGAACAAATAAATTAAAAAAATCAAGTTTTCTGTTAGCGCTATTAATTTTTCTCTTCCCAACTCAGTATCCATTTTTATAATGTCTAGTTGTGAAGCAGCTTGGTATGTTTATTTATATTCAAAGTAGCATAGCAATGAAAGTTCCATCTTCATTTAAAATTACCATATCAATGCAAGATGTTTTTCAGTTGTCTCTCCTGCTAACTGATGTGCTGTAAACTAACTGTAATTAGAATTATGAAGGAGAACAACTAAAAATAGGAAAGGTTGGCAGGAGTTGGGTAGGGGTCTGCAGAATGTTGGCAATAACTGGTTGGGTCAGAATATGCCCTGTTTGTGAATAGAACTCCCACTCACCTGATGGAGGAGCAGTGCTCTGAAAGCCAGTGGTGTTTGCTACCAAATAAACCTGTTGGACTTTAACCTGGTGTTGTGAGGCTTCCTACTGTGTTTACCCTAGTCCAACGCTGGCATCTCCACAGCATGGGTCACAGCTTAAGTTTATTAGTCTATGTCAAGTTGCAAAGCTGTTTTTTTTTAACTGTCAACCTGGAATGTTACCCACCCTGCTGTTCCTTTTTCTTAATTACCTTCTGAGCAATTTGCTTATCTGCCTGCTCACTCATATGACGGTCTAACATGAATGCTTCTTAACTGTTCTAGAGCACAGCAGCAGAGTTGCATGAGTGCCTCTAGTTTGTTGAGATGTGAAATTGGTTAGTGGGGTGGGTGGGTGTGGTATGGGATGGGTGGGTGTGCAACAGGAAGCAGAGGATGTATAAAAATGAAACAATGAAGAAAAATGAGAAATGAAGGAAGTGGGCAAGAGAGAACAAAGTACTAGAGTAAGTTATTTAAATATTTGAAGAGACCATCTTTAATGGAAGTTGCTATTTTTTATATTCCTCTAGCTCCGTCAACTCCATGCATTGAATTAAAGACTTTCGAAGGAGAAACGGCGCTACATCTCGCTGCCAAATGTGGCCATTTAAAAATTGTTCAGGTTCTGTTAAAGGCTGGGGCAGATCCAAATGCCAAAACTAATGAAAACGTAACACCACTTTTTTTAGGTAAGGTACTGGAAATATAGATTTTAGGCCATAGTTTTCTGTCGTCGGGCATCTAACAGCATCTGTTGTTAATTAGACTAGCTCTTGGGTGAATTCAATATCAGTTCTACAGAAAGTGTAAATAGAGAAAAGAAAGGTCAGATTAAGCGAGATGAAACTGGCAAAATAAATGTAGAAAAGGTTAAATTTAAAATAATTGATTTTTTTTGTAAATCTCCATGATTATTACTGAGAAGACTGAGCTTCCACAGGTGTAGTAGTTAATTTTCAGTGCCAATTTGGTGGTATATGAGTAATTGACACTTGTCAATTCCAGTCCTTTTTAACATCATGATGGGATTTGATTTTCTGTGGAGAGTTTAATGCAAGTACATTGAATGTACACAATAGTTGTATTTCAACGGTGAGACAAATAGTGAGCTTTTTTTTCACGCTATTGGCAGACCTTCAACTCAGACTGCAATATTTAGTACTGTCTGTGCATCTGCCCAATTGCCTGAAGTTACCATACCATTTTGCTTTAAATGGATTTGAATGATTTATATTAGTTCTATATCTGTTATTTGTATTTTTCATTAAATTTTAAAGCAGTTCAATTTCTTTGAATTTCTTCAGCTCCACTGACCACTTTGGAGATGAGAGCAGCATAAACTTTGATCCTCTAACTGGCTGGAAAGCTGACTCTGAATGTTTGTTTCTTTAAACAACTAGTCAAGGCTCAGAACACTGCTTAATCTGATCACAGCTGAGGCAAGGGTTGTCTTTAGGTTTTTTTATTCATTGATGTTGCAAGCAGGCTTACATTAACACTGCAATAAAGTTACTATGAAAATCCCTTAGTCACCACACTCTGGTATCTGTTTGGGTACACTGAGGGACAATTTAGCATGGTCAATGCACCTAACCAGCAACGGACTATGGGAGGAAATCGGAACACCTGGAGGAAACCCACGGGGAGAACGTGCAGACTCCGCACAAACAGTGACCCAAGCTGGGAATTGAACCTGGGTCCCTGGTGCTGTGAGGCAGCACTGTGCCACTGTACAATTTTTGTGCATAGACAGAATTGAATTTTTCATTTAAGTTTCTGCACGCACTATAAAATGTTTGCTGGAGCTGAGAGACAGAGAGCTAAGATTTTACCTGTTAAAAACCTGTTTAAAATAAGTTTAAAGCACTTTACTCTTTGTAGAACTGTTTAAAGCATTTATTTATTGTATTTACTGCTTTAAGAATTCTGAGGGTGTGGTGAAAAGGCATTTGTGGACCAGCCTGCTTTAAATCAGCGCCAGGTTTAAAAGGAGGCCTGGTGTAGACAGCGGGCAGCGTCTGAGCGGGCAGCGGAGTGAGGGGGAAGCAGAGTGAGTTAATAGGGCTTAATATCAAAAAGGGCTTGAGGGAAAAAAGGCCAGGTGAGTTTGTTTGAAAAAAAAACAAGGAAAAAAAATTTTTTCAAAACTACTACAGCAAGAAACAAGGAAAAAAATTTTTTCCCCATAAAAAATTACAGTGAATAATGGAGGGGCATGTGATGTGTGGTTTCTGTATGATGTGGGAACTGGCAGACCCCAGGGTCCTTCCCAGTGACCATGTCTGCAGTAAGTGCAGGTTGCTGGAGGAGCTCCAGCTCAAGGTGGATGAGCTGGCCTCTGAGCTACAGACACTGAGGCTCATCAGGGGGAGAGAGGGTGCCCCTAGACTGGCTAAATCTAAGGGTCAGGGACAAAAGGGGGCTGCTGGGAGGAGGAGGAAGGGGGGTGAGGAGCGGAGGCCTCAGCCTCTTAATCTGCATAACAGGTTTGAGGTTCTTGCTTCCAGTCTGGAAGAGGACGAGGCAGGTGAGGTTGGTGAGCAAACTGCACACGGTACAGTGATGCAGCAGGACATAGGCAAAGAGAAGGGGAAAAGGAACGTAGTAGTGATTGGAGATAGTGGGGTGAAGAGTATTGACACTGTCCTTTGTCACAATGACAAAGTGCACAGAAGGGTGTGTTGTCTGCCTGGTGCTCGGGTACAGGATGTCGCAGCTGGGCTGCAGAGGAACCTGGAGTGGGAGGGTGAGAACCCGGTCGTTGTAGTACATGTGGGTGCCGGCGACGTAGGCAAAGTGCGGACTGAGGATCTGGGGAGGGAGTATGAGAAGCTGGGAATGGAATTAAAAAGTAGAACCGACAAGGTGGTCGTCTCTGGGCTACTGCCTGAACTGAGTGCAGACGGGCGTAGGGTTGACAGGATAAAGGAAGTGAATGGGTGGCTCAGGGATTGGTGTGGGAGGAATGGGTTCGAATTTATGGGGCATTGGCACCAGTATTGGGGTAGGTGGGACTTGTTCGGGCGGGATGGGGTTGGTCTGAATCGTGCTGGGACCAGAGTGTTGGCGAATCGAGTAAAGAGGACTGTAGACAGGGCTTTAAACTAATTAGGGGGGGGGGGAGGGTGCGAGGGTAGGTGACGCTACGAGGTCTAAAGTTAAGGATAGGGTACAGGTAAGGGAAGAGGCCGAGGATGTCCCAATTGGTGGCGTTACGGCAAATAGGGTCCAGGTGAAGGCTGGGATGAAAGCGCTTTATCTGAATGCACGAAGCATTCGGAATAAAGTGGATGAGCTGGTGGCGCAGATTGACACAAATGGATACGATCTGGTGGCCATTACAGAGACGTGGCTGCAAGGTGACAGGGACTGGGAGATGAATGTACAGGGCTATCAAGTGTTTAGGAAGGATAGGCAGGAGGAAAGAGGGGGTGGCGTAGCTCTGCTGATTAAGGATAGTATCAAGGTGGTAGCAAGGGATGATATCGGAGCCAAAGAGCAGAACGTGGAATCGTTGTGGGTGGAGATTAGGAACAGCAAAGGGAGGAAGACGCTGGTGGGTGTCGTCTATAGGCCCCCGAATAATGATCTGGAGGTGGGGCGGGCTGTTAACACGCAAATAAGTGCGGCGTGCAGGAATGGGACGGCAGTAGTTATGGGAGATTTCAATCTGCATATTGATTGGTCGACCCATGTTGGACGAGGTGGGCTCGAGGAGGAGTTCTTGGAATGCTGCCAGGATAATTTCCTTGAACAGTGTGTGTTGGAGCGGACGAGGGAGCGAGCTATCTTGGATCTGGTGCTATGTAATGAGGCGGGTAGAATTAGGGACCTTGCGGTGAAGGATCCTCTTGGAGAGAGTGATCATTGTATGGTGGAGTTTCTGGTGCAGATGGAGGAGGAGAAAGTGGGTTCCCGGACACGCGTCCTTTGTTTGAATAGAGGGGAGTATGGTAGGATGAGAGAAGAATTGGCGAATGTGGACTGGGGGAGTGCGTTGGAAGGTAGGTCTGCTGAGGAGCAGTGGAGGATCTTTAAGGAGATCTTTCTTGGTGCTCAGCAGAAATTTATTCCGATGGTTAAAAAGGACAGTAGGAAGAGAGGTAATAAGCCGTGGATAACGAAGGAGGTGAAGGAAAGTGTTAAATTAAAAGCGGAGGAATTTAGAGTAGCTAAGAGTAGTGGGCGAGAAGAGGATTGGGAAAGGTTTAAATGTCAACAAAGATTGACAAAGAAGTTGATAAAGGAGGGTAGGAGAAGCTATGAGGCTGGGCTAGCACTTAATATAAAAAAGGATAGCAAGAGTTTTTATAAATATATAAAAAGGAAGAGGCTGGCTAGGGTGAACGTTGGTCCTTTAGAGGATGAGAAAGGGGAGCTAGTGGTAGGGGATGGGGATATGGCTAAGGTCTTGAATAACTTTTTTGTTTCTGTCTTCACGGAGGAGGACGTGAATAATTTGCCGGGTGTTAGCGATGGAAAGGTGGTAGGAATGGAGGGTCTTAATGACATTACTGTTACTAGAGAGGTGGTGCTCGACAGACTGGAGGGGCTGATTGTGGACAAGTCCCCAGGACCGGATGGAATGCATCCGAGGGTTCTGAAAGAAATGGCGGAGGTGATAGTGGATGCCTTGGTGGTTATTTTCCAGACGTCGCTGGATTCCGGGGAAGTGCCGGAAGATTGGAAAACGGCTAATGTTACGCCGTTGTTTAAGAAGGGTGCCAGGCAAAAGGCGGGGAATTATAGGCCGGTTAGTTTAACGTCTGTGGTAGGTAAAATGTTAGAATCCGTCATTAAGGAGGAAATTGCGAGGCATCTTGAAGGGAATTGCTTGATAGGGCGGACGCAACACGGTTTCATTAAAGGGAAGTCGTGTCTGACAAATTTACTGGAGTTCTATGAGGATGTGTCTAGGGCAGTGGATAGAGGAGAGCCGGTGGATGTGGTCTTTCTGGATTTTCAGAAGGCGTTTGACAAGGTACCTCACAAGAGGTTATTGCAGAAGGTCAGGGGACATGGAGTTGGGGGTAGGGTGTTAGCGTGGATAGAGAATTGGTTGTCAAATAGGAGGCAGAGAGTGGGGGTCAATGGGTGCTATTCGGATTGGCGGTTGGTGACTAGTGGGGTGCCCCAGGGGTCGGTGCTGGGGCCTCAGCTATTTACCATTTATATAGATGATCTGGAGGAGGGAACCGAGTGCAGGGTGTCGAAATTTGCTGATGACACCAAGATTGGGGGAAAGGCAAATTGTGCGGAGGGTGTGGAGAGTCTGCAGAAGGATCTAGATAGGCTGGGCGAATGGGCCAGGAAATGGCAAATGGAATTTAATGTTGGCAAGTGTGAGGTGGTCCACTTTGGTAGGAAGAATGGTAGGAAGGACTATTACTTACGTGGCGAAAAACTGCAGCAGGCGACGGTGCAGAGGGACGTCGGGGTCCTTGTGCATGAGTCGCAAAAACCCAGCTTGCAGGTGCAGCAGGTGGTCAGGAAGGCGAATGGGATGCTGGCCTTCATAGCGAGGGGGATTGAATATAAAAGTAGGGAGGTCTTGCTGCAGCTGTATAGGGCATTGGTGAGGCCGCAGCTGGAGTACTGTGTGCAGTTTTGGGCGCCGCACCTGCGCAAGGATATTTTGGCCCTGGAGGGAGTGCAGAGGAGGTTTACTAGGCTGATACCGGAGTTGAGGGGATTGAGCTATGAGGAGAGGCTGAATAAACTAGGCTTGTACTCGTTAGAGTTTAGAAGAATGAGGGGAGATCTCATTGAGACGTATAAGATGATGAATGGGATGGATAGGATAGAGGTGGAGAGACTCTTCCCGCTCAAAAAAGACAGTAGGACTAGGGGGCACAGCCTCAAGATAAAGGGGGTGCGGTTTAGAACGGAGTTGAGGAGGAACTTCTTCACTCAAAGGGTGGTGAATCTCTGGAATTCTCTGCCCGTTGAAGTGGTGGAGGCTGCCTCGCTAAATATTTTTAAGAAGCGGGTTGATGGGTTCTTGATAAGAGAGGGGATTAAGGGTTATGGGGAGAGGGCGGGAAAGTGGAACTGAGCCACAACAGATCAGCCATGATCTTAATGAATGGCGGGGCAGGCTCAAAGGGCTAGATGGCCTACTCCTGCTCCTATTTCTTATGTTCTTATGTTCTTATAAAAACTAGCTTCAATAGGCCTGAATGAAACACATTTTATTGAATGCTCATGTCATGACAGTTGGATGGCACTACATGTGGTCTCTTTCCTCTTGGTTGTTTAAAGCCCCAAAACTACTATTTTTAACGTTGCTTCATTTTTCTTTCACCAACTGGATGTCTGACCTTGTTGAATCTTATCCCTCCATCCTATTTAATCCAAGCTACTGAGAAATTTACACAAGTACAGAAACACTTTCTCCTGTAAAAACATCACAATCCAGAGATCCCAGGTGCTGGTTGGTGGAACCGAAGCTTAGGGATCCCAAATCTGCGCAAGATTAAGAAAACAGAGCTGCTTCCTGTCCACAGAAACATTACTGATTGTTAGATAACTGATAAGCACAATCTGAAATCAATTTTGCATTTTCTCACATTCATGTGGCCCTCCTTGATCTTTTTGCTGCCAAGGCTGCACAGCATAAGCTTCTGGGTAAGAATAGGATGTGCCAGTGCAATCAGTTAGCAATAAAAATACTCTCTGTGAAATGCAGTCTTGTGGCAGATGAGTTGCAGGAGATCTATTCTGAAAATAAAGTGGCTGATTTTATAAACAACTTATTTACAATTATGAAGGTATCTGCCCACAAAATCGGAAGAAATTGTCGAGGGTTATAATTAGTTTTTGGGCAAAGAATCCTCATTTTATCTTTGGATTGATTTTTCAACTTGATAGGTTTCCAGTTAATTCTTGACTTGTAATCAGTATTTAAATTGAATCTGTTTATTTTCTATTATTAATATGATTAATAATATGATTAAATGCTACTATGTAGTGTTTCAGTATGTTGAAAGAGAAAGTTTGATTGTTTCAATTTTTCCATTTTTGAAGCCATTGAGGAAGGCCACATTGCTGTTGCAAGGACACTTCTAAGACATGGAGCAAGAATTAATGGACCCCATTCTGCGTGTTTATGGAGTGTTCTGCATCAGGCAGCTTATCAGGTACTGTGGCATTCATTGTCTGTCTCCTTGGGGAAGGAGGGCAAGTTTTGATGTCCAGTTAACATTGACATGAATTTTAGAGTGATGTATTGATTTTATGTGTCCACGGTGACAAGATGGCTATTGGGTTTTCTAGAATTGCTGAAGGTGTGATGCTCACTGAATGATGTTGGATATGGAGTTGCAGGAGCCTTTTACCCAGTGATGAAGAAATGGTGTGTAACTTGAAAGGTGAACCTGGAGACGTTATGTCCCTATGTATCACATGTACCTGCTGCCATTGACTACTATCTTTTATGTATATGACAGGCTACCTTTTATGCTTAAGGTACCTAGAAGTGAGTTATTCATCTGTTCCTTGCTAATTTTGCATTGCTCGCCATTTTAACAACCAGCCTAATGGTTCTAGCCAGTCAGTGATCAGACAGGCAAGAACCTTTCTAAAACTTAAAAGTCAGGGCCTAATGACATTGTTCAGATCCTGAC
This sequence comes from Carcharhinus amblyrhynchos, assembly GCF_965287045.1. Lineage (NCBI taxonomy): Eukaryota > Metazoa > Chordata > Chondrichthyes > Carcharhiniformes > Carcharhinidae > Carcharhinus > Carcharhinus amblyrhynchos. Next base: position 43,179,416 of record NC_137335.1, read on the forward strand.
TAAATTTAATTCTGGATAGTCATGTTTTGTGCCAATGCTGGTCTCATCAGGATGTGAACGAAAAGTTAATCTCGAAGCATACATCAAAGGTAATTTGGTTTTAGGTTTCCTTGTGAGAATGAGGAACAGGAGACACCATCATGTGAGTGCAAAAAATGAGGCTGAAATATTTGCACTATCTTCAGCCAAAAGGGCCAGATGGATGAGCCATCCAGCCTCCTTCTGAGGTCTTCAGCCTTCATTCATTCTGAGTGTTCAGAAACAGCAAAGGCTATAAGGTCCCAATAATTTTGAAGACTAGTTCTCCAGAACTAGCTGTGCCCCTAGCTTAACGGTTCCAGTAGCAGTGGCATCTATCCAACATTAAAAAAAATGCGCAATTGTGCCCTATTGTCTAATTTCTCAAATACCTTCCAATTTATTGGCCTATTTCAATTGATAGCAAAATGATTGAAAGAGCCCTCAGTGACGTAATAACCATGACACTTAATCACTGTTAACCCTCACTGTTGCAGTCTGAGTTCTGACATTTGAACTTTGTTGGACCACAGCCAAAACAGCTGAATTCCAGAGGAGTAATGAGAGTGGCTAACCTTTACAAACATGAAAGAGCTTGGATAAAATTAAAGCCAATGAGGATCAGGGAGAAACTCTCCAGTTATTAGGAGTTATGCCTGGTCCTGGAAGATGGTGGTGGTTGTTGAAGGCCAACCATCTCTGTTTTGTGGCATTGCTATAGAAGTTTCTCAGGGCTGTGAATCTGGCTCCATTATTTGCCTCATTAAATGGCTTTTCTTCTATCATGAGGTCACAAGGGAGGCGGAACATGCCATCTTCATCCAGTTAGGATTGATAATTGATAGTGGATGAAAGAAAAATGACCTGACATCAATTACTGAAATACCCAGTGAAGTGGGAAAGGATAGAAGGAGTAAAAGTTATTCCGATAGCTCTTCTATTCGTCAGTGTTTGATATTGACTAATTCATAGAAAAGATCCAATAATAAGCCACTGATAACATAATGTCATCAAAGTTTACACAATATTTTTGTAAAATTCATTAACAGTATATTTTCACTTTGGTTCTTGATATAACATATATTTTCAAATGTATGATCTAAGTTTCTTGCAGTAGAAAGTATACAGAATAGCTTTATTTTAAATGTGTACAATCATTTGAACTGAAAAGTCTCATTTCCACCATATTTGATTTCGCATTTTGACAGGTATTCCTGAGAACTCACTTTTACCTCCTAGTCGCCACACCCCAACGCCTGTTTGGGAGAACTTAGTATGGCCAATGCACCCAACCAACACATCTTTTGGGGTGTGAAAGGAAACCGGAGTGCCTGAAGGAAACAGACATGGGGAGAATATACAGACTCACTGTCTGTGCAGTGACCTATGCTGGGAATCAAACCTGGGTCTCTGGGTGCTAACCAGTGTGCCATTGTGCTGCCCTTAGGGTAATCTAATTGAGACATATCAGATTCTCAGGGGGCATTATAGAGTAGGTGCTGAGAGGATGTTTCCTCTAGTGAGAGAGTTAAGATCCAGAGGACATAACCTCAGAGTAAGAAGTTGCACATTAAGACAGAGATGAGGAGGAATTTTTTCTGAGGGTGGTTATTCTTTGGAATTCATTACTGCAGAGAGCTGTAAAGGCTGGGTTGTCGGGAATGTTTAAGGCTGTGATAGGTAGATTTTTAATCAGTAAAGGAATCAAGGGTTGTGGGGATAAGGGGGAATGTGGAGCTGAGGATAATCATTTCAGATCACTCATGACCTCACTGAATGATACAGCAGACTTTATGGGCTGAATAGCCTATATCTGCTCCTATGCCTATGGTTTATAAGGACTAAGTCATACAAGTTCTGGAAACGTTGCAAAATACAAGCAAATGAACATCAATCTACTTCATAGAACGACTGTTTAATGCTCCTGACTAGTTGACTATCTGAATGCTAAATTACTTTCACTAATCTGTGTCAATTTTGGATATTGGCCACTTTTGTAAATTTATAATCTGTAAAAAATTAACGCTGAATTATTGTGGCATCATTGAACTTGCATTATAATCTCTTATTGATTTTTGTCATTTAACCCTATCTATTAATGTTTAATTTAAAATGCTGCTAACTATGACTTTAAGGTTAATCAGCAATTGTTCATGACTTTGTTGTCTGACTTTTTTAGTAATCTATTAGAAAAGGTTAATTTGTTCACTTGGCTTGTGTGATCCTGAGGGAAATGTTAATAAAATCTGGTTGATGTAAGAAAGTTTGGTGAACTGAATTTAGGTGTAGTTAAGTTCTCGCCAAAGATGAGGTGATAATCCTAAAATGGTGCCTTGACAACTATTTAAATGGGTTGGGGTCTGGAATTTGACTGGTGCCTTGGTCAGGGTATCAATCTCTTACCTATTTTCCCTATCATCAGTCAAACTCGACTTGACTTCTGCACTCCATATGTATTTCATAAAATTATCTACTTTGTAATCTTTCTTTTAAGCAACTGGGCAAACCTTTCCTGGATTGCCATTGACTGAAACGTTTAGACTTGTAACTGATAATTAAACTGGATGATTCCAGTGAACTGTCAAACTTGTTTTCACATTAACTTAGGTTCTGACCTTAGTTAACTTTGGAAGAATCATGCCTAAAATTTTGAATTATAATGTTTTGCAGGAACACATAGAAATATTGATGTTCTTGCTTGAAAAAGGTGCTGATAAAGAAGCCAAGGATGATTATGGAATTACACCATTGTTTCTTGCTGCTCAGTATGGGAAGCTGGAAAGTGTGAGAGTTCTTCTACAACATGGTAATTGTTCCGAATCTTAATACTTCCGTCAATCACTAATTCTGGTAATTTTAGAATTGGCTATTTTGGAATTGCAGTTGCACTGTTTGTGTTGCTGTCCTCTAATGAGATTATTGCATTTCAGTCTCCAAAATTATGTAATTTCAATGTGAGTTAAAGTGGCTCAGTCCTTATGTCAGGAAACAGAATTAGTTTTAAGTAATCCGTATTTGTAGGTAATAGAAACAAGGCGTAGCTTTAAGTTTAATGTTGTGTTTCTGTGTAAGAAAGGGCTAAAACTTCAGTTAGCTCAATTTAAACAAATGTGCATGCATGTCTGTGGGTTTTGGTTTGATTTCAAACTGTATCTGCATTGTAATTTTAGGGTTTATGGCATGAAAACAAACTGAGTTTGATTGCTTAGCAATCAAGGGCCACCCTAGGTTAGAAGAACCCTTTTTTGGTTTAGATTTTAAGCTGGACCCAGAAACAGCTGGACAGGACCAGGGAGTTGCACGAAGCAGACTGTGCATAAGAACATAAGAAGTAGGAGCAGGAGTAGGCCATCTAGCCGTTCGAGCCTGTCCCGCCATTCAATAAGATCATGGTTGATCTGAAGTGGCTCAGTTCCACTTTCCTGCTTTTGCCCCATAACCCTTAATTCCCTTGTCTGCCAAAAACCTATCTACCCGTGTCTTAAATATATTTAGCGAGGTAGCCTCCACCACTTCAACGGGCAGAGAATTCCAGAGATTCACCACCCTGAGTGAAGGAGTTCCTCCTCAACTCTGTTCTAAACTGCCCCCCCCCCTTATCTTGAGGCTATGCCCTCTAGTCCTGCTGTCCTTTCCGAGTGGGAAGAATCTCTCTACCTCTACCCTATCCATCCCTTTCATTATCTTATACATCTCTATAAGATCCCCCCTCATCCTTCTAAACTCCAACGAGTAGAGACCCAGTCTATTTAGTCCTTCTTCATAGGCCAACCCCCTCATCTCCGGTATCAGCCTACTGAACCTCCTCTGCACTCCCTCCAAGGCCAAAATATCCTTACGCAAGTGTGGCAACCAAAACTGCACATAGTACTCCAGCTGCGGCCTCACCAGTGCCCTGTACAGTTGCAGCAAGACCTCCCTGCTTTTATATTCTATCCCCCTTGCTATAAAGGCCAGCATCCCATTTGCCTTCTTGATCAACTGCTGCACCTGCAGACTGGGTTTTTGCGACTCATGCACAAGGACCCCCAGGTCCCTCTGCACCGTAGCATGCTGCAGCTTTTCGCCCTTTAAATAGTAATCCCTCCTACTATTATTCCTGCCAAAGTGGATAACCTCACACTTGCTAACATTGTACTCCATCTCCCAGGTCCTCGCCCACTCGCTCAGCCTATCCAGATCCCTCTGCAGACTTTCCACACCCTCCGCATAATTTGCTTTTCCACTCATCTTTGTGTCATCAGCAAATTTTGTCACCCTATTCTCAGCCCCCTTCTCCAGATCATCTATATAAATAGTAAATAGCTGAGGCCCCAGCACCGATCCCTGCGGCACTCCGCTAGTTACCAACTGCCAATCAGAATAGCACCCATTGATACCAACTCTCTGCCTCCTATTAGACAACCAATCCTCTATCCACACTAACACCTTACCCCCAACTCCATGCCCCCTAACCTTCTGAAGGAACCTTTTGTGCGGCACCTTATCAAATGCCTTTTGAAAATCGAGAAACACCACATCCACCGGTTCCGCTCTGTCTACCGTACTAGTCACATCCTCATAGAATTCCAATAAATTCGTCAAACACGACTTCCCCTTAACAAATCCGTGCTGCGTCTGCTCTATCAAACCATTCTTTCCTAGGTGCCTCGCTATTTCTTCTTTGATGACGGATTCAAGCATTTTTCCAACAACAGATGTTAAACTAACTGGCCTATAATTCCCTGCCTTTTGCCTGCTACCTTTTTTAAACAGCGGCGTAACATTAGCCGTTTTCCAATCTTCCGGCACTTCCCCGGAATCCAGCGAAGTTTGGCAAATAATCACTAAGGCATCTACTATCACCTCTGCCATTTCCTTCAGAACCCTGGGGTGCATTCCATCCCATTTTTATTTTATATATTTACTTTATATATTTTATATAAAAGGACACAAAGTCTCGAAATCAGGAAGACGGTTAAGTTAAAGGAACAAGACGTTGAATAAGATCATGTTCAGGGGTGCTGAGAGTTAAGGAGAGACTCAAGAAGTAAAAAGCCAAACATCTCAGGTAAATCAAACATTTGGTGACACCTTAATACAGTCTGTGAAGCAATGTGTTGCCATGGTTGGATACCTGAGAGGTTGTGTGCAATCTTGAATGCATGTGGCAATCCAAGGCGGAGGAGCACTGAAAGATTGAAATCTTTGGAAGTGGATTTTTGGTGAAGACACCTGAGAGAAAGAGTTGTTTGGAGGGAAGATTCCAAGGTGTAATTTTTTCGAGAGTGGAGTTTGGGACTACTTCAGCTTTGACAAGGATCATCTGGACTCAACCTCAGCTCTTTTCTCTCCTTACAGACGTTGCCAGATCTGCTGAGATTTTCCAGCATTTTCTCTTTTGGTTATTTATTTAGAACCACTTTGGTGGAAGTCAGATCCTAGTGCTGGGGGAAAGGATTTGTTCATAATACTTCTGCTGAAAGTTTATTTTCTACAATTTGGAGGACTTCTGCATTACAGCACGATAGCTGGTTCCTGGTTTGGCTAAGATAGGACCTTGGATGAGAACCTGCATCACCATACTGTTGAAAGACCTGTAGCTAGAAAACAAAGTGGGCAGCACTCACTGCAGGCACTACCTGCATTAAAGTATATAAGAAGAGGCAGTATTTCCTTGATGTGTTCAAACAGCAGCTTTTCTGGAGGCTGAGATTGTTGAGACAGCTTTGGCCAACAAATGCAGTGTCTTGGACTTGTTGCCTGTTGGACATACCTGGTGGTCATGTGTTACCATACAGCCATTACAGCACAGAAGGAGATTGTACTGCCCATCAATTTCATGCTGGCTCTGTAGAGCAACCCTTCTGTATCCTTGTAGCCCTGCAAATTTATTATCCTTAAGTGCTCATCCAATTTCCTTTGTCTGCACTTCCATCGCCCTCATTGGTGATGCGTTCTAGGTCATTATTACTTGTGTAAGATGCTTCTTCCTTACATCCTCCAAGCACTGATTGTTCAAAGCCTTAAATCTTTGTTCCCTAGTCCTTGTGCCATTAGCTAATGGGAATAGTTTTTTTTGTCTACTTTAGTATAATGTTAGCAAGGAGTATAATGTTAGCAAGTGTGAGGTTATCACTTTGGCAGAAATAATAGTAGGAGGGATTATTATTTAAAAGGCAAAAAGCTGCAGCATGCTACAGTGCAGAGGGACCTGGGGGTCCTTGTGCATGAGTCGCAAAAACCCAGTCTGCAGGTGCAGCAGGTGATCAAGAAGGCGAATGGAATGTTGGCCTTTATAGCGAGGGGGATAGAATATAAAAGTAGGGAGGTCTTGCTGCAACTGTACAGGGTACTGGTGAGGCCGCAGCTGGAGTACTGTGTGCAGTTTTGGTCGCCGCACATGTGGAAGGATATATTGGCCTTGGAAGGAGTGCAGAGGAGGTTCACTAGGCTGATACCGAAGATGAGGGGGTTGGACTATGAAGAGAGACTATATGGAGTGGGTCTGTACTCGTTGGAGTTTAGAAGGATGAGGGGGGATCTTATAGAGACATATAAGATAATGAAGGGGATGGATAGGGTAGAGGTAGAGCGATTCTTCCCTCTTAGGATAGCAGGACTAGAGGGCACAGCTTCAAGATAAGTGGGGGGGGAGTGCAGTTTCGATCAGAGTTGAGGAGGAACTTCTTCACTCAAAGGGTGGTGAATCTCTGGAATTCTTTGCCAGTTGTTTAAGTCACGGGTAGATAGGTTTTTGATGGACAAGGGAATTAAGGGCTATGGGGAGAAGGCAGGAAAGTGGAACTGATCCACTTCAGATCAGCCATGATCTTATTGAATGGCGGAGCAGGCTCAAAGGGCTAGATGGCCTACTCCTGGTCCTATTTCTTATGTTCTTATATAAACCTGTCACAATCTTGTACAACTCTGCCAGATCTCCCAATCTTTTGTTCCAAGCAGAAAAACCCCCGGTTTCTCTAGCCAAACCTTGTAGCTAAAATCCTTCCTCCCTGGAACTATTCTGGTAAATCTCTTCTGCACCTTCTCAAGGCTCCTCACATCCTTCCACGAACTCTAGTTATGGCCTAACCAGACCTTCATAAATATTAACTATAGCTACCGTACTTTTGAACCCAATACTTAGTTTATAAAGCTTAAGATTCAATATGCTTTGCTAACTATTTCCCTAATCCGTCTGCCAAAATGCATCACCTTGCAGTTTTGTGTATTAATACCACTTGTTTGCCCATTCTGCTGGTTGCTAAGGTTGCCATTGCCCTCAATTTTTAATCTGTGGATCCTTTCCTGGGCTCTCACAAATGATATCCTTGTAAACAGCCTACAAACGCATACTACAAATGACTTGTTTGCCATGCTAGCAATTTTATAGATTTCTTCTGCAGTCATGCCAATCAGAATGACGTGTCTGCTAGCTTCCCATGATCCCAGGGTGTCATTGAGTACACGTGTGGCAGTCCAGCTTTAGATGCATGCATAATGGCCCAGTTAGAAGTTCCTGTCAGCCAGCCTTTTAAAAAGGCATCTGAGCTCTGTGTGAAAAGGCAACCTGCTGTCTACCTCCTTAAACAGTTAAGTTAATAAATAATACAGTCTAAACAAAGTATCGGTTTGGGTATTAATTTTAAAGATAAATCAAGTACTGAAAGCAAAATATAGAAGGAAATAATTAGAGACTTGTTAGAGATCAGAGAACATCACTTTGATGGGAGGAATCAAAAGGTAAATTATTATCTAAATGGAGAGAGACTACAGGTGAGCGGAGTAGAGAGGGATCTAGGTGTTCTAGTGGATAAATCACAAAAAGCTAGCAGCTAGGTCTAACAAGTAGTTAAGGTAAACGTCATTTTGGCCTTTATTGCAAAGGCGTTTAAAATTGGGGAGGCTCTCTTGCAATTGTACAGGGTATTGGTGAGGCCTCACCTAAAATACTGTGTACAGTTTTGGTACCCTTACTTAAAATAGGATAAAGTAACCTTGGAGGCAGTCCAAAAGAGATTCACCAATCTAATTCCTGCGTGGAGAGGGTTCTCCTATCTAGAGACTCAATAGTCTGGGTCTGTATTCCTTGGAGTTTATAAGAGTGACGGGTGACCTTATTTAAACGTACAAGATCCTGAGGGAGCTTGACAGATACATCCTGAGGTGTTTTCATGAGTGGGAGAGTCTCGAACAAGGGGACATATCTACAAGATAAAGGGCCGATCATTTAAAACTGAGGTGTGTAGAAGTTTCCTTGTGCAGACGTTTGCGAATCTCTGGAATTTTCTGCCACAAAAAGTGGAGGAGGCTGGATTATTATAAGTATTCAAAGTGGAGGTGGATAAATATTTGATAGATTGAGGAATAGTGGGCCATGGGGAAATGGCACAGAAAAGAAGTTAAGGCTGGCATAGAGCCATCATGATCGTATGGAATGGCAGGGTAGGCTTAAAAGGCCAGGTGGCTACTGCTACTTCTATTTCTTGTGTTCTTGTTTATTGCAAGGGAAATAGAAAATATAAGTAGGGATGTTTTGCTACATATGTACAGGTCATTGGTGAGGCCATGTCTAGAATATGGTGTACAGTTTTGGTCTCCTTATTTAAGAAAGGACATGGAAGAAAGGTTCACTTGACTGATTTCCTAGGAAGAGGAAGTTATCCAATGAAGGAAGTTTGGGCTTGTATCCATTGGAATTTAGAGGAATGAGAAGTGATCTTCTTGGATCATACAAGATCATGGGAGACTTGGCAGGGTGTATGCTGAAAGAATGGTGGGTTGGCCATTCACAAACCTTCTCACCATGGATCTAATCTGGAAGTTGGCAGGGTCTCCATCTTCCTGTCTGATTTTTTAAAAAAATTCCCCCATCCTCTGCAACAAACCCACCATGGTGAGGGCACAAGATCCTGACATTACAATGGTGACTGTATTTTAAGAAGTACTTAATCAGTCATGAAGAGTTTGGTTGTGTAAAGCTCTATATAAATGACACTTCCTTTTCTGTAACTTTCTGTAGTCACATCATTTGTGGGACATGGGATATGGATCTTCATGATGCATTCACCTCATGAAGTTTAGTGAGACTGATGTGGCTAAAAGCCTGAAAAAATAGGTTCCATATTGTACTATAATCCTCTGTGCTAAGTTTTCAATGGAACCAGCCTCAATGTTAATGTTAAAATGAAGTAATCTTTGGAACTATCAGTTCTGGTTGCAAATCTTAAAAATTGCCATCAGCAGCAATTTGTACTGGTTTGTTGAACCTGAATTATCTTTAGGAAATCAGACAAAAAATTAGAACCACTAAAAGTAAATGCAAAAGAACCTCAGCAGCAGTTAATATTACTGGACTCTATTGTTATCTAAATGTGTTTTTGCTAACTTGCTTTTAGGGTTAACTTGTGTTTGTAATAGCATTTGGTTTGCTGAAAGAAGAAGAGCTAAATGTGTTATATATTAAAATCATTAGAATCAAAATCCCTGGGGTAGAGCAGTTCACATATAAGACAGAGTATGCCTGGGAGAAGAGACATATCCATCAGAGAAGAGGCACGGAAATTTAGTGGAACCTGAATCTGCTGGGTTTCTATCTATTATAGTATCCACCTGAAATTCTAATCAGTTTGGAAGTTGGGTGAAATATTCTGCACTGCACCCCTTAAGTCTGCTTTGGAGATCTTGTGGGGCCATTGTGTGGCCTCCCTCGCAAATTCTAGCTAGCAACTGTGGTCCCAGAGTTGGCATGAATTCTGTTGGGAGACTACTAAAAGCCCCCAAAGAATTTGCAAACTCAATGTAATTAATTCAAGCAGCAAGTTCAAAAAGCTGAACAACTGTATACTTCAGGTGCTCCTGAATTTTGATTTCATCCCATGTAAGCTGCTGGGCGAAGTGTCACTACCTGTTGTTTGCTACATTGGCTCCAAAATAGCCTTTTTAGTTTTGACTGATTTCTTCCAAAATGTAGATTAAGTTCAACATTAAAATAAAAGCAAAATACCGTGGATGCAAAGTTTTACTCACTTTTACAGCTTTTATTTAATTTCTACTTTCAGGGTTGCCCCTTCTCACCTGACGAAGGGGCAAATCCCGAAAACTAGAGGCGTTTACTACCAAATAAACCTGTTGGACTTCAACCTGGTGTTGTGAGACTTCTTACTGTCTTGAAAAACTTAAGTTCTAAGGTAGCTGTGTTTACTCTCCAGTGGTAATACTGAACCACCCCATGAATTCGTTTCGAGGTGTCCAACCCAGTACCATCCCCAAACTTCCACTCAATTAAGAACATAAGAACTAGGAACAGGAGTAGGCAATTCAGCCCCTCAAGCCTGTTCAGTTGTTCAATATGATCGTGGCTGATCTCATCTCAGCCTCAACTCCACTTTCCTGCCTGTTCTCCAAAACTCTTCAAGCCATTACTAATCAAAAATCTGTCTATCTCCCAAAATTTATTCAACGTCCTGACATCCACCACACCCTGGAGTAGCGAATTCCATAGATCATTACCCTTTTAGAGAAGTAGTTTCTCCTCATCTTTGTTTTAAATCTGCTACTCCTATGATCTTTGATTTGATTTATTATTGTCACATGTATTTTCAGTGAAAAGTATTGTTTCTTGCGTACTGTGCAGACAATGCATACGTTCATAGAGAAGGAAATGAGAGAATGTAGAATGCATTCTTACAGTCAAAGCTAGGGTGTAGGGAAAGATCAGCTTAAACAAGACAAGTCTATTCAAAAGTTTGTCAGCAGCAGGGAAGAAGCTGTTCTTGAGTTGATTGGTACGTGACCTCAGACTTTTGTATCTTTTTCCTGACGGGAGAAGGTGGAAGAGAGAATGACCAAGGTGTGTGGGTTCCTTCATAATGCTGGCTGTTTTGTTGAGACAGCGGGAAGTGTAGACAAAGTCAATGGATGGGAGGCTGGTTTGCATGATGGATTGGGCTACATTCACGACCTTTTGTAGTTCTTTGCGGTCTTGGGCCGAGCATGAGCCATGCCAAGCTGTGATACAACCAGAAAGAATACTTTCTATGGTGCATCTGTAAAAGTTGGTGAGAGTCTTAGCTGACATGCCAAATGTCCGTAGTCTTCTGAGAAATTAGAGGCATTGGTGGGCTTTTTTAACTATAGTGTTGGCATCGGGGGGGTGGGGGGGAAGAGAATCAGGACAGGTTGAGAAAACTTGAAGGCTGGACCCTTCCTCCCCATTGATGGAGACAGGGGCATGTTTTCCTTTACGCTTTCTGAGTCGATGACAATTTCCCTCGTTTTGTTGAAATTGAGGGAGAGATTATTGTTGCTGCACCAGTTCACTAGATTCTCTATCTCATTTCTGTACTCTGTCTCGTCATTGTTTGAGATCCGACCACTACGGTGGGGTCGTCAGCAAACGTGAAAATTGAAGTGGAGGAGAATTTGGTGGCCACACAGTCATAGGTGTATAAGGAGTGTAGTGGGGGGCTGAGAAAGCAGCCTTATGGAATACCAGTGTTGAGGATGATTGTGGAGGAGGTGTTACCTATCCTTACTGATTGTGGTCTGTGAATTGAGAAGTTCAGGATCCAGTTGCAGAGGGAGGTGCTGAGGCCCAGGCCACGGAGTTTAGAGATGAGTTTCGCCAGAATAATGATGTTGAAGGCTGAGCCTGACTTAGGAGTCTGTTGTAGGTGTTCTTGTTATCTAGGTGTTCCAGGGTTGAGTGCAAGGCCAAAGAGATGGTGTCTGCTGTGGACCTATTGCGGTGATAGGCAGAATTTAGTGGATCCAGGTAGTCCTGAGGCTGGAATTGATTTGTGTTATGACTTGGCTTTTGAAGCCCTTCATAATGATGGATGTCAGAGCCACTGTATATCCACTCTACATCTACCCTGTCAATCCCTTTTGTCATCTGATACACCTCAATTCGATCTCCTCTCATTCTCTTCATTAGATAAACCTCTCATCTCTGGAATCAATCTAGAAAACCTCCTCTGAACTACCTCCAATGCAACTGTATTCCTTCTTAAGCAAGGGAACTGAAACTGTGCACAATACTCCAGGTGCAGTCTCATTAATGCCTTGTGCAGTTGCAGCAACACTTTCATACTTTTATATTCAATTCCTTTAGCAATGAATGCCCAAATACCATTTACCTTCCTTGTAATCTGCTGTACCTGCATACTAGTTTTCTCTGATTCACGTGTGAGGATACCAATATCCCTCTGCACTGAAGCGCTCTGAGGTTTTTCTCCATTTAGACAATAAGTTGCTTTTCTATTTTTCTAAGCAAGATGGATGATCCATATTAAACTCCATCTGACAAATTTTGGCCCTCTTACCGAACCTATCCATATCCATTTGTAATTTTTAAATTTCCTCATTGCACATTACTATCCTTCTATTTTAGTGTCATTTGCAAATTTGGCTACAGTAACTTCCATCTTGGAACTTAAGTTTTTGGCCCTGGTGCCTTTCAAGACAGTAAAAAGTCTCACAACACCAGGTCAAAGTCCAACAGGTTTATTTGGTAGTAAACGCCACTAGCTTTCGGGATTTGCCCCTTTGTCAGGTGAGAAGGGGCAACCCTGAAAGCTAGTGGTGTTTACTACCAGATAAACCTATTGGACTTTAACCTGGTGTTGTGAGACTTCTCACTGTGTTTACCCCAGTCCCAACGCCGGCATCTCCACATCATGCCTTTCAAGATCAGTCAGTACACAGGTAGACACAGGAGGTGATTAACATTGTAACTGACCTCCTAAGATGAAGCTTAACTTGGCTACTGTTATAGGCAGGTAAGAACATTTGCTGTTTAGACAGTGTATGAAACAGATGCTATCTGAAGGATCACAAGTGCAGGAACCCATTTAGCTCCAGTAGCATAATTATGAGTTAGAACTTCTCTGTCCTGAAGAGAAAATTCTAGGCTTTGATCTTTGTGCTCTTCTCTCCATTTGGCCACGCACTTGATCTTGTGAAACTCGTGTTTTCATTGGTGCCAGGAGATCGAAGCAAGTGTGCAGTAGCAGTCCCGCAGGAATACTGGAGATGCATTAATCATAGCATTTGGCATGTTTCAGTATGTCATCGGAAATGTATCCGAGTGTTTTCGAATACAGTGATGACCTTGAAGCACGTTTCATGGTTTGAACAAATTTTATTTCTCTACCCTGTCCCCGTTACTACACCCCCCTCACTACCCCCCTCATCCTCGCCCACTTACCCCCCCCCCCAATGCTATTCTGCCCCTGGCTATTCTCCCCCACCCCGCTATTCTCCCCCCGGCTATTCTCCCCCCTCATTCCCCCCCCCCCATTCCCCCCTGCTGCTATCCTCTCCCCGCTATTCCTCCTCCCCCCTTCCCCCCCCCCTTCAAACATCAGTCTGGAAGTAAAGGACCAAATCTGCCTACCAACTGGTAGTCTATAGAGCAATAGTTGTGTCTGCTCTGCTGTACATGTGCGAGAGACTGTGGCCTTGGGAAACCTCTGAACATCAGATGGCAGAGAAAAAAAAAATCACAAATTGAGGTACTCACCTGAGCTGACAAGTCAAGCATCCAAACTACATTGAATTAGTCACAAATGAGTTGGGCTGGTTATGTAGCCAGAATGCCTGATGCTCGCTTATCATAGCAAATCTACTATGGAGAGCTTGAGTCTGGAGTGCAGTCAATGAAAGTGCTACAGTGACACTCTGAAGGCACCTAGGAGTATTAGTATCAAACTAGAGCCCTAGGAAAAGTTCGCCCAGGGATCATGTCACTGAGTGCAACCCAATAAAGGCCTCCTCAGAAAGCAAGCATATTTCAGAGATGAAGAGAGGTGAGGAGAGGTAATCCCGAGCCAGGAATTTGTCCAAAACTCCATCTTCTTTGGAATCCTATCTAATTTTTAGAAGAATCTTCCACACGTATTATCCACTGGAACACTGCCAAGCACACTAAATGGTAAAAATGGGCAACTTCACTTCAAAGGATGAACAAGAGGACTCCCAATTTAGCAATAATATTTCGCTCCATCTCCTGTTTTGATTTTAAGTACAGTACTGGTGCCAACATTTAGCACTCCTACGTTCAATGCAGAGCAAAGTTTACTTAGTAAGCCCATGAATGTTGTTGCTGACTTAGTGTACAGTTTCTGAAGGTCTATATTCCTTAGCATATGAGGCTGCCTAAACAGATTTCACTCAGCAGCTTCACAACAGATATTCTTCCCAGAAATGAAACATCTTGTGTTATCTCATCACCATGTTTGTTTAGCTGCAAATTCTTACCAAACATTGCACACTGTGCATCAACAGAATTTCCTCTTGGAGAAATATGCCACTGTTTATATTGTAGAGCCATTGAGTGATTGTTTAAAATTAAAGGTAGAATCATAGAATCCCTACAGTGCAGGAGGCCACTCGGCCCATCGAGGCTGCACCGAAAACAATCTTACTCGCACTTTATTTTCGTAACCCACATATTTACCTTGCTATTCCCCCTGACGTTAAGGGGCAATTTAGCATGGCTAATCAACCTAAGTTACAAATCTTTGGAGTGTGGGAGGAAACCGGAGCACCCAGAGGAAATCCACGCAGACATGGGGAGAATGTGCAAACACCACACAGACTAGTGACCCAGGGTTGAAATTGGACCTGAGCCCCTGGTGCTGTGAGGTAGCAGTGCTAACCACAATGCCACTGTGCCGCTCATTAAAATAGTTTTGGTCTAAATGATCCCTCCTTTATCCATATCACTTTCCAGCTTCCCTGTATCTTCCCACACCTTACCATTCTACCTAATTTAGGTGCGATCTCAAAAGATTTTACTGATAATTTTGATCACAGGCTCCAACGAGAGTGGAAAAGAAATATTGTTAGCTTTAGTAAAATTGTTTTTCTTTCAATCCTCCACACAGTGGTGCTGGTGAGACATTTTCGATATATTCTATAAATTTATGCATTGTTAAAATGTTATTTTATCACTCTAATTTTAAATTGCTGCTGATGTTTTTGCATAACAATGGAGAATGACATTGAAATAAAGAATATCTGGAATGAACGGGAAACAGATATAAAATGTAAAACAATAAATGGCATTCTGATCCTCTGCCAGCTTATTTGAAACTCATAAAATGCAGCGCATGGCATGCCGTGCTGCTATGTGTCCCCAGTCTGTCTTCCATTTTACCAGGGTTTGTGGAGGTGTTGGGCCTTCCTTGGGCCTTTTGAGACTCTTGAATAGCTAATTAAAGGCCACAAGTGCCTCATCCCACCATGTAGCTATTTTACTGCAGCAGGGCTTGTCCAGGCCAAGTGGGGAGCTCCAGTTGCATGGGCTGGAGAGGTGGGGAGGGGGAGGAATCTTCTGTGCCACCGTAAGCCATACTTCCTTTTATCCCTCCCAGTTTACCCCCAGACTTTTAATCCCATCCTCTGTAAGCTCCTTACTGCCCTGCTGCAGCCTACTAGCCAAGCCCCACCAATATCAGGACTTGCCTATAGTCTAGCCTTCATTACCCTTCTCCTTTGGTGATTACCTGCAGTCCCAGCAGTGGCCATTGCTTGAATCTGGTGCTGCTGGGATTGCAGAGCTGCCAGTTATCAAATGGGCAGGCATTTCTCAGGTGGGACTTCCTTTCCAGATGATAGCCACGGTCTTGCCCTTAGCCAGTTAATGCCCCACCAAATGTGGAACATTTGGCAAGGCAGGAAATGCCACCATCCAAAAAATCCTGCCAAATGGAGTAACATTAATAAAGTACTATTGAATCATTATTTGATTTTATTCAGAAGAAATAGACTTTTTGGTGACAACATGTTGTACAATTGTTTTCTAATAGATTGTTGTCATTTGCAGATATTCTCATTTATAGCTGTACATTAGAAGTTATTATGCTCCTTTTAAAAAAGAGATTGGTTTATAAATTGCAATGTTCAAGTCCAGAAATTTTACTGACAGCAAATAAAATGGCAGGCATGAAATTATTTTTAAAAAGGCATTCATTTTGTTTCCACCTTGCCTGCAAAGCATTTACTCATTTGGGGATGATTTCTCAGAAATTGGGCACTCACCTGTATCTTGCTGCAGTTACCACTGTTCAAGTCTGATCCTTGGTGGTCAATGTTGGTCATGGTAAGGGAGGGGAGAAGAGGATTTGGACCTTAGCTAAATCCTGAGTTCTCATAACATTGACAGATATGCACTGTCAGCATCTGCTTAGCAATCGGGACTGCAACTTGTTTGAAAGCAAAGAACCCAAATAAGAAAGCTGACAGTCAGCATGTGACTGCTGGCAAGAAACTGCAGCCTGAGATAAATTAAGAACAGGAGTTTTTTTCCTAACAAAATACAGAAACTCTTTGAGCTGCTGAAATGTGTCAGACTGACCTTTTGACGTCACTTTTAGTTTCCATAGCAATTGAGATTTTTTGAAAGGTTGAACTAATATACATATTGTATATTATTTTTGAAAAAATTGAAGAAGATTTTATATCGTTCTGTCTCCCTGAAAGTAATGTTTGCCAGTGCATTCTACTCTGAAAATGCTGTTTTCATACTTAATAACACTGCACACAAATGAGAACAAAAATGGCATAAAATTGAACTTGATTTTTTTTACATCTGCTATCGCTGTCAAATGTACCACGTGATGATTTAGCTGTCGAGCAAAATAGATATGTCCAGTATAAAAGCTGGAACCAACAGCAGCAACTTATTTCCATGGTGCCTTTACCAAAATTAAATATCCCAAAGCACTTTACAAGAATGTCAGAGAGCAAAATTTGACACAAACCACGCAAAGAGTTATTAGGCCAGATGACCAAAATCTTGGTAATACAAGCAGATTTTAAGCAATATTTTCACAGAGCGGTTTAAGGAGCATGATCCTGAACTTGGGGGGGCCCTGATAAGTGAAAGTATGTCATTACGAATGGAGGAGAAAAAAAAATCAGGAAGAGTGAAATGTGCAACTATTTTGGAAGGCTCTGGGACTAGCAGAGATTGGAGCTGGGGAAGGGGCAAAGTATTAATGGGTTTGAAAATAAGATTGAGAATTTTAAAATTGCGACATTACTTCATCTGGAGTAGTGCAGGCCAATTAGCTTGGGTGATGGGTAAATAACATTTGATGCTAGTTAAGACACAGGTAGCAGAGATTTTGAATGACCTTGAGATGATAGAGTAGAATGTAGGAGGCAGACCAGGAGTTCGTTGAAAGAGTCAAGTTTAGAGGCAACACGACACAGGTGAAAACTTTAGCAACAGCTGTGTTGCGACTGAGGTGAAATAGGTCAATGAATGCTATCGAAATGAAAACTGATGGTCTTGGTGCAAATACATGGTTGGATGCTGGTTCAAATATGACATCAACATTACAAAAAATCTGGTTCAGTTTCAGACATGTGCCTGGGAGAGGAATGGAGTGAGTAGCTAGGGAACAGAATTTATAGCAGGAACTGAAGACAGCGGCTTCAGACTTGGTATTTAATTGGAGTAAATTTCTGTTCATCAAGTACAGAATGATCATCTAGCACTCGGCATGCTGAAAATGAAGTGTCAAACTGGTAAAGCTACCACACAGGACTACCTGCATGCTAAACAGTTGAAGCAGCATGCAATATCACAAAGCGATCAGTGGATCAGATCAAAGCTGTTGCCATCCTGCCATATTTTCTGGAGTAACATGTTGTGGAACTGATAAAGAGGTAAAGGTATTTAGATCTAGCATTGTGTAATGAGACAGGGTTCATTAATAATCTTGAGAAAAATGTGATAATACAATTGAATTCCATTTTAAATTTGAAAACTACCTACTCCAGTCCCAAACAAAATTCTAGAACTTAACCAAAACCAATTACATTGGTATGAGAAGAGAGTTGGCCAAGGTTGATCGGGTAAATAGACCAGAAGGTTTGGAGATAAATGGACTAAAAGATACGGAGATAAATGTTTCCTACTTATAAAGAAACAAGTCAAAATACTTTTCAATGGAATGTGTCAAAAACATAGCAAGCAAAATCCATCAGTGGCTTACTAAGGGAATTAAGGATGGTATTAGATTAAAGGTAGAGGCTTATAACATGGAAAAGAATAGTGGTAACATGAACATGGGAATGTTTTAGAAACCAGCAAAGGAAAGTTGATAAAAAGGGGAAAAATAGAATTTGAGTAAGCTAGCCAGGAATATCAAAACCGATTTTAAGCACTTTTGCAAGTATATAAACAAAAAGAGAAGCTAAAATAGACCAAAATAAACATTGGTGTCTTAGAACAGAGACAGGGGAATGAGGAAATGGCAGAGATATTCAACAAATATTTTGTCTGTCTTCGTAGCAGAAGACACAATTACACACCCAAACCAGAGTGTAACCTAAGGGCTAATAAGAATGAGAAACTTGATGTAATTAATATCAGCAGAGAAAATATATTGAAGAAATTTAAGGGACTAAAATCTAACTGATCCAAAGAATGTGATGGGAAATTACCAACGATTCTCAAAGAGGTAGCTGCAGAATGAGTGAATGTGCTGGCTTGGATTTTCCAAAACTCCCTAGGTTCTAGAGCAGCCCCAATAGATTAGAAGTTAGGAAATGTAACTACTATTCAAGAAAGGACAAAAAAGAAAAGCTGGAACTGCAGACCAGATAATCTGACATCAGTCATTGAGGAAGTTCTGGAATCTCTTGAAAAGAAGGCCATAACAATATACTTTGGAAGTCATGGTTTCTCAAAAGGGAAGTGAAAAATTTGAGGAATTTATAAGAGCTTTATTAGGATTGTAACTAGTAGATTGGATAAAGGGGAACAGGTAGATGTAGTAAAGTTGGATTTTAGAAAGACATGCAGAAAATTAATAGAAAAGATAAAGGTGAATGGAATAGGGAGTTTTACATATTATCATTGATGGCGGTTAATGGACAGGGAACAGAATGAGGGTAAATGGGGCATTTTCAAGTTAACAGGCTTCTCTGATTTGTGGAGTGCCGCAAGGAAAGGATCGGTGATGGTGTCACAGCTGTTTGCAGTCTATATTAATGGAGTGGATGAAAAGATAGAGAGTAATGTACCTAAGCTGAGGTTATAAAGCTAAGCAGTGATGTAAGCTGTGAGGAGTAAAGAAAGCAGTCGCAAAGAGATATAGACATGTTAAATGAGTGGGCAAAAAGGCAGATTGAGTAAGATGTGGGGAGGTGTGACACGATTGGCTTTGGTGTAAAAAAGAAAAGGCATGAAACTTGATGTTCAGAGATACATAGAGGTACTTATAGAAGGAGTGTCAAGTTGGCATGCAGGTGTAGCAAGCAATTAGGAAGAAAAATATGTTTTTTTTATTGCTAGGGGATTTAAGTACAAGAATAAGGAAACCTTGCTACAACTATATTGGCTTTGGTGAGACAGTGCTGGGTATAATGTGTGCAGTTTTGTTCTCCATATTAAAGAAAGGATGTACTTGCAATGGAGGCAGTGTGACGAAAGATCATTAGATTAGTTTCTAGTATGAGAGGGTTGTCCAATGAGAGGCTGAACAAATTGGGCTTAGAAAAAGAAAGGTTATCTGACTGAAACATTCAAGATTTTGAGGGACTTGCTAGTGTACTAACTGACAGATTGTTTCTCCTGGCTGAAGAACTTAGAATATGGTGCACTATCTCCAGCTTAGAGACCAATCATTTAAGACTAATATGAGAAATTTCTTCAGAGTTGTGAATCTTTGGAATTCTCTGTCCTATAAGAATCCTTGTTGAATATAAAGTTGAGGTGGGCACATTTTCTATCTCAGGGAATCAAGGGGTATGAGGAGCTAGCTGAAAAGTAGAGTTTTGGCCATGGTTGTATTGGGAGGCAGACAGGATCAAAGGTTTACTCTTTCTGTTCCTTATGCTTTGAATGTTCTTAACTATTATGAATGGTGGTAGACAATTTAACAGCTGACAGGTGGAAGAGGAAGAGGTGAAGAGCCTGGCATGCCAGTGCAAAAAATCAGGCTAAATCATTTGCAACCATCTTCAGACAGAAGTACCAAGTAGATGATCCATTGCTGCCTCTTCCTGATGTTCTCTGTATCCTGAGACCAATGGCCAATTTGATTTACCTCATGATACCAAGAAGTGGCAAGAGGGATTAGATACAAAAACGGCTACATCCTGATAGTAATGCTGAAGACTTGTACTCCAGAATTGACTGCTGCCTCCCTAAACTATTCCAGTATAGCTACAACACTAGTATCTACTTGAGAATGTGGAAAATTGCCCAAGTGTGTCCTGTCCTTAAAAAGCAAGACAAAACTCAATCCAACCAATTACTGCCTCATCAATCCACTCTATATCATCAGCGTAGTAATGGATGGTCTTGCTGACAGTGCTCTCAAGCTTGTCATACTCTTGTCTGTGAATTGCTGGAGACAATGAACATTTTTACGATTTGAAAAAAATGGTATGGCCCAAGATGGGATTTCAGGATGGATCAGGTGACTTGTTGTAACTTCTGCACAGATAAAAATTGACTCCTTTTGATTCCTATTTCTGGGAATCATTACCACAGGATCACAGAATTGTTATGGTGCCAAAGGAGGCCATATGGCCCATTGTGTCTGCACTTCCTGCCAAACGAGCATCATGATTTGATGCCTTTCTCCAGCTTCTCCCCATATCCCTGCACATTGTTTCTATTTGAGTAATCATCTAATGCCCACTTGGGTGTCTTAACTGAACCTGCCTCCACCACTCTTCTATGCAATGCATTTGCTTCTTTTGCAATTCACTTTATATGTGTTCCCTCTCATTTTTGATTATTTTGTGAGTGGAACCAGTTTCTCACTATCTATTCTGTCCAGCCTCTCATGAAATTGAACATCTTGGAGAGAAGGCAGATAAGAGATTTGACAGAAGAACAGCTCAACCTTTCCAATTTGTCCTCATAACCGAAGTTTCTCATCTCTGGAACCATTCTTGTAAACCACTTCTGCACTCTCCAATGCATTTACATCCTGCCGATTAGTGTGACATTCAGAACTGTGTACACTATTCCACCTGAAGTCTAACTAGCATTTTGTATAATTTCAGCTTAACCTCCTTGCTCTTGTACTCCATGGCCCTATTAACATAACTCAGAATATTGTGCATTATGAGCTGCTCTCTCTACATGTCCTGCCACCTTCAAGGATTTGTGCACATATACACCCAGGTGCGTCTGCTCCTGCACCTCTTTAAGCATTTATCCCTTATATTGTCTCTCAATGTTTTCACTAGCAAAATGCACCTCTTCACACTTCTCCACATTGAATTTAATCTGCCACCTATCTTTCCACTCTGTAACTTGTCTATGTCCTTTGAATTTCTACACTGTCCTCTTTACAGTTTACAATGTATCCCACTTTTGTGTCAATTGCAAACTTTTAAATTGTTCTTTGCACACCAAGATGTAGAATGTTAATACTAATCAGGAAAAGTAAGCATCCCACTACTGATTCCTGGGGAACACCATTACAAACCTCCCTCCAGCCTGAAAAATCAATAGACCATTCTCTCTGTTTCCTATCATTCAGCCAATTTTGTATTTACTATGCTACTGTCTCTCTTATTCCATGAGCTATAATTTTTCTCAAGTGTGTTGTCTGGCAGTGTATTGAATGCCTTTTGAAAGTCCATGTACACCCCATCAACAGCATTACCTGCATTGATACATTCCGCTACCTCCTCAAACTCCGGAAGTTAGTTAAACATGGTTTCTCCTTTAGAATTTTTTTAAATTAACCCACATTTTTCCATGTGACCACATTTAAAATGTAATTGTCTGTGAGTGGAGTCTCCTTTGAAAGTACATTTTGGGTACAAAATCCCTTGTGAATTTACACCTTTTATTTTCGGAACAAGGAACTAGTTACCCTAGACTGTGTCTAAAAACCTGCAACCTAACCTAACAAAGAGTGCTGGGGAGAAGTCAATTTATCACAAGCAAATGTGAACTGCTGTCATTCATCCTCAATTTTGCGGCAGTGGCTTCTAACTTCAAATAATTAGTATGGACAATGGAAGGATGAAACCTGGCTTGAGACAGCAAATCACATTATTTCAAGGACAGGCCAGGGCCACGTCAGCCTGGGACAAATGGCAAGAAGAACAGAACCCTGCCTAAACAGCAGCCAATATCTACAGGTTGAGGGGGACCAGTTTGTTTCACTTGCAAAAATATATTTCTTTTCTACAGAAGTTATGCTGCAACTTTGTCTGAAAATCCAAGACTTCCAACTTACATTCACCTTCAAAGAACTACTGGAGAGAATTCCATCTAAGCCTGCAACAATTTAATCTTAAAGGAAAATCTGAACATGCGATTTGTTTTCTTATTATTCCATTTAAGTGTGTGTGTCATTACGAAAACTCATCTTGTCTGTATATGTCTGTGTTTGAGCGATGATGTATCATTGCGTTTGCATTCTGATTGTTATGTGAGTATACATTTCCCTTTTCTTTTGATTTAAACTCACCAGAAAGCCTGTAATGTTTCAGTCTTTTGAAATTGCAACACTAAAAGGATTTAAAACACAGTCTACAAATATACATCATATTGCGGCCAACCCAGAGCTGAGGGAGGAAAAACTACAGCACCACTGCTTCCCTTCTGTATCAAGCGACACTCAGAAACATTGATATTCAGATTGGGTTTTACCATGGAGGATGGGTATAGATTTTGTTTTTGGACCAATCTTCTCGACCCAGGAAGCTGCTTCATCAGTGAACTTCCACTAATAAAGTCAGATGTAGGGATGTTCGCTGACTGTTGCACACTGTTCAGTGCCTGAAGTTACTGAAGTCATCTATGGCCGTGTGTTGCAACACATAGAAAGCATTTACACATAGGCTGCACAAGTGCCAGGCAATAACCATCTCCAATAAAGAGAATCTGGCTATCTTCTCTTGACATTCAATAGCATTACCCTGTCTGAATATCCAGTCATCGACATCCAGGGGCATT
This sequence comes from Carcharhinus amblyrhynchos, assembly GCF_965287045.1. Lineage (NCBI taxonomy): Eukaryota > Metazoa > Chordata > Chondrichthyes > Carcharhiniformes > Carcharhinidae > Carcharhinus > Carcharhinus amblyrhynchos. Next base: position 43,202,364 of record NC_137335.1, read on the forward strand.
GTCATTGACCCGAAGCTTAACTCGTTGAGTTTCTTCAACACCAACACCGCAGCTACAAGAGTAGGACAGAGGCAGGAGTGTGACGGTCTACTCTCCAGTTGCCTGGAGAATTGCAGCTCCACCACCACTGGAGAAGCTTGACAGCGTCCAGGACAGAGTAGCTTGCTTGATTGGCACCACAATTCACCACCTTAACCATTCACTCCCTCACCATCTGCCCGATGCACTTCAGTGACTCCTGTGATAGCACCTTCCAGACCCAGTATCTCCTAGAAGCGCAAGTGCAGTTGACACATGGAACACTGCCACCTGCAAGTTCCCCTGCAAGTCTCTTGTCATGCTGAATTGGAACTATATTGCTGCTTTTTCACTACTGCTGGGTCAAAAACCTGGAGCTCCCTTTCTAATATGGTGGTTATATCTACACCATATGGACTTCAATGGATCAAGAAAACAGCTCTCAATCAGCTTCTCAAGGACAAATAGGAATGGGCAGCAAATGTTGGCCTTGACAGCAATGTCCACATCACATGAGTGAATAAAAATAAAGCATAATTCAACAGCTTTCGTGCTACTTTGTTGTGGCAGAAATAATGAATGTTCTGTAACTAATATAGCTAGCCTGAACGAAGCACTATTGTTGAACACCATGTTTGTCCAATTAGCCCATCCAAAAATGGGTTGTAGAATTGTACTACTTCAGATAGGATGCTAATGTGGATTAAAAATTTGGCAAAGTGTTACATAATGGCAGTCAATTCAACAAGTACAGGGTGTGCTTGGCAATAAATTGCTCTGACATTTAATCAGTACATGAGCTGTTTTTGTCCTTCGACAATTTGGAGAAGCTGGCATTTTCACTTAAGTACAACCTGTTTCCAGTGTTTTTGCCTGATTAATTTGTCTGTCTTTGTCAATTGGGCTTTGTGGATGAAATTAGGTAATATGTTGTGGATTTTAGGGATTTTAACTTTATCTGGTTTCTTTCATCTATTACTTTAGAGCACATCAAGTATTCTAAATAACAACAGTTATTACAGCAATCAATAGGGATGTCTTTTAAATGTGGCTCAGGTTTTTGTATCTCATACACCTGCATCAGCATTGTAATCCCAGCTGATATCTGGTAAAATAGTTTGCATTGTACCTATCCCCATTCATTTTATCAGTAGCTGATAAGTAGATTGGCACAGAATTTACATATAATAAATGTGTTTGTTCAAAGAACAAAGACAAGTTCAGCAAAGGAACGGGTTCTTTGGTCCCCTAAGCCTGTGCCGATCACGATGCCCTAACTAAACTAAAAAAACCTTCTGCCCTTACTCGGTTTCTATCCCTCTATTCCCTTCCTATTCATGTACCCATCCAGATGCCTCATAAATGTTGCTAATGTTCCACTGCCTTCTCTGGCAGTGTGTTTCAGGCACCCACCATTATCTACATGAAATTCTTTCCCTGCACAGCTCCCTTAAACTTTCCCCATCTCATCGTGAACCTGTGCCCCCTTGTAATTGATACTTCCACTCTGGGGAAAAGCCTCTGACTATCAACCTTGTTTATGTCTCTCATAATTTTGTAGACCTCTACCAGGTCTCCCTCAGCCTCTGTCTTTCCAGTGAAAACAATCCTACTTCATTCAATCTCTCAGGACAGTTGTTTCTGAAATAGAAAATCCAAATAGTTAATCCAGATATTTTCACTAGCGCGTGCAGTATAAAAGTGAGTTTTTAAAATAGAGTAGCTATCATTACATATGCTATGTATAATTAATTTTGCTGCATTTATTGAAGTGATATGTATATTATTTGAGCTTTGTTAGATTGAACACATAGGCAAATTCTTTCTGCTATACAGATTCATTCAGATTGTTTTATGTCTAATAATTACAAAATGATGTTAACAAAGCTTAGACTTCTGGTATCAAGGTGGAAATAGCGAGGCATCTTGAGGGGAATTGCTTGATAGAGCAGACGCAGCACGGTTTCGTTAAGGGGAAGTCGTGTCTGACAAATTTACTGGAGTTCTATGAGGATGTGTCTAGGGCGGTGGATAGAGGAGAGCCGGTGGATGTGGTCTTTCTTGATTTTCAGAAGGTGTTTGACAAAGTGCCTCACAAGAGGTTATTGCAGAAGGTAAGGGGGCATGGAGTTGGGGGTGGGGTGTTAGCGTGGATAGAGGACTGGTTGTCAAATAGGAGGCAGAGAGTGGGGGTCAATGGGTGCTATTCGGATTGGCGGTTAGTGACTAGTGGAGTGCCTCAGGGGTCGGTGCTGGGGCCTCAGCTATTTACCATTTATATAGATGATCTGGAGGAGGGAACCGAGTGTATGGTGTCGAAATTTGCTGATGACAGCAAGATTGGTGGAACGGCAAATTGCGGGGAGGGTGTGGAGAGTCTGCAGAAGGATCTAGATAGGCTGGGCGAATGGGCCAGGAACTGGCAAATGGAATTTAATGTTGGCAAGTGCGAGGTGGTCCACTTTGGTAGGAATAATGGTAGGAAGGATTATTACTTACGTGGAGAAAAACTGCAGCAGGCGACGGTGCAGAGGGAGCTCGGGGTCCTTGTGCATGAGTCGCAAAAACCCAGCTTGCAGGTGCAGCAGGTGGTCAGGAAGGCTAATGGGATGCTGGCCTTCATAGCGAGGGGGATTGAATATAAAAGTAGAGAGGTCTTGCTGCGGCTATATAGAACATAGAACATAGAACACTACAGCACAAACAGGCCCTTCGGCCCACGAGTTGCGCCGATCACATCAACACCTACCAATCTATAGACCTATCTATAACCCCCAATCCCATTAAACCCCATATACCCACCCAGAAGTCTTTTAAAAGACCCCAGCGCGTTCGCCTCCACCACCACTGACGGCAGCCGATTCCATTCACTCACCACCCTCTGAGTGAAAAACTTACCCCTAACATCACTTCTGTGCTTTCCTCCCCGCATTGGTGAGACCGCAGCTGGAGTACTGTGTGCAGTTTTGGGCGCCGTACTTACGCAAGGATATTTTGGCCTTGGAGGGAGTGCAGAGGAGGTTTACTAGGCTGATGCCGGAGTTGAGGGGGTTGAGCTACGAGGAGAGGCTGAATAAACTAGGCTTGTACTCGTTAGAGTTTAGAAGAATGAGGGGAGATCTCATTGAGACGTATAAGATGATGAATGGGATGGATAGGATAGAGGTGGAGAGACTCTTCCCGCTCAGAAAGGATAGCAGGACTAGGGGGCACAGCCTCAAGATAAAGGGGGTGCGGTTTAGAACGGAGTTGAGGAAGAACTTCTTCACTCAAAGGGTGGTGAATCTCTGGAATTCTCTGCCCGTTGAAGTGGTGGAGGCTACCTCGCTAAATATTTTTAAGACGCGGGTTGATGGGTTTTTGATAAGCGAGGGGATTAAGGGTTATGGGGAGAGGGCGGGAATGTGGAACTGAGCCACGACAGATCAGCCATGATCTTATTGAATGGCGGGGCAGGCTGGAAGGGCCAGATGGCCTACTCCTGCCCCTATTTCTTATGTTCTTATATAGATAATTAGCTTGTTGCTTAATGTTTCCAATGCATTGCACAGTGGTCTAGGGAAATGACTCTTCATCCATAAGCCATGAACTAAATTTGCAGCAAGATAAACTGTTTAATCTACTTTGCAGGTTCTAATGTTAATTGTCAAGCCTTTGACAAGGCCACACCATTGTTTATAGCAGCTCAGGAAGGACATACAGAATGTGTTGAACTGCTGTTGTCAAATGGAGCTGATACAAACCTTTCGTGCAGTGAAGATGATTGGCAGTTGCCCATTCATGCAGCTGCCCAGATGGGAAAAGTCAAGTAAGTAGTCACAGACTTGAATTATTAAAAAGATATGTATTTTGTTCAATTTGTGATTGGAAAATATATTTTTGAAATTGATATTACATTGCTGGGTACATGGGGGATTGAGAAACAGAATTAAATACCATAAAGTAGAATTTGCATTGCAATTCTAGTATTTTTAGTAATTTTAAAAGAAGAATACGTTATTGTTAATTAGAAAATTTAGAATTTTCAGGGAAGCAAGCCTAAAACATTTTCTACTCCCACACACAAATGTATCTTCTAAATCTGTGCCTTCAGTACTTGATTTTCATTTTCTGACTCTCACATTCTTTTCCTTCTGGTACAAGTAAAGGATGTATGCCTACTGCTTAAGTTACAAAGACTTTGTAACTATGCGCTTTCACATGTCAGAATTGTTCTTCAATTGTCAATGTTTTGGGGACGTGCCAATTTTTTTTATTTTCTAGGTTGACGCATGTGCTTTTGTACTTAGCATTTCATTGAGAAACACTGTTGCAGTGAGTACACTTGGCATGGATAAATGGTCCTCTTAAGTAGTCTCAATCAAAACATGGTCTTAGCCTCCGCAAAGATCTCACCCATTCTACTTAAAATTCTTTTATGGCTTCTGTTTCAAAATTTCTTCAAGTAAATTTGTACATGTTACATTAGTTCCTTATCATTCAAAGTCTTGCATTATTTACAATTCAATACGAGACCGCAGAGTGTTTTTTTCTTGTCCTGTGTGAATTCACATTAATTTCATAACATGTATGGATTTCTGGTAGGGTGCTGGAATTCTTAATACCTATCACTGATCGAATATGGGATACTGGGAAGAATAAGGTGAGCCCAGTCTATTCAGCGGTGTATGGAGGACAGCAAACGTGTTTAAAAATGTTACTACAGGCAGGTTACAGTCCCAACGCCCAGGAGTGCCCATTGTATGACTGCCTGTCGCCATTGTGCATGGCCTTTTCTCGGAGGTAAGCTATTCAACTTTGAGATTTGACTACTTTCTGCAGAATCGTAAAAGGCACATTGTGTGTGGTTAAGGATGCATAGGTTTTGTAATACTGTGTAACATATATGAGCGTGAAATAGGACTGTACTTTATGCACTGCAGTGAACAAGGGGCACCAGCCATTAATTGCACTTGCCCACAGATTTTCAGTGGGGTAATGCAACTTTTCCAATGCAGTGTCTACTGCAAGAGGTCTGGCAGCTGTGAACAGAGCAACCATAAATTTCCTTAGCCAGCAGATCGCAGAACGGCTGCTGGACAGTACCAAGAGTCTTAGCCCAAAGTTCAAGTTAAAATATTTAGTTCCATGCCAGTTGATGTACGTCAGCAAATTAGAGCGGGGTGGGGGGGAGGATTGAGAGAGATAAAAGACTGAGCATAAAAGTTTTTGTTTACCTTCAAATTTTATTAACTCTCCAATATTATAGTAGCAGTAACTTGTGTTTATATGACACCCTGTAAATGCAGGAGCTTCGCAGGAACATGACAAAAACAAATTTGACACGAGCCACATAAGGTATTAGGGCATGCATGGGCAAACAGGACTGCTTTAAAGTAAGAAAAGGAGCTAGAGGAGTTGGGAGAATGTCAGCTTAGTTTTTAAGTTTATTTATTAGTGTCTGAAGCAGTCTTACATTAACATTGCAATGAAGTTACTGCAAAAATCCCCTTGTCGCTGCACTCCGGTGCCCGTTCAGGTACACTGACGGAAAATTTACCATGGCTGATACACATAACCAGCACTTCTTTCAGATTGTGGGAGGAAACTGGAACACTCAGAGGAAACCCATGCAGACACCAGGAGAATCGAACTTGGGTCCTTGGTGCTGTGAGGCACAGCTAACCACTGTGTCATTGTATCGCCCAGAGCATAGGGTCTTGGCAGCTGAAGACACTGCCAACAATGGTGGCGTAATTAAAACTGGGATTGTGCAGAGGCCAGAATTGGAGCAATGTAGTAATTTTGGAAGGTTGTAAAGCTGGAGGGGATTAGAGAGAGAGAGAGAAGGTGAGTCCATGAAAGGATTTGGAAATGTGGAGAAGAACTTGAAAATTTGAGGCATTCCTTAATGGGAAACCAACATGGGTCACAGTGAACACAGGAATGATGGTTGAGCGGGATTTGATGTGAGTTTGGGCATGGGCAGCAGAGTTCTGGATGATCCCAAGAGGATGATAGAACTTGGAAGGCTATCCATGACTGCACTGAAGTTGTCAAGCCTAGAAGTAACAAATGCGTGGATGAGGAGGGATGTTTTACCATTGTCACAGTCATATGGAATATAATTTTTGACATTGGTTAGCATCGTTTTAGTATTGCAACGGTGGAAACCTCCTTGAGGCTTTTGAATGTTAGGAATGCTGGGCATGGATAGTTCAAAGACTTTGGAGAGAAAAAGGAAGTCGGAAATGGAGTGGTAGTTTTCAGGATTGGAGGTTTCAGGTTTTTCAAGGAGAGATGTTGACGGCATATTTAAACAAGAAGCTGCAGGGATAGTATAGTAAAATTCCAATGAGTTTCAGTCTTGGGGGATCTGCCCCACATTAGTGTTAAGTGAAGCTTCATGATAGCCAAAGTGCCTTCATTCTCACATGAATGCATCCCAATGCAATCTGATTTGTGTCAAAAACAACAGATACAAATAGCAAATGAAAACAAGGTTAAACAGTAAATGTGTGGCACTATCTTTATTCAATTTGTTCACATCTTACAACAGCCTGTTCTTGTAAAAGGCCAGAGCTTTACATTGAAAAATGTCAAGAGTTAGCTCAAGAAAATTTCCGTAATCATCATCTGCTTAGAATGCTGTCTTCCGACGTACAAATGAGTCCACCATGTTGTCAATGCAGTCAAACATGTTGTGTGAAAACCTGGAGCATGGCTTTTGCAGCATCAGCTAACTAATTCACAGCGCCATGGCAAATAAATTCTAATTTTATGAATACTTGTAGCAAAACCTCAATTCAGTGGCTTGTTAAAACGTGGCAGTCTTACACAATTACCAAAGCTTTTGTTTGGAAGTCAGTACGCTACTGTTTGTGCAATTATTCTCCCATCTTGTCCTAAATCATCTTGTGCGTCAGTGACAAAACAGCTCGCTGATCACAAGTCTGACAATATTTTTACTGTTGAAGGTGTATGATGTAAACCTTCTAACCTTTGCAGGTTACTTTGCTCTTCAGATATGACATTTGTGAGAAATAATGAGATAACAGTCAACGCCTAAGTTAAATACTATTGTCTTTACTCAGTTTGGTAGGAATGTTAGTTTGATGAAATACTCTCATTTGCAATAGACTTAGTCAAGACATTGTAAATATAATGTCCCTGCGTGTGGTCACCCTGTCGATTGTATTCTTCAGCAATTGAATACATTGCCTGGCCAAAACACCGAGTAACTCTTTATAATGATTTGTCCTATCCAAATCCATCTGAAGCTATGATTGTCCAATGAGGATTCTTAATACTTTGTTGAAGTAACGACATTAAGCTCTGCCCTCCTTGGTGTCACACATTTCAGAATCGCAAAGTAATTACACAATGGGTGGGATTTTACAGCCTCGCTCGAGTGAGACTGGAAACTTCCACCCGAGATCAATGGACGTTTCCTTTGTCCATCCCTCACCTGCTACAATTCCATGGCGGGCGAGGTGGTAGAACTGTGGTGAATGAGTCTTTCAAATTACTGATCGCTTGCAAGTTGTTCCTTTGTGAATTAAAGATAGATTTTATCTGATAAAGGATAAAGAAAGAAACATTGCTCCTTGTGCAATTTGTTTACAAACAAAGAACAAAGAACAACCCAGCACGGGAAACAGGCCCTTCGGCCCAACAAGCCCGCGCCGCCGCATCACCCTACACCTATTCTACCCTACGTATCTACAAATAGAACCCCTGACTTAGCCAGATTCAGGGGAGAATAGTGTCAATTTGGTAAAACCAATCAGCCTAAGAGCACATCTTTGGGGTGTGGGAGGAAACCGGAGCGCCCGGAGGAAACCCACGCAACCACAGGGAGAATGCACAAACTCCCACAGACACAGGCCCAAATCCATGTATCTGCACAGCTAGCAGTGCTAGTCACCGAGCTGTTGCGGCGCCCGTCTACCGGTCCAGGATCAAGCACACACACCGACACGAAGTACTAGGCCACTCACGGAACCTCCAGGAGCAGCCCACGCACGACCCACCGTGTGCATGCCCCTCGTTTGACAACGAGGTGGACCTCCACCTGCGGAATAAAAAGACAAAAACGTTAATCACAAGCCTGCCTTTCCGGTGTCTCCCGAGGTTCTAACCCTTATTTAATAACCCCTACCATAACCCTCCATCCTCGTTTCACTCATGTGCCTATCTAACTGAACCTTAAATGAGTCCAACGTTCCCGCCTCCACCACCCTACTCAGTAGCGCATTCCATACCCCCACTACTCTCTGCGTAAAGAACCTTCCTCTCATATCCAAATTATACCTCTCCCCCCTCACCCTTAAATCATGTCCTCTTGTATTTGTAACCAATCTAGGGAGCAGTCTCTCACTATTGACCCTGTCTATTCCCTTCAGTATCTTATGTACCTCTATCATGTCCCCCCCTCAGTCTCCGTCTTTCCAAGGAGAACAGTCCCAGTTTCTCCGACCTTTCCTCGTAACCCAACCCCTCCATGCCAGGCAACATCCTGGTAAACCTCCTCTGCACCCTTTCCAGAGACTCCACGTCCTTCCGGTAGTATGGTGACCAGAACTGGATGCAGTACTCCAAATGCGGTCTAACCAACGTTCTATACAACTGAAGCATTAGACGGCAGCTTTTAAACTCTATACCTCTTCCTATAAAGGCTAGCATTCCATAAGCCTTCCTGACAACATTCTCCACTTGTGTCACAACCTTCATGGATTTGTGAACCTGCACTCCCAGGTCCCTCTGTGTTTCTATACTCCTAATTTGTCTACCTTTAATCACATAGCTCCTCTCTACATTATTCCTTCCAAAATGCATCACCTCGCATTTGTCAGGATTAAATTCCATCTGCCACCTATCTGCCCAATGCACCAACCTATCTATATCCTGTTGTATCACCTGACAATCCACTTCGGTACCCGCCAACCCTGCCATCTTGGTGTCATCAGCAAACTTGCTGATCACACCACCTACGCTCTCTTCCAAGTCATTTATGTAGACTACAAAGAGGAGAGGTCCCAGTACTGAGCCCTGCGGCACACCACTGGTCACTGGCCTCCAGCTGGACAAAGTCCCCTCCACAACTACCCTTTGTCTCCTATTACCCAGCCAGTTCTCAATCCACCTAGCTACCTGACCTCGTATCCCATGCGCCTTAACCTTTTCTACCAGCCTACCATGAGGGACTTTGTCAAACGCCTTACTGAAATCCATATAGATGACATCAACGACTTGCCCATCGTCAACCGTTTTTGTCACCTCCTCAAAGAATTCCACCAGATTTGTAAGGCAAGACATCCCTCTAACAAAGCCATGTTACATATCCCCAATCAGACCGCAACGCTCCAAATGCTCATACATCCTACCCCTAAGTACTTTTTCCATTAATTTCCCTACCACCGATGTCAAACTCACCGGCCTATAATTTCCAGGGTTATCCCTACTACCTTTTTTGAACAGCGGTACCACATTTGCTACCCTCCAGTCTTCTGGGACCTCACCTGTGTCCAAAGAAGAGACTTATTTGCACTTCGAATGAAGAAAAACTCTTGACATCATCAATTAATGTCAGTTTGTATCAGTTTCTCTAGCTTTCAAAACCATTAAGTTAGTGAAACAGACATTTTAGCTCTGGCCTCTTGCTGAACATTCCATCGTCTTAGAAGTGTTATTTTCTATCACAGACTGGTGATTCTGTTTATCTGCAGTGAAAGAAAGGCTGCAGCTTTTTAACAAGTTACTTTACTTTGAAAGGTTTTCTGGCCTTCGAATCTTACCAGCATGAATTACAGTCAGTTTCTGTCCCCTTCATGCAGCATATGGCCTTTTGTATTTCATACAATTGATGCTCTTCCCTGGTTTGAATAGCTTTTTCAAATCTCAACCACTAACTACACTTGTGGTGTGATTAACTTGTTGTTGGGACTGATTAATATATTTGTTATTTTAATAAACAACTTGTGAATATACCCAAGAACTTCCCTTAAACATTCCAACTATTCATATGTTTCTACAAGAAGTTCTAATTCCAAGATGTACACTTGCTTCAAACAACAGTTCAACCATGCATTTAAAGGCTTCTCCATCTGTCTCTTCATCCATGTTGTGGACAATTCCCATTGAATTCTTGACTTATTAAGCTCTTTAATTCAGACTCAATGTTGCTATGAACTCAATTTAATTCCCTATGACCAATAATTTATGCTTAATTCCATACTGATCATTTTAAAGTTGGGTTCTCTATGGAGTATGTGTTGCTGGTTTAAAACATCCTCTCACTTTACTGACCACATTAACCATTTCATGTTAAGCCCTTGGTCAAGTAACTGAACATGTCTGAGGCTCATTCTTTAGTGTATTTTGCCATGCATTTCCACGTGGCCATTGCTGGCTATTCTTACCAATATCCCAATATCATGCCAATTAATATTGAGACACAAGCCCTGCTTTGACTCTGAGGTGATCTTGCCAAAAGATTAAAGGGATCTCTGTCTTAAAATCTATGCTCATTTCACCCTGCATGGTCCTGATAGTGGCCAGCCTCTCAAATACAGCTTCCTTAGAATGTTGATAGGCAAAATACAAACATCCCAAAGAGAAACTTGACAATTTATTGTACTCTTTCCCAAAATTCCTTCATTACTACTTGCATCATCTCCCCAGAGCACTACACTGTCCTCGGCTTATTCAGTTTGGCAAATACACTTCATTCACGATTTGTTATTATAGGAACCACCGCATGATGCACTTTATAGTGCAATATCATTCACGTTGGAACAATTTTAATTCAGTTAACACTCATTAATGACTGAATCCCCAAACCATAGGCTGACCTTAATCTACTAAAATGTATGGTCCCTTGTAAAAGGATCAAACACTTCTACCCTCTTGATGTTTCATACTATCACCTGATTCCAGTGACTTAAACTTTCATTGGATTGTACCTGGGTGATTTTTAAAATTCATAATTGGTGCTGTAATTTTCCCATTTCTATCACTAATTCTCAGTCAACTCCTCTCATTCAAACTCACAAACCCATTAATAACCTTTCTGCCTTATTTAAGACTTCTTGAGAAACGACATGGCCCAATACAACATTCTCATAAGCTCGTTAAAGCAGAAGGCAAATGTTTCCATTTGACTCTAGGTATGAACACATTGGGTGGGATTTTACAGCCTCGCTCAAGCAGGACTGAAAAATACCCCCGAAGTCACCGGACATTTCTATTGTCCACCCCTTGCCTGCCCCGATTCTGTGGCGAGCTGGAGGTTGTGCTTGTCTGTCCCTTATTTTAAATAATTTTTCTTTCTTAAAAATAACCCATTCTGAGCAACAATCAGAGTATGGATTCCAGGTTTGAAAGTGAAAGAATTTTTACAATTTGTATGAGGGTGAGAGATTCACGGGAATTGCACTTCTTTTGATTGGATGACTGGTTTTCCTGTGTTTGCAAACCTCACAGTTCTATGCATTCAACTAAAAGATGCATATTCATTATCTTAGCTTTTTCCACCTTTTGCTTTTGATTGTCTACTTCTCTCTAAGCTTCAATTTCCCTACTCTTATCGACTCACTGACTCTTGCGATAATGTATTTTTAATGCACCAAGTTTCTTTACCCTTTTTGAACTCTCTTGTTCCTCTGTTTTGTTTAACAGTCACTTGTTGGTCACTGCCTTTGCCTTAAATGTCTTATGTTTCTTCTGTTAACCAAACTGTCTGTTAGTGGTATCTTCGTCTCTCGCATAATGGGCAGAACTTAAATTGCCCTGCAGTGAGTTTGATGATGGGATGGGCATTTGATTGAGTGGGATCAATCATGGGTAGGGACTCCACCACCTTCCCAACTCCACCCTGACTAAGACCGGGCTAACAAGGTTTTTGGATGGCCTTCCCATCCCACTGACAATTGAGACGCAAAAGGTGACAATTAATTAACTAACCGGCAGGCCTGTTAATTTACTTGTAGACTTCCAGGGATTTTGCTCTTAGTCAGGTATACATTGCCTGATCAGGGACCTGGAATGGGCAGTTCACTGAGAGCTACCTGCCATCATTCTTCTGTGGCTTGGAACCATCAGCAATCCTGGAGCTCTGGTGGGTCCATTACTTGCGGTAACCATCACATCTCCGGTAGTTCAGCTCAGTGGTGCACAGCTGCTGACCTCTGACCGGTAGCTCTTGAAGGTAACATGCTTCCAGTGGAAGATCTGCTGTTGCCGTATGAAGTGCCAAATTGACACTTTATTTGATGATCTTCCCAAAAGTAGACTATGCAAGGCTTGTGCTGGCTCTCCAGCTGGATGGTGAGCCCTGCCCCCAGCGTCAGCATTAAATTCCGCCATGATGATGAAATGGGTATAGCCACTGGAATTAAACCATACCCACTCCTCCTTGAGAGGCATCTTTGCTTCATGTCTTTTGTGACTATTTTGTAATTGGATCCCTTCCTCGATTGTTTTGCCCTATATGAGAGATCATTACCATCTGCACTATGATCTGTATCCTCCCTTTTGGGAGGGGCAGTGTATTTAAGAACTAACTCATCCATAGTTTACACTTTTGGATTTTGATATGTATTATTCTCACTTGTATCCTATTCTTGTTGTTAGTTGTAATGTTCTACCCCTTGACAAGTTACTTGACTTTCAACATGAAAACTGAGAAATAATGAGAACGCGCAAAGCCAAAATTAAGCACTATTGTCTTTACTAGATTTGATAGGAGTACCAATAACAATAAAATACACCCATTAACAGTACACCTGTTAATCACAATTGCATTACCAGAAGGCATACATATAATCACCCAGATCCTGTCAATCATATTCATCAATTGACCAAATTGCTTAGCAGAAGCAGAGTCACTATTTCTAATGATGTTTATACTTTACAGGATGGGCTGCATGTTTCATTGACAAGATTGTACTGCCTTATCAAATTCCATCTTAAGCTGCAATTGTCCAGTGAGGTATCTAATTCCTTATTCAAACTATATTAGACTCTGCCCTGATGTTTTACTTCTGTTTTAAACTTCCTATAATGTTTTTCCATCTCTTTTTGGATCATGCAGATGTCTTAAGATCCTTAACAGCACACAACAGCAATTTCCTTCTTAGCTCCCAGATTTCAGAACCACAAGATAATTTAAACAATTAGAGTTATGATTCTTGTAAAGATAAATAACCCAAAAGAACCAAGCTTCCCAAATGTTCCCCCAATGGAAAAAATGGATGGGCAAGATTTCATTTACTTAACAATCAAACCAAAATCAACATAAATTAAACACAAATTAACAGACAAATTGTATTTAATAGAAACCATGAATTACGTTTCAAATAGCTAATACAACAAAGATTTGCTGGCAGTCCCTTTAGGAAATATGGCACCGTGTCCAGCCCCAAAGCCCTTCACACTCTGTCACTCTCCAGTAAGGTTCAGCTCCTCTTTGCCATGCAGGATTTGATCGTAAGTTGCTTCTGCCAACAGTTTTACTCCATCTCAGTTCCATAGGTATGGTTATCACCCAAAGGGCTCAATTTTGCAGAACCTTCTTGAATTGAGTCAGAGCAATCCTGATTCCCCAGAGTCATTCAAAAAAAACTCCGCTACAAGGTGTGGGCACCTCTGGTAAAAACTGAAACAGTGAGGATAACTTTATTTCACCAACCTGGTTTGAAAAGCAGTTTTCAGCTTTTCATTTGTCTTTCGTTTGCCTCGCACCCATTGTAACTCCCTCCTTCCCCATAAGTTCAAAAATTACAGGTTTTGAAGCACACCGCAGGGTCCCTCAAGTTATTAACTTCTTCTGAGTTGTTGCTTTGTGAATGAAAGATCATTTATCGTCTAAGTAAACACAAAATGGAGTTTGTATCTTTGCATTTCAAAAGAAAACATACCCTGTCGTCATCAATCACTGCCAGTTTCTGCAGCTTTCAAAATGTTTAAGTTAGTGAAACAGACATTTTGTGTCCGTGTTATTTATTGAAACATGAAGTTTCAGCAAAATAACAGCTTGTCGGCCTTTTGGCTAAGATCAAGTGTAGTATCGACATGCTGTACTTGGTTGAAGTCATTGGATTACACCAGCTTAATTTGAAGCAATTTTTTAAAGCGGCATCTCAACCTTTTGGCTAAGATGCAAATGAGATCAAGCCTTGGAGGAGGTGCAATGCCTACTCCAATCAGCTTGGATCATGTAAATCAAGCCCAAGACAGGAGGTGAGAGCCCTGTCTTGTCAGCTTGGATCGGGAATGTCTCAACTTGTTGGGACTCTGAATTGGACTTGATTGCATTGAATTGGAATTAAAAAAAACAGCTTGTAGGCATACCTGTTTATTGGTTCTAACCTTATTTTACTACCCTGGTGTCTTGCTGGATGTTCCATTGCCTCAAAAGATTACTTTCTATCACAGATCAGTGATTCTGTCCACTTTCCATGACAAACAGCATGCAACTTTTAACATGTTAATTTATCTCAAAGTTTTATGGCCTTTCTAATGCATGCTGCTAAGATTTGGTTAATTTCTGCATGTTACCTGCCTATTTCAAACAGAATTCTGTACTCCGCTCAAACTATCAATTTCCACTGCATTCCCCATGTTGAATAGCTTTCCTAAAACTGAACTGCAAATTTCACCCAAAAATAGATTAGTCAAGAATATCGAGCCTCTTAAGCCACTATGGCTGTCTGAGTCCTTCATTTTGAAGGCTGTTTCAATCTTTCTGTCTCCTGCTCCTACAGTGACTGAGATGGTACCTTTGTTGTCTCGATTGTGAACAGTTTCCCCTTTAAGATAAAGAAGGTATGATTTTCCTGTGTGTGCTGTTATTTTGAATGCAATTCAGCTTTATTGAGGAAACATGCACGGAAAAGTGCATGACGCCACAGCAACTTGCACTCCTTGAGTGATCTGTGACGTACCAGCACCAAGTAGAAGAGAGAACTAGTATTTGGGTATAAATTAAATCGTGTTTGTGCAACTGAAAAAGTAATGTATGTCTTCTGCGTTTATAATAGTTTAGTAATGCATTGTGCAGTACCATTTATATTGTTTCATTTGTCAGAGAATAGTTATTCTGATTTGAGAAACTTAATTAAAATGCTGATTTCATTACTTCGCAATACATTTTTATTACATTTGTTAAACCATTTTGTATATTCTCATTTTCTTAAGTAGCTTCATTTTACATTCTAATTATATGCAGCTGTGATTTTTTTAAAAACAAACTAGGCAAACAACGATCTTTCTGTTTTGATGTCAAATTGACTTTATGGTTTGCTATCCAAGAATAGGAGGAGAAAAGAATGTGTGTTTGTGTTCTAAAATGCCTCATAAAATAATAGTGTAAGGTTTGAAACTAAGTTTATAAAATTGAAAAATAAGCAAGAGTTATCAAAGGTCAAACCTTTAGATTAAAAAGGACATTTTTGCAAAATGAAATGAGATGGGAAAATGAACTGTGCTGGAGAGTAGCATTTGTGTTAGCATCTTCGATGGTCTGCTATTTTCCTGATTTGGTTCTACTTTCTGTTATTGAAGTTTAGACCATCAAAAACCCGTACATGTCTTAACTCTGCCTACTCAAATCTAGAGAGCTGAATACCCTGTTCTTGATATTGAAATCTTATACATCAGAGTTGGAAATTGCTTCAACCACCATCGAAGGGGAGGTGACGATAGAAAAATTCTTTAATAGCTGCATGCTAATTAATGGAATGAAGAAGCCAAATAATTATATAGGATTCTACACAATCTACAGCATAGAAGCAGACTATTCAGCCCAGCTGATCCCTGCCAGTTTTTATGCTCCATATTAGCCTACTCTCACTCTACTTGTCAAATCCCATCAGCATAATTGTTATTGCTCACCCCCCACCCCAGGCCCAATGTATCTATCTAATGTCCCCTTAAATGCTTGAAGAACGTTTTGTGACCATTCTTAATTTTATTTTTGCTCTATATTGTCCCTGGGCTTTTGCATTCTTCAAGAGATTCATGTTGCAGGCAGTGGAATGGATACTGTTTAGTCAAGTTGGTTCTGACGTCAATTTTGTATGTTTGTAATTTAAAATATCCTTTTGAATTTGCTCCCCTTGTTCCATTTATTTAATCTATTATATAGAGGATCTTAAACTTTAACAAAGTCAATTACGTAGGTATGAAGGAAGAGCTGGCTGTGGTTGATTGGGAAAATAGATTTAAAGATATTGTGATAAACTGGGAAACATTACAAAATGTTCAACCAATATACATTTCATTTAAAAGCAAAAGCTCAGTGAGGTAGATGCATCAGTGACTTCGTAAGGACATTAAGGACAGTACTAGATTAAAAGAAGAGGCTGTAATGTTATGAAGAATAGCATTAATTCTGAGGAGTCGGAGTGTTTTATAAACTAGCAAAGGGCCACTAAAAATGTTGATAGTAAGGGCAAAAATAGGATATGTGAGTGAACTAGCCAGGACATATAAAAATAGATTGTAAAAGTCTTTACACCTGGAAGAGAGTAACTAAAATAAGCATTGGTCCCTTTGAAGCTGAACAGGAGATGTTATCGTGGAGAATGATGAAATGGTGGCGATATTGGCCGATGTTTTGTTTCTGTCTTTGCAGGAAAAGATCAAATTGCATACCAGAAATAGATGGTAATCTAGGGAGTAATAAGAGTGAGGAACTTAAAGTAATTATTATCAGTAGAGAAAAAGTACTAGAGAAAGTTGGGGATTAAAATCTGTCAAACCCCCAGGATGTGATGCCTACATTCTGGTGTTCTAAAAGAAATAGCTGTAAAAATAGTGAATGCACTGGCTTTTGTTTTCTAAAATTCCCTAAATCCTGGAATGATCCAGCAGATTGGAATGTAACTCAAGGAAGCAAGGTGAGAGAAAACTGGGAACAGTGGGAAAATTAGCCTGATATTGGCTATTGGGAAAGTGTTGGAATCTGTTATTAAGGAAGAGGTAATGAGGTACTTAAAAGAGCATTCTATTGTTATATAGTGGAGCTTGATCCCCCTCTGAGAACTAACACCAAAACCTCCTAAGAAGAGTACCTCTTAATTGCCCCTTAATGTGTCCTGGGATGCATAGGTTAGAGGGATTAGTGGGTAAAATATGTAGAGATATGGGCTGGGGCCTGGGTGGGATTGTGGTCGGTGCAGACCGGATGGGCCAAAGGGCCTCTTTCTGCACTGTAGGGTTCTATGATCTATGATCTACCTCGCCTCAAGCTGTAAAACCTGTGTGTGAAAGGATGTGACCTGCCCTTTAGCAACTCCTAGTGGTTAAATACAAAATAAATCCCTGATACTCTAAAATCTACATGTAACAGTTTATTTATGTAACTATCTGAACAACTTCACTAAATTATTAACAAACCGAATAAAACAAGATTCTAATGATATACTGTTCCAATAATTATAATTAACCCTCATTAACAAAAAAAATTTGTTACTTTCTGAATTGCAACCAGGTTTTGTATTTTCTCGAATATTCTGGCCTTCTCTGTTGATTTTTCTTCTTTGATACCTTTGCTATCTAGGTAGGGTTTTGAGCTAAGAGCTGTGAGCTGTGGCATTGCTCTCTCCTTTTTTCCCACTACCTCTTTTTTTTATACCTGTGATGACATATCACTATTTCCCAGAACAGGATTGGTCCCATGTTGTCAAAATCACCAGATTTAAGTTTAATAGGTTCTTGGTATCTAAGTGCCTAATTCAAATTGATTGACTGAATTAAAAAGTTTCAAAAGCTTGAAAGCCTGTTGTCTTGTTTAAAAACTGCTGCTTGTATTGAACTTTTGATACAAATGTCTCAGATGGAGCTCTATATATACTTGCATTTTTTTAAACTCTCTAAGCACAGAAAAAGCTCCACCTTTTAAAGGGACCATGCAATGCTTTCTCCCTAGCATTTTACAACATCAATCTACAATTACTCTAACTAGCTTTGCAACCGTGTAATGAGACAAAGTCGACATTGTTCTTGGCGGAGGTGATAGTGGATGCCTTGGTGGTTATTTTCCAAACGTTGCTGGATTCCGGGGAAGTGCTGGAAGATTGGAAAATGGCTAATGTTACGCTGTTGTTTAAGAAGGGTGGCAGGCAAAAGGCAGGGAATTATAGGCCGGTTAGTCTAACGTCTGTTGTAGGTAAAATGTTAGAATCCGTCATCAAGGAGGAAATAGCGAGGCATCTTGAGGGGAATTGCTTGATAGAGCAGACGCAGCACGGTTTCGTTAAGGGGAAGTTGTGTCTGACAAATTTATTGGAGTTCTATGAGGATGTGTCTAGGGCGGTGGATAGAGGAGAGCAGGTGGATGTGGTCTTTCTTGATTTTCAGAAGGCGTTTGACAAGGTACCTCACAAGAGGTTATTGCAGAAGGTAAGGGGGCATGGAGTTGGAGTAGGGTGTTAGCGTGGATAGAGGATTGGTTGTCAAATAGGAGGCAGAGAGTGGGAGTTAATGGGTGCTATTCGGATTGGCAGTAGGTGACTAGTGGATTGCCCCAGGGGTCGGTGCTGGGGCCTCAGCTATTTACCATTTATATAGATGATCTGGAGGAGGGAACCGAGTGTATGGTGTCGAAATTTGCTGATGACACCAAGATTGGTGGAACGGCAAATTGCGCGGAGGGTGTGGAGAGTCTGCAGAAGGATCTAGATAGGCTGGGCGAATGGGCCAGGAACTGGCAAATGGAATTTAATGTTGGCAAGTGCGAGGTGGTCCACTTTGGTAGGAATAATGGTAGGAAGGACTATTACTTACGTGGCGAAAAACTGCAGCAGGCGACGGTGCAGAGGGAGCTCGGGGTCCTTGTGCATGAGTCGCAAAAACCCAGCCTGCAGTTGCAGCAGGTGGTCAGGAAGGCGAATGGGATGCTGGCCTTCATAGTGAGGGGGATTGAATATAAAAATAGGGAGGTCTTGCTGCAGTTGTATAGGGCATTGGTGAGGCTGCAGCTGGAGTACTGTGTGCAGTTTTGGTCGCCACACTTACGCAAGGATATTTTGGCCTTGGAGGGAGTGCAGAGGAGGTTTACTAGGCTGATACCGGAGTTGAGGGGGTTGAGCTATGAGGAGAGGCTGAATAAACTAGGCTCGTACTCGTTAGAGTTTAGAAGAATGAGGGGAGGTCTCATTGAGACATATAAGATGACAAATGGGATGGATAGGATAGAGGTGGAGAGACTCTTCCCGCTCAGAAAGGACAGTAGGACTAGGGGGCACAGCCTCAAGATAAAGGGGGGGTGGTTTAGAACGGAGTTGAGGAAGAACTTCTTCACTCAAAGGGTGGTGATACTCTGGAATTCTCTGCCCGTTGAAGTGGTGGAGGCTGCCTTGCCAAATATTTTTAAGACGTGGGTTGATGGGTTTTTGATAAGCGAGGGGATTAAGGGTTATGGGGAGAGGGCAGGAATGTGGAACTGAGCCACGACAGATCAGCCATGATCTTATTGAATGGCGGGGCAGGCTCAAAGAGCTAGATGGCCTACTCCTGCTCCTATTTCTTATGTTCTGATGTTCTAAAAGGGAAATTCTGTTCAAAATTTGAGTTTTTTGAGCATGTAACTAGTAGGGTAGGTGAACTAGAAAATGTCGTATAATTGGATAGCCAAAAGATATTTGTTAAGGTGCCTCGCAAAAGTTTACACAAGGTAAGGGCCATGGAGTTAGGACACTTTATAGCATGGTTAGAACATTGTTTAATGGACAGGAAGTGAAAGTTAGGGATAAATGAGATTTTCAAGCTAACAGGCTATGATTACTGTAGTGCGACAAGGGGCAGTGCTGTGGACTCAACGACTTGCAAAGTATGTTAATGTCTTAGACGAAGCGACAGAATAATATGTCTAAGTTTGTGAATGATGCAAAGTCACATGGGACTGTAAGCTTTGAGGAAGATGCGGAGATTCCAAAGAAAGATAGGCAAGTTAAGTGCATGGGCAACAAGATGCAGATGGAGTATAATGTGGGGGAAGTTGTGAGGTTAGAAGAAGGAAAAGGCAATTTTTTTTAATATGGTGTGAAACTTGTAAACGTTGATGCTCAGAGAGTCTTGGGTATACTTGCACAGGAAACTTAAAGGTACAGTTAGGAAAACAAATTGTATGTTGGCTTTTATTGCAAGAGCATTGAAGTATAGGAATAAAGAAGTCTCGCTAACAGTTGTATGGGGCATTTATGAGATCATACTGGAATACTGTGTGCAATTTTGATCTCCGTAGTTGAGGAAGTATATAGTTGCATTGGAGGCAATATAGCAAAGGTTAATTTGATTGGTCCCTGGGATGTGACGGTTGTTCAATGATGAGACTGAGTAAGTTTGACCTATATTCTCTGGACTTTAGAGAATGAGAGGTGCTCTTATTGAAACACTTAAGATTCTGAAGGGATTTTACTTGGTCGATATTGAGATGTTGTTTCACCTGGCTGGGATTTCTGGAACATGGACATAGTTTCTGGATAAAGGACTAATTGTTCCTGACAATGCGCAGAAATATCTTCTCTGAGGTTTGTGAACCTTGGAATTCTCTACTTAAAATTATGGATGTACCATCATTTAATGTATTTCAGATTGAGATAGACAGATTTTTTGGGGTCTCAGGGAACCCAGGGATATGGGATTTAAGCCTAAGATCAGCCATTATCACATTGAATGGCTGCGCAGATTTGATGGGCTGTATGATCTTCTTGTGCTCCTATTTCTTATATTTTGGAAGTAAGCCATGCTCAAGTCAAAATGGATGAAATCTGTTATCTCCTTTATCAGTGTAACTCTTTACTTTATGGTATCTTACTCCAGGATCAGTAAATGGAATTTCCAAGTTTTGTAATAGCAGCATTTAATATTTGTTATCTGGGAAATTTATCTTTCAATTAACTTATTTTTCCTTTTAGAATTGAATTGGTTAGTGATCTTTTGTATTATATTCTAAAGGATTATATACTTTTTGATGTATTGATTAAGGCATTGAGCAGTTAATGCCAGAGTGATTTCTTTTCATTGTTACAGAACCAAAATTTAAAAGAAAATTTGCTATTTTATACTTGTGTTCCAGATAGATGTCTTATACTATATCATAGCAGGTTTGCAAACAGACCAATTGTATATGCATATATAAAACAATTGGATGCACTTGCATTTATTCATTATTAATCTAACTTGGGAACTGGCTTAATTGATAAATTATGAAGATTGTTGTATGTCCTGAAAAAAAATCTGCTGTTTATTTGATTCAGGAAGGCAGACTAATTCTTTTCATTTATTTCATTTCTAGATTTTTTGAAATTGTTTATATCCTCCTCAAAGCTGGAGCTGTTGTAACAGGTCTTCATTATTGTTATTGCCTGCAATATCAGTGCTTCCATTTGCTACAGTTTCTTCTGGCACAGGGTTACACATTACCATCAGGCTGTCATTTGGCTGGCATTGCAAAGTATGGATTGTTAGCAGAACATCAGTATAAGCAGTGGTTACCTCATCTATTACTGGCTGGACTGAATCCTGTTGATCTGCTTAGTGAAACATGGTAAGTAACAAGTTCAGAGATGCACCCACTTGTTATTTTAAAATAACAAAATAACTGCAAATGACTTCTTTATAGTTGAAACAGTAAGTCAGAAAATAGACGCATTGGTTGAAATATTATCGCTCCACCCACTTCATTTACATTTAAATAATGAGCTTGAGCATGCAGTGTTGTTTCATCATTTTGCAAGTTTCATTTAATAATGGATATCACATCCAAGACTGATTGTCGAGAACTGGCTAGTATTTCACAAGGAGTGATTAAAATATTACGAATGCTGAAGTGTAGGGTTGATTAATAAATGCCATCTTAAGTGTGGAGTAAACCATCTAAT
Organism: Carcharhinus amblyrhynchos; assembly: GCF_965287045.1. Taxonomy (NCBI): domain Eukaryota; kingdom Metazoa; phylum Chordata; class Chondrichthyes; order Carcharhiniformes; family Carcharhinidae; genus Carcharhinus; species Carcharhinus amblyrhynchos. Next base: position 43,224,248 of record NC_137335.1, read on the forward strand.
GTATTAATATTGTACCAAGCATAAGTTTGGTGTTGTTTTTGGGTTTTTTGGCTAAAATCAAGTACAGTTTTTGATCCTACAGCAGGTCTAAGCCAATGAGGTCACCTGAAGCAATCTTTTAAAGCTGTCTCGGCCTTTTGGCTAAGACGAATCTCAGATGAAGCCCAGGAGAGGGTGTAATGCCTCATCCTGTCAGCTTGGATCTTGTTTGAGTGAGCCCAAAATAGGAGTGACCTGCCTTGTCAGCTTGGATCTGTTTTGAATTGCATTTTGATTGGGAATAAAGCACCAAAAGGTACAAAACAAGATGTTGTAGATCAATAACACACTAACACATTTTTCACTGTTGCAATTTATTTTTATGTGTAATTTTTTTCTAATGAAAGTAGCATTCACAATCTAATATCTCACCTTTGCATTTGCTCTATTGGGATAGGTAGCTTCACTTGAAGAACTCCAGATACAAACCTCCGAAAGATCTGCCTGTTATTTAATGGTTCACCTACTACGCTTTTTGAAGTGTTTCTTTGGGATAAGTAAAATTGCATAGGGAAAGCTATAAAAGGCAGTAATTAGCAATTTTAATGAAGAAGCAAAACTCATTAGCTGCTAATGATAAACAAAGAAATAGTATGCCACTGCAACGACTGCAAAAAGAAAATCTTGCAAATAAAATTCTTCGGTCTTTCTTTACAGGATAAAAGTCAGAACAAGATTTTTGTCCTCGTCTTGGACTTAACCCTGATTTGATTGGAGTATCCAATTTTAGACTATTTTAATAAAGTAGGCAAACGGCCATACCAGTATGGGTACACCCTGAATGCCTACTGGCAGGTAGGGTGTAAGCTGTGGTACCAGGATAACACTCGGAGAAGCTGATGAAGCTGCCAACAACACTGGAAGCTAGCTGTCTTTAAGAGGGATGATATTATTGTGCTAGTCTGTTATCTACTAAGGTGTAACAAGAAGTCTCACAACACCAGGTTAAAGTCCAACAGGTTTATTTGATAGTAATCCTACAAGATTTCAGAAACGCTTTTCCTTTGTCAGGCGTGTGGAAGGTTCCCAGGGATTGATGTATGTTCCTCAGTTGACTTTGGTGCTGGTATTTTGCTGATTTTTAGATTCTTTGGATCATTATGGATTTTGGTAACTGATGTCACGGCTGAAATGGAGGACAGAATGTTCAACCCAATTTGATTTCAGTTGGATTGGCCAGCCTTGGATTTTTGGGACAGAGATTTGGTATTTTGGATTCTAACCATATCTCACTCTCTTGCCTTTTCTCACCTGCTGCTTTTATTCCAGACATTTCCATGTTTAAAAATAACAGTTGTGGTTATATTTTTCATGAGCATTAAGTAGCCTTTGTCACTCTAACATTAAAGCACGACAGAGAAAATCACTATCAGAGAGATCTGTGTAAGTCTTAAAGGAAATCTCATCGTTTTCTTGCACAGAGAAACTCTAACTAGGAGCATCATAGAGGATAGGTAGCAGGGCTCTCTTTTCAAGTCTCTGACGTTTAAAGAATCTGGTTAATTGTAAAACAATCTAATATATCATTCATTTTAAGAATCTTGTAGTGAAGGCAAATCGAGCTCAAATTTATTCAAGACCCAGGGACTTGATTTATTTTGTGTACTTTTGAAACACACTAATCTGGTAAATTTTTATTTGTTATCTTAATGCAATTATTAACTCGTCAGTGGAAATTGGGAATGACTATATTTAAATGGCAAAATTAGAAGTTTATTGTAAAGTAAAAATGGCATGTTGAAGAAAATAAATCCACTAAGCTGTTTATTTAGTCTTTTATTAAGAAGGGAAAAGTAATGTGAATTTTAAAAGATATTCCAGGGGTAAAGAAATGTGGTGAAGATATAAATCCCAGGAAAGCTATAATCCAGAATTCCAAATTCACTATCTTTCTTCCCTGCCCCATGCATGGAGGAATTCCAAATTTTGCTGAACAACCTTGGAAGGTTAACTTGTTATTTTGGGACTTGTATAAGGAGAATTTTAACATCATTTCTGCTTCAATTTCTACCTTGATGGTTCCATTAAGCACCTATTTGGTCGAAAAACAAACAGCTTGAAATGGGAGGTCAGGGAGGATAAATTTAGGTAAGGCGTATAAACAAGGGGGGGAAGTTATTTTTATTTACAAAGTAGGTGCATTATAACAATTTGGAGGAAAATGCTCAGGTCAGTTTGGTTTGTTAGTTAAATTACAGCTATTTCTATGTACTTGCACTTCTGGGGCTTTACAGATTTTAGCAATTGAGACAGAGGATGATGTAAATATAGACTAATCTTGGATTGGAGTTATTTTATGCAGACCGGCTTTGAATAATACAAATATTTACAGAAATTGAAATAATGATTAAGCTATTGTGATACAGGTTTTATGAATGGTGAAGTGAATGCTACAAAGGCCAGGGTTCAAAATTAAGCCTATGTTCTGCTTTGTAACTTGCTAACTATAGCTCACAATCCAGTATGCACGCAATAGTTCTTTGATTATACCTCTTTGAATAAATTATTTCAAAAATAGCAAATGTTTTTGCCTGTTTTGTGACAGCAGCAGATAACATACACTGATCTATTCTCCACTGACATTATTCATTAAAAACAAGTACCTGCTCCTGCCCTGTATCAATTGTGAAATCTGCTTTTTTGCATGCAATGCATACTAATCCTGCTTAATCTCAAAAACAGTACATATTTAGCCCAATAGATAATGACTATTATATAAATATTACATCTAATTAAAATGCAAATCCCTTCAGTTTTACTTTCTTCCAGTGATACAGTTTCATTAGGTAGATTGTACATTACAGATCTGACTGTTAGAGCTTTCAGGTAATTTGGAGGTAATTTTGTTCATGATGAAATAAAGTAGCACGTTAATAGAAAGTAAATGCCAACCATGTATTTGGTTGATTATTTGTCACTGCTTCATGATTTTTTTCAAGTTATTATCATAAAAGGTAATCATCGAGTTTGTTTGTTGCTGATGTGTTGTCCAGTGGTAAATCTTCCTGTCTACAATTGTGAGGCAAGTTCGCTGTTGTGTGAATTAGTGCAATGCAATATAATCTATCACTAGGGAACTCATTTCCTTGTTTTTTCAGGCATTAGTATGACTGATTATTTTGCTTAACCCAAAAGGCCAGAAGCATATTGCTGATAAAACTGGAACGTGTATTTTATGGCTGTCTGTTTGAGCATTTTTAAAATGAGCTCTTCATGCACAGAAATTAAATTTAGCTACTACAAAATTTATAGACATTTTAAAAATTATAAAAATAGCTGTAATTTTAACTTGTTGCTAAAATATTATCAAATTTATTAATTTCTACATAATTCAAACCTTGATGCAGCGTTTCTCTGGAAAGAGGATGGCCTCCATGGCTGAAGTGACATTTATTGTTGTGTCACTTTAATCTTTTCCGTTCCTCTTTGCTACGGATGAAAATTTTGTAACCAAAGTCCCTTTTGATCTCTCTTTGAGTTACAAAAATTAACTGTTCACATTGTATGTGCAGTGAATGCGACTTCTGCTGTCATCCCTAATTTTGGTTGTCTACTGCTTTTTGAAAGACATCTTTGGTTGATTATCAGGTTTCAATTCTGTACAAAGTGTAGCCCAATGCTTACTGTATTTTATACCAGCGAACATTGTCACTGATGCCTCTTGTCAGAAAATGATGTGATGTGAAAAATCTGCCATGGTTCTCGCTCGACACCCAATGAGACCAATTTTTGGTATCCGAGACCATTCTACAGAATTGTTTTTACTGTAAATGGTTTCACCCTCCCTGACAGTATAATGCTCCAAAACCTCTGTTCAGCACCAGGTAGTTTCAATGACTACAACTCGAGAAATGACCTGAGGAAGGCACTTTGTTGTGTACCAGCGCTGTTATACATTGGAACGAACACTTTTGGTGTTGATCCAAGCAAACAAAACCAACAGTGATTTTCTTCCTTACTTTGCCATTTTTGGAACAAAATAGCAAAAGATCACTTCAGATGGTTGATTAAGCAATGTCATCATCAGGAATGATATCCTAGTATTGGAGTCAATCCTGCCAATTAATTCAGTTCCACTTTCTAGTCAGCAGTTTTATATAGGGCAAGTTTATGCTCAAGGTCAAGATGGTAAGAAGTCTCACAACACCAGGTTAAAGTCCAACTCCGGCATCTCCACATCAAAGTCAAGTTGAACAGACTTCTATTTCGTACAACACAGGTGTAGGCCATTTGGTCTGTTGTGTCTGTGCTGCTCTTTGTCCATAATCCTGAATGTTCCTCATCATCAAATACCTTTCCAGCTCCCTTTTACATTTATTTCTGGATTCAGCTTTCATTACCTATTCAGGTAGAGCATTCTAGATCCCAACAACTGAGTGATTAGATTTCCCTTTATCTCCCCATATCTTTTTTCCCAATGATTTTGAATCTGTGACCTTTAGTTATTGACCATTCGTTATTACCCTTCCTGGTGTGGTTCCCAGAATTGTCCACAAGACTCCAAATGAGGCCTGATCAGTGATTTATAAAGTTCTAGCATGACATCTCTGCTTTTATGCTCTGTTCCTCTACTGATAAACCCAAATAATCTATCTGCTTTTGAAAACATCCTTTTACATTGCCCTGTGATGTTTTAGAGATTTTGACAATGGACACCAAAATCTCTCTCCTCATCTGTACTTTTCAAAACTGTGCCATTTATAGTATGCTTCACACTTCTCACACTTCTACCTATTCACCATCCTATCTGTCTTCCTGAAGATGGCAACTTTGCTCATTGTGCTACAGTGCATAGTTTTGTTCTGAGTCTGGATTTCCATGAAGCTCAAGACATTTTCACAAAAGTCTCCAGAAAGAGAAATTCAAAATCGAAGCACTGTTTTCGACAAATGAGGCAGTGCGACCAGTATAGATTTCCAGATGTTTGATGCAGCAGAATCCTGTCCATTTGACATCGCAAGAAGTCTCACAACACCAGGTTAAAGTCCAACCAGTTTATTTGATAGTAAACCCACAAGCTTTCAGAAATGCTGTTCCTTTGTCAGGTGTGTGGAAAGTTCAGGTTGTGGGTTTACTATCAAATAAACTGGTTGGACTTTAACCTGGTGTTGTGAGACTTCTTACTGTGTTTACCCCAATCCAACGCTGGCATCTCCACATTTGACATAGCAACTGATTCAAATTTTGAAAAATGTAGTTATCTTTGTTTTAACTTGAGGGGCACCAATAATTTGGTCTCATTTAATTTTTTGCTTGAGGTGCAAGACTGATTGTATATTGACACAGTTATCATGCGATTCTCAGACTTCAACATTACATTTGGATTCCTTGAACCAAAAGAGTTCATTTAGGCATGATTTGATTGTTGAACAGAACAACTTACTAAAATACACTGGCCCAGTCCATATTCTTTACTGAGAAGTTGTAGTTTGGTGCTGCATTGTTCGTTAATACCAGCAGAATTCCTTTACAATTGCTGCCAGATCTACCGCTTTCTGTTTTATATTTAGATTTTCAGATATTTCCTTCCATTTATTTACCATTTGCTTTTTGTACTGCAGGTTGAATACTGCTAGTGATAACGTACTTAACTTTACACTTGAGTTTACAAACTGGAAGAGGCTTCCTTCGTTTGTGGGGCAGATGCTTTTCTGTCGCAGAGCAAGCTCCACCTGGGCTCACGAGAAATATTTTGGTATGTAAGCTTTCTAAGTGTAAATTAAAGTAATATGCAGTTGAGTTGCTGTGCTAGTTAGGTGCAGATTCTTACTGAGAATTGCGATCACTGAATTTAGAAGAATCATAAGTGTTCTTTCTGAAAAAGCTTCTGTTTGGGATATGCTCGATTAACCCCTTTCACTACTCTCAGCCCACTTGCTTATTGTTTTTGTCTGTGTTGAATCTTCCTGATTTTGTGTTGACCTGATTCTTCAATTTCTTCTTAATAGTTTTAAATATGTTTACTTGCTATTTGATTACCTTGAGCTTGCTGTCATTCGTGACTCATTTGTTTAAGCTTTCTATTTGTATAAAAATTATTGTTCTCTGGCAATTTTTAACATGCAATTTTCATAATTGTAAATGCCTTAAACTTGATCTGTTGCTTGCTTCACTTCCTTTTGATTGCTATGCCCTTCAATAGTAATTGAATATGAATTATGACTGAAACCATTAGAAAATAAACCAAAACTCAAACATCTTCTATTTTAAGAGAGAACAGTCTGGGGACAGAGAGGGAAGAGCAGGAGGGTAACTGGGTGGAAGATGTTTGAATGATGAGTGGGAGGGAGTGGAACATTTCTTCACCTCCTGGGGTCTTGTGCTGGAAGTTAGTGGGAGGGGCAACTCAATGAACATAAGATGAAAGTAGTTAGCTTTGATTGATCCACTGGCCAGTTCAAGGGGCAAGAGAGGAATAGCAGAGTTGCTGTTGATGGGAGGGTGGTAAGAGGAACCAACAAGCTTTGTGGTGTGTGTGCGTGTGTGCATGTGCGCATGCTGTTTACTTTCACCTCTGCATCACTGGTTCCATAGCAACTATTAAATTATTAAATGTTGTGGCAAGATGCATACATGGATCACTTTTACTTTGGGTGTTATAGCTTTTTTAAAAATTCATTTATGGGATGTAGGCATTGCTTGCAAGGCTAGCATTTGTTATCATTCCCTAACTGCCCTTGAATTGAGTGGCTTGCTAAACCACTTCAGAGGGCATCTAAAAGTCCACCACATTCTAATAAGAACATAAGAAATAGGAGCAGGAATAGGCCATCTAGCCCCTCGAGCCTGCCTCGCCATTCAATAAGATCATAGCTGATCTGATAGTGGTTCAGTACCCGCCAGCTCCCCATAATCCTTAATTCCCTTATTGGTCAAAAATCTATTTATCTGTGACTTAAACACATATAACGAGGTAGTCTTCATTGCTTCAATGGGCAGAGAATTCCAAAGATTCACTACTCTCTGGGAGAAGAAGTTCCTCCTTAATGGATCTGGAGTCGCATGCAGATCAGATCAGGTAAGGATGACAGATTTCCAGCCCTAAAGGACATTAGTGACCCAGATGGTTTTTTAATGACAATCAACAATGGTTTCATGATCATCATTAGACTTCTTAATTCTAGATTTTTATTGGAATAAAATTTCACTAGTCGCCATGGTGGATTCAAACCCAGATCTCTGAATAGTATGAAGTAATCCAACTTCAGATAGTAATTATACATTAATATCTGCTAGCTGCTATATTGATGCAAAATAACTATTGGAGTTTTCAGCTAAAATTCCTCCAGAGATGAGACATAGCACGTATCTGCACTAAGTCTATATAATAATAATCTTGATATATTCTTGACATTTTTATGATTTCCGTTCCAATTTAGACGATATTCCTTCATTGGCACACCTCAGTCGTTTAAAGATCCGATCAACACTGAAAAGTGAATACCTTCGTTCTGATAAATTTATTCGACAGTTGCCACTTCCAGCCTGTCTGCACGATTTTCTTCTTTATAAAGAAGTATTGAAATTATATGATATTCCAGAAATTTTAGAGATTCGAGAAGAAATGCAAACAGAAAATGAATACATTGAATATTCAGAGGACTGATCAAAGAAAACATCCGCTGTGTGGAAGGTAAACAGAAAAATCTGGAAGGCTTGTTTGTATCTTAATGCTTAAGTTGTCGGTCAGCATTAAATTTACACATGTACATCTATGACAGCCTCGAGTTTACTTTGGCAATTATAATTTTTTAAAATTATACATTTTGTTTATATATTAAGATTTAGAATGTGCCATTGTTAGTTGTGAAAAATGGTCTGTGAACAATACTTTATATTTATGCCCTTGATAAATTGGTGATGAGCTGCCATCTTGAAATGCCACAGTCCATTTGGAATAGGTACACACACAATGCTGTTAGTGATTGCGTTCTAGGATTTTGCCCCAGCCATAGTGAAGGAATGGTGATACATTTCCAAGTCAGAATGGTAAGTGGCTTAGAGGGGAACTTCCAAGCATTGGTGTTTTCATTAGTTTGCTGCTTTTGGCCTTCAAGATGGAAGACATCATGGATTTGGAAGGTGCTGTCCAAGGAACCTTGGTGAGTTCCTGCAGTGCACCTTGTAGATGGTACACTCTGCTGCCATTGCATCAGTGGTGGTGGGAGTAAATTTTGTGGATGAGGTGCCAAATAAGTGGGTTGTTATGTCCTATATGGTGTCAAGCTTCATGAGAACCCATTGAAGCAAATGGAAAATATTTCAGCACATTCTTGACTTGTACCATGTGGACAGGCTTTGGGGAGTCAGGAGATGAGTTACTTGCCTCAGGATTCCTAGTGTCTGACCTGCTCTTGTACCCACAGTATTTATATAACTGGTCCTGTTCAGTTTCTAGTTCATGGTAACCCCCAGGGTGTTGATAGTAGGGGTTTGATGAGAATGTCAAGGGGCAATGGCTAGATTCTCTCTTGTTGGAGGTCATTGGCTTGTGTATCACTAGCATTACTTGCCACTTGTTAACCTGAATATTGTCCAGACCTTGCTGCATTTGGACGTGACTGTTAAAGCATCTGAGGAGTCCTGAATGGTGCTGAACTTTTGTGCAGTCGTCAGCGAGCATTGCCACTTCTGATCTTATGATGGAACGGAGGTCATTGATGAAGTAGCTGAAATGGTTGGGCCTAGGACATTATCCTGAGGAACTCCTGCAGAGATGTCCTAGAACTAAGAGGATTGGCCCCTGCAACCACAGCCATCTTCATTTCTATTAGGTGTTTATCCTCCTGATATTTGTCCCCCTGATTTCCATTGATTCCAGTTTCGCTTGAACTTCTCTGGTGATGCTCTTTGATACAGTCAGTCACTCTGTTCTTCTCCAATACCTCTGTTCTGTTGTGCAGCTCAATGGAAGTGCCCATGGTCGGTTTCACCTCTGCCTGTCAAATCATACGCAGAACAACTTCAGCAGTAGCAGCAAGCCTCCTCAGCATTGTTTCTAGAGTCCCCACACAGATCTGATTTTTGGCTGCCTCTGTTCCTCATCTACATGTACCTCCTGTTGATACCGTCTGCATAAAGATTTTGTGTTCCTCTGGGTAAGAATTATTTGTGCTGCGAATGGAATGGAATGCGAAGACATGTCTTCCCATTATAGACATGAAGGGCAGGATTTTACAGCCTCACTGGAGCAAGACTGGAAATTCCTGCCCAAGGTCAACAGCCATTTCTGTTTTTTGCCTCTCACCTGCTCCAATACCATGGCGGGTGAGGCAGTAGAATTTCTGTGCAAGTGTCAGTACCCAAAAAAGACTTGCATTTGCCTCTCATAACTACAGAATATCTCAAAGCACTTTACAACCAATCAAGCATTTTTGAAGTGTAGCCACTGTTGCAATGTGGGAAACACGTATTTCTCAAACAGCAATGTTATGATAACCAGAGCATCTTTTAGAGATGTTGGTTGATGTGTAGGTATTGACCAGGTCATCAGGGTTAACCTGATAGTGCCGTTGAATCTTTTGAATGTGCCTGAGACTGCCTCAGTACTGTATTGGAATGTCAGTTTTTTTGTTCAAGTTCAGGCAATAGGATATGAACTCACAACCTTCTGACTCAGTATTAGAGTACTATTAAATGAGTCCTCGCTAATGGAACTAAACGTACAGTTAAGTTTTCTCTACCCTGTCTTAACAACGTATATCAGGATTCTCTGCCACTCCTTTTTCAATTGCTATGATCTTTCTTCCTACTCTTGCAAACTGCCTTTTGGCCCAGACTAACTGGGAGTTGGAGTGAATCAACCCAAACTTATTAATTTAAAACCAGCAGTTTAAGGAGAATTTCATCCCATCTGTCTGAAAACAGACTGGCCCAGATTTGAACCCAAGGGGTCAAAGACCATTGTAACATCCAGTTTCCCTTAACATTTTTGTAAAAATTATTGTTTTGGGGAAATAATTTAATCTATGATAGCTCTCCCGATTTATGTTTTGTATTTAATTGGCTGATGGCAATTGATTGAGGCTGGTGAAAGATTTGTTTTGATATAATGGAACAAAAGCAGAATGAATCCTAAATAAAATATATTTGCTAGCTGCCAGAAATTCATGCAGTAAGGAGTACAGTAACCACAGTGACTATGTAAACCCAGTGAATAAGATGGGCTGAACCCACAACTTGCTAACTACAGTAACATCTTGTAAACAGGTATTTTTTAATACAAATGTGGAGAAATTTTCCAGTACAGGAACTTTACTGCAGTGATTCGGAAACTGGGAATAAGCGTCTTTAGGAAAGTAGACCATCAATCAAAGCTTGGAATTCTATTCTTAGAATGCTTTTTAAAAATGGTGAAAATGTGAAATAAATGGGGAATGGTCTAAGGAGGGCAGCAAAGACTCACAAACCAATCTGAGTATGGTAATAGCTTTGCACTCTTTCATAGACCACATATTATCACTGTCAGATTATAGATTTTAGGGGTGGGATGGGCAGTGGGGGAAGAGATAGACTCTTACCTACAGAGCTGTCAAAAGGATTTTTTATTTTGTAGCTTTTATGGTGCATTCTGTCAGATACTCACTTCTAATGTAATTGAATGCAGTCTATTTTTATACCGTGAAGACACGTGTGATTTTCTGTACATGAACCTTATGGTTTTTTGCTATTGACATTCTTGTTAGCAGTCAGTACATTTGAGACCATGTACTGTGTTGCAACTGAATCTTCTTTATCTTCACTTAAAACGGTAAAGAAATTGCCATTTGAAACAAAGGGAAAACAGTTTTGTTTTTTTTAATGCAATATGGAGGAGCTCTCTCTTGGCATTTCTGCTAAGTATTGCTTTGATGTGTTTTCTTTCAATAACTTCTGATGTAGAAAGAAGCAAGCTGATGAATAGTCAGCAGAAAGAGTCTAAATTTGGTCATTGACATTAAAGATGTGAAGAACAGGACTTGTTAGATGACCAGAACTGAACGATTAAAGTATAATTGAACAAAGGGGGTGAAGAGTTGGCGATAGAACAAGGACTGTGAAGAATAAAAATATATCGAAGATGCCTTCCACAGACTTCCCTTCGTACCTCATCAATATACACTCGTGAGAATAAAATGTTATTGAGAGTGGGAGGTAAAAAAAGCTACTCATGAAATTGCCATCAAAATTATCTCCTGTTGTTTATCGAACAAGAATGACTTATCGAGCTAGAATGCCAGAGTTTGTTAATATATCTGAAGCGTACATTGTATTTCTGCATTAAAAGCTTGACAGTTGCAAAATTCATGATATACCCATGAGGCCCTTCATTTAGTGTTTTATTTGTTCAGTGTAAACTTGCTGTATGCATAAACCATTTTTAATTTTTGAATAAAGTACACACAGACCTCCAGCTGTGTCATAACAAGCATTTTATTGCAGCTTAGAGCCAAATCAATTATGTATTAAACTATTTTCATATTATTGCAGAATTTTCTTCCTGACAAATAAAGCTGCTTTGTTTGACCATGTCTTAAAATGCAATGGTTCTTAATACTAGTTTGAACAACATTTACAGTTAGTGGGATGTTCTACAAGTGTTTGCATGGACTGCTGCTCAGCTGTTACACTGAGGTCCCCTCCATTGATCTCTGAATGCCAGATACCAAAGCCTGGCGCAGCTTTCCAAGAGTACAATTAGCAGCAACAATAGCAAATAGTCTTCCCTTATTTATGCGGATAAAGGTGAGGATACAATGAGCAGATCCTCAAGTTACTTTCTGTCTCTGCCTGTCTTGGACTGTCTAATGATCATTGGGAGTGCAAGTAGACAAGCTAAGCTTACATATGTGGACATGGTTGATGTAATAACCTTTGCCATTATTTGCTAGCTGGGATGATGCTCCCAGCTCACTGTGCTGCTTTGCAGACTTCCCATTGGGTGCCATGATCTCCGTGCGTCTCCCAACTCAAGACCTTTAATGTCATCAAGCATGGAGCTGATTTCAATATTTAAATAAGAATTTGCATCCCCTTAGCAGTCCTACTGGTATCTCTCCCCACTCCGGCCAGGAATTGTTCATTCATGCGCGGTTTACTCTGCTCCCCAGAAATGGGGAATAGGCAGCTCGCTGGAGGGAACAAAGCCCATGGAGGACCCCCACGGGGTCAGGGGCAAGGGGCAAACTACTCCCCGGGGCATCGGGTGGGGCCAGAGGGGGCAAGGCTTGTTGGAGTGATCGGGGGGGTGGGGGGGTGGGGTGGGGGGGGGGCGCGGGGAGTCCTGCTGACACTCTGCATTTGAGATGACTGGAAGAAGGAGGGAGATGGTGATCAGGGCTGGCCTTCCGAGTTGGGTGGGTGGGAGGGTGGATGAGTGAGAGATATGGAGGCTGGCCCCGAGAGTTCCGGAAGGCCAGTGATCTGGGGGGGCGGGGGTGGAGGGGCTGGTGTTGGAGGGGCGGTGATGGGGAGTTGTGGGGCTGGCCAGCGATTGGGAGGCTGACAGTGTGTGGCCACACATGCTGACAGATTGGCGCATGCGCAGTTGCCCGCTCAACGCAATGCCTTTTAGGTGGGAATAGGCCTCACACCTCACTTTGAGAGTGATTCACGCTCGGGCAAGCTGCACTGCTCAGTGTGTCGGCAATTCATTCTGAAAATCACGCTTAAAAAACCAGCAGCACTTACTCCTGTTTTCACACTAATTGGGGACTTAGAATTTTTTGGGAGAATCTTGGCCTATGTTTTTTACTTTGTGTCTTGTTAGTACTTTTTATTCTCTGATCCAAGAATTCCTAAAGAAGTACCTAGAAGCAGGAATAGGCCATTTGGTTCTTAGCCTGATTCATCATTCATTGCAATCATGGCTGATCTGTGATCTTTGCTCCATATCCCGCGATACCTTTGGAAAACAAAAATTTCTCATTCAGATTTACAATTAACAGTTTATCTGACATCACCTCATGTTTGTTCAATTCTATTTGTGCTGTTACTTCATCTGCCTTATTGTGAATGCTGTGTACTTTCAGATAGAGTCCCTTTAATTTTGCCTTTTTAGCGCATTTCCACTTACTGTACGTATGATTTGATTTATTATTGTCACGTATCAACATACAGTGAAAAGTATTGCTTCTTGCACCCTAGTCAGACAAAGCACGCCACTTGTAGAGAAGGAAATGAAAGAGTGCAGAATGTAATGTTACAATCATAGCTAAAGTGTAGAAAAAATCAACAATGCAAGGTAAGTCCATTCAAAAGTCTGACAGCAGCAGAAAAGAAGCTGTTCTTGAGTTGGTTGGTATGTGACCCCAGACTTTTGTATCCGTTTCATGACGGAAAAAAGCTGGAAAAGAGAATGTCCAGGGTGTGTGGGGTCCTTAATTAATGCTGGCTGTTTTGCTGAGGCAGCGGGAAGTGTAGACAGAGTCAATGGATGGGAGGCTGGTTTGTGTATGGATTGGGCTACATTCACGACATTTTGTAGAGGCATTGGTGGGTTTTCTTGACTGTAGTGTTGGCATGGAGGGGGATCTGAACACCGAGAAGCTTGAAGCTCTCGAGCCTTTCTACTTCATCCCAGTTGATGTAGACAGGGGCATGTTCTCCTTTATGTTTCCTTTGTTTTGTTGGCATTGAGGGAGAGATTATTGTTGCTGCACCAATTCATCAGATTCTCTATCTCAATCCTGTATTTTGTCCTGTCATTGTTTGAGATCTGACCCACTACCGTGATGTCGACAGCCAACTTGAAAATCAAATTGGAGAAGAATTTGGCTGCACAGTCATAGGTGTATAAGAAGTATAGTAGGGACTGAGAACACAGCCTTGTGGGGCACCGATGTTGAGGATGATCATGGAGGAGGTGTTGTTGCCTATCCTTACCAATTGTGATTCTGATATGGTTGTCTAGACCATGTGAAGCATCCTCAGTTTACTAAACAACACTGTTTGATGCTGGCCTCTGTTTCTGTCTGCTGCTTTTCTTCCTACCATTACTAGCTTTGTTTCTCTCCTATCTGAATTCCCTCTCTGGTTCTCCCCTTCCTGACAAGCTAGTGTAACTAGCATTAGCAAATTTTCCTGTGAGAATGTTCATCTGGTCATGTAACCTGTTTTCCTTGTACAGGTCCCACCTGCCCCAGAAATGGTCCCAATACCTCAGAAATTTAAAGTCTTCCCGACACCATCTCTCCAGTCATGCATTAATTTGCTATGTTTTTTGTGTACTCACTAGAATGAGGCACTGGGGATAACCCTGAGATTACTACCTTTGGAAACCTGGTTTTTAATCTCTCTTTGTTCCCTAAAGCCAGGACCTCTTTCCTCTTTCTACCTATGCTGTTGGCATCTATATGAACGGTGATCTCCAATTGTTCATCCACCCCCCTCAGAATGTCTGGCAACTGCTCAGTGACAGCCTTGACTCTGGCTCCAGGGAGGTAACATATCTTCCTGGAATCAAGTCACTGGCTGCAGAAGTACCTGTCTGCCCTCCTAGCTATTGAAGCCCATATTCTTCGTTCACTCTTCTACCTTCCCTCCTGTGCGGCTGAGTCATCCGTGGTGTCATGGACTTGGCTCTGGCCACAATTCTCCGAGGAACCGTTGCCCTCACCAGTTAGTGAGCAAGATGGACTCAGAAGACTCCTCTACTTGTCTGGTTCTCCTATACCTATAGTCACTCATTCCCTCTCTGGCTGCACTCTGTTACCCTGCAGTGTGACAATCTCCCTAAACATGCTATCCACATATTTCTCAGCCTTGTGGATACACAATATTGACTCCAGTTGTCATTTGAGTTCCGAAATCCAGAACTGTTTCTGCAGCTGGTAAAACTGCATGCGGCCACAGGAAGATTCCATAATAACCCACACAAAATAGGATGGGCACTCCATGTCATTATGCTGCCCTGCCATAACTTACATTAACTTATTATTTTACTTTGTCTTAACTTTCCTTCCTTTCTGCTTGCATTTCTTAATTTTAAGTAGCCTTTATTTTAATTTTCAGCTGTTTACAGTCATTCCCTAAGAGCAATTACTCACCATTCAACTTATGATTTTGCTGTGGTGTCACTGATTTTTATTTTTTTGAACACAATCAGCTCCTGAAACCTCCTGATCAGAGGTTCTTCTCCAGTTCCATTCTACTCCTTGAAGGTAAGTGAAGGCCCCAAGCCTTGTCCTCTATTTGTCTACTCCTGGTCAGAGGTGTTCTCACGTAGGTTTGGTTCATCCTAAATGAAGGCCCCAAGCCTCATCCTCCATTTATGTGCTCTTAATTAGAAGTGCCCCCATGCAGGTCCAGTTCCTCTTTGCACTCTGAAGCTACATGAAGGCTCTGAGCATCATACTCTATTTTTCTGTCCCTGATTAGAGGTGTTCCCATATATTCACTGTTTCCTGAAGGTAAGATTCATTTCCCTCATGGGACTGCCATAAAAAAGAGGTGGGCCAATACCCGGATATGGGGCAGTTCAAGTTGCAATACAGCTGCTTTTTACAGATGCTCCTACAACAAAAACCGCAGACAGGAAATATCTCAATTTCTTGGTTTTTCATTGATTTTTTCCTAGGGCCTATGAAAACATGCTTTTATCTATAGTGTCTTTCTTTTCAATGCATGTCAAAATTTCCTATTCATCCAATGTGAAGGCATCAGAGGAGATAGTGGGACAGTGAAATCAACATCCCCTCTAACTATTTTGTTGTATGTGGCCTATTCATTTAAGTATGCACGACCTTTACATTTTTTTAATGTGATTATGCATGTGTTGTAACTAAGGGACCAACTTTCACTAGTGGTGCTATGTGGGAATGCCTGTGTTGTGGCCGCATAGCTTAGAGAGAACATTGGTTTGGATGTGCTGGAGTCTGAAAGAACCATCATTTATCCATTCCAGCTATGCTGTGATGGAAGGCAGTACTTCTTCATGTGTACCGAGCAATGTGAATTGCCATAAAATGATAAGATGCAATTAAAGTGATTTATTTTTGCTCAAGTGAAATCAAATTGCCGTGTATTTTGTAAACCGTGTCCACGCAGCATCCAAGAGAAAGGAAAGAATAGGGAACAGGGTGAGATTTGCAATTGATACAATTAGTAGTTAAAGGGCTGTGAATCAGGAGACAGTTTAGATATAGATGAGATGTTGAAAAAGCAGCAACAAGAAAAAGAGCGAGGCAGCTATCTTCAGGAAATATTTCAGCTACAGAAGGCATGCTAAAGGCAAATCAGTGTGGACAAGAGATTTGTATTTCTCACTGAATCGAAGACCGTTCCCAAGTCCTAATCACCTAAGCTGTATGGTGTGGCAATCACTGGTTAAATTTGACCAATGCTTCTATTGGTGTTGTTTGGGGAATGTGGGGGAGTTTTCCCGTCCCACCTACCATAGGAATTGTAGTGGGCAGGGGGCAAACCATGCAAAGGTCCATTGACCTTGGGCCAGATTTTCCGGTTTTGGGGGGAGTGCGGCCAGAAAATCCCACCCAGGATCTCAAGAGAGTTTAACTACGGGGGAATAGTTTACTGTTAATTTGCCAAAGTAGAAGATTGTTTTGTAGTGTTTTATTAGCTTTCTTCCACTTTAGTAAATACTTTCATTTGTTTAATGACAGAGAGGTCAGGGTTCTCACTGTCATTGCAAACATTTATCAGTAACATCCAAAAAAAACACCATATGAAACTGATGTTCCATGTTGGAGCACTCTTACAACACCAGTGGGGTTTCACAACAGAATGCATTCCTGAAGGCATCAACAATGTTACAATTCTCTATAATTAATCAGTACTGTCAGGGCTGAGATAAAGAATCCATTCCACTCTTTCAAGGTAGTGCACATGTAGTTAGTGATTGTTGTAGTTGCCATATTTTTCAGTAGCTGCACCAATATTTGATACTCAGAGAGCATTTTTTCTTAGGAGGAGATTCAATGAGGTCCAAAACTCTGGGTTCACCAGTTGAGTTATGGATGCCAACTGGTGTTCTGGTCAGCGTGCTCCTCCTATTATCAGGTCAGCACCTTTGCTCTCATTTAATTGTGCTGTGTATTTCCCCTACTAAATCCTCCTGTGGTTCTCTTTCTCTCTCAATCTGCCATGGTAAATGTCTGACTTAGTGCATGGGAAGGGAATAGTATGTGCTGCAAAGTATACAACCAGATGTACAAGAACAACTTGTATTTATGTAATACCTTTAACTTAAAATATCCCATGATGTTTCACAGAAGCATTATAAATGAAAATTTGACTTGGAATCTTAAAAGAGATATTACAGCAGGTGACCATAAGTTTTTCCAAAGAGGTAAGGTGTATCTAATAAGAAAAGAGAGGTTGAGGAGCAAAGAGGTTCAGGAGGGAATTCGGGAGCTAAGGGTGTTGGCAGCTGAAACATGGCTGCCACTAGTGGAATGATTAAAACCAGAGATGCTCGCGAAGCAGATATCTGAGAAATTTGTGAGACCAGAGAAGATTAAAGTGATATGGAGCAATTTAAAATCAAGGATGAGAATTCTGAAATTGAGGAGTGTGCTGTTGATATGTTTCTGCAGAATGTTGTACGGTTCAGTTTTTTTCTACAGAGTTGGTATGTTTGGAAGGGATACAGCTCAGATACTGAGAAAGCAGGATGTTTATTCATTTTAGCCATGTAATGTTTATTTAGCAGAAAGCTTAATCCACTCTTGTTTACAAAAGAAAATGTCCCCTGGATTTATTTTAGTTTTAAAAGAATGGAAGGTGTTGTTTAACTTCCCTTCCCTCCACCCAACCTCTCTTCCCTCCACCCAACCTCTCTTCCCTCCACCCAACCTCTCTTCCCTCCACCCAACCTCTCTTCCCTCCACCCAACCTCTCTTCCCTCCACCCAACCTCTCTTCCCTCCACCCAACCTCTCTTCCCTCCACCCAACCTCTCTTCCCTCCACCCAACCTCTCTTCCCTCCACCCAACCTCTCTTCCCTCCACCCAACCTCTCTTCCCTCCACCCAACCTCTCTTCCCTCCACCCAACCTCTCTTCCCTCCACCCAACCTCTCTTCCCTCCACCCAACCTCTCTTCCCTCCACCCAACCTCTCTTCCCTCCACCCAACCTCCTTTCCCTCTACCCAACCTCCCTTTCCTCCACCCAACCTCCTTGCACAGAAACATCACCCTCTGCCCATCTTCCCTTCCTTCCACCCAAACGCCATTCCTCCACCCAATTCCCTTTCTTCCACCCAAGCACCAAACTTTTACCCACTTCCTTGTGCCACAGAGCTCAATATGTAGCTGCAACTACACAAAGCCCATTGGTCAATGTCATATTTAAATGATTGTGAACTGGATGCCATGACGTTCTCGTGCGTCACTAACTTTATCTGGAGGATAGGACTTTGTTTCACGTTAATGATTCTTCATAGTGTTAACATATTACAAATATGAATGCACCACAGTGAGGTTCGATGTTGTAAACAAGCCACTCACTTTATCTCTATATCTCACCAAATTCAGTCAACCCACACATCATGCTTCCCTTTCTTAGGAACTCCACATGACCAGCCCATGTTGCATCTCCATGTCCCAACAGGGGGTTGATAGGAATGGAATTTTGTACACGATCCAATATGCCAGTTTGCAGGCATCATTCATCCCTGGGCCATTCTTCCAAAGGTGGGATGGGGTATGGCAGATCCAAATAAAAGCAGGCCTCCAGCAAGAATGGTAATTCTCAAGGTTACTCGCTAACAGCAGGCTTGCCGTTTGTATTCTGAAATGTATGAAGTTGGAATATGAAGATATAGCGTGTGTAACATTGAATTTGCTTTTGCTATCTGCATAGTGATATTTCTCTTCCTTTCTGTTTTTACCACTACATATCATGGACAGTTTTCCCAATAAAGCTGTCCCAGATGGAATATAATTTCCAGAATATAGTATCACTTTCCAAATATTATGGTAATCAAATACTTAAAACAATACGGCTCACTGGAACCATTTGCTCTGAGAACCCTGCCCACTATTAAATCAGCTATCTAGCAAAGAGAAGCAGTGAAAAAAATGTAATTTCATAAGCTTTATTCTTCCTTTCAATTTTTACACCAGTTATGAAATGGAGACAGATTCCCCCAAAATCAAATCCAGTTCTGCTGTGCCTTTTAGCTGTTTGAACAGGCCACGAAGGAATTATTCTAATTGCCATTAACATTTCTTGGGGAATGAAGGTTGAAGTTAAGGATCAAATTGGTGAAATTTAAGGTCTTGAAGTAAATCAAATTTTCCTTGTCTGCCGCAGGAGGAAGGCACTTCCTTAATAACACCCCTGACCTTCCTTCACAAGTCAACTTTGCCCATTATAATGCACAATTATACAGCTGATTGGTACCCATGAGTTAATCCTTTGGGAGCTGTGTACCCCAAACATTGAACTCAATGGGTTGCACTCATCTCTTGATAAGAAAGAGGCGACACGGGTTTAGCCCCCAATACAAGGGGCAAAGGCTTATAGAGCTGAGTGGGCAGCCCTGAAACAAGAATCATTGTGGCAGTGATTTAACTTTTTCCACCCGCTTTCTGGGAAGACAGCATACTGGTCAAGTCAATGTACATGTGTCTTTGCCCTCACTGTTGGTGGATTCACTAAGGCTATCCACAGTAGATGCCCATCTGCCATGCGGAGTTGGGGGAGACTTGTGTGGAAACATGGCCATTGCAGGGGAGAGTGTAGCTCATTGGTGCTCATGTAGGAGAATGTGCATGGGTGGATATCTCATGTCTTGGTAGCGCAATGAGTCAGGGCATTGACAGGACTCCTCATTGCTCACAGATCTGTTTCCTCCTTTTCAGTTCTTGGAACGTGAGGATGATGGAACCAGTGGAGTTGGCTGGCCTTTTGATCACAGTGGAAGAGGGGAGAGAGCATCAACATGCAGCTGCATGTGATCCGGACCAGCAACCCGCAGAGGAGGGGCAATATCTGTCTGCTGGTTAAAAAAAATCCTCGACAGACATTGTTCAATTCAACAAACCAAAGGGCAGATGACATGACCCCCCTGAACATCTTGGCAAATAAATGTGCGTTTCGAACTTTCTCTAATGAACTAATCAGGGATCCAATAGTTTGTGGAATTCCCTGCATTTCAGTCCACAGAACATCCAATATTACAATCATTAGTATCTGCATGTTGAAGGAATGATCAGGAAAAAAAAGCAGAGATTTTAGGTAGGAAACAGAAGTATTCGCAGTACAGGGTGCACCCTGCTGCAACTGCAGTGGCCGGCACCTTCAAAACAGAAGTTTGTTTTTCCTATGGTAAAAGATATAACAAATGTGGAAAATGAAATCACCTTGCTAAATGCTGCAGAATGAAACCAGAGCAGCCTTCCTCTGCCACCAACAACATGGAGCTGGTCGATTTTCAATGGGTAGGAGTGTCAGCAAAGTGAAGGAACTGGAGCTTAGCTAAAACGATGAAGCTACAGAGCCTCCAACAACAATCTATTGCAAGAGTGTCGACAGTGTCAAAGAAAGATTGATACTCAAGCAAAATGTAATGCTTTGCCCAGCTAAAGTTATGGGATCTAAACCCAAATGCAGCACCCCATGGGTGCCCAGCACCCAGGAGCATCTTGTGACTTATGGTGCACATTGCATATCCATCCATACTGAAGGTGTGGCCACTCTCCACAACACGTGGGGCAAGTTTAAATTTCATATAGTTGACCATAAAATAAAGTCACTATTAGGACTTTGGGACAGCTTTACACTGGGGCTGCTTCCACTGGTACATGCTTCACAAAACCAGTCCCCAGAAATGACAAGGTATAAAGACCTCTTCAACTGTGTCACCATTTGTGAGCTAACTATTATTGCACGAGACGCGATGACTCAGAACCACCAATAATTTGTGCTCTGAGAAGAGTACCAATAGCCATGAAGCAGAAAGTAGCCACTGAGCTGAAGATAACATCACAGAATGGCTTACAGTATTGGTGGTTGCACTAAAGAAAGATGGCATGGTCAAGATATGTATCAAGACATCCTGGTTTGAGTTGTACTATGCGAGAACATGATGCATGTCTTTGTCTTGTGCTTCAGGATCATTGAAGCAAAGCTTAAACCTGTGAAATGCAGATTCAGGGTCAACCAGTGTTCCTTACATGGGCCATTTACTCACAGCCAATGGTGTAAAGCCAGATCTGGACAAGATATTGTGACCGATGGCCATTCTTGTGGAGAAGCACGCCCTACAGCACGGTCTGACAAATTATCTTTCATAGTTCATTCCATGTTGTAGTGAGGTCATTGGATCACCTTGTTAACTTCTCCATCAGAATGTTGAATGGTGCTGGCAACAGCACCACACATCAGTCTTCAAACAGATATTCGCTACTTCACTGGTGCTACAACGTTTTGACCATCTGTACTTCCATCCCAGCACTGATTAAGCCCAGTCTGCATCCAGAATGGCAGACCAATAGCCTTTGTCACAAGGGTCCTCACTGACACTGAGACTCGCTATGCACAAATTGAAAAGGAACTCCTTGCCAGCCTTTGCCAGTCAGAAATGTCATGACTTCATGTATGGTCATCTTGCAGCAGTTAAAACTGATCAGTTTATAAAAGCGTTCCCACACTGCATTTGCTGCAATATTTGATGCTACAGCTGCAACGGTACAATCTCAGTGTTGTTGACAAAGGTAGGAAGGAACTGTACTTGACTGATGCCCTCTCCAGAACCTTCGTTCCCACTACAGGTCAGGCAGATTGTGAGGAAGACATAGATATCATGGACGTGTTGTCTTCTTGTAGAATCCAGCAACTCAAAAATGTCTTACAGGCAGACATCACACGAGGTCAATTGCATAATGTCATCATGAGAGGTTGGCCAGAATCCTCAAGGGAGGTTCCCCATGAGCTCCCGACATTCTTTGCCATCAGAGATAAACTGTACAGGATGAACTAATACTGTATGGCTGGCAATTCGTCATCCCCACCATGTGTGGCATGGTGGCACAGTGGTTAGCACTGCTGCCTCTCAGCACCAGGGTTTAATTCCATCCTTGGGCAATTGTCCGTGTGGAGTTTGCACATTCTTCCGATATCTGCATGGGTTCCTCTGGATGCCCCGGTTTCCTCCCACAGTCCAAAGATGTGCAAGTTAGCTGGCTAAGCAATCGTAAATGCACAGGGTTACAGAGATGGCGGAGGTGAGGGGGAGTGGGTGGAGATGGGGCCGAGGTAAGATGCTCTTTTGGAGAGTTGGTGTAGATTTGATGGGCTGAATGGCCTTTTTCTGCACTGTAGGAATTCTATGGTTTCACTGCCCGCCAGGGGTACTCCACTGGGGGCACCCTAGTTTGGCAGCAACCAGATACAGGGCCAAAGAATCGCTCTACTGGCCCTCCATGTACAGAAACAAGGATAGGGAAACCTCCAGATGTGCATCATACAATGCACTTAAGTCACATCAAGCAAATTTACATGAGGCCCCAGACCTACTATGGCCATTCACAGCAGCGAACATACTAGAGTGGAATACTGAACAACATTTAGTCTTAATCGATTTGTATTCCAGATGGTTTGAACTCAGTGGCCCACCAAAGGTGACAAGTAAAACAGTAATCATCAAGCTTAAGAAACGCTTTGCTACACATGGCATCCCTCAGAGACTCATGACAGGCAATGTTCACCAATTTGTCTCTACTGAATTTTGTAACTTTGTATGCATATGGAACTTTGAGCATATCATGAGCAGTCTGCTTTTTACACAGTCAAATGGTTCGGTGGAATAGACACTTTGCTCAGTCATGCATTTTCTAGAGAAATGTGCATGGGATCACACAGACTACTACGCTGCACTCATCAGCCTGAAAAATTAACCTCGACAGGGCCTGCCTTTATCAGCACATGATTCTTTTCCAAGTGTACCTGGACCAGGATTCTACTACTAAGGTTCTGCTGCAACCTGAACTTGAAACCAACATGGTGCCCTCCTGCAATGCAGATTGAGAAGCAAAATGCGTAACGCTCAAGGTGCTCACAGACTCAGCCCTCTAACTCTTGTTCAAATGGTCAGGATCCAGACTGCATGTGGCCAGAATCGGTTGGCAGTGGTACAGAGCCATGCCCTGTAACTCAAATGGAGTAGCCTACAGGCACCGGAACCAGCACCAACAGTTAATACAACACTCCAGCTATCAGCCCTACGATGCAGGCCCCCTGCACCAGTGGACATGCAGACTTCTGTAGAGGCCACTGCAGTAACCCTGCACCCACTGAGCATCAGACAGAAATGCTCCAGGTTGTCCACACTAAGGACACCAGTCTGAGAAAGACCACAACACCACCAACTAGCATAGCCAAATGATCACGGCACCTGAGCAAACTGAACATTACCACCTAGCCAAGAACTGGCTTTCCAGTCTCGTCTTTCAACAATGAAAATTGGGGCAGTGTGGGGGAGGAAAGATGTGATGAGCTATGAACCAGCTGCAACAGCTTAATCAGTGCTTGGCTGTAAGTAAATAGTATATATCGTTAGCCTGTTTAACTTGTATGTTACAGAATGGTCTGTACGTAGTTTCCGATTGTGCCCACTGTTTCATCTCCCACTGGTTGTTCCAACTAAAGGGGGAAGATTTAAACCAAGTGGCCATGTGATGATGTGGCTACAAAACAGGTCACGTGTGGGTTGAGTACAAACATGAAATAGCTGCTGAGCTGGTGAATAAACTACTGTTTGTTATCTGTCCTTGTTGTGAGTGCTTCAGGAATGCAACACATTTACACACTTGTTTAGGAAATTTAGGCTGCAATGTCTCTTTAAGTTTTAAATCAAACTTGTTTTTCTGTCTGTATTACTGTGGGTTCCATTATATTGATATTTTCAAACTGCAATTCTAACAACATCTTGGAAAAATGCTTTGTGAGTCCAGTCTGTTTTACGAATGAAACAGGTTTTGTCTACTTTCCAGGCAGGAGTTTCCGTGTGCTCTGATCTCAGACACATGATGCATTTCAAAATTCTTATATCTTATGAGTACTTTCAAGGTATAAATACAGTGTATTGAATAATGAAAATTTGCTAATGTAAATATCAAATAATACTTGCATTTCCATGGAGAATAAAACTAAAAAAAAAGTTGCAGTTCCTCTTTCATACAAATGACATTGTCCCTTATAAACAAATGCTATAGATTTAAAACTAAGGGTTGGGTATGAGGGATGCTTTTGTAATACACTTCTATTTTGAAGGAAAATTATTCTTTTTGCTTCAATTTTTTATGCAGTTACGTATGGGAATTCTTTCAGTTTATTCTTGATTGTGTGCTTTCACATTCAAATTTCATAAACATTTAATGCAACCTAAGGCCACAGTACATGTCTGCACTGTCAATTTATCACATTATAAGAGAATCAATATAAATATATGAAGGATTTCAGCAAAATCTGCAGGGAGCTTTATTCGTTCTGCAGGATATTGTGCCCATATTGTTGCTGTCAGAATCCCATAAATATACTTTTTGTTTTGTAAGCTAAAAAACAAAGACATGCGGGGATTTCAGATTCAGCACCGCCGGTTTAGGGAGATAGCAAATCAACCCACTCTTTGTTGCCTTACTGCCTGCTAGATTGCTAATTTTGAATTTTTGATGGTGCGCATTAATTAACAGAAAAGTCTAGATTGCATTACAGATTAAAACCAAGGTCCGTTTGCTGCTCTTTTTATATTCCCTCGAATTCTTTACGGCATTCAGTCACCAAAATCAATCAATTGTGTCTTCAGGTTTCTGGCCTAGTCCTGTGCTCGGAATTATAAACAGAGCGGGCAATTTTTTTGCCTGCCAATCACTTTGATATTTCAGTTTGAGTTGGTCAGCAGCAATTTGAAAGCCTTCAGAAATAAATCTTTGCCCAGTTTTCCCTGAGGTTTGCTACCCCCTCCTATTGAAATTTTTGGCTGGGGATTGAAGTAGGCAGTTAAGTGGTTCTATATGAAACAGGCACCAGCTATTTTAAATCAGTATCTCGGAATTCCAGAGCTAATGGGAGTGAGCCTTTCAATTATTAATGTCCAGCAGCTACTGAGTCAATAAACAGAGAATGATCCCCACTCCAGGCAGCTTGGCGGGTGCAGCCTGTAATGTGGTCCGTAAATATTGGGTTGATAGCCAATTAGATACTTGAGTGAGGATGTCTCTGTGGCTACGATCCCATCTTTGAGTCAGTGTTGCGTTTCAGGTCCAGTCATGACAGTTGGAGATCAGACTGGACACTGGATCGATGCCCGTTGGGGTACTTGGATACTCCACACCGTGTCACCATCATAAAGGGAGGTAGGGGCTTTACAACTTTGTTTTCAGTCCACAATCCCAAAAGCATACATGGGAATTGAAGTGCAAGTGCTGTTTAGCAAAATAATAAGATGTCAAACAGAATTAAAAAGTATATTTATTAATCATAATTCAGCTTACATTAACACTGCAATGTAGTTACTGTGAAAATCCCCTAGTTGCCACACTCCAGCGCCTGTTCGGGTACACTGAGGGAGAATTTAGCATGGCCAATGCACCTAACCAGCACGTCTTTCCGATTGAGAGAGGAAACCGGAGCTCCCGGAGGAAACCCATGCAGGCACAGGGAGAATGTGCAAATTCCACACACAAAGTGACCTAAGCCGGGAATCAGACCAGGTCCTTGGCGCTGTGAGGCAGCAGTGCCAACTACTGTGCCACTGTGCCGCTCATTACTGGATGTCTCAAAGTACTTTCCTGTGTTCCAATCACAGTGCAGATCAATAACTTTTAAAAAGAGATTTGAACCTCCAGTGAAGATCTGAAAGAAATATGTGACAAAATTTCATGTTTAGAATGTTGAATGTAACAAAAGACACAAATCTCTGAATCTCCAATTGACTGAACATTTTTTTGAGACAACTTGTACTTTAAACCACGGAATAGAATTAGCTTTTTTTTTGGCACAATTGAACAAACAACCTTCACAATTATACATTCCAGATGTTCAATTCTCTCAAAATTAGTTAGAAATCATTCTTAGCTCCTGAAGGTTTCCTTCTGTTTTTTGTCTTTCTCAGTCTGGGAATGTCTAATCCCAGAACTGTTCTTCACAGGGCAAGTTTATTGGGGATCATCCCTTGAGCACAAGCCATGAAAATCTCCCAGCTTCATTTTAACACCTCATAAATTTGGTCTTTTCAATCTGTGAGTGACCTTCACGTTTTGTACAGTGAATCATGGAGATTTTCCATCTCTAGCTGCTCTCTCTTCCGAGCTCTGGCAGACTAACCTTTCCAAAATATTCAGTGATTTTTTAAAAAGCCTGAAGCTGACTATCACAATGGCTTCCTCTGTACCCTTTCCACCTCAAACCAAATTACCATAGCAGTGTGAATCACATGGGCCTTGTATCCAGGTATAAATCTCATAATCACAACAGCCAATGAATATACAATCACAAAAACATACATGCAAATTGTGGTGCTGGTGTTGGGGGATGGGGGAGCACAACAGGATTGTTTTGGAGTTGGGTGAAAACAGAATGAAACTGAAAGACTGAGTGTGGAGCTCAGTCCGTGCTGCTGAGGACATCATGGATATCATGTTTAGCAAGCTGGTCACACTGCAAGCAATAGCTGCACAGGCAGCAAAGCGCTGAGTGACCACCAGGAAGGGTAGTAGGTGTAGGCAGGTAGTGCAGGAGTCCCCTGTGGTCACCCCCTTCTCAAACAGATATATCATGTTGGATACTATTGGGGTGATGGCCAAGTTTGTGGCACCACAATTGATTCTGTTGCGGAGGAAAAAGACCAGAAGAGCTTTTGTGATAGGGAACTCAATTGTAAGGGAGGCTGACAGAAGTTTCTGTGGCCGCAAATGAGACTCAAGAGTGGTATGTTACCTTTCTGGGTCAGGGATTTCTCAGAACAGCTGCAGAGCATTCTGAAGGGGGAGGGTGAACAGCCAGTGTTTGAGGTACATGTTGGTACCTATGACATGGGTCAAAAAAGGGATAAGGTCCTGCAACAGGAATTTAGAGAGCTAAATAGTAAATTAAAGAGCAGGATCGCCAAGGTTGTAATTTCTGGATTACTTCCAGTACCATGTGATACTGAGTGTAGAGTACCTACAGTGCAGAAGGAGGCCATTTGGACCTTCAACAAGAATCCCATCCTGGCCCTATCTCCATAACGCCACATGTTTACCCTACTAATCCCCCTGACATCCCCTTATTACTAAAGGAGCAATTTATCATGACCAATCAACCTAACCTGCACATTTTTGGACCGTGGAAGGAAACTGGAGCACCCGGAGTAAACTCACACAGTGTAAAAATTCCACATAGTCACCCAAGCTGAACCTGGGTGCCTAATGCTGTGAGGCAGCAGTGCCAACCACTGTCCCAATCCCTATAGGAAAAGGATGGTGCAGAAAACAGTGCTTTAGATTTTGGTTCACTGTGAAAGTTTGTAGGGTAGATGAGACCTGTACAAGCTGGATGGGTTGCACCTGAACTGGAACATAAGAACATAAGAACTAGGAGCAGGCGTAGGCCATCTGGCCCCTTGAGCCTGCTCCGCCATTCAATAAGATCATGGCTGATCTTTTCGTGGACTCAGCTCCACTTACTCCCCTGCTCACCATAACTCTTAATTTCTTTACTGTTGAAAAATGTATCTATCCTTGCCTTAAAAACATTCAGTGAGGTAGCCTCAACTGCTTCATTGAGTAGGGTATTCCACATATTCGCAATCCTTTGTGTGAAGAAGTTCCTCCTCAACTCAGTCCTAAATCTGCTTCCCCTTACTTTGAGGCTATGCCCCCTAGTTCTAGTTTCATCTGCTAGTGGAAACAACTTCCCTGTTTCTATCTTATCTATTCCCTTCATAATCTTGTGTGTTTCTTTAAGATCTCCCCTCATTCTCCTAATTTCCAATGAGTATAGCCCCAGTCTACTCAGTCTCTCCTCATAAGCCAGAATCAACCTAGTGAATCTCCTCTGCACCCCCTCCACTGCCAGTATATCCTTCCTCACATAAGGAGACTGAAACTGTACACAGTACTCCAGGTGCGGCCTCACCAGCACCTTTATACAGCTGTAACATAACCTCACTACTTTTAGACTCTAACCCTCTAGCAATAAAGGACAAAATTCCATTTGCCTTCTTAATTACCTGCTGCACCTGCAAACCAACTCCTTGAGATTCCTGCACAAGGACACTCTGCACAGTCTCTCTGCACCGCAGCATGCTGCAATTTTTTACCATTTAAATAATAATCCATTTTGCTGTTATTCCTACCAAAATAGATGACCTCACATTTACCAACATTGTACTCCATCTGCCAGACCCTTGTCCACTCACTTAGACTATCTATATCCCTTTGCAGACTTTCAATGTCCTCTGCACACTTTGCTCTGCCACTCATCTTAGTGTCATCTGCGAATTTTGACACATTACATTTGGTCCCCAACTCCAAATCATCTGTGTAAATCATAAATTATTGCAGTCCCAACACTGATCCCTGAGGCAGACTATTAGTCACTGATTACCAACCAGAAAAATACCCATTTACCCCCACTCTTTGCTATCTGTTAGTTAACCAATCCTCTATCCATGCTAATACATTACCCGTAATACCGTGCACCTTTATCTTAAATAGCAGTCTTTGGTGTGGCACCTTGTCAAGTGCCTTCTGGAAATCCAGATACACCACATCCACAGGTTCCCCATTGTCCTCTGTACATGTAATGTTCTCAAAGAATTCCACCAAATTAGTCAAATTTCCCTTCATGAACCCATGCTGTGTCTTCCCAATGGGACAATTTATATCCAGATGTCTCACTATTTCTTCCTTGATGATAGGTTCAAGTATTTTCCCTACTCCAGAAGTTAAGCTAACCAGCCTATAGTTACCTGCCTTTTGTCTACCTCCTTTTTTAAACAGTGGCGTTACATATGCTGTTGTCCAATTTGTGGGAACCACCTCAGAGTCCAGCGAATTTTGGTAAATTACCACTAGTGCATTTACTATTTCTCCCTTTTAATACCCTGGGATGCATTCCATCAGGACCAGGAAACTTGTTTACCTTGAGCCCATTAACTTGCCCAACACTATCTCTTTCGTGATGATAGTTTCTTGGTTCTCACCTGCCATAGCTTTCCTGTCATCAATTTTGGCATGTTATTTGTGTTTTCCACTGTGAAGACTGACACAAAATACCTGTTCAATGCCTCAGCCATTTTCTCATTTCCAGTTATTACATCCCCTTTCTCATCCTCTAAAGGACCAATGTTTACTTTGGCCACTCTTTTTCATTTTATATAAATGTAAAAACATTTGCTATCTGTCTTCATATTCTGAGCTACTTTACTCATAATCCATCTTACTTTATAGCTTTTTTTGTGGCTTTCTGCTGACTTTTAAAGATTTCCCAGTCCTCTGGGTTCACACTAATCTTTGCCACTTTGTATACATTTTCATTCAATTTGATACCCCCCTTTATTTCCTTAGATATCCATGGCTGATTATCTCCTTTTCTACAATCCTTCCTTATCACTGGTTTATACTTTTGCTGAGCACTATGAATGATCACTTTGAAAGAACTCCACTATTCTTCAATTGCCCCACCATAAAGTTTTGCTCCCAGTCTATCTTAGTCAACTCCTCCCTCATCCCTTTGTAGTCTCTTTTGTTTAAGCACAAGACACTGGTATTGGATTTTACCTTCTCACACTCCATCTGTATTTTAAATTCAACCAATTCACTTCTTTCAAGAGGATCTCCAACTGTAAGATCATTAATTATTCCTGTCTCATTACACAGGACCAGATCCAGGACTTGCTCCCTTGTCGGTTCCATTACGTACTGTTCAAGGAAGCTATCGTGGATACATTCTATGAACTCCTCCTTAAGGCGGCATGAACAACCTGGTTTGACCAATTGATATGTAGATTAAAATCCCCCATAATAGTTACTGTACTATTTTTATATGCATCAGTTATATCTTTGTTTATTTCTCACCCCACCATGATGTCATTATTTAGAGGCCTATAAATACACCTATCAGTGACTTTTTTTCCTTACTATTTCTAACTTGCACCCAAATGAATTCAACCTTTTTTCCATAGAACCTATATCATCTCTCACTACCACCCTGGAATGGGTCCAATGGGAGGTTTGCTCCTGCTGTGTTATATGTGTATTTAGTGAAGTATTGTGCAAGAAGCACCATGAAGTAGGCCTCTTAAACTTAAACACTGGGAACTCTTTGGCTGCGATTCTCCCATTGTGACACGTAACTTTTGTGTCACGTTGCAGTGGGAGATGCACGTCTGCGACCTTGAACAGGATTTGTGCATGTGCCAGAGCTAGTGAAAAATCGTTGGCCAGACCATCCTGGAAACCAACGGGAAGACAGGTAAGTAATGTAAATATTTTCTGCATGCATTTTAAATATGTATACGTGTTCATTATCAGGACCTTTCAGGTCCCAATTCAATCTCCCACACTGGCAGGAGTATTTCATTCCGGTGGGGTTTAGACTAGCTCCCCAAGTTCAGGGAAGTAGCAGGACACCCCGCCGGAACGAAGGGAAGCAATCGGGATCCCCCGGGGGGGGGGGGGGGTCAGGTGGCGGGGGCGTTTCTGCTTCCATTCTGCCGACAGGATCAGTCTGGGCTGGAAGGGGGGCAGCGATTGGGGCAGGCTTGTTGGGGGGAGGGGGGTGGTGGGGAGGCTGCCAGGTTGAGAGGTGTGGGGGGAGTCACTACTGGTGGGGGGTGGGGCTTGGACATCAGGGTGGTTCGAGATGGGGGCTGGCCCAGGAATTGTTGTGGGTGCATGGGTCCAGTGATTCAGCTGGCCAGCAACTGGGAGGTTTGACAGTTTGGGGCCACTGCGCATGCGCAGAGCTCCAGAAATGTTAAACTCTGGCTCGAATATGTCCCGCCCCCTGGGTTTTTAATGAGATTCATGACTGGGATCTCTTCAGTGCACAGAGTGCGGAGATTCAGGTGAGAAGCTGAACTGACAGAACAGTTGGGATTTAGAACAGTTTTCCGACCAAGTCAGCACTTTTGGGAGTATCGTCGCCTTTATTACAAGTGTGCACATTCCACAGTCAGATCCTGGACTGCTTAACTGGGTTTCACAGTGGGAGGAGCTAACCCCCAGGGTCACATGATCCACACTCTTAAAAGGGCTGTACACATTCCAAACCTCAACATGCATATATCACATGTGGCTGTGGAGGTTTTAAACTAATTTGACAGGGGAATGGGACACAGAGTTGATGTATAGTTAGGAGTGCGGTTCAGTCAGATCTAGAAGAAAAATTAGGTTAGTCCAGCAGGCAGAGAAGACATAGGCACGATAAGGCATGTGGAATTTATACTATTAAAGGTAAGTGCCTAGGGAGTATTGAGGAAAAAAGGGACCTTGGTGTGCAAGTCCATAGATCTCTGAAGGTGGCAGCACTGTTGAAAGGTTGGTAAAGGAGAGGGAGGATGTGAGGGGAAATTGGGAAGAGAGGGTTTGAGGGGGAGAGAGCGAGGTTATGAAGAGAAAGAGTGTCCATAAGTCTGGTTCATCACCAGTATCAGAGTTCTCATTCACTCTCACCCATACATACCATCATGTACTCTCATAGGAGGTGAGAGTCAGTGAATGAACACCCTGAGATAGGAGCGAACCAGACACACTCACTCTGTTACATTCTAATACTCGTCTTTATTTATTATTCATTGTTGTTTTTTGCTTAGCAAGTTCTTTCTTTTCGTATCCTTTTTAAAAAATTCATGCGTAACGTCATGCTGAACTTCATCCTTCTGAAATTTGCACATCAGTCCCTTGAGTGAGAAAAAAATTGAAATGTGGTTCCTGAAAGGTTGGACAAGCCAGAGTTCGAACCTCAATAATATATACAGATTCTGGAAATAGATCAAACTGCATGCCTGATAATGAGAAAAACACCAAATTTATAATTCTGTAACAACCTATACAGTGAAAGCAGAAAGTAGTGTTTGATGCAAAGCAGAAGTTTGAGCTGAAGCAATGGATGTAATCAGGCTTATTATAAAGAAGATAATATAGACACATCATCACACTTTGGGTATGAGAATTCCAGCAGCATTTTATTTGTAACATTCTTCAGACTGAGGATGTGGTGCTATTTCTGTGACATTGCTTTATTAAGACAAACCCAATTACCCAGGTTTGCAGCCAGCTGGAGAATGTGCAGTCACTGCGTATTCCATTCTAATTGTTATTTGAGAGCCTGCTGATATATTAGCATTATTATTGGGGAAACTCCTTCTCAGTAATCAATCTGAATTATAACTTGGAATTTGCTTTATGCATCTGATTTATTAGGAAATTTCTTTCATTTCTTTGAATTATTCATGTCTGCTGAAAATCCATATGCAGCACCCAGATATCCCATTAATCATTCTTACTACCAATTACATTAGTAATCTGCTGTTCGGAGATTTAGTTGTGCACCAATGGGTGTCGCAGTGGTCACAAACGACAAGTGACTATTCTGTGAAGATCATTCATTGGATTTGAAGCATTTTATTATATTGTGAGGAGGTTCTATGGCGCTATAAAAATGCAAATTCTTCATTTCCGTTGTGTAATTCATCTGATGTTATGCCGGAGAACCTTTTGGCTGAGGGCTGAGTGGCCACTGTGTTTCGAGAATATTCTGTGACTTCCACAATAGAGTCCCCAGAGAAAGAGTGGAGAAGAAGCAGATATGGACCACAATGGAAAAGGCCAGAGTGGAGTCTCCTGACAAAGACTGCAGAGGCTGAGTGAATTCGCATAACTGGAATGACAGTAAATGTGAAAATATGGATACAGGAGGTACTTCCAACAGGGCAGAGTGTAGCCTGATGTTTATAAAGGGTCGTAGAACACCTACATTTTCAATTTGAAGCTTTAATTTCCAAACAAATTGGAGGTGGTTTTGCATCTGCTAATCCATCCAGCTCAGAACTGGCAAAGTGTATAAATCAAGATCAATATTTTGACCCTGCTCCTTAAAAGCTGGGTATGTTTTTGTTTATGTGGGATGGGAGCTTCACTGGCAAGGTCAGCATTTATTACCTACCCCTATTTACTACTGAAAGGTGGTGGTGAGCTGCCTTCTTGAGCCATGTCGGGTCAGTACAGAAGTTTTATTAGGGAGGGAGGTCAAGAATTTCTACCCAGTGATGATGAAGGAAAAGCATTTGAAATCATAGAATCCCTACAGTGCAGAAGAAGGCCATTCAGCCCATCAGGCCTACACTGAAAACAATCCCACAGGACCTATCTCCACATATTTAGCCTACTAACTCTCTTGATACCAAAGGCCAATTTAGCATGGGCAATCAACCTAACATGCACATCTTTGGACCATGGGAGATAGCCCACACAGACACAGGGAGAACATGTAAACTCCACACAGTCACCCGAGGCCGAAACTGAACCCAGGCCCCTGTAAGGCAGCAGTGTTAACAATTGTGTCACCATGCCACCCTGGTGTCAGAATGTTACGTGTGTCAGGAAATTGTAGATAGTGCATTCCAAGTGACTGCAATCTTTGTTCTTGTAGGTGGTAGTGATTGAGGGGTTGGACGGTGCTTATGAAGGATTGTGTTGATGCCAAGGATCAGATACTTGGAGTAAAGCAGGCTGTGGAAAGAAGCCTCTTCCCAGGATATGTACTGAAATCCACTGATTGACTGGCTGGGTTTACATTCCTCTTCTAAAATTCATGCACTAATTCAAATTTGTTCATAAAATAATAATAATTATTTTCCCTAATCAGAGAAGCTCTCTAATCTACTTCTCCTTCTATGGTGGCTAATAGAGTTGGATAGATAAAGGTTGGATTACATGCAACAAGAAGCTTTGTGTATTTAAGAGTTATGGACCAAGGCACACTTTCTGTAGATTCTTGGATTTAACCTGAATAATTGTACACAAACTGGAGAGATCAGCGAAACAAGCAAGGTTATTGCGTTTCATTGTGAGATAATCCTAAAATACTTGAAACATCTAATGCGATAAGAAAATAAATAGATGCAGAGAGAAAAAGCCAGTTACAATAGTGTGTCAGGGAATATAGCTAAAAATAATGTGCTTGATTTACAACGGTATTTATTTACCTTTGCAAAAGCTCCTTGCAAGGTGACTGCATTGAAACAATAATAATACCTTGTTGTGTACTGAACCAGTTTGTAATTTCTCCTTAATGCTATATATAGCTACTGCAAATATGCAAATCTTACATTTAAACCTATTACGAGGGATATACTTTTTGCTGTTCAGTCTCGTAACAAATTGCCTTAACAACAATGCAGACGCGCTTTTTAAAAATGTTCTTTAAACTATAAAATTGCTCCGTTGATTTAAAAATCAAACTTCTGTCAACTGGTAATTGAAGGAATTATGAGACGGCACCCTCAAAAAGTCATGTACTGAACTATTAAACTGTGCTTTACTCAAACCTCAGAAAGGTAACCCCTCCTCCAGCAGGCTGACATTTCCGTTTCTCATTTAAATGATCCTAGTGGACTGTCTGAATGAGAAGAAATATTACACCACTTTATATCTAATTACCATCAAATCTTATGTTTTGAATCTACTTTCACAGGAAGTTGAACTGGCATTGGTTACATTCATTTCACATGAGAGTCTTATGCAAGTACAGTAAGGAGACATATCCCACCAGTTTGAGTTAGATTTATATTAATTTACTGCCCTTTCAGTCCCCTCCATTTCCTTCTGCGAGTTTTCTTTTGTCTATTCTTGGGAGGTGAGTATTGCTTTCTGTAATATCTGGAGACAGGAGCTGGTTTGTTGCAAATAAATGTAATCTTTATTGGGAAAACACATGCAGTTATTTACAGGCCCATTGCCATCTTACTGTGACCACATGGCACTGCCTGCCCTCTCCCATTACTACATTCCCTCCCTCCTTAAGATCTTTATACAAACTACACAATATTAGCTTTGTCACTTG
Source organism: Carcharhinus amblyrhynchos (assembly GCF_965287045.1). Classification (NCBI taxonomy): domain Eukaryota; kingdom Metazoa; phylum Chordata; class Chondrichthyes; order Carcharhiniformes; family Carcharhinidae; genus Carcharhinus; species Carcharhinus amblyrhynchos. The sequence goes on from NC_137335.1 coordinate 43,259,279, forward strand.
GCTTTAGCGTCTGCTTTTCCTACAAATCAAGTCTCTGAGGTGCTCTGCGGGGACAATCAGAATGAAATAGTGGCACAGTGGTTTAGCACTGCTGCCTCACAGCGCCAGGGACCCAGATTCCATTCCCGGCTTGGGTCACTGTTTGTGTGGAATTCACACATTCTCCCCCCGTCTTCGTGGGTTTCCTCCGGGTACTCCGGTTTCCTCCCACAGTCCTACAGCGTGCAGGTTAGGTTGATTGGCCATGCTAAATTGACCCTATTTTTGGGGGTATTAGTGGGATAAATATGTGGCGTAATGGGGATAAGGTGGCAGTGTTGTTGGTGCAGGCTCAATGGGCCAAATGGCTTCCTTTTGTAGCTCTACTACAGGGTCTCTGGAACATGAACCACAGGGTCTGGAGTCACACAAGGAGATGCATCTTTAGAACAGGGAAGTTCTCATTTCAATAACTTATTGGACGTATGAGGAATGACAGCTGCAGGGCAACCAGCCATCTCAGACTGACAGCTAAACATCAATTGCTGGTTGGAACTGTGCTCACAGGGGCGTTCCTCTTGCTTGGATGTGATCCATATGTCTGCCCATTACTTTGTTCTCAACCTGAACTCCAAATGACAATGGACCTGTTTCTGAAATGATGGCTCCTAGAGTCTAGCAATGTCCACTTCCAGAAGGTTGTTTATGTACATGGGGTTCTCTAGTTTGAACATATGTGCCTTGCTGTGCATATCAAGGTTTAGTTTCTAATCACTGCAAATCCAGACGTGTATTCAAGTAGCCTTTCATCAGCAGCTCTGTAGAAGTCTGTGGTGTTGTGAGGTAACTCTGTAGGAATCTGGAAAGACAAGACTTCAAAATATCTCCAGCCAACTTCTTCATACCAGCTTTAATGATCTGGACAGCTCTTTCAATGAGACGATTTGACAAAGGATGCCGGGGGCAAGCTGTATGCAGTGGATACTGTTTAGATCTGTGAACCTCTGAAACTCCATGCTGGTAAAAGCTATTCCGTTGTTAGAGACAATGATCTCAGGCAAGCAGCACATACTGAAGGACTAACACAGCTTTTCAATAGTTGCAGCTGAAGTTAGCATCTTTACCTCAGCTACTCTGAATGTGCATCAATGAGCTATAGGAACATGCCGCCTAGAAATGGTCCCTCATAGTCAATATTCAGTCTGATCCAAGGACAACCGGGTCATTCCATGGGTGAGGAGAAGCTGAAGGAGGATCTTTCTAGTGTTGCTGACAGAGGAAGCAGTGGTTAACCATGCTCTCAATGTCACTGTCTAACTAGACGTCAGTGTGTGCTATTGTGATCCCAGTTGGTGTTGTAATTGGAATTCCAGAAAGGAGACTTAGCTCAAAAAACCATACCTTTTTCTTAAAAAATGTGGAGGAACAGAATCACAGGACTGCCAATCATTTTTCACAACCAGAAACAAATATTTATTGAACATGAAAAGTGGGATTATTATGCAATACTCCTTTAACTCCCCCTCCCCACCACTTAGTTTAACAAATACGTATGGATTTTAAGGTTAGCATGGCTTACAATGTACATTTTAAGCTACAATGGTCTCAGTAACACAAAATCCCTTTAAACACACAGATTGGCTGTGGTCAAATACACTCACTCTGCTCTGAGCCCAAGTGAATGTCTGTGGATTTCTCCTCCAAATCCCCCAGGTGATTGTCATGCAAAGATTTCCAAACTTCCCTCCTAAAAACTTTCACAATAATGCTTTCCATTAACAGTTTGTGTTCGGAAATCCAGTCCGGGTTTTCCAAATGACTCTTTAAACAAAGTTTCCGCTCCATTTCAGAATTCCAGCATCCACAGCATTTTGCTTTTACTTTACTGATTGTTTTGAAGTCAGCTTCTCTCTAGAGCATGTCTTTATGATCTAAAAACCTTGCCTCATTTAATGGCCCCATTAACTGTTTCATGTCATGCTGCTAATGAAGTAGTTGCCCATGCCTGGGACCCAATCTTCAAAGTGCTTCACCATGATTTTCCACATGTTAGTTGTTCAACAAATCACAATTGCACACTTACACTGGTATGCCAATATAATGCCACATGACATTCAGGTGATTTTATCCAAGAACCAAAAGGGCTGTTTGTCTTGAAATCTTTGCTTATCTTCTGTACGGTACCTGTTACAATCAGGTTGGATACTTCACGGTGTTCTATGAAGCTCGCCTGACCTGTATTGTTTTACATTGAATTTGGAGAGGATGAGCAGGCGAGATTTCACTTCAGGTGTGATTCAACTGACCCATGAGGAGCTTTTATCAGAAACAAAATTTAATTAAGAATATTGTTGACATGTATAGTAAGACAATTAGCAAGAACTTTTAACATTTACAAGGAACACAACAACCACAATAATGTATACTTCTTAAGGAAATATCTCTAATGTGTTCCAACCAAAGCCCAATCTAGTACACAAAACCCTCCAAATAAACACAACACAGCATAGGTTAATGCCCAGTTGTTACAGAATCCCACCTTCTGGGTTGATGCTGACAATCCCTTGTGGAGAACCTCAGAAGAGGTTGTAGTTGAGTCTGTTTCCCAAAACACAGCTTCTTTAAGGCAGAACCAAAGAAAGAGAAAAGAACAGGGAGAGAGAGAGCGGGTCTGCTTCTTAGCTTGCTGCTAAACTGCTTCAAACACGCTCCCCAAAACAAAACTGAAAACCCAAAGGAAAAACCCCTATCACCTGAACTGCTACAGCTTAGCTGCACTCCCCCCCAATGACATGGCTGAAGCTGTGAGCTGCATGATTTTTGAAAAAAAAAACCTTTCTTAAAGGTACACTCACGTGACATACCAATGTCTTGAGTAATGGCCAAGTTATCAAATTCAGTTTTCTTAAAAAGGATCATAGGGAAAGATACAAACATCCCCAAGGAAAAACAATAAGTTAAAATTCTCAACTGTATTTTCCGAACTCTATATTAAAATGTACATGGGTATCAGACTGATATGTTCCATTGAACTACATCCAGGTTGAAATAGTCCAGCTCCCATTTTGTGATGAGATTTTCCTGTTTTCTCGGCCAGAATTTTATGTGGTTTGTGTGGACGCTTGTGAAATCACATAAGAAAAGCTTGGGCAGGCACTTGATTTCATTGCGCACTTGCATGATATTTTGCACAGTGCGTGCAGTCAGGGGTCAGATGTACTTCTGCCAATAATTAAGCCTATTTAGGAGTCAAATAAAACCTATTTTATGTGGCCTGTCCACTTTTACGGTTGGCAGGCTGGTCAGTAGCCCGGGCAGCCTTTACGTTTTTACTCCAACCTTGGTCCAAGGCTGGATGAAATGTCTGGGATGCGATTTAATAAAAAATAATGTCTGGGGATGGATCACTGCTGTCATTGACTGTGCTGCAGAGTCACAGTTTGCTGCATTTTTTCCATCACATTTAATTTGTGAAGGTCTGCAGCTTTCTGAGACAGCTTCGCGGCAGCTATCCACTTTGAGGGCAGCCATTGGAAATGCCAGCCCATACCCTCCCTTTTCTTGATGTCCACTTTCTTCTTCCCTACCCGGCAGCGCTGAACCTTTCTCAGTGATCATTTCATACTGCCTGCCCCTTAATTGGCCAACGTGCAATGGCGTCCTGGGGCCGATTGCAGCTGGAAGTCCATTTTGCACTGCTTCCGGGCTCGCTGAGTGTGTGCCTGCCCGACGGGCATGAAATTCAGGCCCTGTTATATTATTTTATCATTACAGAATGATCCTAAATTCAAATGCAGTGTTATTAGGCTGACACTGTTTGTCAATTTTCAACTTGTTCATTTCCAAAGAAACTTGGTTTTTAGATATCCACGAACCACCTCAACTGTTTGTGTATTTTATCTATTTTTCAGCATTACTTCAGCATTAAACTTCAGGTAAATTTCCCTTTGAGTGCTTGAAATAGCAACTCATATCAATTTATTTAATAATTCCAATTTCAGAAACAATCATGCCCAGGCATTGTGGTTTTCAATGGTGATCTTATATCAGAAACATATTGCTCACAATCAGTTTAGGGTTAATTTCCAACATCTCCCATTCTCAAGAACTTTGTTTTGGAAAATGACCTGAATGGTTAAGGTCAAATGTTTGAAAGACATAAGATGCAATCTTACCATCCTTTCATGCCCCGATTCCATTGCAGCGAGGTTGGAAAATTTGGCGCCCAGCCAGATCTCCGTTCACTGCAGCAGGAGATGGGAAAATCCCACCGGTGTGAACAATGGTAACATTCTGGCCAAGGCCTTTAGTCCAAATTTGATGATTGCAGAAAAATTCATGAATTTGTGAAAAACCTCGAGATATCTTGCTGTGGTGCGGGTAGGCAAAGTGGGCCTGGAAATTATTGTCATCTGTTTAAAAAAACACACACAAATTGTGGCCATGCCCACGAGCCCAGTGGGTTAATTTGTCAAAAATACCTGGAAGTTTAGAACCTCAAAATGGAATCATGGCCAATATATATAAAGTTACAGTTAGCAATACAAAGGTTAGGTGGTGAATTTTAAAAAACGCAATCAGCAGAAAGGATAAACCTTCCTGCATGCTTTAAGGGAAAGAGGACATTTCTCACATGCATACAGTGGCATCATTCTACTTATTTTTAAAAAATCTTTCCCGATCAAAAGAAGAACCAAATTCCATTTTAAGCTGTGTCTTTTAATTTTTTTTGGTTCAACTTTACATAAATTTTATCATTAGGGATTGAAAACATAATCGTGAGTAACATTATCTTTTCAAAGGAAGTCAGTATTTTAGACAAAACTTCAAATATTTCTAAAGTTTTTAGTCTTTTGTCAGAGGTTTGCACCCAAGATTTTTTTTGGTACAATCAGAATGATTGTCAACTAGAATCAATTCAAATATTTCAATTCCAATTCACATCATTGATCATTTAAAATTCAAATCTGCCAGGTTTCAGACGTGTGAGCCTTATTATGCAGAATTAAATACTCCCACATACCTTCACATAATAATAAGATTGTCACTGTGGCCACTAATGAAATTCTAGCTTTCAAAACTTGGCAGGTTAGTTAATGTTAATACTCCCAATTTAATTCCAACCAACACTCACTATTTAAATGCTGAACATAATAGCACATACTCCAAGAAGAAAAGATAAATTGTGTCATTCTCCTGGTGTTTTCCAGTTGCCCTTTGACACGACTGCAATAAAACTATTGACAGAATCTTTCCCATGTCTCTTTTGTGTATCTTTCCCCTCCCTTAAACCAATTTTCAATTTCTAATGGTTACTATTTAAACTTCATAGGGAGAAAAGTATCACTATGACCATGGATCTATTATTTACAATATGGATAACTGTATATTTTTAAAAGGATGGCCTTCTATGCCATAAAGGTACAAACAAATAACAGCTTTATTGGAAAGGAGTTTGCTCTACGAGAAGTTAGCATAGTCTGCCTGTTTGCCTATGAATGTGATCAGTCTCTTAAAGTTCTAACCAAGAACAAACATGAATACCCTCCCTCTTTACTCCAGTAATACAACTAACATTAACATTAATTAACATTAACTCTTACTGTGAACAACTACTATTTACCAAGTATCATTATATGCAGTGTTATAAATATACCATCAGTACGAGTATCTTTTAGGTGGACATCGGTTCCGCTTAGAATCTGTTTTTCAGGAATCCTTGCTTTCATGCTTTGCGGAGTCTGTTTATCATATGGCTCAGGCACATCATCTGATAAAATTGTTTGTCTTCAACTTTTACACATGCTATTGGTTCAACTGGTGTAGAATCTGAATCTGACTCAATTGTGGTCATAGGTTCATGGATTTTCAAACCTTGAGTATCAGATGTTGGCCATTCAGATACCAACACTGCAAATTCTTCTTTGAAGTGAGAGTGTGATGTGTGTGGCTTCTCCAAACTCTCTCATCATCAGTTTGCATTGTATAAGGAAAAGAGCCCATCTTTGTGAATATTGTGACAGATACCCACTTCTCACTTGAAGAGCAGTTCCTCACTAAAATTCTTCTTCCTCGATCTAAACGTTTTAGTTTTGATGTCTGTTCATGGTGTGTAACTTGATTTTGTTGTTGTCACTCTACTATGGCAGAAGTGCCAGGCCATAAGATCAAATCAAATTTGGTTCTCAACTTCCTTTTTGGAAAAAAAACATTGCTGATGAGTTTTGGCTTGTTGCATGGGCTGTGTTTCTGTAGGGTATGAGAAAGTTATTTACTCTCTTGGCTAACAGTCCTTCATCCTTTGATGCTTTAATGGCATTCTTCAATGACTTCTCTGCCAATCCGTTTTCTATCATTAATTTAAGTTCCCTTGTTGGGTATGGTTTGAATTCTGGATTCTTCCTTTGCTTATCCACTCATATTCCTTTCAAAATCATCTCCATAACCTACCTTATCACTGGACCTGACCTCCTGCGTCTTTGCTCTTGAGAGTCTGTAATTGGTACACAATCAACCTTGGAAAAGTACAAGATGTTCACAAAGTTCTCCTGTGAGACAGCTCAGGTCACTTTCTCTAAAGTATTTTCAATACCTTCCTGTATTTCTGTAATGTGTTCTTTCCATCAACCAATTGTTTACTACTTGTCAATTTAATTTGAATTTATTCAATCATGGTTTTCCAACAAGTGCAGGAAAATTTCCTTTCACTACACGTAATGGCAATTTTTTTAGATTGACTATTTGCTTCAACTTGCACCATGATATAACTGGGGAGCGCTCAGACTGAAGGTTTGAGATGTGTCTATTTTAACGCTCGGAGTGTTGTGAACAGAGTGGATGAGCTTAGAGTGTGGATCACTGTTTGGAAATGTGATGTGGTGGCCATTACAGAGACTTGGATGTCTCAGGAACAGGAATGGATACTTCAAGTGTCGGGTTTCAGATGTTTCAGGAGGGACAGGGAGGGAAGCAAAAGAGATGGCGGAGTGACACTGTTGATCAGGGATAGTGTCTTGGCTGTAGAGAAGGTGGAAGCCGTGGAGGGATTGACTATGGAGTCTCTGTGGGTGGAAGTTCGGAACAGGAAGGGGTCAATAACTTTACTGGGTGTTTTCTATAGGCCGCCCAATAGTAACAGGGTGGTTGAGGAGCAGATAGGGAAACAGATCCTGGAGAAATGTAATAATAACAGAGTTGTCGTGATGGGAGACTTTAATTTCCCAAATATTGATTGGAATCTCCCTAGGGTAAGGGGTTTGGATGGGGAGAAGTTTGTTAGGTGTGTTCAGGAGGGCTTCCTGACAGAGTACATGGATAAGCCTACAAGAAGAGAGGCTGTCCTTGATTTGGTATTGGGTAATGAACCTGAACAGGTGTCAGATCTCTCAGTGAGAGAGCATTTTGGGGACAGCGATCATAACTCTATCTCCTTTACACTAGCATTGGAGAGAGATAGGATCAGACAAGCTAGGAAAGTGTTTATCTAGAGTAAGGGGAAATATGAAGCCATCAGGCAAGAAATTAAAGGCGTAAATTGGAAGGAGGTATTCTCGGGGAAATGTACTGAAGTAAGGTGGCAGATTTTCAAGGAATGTTTGTCTGGAATTCTGCACTACAACGTTCTGATGAGACAGGGAAGTTTTGGTAGCTTACGGAAACTGTGGTGCACGAAAGTTGTAATGGATCTAGTCAAAAAGAAAAGAAAAGTGTACAAAAGGTTCAGAGAGCTAGGAGATGTTAGGGGTTTAGAGGAGTATACCACTTGTAGGAAGGTACTTAAGAAGGAAATTAGGAGAGTCAGAAGGGGTCATGAGAAGGTCTTGTCAGGTAAGATTAAGGAAAACCCTAAGGCATTCTACAAATATGTGAAGAGTAAAAGGCTGAGATGTGAAGGATTAGGACCTATAAAATGTGACAGTGGGAAAGTTTGAGTAGAACTGGTAGAAATAGCAGAGGTGCTCAATGAATACTTCAGGATTCACGGTGGAAAAGGACCTTGGTGCTTGTAGTGCAGGCTTGTGGCGGACTGAAAAGCTTGAGTACGTGGACATTAATAAAGAGGATGTGTTGGAGGTTTTGAATAGCGTCAAGATAGATAAGTCACTGGGAGTGGATGGGATGTGCCCCAGGTTACTGTGGGAGGCGAGGGAAGAGATTGCAGAACCTCTGGTGATGATCTTTGTATCGTCGATGGAGACGGGAGAAGTTCCGGACGATTGGAGGATTGCGGATGTGGTTCTTATATTCAAGAAAGGGAGAAGAGATGGCCCAGGAAATTATCGACTGGTGAGTCTAACCTCAGTAGTTGGTAAGTTGATGGAAAAGATCTTGAAAGACAGGATTTCTGAACATCTAGAGAAGTATAGTATGGTCAAAAGTAGTCAGCACGGCTTTGTCAAAGGCAGATCGTACTTTATGAGCCTGGTTGAGTTTTTTGAAAATGTGACTAAACACATTGATGAAGGAAGAGCGGTGGATGTGGTTTACATGGACTTCAGCAAGGCGTTTGATAAGGTCCCCCATGCAAGGCTGATTGAGGGGGCATGGGATCCAAGGGGACATTGCTTTGTGGATCCAGAACAGGCTTGCCCACAGAAGGCAGAGAATGGTTGTAGATGGGTCTTTTTCTGCATGGAGATCGGTCACCAGTAGAGTGCCCCAGGGATCTGTTCTGGGATCCTTGCTGTTTGTGATTTTTATAAATGACCTGGATGAGGAGGTGGAGGGATGGGTTGGTAAATTTGCCGACGACATGAAGGTTGGAGATGTTGTGGATAGTTTGCAGGGATGTCAGAAGTTGCAGCGTGACATAGACAGGATGCAAGATTGGGCGGAGAAGTGGCAGATGGACTTCAACCCGGATAACTGTGAGGTGATACATTTTAGCAGGTCAAATGGGATGAAGGAATATAATATCAAGGGTAAGACTCTTAGCAGTGTGGAAGATCAGAAAGATCTTAGGGTCCGGGTTCATAGGACTCTCAAATTGGCCTTGCAGGTAGAGGATGTGGTTAAGAAGGCGTATGGTGTACTGGCCTTCATCAATGGAGGAATTGAGTTTAAGAGTCGGGAGGTAATGCTGCAGCTTTATAAGACCCTGGTCAGACCCCACTTGGAGTACTGTGCTCAGTTCTGGTCACCTCATTACAGGAAGGATGTGGAAGCCATTGAAAGGGTGCAGAGATTTACAAGGATGTTGCCTGGATTGGGTGGCATGCCTTATGAGGATAGGTTGAGAGAGCTTGGTCTTTTCTCCTTGGAGAGACAAAGGATGAGAGGTGACCTGATAGAGGTGTATAAGATGTTGAGAGGGAGATCAGGTGGATTCTCAGAGGCTTTTCCCCAGGGCTGAAATGGCTGCCACAAGAGGACACAGGTTTAGGGTGCTGGGGAGTAGGTACAGAGCAGATGTCAGGAGTAAGTTTTTCACTCAGAGGGTGGTGGATGAGTGGAATCGGCTGCCGTCGGTGGTGGTGGGCAAATTCGATAGGGTCTTTTAAGAGGCTTCTGGATGAATACATGGGACTTAATAGGATTGAGGGTTATAGATAAGCCTAGTAGGTAGAGATATGATTGGCGCAACTTGTGGGCTGAAGGGCCTGTTGTACTGTAGTTTTTCTATGTTCTATGTTCTATAACCCTTCACTGGAACCACCTCTTCTTTGTAATTATATCAGATGGCTTTAACGATATGTTCTTGAGCTTTTTGTTGATACAAACTTTTAGAGATAAGAGATGTAGAGATTTCATATTGAATTCCATTTTAATTGTGTTCCCATTCAGTTTCAGATAGACCTAAGATGTATCACCTTGAATTGATAATACACTGAGGTTGAACTTTTCGACCTCCCAGACATTGTGGGGGTGACCTTAACTTCTCATTCCGCTGGTCGATTGTGTGGGGGAGGGAAGGGGGGTGTGTTAAGATTGCAAGAGAGATGGAAAATTGCGTTCTTGCCCGATTTCTCTCCTCTCGCGATCTCCTGCCTTAGCAGCCTCCTTGCGTAGATCCTCACTATCCTCGCCATCAACGGGGACCTGACACGGTAGCCTCATCGATAGGACTGAAGGCCATTGAGGTCTCCTGGGAGGTGAGGGACAAAGGGGACAGTGCCCCTTGGGCAGTGGACAGCCCAATGGGCACAGGGAACTGGGGCAGTGGGGAGAAGCTGCGCAATCTGCAATGGGGATTGGCTAGGGATGGGTGAAGGTGATCTGTGCAGTCTGCAATCAGCCACACCAGGGATGGGAGTTTCTGGTGGCGATTGACTAGACCAGGGTTGGGTTTGGGCAATGATCAACTGCTCCATTGGAAGTGTTTGGGTGGCAATCGACTGACTGGTATGGGGAGGCAATTGGCTAGGGAGGCCAGCCATGGCACACAATATCTTGGGGGATAAGGGACAGTTGTCTGACAGATCTCTGTCAGAACACAGAGCGAGAGATCTGTGCTTGTGCAATTGTGCTCTCTGGTGTGAGCAGCCAGCTTTCTGGCCCCGCCCCTACTCCTAATGGCAGGAAATAGATTGTACATCATTTTTTGCACAAAGTTGTGTCAGATTGTATCTTTGAACTCATCCAAAAATGGATCTGAAACTCTCCCATTTTCACACTCGTTCGGCACTTAGAATTTTTTTGGTAAGATCAAACGTCTTCCTGGGCATCTTCATTGTCTTCAGTCATTCTAGTTTTTCTATGTAGATTTGGGTGCGTTTTTGCAGTTACCGATCTGCTAGGTTTGAGGATCTGTCTGGTCCAGCACGCCTTTGTTATGTGACCTTTCTTGCCAAAATTATGACATTTGTTTTCTCAACACCAACGATCCTTTGGAGAGTGTTCCACACATGAGACTGTGAGACATAGGAGCAGAATTAGGCCACTAGGCCCTTCAAGTCTGCTCCGCCATTTAATCATGGCTGATATTCTTCTCATCCCATTCTCCTGCCTTTTCCTCATAACCCCCGTCCCCTTGTTAATCAAGAACCTGTCTTTCTCTGTCTTAAAGACACTCAGTGACTTGGCCTCCACAGCCTTCCGTGGAAAAGAATTCCACAAATTCGCCATTCTCCGGCTGAAGAAATGCCTCCTCATCTCTGTTTTAAAGGATTGTCCCTTCAGTCTGAGGTTGTGCCCTCTGGTACACTAATGGGCACACTTATGGCACAGTCATATTTCGAGAGATTCCCTTTTGACAACTTCAATCAGCTCACCACCAAAACGTGACTCGAGCTCCCCACCAAATATACACACATATAGATAGAATAAGTTAGAAACATATTCTTTCAACATCCAGATAACAAAGGGTTAACTATTTACAGTTCTGGATAAGGGAACACACACCTGCACGGATATGAACAGACTTTCATTCACACGCACAAATGTTGACGACAAAACCTAGTTGCCATTCTCTTAGAACAGAACATGACATTTATTCTTTCTCACAGCAGTTTAAACTCCCGCTGTGGGCTTTTAACTTATTTCTTTTCCCCAAGCTGCTTTTCTTCCTGAACGAACTTAGATCTTCCTCAGTATGGAAGCTGTCAGCATTTACTACCAACCTAAGTGATGGTTTCAACTCTGCAGGTTGTTTTTCTTTTTTGAACTATCCTCTCAACATCGTGTTTTTGTACACTAACTTGTGATTAGAAGTTAGGTACACGCTGCTGCTGTGGTCTGTGTGCTTTTTGTACAGTATTTTGGGGATAGGGCAGGGGAGTGGGCCTGGGTAAGACTCTCTGTTGAAGGTACGGTGCAGACTCAAAGGACCAAATGGCTTCCGTCTGCACTGTAGGAATTCTATGGATTTTATGATCCCATTCTTGTGCAAGTACCTTTGATCACTGTTGAGTCCATCAAAGCCTGCACTAAAAAAGCATTATACTCCACACAACCATCATCCCCGCCTTATTCCAACATTCCATTACCATACAATTCTATTCCTTTCCCCCTGATATCAGACTTTTCCTTAAATCATTATGCAATTTGTCTCAGTGCTCCCAAGAATTGCAATTTCCACACTCTTAACATCCACTGAGTAAAGGCCTTTTTTCTGAACATTAAAAAAAGCTTGCAATTTCAGGATTCATTGGCATACGGCATGACTTCCACCTCTTACTTGGGAGCAAGTTCTGCTTTGGAAAGCTGCTGGCCAATCTCTAGTTCCTCCCGGCACAGCGCTGCAGTGGCCGAGAGAGACATTGCAGGGAGTTGCCTGGCACTAAGTCTTGGGAATTGGAGGTCAAGTAAATGACAGGGACCCCAGGGTAGGTAGTGAGGGAGAACCTAGGGGTGGTGAGCGGGCGACTGGCATCTCAGGGGTGGAAAGACCAGGGAGGAGGGAGATCACTGGACCTTAAGGGAAGGGTACTGCCAATCAGAAGGGGGCTTCTATGGATGCACCATTGTGACCCTGTCTGCCTGAGGTCCAGCAATGTTCATTTATATGTTATCTCCGTCACCCCCTTCCCCCTTCTGAGCTGTCATCTACCTGTCAGCCTAAAAATTGAGGCTGAATGGGAAAAGATCCTTAAATGGCTGCGTAAGGATCTTAACTAGGGCCAGGGTGAGATTCCACTCCAAATCTGGATCAGGAAACTTGCAAATTAGGAGGCCACCCCATGGAAGATCACTGAGCTGCTCGTGTTGCCGGCAAGTACAAGCACAGGAAATCTATGTGATCCTGGCATTGGGATCCTAAAGTCCTCTGGATCCTGAACTTCCTAACCCTCAGACCACAGCGAGTAATGATGTGGAGATGCCAGTGTTGTATTGGAGTGGGTACCGTGAGAAGTCTTACAACTTCAGGTTAAAGTCCAACAGGTTTATTTGGTATCATGATATTTCGGACTCACCTGATGAATGAGCAGTGCTCCGAAAGCTCATGCTACCAAATAAACCTGTTGGACTTTAACCTGGTGTTGTCAGACTCCTTACTGCACAATCAGTAAGGGTAGACAACAGTACATCCTCCATGATCATCCTCAACACTGATGCCTCACAAGGCTGTGTTCTCAGCTCCCTACTATACTCCTTATACACCTATGCCTGTGTGGCCAAATTCCCCTCCAATTCAATTTTCAAGTTTGTGATGACACCAGCTTAGTGGGTCAGATCCCAAACAATGACAGAATATAGGAATGAGATAGAGAATCTGGTGAATTGGTGCAGTGACAATAATCTCTCCCTCAGTATCAACAAAATGAAGGAGACTGTCTTTGAATTCAGGAAGCATAGGGGAGAACATGCCTCTGTCTACATCAATGGGGACAAAGTAGAAAGAGTTGAGAGCTTCAAGTTTTTAGGTGTCCAATTAACCAACAACCTGTCCTGGTTCCCCCATGCCGACACTATAGTTAAGGAAACCCACCAACGCCTCTGTTTTCTCAGAAGACTAAGGAAATTTGACATGTCACCTACGACTCTAACCAACTTTTACAGATGCATCATAGAAAGTATTCTTTCTGGTTATATCACAGCTTGGTATGGCTTCTGCTCTGCCCAAGACCACAAGAAACTACAAAAGGTCCTGAATGTAGCCCAATCCATCATGCAAACCAGCCTTCCATCCATTGACTCTGTCTACACTTCCCGCTGCCTTAGCAAAGCAGCCAGCATAATTAAAAACCCCACGCACCCCGGACATTCTCTCTTCTGCCTTTTTCCGTCGGGAAATAGGTACAAAAGTCTGAGGTCAAGCACCAGCCAACCCAAGGACAGCTTCTTCCCTGTTGCCATCAGGCTTTTGAATGGGGACACCTTGCATTAAGTTGATCTTTCTCTACCCCAGCTATGACTGTAACACTAAATTCTGCACTGTCTCCTTTCCTCCTCTATGAATGTATGCTTTGTCTGTATAGTGAGCAAGAAACAATACTTTTCACTGTATGCTAATACATGTGACAATAATAAATCAAATCAAATCAAAAGCCCTGCCCACCCTCGTGTAAAATTGCTGCCAGTTTGGGGCAGTTGGGAACATGGAGGGAATGTCCATACAATCTCACGCTCCTCCCCCACCTCAGAGCCAACTTATGTGGGAGTGGGGATTATAAAATTCTGGTTTTCATTTTACAACCCACACTGCTAATGGCATGGTGCTGATGTAATGATGTGGTGTACTGAGTGAAGTCTGAATGAAGACACACACATTAGAAAATGTTTTGTGAAACATTTTAATGACAATGTCTCTATAGTATGATGTGTATGATGAGATGGTTCATTGGAACTTGAACTGAAGGTGTTGGATATTTTGAAATCAATGTGATGGACTTTTGGATCTCGACACCAGATCAAATCAATATCCTGTGCTCGCACTCACCGACAACAAGTCCAGCTCAGTGATCTCCCGGGGCGGGGTGAGGAGGGGGAGTGGTCTCCTAATTTGCTGTCTCCTATCTGGTGTCCAATTAAGGATGGCAGACAGGTTCTCGATACTGCAGGGTCAGGCAAAGGCCGACTGCGCAACAGCCTTTGGCTGCAGGTGCCCTCTGAAGTACTGAACATTCAATTAAGTAAACCCTGGTCACAGTAACCAGACTGTCTTTGCAGAGAGGCAATCTCTCCGGAGGAGACCCACAATCACAGGTGTGGCAAACCTACCAGATTCCAGTCTTTCACTTCCAGCTGCAAACACAACGGGACTTTGTCACCTAGAAGAGCCAGACAATGTGTGGAAAGTGCCCTCAATAAGCATTTTAATTGCTCGAGCTGGCTATGCAGCAGTGTTGGCCAAGTGGCCATCACCCCATTGTACCCTCCTCCCCCTGGAAGCTGAAAATTGGACAGAGGTGGGAACGTGGCACCATTCCAGCAAGCCAGCTGGTTGTGAGAAGCCTTCAAACACACTTCTGCCTCCATGGCAAAATTCAGCCGGATGAGAGCAATTAGGAAATTGTATCAGTTCATTTCATGGAGCAGAATTATAGAAACAAGAGTTGAATGCAAAAAGTCCAAAGAAACATAAATCAGGCAACATAATGCAGACATGTTGAGCGGAATGTCCTTTTTATGCAGTGTGGTAGTGGGTGAGAACAGCAGCGTTGGTGGCTTTCTCTGCCATGTTTCTCAAAATTAAGGTTAAAAAAAACTTGAAGAGGCAGATCCCATGACACCACACTGGTGGGGCGGACTCTAATGAACCTGCCCCATCAGCAACTTAAAGATTGGGGCACCATTTTTAAAGACTGCCCCGGTACACAAAAATTAGAATGGAACCCTGCCCCCCCCTCCGCCTCCCCCGCTGCAGCAAATCCCCCTGTCCGTGTACTGCTCTGTCATGTCCTCTCTCCCCTGAATGATGCACTCACCTGAGCCCCTCTGGGAGGTCTGCCCACCAGGTACACACCTTGGGAGACCACTTACAATTCACACTGGCGTGCCCTCACACCAACGTGAATGGGAGGGATAATCGGGTGTAGTATCCTGAAAACGACATGCAAATTTATTATAATGGGGTCTCCACCGTCACTGGTGGGTGTGGGGACAATTGTGATGATGCTTCCTGTGAATATAAAACATGATTCGGGCTTCTTGTGAGATTTTTCACTCCTGAGGAAAATCTGCTGTCAGCTCTCACTGATTTCCCATGAGATGAATGAATTTGATGCAGTCCTGATGAATTCTGTTGTAAGGTTTGATGGTATGTCACAGATCTGAAACATTGGGTGGGATTCTCCGGCTGTGGCAGACGGGATAGGAGAATTACTCCCATTAACTCTGTTTCTCTTAGGGCTTCCCTAAACCTCTTTGCCTCTCAATCTCTTTCACCTTCTTTCAGACTACCTTTAAACTTACCTCTTTGACCAAGCCTTTGGTATCTGTTCTCTATCACATCATATAGAACATAGAACATTACAGCGCAGTACAGGCCCTTTGGCTCTCGATGTTGCACTGACCAGTGGAACCAATCTAATGACCCTCTAACCTAAACTATTCCAATGTTATCCATATACCTATCCACTGACCATTTGAACGCCCTTAAAGTTGGCGAGTCCACAACTGTTGCAGGCAGGGCATTCCACACCCTTACTACCCTCTTTGAGTAAAGAACTTACCTCTGACATCCGTCCTATAACTACCACCCCTTAATTTAAAGCAATGTCCCCTTGTGTTAGCCATCACCATCCGAGGAAAAAGGCTTTCACTGTCTACCCTATCCAATCCTTTGATCATCTAGTATGCCTCAATTAGGTCACCTCATAACCTTCTTCTCTCTAATGAAAGTAACCTCAAGTCCCTCAGCCTTTCCTTATAAGACCTTCCCACTATACCAGGCAACATCCTGATAAACCTCCTCGGCACCCTTTCCAATGCCTCCACATCTTTCTTATAATGCGGCGACCAGAACTGTACGCAATACTCCAAATGCGGCCGCACCAGAGTTTTGTACAGTTGTAACATGACCTCATGGCTCCGAAATTCAATCCCTCTACCAATAAAAGCTAACACACCGTACGCCTTCTTAACAACCTTATCAACCTGGGTGCCAACTTTCAGGAAGCTATGCACATGTACCCCGAGATCTCTCTGCTCGTCAACACTACTAAGAGTCTTTCCATTAGCCCTATATTCTGTACTCCTGTTACTCTTACCAAAGTGAATCACCTCTCACTTTTCCGTATTAAACTCCATTTGCCACCTCTCGGCTCAGCTCTGCAGCTTATCTATGTCCCTCTGCAAACTGTAACATCCATCCTCACTGTCTACAACTCCTCTGACTTTGGTGTCGTCAGCAAATTTACTAATCCATCCTTCTACACCCTCATCAAGGTCATTTATAAAAATGACAAACAGCAGTGGCCCCAAAACAGATCCTTGAGGTACACCACTTGTAACTGAACTCCAGGTTGAATATTTCCCATCAACCACCCTCTGTCTTCTATCAGCTAGCCAATTCCTGATCCAAACTGCTAAATCACCCTCAATCCCATGCATCTGCATTTTCTGCAGTAGCCCACCATGGGGAACCTTATCAAACGCTTTACTAAAATCCATATACACCACGTTAACTGCCTTACTCCTATCCACCTCTTTGGTCACCTTTTCAAAAAACTCGATAAGGTTTGTGAGGCACGACCTACCCTTCACAAAACTGTGTTGACTATCCCTAATCAATTTATTTCTCTCTAGATGATTATAAATCCTATCCCTTATAATTCTTTCCAAAACTTTGCCCACAACAGAAGTAAGACTCAACGGCCTATAATTCCCAAGATGGTCTCTACTCCCCTTCTTGAACAAGGGGACAACATTTGCTATCCTCCAGTCTTCCGGCACTATACCTGTAGCCAATGACGACATGATACCTGTAGCCAATGATGACATGGTTCCATGTTAAAGTTAGTCTGATGACACTGTTTATGAAAGGCCTTGGGATGTTTTGCTATGTTATTAGGCGTTATATAAATATAAGAAATAATGAGATAATTAGTGATAATACATTCGATAAAAAAACTGCATTCTCCACACACATTCACTCACAGCAAGTTATATCACATCTGTAGTAATTAATGTAAATATTTTTAGCTTGCATATTAATAAGTGCCTTTAGAAGAACACACTCTGCTGGAGATTTATTTCTGCCTTGCTACCACAGTAATCAAAGATGTAAATTAAGGAGTTGTGATCATTACTTAATCAAGCAGGATAACTGCAGCATGATTTAATTGAGCAATCAATCCATAATATAGTAATCTTCACTTTTTTTTCATATTTGATACATTTTCTCTCCTGAAGGCTGGCACGCTTCAAAGGTTGTCAGTGACTCTCCAGTGTTCAACCAACTGGCCATTCTGCACGTGAAACTTTTGCCTTTGATGAGATATGATATGGTTGGCATTGGGCAGTTGCCCACCATGCACTCTGCTGATTTTGCTTTTTGTTGGAGTCACAGGTAGTCAATGTACGACTATCTGCTTTGTGCCCTCCCCCTTCCCCCACCCCCTCCACAACCAAATTCAGCCCTTCATGTTTAATCTGTCGCGTGAGTGTTGTTATGTGTTAATTGTCCAGGCTTCACGGCTGAACCTAATCCAGTTTCTTGCCCGATCTCCTGATTTACTAGCAGAAGTCACTTTATCACAATCAGAAGCAGAAAGTCTGGTCGATTTTCCTTTCTGTAGTGTGAAGGCCTCGAGACTAATTGTACATTGGTGAAATCATCATCGATCCTCCACTGAACTTTGGTTCTTCCAGGTCTGATTAGCTAAGTACAATGTCAAGTGTTGTACTGGGGAAGAATAATTTCCCAATCTGAGGTTATAGCTTTGGCAATCTGAAAACCAACCATGCAGTTTTAAACAAGTACAATTTAAAGTCTTGGAACATATACATTGGACTTCTATAATCCCGCTCACCAGGGAATTGAAACGGGCGAGGGGCGGACAATGGGAAGATCTGTTGACCTTGGGTGGGATTTTACAGTTTCGGGACATGCAAGGCCATAAAATCCTGCCCATAATCAATAAATAATATGAGTACTTGAAACACCATAGCGATGGACCAAGTGCTGGAAAATGGAATTAGAATAGATAAATGTTTAATGGTTGGCACCAGACGTAAAGGGCCCGCCATGGGAATGGGATGTAGAGGGCAGGACATGGGCCATGCAAAGGTCAGCTGACTTCAGGTGGAAATTTCCGGACTTGGGAGCGAGAGCAGCCAGAAAATCCCACTGAATGACTCTCAATTTACGAAAGAAAACCAGATTCAACAAATGCTTAGTATTGTCAGTACAATGAAACTGTCAGCTGTTTTACAAGAAAGCAAAATAACCTTTCTGCTCAGCATAAATCTTAACATGGGTTGCTATGTTTTTCATAGATGTAGAGATGCCTTACATATAGCAGACATTTAAAGAACACATGGATAAACTTCAACAACTGTACATCCCTGTCTGGCATAAGAGTAAAATGGGGAAGGTGGCTCATCCATGGCTAATAGGGGAAATCAGGGATAGCGGCAAAGCCAAAGAGGAAGTATATAAATTGGCCAGAAAAAGCAGCAAACCTGAGGTCTGGGAGAAATTTAAAATCCAGCAGAGGAGGACAAGGAGTTTAATTCGGAAGGGGAAAATAGAATATGAGAGTAAGTGGAATACGAGAATAGGCTTGCAGAAAACATAAAAACTGAATGCAACAGCTTCTATAGATATGTGAAGAGAAAGAGACTGGTGAAGGCAAATGTAGGTCCCTTACAGTTAGGATCAGTTGAATTCATAATGGGTAACAAAGAGATGACAGACGAGCTGACCAAATACTTTGGATCTGTCTTCACTAAGGAGGACACAAATAACCTTCTAGAAGTACTAGGGAACAGGAGTTCTAGCATGAAGGAGGGACAAAAGGAAACCCTTATTATTCAGGAAATTGTATCAGGGAAATTGCTGGGGTTAAAACCCGATAATTCCCCAGGGCCTAATCAGCTGCATCCCAGAGTACTCAAGGAATTGGCCCTAGAAATAGTGGATGCATTGGTGATCGTGTTTCAGCATTTTATAATGTCTAGGACAGCTCTAATGGATTGGAGGGTAGATAATGTAACACCGCTTGTAAAAACAAGAGGGAGAAAGAAAACCCAGAATTATGTACTGGTTACCCTGACATCGGTGGTGGGGAAAATGCTGGAGTCAATTATTTAGGATGTAATAATTAAACATTTGGAAAGTGATGACAGGACCGGTCTAAGTCAGCATGGATTCACTAATGGGAAATCATGCTTGACAAATCTTCTGGAATTTTTTGAGAATGTGACAAGTAGAGTGGACAGGGCGAACCTGTGGATGTTGTGTGTTTGGACTTACAAAAGATTTTTGACAAGGTGTCATACAAGAGATTAGTGAGCAAAATTAAAGCTCATGGTAATGTATTGACATGGATAGAGAACTGGTTGGCAGATAGGAAGCAGAAAGTGAGAATAAATGTATTCTTTTCAGAGTGACAGAAGGTGACTAATGGAGCACCGCAGCATTCAGTACTAGGACTCCAGCTATTCACAATATACATTAATGATTTGGAAGAAGGAATTGAATGCAATATCTCCAAATTTGCAGATGACTCTAGTTGGGTGGCAATGTGAGCTGTGAGGAGGATGCTAAGAGGCTGCAGGATGAATTGGACAGGCTGGCTGAGTGAGCAAATATTTGACAAATGCAACATAATATGGATAAATGTGAGGCTATCCACTTTGATAGCAAAAGCAGGAAGGAAAATTATTATCTGAATGATGGCAGTTTAGGAAAAGGGGAAGTGCAATGTGACCTGGGCGTCACGGTGGAACAGTGCTGAAGGTTGGCACACAGGTACAGCAGACGGCAAGGAAAGCTAATGGCATGCTGGCCTTCATAGCAAGAGGATTTGAGTACAGGAGTAAAGATGTATTGTGGCATTTATACACGGCATTGGTGAGGCCATACCTTGAGTACTGTGTGACGTTTTGGTCTCCTAATTTGAGGAAGGACACTTTTGTTATTGAGGGAGTCCAGCACAGGATCACCAGACTGATTCCTGGAATAGCAGGACTGACATCTGAAGAGAGACTGGATCGACTGGGCTTCTACTCACTGGAATTTAGAAGAATGAGAGGGGATGTCATAGAAACATGTAAAATCCTGATGGGACAGGACAGGCTAGATGTGGGAAGAATGTTCCCAATGTTGGGGAAGTCCAGAACAAGAGATCACAGCCTAAAAATAAGCAATAAGCCATTTAGTTCTGAGATGAAGAATAATTTATTGCCCAGAGAGTTGTGAACTTGTGGAATTCTGTACCACAGAGAGCTGTTGGGGCCAGTTTGTTAGATATGTCCAACAAGGGGTTGGACTTGGCCCTTGTGGCTAAAGGGATCAAGGAATATAGAGAGAAAGTGCGATACTGGAAGTGCATGATTAGCCATGAATGGTATTGAATGGTGGTGCAGGCTCGAAGGGCTGAATGGCCTACTCCTACACCTATTTCTATGTTTCCCTATCAATTTTAGACCTGAGTCTGCACTGTATTGTACAGAATGTGATATCAATGCAAGAGGAACTCAATTGAATTGGGTTATGTCAGTTTGCTTATATACATACACAAATGGTTACAAGAGGATGCGATTGCATTCCTCCCTCCTTAATGATAAAATTACACAGAGTTCAAATTCATACAACTTGTATACATTTCTTGTTTTTCATTTACAAATTTTCTGTTCCTGGGAGAATAACACTTTTCTTGACCCAAACTTTCAAAACTTGGGGAAAGATCTTGTCCTGAGTCTCAGGAGAATAAAGACCGCATTTGCCCTTCCTTCAACAAAGACTAAAGGGGTGATTCTCCCAAAAAGGTTCAAAGTGCTGAATTTTCAGGAAAACTGGAGTAAATCATGATTGTTTTTTCGGTGGGAGTTCACACTCGGGTCTCTCACAGTCTGTGCACTGCAGACATCACAATCGTGTTTACCATTAAAAGCTCGGGGGTGGGACCTATTCAAGCTGGAGGCCTATGCCCAGGGGCCACCACCCCCCGCTGCCCAACCCCTTGGGGAGACCTGATTACCTCCCTTTGTCCCACTAGTTCCCCGAAAGTGGGGAGCTAGTCTGAACCCTGCTGGAGAGGAATTGTACTGGCGGGGTGGGAGATGCTATCGGGTCCGGATACTTCAATCTCGGCCCCGATAATCATATTTAAAATAGATTAAAAATAGATTTAATCACTTACCTGCTGTTCCTGCTGGTTTCCAGTGTAGTCCCAACTGCACTGGATATCGACGTTCAAAGATGCACAGGCATCGGGATCACATGCACAACTCCTGTGAATCTTCTGGTCTGCCATGCTAAAAGATGGCAGGGACGGGAGAATCACCCCCTAAGTTTTGCCTGGGCCTTCAATTGAATTTTCCACATCATCAGACACGTCAACCTGACCCTGGCTTGGATCTGAGTTGATTTCAAGTATAACTTGTGTTGCAGTAACTATTGGTAGTCTACTCATATCCCAACTATCCAATTCATTTGATGCCTCACAACTTTTTTCTTCTTTGTGAACTTCTGAAGGTCAAACAACATCTATGGGCTTGATTTTACCATCAAGTTGCGCCCATTTTCGGGTGAGAAAAGTTAGTAATGTTGGGCATGAGGTGAGTAGTGAGACCCATGCCCGCCTCTGCGCTGGTTTCCCCTTTACCAAGGCCTGAAAATGGCCGCAATTGTGACTGTGCCTGAAAAGGGCACGATAGCCATTTAAATACATTTGCGTGTATTTTAATTGACTTAATGGGCTGCACTCCCAGCCTTACCAGCACTTCCTCCTTTACCACCGCGTTCACCCATCCAGAATCAGCACAAAACCCACATGCTCTAAAAAAATCTGATTCAAGCACTCCAGATTGATGGGGGGAGATGGAGAGAAGATGGGCCTGATGGCTCCCTGCTTGGGATCAGTGGGTCGGGGAGAAGGGGGGGTGTGTCTGCTGCCACTGTGCCTGAGTTCAGTGAAGGGGAAGGGGGAAGGGGCCCACGATTGGTCTGGGTGGTGCAGGGGGTGGGTGATAAGGGGGGGGTCAGTAATGCTGGAGGTGTGGGGCAATGTCTGCGGGGGCCAGGGAGAGGCATTATCCAGCCTGGGAGGGATGTGACAGGGGAGCTGCATGCTACAATCTTTTTTCTGCAATGTGCTGTTAGAAGTTCCAATCGGAGTTGCAGGACTTTGGTTGCATTAAGCTCCGCCCACAGGCTTGTGCAGCACAATTAGACTCGCTGATATTTTTAAGGCAGAGTATGTATGGGGGCACCTAAGAACAGGTCTAAAAGTTGGATCAGAAACACCCCCAGTTTCAAGTCCACCCAGCACTTCGAATCAAAATGGTAAAATAGGGCCCAATGTGTACAAATTTAAACTTCCCACTTTGAAAAATTCTGACCAAATATTTGCAATACCGCATATTTTCATGACTTTATGTGATTGCCACTTTGACCACTGATGATGGTCTTTCACTTTAACATTCTGGTTCAACCTCAAATTTTTTTCTTTTACTTTATTGCTATAATGATTCTCTTTTCCTGTGGATTGTTTCTCTTCCACTGGTTATGCTCAATGTGGCTCCAGCAACAAAAACATTATTCAAGGCTATTTTCTATGAAGTAATTCAGCTGGAGTTCTGCCAGTGATGATGTGAAATGTGTAACAAATGAATAAGCACAAACTTTGGCTGTTTGTGATTCAGGGAAACTGAAGTTTCTTCTAATTTGTATCCAGCATTTTCTTAACAAGAACACGTCTAACACTTTGTAATGTGCACTTTGCTGCTCCACTTGAGCCAAGATGACACAGTGGAATGCTAATGTGGTTTACTCCCTTCATTTTCATAATTTTTACAATCTTTTCTGAACAATGATGCTCATTGTCAGACACAATTTCCCCTGGAATCCATAACCAATCAACAAACTATGCAGAATATCTAGAGTATTTCTAGTTGTTGTTTAATTAATAGGAAACCCGCTCATTCACTTTGAATGGCTACCTACTGCACTGAATAGCTGCTGTTCTTCAAATTCTGCAAATTCTATGTGTTGCCTCAGTTACAGTCTACCGGCTGTTTCCTTGCTTGCAAAGGTACTGATGGTGCCTTTTTTACTGATTCCCTTGCGGTTCCTGAATGGTGCTGCATGCCACCAAGATGACTGAAGATGGCACCCATAAGACTCTATCAGCCCCTGCACCTGGGGCATCTCTGCTAGGTGGGTGAAGGGTCCTGGCTCGCCTGGTCCCCGTCAAAGTTGATAAACATATCAGCCCTGGCATAATGGTCATCTATCACCTCCCTGATACATTTGTGAGTGGCAAGCTGGGAAATGCCACTTACATCCCCTGTGCTGCCTTGGAAGGAACTGTTCCAAGTTTGCATAAAAGTTCAGAGATGCTGTAACTTTAAAGGCCACAGACATTGGCTTCTTCAGTTCCACGAGGTCTCAGCTCATACATTATGTAGCAGAGTGGTCTACTGTGTCCTGGGACAGTCTTTTCCGGCATTGTAGCTTGGACAGCTGAACGCAGGAACATTGAAGCCAGAAGTTTCTTGGCCAATACTGTCTCTGATGTTGCTCCTCCATGTGTGGTCCTGCTCCCTGGCCAATTACAGGACCACGCATTATCCTGGCCATGTGCAGCAGCACGTCATTGTATCTGCTGCTGGTCAACCCTGATCAGCAGAAGGGTCAACTCAACATGCTCCATGACTCCCCTGAATCATGCTCTGAAAGAGTGAGAACACCACAGTATGAGGAGCCCTAACAAATCCCTGACCCTCATTGCTCCATGCATCTGTGACTTCCACCCCAGTGCTTCCCATTACCTGTGTAAATTTCTGCTCTCTCTCCCACCACCCCCTCTGACACATCCCACAAAGCTGACTCTGTACTCTAGCAGGATGGATAGTGTGCAGCTTGCATTGTCTCACCTGACCCGTACATTCCCCCTCAGAGATAAGGTCACCAGGTTCATGTTTCTGTAGAGCTGTAGAGCTGTAAATGATGCCAATGTGATGTCACGCCAGCACCATATATTTGGTGCAGGCTCAATGTCAGGTGTGAGTGCTCGCTAATGACCTGCTGATGCATTCAAATTCGGTTCAGGCCCTCCACATCACTCCACTGGAGAGGTTAGCTCAAAATCGGAAAATGGAATCTCGCCAGCAAGAATCATGCTTTTCCGAACTCTCCACATTTTGAGCCCAAGCTGCCATTCCCGTGGACAGTGAATGTGAATTCAATTCTATGTGAAAAAGCTTATCCCTGTTTAACTTTAACTAGATTCTTCTTAACAAGGATTTTTTTTACCCTTCACTTCCAAACTGGGCAATTTGCACACTGTACCTTGGGTATAACTGAATCCGACAGACAGCTGGCTGTGGGGATTTTCTCTCCACCATAACTTGGTAATTCTATGCATGATTTCTCCACTTGATATTGACTCAACTTTTCATGGTTTGGTGATTTAGGGATCATGCTGACTGTGTTGACCTCCATGTTTATCGGAGCTCCATCCATTGCTATTGGAACTATGGTAGCTTACGAATTTCCACTGAATTTCTTTGTGCTTTTGATCATTTGGGTTTTAGCCAATCTTTCATTGATCTGGTATTGTTTGACAACTGTATGTAGTGACTGCTGTTTCTTCCAGCCAGTGGTTCCACCATTTACATTCTTTCGCTATGTCTTGGCAAGGTGATGCTTCTTCTTGCAGCTGTAGTACTCTGCCTTCAGAAATGGAAAATTCTGTGCCCAGTATTGGCCTAAGCACAGGGTGTTGTAAAACCTCTGCAAATAACTGTCTCTCTCAGGCTTTAGGCTTACTCAGCTGCAGCTTATTTGCTTCAGCTGATGACCGGCTGTTGTCAACTCAGACTTCCCTCAAGTCACGTTCCACCATATCTATGGACAATGCTGTTCAGCAAGCTATGATAATAGCTATCTTTGGCAACGTCAGAAACACACTACAAATGTCTTACCTTTTAAACCACAGACCAATTTGTCTCTCTTTTGAAATTCTCCAAATTTCCACTGGATGGATAAGAAATGATAAGATCTCCAATGTCCTCATTGGGCAACTGATCCTATGTTCAAAACTGATAACTTTCTGCAATCTCCACAGGTTTAGGACTGTACTGCTGCTCAACCTGTCCGAAACAAAAATGTCCAACAGCTTAGGCAAACAAATTCTTGAGCATTTTGTCCAGTTCTAGAACTGTTTCCATCAAGAATATCACCCTTTTTATTTCTCCCACTGTTTGATTAACAGCTGAATTATTAGGATCTTTGAAGACATTATTAGGTGTGAAAAACATCTCAAGCCACTCCATGGCTCTCAGTCATGGCTGTCCTCTCTAAGTTGCTCCATAATAGCTTTTAATGTAGCCATCTCTAAAGGTCGGTCTACCCTGCTGTACAACTTTTCCTCTAACACCTGGTAGGTAAGCCCATTTCCCAGCAAAATAAAAATCACAGTTCCTGTCCTGGTTTGCAGGATGCTTTTCCAACCAAATTTTATTTGGGTAGGGAATTGGTCATCCTATATTGTCATCAGACTGTGATATTTTTGCAGGGCAAAAAGAGATTGGTACATCCAGATGGAATTCAAGTAATCAACAGTACTGGTTTATTCTAGTTTGCTTAAATACATACATACACAAATGACCACAAGAGGCTGCTATTGCATAGAGCACGCAATGAATGAGAGGATCGGGATTGCCAGGTGTTGGGGGAGGGGAAATTGAGGCAGGCTGGGGGGAGGGAGGGGTGGGTTCAGGACTGGCCCGAGCACATTTGGAAGGCCAGCGATCAGGCCATGGAGGGGGGTTCTGTGGCACAGTGTCGCAGTGTCAATGTGCTGGCCAATGATCGAGCTGGCCAGCGACCAAGAGGCCAGCAATGTGGGCTACTGCACATGCGCTAATATTGGTGCTGACGGATCGGTGCATGTGCAGTGGCCCACTCAGTGCAATGCTGCTAGTCTCTCTAGTGGAAATAGGCTCTGCCCACTGATTTTTAGCGTGATTCATGCCAGGGCACTCTGTGATGCACAGTATGGGAGATACATTTTGAAAATCCCGCTGAAAAAAACTGTGGGATTTACTTCATTTGTTTACATGAATTTGGCATTTAGAATATTTTTGGGAGAATCTAACCCCATGTCTTTCAATTCTGTTGCCAGAAACAAAACTCCTGCACCACAATATGCAATTTGAGTCTTATACAGTGTATAATTGTTCTGCATGCCGGCATGATGTTTAGCAGCATGGCTTTGAACTTATTCACACTTCATGAAGACTTTTAACCCTTTCTCCCAAATATCTTTCTATTTCAACCAATTAAAATCTGCAAAGCATTCACCTATGAAGTGTCTCGCCAGCTGACTGCCCCCTTCCCTGCCCCACTATATACACAGTAGTCTGCTTTCAAATTTGACCACTGACTATCTAAGAACTCAAACCCTTATTATGAGGGTCTTTCCCTCATGTATAAATCCTTGAAGATGAGAAGCAGACGTTTTAAATATCAATAGAAATCATCAACTGTGGAATATATTCTGTATGCCAATGTTCAGCTCCATATCAAATAGACAACAGTCCTAATACTGCCTCGCTGGAGTACACCACGTCCCCCCAGTCTAAAGAGCAACTGTTCACAAATATACTCAGCTTTCTGCCCTTTTGTCTATTTTATATCCTTGCTGCCAGTCTCCCTTTAATCCCATGGACTTTAATTTTATTATAGATCTATTACTTGAGATCTAGACAGATAGAGAGAACTTAACCCCTGTGAGTAAATGGCTGAGAACCAAAAGATGCCTTGAGGAAATTTATTTTGCGGCAAATGTCATGTTTTGAAAAACAGTGCCTGAAAGGGTGGGGGAAGTAGATTCAACCGTCGTTTTCAAAAGGGAATGGGTTGAGCACTTGAAAGGGGAAACCAAGATGACAAGCGTTTGGGGAAAGTGGTGGGTAGTGGCAATAACTAAATTGTTCTTGCAGTGATATGAGTTGACAGGCTGCATGGCTTCCTCTGTGCTTTAACCAGAGAAGCTCATTTATCGTCTGAGAAGTGCTTTATTTAGTATTCATATAGAAGGTAATTTTCATTATACTGGATGAAACCAATCAATTATTTTGTACCTTGAAAATATAACAATTATGAATTTTCCCTAAGAGGGCATTCAGGCAAACGTCGTTATAATTCTAATGGGTCTACTCTATAGGCTGGAGTGCACATAGATGCTGAGAAATATTTGAATCACTTAGTGATGTGTAATGCATCACTAAGTAACTCAATGTTTAAATACTCATTTGGTGCTGCAAATTCTGTCATCAATTTTAAAACAGGGATTTCATGCACAGTGCAATCTATAAAGAGTGTGAATGGTGAGGTCCTGTTTTGTCTGCCATGTTTGATGGCTGCTATGTAATATATTTAGAGACTGAACCCCAAAATACACAAAGAAACTTCTCTAACAATGGAACAATATGGACTTTTCTATTCGCTGTAATGTAAAGCGTAAATTGGAAATGTCATAATACTTGTTGTATCCTATTGTCAGTAAAGGCCAGAAACACCTCCACCAAGTGCAAGAACTGCAGTCCTAATCGGGTCAGGCAAGTTATTTGATGCAGAGTAAGCAGGACATTGGGACGTTTACAATTGTTACAAGTTTTTAAGGTCAACATCTTCATCACTTCCTTAACCTCCCATCTCTCTCCTCTAAGACATTTCTTAAGAAAACTTACCTCTTCAACCAAATTTTTGATCACATCTCCTTTTCTTTTAGCTCTGTCTCTTTTCTTGGGAAATTTAATATATCAAACATTCTATATTACTGCAGGTTGCTAATGTAAACGGATGATTTATCGATTACAACTAATGACCTCACCATTTTGACAATTGCTGAAATAAGTGGGACAAATAGCGTTTTGAAGACTTGTCTAAGTTGGACCTGTCTGTGGTGGAGATTTTGAAATTGGCTATTCTCGATGGGAACAGTATTCACAGAGAGTGAGGGCAGGATTTTCCGCCTGTGCTTACCTCAAGGCCTGAAAATCATGCCCAAGGTCAACAGACCTTTGCGTGGTCTGTGACCCATCCACTGATTCCTGTGGTGGACGTGACAGGAAAATCTCTGCCTGAATCTTAAGAAATTCTGGAAGCAGGTAGAAAATCACAGGATTAGATCAACAGTTTCCCTAGGAATGTCTAAGTGACAGTCA
This sequence comes from Carcharhinus amblyrhynchos, assembly GCF_965287045.1. Classification (NCBI taxonomy): domain Eukaryota; kingdom Metazoa; phylum Chordata; class Chondrichthyes; order Carcharhiniformes; family Carcharhinidae; genus Carcharhinus; species Carcharhinus amblyrhynchos. The sequence continues at coordinate 43,287,983 of NC_137335.1, forward strand.
TTCCTCACTGGGAGTGTCCTCTAGAAACATAGAAAATAGGTGCAGGAGTAGGCCACTCGGCCCTGTGAGCCTGCAACACCATTCAATATGATCATGACTGATCGTGCACTTTCAGTATCCTACTCCCACTTTCTCTCCATACCCCTTGATCCCTTTAACCACAAAGACAATGTCTAGCTCTCTCTTGAACATATCTATCAAACTGACCCAACAGCTTTCTGTGGTAGAGAATTCCACAGGTTCACAACTCTCTGAGCGATGAATTTTTCCTCATCTCAGTCCTGAATGGCTTACCCCTTTATTCTTAAACTGTGACCCCTACTTCTGCACTTATCCAACATTGGAAACATTCTTCCCACATTTAGCCTGTCCAGTCCCATCAGGATTTTCTATGTTTCTATGAGATCCTCTCTCATTCTTCTAAATTCCAGCGAGTACAAACCCAGTCGATCCAGTTCCTCTCCATATGCCATTCCGGCATCAGTCTGATGAACCTTCGCTGGACTCCCTCAATAGCAAGAATGTCCTTCCTCAGACTTGGAGACCTAAATTGCACACAATTCTCAAGGTGTGGCCTCACCAAAGCCTTCTATAACTGTATCCTTATTTCTACACTCAAATCCTCTTGCTGTGAAGGCCAGCATGCCATTAGCTTCCCTCACTGCCTGCTGCACCTGCATGCCAACCTTCAGTGAATGTTCCACCATGACATGCAAGAACATAAGAACATAAGAAATAGGAGCAGGAGTAGGCCATCTAGCCCTTTGAGCCTGCCCCGCCATTCAATAAGATCATGGCTGATTTGAAGTGGATCAGTTCCACTTGCCCGCTTTGTCTCCATAACCCTTAATTCCCCTGTCTATCAGAAACCTATCTATCCGTGACTTAAATATATTCAGCGAGGTAGCCTCACCACTTCAACAGGCAGAGAGTTCCAGAGATTCACCACCCTTTGAGTGAAGAAGTTCCTCCTCAACTCCGATCTAAACTGCCCCCCTTTTATCTTGAGGCTGTGCCCTCTAGTCCTGCTGTCCTTTCTAAGCGGGAAGAATCTCTCTACCTCTACCCTATATATCCCCTTCATTATCTTATACGTCTCTATAAGATCACCCCTCATCCTTCTAAACTCCAATGAGTACAGACCCAGTCTATTCAGCCTCTCTTCATAGGCTAACCCCCTCATCTCCGGTATCAGCCTAGTGAACCTTCTCTGCACTCCCTCCAAGGCCAATATATCCTTCCGTAAGTGCGGCGACCAAAACTGCACACAGTACTCCAGCTGCGGCCTCACCAATACCCTGTACAGTTGCAGCAAGACCTCCCTACTTTCATATTCTATCCCCCTCTCTATAAGGGCCAGCATCCCATTCGCCTTCCTGATCACCTGCTGCACCTGCAGGCTGGGTTTTTGCGACTCGTGCACAAGGACCCCCAGGTCCCTCTGCACCGTAGCATGCTACAGCTTTTCGCCTTTTAAATAATAATCCCTCCTACTATTATTTCTGCCAAAGTGGATCACCTCACACTTGCTAACATTGTACTCCATCTGCCAGGTCCTCACCCACTCGCTCAGCCTATCCAGATCCCTCTGCAGACTTTCCACTCCCTCTACTCAATTTGCTTTTCCACTCATCTTCGTGTCATCAGCAAATTTCGTCACCCTACACTCAGACCCCTCCTCCAGATCATCTATGTAAATGGTAAACAGTTGAGGCCCCAGCACTGATCCCTGCGGCACTCCACTAGTCACCAACCGCCAACCAGAATAGCACCTATTGATACCAACTTTCTGCCTCCTATTAGACAGCCAATCCTCTATCCATGCTAACACTTACACCCAACACTATGCACCCTAACCTTCTGTAGCAACCTTTTGTGAGGTATCTTATCAAATGCCTTTTGGAAATCCAGAAACACCACATCCACCAGTTCCCCTCTGTCTACCGCTTCCCTTTTTCTTAAACTGCCACCATTCAGATAATAATTTTCCTTCCTGTTTTTGCCACCAACGTGGATAACCTCACATTCATCCACATTACAATACATTTGCCAAGTATTTGCTCACTCAGCCAGCCTGTCCAAGTCACCCTGAAACCTCTTAGCATCTTCCTGACAGCACATGCTGCCACTCAGCTTAATGTCATCTGAAAATTTGAAGATATTGCATTCAATTCCTTCATTCAAATCATTAATGTATATTGTGAATAGCTGGGGCCCCAGCACTGTACCCTGCAGTACCCCACTCGTCACTACCTGCCACTCTGAAAAGGAGATGCTGGCGCTGGACTGGGGTAAACACAATAAGAAGTCTGACAACACCAAGTTTAAGTCCAACCAATTTATTTGATCAAATAAAATTCAGCATCAAATAAATTGGCTGGACTTAAACCTGGTGTTGTCAGGCTTCTGACTCTGAAAAGGACCCATTTATTCCCACTTTCTGCTTTCTGTCTGCCAACCAGTTCTCTATCCACATCAATACATTACCCCCAATACCATGAGCTTTAATTTTGCTCACTAAACTCTTTTGTGGGACCTCGTCAAAAGCCTTTTGAAAGTCCAAATACAAGCTGTTCATTGGTTCACCCTTGTCCACTTGACTGGTCACATCCTCAAAAAATTCCAGGAGATTTGTCAAGCACACTTTTCCTGTAATGAATCCATGCTGACCTGGAACAATCCTGTCACCATTTTCCAAATGTTCAGTTATTGCATCCTTAAATAAACTAATTATAATTAAATAAAATCAAAAGGTTTTCTGTGCTTGGCCTACAGTTGTACATATTTGTCTTTATCTGCTGCAAGATCCAGTGTATACAGTATTATTCTTCCATGAAGGTAATTGTTAACCCTGGGTTATACTGGGTTAATGTAGCAGAGAGTGCAAGAACTGAGAGAACATACAGTTGATGTTACTTTAAGGAAAGTCTGAATATATCAGGGCTGTTTTCTTGAGAAGAGAGAATCATAGAATCTCTATAGTACAAGAGGCCATTTGGCCCATCAAGTCTGTAACAACCACAATCCCACCAGGCCCTATTCCTCTAATCCCGCATGTTTACTCTGCTAATACCCCTGACTTAGAGTTAACTTATCAGCCTAACCCACACATTTTTGGAGTGTGGGAGGAAACCGGAGCACCTGGAGGGAAGCCATGCAGACACGGAGAGAAAGTGCAAACTGTGTACAGACAATGAACCAAGGCTGGAATTGAACCTGGGTCCTTGGCACTGTGAGGCAGCAATGCTAACCACTGTGTCACTGTGCTGCCAACCCTTCCGAATGCTGAGGGGTGACCTGATCGTGGCCTTTACTTTAGTGAAATGGTTTGTTGGGGTAGATCTCGAGATTGTTCCACTTTAGAGAGTCCAATATGAAAGATTATAAATATAAGGTAGACATAAATAAATTCAAAGAGGATTTTAGGAGCAATTTCCTTACCCAGATCGGTAAGAGCATAGAACATATGTTACCACAAGAAGTAATTGAAGTAAATATAATTGATACATTTAAGGGGAAGTTTTATAAGCATAAGCGAGAGAAAGATTCGAAGGATCTGCTGGTAGAGTTAAATGAAGTAAGGCTGGAGGATACTTTTGTGGAGAATAAACAGCAGCAAAGACCAGCTGGGCTGAATGGCCTGTTTCTGGGACATACAGCTGATGTCACTTCCAGATCATAAGAACATATTCTCCCAATGGAAACTTGTTCATGAGTTCACAGTAGGAAATGCTGTTGGGAAAATATCAAATGTAATGCCCTAATGTGCATAATTAATTACACTTCAGTTCAGTTCACCCTGTGACAAATTGTTCGTCTTCACTGAGTCCACATTCTCCTGTATAATGAAGTAAACACACGTTTGCTGAAGTATCGGATGTATTATTGTTGTCTGTTTCTTTGCTCCGTGATCTTCATTGCATCTATTGACATGCATGTGGCAGCATTCGAATCAATCTCCCTCACACTGTCACCTCACATTATATTAATGCCCTGTCATTTGAGAGAATAAATTACTGTTGATCAAAGACAGTGACATGCTTTTGCCAAAGCCCTTCAGTTGAAGGCCTGGATGAATCAGTTAGCAATGCCTGAACATTGTACTATGACAAGTGGTCTGGATATCATAAACAGTCTTGCATCTTTCCATCATATCGAAGGCGGTGTCCAATACATAGCTGATGAGGAAACTGAGGTCTTTAATGACGACTTAACTACAGGAAAGTTCGTTAGTGTCACAAGTAGGCTTACATTAACACTGCAATAAAGTTACTGTGAAAATCCCCTAGTTGTCACATTCTGCTGCCTGTTTGGGTACTCTGAGGGAGAATTTAGCATGGTCAATGCACCTAATCAGCACATCTTTTGGACTGTGGGAGGAAACTGGAGCACCTGGAGAAAACCCACAAAGACATGAGGAGAACAAGCAGACTTTGCACAGATAGTGGCCCAAGCCAGGAATCAAACCTGGGTCCCTGGCGCTATGGGGCAGCAGTGTTAACCACTGTACCACTGGCACGGGAACATCTAGGTATAAAACCATGACTCTAAATATCCATAGTGCAAGATGCACCATGATTGTTTTTCACAGAGGCAAACAGAATTTGTTGACAGTCTGTAGGAGGTCATTAGCTGAGGTGGCCTTTAAATGCCTGATTTACGATGAAAATTTTGAAGGATCAGTGCAGGAAATCCCAGTAGTGCCTGCTTCAAATAGGTGATAAGTGCTGAAAGAATGAACAATTGAAAAGGAATACTGATTTCAGCTTGGGATTGATTTACGTAGGACTGTTTAAATTCAGAAAGCTCTTCCTTCAGGGCATCAGTGGAGAATTGACAAAAGAAATTCAGTTGTCTTGAGTAATTGCAAGGCAAGTTCCAGGCTGTGTCTGCATGTGGACTATTGCTAAATCAACCTAAAACGTTTAGAACGTTGGAACGTCAGTGCAATCTCCTTCTTAATCATTGATCAAACAAAATGATTGTTTTTAGTTAACTAGCAATATTTATTTAAAAGGGTGAATGCGGGAAACCTGAAATAAAAGCCAAAAACAAACTTGAATTGCAAAACAGTTCAATTAGTGACTGGAAACAAGACAATTTATCATTTCTAATTGGGACTTTTCTACAGAGCCTGTGAAGGTTCTGATAAAGAGTTCGACCTGAACATTAACTTTGTTTTCTCATTTAGATTATTGCCCACTGCTGTATTGATACCATGACTTGAGTGGGATCAATACCATAAAAAATATCCTTATTTTGATTTGATTTATTATTGTCAGATATATTACATAGAACATAGAACACTACAGCACAAACAGGACCTTCGGCCCACAAGTTGCGCTGAGCACATCCCTACCTACCAGGCCTATCTATAACCCTCAATCCCATTAAATCCCATATAATCGTCCAGAAGTCTCTTAAAAGGCCCCAGCGAGTTCGCCTCCACCACCACCGACAGCAGCCGATTCCACTCACTCACCACCCTCTGAGTGAAAAAATTATCCCTGACATCTCCTCTGTACCTACTCCCCAGCACCTTAAACCTGTGTCCTCTCATAGCGACCATTTCAGCCCTGGGAAATAGCCTCTGAGAATCGACCCTATCTATTCCTCTCAACATCTTATAAACCTCTATCAGGTCACCTGTCATCCTTCATCTCTCCAGGGAGAAAAGACCTAGCTCCCTCAACCTATCCTCATGAGGCATGCCACTCAATCCAGGCAACATCCTTGTAAATCTCCTCTGCACCCTTTCAATAGCTTCCACATCCTTCTTGTAGTGAGGTGACCAGAACTGCGCACAGTACTCCAAGTGGGGCCTGACAAGGGTCTTATAAAGTTGCAGCATTACCTCCCAACTCCTAAACTCAATCCCTCGATTAATGAAGGCCAGTACACCATACGCCTTCTGGACCACATCCTTCACCTGCGAGGCCGATTTAAGAGTCCTGTGGACCTGGACCCCCAGGTCCTTTTGATCCTCTCCACTGCTAAGAATCCTACCCTTGATACTCCTTTATCCCACTGGACCTGCCAAAATGGACCACTACACATTTATCCATGTTGAAGTCCATCTGCCACTTCTCCGCCCAGTCTTGCATCCTATCTATGTCTCACTGCAACTTCTGACATCCTTCCAGACTATCCACAACACCTTCAACCTTCGTATCATCGGCAAACTTACCAACCCATCCCTCCACTTCCTCATCCAGATCATTTATGAAAATGACAAACAGCAAGGGTCCTAGAACAGATCCCTGGGTCACTCCACTGGTGACCAACCTCCATGCAGAAAAAGACCCATCCACAACCACTCTCTGCCTTCTGCAGGCAAGCCAGTTCTGGATCCACAAGGCCAAAGCCCCTTGGATCCCATGCCCTCTCACATTTTCAAGAAGTCTTGCATGGGGGACCTTATCAAACGCCTTGCTGAATATTAGTATACAGTGAAAAGTGTTGTTCCTTGCGCACTATACAAACAAAGCGTATCGTACATAGAGAAGGAAAGTAGAGAGTGCAGCATGTAGTGTTACAGTCACAGCTGGAATGTAGAGAAAGATCAACTTAATGCAAGGTGGGTCCATTCAAAAGTCTGATGGCAGCAGGGATGAAGCTGTTCTTGAGTTGGTTGGTACATGATCTTAGATATTTGTATCTTTTTCCTGATGGACGAAGGTAGAAGAGAGTATGTCTGGGGTGTGTGGGGTCCTTGATTATGCTGGCTATTTTTCTGAGGCAGCAGGAAATGAGGACAGAATCAATGGATGGGAAACTGGTTTGAGTGATGGACTGGGTTTCAATCACAACTCTTTGTAGTTTATTCTGGTTTTGGACAGAGCAGGAGCCATACCAAGCTGTGATACAACCAGAAAGAATGCTTTCTACGGTGCATCTGTAGAAGTTGGTGAGAGTTGTAGCAGACATGCCAAATTTCCTTAGTCTCTGGAGAAAATAGAGGCTTCAGTGGGCTTTCTTAACTATAGCATCTGCATGGAAGACACTTATTTTTGGCACCTAGGTAAAATTACTGACTGTAAAAATGGGTTTCCTTGATTTCATGTTTGACTTCCTCATGGACTCCAGTGAAGGCTTGCCAAAACACATTCAACTGAAGGTAACAAATAAAAAAAAACGTATTTCATCAACAAAATACAAATATACCTTATTTTCTCGAGGGTTTTGTCTAAAATATTATTTTGCAAAGTAGTGTTACATCTGGGATGGGAGCAGTGTGCAGCTTATCTATCGCTGTCACTCCATAGGTTGCAACATTAGTTTAAGTCTAATTCACTCACTAAAATGAGACAATCATTTACCTTCACTACCTGTTAGATCCAGAGTAATAGAGACTTTAACCAGGTTTCTTTCAATAAATGATTGATTTATTATAAAACAAAAAACTTAGTTTTAAAAACAAAACAGTTAATATACAATTGTAATCTGGAAATATAACAGTTGTTTTCCTTTAAAAAAAATTGCCCCAGTATGCACACACAAAGCAGATAGCAGAAATGGGCTTTGGAGGATAGGCTAAAAGATAAAGGGTAAAATTCGTAGGGTTTCAGCGCTGTTGATCTGGAGCTCCCTTGCGTTGAGATGGGTTGGCTGGAGGTTCCCACCAACAGAACTTAGGCATGGAGAATAATATGAAGCTGGATCAATTCTTCTCTTCTGAACTTTCCAGATTTCTAAATGCAGACAAGCTATACACAGATGAAGTTCTCTGGCTGCAGGTTGAGAACCATACACTGAATTTCAGTAAAGCCAGGAGAGCGTGAGTTAGGACAACCTTCCATTTCAGCTTCTTCCCCAAAAATAACTTCAAAAACGACAAACTTAAAGCTTCTCTGTTACATGATTTCAAGTAAATTACTAATCTACCTTTAAACCATTCTAACCCCATCTATTAAACTAATTGCAGTGCATGCAAGCAAACAAACAGCTCTTTTCCCCCTCAAGTACTATGCTGGTTGGGTGATTTACTGGAAAAGACAGTCCAAAGGTGACCTTCTGACCTGCTTGTAAAAAAGTCCAAGTGTCCAAATAATACAACGTTCTTCAAAATTTAAAAAAGTCCAGTTTGTAAATATATGGTTTTCCCAATAGTAGCTTCAACTAGTTTTTTTGATTATGCTTTTGATTATAATTAGGAATCCAATTCTCTGATCCTTCACCTCCTTGCAGAATGAGCCCTGGCAATATTGACAATTCTGCTAATGAATTCATACAGTCCTTTGGTAAAGGGAGGCAAGAGTTAACAAGATACATTTCCACTAGGAATCTTCAAAGCTGCAGAATTGGGAGAAGTTTTAAAGGAAGAACACCTGAAAGAAGCTAAGATAAACTGAACACCTGTGAAAAGTAGATGACTTGAGACAAATCAAAATTCTAAAAGATACCCACGAAAGTAAATGGGTAATTTTGCCAAAAGAGTGAAAACAGACATTAAGTGGGTGCTGTGCTAATAAGACACAACTGTGTGAATGTCTGGTTTTACACAATTTTTCTAATTGCTGATTACCATAAGCTGAAGTTGCTGCAGGTGCTCTCCCAACACTCAAGTGCCACTGAGACACAATTTTCAGCAGCGTAGGAGGCTCCATACTTCCACTTCATGTTTAAAGTTTATTTATTAGTGTCATAAGTAGGATTACATTAACACTGCAATGAAGTTACTGTGAAAATCCCCGAGTCGCCACACTCCGCCACCTGTTTGGTTACACTGGGGGAGAATTTAACCTGGCCAATGTACTTGACGAGTACGTCTTTTGGACTGTGGGAGGAAACCCACTCAGACACAGGGAGAATGTGCAGAATCTGCACAGACAGTGACCTGAGCCAGAATCGAACCTGGGTCCCTGGCACTGTGATGCAGCAGTGCAAACCATTGTGCCACCATACAACCTTCTAAAGGGCAACACAAGCTACAAATATTTTCACACAAGATCATCACCTAATGGGGGTAGCTCAAGCTTTGCATGACTAACCTTCTCAGCTATAAACACTACTGGTTCAAACATCCAAACATGTTAGATGCGGGATAAGAGGTGAGTAGTGTGTGGGTAGGGGGAGGGGAGAGGGGGGTTGGGGGGGTGTAGAGGGAGGTGGGGGGAAGGGGGAATGCTGCAAAATCTAAATATGCAGAGGACAATCTTACCAAAAAAACTCTCGGTGCTAAACAAGCATCAAAATGGGAGACAATCACGTGGATTTTTTGGGTGAGCTCCCAGATGCAATCATATGATATTTGGGAAAAAAAGAGCCCAGAAGTGATTCTCGCCAGTAGGGAGAGGGGGTGGAGCCTATTTTCACTGGGATGCTGGCTGCTGAGCTCAACTGGAAGTTCGAGTTGGTAAGATCACCCCCGCCCTTGCGGGCTTTCATTTTTTCTTAAAATAAACTTTCTAAAAGTTCTGATAGAAGGATCATCACATGGTTAGATTCTCTACTTCACTAGCACAGCAACCTGATGTGACAAGAAACAAAACCTGTGCTATAACAAAGCGCCACTCAGTTCCACTTTCCCCAGTGGGAGAGCAAAGGATGTAGGGAACAGACTTCCTCTGCACACTCATAGCATAAAGCTATCCAGATTTACAATCCTGCTGCTCATCCTTTTGAGAGCACACCAAACTCGAGATAGACTCGGGGATCACCAGCAGATGGGTTTGATTTGCAAACACTGCCATAAGAAGGCTCTTTTTTTAACCAGGGAGCAATAAGCAGCCTTATTATTCAGTGCTGAATGTTCCATCATCAGCTGTAAATTTAATTCTCTAAGCTATTATTTTGCTGATCACCTTGTCAATCACCAAAATTTCAGATGGTCATGGCCCGCAGGCTCTGCACTCAGAGGAGTTCTCAACACAAGACAAGCTCACTTATGAGCTCCTTTGCCAGTTACCAGGCAATTGAGCGTAGAGCTTATAAGAGAGAGTTCTAGTCAAATCATTGTTGCGCTCATTGAAAAACATCATGCCTCAAGGCCCCGTGTGTCTGTTTCTTTGTATTTACTGAACAACCACCCAAGCGAATATATATCTGCTGCAGTCTGCACAAAAGCAAAATACTGTAGATGCTGCAAAATGCTGCAAACTCTCAGCAGGTCAGGCAGCATCTGTGAAGACAGAAACAGAGTTAATGGGCGGGATTTTATGGACTCACTTGAGCGGAGTTGAGGGGGTTGAGCTATGAGGAGAGGCTGAATAAGCTAGGCTTGTACTCGTTGGAGTTTAGAAGAATGAGGGGAGGTCTCATTGAGACGTATAAGATGATGAATGGGATGGATAGGATAGAGGTGGAGAGACTCTTCCCGCTCAAAAAAGACACTAGGACTAGGGGGCACAGCCTCAAGATAAAGGGGGGGCGTTTTAGAACGGAGTTGAGGAGGAACTTCTTCACTCAAAGGGTGGTGAATCTCTGGAATTCTCTGCCCGTTGAAGTGGTGGAGGCTGCCTCGCTAAATATTTTCAAGAAGCGGGTTGATGGGTTTTTGATAGGAGAGGGGATTAAGGGTTATGGGGAGAGGGCCGGAAAGTGGAACTGAGCCACGACAGATCAGCCATGATCTTATTGAATGGCAGGGCAGGCTCGAAGGGCCAGATGGCCTACTCCTGCTCCTATTTCTTATGTTCTTATGTTCTTATGAGACTGGAACTTCCTATTATTTGCCCCTCGCCAGCTCCAATTCCGTGGCAGGCAGGGCAGTAGAATTCCGGCAGATATTTCAAATTGATGACCATTTCATCAGAACACATAATGGATGGACATCGATCTTAAACATTAGCTCTGTTTTCCTGTCAGACCTCTTGAACAGTATTTGTGTCAACTTTAGGATTGCCATTCCTACTGCACCGACCACTTCAACAAGAATCACTCTTTCACAGAATTAAAATTTCCTCTGTCCCCGTGTTTGTTATCACCAGGTCTTCCAGCAGTGGCTAAAATTATGTTCCCCCTTGAACCTTCCCTCTGTCTTTCCTGTGCTCGCTCAGTGATCAGCCATTGTGGGTGAGAAATGAGCCATGAGGTTCCGCAGTAACTTAGAGCAGATGAGATGACAGAGAGACATGCTGCAGACTGCATCTTTGTCATTATCAATGTTAAAGCCAGCCAGACCCTGGCAGCTTTATTCTTTGTTTGCAGACGCCAGAGAAATCCAGAGGAAAGGTGCATAGGTTTCATATGTCATTGACATTCCTTGTGAAAAACTACAACAGATACCAGGACACACGGTGCTTGGGTCCTGATCTATTTCCCCCACTTTCCTATGCACCCCTGCCCGGCCTTCTACATAAATAAAATCAAAATTCACAGTCATGGGTTGTGAGCTTACTGGCTCGCCATGTTGGCTGATTGAACCACTAACATAGGGCAAGATGTGAAAAGCCTGATTTCTTGCTTGAGAAAGTAAGCTGATTTCAATATTAATGACATGATTTACATGTCATTAACAAGTCCCAGACTATAGCTCAGTAACCTTAACCCTCTGGCTGCGATCCCCAATGGCAAGGATCATAGTCTGATCACCAACAGGACTGGTGGGATTGGGACTGGAGGCCATTAAAGCCCCCAGGTGGTTGGGGCCAGGACTGGGCAGTGCTCTGTGAGCAGTTCCAATGACTCAGAGCAAATGAGATGACAGAGAGACCTGATGATAGAGAACTGCCAGCAGGCACTGGGGCACTGCCAGGGCAGTGCCAAGGGGGCAGGGCCTGAGGGGTACATGGGGTGAGGCCTGAGGGCAGTGGAGCAACGTTGGAGGGGCCATGGTAGAGTGGAGCCATGATGGAGGAGGCAGGAGGGGGAGCTCTGAAAGGGGAGATTGATTGGTGGGAGGTGGTGATTGGGGATGGGGGGAACTCTAAAGAGGAACAGGAGCAATCTGCAACAGTTCCTGCTGTCTGTGGGGGGTGACTAGAGATTGGGCAACTGCATAATGGCACTCCAGGAGCTCAGCAGCTGGCTTCACTGGCAAGATTAGGCTCTGCCCCTGCCCGCAATCCGCATACCTCCCACCCCAGCCCACTAGCGAGAATTGCATGACAATCGTGTTTTTCACTGAGTGCTGAAAATTCACGTTCCTCATCATGCTGAAAAAACTGGAGAGAAAGCCAACTGTTTTCTTGCCCATTCAACACTTAGAATATTTTTGAGAAAATTCCATCCATGGTTTTTAAGACCTGAGAGTTAGTCATTTCCACAAAGGTGGCATCAATAGGAAAACTTGTATTTACCATTCCTACAGCCACTATTTTACTCGGTTTGGGGTCTGTTTTCCCCAGCTGCAGAATTCTCCAGAATTGACTGCATGGCTTTACCCACAACCATCACACCACCAGAAATGTAATTAGTCAATATCTGCAAATGCTCTACAATCTGCAGCACATTATGGGACATGTCTCCATTGCCTATGTGTGCCTTTGATGCTCAAGAAACAGCTTTTCTTTCAGTAACAGCCCCATCAGATATGGATCTGGTGAAAACTGCTGTTTATTCTTCCAGGTTGGCTTTTTTGTCCTTAGCCTTATACAGTGCAGCATAATAAATGAGGTTAGAATGGGTTGTTGAGGTGATATTGTTTACTGACAGCCAATGTGGGATAGAATATAATGAGAATGGAGAGAAGCAGAACCATCACCAATCTGGTCTGGCATCTCCCCACTCTAACTCCCTCTATATCACAAGATCACAAGGGTAACAAGCTGGCACAGTGATTAACACTACTGCCTCACAGCACAAGGGACCTGAGTTCAATTCCAGGCTTGGGTCACTGTCTGTGTGGAGTCTGCATGTGCTCCCATGTCTGCGTGGGTTTCCTCCGAGTGCTCCCGTTTCCTTCCACAGTCTAAAAATGTTAGGTTCATTGGCCATTCTAAATTCTCCCTCAGTGTATCTGAACAGGTGCTGGAGTGTGGCGACTAGGGGATTTTCACAGTAACTTCGTTGCATTGTTAATGTATGTCTACTCGTGACTAACAAATAAACTTCACTTTAGGAGTAAAGAGTGAAAAGTTTGAGGTCCATACCTGCTTCTTATCTCTTACAACTGTTTGACACTGCCTTGTGAAAAAGCCAAGTTAATTTTATAAATGGTAGTAAAATCCAGGTGTCTTCTTACAGCACATTATGGGGGAACTTTTACAGGCACCATCATTCCACATGATGTTTTAATATAGTGGTTACATATAAGTGACTGAATGAAGGAACACTTTCAGCTGAAGCTGAGAGTACATAGAACAAGTGCAAGCTAATGGAAAAGAGACGACAATTCACTTTAATGCAGTGAGATCAATGTACTTATAACTGTCAGACATGCTTATGGTACAGCACATAAAAATGAAAGGAAAATGTGGCTGGCTCCTCTTCCCTTGTCTGATTTGGTAAGGTCATTGCATCATTTTGGCACTGAGCTCCCATGTATTGAATACTGAATAAACAAGTAAGGCTCCTCCCACTTCAGTGGGTGTTGCTCATTCACACCAGAATGTCTACAAAAGTAGGGGCAAATGAGGCAGAAATTAGTGGCCTTTGGGGAGCAAGGATTTCACTCTTAGGCTGGCAACTGTGCAAAAACAAGACAGGATACATCCCTGTATATACATGATAATACACATAGGCCTCAAAATTCCAGGATCTGGAGAGGGCTTGATTTCCACTTAAAGGACCAGGCATTTGAAATGACATTGTAAGTGGCACTATTTCCTGAGCTTCCCCAAAATTCTACCCATTATATGTAAACAGACTTACATCAAATGATAACGGTGATTTTTGGTCATTCGTTTAAAATGTCCATAAACCCTTACTGGAGTAATCAGTCTGTGGGAGTGGAGGATTTTCTGGCTATTCTTCATCATTGGCTTGAAAGGAACTGGGAAGTGGGCTGCCCCACCTCCTGACAAGTAAACCAAGGTGATTGCCATTGAGGGAATCTTTTCAGGAATGACGTGCTTATCCCAGTTTTTTGCAAATGACTGGGACACCACAATTTGGGATAGAGCCTCAAAATTCAGGGTGAGGCACGTGACTGAGGGATGGGGAATTTAGAAAGAGTTTGGGCAAAAACAAGAAAATGTGGGATACAAATGTTGTCTTTCTGCAGTCAGTGACAGTGTTTTCTCTCATCATCAATCTGTGGTGATTGTCCCTTTAAGGGTCACATGACCCAGGAAACCACTGAGGGACCAAACTGGGGGTGGGGGTGGGGTCACCCCAGTAAGCCAGGGTTTCTGTTCCAGAACCATCTCAGGAGCTGGCTGCAACCATGAGGATGCAAGTCTCTTGCAAGCTTGTAAATAAACATGTTGTTGTTTTTCCCTTAACTGGTGAGCAAAAGTTATCACACAGCCATTATTATACTAAAGCACGCATGATTAACTCTTCTACCATGAAGTAGGCAAATTCATTGAGCTGGTGCTAATTCGAGGCTCACTTGAAGAACTGTTACAGTTTGATGTGGAATCTATTATACAACAATGTCCTTCAGATCAATTTTCAGACAAAAGGCACCAAAGTGTTTGAATCTGACTTCAAAGTCCAAAATAGATCTTGAGAAATAAGATCTTGAGAAAGAACGTGAGTAAATGATTTTACATTCGCTCTCAAAAGGCAGACAAAGTCTATGAAATATCATTTAGATCGGGTCCAGTGTAATAATTATAATAAAACCAAAATAGAAAGTGCGAATAAATAGTGAGAATGGACTGGTGGAATGCGGGACAGTATGGAAACACAAATGAAGAGGGATAATTTTCCAATGATGTGCTGCTGGTGTGGATGCCATTCTATGATAATGTCCTGAGCAAAACTTGCCCCCAATTAAATACTGAGCTATTGAGGAAGTGGTGGGGGGAGAATTTTTTACTCCTTATTTTCAAGGGGTGAGAACAGCAAAGGGAGCAGTGCTGGAATTCCTAAAATGGTTATTTTACTGGTGGGATTTCCCATTGCGATTGTCCCTGCCCACCGCCAATGACAGAATGAGAACCTTAATCTGAAAAGTCCCATTTGAAAAATCAGGGTTGCACCTGGTGTCTCACCACTCGCGACCTGACTGGAACTGATATGTCTGTGAAATTGGCTTCGTGCCCAGAAAGGTCGCAAAGCCCGTTTAAATATTTACTTAAATATTTATGACATGCTTTGGACCAGGCTCACTTGTACTTACCCCTCACTAATTGAGATCTTCACCAGAGAGTCACATATGGTCTCCACCAGTGAAGATTAGATGTTATGTCCTCGCCGGTGGGACCGGAGGCCATTGAAGCCCTCTGGCTGCCGGGGGCAGTGTGCATGTGGCAGTGTGAGTCTGGCAGTGCCCACAGGACACCCTGGCACTGCCCAGAGGGCACCCTGACACTGCTCACTAGTCATCCTGGCGGTGCCAAAAAGTCAGGGCCTGGGACATGCAGGGTCTGAGGAGACAGAGTCTGAGGGTTTGGGGCCTGAGAAGGGATGGAGCAGAGGTGGCTGGGAGCTCTGCAAGGAGGGTTGATCAGTGGGGCAGTGATTGGGGGGTGGGGGGCAACTCTGCAAGGATGGTGATTGAGGTTTGGGGGTGGATTCTGCAGGGCCAGTGATTGGGGGGTGGAGGGAACCTTGCAGGGTGGCAATTGGTGGGGGCTGCAATATCCTGAGGGGTTGGGGGTGGGGGAAGACTGACATAGGATGGGACTGGCAATGGGTCCTGATCTCCCAGCAGGAGATTACCCAGTACAATGGGAGATTTGGGTGCCTAATCTCAGCAGCTGGCTTCACCAGTGAGCTTAGGCTCCATGCCACCCCCCTGCCCGCTAGCGAGAATCGCATCCTCTTTTTTAAAATGCCGTATGATTGTGACTGGGAGCGCGTTCAAAAAACAGGCATTCCATTTTTACACTTTTTCATAAAATTCTGCCCACTGTCATTGATACCTGCTACTAACTCTGTAGTCCACTGCTGACTTCATCCCTATTCATGGCAACCGTTGTGGTGGAACAGATTCTGGTGTCATGTTTGACTCTGAGATGAGATTCTGATCCAATATCAGTGCTATCACTAAGACCATTTACTTCCACTTTTTCAACATGCCTCACTGTTTCCCTTGTCTCAACTCATCTGTCTCTAAAGCACTTCCCCATTTCTCTGTTACCTCTGCACTTGACTATTTCAACACACTCCTGGTCAGTCTCCAATCTTGTATCCACTGTAAACATAACATCATCCAAACCTCTGTTAGCCCTTGTCCTTTTAGCACCATGTCCTATTTACCCATCATGCTTGTGCTCGTTGAGCTACATTTGTTCTGGTTAAGCAACACCTTCATTTTTAAATTCTCATCCTTGTCTTGAAATCCCTTCTGTACTCGCCATATCTCTGCCACCTACTCTAGCCCCTTAACACTCTGAGATATCTGCATTCATTCAATTTTGACTTCTTGAGCACCCCCAGTTTTATTTTCTCCCATTTTGGCAGCAATGCCAAGGTCGCAAGCTCTGATGTTCCCTCTCTCAACTTCTCAGCCTCTCTGCTCCTTCAGGGCACTCTTTGAAATCTCTACTTCAACCAAGCTGTTTGGTCAGCTACCTTCATGTCTCTGTATGTGGCCTTTACAATGCATCTTGTTCATCCATTTTTTTAAATCACTTTTTCTTCTTACTTTTCAACTGAAATCTCACTCTGCAGCTTGTCCCCCCCACACCTCCACCTCACATTCCTGAGGTAGTTTGCTAACAATCTGTACCTTTGTTCTGCCAGTCACACATTCCGATCACTTAATGGTTGCTTTTTATTATCTAAAAGATGCTGTATAGATGCTGTTGCTGTTGATGATAATACTGCACTCCCTGTCATATTGTACCCATTGAAATGGTCGCAGACTGATAGGCTGCTCACATTATTATTTCAAAATGAGTTGCTCGTCGCAGAGTTCCTTACCACTGCAGTGATTTTGAAAAAAAACGTTAAAGTGATTCTCCCCTCCACCTTCACCCCATTTCCATTCATTTTATTTCATTTCTTCTTTTCATCTCAATCATCCATTTTTATCACTTTTGATTCTTATTTTTATTTTGACACTTCTGAAATGTCACTCTCCATCTTGTCTCCAACACCCCCCTCCCCCGGGTCCAACTGCCACACTCCTCAGGTAGTTCCCCTAACAATCTGCACCTCTGTCCTAATATTCACACATTGCGCTCATTTAATGGACACTTTTAGCACCTTCCTCTGTCTTTATCAGCACTGTTTACATTCCCTTTGTCCAATTATAGCCCACCACTCTTCAGTTCTGATGAAGGGTCATCCTGATTCAAAGGGACTGATTTTATCATTGCACTGCACCGTTTTTGAGCTTGAAAACTTGGTAAAGTCGGGCATTAACGTGATTTTCATACATTTGCACTGAGGGAGGCACAGGAGGGAGTGCAGAGGAGATTCACTGGATTGATACGCAAGGATATTTTGGCCTTGGAGGGAGTGCAGAGGAGGTTTACTAGGCTGATACCGGAGTTGAGGGGGTTGAGCTATGAGGAGAGGCTGAATAAACTAGGCTTGTACTCGTTAGAGTTTAGAAGAATGAGGGGAGATCTCATTGAGACATATAAGATGATGAATGGGATGGATAGGATAGAGGTGGAGAGGCTCTTCCCGCTCAGAAGGGACAGTAGGACTAGAGGGCATAGCCTCAAGATAAAGGGGGGGCGGTTTAGAACGGAGTTGAGGAGGAACTTCTTCACTCAAAGGGTGGTAAATCTCTGGAATTCTCTGCCCGTTGATGTGGTGGAAGCTGCCTCGCTAAATATATTTAAGACGCGGGTTGATAGGTTTTTGATAGGCAAGGGGATTAAGGGTTATGGGGAGAGGGCGGGAATGTGGAACTGAGACACGACAGATCAGCCATGATCTTATTGAATGGCGGGGCAGGCTCGAGGGGCTAGATGGCCTACTCCTGCTCCTATTTCTTATGTTCTTATTGATTCTGGAGTTGAGAGGGTTGGCATGTGAGGAGAGATTGAGTAGACTGGGTTTATACTCATTGGAATTCGGAAGAATGAGGGGAGCTCTTGTAGAAACATATAAGATTATGAAGGGAATAGATAAGATAGAAGCAGGGAAGTTGTTTCCACTGACAGGTGAACCTAGAACTGGGGGGCATGCCCTCAAAATAAGGGGGAACAGATTTAGAACTGAGTTGAGGAGGAACGAAAGATTGCGTGTCTGTGGAATTCCCTGCCCAGTGAAGCAGTTGAGGCTACCTCATTGAATGTTTTTAAGGCAAGTATAGATAAATTTTTGAACAGTAAAGGAATTAAGGGTTATGGTAAGCGGGCGTGTAAGTGGAGCAGAGTCCACAAAAAGATCAGCCATGGTCTTATTGAATGGTGGAGCAGGCTTGAGGGACCTGATGGACTACTCCTACTTCTTATGTTCTTAAATTGAATTAATGGACTGCCTGCCCAACTTTACCAACGTTTCCTCCTTTACCATCAGAGCTTCCAACAGCTCTCTGACTCAGATCGGTTGTGGTGGGTGGAGGGGGGAAGGGAGGTGGGCCAGATGTATTTCTGGTGAGGTGGGGGGAAGGACAGGTTGTTCTCTGGTGGATGGCGGTGAGGGAGGGAGACCATATTGTTGTCTGGTAGGGGGAGGGAGGCTGAGGGAGACCAGATCACTCTTTGGTGCGTTGGGGGGGAAGACAGGGGGGCAGGGAGGGGGCATGAGCACGAGCAAGGCCTCAACCGGGATCTTGGGTTCATGTCGCACTATCTGTAACCCCCATGACTTGCCTGGGCTTGTAAAATCTCACTTACTGTCCTGTCTGAAGACAATACACATCTCTTTAACCTATGCCTAATGCTATCTCCGCTCACATTGTCTGCATCTTTAAGTCTTGAATAGCAGGTTTGCTGTAAAGACTTGCATTCTAATCAGTATTCTGCAAACTGTGTGTGACTTTATACACCCTTCTCTGACCTTCCACACACCTGACGAAGGAACACCGTTTCTGAAAGCTTGTGAGATTACTATCAAATAAACTGGTTGGACTCTAACCTGGTGTTGTGAGACTTCTTACTGTGTTTACTCCAGTCCAACGCTGGCATCCCTACATCATGACTTCCACAGATGTTGTTAGACCTGCTGACTTTCTCCAGCATTTTCTGTTTTTGTCCTAAGATGTATAACTTGCCCTGTTTAGAATTGAAATCGTGCTTCACATGCATTTTGTAATGCCATATGACTCCAGTAATGCAATATAGCTGACCTTTTGGTAGCTTTTTTTACTGTAATATAAAGGTTTCTTCCAGCACAACAGTGTGAATTGTAAGCTTGCAGACCTAGTTTAGTTCTCAGAAGCAATCTTTTCCTTGGATTTGTTGGAAGCTGAAGGGTTAAGGCGCTCATTGCAACTTGTTGACAATCTGTGGAGTTGCTGGACTCTCTGCAAGCGTAGAATGGATTGCACAGATGTACTGCAAAACATGAAATGCCTCAGCCCACAGATACCAAAATAATACATCATTTGAACAAAATGACAGCATCACCACACAGTAAAAAGCTGAACCTTCTTTTCAAGATTATAATGGATCACAACCCCTTCTACCACAAGCAATTACTGACAGTCTGCTGCCATAGAGCAAATAACTTGGATCGTTCAAATGGTGACCTTGGTGCAAACTGAAGGACAGTAAACGTAGAGACTCCGCAGACTGTTAGTTCCATCTTTTAATGTTGGTGAAAAAGGTGCCACCATTATTGATCGAGCTAAGACTTTGATTAATTCCATTTATTACACAGCAGCACGGGGTGACTACTCTGTAAATTGCTCACTGTATTGTATGAATTTTATTCACGCTATTTTTAAACATTTTGGATCCCAATATGCTCAATATAAAGCTCAGATCAATGCACTATTTTTCTGCTAAAACCAATATAGTGAATTGACAGTATACATATATATATTTGAAATATGAGATCATAACAAAAAATTCAAATATCAAAATACAATTTTAATAAAAATAGGCCTTTTGAATTAATCCCTTTTAAAATAAAGTTGCTATGCCGTGTGGCACACAATAGGCTTCTGAAAGCAATCAGAGAGACTGTGAGCTTAGGATTTTCAATCCGTTAAGCCTTTACATGCTTACATGGAAGAAATAGGATATATTGCCCTGAATGCATTGAAAGTCCTTTGGCATTATTTCAAAAAGCGACGATATTTCCCCGTTTCTTAACATGTTTGGATGATGTTTATATTGGGGTGATGAGTTGAAGATTGACTATTATTGCTGCAAGGTAAGTACCAGAGACGTAGTGCAAAGGTACCTAGATACTAACAACTTTGATTGTAGTTTGTTATTTTGTGGATCATCATTTAAAATTATTCCCACATCTATGAACCCGCTCTGACTTTGGTCACAACAGGCCTGATGGCACTGACTCCTCAGGGACTCCCTTCTCCAATCCTTTAAACAGCCTAGGGGGCTTTGGCAATACTGAAACACCAAGAATGGGTATTGTCCAATCTGCTATCCATTGCTCTTCCTTTTTTTCAGTGCTCTGTCCTTTTCAACTGTATAACATACTCAGTAACCTCTGTTATATTCTCAGAGCCCTGCATTGTCACCAGAACTTGTTCTAAAACTGACAGAAAGAAAACTGTTCCATTCGGAGTGAACCTTGCTTGTTTTCTCTCTGCACCAATTCTTAGTTTATTCTACATTGACTGAAATACAATCCCAGTGTAATTCGCTTTCTATTTACCCTTTACTTCTTAGCTGTTCATCCCCAAGCAAACACAAGGTCTAATGATGTTATAATTGAGAAATCAATTAACCCTTTTTAAAAACACTCCCCAGAATACTTTCCTCCTAAAGAAGCATTACACAAAAAAAATCCTTTCCAAAGCACATGGGACATCATGCTAGTCATTGTATTATCAAAAAAAAAGCCTGTTTATTTAAAGTTATACTCAAGGATATGTAGAAAATAAACCCAGTGTCATCTATTTAATTTGTAGAGGCAGTATTGTGTAACAGATCAGAACTATTCAATTTAGAAACAATACCACTGACTGATAGCTATGCAATGGAAACATATAAATTAAGAGCAAACATTCATTTCCTGTAGTCAATGGGGAGAACAAAACTATGTGATAAACAGTGCAGCTTATCATCAACCCTTCATTAACCTAACAAAGTACCCAGCCACCCTCCTGACAATCCAACTACCTTGACTGCCCCCCACTGACGAGACTCAATCTACCCTCCCAACCACCTGAGCAGTCCTTATCCAGACCCGTCTACCCAGCCCAAACACAAAATCACCCCCGACCTGACCTGACTGTCCTTTGTTTGAATAGAGGGGAGTACGGTAGGATGAGAGAAGAATTGGTGAATGTGGAGTGGGGGAGTGTGTTGGAGGGAGGGTCTGCTGAGGAGCAGTGGAGGATCTTTAAGGAGATCTTTCTTGGTGCTCAGCAGAAATTTATTCCGATGGTCAAAAAGGACTGTAGGAGGAGAGGTAATAAGCCGTGGATAACGAAGGAGGTGAAGGAAAGTGTTAAATTAAAAGCGGAGGAATTTAGAGTAGCTAAGAGTAGTGGGCGAGAAGAGGATTGGGAGAGGTTTAGATGTCAACAAAGATTGACAAAGAAGTTGATAAAGAAGGGTAGGAGAAACTATGAAGCTGGGCTAGCGCTTAATATAAAAAAGGATAGCAAGAGTTTTTATAAATATATAAAAAGGAAGAGGCTGGCTAGGGTGAATGTTGGTCCTTTAGAGGATGAGAAAGGGGAGCTAGTGGTAGGGGATGGGGATATGGCTAAGGTATTGAATAACTTTTTTGTTTCTGTCTTCACAGAGGAGGACGTGAATAATTTGCCGGGTGTTAGCGATGGAAAGGTGGTAGGACTGGAGGGTCTTAATGACATTACTGTTACTAGAGAGGCGGTGCTCGACAGACTGGAGGGGCTGATTGTGGACAAGTCCCCAGGACCGGATAGTGGATGCATTGGTGGTTATTTTCCAGACGTCGCTGGATTCCGGGGAAGTGCCGGAAGATTGGAAAACAGCTAATGTTACGCCGTTGTTTAAGAAGGGTGCCAGGCAAAAGGCAGGGAATTATAGGCCAGTTAGTTTAACGTCTGTGGTAGGTAAAATGCTAGAATCCGTCATTAAGGAGGAAATTGCGAGGCATCTTGAAGGCAATTGCTTGATAGAGCAGACGCAGCACGGTTTCATTAACGGGAAGTCATGTCTGACAAATTTACTGGAGTTCTATGAGGATGTGTCTAGGGCGGTCGATAGAGGAGAGCCGGTGGATGTGGTCTTTCTGGATTTTCAGAAGGCATTTGACAAAGTACCTCATAAGAGGTTATTGCAGAAGGTCAGGGGACTTGGAGTTGGGGGTAGGGTGTTAGCGTGGATAGAGGATTGGTTGTCAAATAGGAGGCAGAGAGTGGGGGTCAACGGGTGCTATTTGGATTGGCGGATGGTGACTAGTGGAGTGCCCCGGGGTCGGTGCTGGGGCCTCAGCTTTTTACCATTTATATAGATGATCTGGAGGAGGGAACCGAGTGTAGGGTGTTGAAATTTGCTGATGACACCAAGATTGGGGGAACGGCAAATTGTGCGGAGGGTGTGGAGAGTCTGCAGAAGGGTCTAGATAGGCTGGGCGAATGGGCCAGGAAATGGCAAATGGAATTTAATGTTGGCAAGTGTGAGGTGGTCCACTTTGGTAGGAAGAATGGTAGGAAGGACTATTACTTACGGGGCGAAAAACTGCAGCAGGTGACGGTGCAGAGGGACCTCGGGGTGCTTGTGCATGAGTCGCAAAAACCCAGCTTGCAGGTGCAGCAGGTGGTCAGGAAGGCGAATGGGATGCTGGCCTTCATAGCGAGGGGGATTGAATATAAAAGTAGGGAGGTCTTGCTGCAGCTGTATAGGGCATTGGTGAGGCCGCAGCTGGAGTACTGTGTGCAGTTTTGGGTGCCGCACCTGCGCAAAGATATTTTGGCCTTGGAGGGAGTGCAGAGGAGGTTTACTAGGCTGATACTGGAGTTGCGTTGAAGTGGTGGAGGCTGCCTCGCTAAATATTTTCAAGAAGCGGGTTGATGGGTTTTTGATAAGAGAGGGGATTAAGGGTTATGGGGAGAGGGCCGGAAAGTGGAACTGAGCCACGACAGATCAGCCATGATCTTATTGAATGGCGGGGCATGCTCGAAGGGCCAGATGGCCTACTCCTGCTCCTATTTCTTATGTTCTTATGTTCTTATGACTAGCACATCAACCACGCAACCATCCCACTGAGTACCTGACTATCCCTGACCACCGAACTATACACTTGACCGCACAACTCCAACATGACTACCCACACACCTACCCACTTTAGCCATCTGCACATTCACTCAGTCACCCATTCACTAATGCACATTCATTCATTAAAAGACTTGAGATCTTTAAAAACTTAACTGAATATGGGAGCCACTGTTGTAATGAGGGAGCGTATCCGCTCTGAAACCGTTCACCTGTGCTCTCTGGGCTTTCCGTGGAGGGACTGCCCTGCTCACTTTAGCTAGGATTGCAAAATAAGACTGAAGATGAGTAGGATGGTTGGGTCAGAGACAACATTAAGGGCAGTATCAATGTGCCCAGCATCACTACTGACCGGATGTCCCAACAGAGCTGCGTTTCCTTCCTACTGCACTCAACTTTTTGCTGAATAAGACAATGAAACAAAATATCCTGAATCAACTGTTTGACAGACGTACTCAAATTTGCTTTGTTTGATTTGAATATTGATGTAAAATGGAATCTCATTATTTTCAGACTTTTCATTAGAATATATGTGACTGATCCTGGCCAGACTTTCATTTGAATTATTACAGGGGCTTTGTGCTTGATGAAATTAACCCTTGGAGATAACTAATTTGGATTTAGTATTTGGTAAGATAATAATGAAAGGTTAAAGGAAAGCCGCTGGTTGCTGTGTGGAGATGCAGCATGACCAGAGGTTCCACATTTTCTGTGATTCTTATTAATCAGGATTAACAGGACACCAAAGAAATTAGAAATATTTCCTCAGGGCATGGTGGTACAGTGGTTAGCTACTGCTGCCTCACAGCACCAGGGACCTGGGTTCGATTCCCAGCTTGGGCCACTGTCTGTGTGGAGTTTGCACGTTCTCCCTGTATCTGCGTGGGTTTCCTCCCACAGCCCAAAGATGTGTCCGTTAGGTTGATTGGCCATGCTAAACTGCCTCCAGTGTCAGGGGATTAACAGTGTAAATATTGGGGTTACAGGATTCGGTGGCATTGTGGTTGGTGCAGACTTGCTGCGCTGAATAGTCTCCTTCAGCATTGTAGGGATTCTATGATTAAATCATTCTATAACTATAAATAAGAGGCAAGATGTTTAACAAGTGTGAACTAGGGAGTATTTCATTTGACGTTTTGAAGAGCTGAGTTGTTCTGCAATGCCACAAAATAAGGGTTTTTGTCTGCACATTGTCACAGAGCAGCATTCAGTATCTGTGACACCTGCTAGTTTGACTTCAGCTGCTTAGGGGAAGAATAAAATTATTCTATCACTTTTCCAAGTTGGAGGGTGTGTAAAGGAGATCTTACAAGTGACGGCCTTCTGTTGCAGCCATTGAGCTTTGGGTGAAGAAGACTAGGGAAGGTGCCGCCTAAGGAGCCTTGGCCAATTCCTGCAGTGCATCTTATAGGTGTGTCACACTGCTGCTACTGTTTGTCGACGATGGGGGGAATGAATGTTTGTGGAAAGGGTAGCAATTAAGTGGGCTTTTTTTTTCTGGATGGTGTCAAGTTTATTGAGTGTAGTTGGAGCTGCAGTGATCCAGGTAAGTGGAGAGTACTCCATCACACTTCCGACTTTGCCTTTTAGATGGCAGACAGACTTCAGGGATTCAGGAGGCGAGTTACTCACCAGAGGATTCCTAGTCTCTGACCTGCTCTTGGAGCCACAGTATTTACAAGGCTAGTCCAGTTCAGTTTCTGGTCAATGGTAATCCCCAGGATGTTAATAGTGTGGGATTCAGCAATTATTGGTGATGCAATCATTCGGGCTCACTTGCTTTAGTGGCCTTGCCGATGAAGATCCTGCAAAGATCACGTAGGGTCCCCATCAATGGGAACTTGTCGTGATAGCCTCGCTGCTAGGACAGGAGGCTATTGAGGCCCCCCTCAGGATGTCAGGGCAAGAGGACAGTGTCCCTTGGGCAGTGCCAGCCTGGTGGTGCAAGCCTGGCACCCTGGCACTGCCCATTGGGCACAACGGTACTGCCAGCCTGGCAATGCCCAATGGGTACAGGGCAATGCCAATGGGGTGGGGCTTAAGGTGCGGGGGTGGGACATAGATGGGGCAGGGCATAAGGAGAGGTGAGGGGAGTGGTGCGTCTGCAACTGGGAATGGGGGGAAGCTATACACTCTGCAACTGGCAACAGGTCAGTGGAATTGACCAGGGTGGGCCGGGGAGTGGGGTGATCGGCTGGGCCAGGGTGAGGCAATCAACCGAGGCGGAAGGGTGGATGGGAGACTGATTGGCTGGGGAGGCCTGCGATCTTGGGGGCGGGGGTTGGCGTATGACGTATAGGGGGTAGAGATGACTGACAGATCTTCTTTTGCACAGAACAGAGAGATCTGTGCATGTGTGATTGCACCTTCTGCTGTCAGATGCGAGAGCTTAAGCTCTACTCTTCTCCCTACTAGTGGGAAACAGATTGCCCATTAACTTTTTGAACAAAGTGGCATAAGATTGGACTTGTGGCCTCACTGAAAAACAGACCTGAAACTCTCCTGTTTTCAGGCTCGTTCAGGACTTTGAATTTTTTGGTAAGATCGCCTCCTATATATTTAATCTTGAATCTTAGGCCTTTTTGACTTCATAAGTTACTGATGTGAATTATTCTTAACAGATGTTTGAACAGTGTTCGCTCATTGCCTAGTAATCTGTATCGTCATTGCGTTAAAAAGAATTGCAAGTCTTACTTCATCATTGAACTTCCTCTTATCAAGTGGTATCCTAGTGTATCTCTCTGCTACTTTCAATATCGTGCCTAGAGTGTGGTGCCCAAAATTGTACACAATACACTGAGATCTTATTAAGGTTTTATATAGAATTATTATAATCTTTTGCCTGTTCTTTTCTATACTTCATGAGAGGATCCCTGAAATTCTATTAGCATTTTTCACAGCCTTATTAATCTGTATTAATCTTTAATACAACTGATAACTCAGGAAAAACTCGGTAAATCAGGCATCATCTATGGAGAGATAAAGATGTTTCAGGCTGGTTATTTCTAAATGAAACTGGATGATATTGAAGATTTTACAGGTTTAACAGGTGGGATGAAAGACAGGAGAGCAAAAAAAAGAGATGGTGTTAGAAGGCAAATAGGCTCAGTAATGAACAAATGAAGAAACAAATGATCCTGCAAATTAAGAACAGGAATAAAGCCATCTCCTCTATTCAATAAGATCATGGTTGATCTGATTGTAACCTTGGCCCTACATTCCTGTCTATCCCTCATAATCTTTCACGCCCTCATTAAACAAGAATCTATTCAGCCCTGCCTTAAAAAAATCAAATATTTGATTTGATTTATTAATGTCACATGTATTACCATATAGTGAAAAGTATTGTTTCTTGCATGCTATACAGACAAAGCATATCGTTCATAGACAAGGAAAGGAGAGAGTGCAGAATGTGGTGTTACAGTCATAACTAGGGTGTAGAGAAAGATCAACTTAATACGAGATAGGTTCATTCAAAAGTCTAATGGCAGCAGGGAAGAAGCTGTTAGTATGTGTCTTCAGACTTTTGTATCCTTTTCCTAATGGAAGAAGGTGGAAGAGAGAGTGTCCAGAGTGTGTGGAGTCCTTAATTATGCTGGCTGCGTTTCCGAGGCAGTGGGAAGTGTAGACAGTGTCAATGGATGGGAGGCTGGTTTGCGTAATCGACTGTCCTCGTTTATGATCCTTTGTAGTTTTATTGCGGTCTTGGACAGAGCAAGAGCCACACCAAGTGGTGATTCAATCAGAACTAATGCTTTCTATGGTGCATCTGTAAAAGTTGGTGAGAGTCTTAGTGGACATGCCAATTTCCTTAGCCACCTGAGAAAGTAGAGGCGTTGGTGAGCTTTCCTAACTATAGTGTCAGCATGGGGGGACCAGGACGGATTCTTGATGATCTGAACACCTAAAAACTTGAAGCTCTTGACCATTTCTACTTCCTGTTTCCATAGCCTTTTGAGGAAGAAAGTTCCAGAGACTCATGATTCTCTGAGAGAAAAAAATCTCCTGATCTCCATCTTAACTGGACGACCCCTTTTATATTGGTACTTTTTGGTGCTTTATTCCTAAACAAAAAAGCCAGTTCAAATTAAGTCCAGTCACAGTCCTGTCCGAAGGGACAAACCAGATCCAAGCTGACAGGATGAGACATTCCGTCCCACCTTGGGCTTGATCAAGCAAAATCCAAGCTGACAGGATGAGGCATGACTCCCCCTCTTGACCTTAATCCAACACATCAGGCAGGATTTTCTGCTCGTGCTCGCCCCAAAACTGGAAAATCCTGTCCGAGGTCAACAGACCTTTCCATGGTTTGCCCCTTGCCCATTATGATTTCCGTGGTGGTTTAATGGAAAATTCGCCTCTTTATCTTAGCCAAAAGGCTGAGATGGCTTTGTAAAATTGCATCGGGTAAATCCTTGGTTTTATCTCATTGGCTACCTTGATCTTTTACTCTACCCTATCCTGAGCAAATCACGATTGTAGGGGTCAGTGCACCCCCCCGGTGCAATGAGCTAGCATCATGGTTTCACCCCTGCCGGGTAAGCGACTCCTAATTTTTCACAACAGTGGGACTCCTAGTTCCAAATTCTCTGATAGGAGGAAACATCTGCTCCATATTCACCCTGTCAATATGCCTCAGGATCAGAGTAGCTGTAACTAACAACATCAAGACTAACATTATTTTGAGCAGTGGTTACACTGTAGAGTTGTTTAACTTGATGTGGTGTCTTGAAAGTTGTAAAATGGCTAATAAAAAGATAAAGCGTTGTTCTTCGAGCTTCCATTAAGCTCCATTAGGACAATGTTGGAGGCCAAGATCAGGTGGGTGTGGGGCAAAGAATTAAAATGACAAACAATGGGGCAGCACAACTCCAGGGACCTGGGTTCAATTCCAGCCTTGGATGACTTTCTGTGTGGAGTTTACACGTTCTCCCTGTGCCTGCGTGGGTTTCCTCTGGATGCTCTGATTTCCTCCCACACTCCAAAGGTGTGCATGTTAGCTGGATTGGCCATGCTAAATTGCCCCTTGGTGTCCCAAAATATGTAGGTCAGTTGGATTAGCCATGAGGAATGTGTACGGTTACGGGGATAGAATGGGGAAGAAAGGCCTGTCAGAGAGTTGGTGCAGACCTGATGGGCCAAATGGCCTTTTCTGCACTGTAGGGATTCTATGATTCTATGAACCGAAAGTTCAGGATCACACTTGTGGACTGAATGGAGATGTTCACCCAATCCGTGTTTGGTCTCCCCATGTAGAAGAGGTCGCATTGAGTAATAAATATAACAAATAAACAGAAAGAAATCCCAGTGAGTCATGTCATTCGGAAGGCAGGTTTAGGAGAAATCCGAGGAAAACAAAAAGGCTATGAGGTAGTGAAATAAAAAAAACCTGACGTAGAAAGGGCATGGAATATTAAAAAAAATCACAGAGCCAGCAAAAAGAATAAATTCACAAGATTTGGAGTCAGGATTGAATGGTATATAAAGTAAATGCCAAGGCATTCAAAAGAAAACAGGAGTGAAAAGCACCAATGTATTTTGAGGGGTCTAATATTGAGGGGTACTTTCCCATATTTTTTCAGTGTCACACTCTGACTGAAAACGGGTATGTAGCTCTCCAGCGTCACAGCCCCAATTTTTTGAGCCACTCTGAGGGAAAAAAAATCAGTAGGCGGGGCTTACATAAGAACATAAGAACATAAGAAATAGGAGCAGGAGTAGGCCATCTGGCCCTTCGAGCCTGCCCCGCCATTCAATAAGATCATGGCTGATCTGTCGTGGCTCAGTTCCACTTTCCCGCCCTCTCCCCATAACCCTTAATCCCCTCTCTTATCAAAAACCCATCAACCCGCTTCTTAAAAATATTTAGCGAGGCAGCCTCCACCACTTCAACGGGCAGAGAATTCCAGAGATTCACCACCCTTTGAGTGAAGAAGTTCCTCCTCAACTCCGTTCCAAACCACCTCCCCTTTATCTTGAGGCTGTGCCCCCTAGTCCTACTGTCTTTTTTGAGCGGGAAGAGTCTCTCCACCTCTATCCTATCCATCCCATTCATCATCTTATACGTCTCAATGAGATCTCCCCTCATTCTTCTAAACTCTAACGAGTACAAGCCTAGTTTATTCAGCCTCTCCTCATAGCTCAACCCCCTCAACTCCGGAATCAGCCTAGTAAACCTCCTCTGCACTCCCTCCAAGGCCAAAATATCCTTGCGCAGGTGCGGCGCCCAAAACTGCACACAGTACTCCAGCTGCGGCCTCACCAATGCCCTATACAGCTGCAGCAAGACCTCCCTACTTTTATATTCAATCCCCCTCGCTATGAAGGCCAGCATCCCATTCGCCTTCCTGACCACCTGCTGCACCTGCAAGCTGGGTTTTTGCGACTCATGCACAAGGACCCCGAGGTCCCTCTGCACCGTCGCCTGCTGCAGTTTTTCGCCACGTAAGTAATAGTCCTTCCTACCATTTTTCCTACCAAAGTGGACCACCTCGCACTTGCCAACATTAAATTCCATTTGCCATTTCCTTATGTCATCACTTTATTGGGGCGAGGCCTAATAGAGGGGGCAAGGCTGGCTCCACAGTGATCAGGGAGCCATCTTTAAAGCATGCCCCAATCAGCACAGAAATGGCCCTCAGCCCCCCCATTCGCGTTGGGGTCCAATCCCCGGGGATCACCCCCACCACCACAGCACAAGGGACACAAGGGACGGAGCTCTCCTCCCCACAATACCAACATCAGGGCACCCCACTTCTCAGGCATTACGGTGACTGCCCCCCACATCCCAGCCCCCCACCACCACAGTCTCAGGTTTACTCTTCCCCTTCATAGGCATCAGTACTCCCCAGAAAACATAAAGGTAACCTCTCCCATGGGGCTTTGTGCCAACCTAGCAATGCTAGGGGGCAGTGCTAGGGAGCAGTGCCGGGGGCAGTGCCAGGGCACTGTCCGGGAATGTCTCTCTCCCCTCGGGGCTATACCTATCTTCTGACCTTGGGGAAGCCTGTCAACTGAATCTCTTTTTCAAAGGCCGTTGTAAGCCTTGCTGATGTGACATCATGTCGCTGAGATTTTAATAATCTGCGAAGGGACATCATGTGATGGGGTGTGGGGTGTGGTTGCCTAGTAATACTAAATCCTTTCAAATCCTTTAAATAAGGTTCTCACCTTTTGTGGCCATAAATCCTGTGATGTCATTGAAGGGTGTGAAAAATTGGGAAATGTGACCTCTCCCAATGAGAATCGCTTCTCCCGATTCTCTTTGTGTCTTCCGCCCACATCAGGGCTCCCGTGGACCGTTCGCATGGGCTCAAAATCGCCGTGCCCTTTGCCATAACTGGAATTAATTTTTCTGGTTTAAGATTTTCAGGAGAGGTCATAGAATCCCTGCAGTGCAGAAAGGGGGCCACTCGGCCCTGGTCTGCACTGACTCTGAGACAGCATTTTACCCAGGCCCATCTCTCTGCCCCTATCCCCGAAACCCCTAAAGGTGAAGCTATGAGAAGTCAGTCACAGCTTAGAACAACAAATAGATCATTTTGCAGCTATATGGAAAAATTCAAACCTACTATAAAATATAACACATGCAGAATGCCAAAAATAGGATGACAAAACTGTGACATGAAAAATATTACAAGAAGTATGTATTATAGTTTATTGTATTTGTGGTTTTACTGGCAATATGGGCTCATCCCAAGTGAATTTGAGAATGCACTATATAAAAACAAATATAAAACAAATAAGATGTTTAATATGTTACCAGTAAATTGGTATTGTCCTTTGTTAGATAACACGTATAAGGCAACCATGGTTGAGGAAGAGACTTCAATATTTGCACCATAGAACCACCTAAATGTTGGGCATTGCAATTATATCATTACAAACAATTGTTAATGCACAGGATTTCCATTTTTAACACTTACTTAAAGCAACTTCAAAGTTAAATTTTGACATGTGACCAAAAAAACGTAGCAATATGTTATTAGACAGCAAGTACATGCGCACATATATATATGTGCATATTCAAATTAATGTGAGTTCATATAAAGGTGTAGGGATTATCTTTTCTAGTCAGCTGTCATGATGCTTTTGAGGTCACTTTGTCCTGCCCTATAGGTCTGTTTCATATTGTTTTAAACCCTCATTTTTGCTGTGTGTCTTGATTTACTTTTTGGCGATTAAATCATTTTTTTGGAGGATGAATTAATTTTCCTATCGCTTTGCCTGCTGCTTTTGAACTTGTCACAGAATAGTGGGATGCATATTCATCTGCAACCTCTCAGTAAAATCATATTAGTAAGTCTGTCCAAATTAAACAAAGAATTTATGTGAAAATTATTTTAAATTCTATTAAGAGAAAATGAATTAGATATATTGTGCAAATAGAATATTTGTCAGGAACAGTAGTATTCATGTTATGATCTTTGGCCAGACCCCAAGTTGTTGGTGAGATTTGGTTAGCGACCAAAAACATTTTGTTTCAAGTAGGCAAGGTTTGAGATCCAAGACACTTACTAGATGAAGGAAGCCATAAGATTCCATGGGTTCAGAAAGATAAAACAATTTGCAGTATCTATCTTATACTCTAACATTCAGGCTAAGAATAAGGTACGTGTAAATGAACAGGCAAACTGTGGTCAGATACACCACACTGCACAATAAATGATAGGTGCAACCAACACAGATTCCATGGATATCTTAACAATCTACCAAGACATTGAACATGCTGTGAGTCAACCAATCTCAACCATCTCTCTCACAAGGGTTTTAATTCTTTACCTTTGAAGAATTCTCTCCAAATATCATTCCAAATCAGAGGGTTTCAATGATGGCCCATCTCTCTGGGTTTCAGTTTCACCTTTTGTGATTTTGTTCCTTGGGTACCTGTGCATACTCAAGCATCAGCTTACAACAGCTGCACCATGTTGAACACCACTGCTCTAAAAGGGTATCTTTGCCCCAGCCACCTGCGTCATGAAGTCACCAAACTTTGCCTTCCTGGCTCTTCAGGACTTATCTTTAGCCTTCTTTGATTACCAGGGTTTCTCCCAAGTTTACTGCACTTAAATTCTGCTCCTCGTAGCCATTTCTCTAATTTGGAGCCTGTTTCTCTGCAAGGTGATGCATTTTGGGAGGACTAACAAGGCAAGGGAATACACATTGAATGGTATAGAATACTAGGAAATACAAAGGACAAGAGGGATCTTGGGGTATATGTCCAAATATCCCTGAAGGCAGCAGGATAGGTAAATAAGGTGGTACAAAGGCATATGTGATACTTGCCTTTATCAGCTAAGGCATAGAATATAAAAGCAGTAAGGTTATGATGGAGCTGTATAAAACACTTGCTAGGTCACAGCTGCAGCATCATGTGCAGTTCTGGTCGCCGCACGGTAGGAAAGATAGATTGTACTAGAAAGGCTGCAGAGGAAGTTCACCAGGATGTTACCTCGGCTTGAGCATTTCAGCTATCAATAGAGACTGGATAGGCAGGGATTGTTTTCCTCAACGCAGAGAAGGCTGCGGAGGAACTGCATTAAAGTTTATGAAAGTATTAATTTTATGTTGAACATAGATAAAGTAGATAGGAAGAAACTTTCCCCTTAGTAGATGGGTCAATAAGCAGGGGCATAGATTTAATGGGGATTTGAAGAAAAGCTTTTACACCCAGAAGGTGGTGGGAATCTGGAACTCTCTGTGTGAAAGAAATGGGAACCCTCACAGCGTTTGAGAAGCATTTAGATGATCAGTTGAAACGCCATTGTACACAAGGCTACAGACCTAGTGCTGGAAAATGGGATTAGAATAGATAGCTGTCTGATGGCTGGCACAGACATGATGGGCTAAAGGGCCTCCTACTGTGCTGTAAAGCTCTATGGCTCTTCTATTTTACATAATTTAATTAAGACCTATTTCTGTCCTCTGTTTTTGTCTCTTATCCGAACCTTCTTTTTGGGGACTCAGCCTATTGCCCTCCCTCGTCCCTATCTCTGGGATGCTTCTGATTTAAACTGACTGACTCAAACTGACCCTTGAACTGATTTAGTGACCTATAGAAACATCCTTAGGGCATTCTGTCTTTGCTATTAAATAGGAAGAACTGTAACAAACATTGGAACATCCTGTGCTTTAAATGTTAAAATCTCCAGAAACTGCAAGCTTACCTAGCAAACAGAGATGCAGAAATAAAGGATTCCATAAGAACTAGGAGCAGGAGTTGGCCATCTGACCATTTGAGCCTGCTCTGCCATTCATAAGAACATAAGAAATAGGAGCAGGAGTAGGCCATCTAGCCCTTCGAGCCTGCCCCGCCATTCAATAAGATCATGGCTGATCTGTCGCTGCTCAGTTCCACATTCCCACCCTCTCCCCATTCAACAAGATAATTAATAATTTCATGACAACTTCCACGTTGGAAGAGAGAAGTGAAGGTTTCTTTACAATAGCTTTACAATTTTCTCATGAGAAGCACTTAACATAATTAAAAAAAGGAAAGTCATCATAATCCTAGAGGCTGTTCTCCCTTTTGAGGTGGTGGTAATTTAACCTGAGGATCACCACACCTCAGGCAGAGGGCAAGAATGCAGAGTCTTCATGAATAACCTCAGCCAGTACGGGAATTGAACACATGCTGTTGGCTTTGCTCTGTATCACTAACTAGCTGTCAAACCAACTGAACTAAACTGACCCCAACTCATAATGAATAGCTTATTATGTATCATACAGATAATCTTTCCATTTTGTTTCAGAATTACATATGTCTGAGTATAAAGTTACACAAAATTAACCAGACAAAATCCAGCACATGTAACAATTAGGATTAGCAGAATTTAGACATTGTTGAATTGTCATAGCTCAGAATCTACCTTTTCTCCTGTATTCTTTCTTTGAACTTTGGAAATGACACAATGACATGGTTTTTGACCATAATCTTTTCATGATCATCCAAAGTGAGTGAAAATTCATTTCTTTAGCAATATCTTGACTAGTTCTTATTTCTATTTTTTTCAACATTACTGCTGCAACCGTGAAGCTACACTCTGGTCTCTTCAAATCTGGATGCATGATAGTCATGCTTTTTGAAAGAATGAACTTGCGCACAGGTTTCTCAACTTTAATATGGAAGAACATTTGTTTTCCTTTACTCGTCTACTCTGTTGGTGGAAACTTGCTTTCAATGGCTCCTTTAAGTTTGCAATGCAAACTGTGTATGTCTGATTGTCAACTGGCTTCATAATGATCTTCTTCACTCACTTCCCCCATTACAGGCTGATTTTTTTCATTGCTTTGATCAAAAACCGAAACTGCTGCAAAATCTCAGCACGTCTGACAGCATCTGTGGAGAGAGACTGGAGCTCTGAAGAGCTCACTCTATGAGCATGGCACAGGGGTTGGCACTGCTGCCTCACAGCGCCAGGGGCCTGTGTTCAATTGCCGGCTTGGGTGACTAATCTGTCCAGAGTCTGCACATTCTCCCCGTGTCTGAGTGGATTTTTCCGTATGCTCCAGTTTCCTCCCACAATGCAGTGATGTGCGGGTTAGGTGGGTTGGCTGTGCTAAATTTACCCTTAGTGTCAGGGGGGCTAGTGAGGGTAAATGCATGGGGTTATGGGGATAGGGCCTGAGTGGGATTGTGGTCAGTGCAGACACGACGGGCTGAATAGCCTCCTTCTGCACAATAGGGATGCTATGAAGGATCATCCTGACTCTAAATGTTTACTTTATTCTCTCTGGACAGATGCTGTTAGACCTGCTGAGATTTTCCAGCATTTTCTGTTTTTGTTTCAGATTCCAGCATCCGCAGTATTTTGCTTTTAACCAGATGAGTAAACTTGCCTCAAGGGAGGTTTGCTCTCTTTACACACGTTATTTTTTAGTTTCTCCAAGAGATAGGCGACTGAATCTGGATCGGCTCATATTCTACTACAAAGAACAAAGAACAACCCAGCACGGGAAACAGGCCCTTCGGCCCAACGAGCCCGTGCCGCCATTTCAACAAAGCATTTTCCTACGCCTACCCTGCTCCGTGTGTATGTGAGTGGTACCCCTAATGTAGCCAGATTCAGGGGAGAATAGTGTAGGGACAAATTGGTACATCAATCAGCCTAAAAGCACATCTTTGGGGTGTGGGAAGAAACCGGAGCACCCGGAGGAAACCCACGCAACCACAGGGAGAATGCGCAAACTCTCACAGACACCGGCCCAAATCCATGTATCTGCACAGCTAGCAGTGATAGTCACTGAGCTGTTGTGGTGCCCATCTGCTGGTCCAGTTTTAAGCACACACATCGACACAAAGTACTAGGCCACTCTCAAAACCTCCAAGAGCAGCCCACGCACGGCCCACCGTATGCATGCCCCTCGTTTGACAACAAGGTGGGCCGACACCTGTGGATTAAAAGAGACAAAACATTAACATGTAATATTACATTTCCAGTGTCGCCCTGAGGCTCTGACCCTTATTTAAAACCGTCTCCTATAACCCGCCATCCCTGTTTCACTCATATGCCTATCTAAGTAAACCTTAAACAAATCCAGCGTGCCTGCCTCCACCACCTTACTTGGTAGCGCATTCCATACACCCACGACCCTCTGCGTGAAAAACCTTCCTCTAGTATCCAAATTATACTTCTCCCCCCTCACCCTTAGCTCGTGACCCCTCGTAATAGTTGTTCCCAATCTAGGGAAAAGCCTACCACTGTTTACTCTATCTATCCCCTTCATTATTTTATACACCTCTATCAGATCCCCCCTTAATCTCTGTCTTTCTAAGGAGAAGAGCCCCAGTTTTTCCAATCTTTCCTCGTAACTCAGTCCTTCCATACCAGGCTGCATTCTGGTAAACCTCCTCTGCACTCTCTCCAGGGTCTCCACGTCCTTCCGGTAGTAAGGTGACCAGAACTGGACGCAGTACTCCAAATGTGGTCTAACCAATGTTCTGTACAACTGAAGCATTAGATGACAGCTCTTATACTCTATACCCCTTCCTATAAAGGCTAGCATTCCATAAGCTTTCTTCACAACCTTCTCTACCTGTGTTGACACCTTCAGAGACTTGTGCACTTGCACTCCCAGGTCCCTCTGCATTTCTATACTCTTAATCGGTCTACCTTTTATCATGTAACTCCTCCCTGCATTATTCCTTCCAAAATGCATCACCTCGCATTTGTCAGGATTAAATTCCATCTGCCATCTATCTGCCAAATATACCAGCCTATCTATATCCTGCTGTGTCACCTGACAATCCTCCTCAGCATCCGCCAAACCTGCCATCTTGGTGTCATCTGCAAACTTGTTGATCACACCACGTACGCCCTCTTCCAAGTCGTTTATATATATTACAAAGAGAAGAGGTCCTAGTACTGAGCCCTGCAGCACACCACTGGTGACAGACCTCTAGCCAGAAAAGGTCCCTTCCACTACTACTCTCTGTCTCCTGTTGCCCAGCCAGTTTTCAATCCATCTAGCTACCTGTCCTCGTATCCCATGTGCCTTAACTTTTTCTACCAGCCTACCGTGAGGGACTTTGTCAAATGCCTTACTGAAATCCATATAGATGACATCAATGGCTCGTCCATCGTCAACCGTTTTTGTCACCTCCTCAAAAAATTCTACCAGATTCGTAAGGCAAGACCTCCCCTGAACAAAGCCATGTTGCGTATCCCTAATCAGGTCACAATGCTTCAAATGCTTATACATCCTGTCCCTAAGAGTTTTTTCCAATAATTTTCCTACCACTGATGTCAAACTCACTGGTCTATAATTACCAGGGTTATCCCTACTGCCCTTTTTAAACAGTGGCACCACATTATCTACCCTCCAGTCCTCTGGGACCTCACCTGTGTCCAAAGAAGAGACAAAGATTTGCGTCAGAGGCCCAGCAATTTCATCTTTCACCTCCCTAAGCAGCCTGGGATAAATACCATCAGGCCCTGGAGTTTTATCCGTTTTTATGCTACCTAAAAACCCTAGCACTTCCTCCCTTGTAATGGATATTTCCTTCAAATGATCTATAGCTCCCTCCAAGACATTACACAACACCAAACCCCTCTCCTTCGTGAATACCGACACAAAGTATTTATTCAGGATCTCCCCCATTCCCTCAGACTCGATGCATAGCTCCCCTCCCTTGTCCTTAAGAGGACCAATTTTCCCTCTAACCACTCTCTTGTTCTTAATATAAGAGTAAAATGCCCTTGGATTTTCCTTAATCCTATCAGCCAAAGCCATTTCATGCCCTCTTTTTGCCCTTCTAACTCCCCTTTTAAGCTCCCTTCTACTCTCTCTATATTCCTCCAGCGCACTCTCCGTTCCCAGTTGTTTCGACCTAACATATGCCTCTCTCTTCTTCCTGACCAAGTCTTCAATACCCCCTGTAATCCATGGCTCTCTAATCCTGCCTTTCCCATCCTTCCTCTTTGCTGGCACATGCCTTTCCTGCAACATTATCAGTTTGCCCTTGAAAACCTCCCACTTACCAACCGTGGACTTGCCCGCTAACAACCCCTCCCAATCAGTGTCCTTCAGCTCCCTCCTAATCCGGCTATAGCTCGCCTTCCCCCAATTCAGCACCCTCCCCTTCGGACGGCACTCATCCCTTTCCATTTTTACCCTAAAGTAGATGGACTTGTGGTCACTGTTAGCCACATGTTCGCCTACTGCAACCCCAACCACCTGCCCCGGCTCATTACCCAACACTAAATCCAGTATAGACCCCTCCCTAGTTGGGCTAGTTACGTACTGCTCCAAGGATGTACTAGTTAACATTTCAAAAATAGAACTTCGATTTCCATTTCTTTTGCAATTTCTTCCAAGTATTTTTATTTTTTATTGTTTTTCAATTATTTCTCAAGTGTGTTGATCTTTTTGCTCAGCCAGCAGGATCATATAGAATTACACACTTTACATGCTGACACATAACTATAATGTTGATGCAATGCTAGCAATGGTCATACATGTAAATTTATTGTATTCCCAAAGCCCAAACAAGGTCTTATAATGAAGAGTAGTGTATTCACTAGTTCAGCAACAACTTCATACTTGTACTCTGCCTGTGCTCCTGGGGATAACTCCCTCACTCTTGACACGTGATCTCTTTTGTAGCCATCTCATCATGTCATCACGTGACCACACATTCTACAATAAATAATAACTTCCTTCAAATTTTTTTTATAAGCGCTACGAGTAGGCTTACATTAACACTGCAACTAAATTACTGTGAAAATCCCCTAGTCACCATACTCCTGCACCTGTTTGGATACACTGAGAGAGAATTTAGCATGGCCAATGCATCTAACGAGCCTGCCTTTTGGACTTTGGGGGGAAACTGGAGCACCCGGAGGAAACACATGCAGATACAGGGAGAACTTGCAGATCCTACACAGATCGTGACCAAAGGAATCAAACTCAGGCCCCTGGCGCTGTGAGACAGCAGTACTAACCAGTGTGCCACCATACATGTGCGGAACCATCTTCCATTAATGAATGGACTGTCTGATCATGGGTACCTGTTTGCTTTCAATGAGGACATATAGCAGAAATGGTGATCACTTTTGTAGAGTACTAACAAAGGACTCAGTTGGATGGCTGTTTCGATGGCTAGAGTGTGGTGCAGAATAATGCCAACGTCACTGACCCCAACCAGTAAGGGAACTGAAGCTGTGACGTTGGCATTATTCTGCACCACACTCTAGCCATCTAAACAATCCTTGTGGATTGTCTCATGGAATACAAACATACAAAATCTAAAAGTGATTAGAATCCATATCAAAATAGCAAACAAAAGACACAGGAACAAATGATTAGTTATGCTTGTATCTGCCCTCTCTTCATGTAGCATCCTCAATGTCCAAGTGTTGCCATGGCTTGTGACATGATATCACTGTGGGGCAAGGTGAAGAGATCAGCCCAAGAAAGCTTCAGTTCCCTTATGGTTGGGGTCATTCTTGAGGGCAGATACAAGCATAACTAATCATTTGTTCCTGTGTCTTTTGTTTGCTATTTTGATATGGATTCTAATCACTTTTAGATTTTGTATGTTTGTATTCCATGAGACAATCCACAAGGCCTGGCAAATATGTGGACAATGAACAGAAATTCTGTTAGTTGTCTCTGAGTATCACCACCTCAGAGAAAATATTAGTTGATCATTTTTATTCATGAAGCCTTGAGATGAAGGAAAAGAGTGGCTGAAAATATTAACAGGCTGACTACAGTAAACCAGATTTAACAACCTTCATCCTGACTGCCATAGCAATGGAAGTGGAGAACTGCCATTATCTTATCTCTGCTCAGTTTGCATTATTGCCAGTGGAAGAGTTTGTAATCCTGCTCCTGAGTCGAGATAGGCACCAGTGCATTTTCATTGAACAATGCATTTATTACACTGATAGTGTAGTTTGTTGAGTTATATTATTGCTGAACACACATTGCTCTAGCTACAGGTCATGCTTGGTTTTTTCTTAGTGATTTTAATGGTTTTAATTCAGTCCAGAAGGCTTGTTGTAATAAAATATGAAGCCAGTCAGCAAGAATGATAAATAGGGGCAAAGACATATTTTTTTAAAAAATTTCTCAATCTTCAAAGTTACAAAGTTACAATGCTCAGAATGGACCGGGCAAACCTGAAACCCTTCCTTGCTTGTTCCAAAAACCAAATTAAAATTGAATCCAATTGAAGGTCCTCATAAGGGAGACAGACAAGGTCCAAGTTGACAAGACAAGGCACAGCACACTATCTGATGCTTCATCTTAGCCAGTAGGCCAAGAAGTAAGTGTTGAAAGCTTAGTCTCATATGTTGAAACAAGGTAAGACATAGTTACATCAGTAATGCTCCTGATTATGAAAGATTGTACCATCGGCTGTTAATATATCAGCAATTACACTGTATTACAATTACATTGTTAAGCCAATTGCATTGTTAAAGACAAATGATACGCATTGCCTCATCTGTACATCAGCTGTAACAGAGAACTGGGAGAGCCAGTCACTTGGTTGAGCTGTTTTAAGAATAAACCAGCTTGAAGTAAATGATTAGCTTTAGGCTCATTCTTCCACTCTATACAACTATTGGAAGTGACATGGAGCATCCTTTTTGATAAGCTGATGTACTTCCCAAATCAGCAAGAGTTTACGTTTCTGATGGCATTGTAGTCTGCCCAAAACAGCTCCATACTGGATTTTCTCATTCTGAGGTATTGTAACCACTTCAGTTTACAACAGCCATTTTATAAATGCCAGCATTAACACTGTTTCTAGCAACATGCATGTGTCGTAAATATATTGCAGAGATGTACATCCCTTGTAAAGAAGATTTAACTATAACTTGTGCGGTTGATTTATTTGAAATACTACAACAAGAATGACTGATACTGCATCACAGCTTCAACAACTGGGGAGCCCAGAACATTTGGGCAAAAGATAAGGCTTAGGCATTTTCTACGATCTTCAAACAGAAGTGCTGAATGGATGATTCATCTTGGCCTCCTCCAGGGCTTCCCAGCATCACACATGTCAGTCTTGAACCAATTCAATTCTTTCCTCATGATATCAAGAAAAAGCTGAAGACAAAGGGAGCTACAAAGGCTTTGGGCTCTGACACTATTCCGACAGTTGTGCTGGAGATTTGTGCTCCAGTACTTGCTGCGCCCCTAGTCAAATTGTTCCAGTAAAGCTACAATATTAGCATCTACTCGACAATGTGGAAAATTGCCCACGTATGTCCTGCACACTAAAAAGAGGACAAATCCAGCCCATCCAATTACCGTCCCATCTTAGTCATCAATAATGTGATGGAAGGGGTCCTCACCAGTGTTTTCAAGTGGCTCTTACTTAGCAATAACTTGTCCATTCAGCTTCTGATCTCATTACGATCTTGGTTCAAGCATAGACAAAAGAGATGAACACCAGTGGTGAAGTGTAAATGACTGCTCTTGATATGAAGGCCATGTTTGGCTGAGGCATAAAGGAGCTCCACCAAAGTAGGAGTCAATGGGAATCTGCTGGTTGGAATGAGAAACCTAGCATGATGGAGGTTGACTATGGTGTTGGAGGTCAATCATCTCAGTTCCAGGACATCACTACAGGAGTCCCTCAGGGTAATGTCTTAGGTCCAACCACCTTCAGATGCTTCATTAATGACCTTCCTTCATCATCAGATCAGAATTGGGGAAATTCACTGATGATTGCACAATGCTCAGCACCATTTGTGACTCCTCAGATACTGAAGCACTTCATACCCAGATGCAGCATGACCTAGACAACATCTAGCCTTGGGCTGAAAAGTGGCAAGTAACATTCACGCCACACATGTGCCAGGTAATGACATTTCTAACAAGAGAAAATCAAACCATCGCTCCTTGACATTCAGTGGCATTATAATCACTGAATTCTCCACTATCAACATCCTGGGAGTTAACACTGACTGGATTAGACATACGAAAATTATGGCTACAAGAGCAGTTCAGATGTTATGAGCCCTACAGAGAATAATTCGTCACCTAACTCCCCAAATCAGGATGATGTGTGATGGAATACTCCCCAGTTGCCTGGATGGGTGTAGCTTCAATAACACTCAAGAGACTTGACACCATCCAGGACAAAGCAGGTTGCTTGATTAGCACCACATCCACAAGCATCCACTTCCTCCACCACCAACACACAGTGACAGCTGTGTGTAACATCTACATTGCAGGAACTCACCAAGTTTCCTTCAGCAGCACCTTCCAAACCCAGAACCACTACTATCCAGAAAGACATGGGCAGCAAATACCTGGAAATACCACTAGTTGAAGATTCTCCTTCAAATCACTCACCATCCTGACTTGGAAATATATCGCTGTTCTTTCACTGTTGCTGGGTCAAAATCCTAGAACTTCCTCCCTATCAGCACTGTGGGTGTACCTAGACTACAAACACGGCAGTGGTTCAGGAAGACACTTCATCATTTTCTCAAGGGCAATTAGGTATGGACAATGAATGTTAGCCTAACCAGTGATGCCCACATCCCTTGAATTAATTAAAAAAAACACATTCACAAATTGTAAAGATGCTCATTCACCAGTTTAGAGGAAACAACTTATTTATTTACAGATTAAAACTATAAGAGGCTTGCAATCAGCTCCCGAGATGACTCTGGGTATCGAAGCCTGTTCTTACCAGGGTGATCCCCAACCCTACTCCCTGATTGGGTCCCTGGGTCATGTGACTCTAACTCTGCAGATTAATCCTTAAAGAACAATCACCACATCCCTCCCCCTCCAAGTCCTTTTATACAAATATCAATATTCAATTTACACAGGCCAAGATAATTAAATATTTTAGTACATGAATTTAGTCAATTATGAATTAAGCTCTTCAGGAGATTTCCAAGTCCTTTGGAATGGTCTGGGACACTTTCACAGGATTGCTGTTAGCCAAAACCACGACGACAGACACAGGCAGTTGAATTCTTTCTGTTTCCATGGAGATATTGATTGCACCTGCCACAGAACCAGCTACTTCAGTGATAAAACAATGGGCAAAATTTCTTGAGGGCAAGATACCATCTGATGGCAAAACTGGCAGCTTGGGGCCTCTTTCTTTTCTCAAATGTTTTCTATGTTTTTGGACGATGCTTCTTTCTATATCCATTTGATGAGACAGGGGTCCAGTTTTAGAAACTGATTCCAGGGACCCAACTTGACCAACTACCAAAACTCCTCAAATACACTGAGCCATCCACTGTAAATGACCGTGATAACTGATGTGAATCATGACTTGTCTGCTGCTTGCTTTGGCAGGTCTCTATCCTCCCTGGTAACTTTGGAAACACAAGGTTCGGTCTCATTCTGAGACGATGGTTCACTAATAACTCTGCTGGTAGGACTCCCATTGTTGAATGTGGAGTGGTTCAGTAACCAAGAAGGAAGCATGAGACTGTGGTTTCCTGGGTTACTCCTGGCTGTTTCTTTAGGCCAGACTTGAAAGTTTGTTCAGCTCACTCAACTAGTCCATTGAATAAGGCACAGTTCTAAAGTGCTTTATACCATTGAATGTGGTGAAGCTTTGAAACTAAGCAGTTGCGGATTCTATTCCATTGTCAGAGAATGGCCATTGTCTGGCCATTCATGCCACTGCCACTGACAGCAAAGATGGAGAAATGATGCTCATCCAAATCTCTGTTCATTGCAGCAGGACAGGAGAATCCCGGCTGGGGGTGAGATCAGAAAATCCGCTCAATGACTTCAGGTATTCCGTGCATGGAAAAATATTGGTGCAATCTTTCAATGCGATGTAGGAGACTTCACATCAAGAACATCCAACACGTAGAACGTGCATCAATGATGAGCAGAAACATTGTGTTCATGAATGGACCAACATAATCACTATGGACTGGTACCTATGGTTGCCAAGCCATTCCCAAGAATGCAGTGGGGCCGCAGCAGGCAATCTTTATTGCAGTTGGCACTGTTCACCGTGCTTGACTAGGCTCTCAAGTTGTTATCAATGCCAAACAACCACACATAATCTCTGATGAACGTCTTCATCTTTGAGATGCCTGAATGAGCACAGTATAATTCCATTAGAAGTGACTCTGCCTGGTACAGGAACAACTACTCTAGCTCCCCAGATAATGATGCCATACTGGCAACTCAATCCATCCCTGCAGGTAACAAGTGATTTCATTTCTTCAGTGACTGGCTCATTGGCCCAATCTGTACATATTTTGTGTCTCACTCTGAACAGAAGTGAATCCTGACTGGTCCACTATTGATTTGCTTTGCTAAAACTGGCAACTTGTCTAAAAAAATCAATGCCATGATAGTTTCCTGTGGTACTGGAGCAGCTATAACACTTTCCCGTAAAGGTAGGCGGCTAACTTGTAATCACCTCAAATGCAGGTGGTCTTGTCTGGTTTCAGTACGGGAACAATAGGTGTTGCCCATTCTGAGAACCGAACTGGCTGGATAATACCCAGTTTTTCCCATCACTTTAATTCAGTATCTACTTTCTCTCATAAAGCTTATGGTACTAGACTCACCCTAAGGAA
Organism: Carcharhinus amblyrhynchos; assembly: GCF_965287045.1. Classification (NCBI taxonomy): domain Eukaryota; kingdom Metazoa; phylum Chordata; class Chondrichthyes; order Carcharhiniformes; family Carcharhinidae; genus Carcharhinus; species Carcharhinus amblyrhynchos. The sequence goes on from NC_137335.1 coordinate 43,332,309, forward strand.
CTGAGGAGTCGCATCTGGATCCACATTGATCTTCACTTCAGGTCTTTTATTTTGCCTAATTCATCCTTGAAATGCTCTTGTATTTCTTCATCAGTTCAAGTAGTCCGCCTTCCTGCACTTGGAAAATCTCGGTACCATTTAACTTGATTTCCTTAAGCTAATCATAGCTGAGAAAGCTTGGTCCTTCGCCTATCACTATAATCACTGGGAGTTGGGCAGACTGTTGCCCATAACTTACAGGTACCATTGAGGTACCTTTTTTTTATATCTTCACCAGTATAAGATGTTAACTTGGCCACAGTACTCTTCAAATTCTATGTTTGAACTTCTTCTCTCAAGTACCGATATGTATGCTCACATATTACAGTAGCTGGTGCCTCTAAATCAACTTCCATCTTAAGAGGCATCCCATTTACCTGGAGCATGACAGTAATTGGGGCTATCTTGCCCACTTTTATGTTAAAGAGTGACTGAATATTGAAGTTGTTGGTGCTAGACTCTTCTGCATTGTATACTGGTGACATTATTTATTTGGCTACTCGGTAGATTTGACTTGGCTCCGCATCTATGCCTCTCCCATGACAATGAAACACTTGGTTTCCTTATACCTGTAAGATTCTGGGCAGTGATTACCTCCATATCAGTAATACTCTGCTTAAAACGTTGCAAATTGATTGCCTTTTCTAAATCTTCTTGTTTTGTGGCTGAACTCGTTTCCCACCGCACGGCTACTTCATTGGTTTTTGATGCCATTGTTGACTGCAGGTTCCCACCCTAACTGGTGAATGGCACCATTTTGCATACAGTCTTGTACGTTCTTTTCAGTTCTTTCCACTGCCCTTGCTCATTTAAAATTTATATCAATCTCTGTAAGTAATCTCCCTTGAGTCATTTCATTGTTCACCTTGTAGACTAATTTATCCCACAACATATCATTCAAGGGAGCTCCAATATTGCAATATTCAGATATCTATTTCATCTGGGGCTCCTCCGCACCCACCTCTTTGAATTAAGCTTGAATCTCTGAAATATGACTAACGGTTTAGGTGGGAATGTGATTTCACCAATTCCATAAGCTCACTGAATGATTTGGAGTTGGGTGCAATTGGTGCAGTGAGACTGCAGACCAAATTATAAGTTTGGCTTCCACATGCACTCAGAAGAATTGCTTGTGCTTCACCTCCTCCCCAGTTTTGTTGCTTGGAAGTAATACCCACTGCGCTGTATGTATTGTATCCAGTCCTCTATGGAGGAATCAAATGGATCTATTTGTCCAAAGAGGGGCATCTTGCTAAGTACTCTTTTCTAAACTCAACTCAACTTTAATGTAAATCTGAAATTTGTAATCTGAGAATTTGTCACCAAATGTAAAGATGCTCATTCACTAGTTTAGGGAAAACACAACCTGTTTATTTATAGGTTAAAACTTTATGGAGGCTTGTAGTCTCTTGGCTGTAATCAATTCCTGAGATGACCCTGAGTACAGACGTCTGTGCTTACTAAGGTGATACCTCCCCACCCTGCCCCACGATTGGTTCCCTGGGTCATGTGACTCTTACTATAGAACCATAGAATTCCTATATTTCAGAAGGAGGCCATTCAGTCCATCAAGATTACACTGGCTCTCTGAAAGAGCACCTTATCCAAGTCCACTTCCCTGCCCGATCCCCATAACACCACGCATTTACCATGGCTAATCCACATAACCTGCACATCTTTGGCCCTACTCTGCAGAATGATGCTGAAAGGGGAAATCACTACACAAATATAATGCCCTCAGTTTACATTCATACACACTTATATATATATATGTATGTATGTGTATATGGTGACATTCTGAAACTGTGAAGTGCTAGCTATGAATAAATGATCAGCTTTTACCCCATGAGTAATGAAATATTCCCTGAAATCCTTTGTAGGACTTTAACTATAGATGAGTCAAAACAGAATACAGACTTTGTTTTTATATAAATGAGGCCTTTGGAAGTGATTAGATTGTGTGCTTTCTATCTAGACTTCACTTCTAAAATGCTATTAGAATTCCCTTTCTGAAACACTGACAGCAAATTAGTCAGTGACTAGGCAATACAATACCTACTATGGAAAAGAACTGTAAGTCTGACAGTCTGACATGAAACGTATTTCAAACATGCTCAGTTTTATTTCCAGCTTACTATTTTCTGCCTTGCGCAGCAGAAATGTTTTTCCCTTCCCCTTTTTTTAACCAATGTTCCCCTTTCCCTTACTAAATCTCAGGATGTGGGCAATACTGGCAAGGTCAGCATTTGTTACTCATCCTTAGTTACCTATGAGAAGGTGATGTTGGGCCTTCATTCTGAACCTTTGCAGCGTGTGGAGGAGATGCTTCTGTAAGACTGTTAATTCGGGAGTAACAGAATCTTGACACAGCAGCGATGGCGGGACTGTGATACCCGAGGGAGGATGTTGTGTGGTTTGGGAGGAAACCTGAAGCTAATGGCATCCACGTGTGCCAATTGCCTCTGGTTGATCCAAGTGGAGGCTGCAGGTTTGGGTGGCATTACTGAAGAAACCTTAGTAAGTTGTTGCATTGCTTCCTCTAGATAGTGGAAGCGACACAGTTGCTGGAGGGAGTGGATAATGCGCCAAACAATTAGACTACTTTGTTCTGAATGGAGGTGGGCTTCTCTGAGCATTTGTTGCAGCTGTATGAATGCAGGGAAGTGGAGAGGCATGGTAGTATAATGGCTATGTTCCTGGACTGTGTTCCAGAGACCTGGACTAATAATCCAGCAACTACAACAGTTGGGGAATTTAAATTTCATTGATCAAATAAATCGGGAATTAAGGAATTATCATTAGGGCGGCGCAGTGGTTAATACTGCTGCCTCACAGGCTGCCTCAAGCTCAGCTACGATCCTGGGGATACACCTAAATGTAATGGGGGGGGGGTCAGGAAGATTAAAAAACTGTTGGCACTTAATGGACACAGGCAAATATAGGCAACAGTATAGATGGGCCACCATTTCGTTTTGACTGTTTGACAATAAATTTTACTTCATTCACCCAAAGAACTTCCACCCTGTCTGTTAATGCCACCAAGCTTGGTGGAACCATTGTGCTCACCTGGTGCCTCACCCCTGTGTGAGAATGCCAGTGCTATGCCCCTCCCACCCTCTGGCCAGCTCCCACTAAGGTTGGGCACTCCCTCAGCTGCAATATGGACGGGAACCCAGGATGGAGGATACAGGCCTTCACCAGCCTTCACAACACCTTCAAAAGGACCACTGGGAACTTGTGAACATTAAGATGGTAAAGCCACTACTTTACAACACATCTGAAATAGCCAATGTATTTAAATGTGTCATAAAAAGCATCTTTATAATTGAATACAGTGCTAATGGCCTCATTTGCCCAATATTGGCTACTTCCAATGACAAACATTTTGTGTGGGTTGGAGTTAGTGTTTGGCTGTCATGGGGTAGAAAATTCTCATCACTAAAGCTGCAACTATACCCAGTAAGGTAAGAAAAGCAATCTATTTAACTGGAAAGACTGCATAACTCTATGGTACAGAGGATCTGAGTTTCCTGGTACATGAATCACAGAAAATTAGTAAGCAGCTGAATAGGAAGGCGAGTAGAATGTTGATGGTTATTGATAGGAGAATGGGATATAAAAATAGGGAAATGTTGTAGCAAGTGTATGGGACCTTAGCAAGACTGCATTTGGAGTACTGTGTACAGTTTTGGTCACCTTACCTAAGAAAGCATACAACTGCATTAAAAGCAGTTCAAAGAAAGTTCACTTGGCTGATTTCTGCGACGAATGGGATTATCTTGTGGGGAAAGGTTGTGCAGATTTGACCTTCACCCATTAGAGTTTAGATGAATGAGAGGTGATCTTATTGAAACAGACAAGATCCTGCGAGGACTTGACAGGATGAATGCGGATAGGACGTTTCCCCTTGTGGGAGAGACTGGAACCCTCTTTAAAAATTAGCAGTCTCCCATTTAAGACTGAGATGAGGAGAATTTTCTTTCTCTCAGAGGATTGCTAGTTGATGGAAATCTTGGGAAAGATTTAGCTATGTTTTGATACCATTCCTTCTACATTGAAAGACACACTATCACATTATGGACTGGGATATTTGTTTGTCATATTACATGACTAAGGGCTTTATTTTGCCACTTTGATTCTGAGTGCTGGGTGGATTTGAAACTGGGAGTGTTTCGGATCTGATTTTTAGATCCACTCTCAGGTGCCCCCATATGCACTATGCCTGAAAAAAATACCAGCAATTCTGAATTGTGCTGCACAAGCCTGTGAGCGGGGCTTAACGTGCCCATAACCCTGCAGCTCCTATCAGTGCCTCCAACTGCGCATGTGCAGAAATAAAATGATAGAATGCTGCTCCCCTGCTACATCCCTCCTGGGCTGGGTAATGCCTTCCCTTGGCTCCCACAGACATTGCCCCACCCCCACAATATTAATGACCCTCTTCCCCGCTGTGATTTTAGGCACAGTGGCAGCAGTGCCCCTTCCCCCCCCGCTCCCCAATCTCAGGCAGAGTGGCAGTGAAACCTCCTTCCCCGCCAGTGATTTCAGGCAGAGTGGCAGCAGACCCTCCCCACTTCCTCCCTTCCCCATCAACCTCAGACAGAGTGGCAGCAGAATCCCTGCCCCCTCACTCATATTAGGCAGAGAGATCCACTCTCCATCCCATAGATATCAGACAGAGTGATCCCCCTCACCCTCCCCGCGGACCCCCCCTCCCCCCCCGCACAAGGCCCCGATCTCCTCTGAAATCCAATAGCTGTGTGACACCTCCCTCTCCCTCCCCATCCCCAATCATTGAGGCACTCATCCACCACCAGCCAACCCCCTCTCACCCTCCCCTCTCCAGCAGCACGCCTGCAAGTGCTCACTTGCCAATCCCTCAATGCTGACAAGCAAACTGCATGGAACTTGCTGGAATGCCCTCCCAAACTGTCTGCAGCTGATTAGCCCTAATGAGAGGCAGCTCCATTAAAACTCAGGAATGGACAGGGAGGCAGGTAATGCAGAGAGTAAAATGAGCTCATGACCACCTCCCCAATATTCTGAGAGCAACCGCAGGAGGCTGTTGGATGCAGCAGAGGTGAGTTGGGGCACCTTCTTCCTCCCAGGAGATCAAGGGGCTCTGATGGAAATGTGGCCTGAAAGGAAGTTGCCACCTTGACCAGTGCCAGGACACTGGCCCCCTGAAGCTGTGCTGGGAAAAAACTCAAGGACCTCATCTGTGCAGCAAGGGTGAGTGCTGAACTCTATTTTGCATCTTCCCCCAGATCCTCCCATCCCCAGCGTCCTGCATGCTTCCAGCTCCTGACACACAAGCAGCTCCTTCCTATCTTCCCCAAGAGCCCCACTGTGCTTGCCCTTTAAGGGCCACTACCTGATGCACTGCAGGAGTCACTCCTCCATTTCTTTCTTGATTCCATCTCTTTCTACAGGAGAAGGCTGACCGTAACAACCTGTGACCATAATGCCACAGAAGATGAAGACCTCTGGGTCCTCACCCCCTTTGAGGAGTGGGTGCTGGAGCTCTCCGGAGAAGGAGAGATACAGGCTGTCAGCGACAGCATGGTCAGGCTGCTGTCCAGATGTGAACACCTGCCATTCCTCCACTCACCTTGAGACAATTTCCTGGGCACGAGGGGCAAGGTTTAAAGGAGATGTATGAGGCATGTTTATTTGCATGGAGAGGGTGGCGGTGGAACTCTGTCGGGAGATGTCACAGAAGTAGATACAGTTGTAACCTTTAAGGGGCATTGTTACAGCTATGTGAATGGGATGGGAATAGAGGCATATGGTCCCTGGAAGGGGAGGGGCAAACCAGATAGGTAGCCTGGTCACTACAGGTTTAGAGGGCTGAAGGGCCTGCTCCTGTGGTATAATTTTTTTTTTGGGTGCTTTGTTCTATGTTCAATGGAGAAATATGAATCATATGTTTAGCATCCTGGATTCCTCTCTCTCTTTTGCACTTAACCTCGTGTCTGCAAGGACAGGTCTGGATGGCCCAGGGTCTTCTGGACTCTAGACCCATACTGTAGCTCTCTCCCATCCTGGTCCAGACAGCTTGGATGAGTCCTTGGAGGATATGGATGAAGGGACCTCCAAGGGTGGTGCGGTTTTGGCATCAGCTTCCACCTCACAACTCACCATCCCAGATACTGATATGTTGGTGGGTCCAGTTAGTGGTGAGACTTCTGGGTCACTCTCTGGTGAGCAGGACACATCTGATCATGTACTTTGGGTAGAGGAGAGAATGTCTGAGGCCTCTGGCATCCAGGGACCTGCTGGAGGTGAGGACTCAGCTGGCCCCAGGCTACATGGTGGGCCTCTGCTGCTTCCTCAGCTGCTGGAGATGCAGCATCAGAGCCAGAGAATGCAGGAGGAATGGCCACACTGGGAGAAGTCCCAAAGTTTTCAGATGGACCAACTATTACCTGTCTTACGTGTTTCCCAGGCCAACACTGTAAGGGTGGCGTTTGCAGTGGAAAGCATGGGGCAGGGCATCCTCACCATGAGTGGCAGGCTCCAAGTGATGGCCAAGTCACAGCAGGCCACAGCTGAGGGACTGACCAGGATTCTCGAGGTTCTGCGGCCTATGGCTGAGAAGAGCTTGCAGGAGACCCAGCAGGACAGCGCTGAGACACAGCGAAATATGGCAGCAACCCTTGAGAATGTGGCCCAGTCGCAGAGGTCTTGGCTGAGGGCTTGCAGGGCATAGCTCAGTCTCAGAGGGCATGCTGTGGCCATTGAGAGGTGGCTCCTGACTCAAGTGGCCATTGCAGAATGCACAACTGCCATGGACAGGACACGTGTGGTTCTCCAGGACTGGCAGTGCCAGGGTATGCCAGAGTTTCTGGAGCTCACTGTAGAAGTCGTTCCCTTGGAGTGACCCAGGGGCCCATAGGAACCCCAAGGGAGGAGGAAGGGCTCGAGCCCATGTCGGGGCCTTCCAGCCAGAAGATTGCGGCTGTGGCTATGGCTAGACCTTCTGCCTCCCCCCTTCCTAAGTCCACCTTTCTGACATTGTATCTCAGGGGCAGCCAGATAAAGAGAGTCATGGAAACATCCCAGGCAACTGGAAGCAGGCCAGGGCCCTCAAGGTCTAGGACCTCCAGAGGACACCTGTCACACCCATCACAGGCCATGGGTGAGGTAGACAGCTTGCCCCCTTCACCTCCGATATACATTCTAGGGAGTTACTGAAATGTAGTGGTAGGCCACATAAGGTTAGGAAGTTGTAGTTGCACTGAGATGCATGGGTGAAGGGCTGGACTAATTAGAAAGATATTTAAGAACCTAAACAATTTCTGTTCACAAGTTTAGATGTTAGAATATGTGATTTAAACATCTTTATTGCAATTACTCCTCTACTCTTGCAAATGGTAAGTCCAGGGCCTCCTGTGCCCGCATTTCTTCCTTCAGCTCCAGCAGCAACCAAAAGAACAGCAAGACCAATTGGTTGCATTGCAAAAGCCGTCTTGTCACTCTGAAGGGGATGGGGTGGAGATGGAGAGGAACACATGTAGAAGTTAAGGAACACTGCCCCTAGCACTTCAACAGTCACTGCCCATACTCCCCAATTCCCCCAGCCACATACTCCCCACAATCACAGCCCCCCCAAATCCCCCAGCCACATTCTCCCCACAGCCACATGCTCCCCACAATCACAGTTCCCCCAGCCACATGCTCCCCACAATCACAGTTCCCCCAGCCACATGCTCCCCACAATCACAGTTCCCCCAGCCACATGCTCTCCACAATCACAGTTCCCCCAGCCACATGCTCTCCACAATCACAGTTCCCCCAGCCACATGCTCTCCACAATCACAGTTCCCCCAGCCACATGCTCCCCACAATCACAGTTCCCCCAGCCACATGCTCCCCACAATCACAGTTCCCCCAGCCACATGCTCCCCACAATCACAGTTCCCCCAGCCACATGCTCCCCACAATCACAGTTCCCCCAGCCACATGCTCCCCACAATCACAGTTCCCCCAGCCACATGCTCCCCACAATCTCAGCCCCCCCCCCAGTTCCCCCAGACACATGCTCCCCACGGCTCCTTGCAAAGTTGAGAGACTGCAGCAGTGCAATTTGCAAGGGCTTTGTGCACACCCTTCAGCTGGAAATGAGCTGTGTGCACTTGGACGCAGTGGCACCGCAAGACCCAGGTCAGTGCTGCAATCGGACATTGGAGTTCCTGCAGAGAAACAGCCCCCCACACTCTCTCTCAGCTGCCATCAACCCAAGACAGAAAATGGCCACAACAAAAGGGCACCTGTGAGCAGCAGAGAGCCGTTGGATGCTATGCATTTACTTTCTCACTAACCCTTACTGATGCAGCACTCAAATTGGACTTTTATGGAGCATGTCTGTTTCGTGCTGATGTTGGATGGGTGAACGCGGTGGTAAAGGGGGAAGTGTCGGTAAAGTTGGGCGGGCAGCCCATTAATTCAATTTAAATGGATGCAAAGGCATTTAAATGGCTGTTATACCTGTTTCAGGTGCAGTCCTGATCGTGTTCCCTTTTGGGCCTTGGTAAAGAGGGAACGGGCATGGAGGCAGGTCCGGATCGGGCTATTCACCTTACACCTGACTTTACCAAGTTTACACGCCTGAAAGAGGGCGCAGCTTGATGGTAAGATTGGGCCCTAAATTTCAGATGAAGCAATTTATCCTGACAAAATAGGCCTTGTGTGACTTGGCACTTAGATAGTGATGCTAATCATTGATCACAGTGAAATACAATAGAAATCATGGCAAAATAAGCATAGTTATTATCACAAAATGATAAAGATATTTATGGATTCTGACATATGCCAGGAGTGCCTAGCATGCTGACTTCCACACCACTACAACTCCTGATTTAATAGATAGAAAATGATAGGCTGAGGATGTGCTATTTTCTGATAAGTACTTAGAGAAGCAGAATATTTTTCCTTGAGTGTTAGTTGTAGCAAGTAAATAGTACAGTGCAATTTTTATCTGGTTTTACATTGCAGGTATTTGTCCTTATTACAATTCAATTTCACACCATCTCTGCTTAACACCATTCAGAGTTGGAGTAAAAACAGAACATGTTGGGAAAGCTGTGTTTGCATTGATATTACTCTTCACGCTGCCCCTCCACTTGGCCACAGGACCGGCCTGGGGTGGGAAGTTAGTTTGGATCATAGTGTCAGCTGGGCAACATTAGTTCAGCCCCTGTTACACATCTCTCTTGATTTTCAGTTCCATTTCAAGGGAAATGAAAATCAGGGTAGTGGTTGGGGGAGGGGGAAGCGGGGAGAATATCTTTGGTTTATGCTGCAGTCCACAGTCAAAATGACTCCCTCTGTTTCCTGCTGGGCTCAGAGTAAACTCTGCTTCTCTCTCCACAAATACTGCCAGGCCTGTTGAGATTTTCCAGCACTACTTGTTTTTATTGGCTGCCGATCAAGTGCTTGCATTTTTATTTAATTTTATCCAACACCCGTCATAGAAGCTGCCGACGGTTTCTCACTTCTCATTAGTGAGCTCTGAAAGGCTGGGCCTGGACACTCTCCAGAGTTGGTTCATGAAGCTAATCCCACAAAATTAGCTGGGGTCATGCACATGACAGTCTAACAATGACTTTCTGACTAATGCTTAGTGGGAGGTCTAATTATAAATTCTGTTGGGAAATTGACCTCAAACTGTCTCAATGATAGAACAGTGTTAATTCTGGCTGCAATACCACAAATGTTCAGATTGGTTTTCAGTTCTTTCATATGATTTATGCATTGAATCAATAAATTAAACCACTGATCCCATTTGGCTAAATTACTTAATATTACACTTCAAATTCATATTTCAGATGGAAGATGAAATTAATTAGATATTTCTTGGTTTGACGTGCAATAATATGACGACGGAAAGCAACCTAAACACAGGTGGCATGGTGGTTAGCACCGCTGTCTTTCAATGCCAGGGTCCCAGGTTTGATTCCTGGCTTGGATCACTGTCTGTGCAGTCTGCATGTTCTCCCCATGTCTGTGTGGGTTTCCACCTGGGTGCTCTAACTTCCTCCCACAGTCCGAAAAACATACTGGTTACGTGTGTTGGCCATGCTAAATTCTCCCTCAGTGTAACCGAACAGGTGCCAGAGTGTGGCGAGTGGGGGATTTTCATAGTAACTTCACTGCAGCGTTAACGTAAGCCTACTTGTGAGACTAAAGTAACTTTTTAAGGCACTGATCCCACTTGGCAAAGTTATTGAACATTATGGATTAAATTCATAGTTCAAATAAACATTAAACCAAGAAATACCTGACTAATTTTATGTACAATAATATGACAAGGGAAGGCAACATTCTGAAGTAAACATAGAATCATACAGTTGTAGAATACAAAACGTGGCCATCTGCCTCTGTGCCAGCTCCTTGAAAGAACGAGTCAGTTAGTCCCACCCTTCCTCCACAGCCCTGTAACTGTTATATCCAATTCCCTTTTGAAATGTTCTACTGACACTGCGTCCACCATTCTTGCAGGCTGTGAATTCCACCTGAAAGCAGCTCTGTGCAAATAAAACACCTTCTCACCTCCCCTCTGGATCTTTTGCCAATTATCACAAATTGGTATCTTCTGGTTACTGATCCATCCTGCCAGCAGAGACAGTTTCTGTCCCTGTTTATCAAAATCTCGCATGATTTGAAACACCTCCATTAAATCTCTTCATAACCTTCTCTGCCTGATGTGGAACAACATTACCTTCATAATGGTTCACAGCTGTTCAAACACTAGAGTGTTCTCTAAAATGAACAGAATGAAAGATCCTCATTTCAATTTCAAGGCAGAGTGCCTGACAAATCAGTGGATGGAAGTAGATGCTGGGATTATTTTCAAGTGTCAAAAGCAGTTTTTTTTTTAATCAACAGAGCTGTCACTCCATTTAATCAATGTACAAAAGATGACAAAAGTTAACTTAATTTTGCAGGACGTATCCCTATGATGAATTACTGCATTAAAACATGTCTACATTACAAGAGTGCACCAAGTAGTGGCAGCTGAAGGTGTGAAAACACTTTACTTTAACCTTTCCGAATGTTTCAGGAACCTGAGTGGGCTTTCCATTTTCTTCATAAGCTTTCACCCCATGGAGGGGGGGGTGCTGATTCTCCCAGAAAAATTCAAAGTGCTGAATTCACATGTAAACAGGAGTAAATCCCGCTGATTCAGAATGAATCTCCCACACACTGAGCACTGCAAAGTACTCTAGCGTGACTCACTCTGGAAATCAGAGTGGAACCTATTCCTACTAGACAGGTTGGCAGTGTTGTGCCCAGTGAGCCACTGCATGTGCCAGTTTGTCAGCAGAGATTGATGCGTGCGCAGTGGCCCTGCACTGCCGCCCTCCCAATTGCTTCATTCCTAAGCAAATTAAATTTCAATATTTAAATCAGTTCTGTGCCAGACTCCAAAAATCTTTGCCTCGAAGATGTGCAGAGGTCCGTGCACCCAGCAGGGACCCATCCAACTGGCCCCTGTTGATGTCTCCCAGCCCGTTGAGCTGCTAGAGCAACACAGTGGATGGGGCGAATTGCCACTCTCCCACAGTGTGCTTTCAATAAATTGGCTTCCATAATGCCACACCACCACATGAAAATTGTTGTTGGAGGAAATCCAATTTTTTTAAATGAAGAATCAGACCCCAGTGGGCGCGTTTTACAAGCTAGGCATTCCTAATCCATACAAAGGTTAAAGGGACATTGTGCAGGGATGGGAAAGCACAATGTGTTTTTGGGCTGAAGTCTCTGGAGAGATACCCGAACCCACCTCTTTCAGGGTCAGAGGCAAAACTGCTACCAACTTGTGGTATTTTTAAAGGCTAGGCTTGTAGACCATGAAGGTGAAAATAAACAAGAGCTTTACTGGAAAGGTATTTACTCTCTAGGATGTTAATGTAGACTGCCCATCTGCCTGCACAAATGGCCAATGATGTCATCAATGCGTCATGTGATCAGATTCTTAAAATGACCTTGTTCCAACTGGGAACAGACATGGACACACAATGCTGCCCCCCCCCCCCCCCCCGCCTTTATGTTAGGAGTTCTGCAATGAAACACAATATAACATTAACGATCCAACTCTATAATATGAATAATTAATAAACACAACGGTCACTAGGTTAGATCTTTTGGAGGAAGTTGGTTCTTGGTATCTGTGAACATCACAGGCCTGATTCTCCTTTCATGAAATGCAGGTTTTTTACTGGGCGGTTTGGAGATGCATGTGTTGACCATTTCACAGGATTTGCGTATCCGTTCCTGACACATGCATGTCTCCCACCGTTGGAGAGCAGGAGCAGTGAAGGCCACGCTGGAAACAGTGGGAAGATTTTAATCTGTTTTTAATGTCATTTAACTGTCATTGTTGGACCTGGGGCTGAATTCTCCAGTCCCGATAGCATTTCCCACCCCGCCAGGAGTATTTCACTCTGGCAGGGTTTAGATTAGCTTTTCATGTTCGGAGAACTAGCAGAAGACCGTATTGGGACGATTGGGGCCCCCTAGGGGTCGTGCGGTGGGGGTGGTGCCCTTTGGGCATCCTGGCAGTGCCAGCCTGTGCCCTGGCTGTGCCAAAGGGGCAAAGTGCCCATGCCCAAAAGGCACCTTGGTACTACCCACCAGTTTGGGACAGTGCCAAAGGGGCAGGGCCTATTGGGGGTGGGCTTAGTAGCAATCGGTGGGGGTGGGGGAGGTCCCGCTGCCACTCTGCATTGGGATTTTTCAGGCTGGAGGGAGGCCAGCAATCAGGGCAGGCTGGGCGTTGGAGGTGGTTTGGTGTGGGGTTGGGTCTGTCTCCTGTGGAGGGGTCTGCCGGGGTGGGGGGGTAGAAGGGAACACCACTGCTGGAGGCAGGGCTGGAGATCGGGGCACTCTGGGAAGGTCGGGGCTGGCCTGGGAATGCTTGTCAGGGTCATGACTGGGCCATGGGGGGGACTGGAGGGGCAGCACCGTGGGCGTCCTGGGCTGGCCAGCAAATGGAAGGTGAGAGATTGGGGCCATTGTGCATGTGCAGAGGCCTGGAACTGTCAGACTCCAGCATGAGTAGGCACCACCCCTGAACTTCTAATGATATTCACGATTGTGACCTGTACACTGAACAGTGTGTGGGAGATTTAAGTTGGAACTCCCACTGAAACAACAATTGTGACTTACACCATTTTTCCCACCAATTCAGCGAATTTTTTTGGGAGAATTGGGTCCCAGGTGTCTGCTTTTTTGCATTGACTGCAATCTGTGGGGTTTTTTGGTTTTGTTTGAACATTGTCCATATTTGTATTAGCCAAAGTCAATGTAGTTTTTGAGGTCTTTTCAGTGGTGAAGTGTCCTCAGCTGAGATTCTGCCTTCCACAGTTGTTTCTAGTATTGTCAGGTTCTCAGGAATGTCCATATCTTCACTTTGCAGTTTGTTGTGGACTCTTGGTTGACTCTGTCTCTGGCAGATTAATTCTAGTTTATCAGTGCGTCTTCTCCACACTACATTGTCCCCAGTCTGAACAGCTCAGCACACTGGTCCTGTCTGAACTAACACGATGGCAGGTATCCACTTCTCACTGTTGGTATAGTTCCTTGCCAATACTTCCTGGCCTTTCTGAAGAACATGGAGTTTAGCCTTCTTCCCACATCGCAAAACCTGACTTTGCAGTTTCCTCTCAACAATTTCCCTTGTCTTAGTTGGCTTCAGTAAATCAAACACAATGCGTAACTGATGTTTTACTGTGAGTAATGCCAAAGAACTTTGGTTTGTTGAATGTGTTGTATTCCTGTATGATATCAGGAATTGGCTTAGTCATTTAGACAATGGTCCCTGCTCACAAGTTACCTTCAATGAATGTTTCATTATCTGAACAAACCTTTCAGCTCACCCATATGGGGCAGGATGGTAAGGAACAGATCAGATGTGTTGGATTCTATTTTCCTTTAGATAATTTCTGAATTCTTGTGAAATGAATTGTGGTCCATTATCGCGAACAAATTGTTCAGGGCAACCAAATCTTGCAAAAATCTCAGAGGACATAGTCTTCATAATGGCAACTTCAAACAATCTACCATGATGAAGAACATTAGTTCTTCGAATGGTCTGGCATAATCTACATGAACTCTTTGTCATGGTCCTTCTGACCATTCCCATGGGTGTAATGGTACTAGTGGAGATAGGTTTTGAACTCCTGCACAAACCAAACACATACCTACCTTCTCCTCAATTTTGCAATTGAGTCCTGGTCAGCAAAGAATAGCTTCTGGCTATCTCCTTCATCCTTATTATCCCATAATGTCCTTCATGAAGTTGGTTTAGGACACATTTCCTTGGAAATGGTGGAATGATGTCCCTCATTCCCCAGAGGAGAAAACAGGCCTGTACGGATAGTTTGAGTCTTCGAGTAACATATGGCTTCAACTCTGGGTTTCTTCGCACCATGAAGTCCATAACTTCTGACAGAAGTGGATTTCTGTACGTCTTAACTTGTTCTGTGGTTAATAGCAGTGGTATTGACTTCTTTGAAATAGAAATTACTATCACTGAGTATTCACTGACAACTTGTTAAGTAAAGATAACCTAGAGAGCCCCATGGAGATTTTATTGATGATATTTTATCATCTGTGTGCGCTGGCAGCAGCAATGCCCATCTTTGTATCCAGTTCACTAATAGAGATGGGATAGTGGTGAGCAGCATGTATATTGTTGTCAGTGGTCAATAAATGTTAGTAAAGTAAATTTCCTTCCATATAGGTATTGGTAAAAACATTTGGTCCTGAAAATGATGCCTAGAACTTCTTTGTCTACCTGTGTTTTGCTCATTTCTGCTTTGAGGATCTTGATGCAAATGCTGTTGGCTTTTCTTCACCATTGGGCATTATGTGAGAAACCACTGCTCCCACCTCATCAGGTGATGCATCACAAACCAGTGGCAAGGCTAACTTTGGATCAAAGTGTGCCAGTACTTCTGACTTTAATAATACTGCCTTAGCTCATATGAAGGTCTGCGTGCACTTATCCACTTATTTCCACTTCCTATTTTGATACAATGAGCTGTGTAAAGACCTGAGAATAGTTGCTAGATTAGGGATAAACTTTTCATAATACTTTAATGAGCCCCAAAACAATTAAAGTTGACTTACACATCAATAATCCGCCCCAGGTATTCAATGGACAATTTAAAGAATTCACATTTATCCTTCAATACTTGTAATCTGTAGTCTATTAGCCTCTGGAATGTAGCAGCTAAATTTTGAAAATCCTCTCTTCACTCTTTCCAGTAACTAAGATATCACATTGGACTCCTTTTAGTCTGCTTAGAATTGAATCCATGGCATGTTGGAACAATGCAAGTGCGGACGTGATGACCAATAGAAGTCTTTTATATCTGAATAGCCCCTTATATGTCACGAGTGTCAAGTGTGAATCCAGATCCATATTTATGTGAAGATAAGCTTGACTAAGATCAATCTTACTGAAATGCTGTCCTTCAGCCAACCCAGCAAATGAATCATCAATTAAAGACAGACAGTACAGCCTTCATATAGTATAGGATTCATAATGACCTGAAAATCACCAAATATGTGTATCAAACCATCTTTCTTCACAGGTACTACTGGCGTGGCCCAATGACTAACATTATCTGACTGTCATTTTCTGACTGAGATTCTGGTCCTTTTTTGTGCCCTCTTAGAATCCCGTGGACCCTTTTACTTCGTTTTCCATTTGATAAACTTGATTCTTGCTTTTTATAAGTCTTGTTTGGAACTTGTTTCTTTCTCGAACATGCACATTTGATGTGCCCTTTTTTAACCCCATTTTTCCTGCATTCTACATCTTTGCACCAGCAGTCAATTGCTTTGTGCCTGATTTGAGGACCCCCCACCATCTTGACCACCTCTCTAATTCTGCCTTGACCTTAGGCCTGATGATGCACAACACTGACCTAGTCTTTAAGCATCACGCTTGGCTTTCATCTTTAGCTTGATTGAGGTCTTTTTCATGCTTGTCAGCTCTCAATTAAAGACAATGACATGTTTCTTTAAAATCTTCAGTAAACCTGCTTCAGATTCTGACTTGGAATTCACTTTGGCCCAGTTTAGTTTGATTCTCCCCAGCCAGGCTCCCCTCCACAGGGGCTGGATAGTTACCCTTAATGATATGCAGGGACAAGTCTGTGTCTGTCCACTTAGCTGCACATTTACATTGATACAGCCTCTCAACAGAACAATTTCTCCAGTATAGGTTTTAGTATTACCTTTGAGGGTTTTAAGGCCATGTGTTATAGTTTCTCTTGGTAAACAGTTTCTGGTACCAACGAAAAGCTGCTCCAATATTTATCTCCATTTTCACTCCTTATCTGCCCAGTAAAGGAATGATCCTGTATTGGTTTGTTGCATTCACAATGGCCAGTACATTCAATGACAGTTCATCTTCTGACTGTGATTCTGGTCCTTTTTTTGTGTGCTCTTTTAGAATCCCGTGGACCCTTTTACTTCTATTTCATTTTCCATTTGATAAACTTGATTCTTGCTTTTTATAAGTCTTGTTTGGAACTTGTTTCTTTCTCGAACATGCACATTTGATGTGCTCCATTTTATCCCATTTTTCCTGCATTTTACATCTTTGCACCAGCTTTGTGCAAAAATCAGGCACAATGGTGGCAATTTCAAACCTGTGTCTGTTGTTCAGGTTCATAAGAACATAAGAACATAAGAAATAGGAGCAGGAGTAGGCCATCTAGCCCTTCGAGCCTGCCCCGCCATTCAATAAGATCATGGCTGATCTGTTGTGGCTCAGTTCCACTTTCCCGCCCTCTCCCCATAACCCTTAATCCCCTCTCTTATCAAGAACCCATCAACCCGCTTCTTAAAAATATTTAGCGAGGCAGCCTCCACCACTTCAACGGGCAGAGAATTCCAGAGATTCACCACCCTTTGAGTGAAGAAGTTCCTCCTCAACTCCGTTCTAAACCGCCTCCCCTTTATCTTGAGGCTGTGCCCCCTAGTCCTACTGTCTTTTTTGAGCGGGAAGAGTCTCTCCACCTCTATCCTATCCATCCCATTCATCATCTTATACGTCTCAATGAGATCTCCCCTCATTCTTCTAAACTCTAACGAGTACAAGCCTAGTTTATTCAGCCTCTCCTCATAGCTCAATCCCCTCAACTCCGGTATCAGCCTAGTAAACCTCCTCTGCACTCCCTCCAGGGCCAAAATATCCTTGCGCAGGTGCGGTGCCCAAAACTGCACACAGTACTCCAGCTGCGGCCTCACCAATGCCCTATACAGCTGCAGCAAGACCTCCCTACTTTTATATTCAATCCCCCTCGCTATGAAGGCCAGCATCCCATTCGCCTTCCTGACCATCTGCTGCACCTGCAAGCTGGGTTTTTGCGACTCATGCACAAGGACCCCAAGGTCCCTCTGCACTGTCGCCTGCTGCAGTTTTTCGCCACGTAAGTAATAGCCAATTCCTTATGGACTCTAGTGCTCAAGTTTATTTTTTGGGCTTCCTTAGCTGCTAATTCCATAGGGATTGCAACTTTTGAACCCTCTTTTAAGCCTAATTTGCTTTCAGTTAACAATCTATTTTTAGAAAGCTTTGCTTTACAATCCACACACTAGTCTGTTTCGAATGGTGTCATTGTAGGCATCTCCAAATCCACAATATTAAGCTAACCTCTATAAAGCTGCTGCAAATTGTGTGAACGTTTCACCTTCATGTTGGTTACGTATATGGAACTTGAACCTCACGGCAATGACCAAAGGTTCAGGTGTGAAGTGGCCCTGCAATATCTCTACAATCTCATTATAGGTTTTTGATCCTGGTTTTTCTGTCTGCACCAGGCTTCACAGGATGTTGAATGTTGCCTGAGCCCCTCATGATGTTCAGGAAAATTGGGACAACTTTGTTCACTGCAATTTTGAACAAAGTATTTGAATGCTTTAGTGTATGAGCTCCACTGCTCAGTGTTTTCATTATATGGTCCTATGGTGCCACAAACTCTCCATTTTTACAATGTGTCACAAATGTTTTAGCGCCACCCCACTTCTCTTTCTTTCAAACAAGGTAAATTCAGCTCAGACTGTTTCCTTCTGAGCTTTGCAACACCCTCAGCTCTAAATCACTGTTACAGGGTTTTTTTGTTCACAATGTTCCAGATCTTTCTGGACAGAGTACATAGTGATGCTGGTGATTTTATTTTTGATGTTGTTTTCTCCAAAACCTTCATTTAACTTTTGGTTCCTGCTACCGATTTTTGGCATCCCTCTGTTGCCAGCTTTGGTGTAGCAATACTTCTAGCATAATCCTTTTTGGATGTCTGCAGCACGGATCGATGATTTTTCTATGTTGTTTCATTTCTCCGAGACTCTGCCAATGTGGTTCCGACTTCCCCATCTCCAGTTTGCTCTGTGGCACTTTTAAAGGGTAGGCTTTCAGATCACATAGATGCAAACAAACAAGTGCTTTAATTGGAAAAGTGTCTACCCTACAGGGTGTTAGGATAAACTGTCTGTTTGCCTGCACAAAATGCGATTGGGTTCTTGAAGTGACCTTGTTCCAATGAGGAACAAACATGTATACACAACACAACTGAGCTACAGGTGAAAATTAAATTCCACAAGCAGTTAGCAACTGAGATACCTCATAACTTGTACATTTCCAGACTTCCAACAAGGCGCACTGACTTTATGAAGTTATCAGTAGCTGCCCTCATTACAGCAGTATTGCTGTAAGGTAAATTAAATGGTGCATTGTTTTCAAAGACAATGAAACCCACCTGGACCACTTGCAGTTGAACCACTTATTCTGTCTGCCACTTGGCTGAGCAGCCCCAATTACCACTACAGCCAGGAGATGCTTCTGGATATTGATTTTCCTGTGTGTGAATCTTATCTCCCATCTAATGGGAAAAGCCTGCCTGCCAGATAACTAAATACCTTGGGGAACTATTTGAAAAAAGGGCAGGAAATTAAAAGTTTATTTAGTAGGCTTATGTTAACACTGCAATGAAGTTACTTGAAATTCCCCTAGTCGCCACTCTCAGGTACACTGAGGGAGAATTTAGCATGGCCAATGCACCTAACCAATACATCCTTCGGACTGTGGGACAAAACTGGAGCACCTGGAGGAAACCCACACAGATATGGTGAGAATGTGTAGACTCTACACAGATAGTGACCCAAGACAGGAATCGAACCCAGATCCTCGGCACTGAGATAGCAGTGCTAACCACTGTGCCACCGTGCTGTCCTGGTTAGCATTTCCTTAACAGCCATAGCATAACAGATAGATTAACCCATTATTCACTTCATTGCACTTTGTGGTATTTTTGGGTTGAAAAACCACCATGTTTGCCTACATAACAGTAATTGTTTCCTGTGAATTATTTTGTGTTGTACATGTTGGGCAGGCTTAGCTGTTGGATTTGGATCTGATATTTGTCTTTCAATGAGTGCTAACTCAACCTACCCAAGAAGAGCAGTAGGGACACGGTAGCATGAGCAGATATATCTATAACTTCATAGACTCAGAGAAAAGCAACCAGGTTTTCTACTTGAGCTTTATACAATGGCTCATCCTGGAACATATGTGTGAATGTTGCATTAGGCAACAATCAAAATTTGCTGTGATGCCCGATGATAAACTGGTTTCCAATTGTCTGCCTATACATAATGAGTAGTCACTTCTCTGAGATTCTAGAGGGCACCTGGTGCATAGAGAGTATGCCCAGAATAAATCAGTACCTTTGGGAGTGGAAGTGACAAAAAAAATTGCAATCATCATGGTAAAGGTTCTAACATTTCACACATCTTAAAATTATCTTTGTCCTCCAATTCTAACATTTAGAATCTATCAGGGTCATTGCCAGCAAACTGACTGGAACTGAACAAGCCATTATATCATCCCATTTTAATGATTCAGAATTCCAGCATTTGAAATTTTATGTTCCACTAATAATTCATGGTTTTGTAACTAATTTCATTTTAATCTAATTGCTGTGGTCTGAACTTCATTCGAGTCTATGATGTACATAGCAGGAAGCAGCAAATAGAAACTTGCCCTTTACATTCTAGACAGGGTGGAGGGCTCTGGGTGGACTTACCACCCCCTCTGTTAAGGAGTTTACTGGGGAGTTTTCTGGCTTTTCTCAGATTTGTATCTTTTAAATGCTGAGAAGTCTTAGTGTAACTAATGCCAGTTAAGACCTGGTCTGAGTCCCTTGGGAGCTTTCTCAAGGCTCTATCTTTATCAGAGGAGGATGATTACCATCCCTAGTCAGAATGGCTCCAGCATAAGGCAGAATTTTTAAAATAATGTTTTCTTTGATTCTCTGATTTTCAATAGTGGTTGACTTATGCTGAAGAGAATGCTTCTGAGGCACCCTTTCAAGCACTGGCAGCCTACCATGCCAGCAAAGAATTTAGTTGGGTTCTTTGGCCTTGAGTGAGTTTTTAATTCATTCACGGGACATGGGAGTTGCTGGCTGGCCAGCATTTATTGCCCATCCCTATTTGCCCTTGGAGGGCAGTTGAGAGTCAACCACATTGCTGTGGCTCTGGAGTCATGTGTAGGCCAGACCAGGTAAAGAGGGCAGAATTCCTTAAAGGACATTAATGAGCAAGATGGGTTTTTTCCGACAGTCGGCAATGGTTTCACAGTCATCAGTAGATTCTTAATTCCAGATTTTTAAAATCAAATTCAAATTCTACGAAATGCTGTGGCGTGATTCAAACCCAGGTCCCCAGAACATTTGCTGAGTTTCTGGATTAATAGTTTAGCGATAATACCACTTAATCATCACCTTCCCTCTGTGTACGATACTTCCACTCTGCCAATATAACTTGTGTAAGAAGTTTCTCAGCACCATGTTAAAATTCAACAGGCTTATTTGGTAGCGAAAGCCACTAGCTTTTGGAGGGCTGCTCCTTCGTCAAGTAAGCGGGAGTTCTGACGAAGAAGCAGTGATCCGAAAGCTAGCGGCTTTTGCTATCAAATAAACTTGTTGGACTTTAACCTGGCGTTGTGAGACTTCCTACTGTGTTTAACTCAGTCCAACGCCGGCAGTTCCACATCATGAATATAAGTTATGACAGAGGGGCAGATCTTCATGAATTTCCAGACTACTGTTTCTTTTGTCATATTTGAAAATCATTTCTTCCTCTGCCCTTTGCTCGGTGTCTGTAGATGAACCATAGAATCCTAACAGTACAGAAAGAGGCAATTCAACCCATTGAGTCTGCACCAACTCCCTGAAAGAGCATCCAACCCAGGCCCTCCCCTTCAACATTCCCATAATGCCACACGTCTACCATGGCTAATCCACCTGACCAACTCATCTTTGGACACTAAGGGGTAATTTATTACAGCCAATCAATCTAACCTACATATCTTTGGAGTACGGGAGGAAACTGGAGCACCCGAAGGAAACCCACGCAGGCACGAGGAGATTGTGCAAACTCCACATATGCATTTACCCAAGGGCTGCAATTAAACCCGAGTCCCTGGCATTGAGGCAGCATGCTAACCACTGTGCCACCAATGCTTCATCCTGAGCTGTTTTCTTCTCAGTTTGCTATTGTCTTCCAGTCTTGAAAGTACAGTGAGGAGGCAGGTCCTAAGGCTGCCTCATCCAGATCGGGAATCAAACCTGTATTGTTGGCATTATTCTGAACCTCGTGCTGGCCAACTGAGCTAATCAGTCTCCAATGTTAAACATACCAGCAAACTAACTAAGACAGCTGTCGCAAGCACAGTCCATCGCAGAACTATTTAAAATGAGGTCCCTTTTAATCATTTAATTTTTCCGATTGCATTTGTTTTTTGCAGTAGTCAACTGTGGATGATGCTAAATGTCCACTTCACACTAGACTGAATTCCAATTAAGTTTCAGCTTATCAATAATTACGTCAAGCAATAAAATTTGTACATGAGGTAATTAGAGTAACAATGTTTCCTTACATTCTATTTGTAGTTATACATCACCTGCTTGAATGATTATGGATCTTTAATTATTGGATGATAAATACTAAGGCTTGTCAGCGTCATACTAATTGCTCCAACCCTCAGTGTCTTCTTAATCATCGCTTCATCCAAAGGTGAGCCAGAAGCTCGCCGGCCTGAGTTCTCCTCACGAGCTCTGTGGTTTCCTGAAGATTTCAGGATTGCTCCTGACAAATGTGAGAATCCAATAATCAGTAACACAGAGCGTGGAGGATGATTCATGAGTTGGAAGGAAGATTTAATTTGACTTCTGCTCTCTCTTCCATTCAGGACCATGGCTTTGATATTTGGAAGGTTAGGGGACTCATTAGGTTGAGTGGCATGTTTAGTGGCGGCTCCTGGTTGTCTTTTGAGCAACAATATGATATCCTGAGATATTCCTTATTCGGATATTTACAACTCAGACTTTATTCTTAACCAGACATCTCTGCATCTTGATGCTAATGTCTCCCCGGTAAGAAAACTGATATCTATGGAACCAAAACAGTGGGAATGATCTTTCTGGGGGGTGATTCTCCCATGCTGCTGTGCTTTTCTTTTAACGCAGCAGCTGGGAGAATTGCACAGGGGGTGATGTGCAGGGTTCGCATGAATATTCGAGCCCCGCCAGCATCCCCCAGGGCTGGATTTCTAGCTGCTCCATGCTGGAAATTGGCAGGGAGGTGGGGCTAGTATTTAAATCATGTTTTAAATATCATTTTAAATACAATTAGCTGGCTTGCGACTGAATTCCTGGAGCCTGCTATCCTCCCACCTCAACAGTGTTTCTCCCCAGCGGGGTTTAGAGTAGCTCCCCACTTTCAGGGTGCCCCCCAGTTGGAGTGAAGGGGGGGAGCAATCAGGGCTCACCAGGGGATCGAGTGGCAGGCAGGTGATGCCCCTGTGCCAAACTGTGTCCCCTGGCACTCCCCAAGTGGCAAAGTGCCCATGCCCAGGAGGCATCTTGGCACTGCCCACTGAGCATGGGGCAGTGTCAAAGGAGTGGTGCACATGGGGATGGGGCCTGGGGGCGATCACTGGGGTGGGGGAGGAGTCCCGCTGCCACTCTGAATTGGGACTGATGCGGGCAGGAGGCCAGTGATTGGGACAGGCTGGGGGTGAGGTCTGCTGGGGTGGCGAGGGCGCTTGCCGGGGGGTGTGGCATTGGCATCGTGGGGGGGAAGTGGAAGTCTGGGATGAGGGGATTGTGGCTGGTCCAGGAATTGTTGGGAGGCTGCGATCGAGCTATGGGAGTGTGGGGGACAGCACTGTGGGGGTCCTGGGCTGACTAGCAATCAAGCTGGCCAGCAGATGAGAGATTGACACTTTGGGGCCACTGCACATGCACAGAAACCAGCTGGTTTCAACCTCCTCAGTGGGAATAGGCCCCGCTCCCTGAAATCTGATATTCACAGTGGTGGCCTCACCAGTACACAGAGTGAGGGACACTCTAGTCAGAACTCCCACTGAAAAAAACCAGTGTGAATTACTCCAGTCTTCCCACAAATTCAATACTTATGCTGGTATTCTCCTATCCTGCCTGCCATTGGAATTTTACCCAATGGGTTGCGGAGAATGTGAAG
The DNA here is from genome assembly GCF_965287045.1 of Carcharhinus amblyrhynchos. Taxonomy (NCBI): domain Eukaryota; kingdom Metazoa; phylum Chordata; class Chondrichthyes; order Carcharhiniformes; family Carcharhinidae; genus Carcharhinus; species Carcharhinus amblyrhynchos. The sequence goes on from NC_137335.1 coordinate 43,355,913, forward strand.
TGCCATTGACGGTCGAGCAGGAATTTCCGGCTTTTAGACCAGCATGGCCAATGAATTTTACTCTTTTTGGGAGAATTCCAGCCCAGAATTTGGTTCTGGCAAGAAAAATGGAATGGATCCCATTGACGGCTCTGACCTAGTTTCTGACTGAATCTTGAGTCTGATTAGCCAGAGTTCTATGGACATGGGAATCACATTGTGCTCGTGGTCCTTTCCCCACCCCCCGCAGAATGGCTGAACATAATCATGCCAATCACTGGGGAGCTCCAGTTTCTGATATTGCCAAGGTTTCTCTCTCTTCTCCAGTTTTGTGATCATTATAACATCAGAATCATGTGATGTTAACCCTTTATGCTGCCTCTCCCAAAGATTTTATCCTGATCATTTTTAGATCCTCCTACAAAGATGCCTTTCAAACCAATTTCAAAAGATATTAGCAGCCTGCTAGTATAATTTAGAATAGAATAAACCTGCTAACAAGTTAAACCATGAGATAAAATTGTGTTAGACCCAAACCAGAATTGTAAGCTATCTCATCTAATGGTTCCTAATAGTCTCTGCATTAATAAGAAAAATACCCAATTCTGTGGATATTAATTGAAACTTGATTTAGGTGAGTTAATAAGGCACAAGTACTCATGTAGTAACAATACTGGGTTGAAGTTTCAGTTGATAGATTGAAACCGGTTTTCCACAACTCGTTTCATTGGAATGCCTGAGCAATGGCTCCCGACCTTAATGCAAAGGCACTTTCAAGAAAGTACAAGAAGAAAGTGAGTGAAAAGATTGGTGATGGTCCACCTCATAGTGGGAAAAAGTCATGCAGATAAATGACACAGTCCTGTCAATCAGAGATGGAGAAACTGAAAACCAAGGGATATCAAATCCTCACATTACTTCCTTTGTACTTCAGGATGAATAGTATTGAGCCTCCATTGTCTCATGGCATCTGACCCACACATTCCCCCCTCACCTACAAAATAACATGAATCTTGACAGGATGAGTGGTGTCTGCTGTCAGTATCATACCTTGTTGAGGTGTTCTCCACTGTGTACTGCTTGAAGGCTTGAATTGAAAGACGCTTTGGCATTCTTGGGGTTTGGAGTTCCAAAGGATTAACCTTTGTCTCCAGGCTGTGCAACTAGATTGAGCTCTGGCTATTAAACTGGCCTCAAAGATTCGTCAGTTACTCACTCTTGCGGCAACATTTATCATGATGAGACACAGCCACATCCTGAGAGGTGTGCAAGTTTCAAGCAAATCCCTAATCCCTCATTCTTCTACGTCTTCAATGCTTTTCAGTTAAACAACCGTGCGTGAGAGCAATTAATGCCCCCTCACTGCTGTACCTGATGGTCAGAGTTTGCAGTGAAGTGAATTTAAATTTCCTTTCCAGTAATCCTCTCTGGCCTCTCCTTTAACTTTGATTTTCTTATTCTCCTTACCACTGAACCCTCCCCCTCACTATTTAGTTTAAAGCCCTACCTACAGCCCTAGTTATATGATTTGCCAGAATTCTGGTCCCAACACAATTCAGATGAAGACTGTCCAATCAAAACTCATGGTCCCTTCTTCCCCAGTGTCCCATGAATTCAAATCCATTCCTCCCACACCAATCTTTGAGCCATGCATTCACCTTTTTAATCTTATTGATCCTGTGCCAATTAGCTTGTGGCTCTGGTAGTAACCCAGAGATTATTACCTTTTTGGTTCTGCTTTTTAATTTAGCTCCTATCTGTTCATATTCCCTTAGCAGAACCTTTGTTCCTGTTCTACCTATATCATTGGTACTTACTTGGACCACAATAGCTGGGTCTTTACCCTCCTACTCCAAGATCCTCTGAAGCCTAGATGAGATATCCTGAACCTGAGCACCAGGCAGGCAACCCAACCTTCAGATTCTTGATCCTGGTTACAGAGAAAAGTATCAATGCCCCTAAATATACTATCCCCAATTACAACTACCTTTCTTTTTTCTCCCTCCACTTGAATGGCTCCCTGTACCATGGCACCATGGTTAGTTTGCTCATCCTCCCTGCAGCACCTGTTCCTGTCCACACAGGGAACAAGAACCTCAAACTTGTTGGACAAGTTCATGGACTGAGGCTCCTGCAATCCTACCTCCTGTCCCCGAACAAGGTATTTAATTTAATGCCTCCTGGAACGGTGTTCAGGTATCTCTCCCCCTCCCTGATGTGTTGCAGTACCCCGAAGCTCAGAATCCAGCACTGAGCTGGAGTTCCTCAAACAACCAACACTTACTACAGACATGCTCAAAGGGAACGACAGTGGGTTCCACCAGTTCCCACATCATGCATGAACAACACACCACCTGATCCTCCATCTCTACTTTATTTAATTAGTTTTTAATTTGGGTTTTAAATTTCTTTTACTTAAATTTAAAAAAAAATTATATACCCCTTATTACCTCAGTCTCAATGCAATGTCTAACCAGTAATTTAAATGTGTTTCCAAATTTGGTACAGCTCCCTGTTAGCCAATCAAATCACAGCTCCCGTGATGTCATTTTTAAGTTTTTGGTCTGAAATCACTTCAGTTTCAGCCAATCAGCACTCTCCACTTACTGACCAATCAGCACTCTTGTAGCCTCTGCTGCCTGTTTCTCCTAACTCCATTTTCACCCAAAAGCAGTCAGGTAGCACTCACCATGCCAGATAATACTTTCCCCCTGGCCACCACAGATATTGCCCCATTCCCACAACATTACTGACCCCTTTTATTCCCCATCCCCCTCAACCAGACCGATTTGCGGGCCCCTTCCCCCCCCGCGCTGATCACAGGCAGAGTGGCAGCGGACCCACTCCCCCGCCCCCACCCCCAACTGATCTCAAGCAGAGTGCCGTCGGACCCTTGGCACTTACCTTCTCACTAACTGAACGCCTGAATCGGGCTTCCATGGAGCATGTCTGTTTTGCATTGATTTTGGATGGGCGAACAAGGTGATAAAGCGGGAAGTGTTGGTAATATTGGGTGTGCAGCCCATTAAGTCAAGTTAAATGCATGCAAATGAATTTAAATAGCCATCATGCCCATTTCGGGCGTGGTTCTAATCGCAGCCACTTTTAGGCTTTGGTAAAGGGGGAACTGGAACGGAGGTGGGCGTGGATCGCACTACTTGTCTCATGCCTGGCTTTACCAAGTTTTCATGCCCAAAACCGGGTGCAACGCGATGGTAAAATTGGGTCCTAAGTCTCTGTCTTGTTCGACCTACAGATCGCACTACAGCACCATCTTGTGCTATGGATGGTGAATGTCTTCTTTAACCCAATGTCTGAGCGAGATCATTGATGGCAGCACTCACATCCTGGTGACGACCATTCGAAAAACTTGAAACTTTTCAGAAACTTTTATATTGAGAAGGATTATCTGAAAAATATTTGCCAGAGGGAATTGCCATAGCAGCTGTAAAGACTGGGCCTTTATTGATAGCAGATAAGCTGAACTGTAAACACTTCCATGAAGTGCTGCTGAAACTTGAATTCATTTCACTGGCAATTTTCCCAAACTCTTGGAAATCTGCGCTGGAAGCATGAAATTCAAATCCCTGTGAAAACCATTTAAAACTCTCCTCATTAACATGTCCTAATGACTGTCCGGCCTCTGGCGAAAGCTGACTCACAGGCGGCCAAGCTCCTCTCCAACAAATTGGGAAATAGGTGTGCTGGAGGTGGGATGCATTTGTACTCAGTTTTGATTTTTTAATTCCTGCAATACTTGAACCCATCTGCCTTTGGGGGTTAAAATCCCTCCCAACGAGTCTCATAAATGTATATGCCCAGTTGCATTTTAAGCCTCTTCTAAAAGAGATTAAATATACAGTCACTATAACTAATCTGTGCTCTCCTCCCACCAGTTTGTTGGAAGATTTGAGAAATATGCTTGATGATCCCATCTCCCCATGTTCCTTCACTTAAAAGCATAAAATACCCTCCGGTATTTGCCTTATTTAATCACTGCATTCCAGTTTGGACGCCTCATCGTGTTCAAAGGTCAGTGGCAAGAGGGCCTGAAGGTTTCATTCGTAAAAGGTGTGATGTTTCCCAGTGTGTTTCCAAGCAAAAACCTAGGAGCAACAGCCAGGTTTTGGATGGGACTGTGGTGACTGTCCCTTTAAGGATCCATCTGCAGAATAAGGGTCATATGACCTAGAAAACCAATAGGGGCTGGGGGGGCGTGGTTTAACAGGGCAGGGGAATCATTCTACTGAGGTCAGGGCCGAAAACCTACCACCTCGTCCGATTCCGGGGCGGGCGAGGTTCCCAGAACGTAAACCTCCGTTGGCCTCGGGCAGGGTTTTACAATCTCACCTGAGTGAGGCCGTAAAATCCCACCCCAGGTTTCTGTTCCAGAACTTTCTTGGGATCTGGCTGCAGCCATGAGGCTGTAAGCCTCTATGTAGCCTTTACCTGTGAATGAATGTGTTGTCGTTTTTCCCTTAACTGGTGGACAGGAATTATTACAAGGACATTTTCTCTGCCTCTGTGTCACAGCAGGAGTGCACCAGGATCCCTCTCCCTGTTGCCTATCGCCACCTCACCCAGCTAAAGCTGCCAGGCTTTCTACATGTTTCCAGCTTCCAACGTGGGAAAATGTGTCTGGGAAGAAACTCCGAAGTGGCCATTAATTGACCACTTAAAGGCCTCAGTTGGCTTACAGATGGTTGGGTCACCTGCTGCACATATGATTGTTGGGAGGGGATGGTGCAGATTCCAGGAATGGTGCCCATGGCATTGTGCCCAGTTTTACAACATGCCACCCATGGCCTGCTTGCCAACCTGTCTCCAGGGATGTGTAAAGTGCAGGTTTCTGGCCCCAGTCAGATGTGACTCCCAAGCACCTGTCTGGGGAGCCACTTTCCAGCATACAACTGAATCCAGGGCCTAAACTTCAATCAGTGTCAGGAGCTTTGCCACAGAAACACCCCTTACCCCAACTCCATTTGAAAACCTATACTTGTAATTGTGAAGATCTACTTTAGTAAATTCCAGTTGGACAGTTTACAAATAATCGTGCCAAAACAGTACTTGTCACCAACAGATACCAATAACTGAATTTTCAACCTTACTGCCATGGCTTTTTCCATTGAGGCTTGGGGAGAAAAGAACTAGAGGACTTGGGTTAAGGGTGAAAGGGAAAAAGTTTAAAGGGGATATTGTGGGGCGGGGGGGGAGTGGTTCTTCACACAGAGTGGTGGGAGTGTGGAATGAGCTGCCAGATAAAGTGGTGAATGCGGGCTCACTTTTAACATTAAAGAAAAACTTGGACAGGTACATGGATGAGAGGGGTGTGGAGGGATATGGTCCTGGTTCAGGTCTGTGGGACTAGGCAGAAAAGTGGTTCAGTATAGCCAAGATGGGCCAAAAGGCCTGTTTCTGTGCTGTCGTGTTCTATGGGAACAGAGGCCAACAGGACTGGAAAATTATGGGATGGTTAGTTTGGCAACTTCATGACCTTACCACCAATGTGGCATTTTTGGCTGACAGAGTCTGTGCCTGGGAAGATCACCCATTTGATTTGATTTATTATTGTCATATGTATTAACATACAGTGAAAAGTATTGTTTCTTGTGCATTATACAGACAAACATACCGTTCAGAAAGAAGGAAACGAGAGAGTGCAGAATGTAGTGTTACAGTCATAGGTAGAGAAAGATCAACTTAATACAAGGTAAATCCATTCAAAATTCTGACAGCAGGAGGGAAGAAGCTGTTCTTGAGTTGGTTGATATGTGACCTCAGACTTATGTATCTTTTTTCTGAAGGAAGAAGATGGAAGAGAGAATGCCCAGGGTGTGTGGGGTCCTTAATTATGCTGGCTGCTTTGCCAAGGCAGTGGGAAGTGTAAACAAAGTCAATGGATGGGAGGCTGGTTTGCGTGATGGATTGGGCTACATTCACAACCTTTTGTCATTCATTGTGATCTTGGGCAGAGCAGGAGCCATACCAAACTGTGATATAACCAGAAAGAATGCCTTCTATGGTGCATTTGTAAAAGTTGGTGAGAGTCATAGCTGACAGGCCAAATTTCCCTAATCTTCTGAGAAAGTAGAGGCATTGGTGGGCTTTCTTAACTATAGTGTCGGCATGGGGAGACCAGGACAGGTTGCTGGTGATCTGGACACTGAAAAACTTGAAGCTCTTGATCCTTTCTACTTCATCTCCATTGATGTAAACAGGAGCATATTCTCCACTACAGTTCCTGAAGTCAATAACAATCTCATTTGTTTTGTTGACATTGAGGAAGAGATTATTGTCACTGCACCAGATCTCCAGCTTCTCTATTTCATTTGTGTACTCTGTCTCATCATTGTTTGAGATCCGACCCACTACAGTGGTGTTGTCAACAAACTTGAAAATCGAATTGGAAGGGAATTTGGCCACACAGTCAGAGGTTAATAAGTGTAGTAGGGGGCTGAGAACACAGCCTTGTGGGTCACTGATTATTGAGAATGATCGTGAAGAAGGTGTTGTTGCCTATCCTTACTGATTGTACCCCATCCAGGTCAGTTGCTTTCCGTGGGTTGACCTTCAAGAAAGCTGCTCTGGCATCTGCAATGGTGACCCCAAATACAGGTTCATCCAGGGCTCCCAGGGAGGAGGGCATGCTCTCGCTGACCTCTTGCTCAAAACGGGCTTAGAATGCATTGAGCTCATCAGGGAGGGGTGCGTTGGAGCTGGCGATTTTACATGTCCTCATCTTGGAGTCTGTTATATCTTGCCATAGTCAGCAGGGGTGGTTGTTGCTAGCCTGGTACTCTAGCTTGGTCCAGTTTTGGCATCTTTGATGGATCCTCTTAGGTCGTATCAGACTTTCTTGTGCAGGTCAGTGTCAGCTGACTTGTAATGTCTCAGACCTGGACTTCAGCAAGCAGTGGATATCCCTGTTCATCCATGGTTTCCGATTGGGGAACACATGGATTTGCTTCTTTGGCACACAGTTTTCTACACACTTACTAATGAAGTCAGTTACCGTCATGGCATGCTTGTTCAGGCTGGTCGTAGAGTTTTTAAATACTGACCAGTCCACTGACTCCAAGCAGCCCTGTAAGTGATCATCTGATTCCTCAGACCAACATTGCGCAACACTCTTTGATGTATTCTCCTGCCTCAGGAGGCAGGCAGGTAATTAAACTTGTTGAACAGGAATTATAGACACTGACTGGGATTTTCCAATCAGCCTCCAGTTTCCCAGTACCAAGGTGTGGGGATTGGCAGACAGAACAATTGCCTGGACAGGGGTTGCCAACAGCAGTCTGGAGTGTCCATGCTCCTGACAGGTATACAGGCACTTCCTGCCAGCCTGGGTGCAGACACAGCTAAAGGCTACCTTGTAGAGAATGGCTATCTCACCACCTTGCACCCATGCCATTACAGTGCTGACCTGGCTATTTCTTGTGTTTTTAATTAAAGTTCCTAAGTGGGCACCTTCCTATTGAGGCACCCTTCCAGTTTCTATCTGGTACTGTAGCCAGGCCTCCATTGAAGTGGCAAGGCCTCTGATTGGCTCTCTATCTTTGACAAGCTGCCTGCTGCCCTTGACATAGAAAATAGAAGCAGGAGTAGGCCATTCGGCCCTTCCAGCTTGCTCCACTATTCATTACAATTATGGCTGATCATCCAACGTAATAGCCTGATCCTGCCTTCCCCCCTTATCTCTTGATGCCCTTCACCCCAAAGGTTAGATCTAAGTCCTTGAAAACATACAATCCCTGAAATTTTGATCCTGTTCATGCTGGTGGGATCTTACAGTCTCGCTGATGACACACCCCGCCGCAGATTTTCCGCAGTGCCCCATTGATAATGGCAGGACCGTAAAGTCCCACTGGCAGCTTCCCACTGCTATGAAATGCAGCATGGAGTCGCAGAAAAGTCCTGCCCAACATTTGGCCTCAACTGCTCTCTGTGGTAGCAAATTCCACAGGCTCACCAGCCTTTGGGTGAAGAAATCGCTCCTCATCTCAGTCCTAAAAGCTTTACCCTTGGGCTATGAGTTCTGGTTCTGGACACTGCATCGGTAACATCCTTCCTGCATCTGTCCTATCTGGTCCTGTTAGAATTTTATAGATTTCTATGAGATTCCTCCCTCATTCTTCTGAACCCAGCAAATTATATCCTAACCAACTCGCTCTTCCTTCATATGTCAGTCCTGCTATCCCCAGGATCAGTCTAGTAAACCTTCTCTGCATTCCTTCTACAGCAAGAACATCCTTCCCAGATAAAGAGACCAAAACTGTCCTTGTGCCAATTCAGAACTCAGTCATGTAATAATTTTTGAGTTTAATCCATATCCCATCAGAGGTGGATTTGGGGCCCAGAAAACATCCCTGACTCCTGTTTCCCACCTCCATGGGGAATACTAAGCCCCATATGAACTGTTTTATTTATTAGTGTCACAAGTCGGCTTACATTGACACTGCAGTGAAGTTACTGTGAAAATCCCCTTGTTGCCACACTCTGGCACCTGTTTGGGAGAATTTAGCATGGCCAATTCACCTTACCAGAACTGTGGCCACTCCTCTACATTCATAAGATAATTAATCTAAACTGGTGAATTCACTCTTTATGATTTTAATGCCTTTTACATGACAGTTCACAATGCCAGTGTGTTTATTTTGAACTCCAAGGCTGATGAAAAATAAATGAGGTATGATTTTCCATATGCGCCTGTCTAATTGTTCAGTGCCCTTGCTCTTGAAGGTAGAGAGTCCCAATTCACAAAGCACTTCCATAATGGTTTAGTAATAACTTGTAGTGGATTTTAGGAAATCAGGCAGAAAACATTTTCTTTTTGTGTGCATAAACCCAAGCTGATCATCTCCTGCTGTTGACTTCTGTCAGAGAGGACTGTGGTAAAGACTTCTGAAAAGGTTTATAACTAATGGAATTTCACACATCAGAACAGTTTACGCGCTGGTCTCTCATGGATGCCTGTAGTTCAGTAACTGCACAGAAGTGCAAGGATTGTATGTCAGAATGAATTAAATGATAATGGACATGCCTCCGTATTCAACTGAAGGGCTGTGTGATCGAAAGACAGGCTGACCATAGGACAAATCTGTGAGTCAAGCTCAGCTTCCGATTATCAAATTCTGTTTCTGAAACACCATCAGCTCACGGGTTTTACATGTTAATCCTACTTTGTTTCAGTATTTCAAGTTTGTTTCTTTATCCTGATGAAAAAGTACAATGCACCCTTGTTCTGTAGTGCTTGTGTTAGGAGCGTATGCTGGAGTCAGTGGATTGTGCTGTCAGTCAGTGTGTAACACTGACTTGAAACTGTCTTCTGTGTCGCAGGTTCAAGCTAATGGCATCTCTTAACTTCACACAACTGAACATGTTTTCAGGAACAGGAAGAAGCCTCAATGGTGTTGAAAAATAATCACTAACAACTTGCAGGTTAGTTGCAATTTAACCTGTGTTTAAGTCTGTGGAAGCGAGTGATGATTGGAAGAAGTGGTTGCAGTTGGTGAAATCTGCAGAGTGAGGTTGCACGTGGAGATGGTGGGGTTGGGCAGGAGTTTTCCCCTCCCGCCTGCCATGGCAATTGTAGTGGGCAGAAGGCGGACCATGTGCAGGTCCATTGACCTTAGGCAAGTTTTGGGGTGAGTGCGATTGGAAAATCCCACCCCTTGCGACTGTAAGGGATTTGGGAATACCACTTTCTCCCAGTCTGCTCTCATTCTGATTCCCTTTGGGCTGTGACAGGAGAGGGAGATAGATTGGAGGCAAAAAGGAAGAGGGCAAGTTGCTGAAGAGGGGGAGAAGGCTCCCAGCAGGAGGCTTTGTCTATTGGGAGAATAGATTCCCTAATGCAGGGATCGGTGTTGGGTCCATTGTTGTTTGTCGTCTATATCAGTGATCTGGATGATAATGTGGTAAATTGGATCAGCAAATTTGTTGATGATACAAAGATTGGAGTGTAGTGGACAGTGAGGATGGTTTTCAAAGCTTGCAGAGAGACTTGGACCAACTAGAAAAATGGGCTGAAAAATGGCAAATAGAATTTAACGCAGACAAGTGTGAGGTATTGCACTTTGGAAGGACAAACCAAAGTAGAACGTACAGGGTAAATGGTAGGACTCTGAAAAGTGCAGTTGAACAGAGGGATCTGGGAACACAGGTACAGAATTCCCTAAAAGTAACGTCATAGGTGGATAGGGTCATAAAGAGTGCTTTTGGTACATTGGCCTTTATAAATTGGAGTATTGAGTATAAAAGTTGGAGTGTTATGGTAAGGTTATATAAGGCATTGATGAGGCCAAATTTCGAGTATTGTGTACAGTTTTGGTCACCTAGTTACAGGAAGAATGTAAATAAGGTTGAAAGAGTGCAGAGAAGGTTCACAAGGATGTTGCCGCGACTTGAGAAGCTGAGTTACAGAGAGAGATTGAACAGGTTAGCACTTCATTCCCTGAAGCGTAGAAGAATGAGGGGAGGTTTGATAGAGGTGTATAAGATTTTGATGGGTAAAGATAGAGTGAATGCAAGCAGGCTTTTTCCACTGAGGCTAGGGGAGAAGAAAACCAGAGGACATGGGTTAAGGGTAAAAGGAGAAAAGTTTAAAGGGAATATTAGGGGGGCCTTCTTCATGCAGAGTGTGGTGGGAGTGTGGAATGAACTGCCGGATAAAGTGGTAAATGCGGGGTCACTTTTAACATTTAAGAAAAACTTGGACGGGTTCATGGACGAGAGGGGTATGGAGGGATATGGTTCAAAGGCAGGTCAGTGGGACTAGGCAAAAAGTGACTCAGCACAGACAAGAAGGGCCAAAAGGCCTGTTTCTGAGCTGTAATTTTCTATGGTTCTGTGGTTCCACACCTAAGCCAGGAACACTGTGCATTATCTGTGCTTTATAAAAAAGGTTTCTAACACTACTTGCAGTCAGATCTGCCATCTCAGTGCAAGGCAATATTGGCACTGCCAGTGGCAGTGAAGGTGATGGTGTCTCCTTGAATTTTTTTGCATTGGGATTCTTTCAGGCTGGACCAGGTCACTTGTAGGGCAGAATTTTCCCAACAAATTTCTAAGTGTCGTTAGAGCGAGAGAACAGGAGTTTTCCATGCCGGTCTTTTTGTCATGCTCCGCATTGCAATCTTTTGATACGGAGTGTAATGAAAGAGCCTCTGTGCGATTCACATCCTGATGGAGGCTGCAAGTGGGTTACTTGCCCAAAGTGACTGTAGTTGTAAACACTAATGATGCGCTCCGTCAGCGATGCCAGGAAGATGGCATCGTGTAGAGCAGCTCTATGGAGGGGGATCTGGGCTGGCTGCTGGAGGAGAGGAGGGCCATTCTCTTCTCCTGGGACGGTTGACAGTCCAGGTGTCAGGCCGGCAATGCAGCCTGAGAAGCAGTGGCAGTCAGTGCCCAAGTACTGGCACAGAGGACTGGAGCCCAGTGCTGAAAGAAAATTAAGGACCTTCTCCGGGCAGAAAAGGTGAATGTTCATCCTGTCCTGCCATCAATCCCATCCACCATGCCCGGAATGTCCGCATCAATCCACCCCCTTCACTGGCAGCTTTCCAACACCTGACCCCCAGAACTTAGTTTCAACCCCTTTGGCAAACCCCTATCACAAACCCTGCCTGCCGAGGCATAGACCTGACATACGCCACCTGATTGTCCCACTCCCAATACCCCTGATACACTGCATCCTTCCAGTCATCAGGCTTTCAATCCCCCTCCTGTCTTCACAGGAAAAGGTGCTCCATAATCACAGTGCAGACTGGAGGTGGGGTCCCACAGCAGTGAGTCCTCACTGCCCTAGAGGAGCAAGCAATGGAGGCCAAAGACAGAGCTGCGACTGACAGTCAAGTTGGCGTCTGTCACAGAAATGAGAAGTCATAAAACCTTAATTAATATAACCTATCTCAAGAAAGTTGTAATCTGCCCAGAATACCTGCCTCTCCCTTGCCCTTACCCATCTGTTGTCTTCTGCAGGAAATGGTCCCGATGAGGCAGGGCCCTCTGGAGTCGGTGCCACACCCTGCTGCCCTTGTGGAGACCCCAGTCAACATCTCGGAGGAGGGATCTGGTGACACCCTCCAGGAAAGCACCCAGCAGAATGTGTGTATGCTCATGGCCTCCAGGGGGTTGATGCTGCTATCCCACTGCTGGGTGCACTGTAAAAAGCCATTCAGGAGGCCCATCAGGCACAGTTTCCATCTACAAAGCAGATTCTGACCTGGTGGCTGAGCGTGTGAGATCGAGTGACAATGTTTCACCTTCATCAATGCCTTGGTCTTCTGTTTTAACAACCCTGCCTGTCCAGATGGGAGCTCTTGAGTATCTGAAAGGGGAAAAGCACACTGATTAGATCGTGGTGAGAGGATGGGATAAGAGGTGTGGTCAGGCACCACGTGATACTTATAAATTAGGGGAGATTATTGGCTGAGGGGGGAAGTGAGCTGTGAGAAGGTGAATGAGGTAAGAACATTACTTTTTCCACTATCTTCTGTGGTCTTAGCCCTGCAGGTGGCACAGATCTCAGTGACAATCAGTCAAATGATGGGAGCTCTGTCTCCTTCAGTGGGGTGAAGACATGCAGGTTATGTGTGCCACCCATCAGCTAGCAACTGCTGCCCCTCCCTTTGATTGCAATGGCATCTTGTCCTGCAAGAGAGAAAGAAGTATGCCAGTGAATGTGGTGCAATGGGCAGAATTTTCCAGCCCTGCCAGTCACTGGGATTGTCCAGTCCTGCTGAATATCCTGCCCAATGTGGCTGTGATGCTGGGATAGCTGGCAGTGTGTAAGGTATGAGATTTGGGTGTGAGTCGTGTAACTGTGTGACAGCGAGGTGAGCTCTGGGCTGTGTTTGATCAAGATTGTGGATGTGGCTGTGGTATTTGGGGCAGCGTATGAGGTCAGTGATTCTGTTGCAAGGATATGGTATTTGTAAATTAATTCACTGACCTTGATCGCTTGTGTGATGTTGTTGAACTTCTTGCGGCATTGTACTCGGGTGGCAGTGTTATCTGCTCCCTCCTAGGCATTTGTCTGGAGGTATCCTGTCCTCCTGTGGATACAGGATACCTCTGCTCCAGTTGGCCTTCACCAGGGTCTTGAGTGATGCATCAGAAAGGCTAGGAGGCTGCTCTCTACCGTGTAGCACCATCCATTTTTCATGTAAGCCTGAAACTGTTTTAAAATGACTTCCAGTGCTTGCTACAGACAGAATCCACTTGCCCCTAAAGGAGTGCAGTTTGGCTTTAAGTACTGCCACCTAGCTTCATGTGGTGCTGGTCTGTCAGGAACCTGGCCCCACGCTGAGGTATGCAATCACTCAACAGTGCTTGACTGCATTCCAAATCTTCTACATTAGCATGCAGGCACCGTTAGGTTTGCATGCTGCTTGCTGTACTCTGAGCAGATGTGGGGAAAGCATACATTGTTGTCATATTGCTCATTTTTGGGGGCTATCAAGTTATTAGCTTGGAATCATGAGGCTGGATTTTACTTGCAGCCGTGGACCCCATGCTTATGACAAAGGTCAGAGGGGAGCCAGTCCATGACCCCGGAGCTGGGATTAATTGCTTTACAGCGAGTCTTCCACCTCTGTTTCAGGTTCCACCTTCGGCTGCAGCCAGCCGATCAGATGGCTGGGAGATCTATATTGGCACTGACGTCAATCTGGAGCGGTGGCCACTGCTGGGATGACAGGTAGTTCCACCATGCCTCAGAGTCCAAGTAAATCTGGGGTCAGGGGGCTCAGTGATGGGGACGAGGGCTAGGTTTCAAGATGCTGGGGGAAGATTAAAGGGGGCACCTCTGGGCCAAAACATCCAGAAATGAAGTCCTCTTCCTCACCTGGCACCAGCCCACTCCCAATACACGGGTCTCCACTGTCCTGCTGTGGGTAAAATATTGTCTGGGGTGGGATGAGGCTGTTAAGTAGCCATTAATGGTCATTTGCAGGCATCAATAGGCTCAAACGCAATGCCTCCTCCACGCTGTATAAAATTTCAGATGGGTCTGGGGGACAATGGGGTGGGGTGTGTGAATAAGTGTTGAGAAGACAGCTAGCTAGATTTTACATGCACCCTGCCTTCAAAATCCAGACCATGCACTTGGTTATTTGCTATATCTGATGCCCCTTTACAGGTGGCTACTCGTGCTATGGCAGTGGACATCTGTGCAAAGGCTTGAAACATCAGGTGGAACATTCCCACTCATGTAGAACCAGGTCTGGTAATGGAACTGACAGCAACAGTTAGAAATCTTGTATCAGGCAGCTCGCCAACACATCCCTGCCTCCGAGCAATCTTACTGGAGGCAGGGATTGTCCGCCACTGGCCACCTGCCATTGAAAGAAAAACAAATACGAGTAGGCGTAGGCCATTCAGCCCCTCAACCCTTCTCCACCCTTCAATAAGATAATGGCTGACCTAACTGACTTAACTCCAGTTTTTCACCTGTTTCCCCCATTCTCTTTGTCTCCCTTATTGATCAAAAATGTGTCTGGCTTAACCCTGAATATATTCAATGACCAACCTCTGCAGCTCCCTGGAGTAGAGAACTCTAAAGATTAACACTAGGGATGGGCAATAAATGCTGGCCAGCTAGTGATGCCCCTCTCCCACAAATGGATTAAAAACAACTCTTGAGTGATGAAATTCCTCCCCCTCCATTTTAATTGGTTTTAAACTGTACCCCGTAGTTCTAGGTTTCCACATAATGGTAAACATCCTGTCTGCATCTACCCTGTCAAACCCCATCAGAATCTTTTAAGTTTCAGTAAGGTCACCTCTTATTCTTCTGAACTCCATTGAATAAAACTCCAGCCTTCTCGACCTTTCCTTGTTAGACAACCTCTTTCATCCCAAGAAACATCTGGTGAACCTTCTCTGAACTGTCTCTAAATAATGCAAGTATATTTCTCCTTTATAATCTCTGTTCAGGCACCATGCTCGCAGAGGGCATTGGGAGCCTTGAACCTCAGTGTTAATCTTGCGTCATTGGGAGTGCGTTCATTCAGTGTGAGGCTCTGTAAAAAGATCGCTCTTTGTATACCTTGATCTCTTTCACTGTTGATCCTTCCCATCAGCATCAAACTTTCTAAATCATGATTTGTTATTATGTGCCCAAGGAATTCCAACTGGCTCTTCCTCATCTTGGTCAGCAAAGTCCTTCTGGTCTCAGATTTTACCAGCACCTTTTTGTTGGTAATGTGACTTGTCTAAGATTCATGAGGCCATTAAATATTCACTAATGGCCACTTGAGGGCATCAATCTTCATTACTCTCATCAGACACAACTCTGCCACCTCAATTCTCCTTTGCATTTCTTTAGTGATTGTCAAAATTGTTGCATTCCAGGATTCTCAGCTTTGCTTTCACGACTAATTTTGAGTTGATTGTAAATCTTTTTCATTTTCTGAAATGCATCTTTAGCCATTCCAATCCTTCTTCACCTTTTATCTCTTAGTCACACTTTCCATCTGATGTTAACACACTTCCGAGGTAATAAAATTTGTCTTTGCATACTTCACTGTGACCTTACATCCGGCATGATTTTCTTTAAGGACACTACTGGGCATTTTGTTTTCTTACACTTTATCCTCAGTCTTTCTTCTCATTTTCACCCACTAGCTTCTGTTCAGAGTTGGCAATGAAACTGGTGTCATTGGCGAAACTTGCATTAAAGTTGTAACCTCCAACTGGGATTTCAATCTCGCTAACAATATTTTCACAATACAAATTGAATAAATCTGAACGGAAAGCACACCTCGGTTTGATCCATCTTTTAATCTTCACAACATTGTTTAGGTCATTCTCACCTTTTACAGCTGCAGTTTGTTCCCAGTAAAGATTTCTTATCACTCTAAGACCCTTCCATCAAGGTCAGGAGACTCTAACATTCTCATCAGTTCTTCATGTTTCACCTTATCAAATGTCTCACTATAATGAATAAATCACATGAATCCATCCTTTTTTATCCCTGTGACTCTTTCTGATAGAATCCGTACCATTAAGGTAGCATTTCTCATCCTGCATCATCTACAGGACCAGATTGAAGAACTGAAATTTCTGCCTTTCCTTTCCTCCTGGCTTTATTCATCAATACTGTACTCAAAAGTTCATTCAATTACTCCTGATTTTTTAGGGAGTGCAATAAATATTGATTTACTTAAATCTTCTAGGACTTGCCTCAAGTCAGAAACTTTATTAAAGATGAGAGCCAGATTGTCTATTCCAAAGTCTTCTGAACTTTTTAATTTGTTTGGTGACTATACCCATCTGAGTCTTTGGCTTTTTTAATCTTATTTATTACTGCTCTCGCCTTGTCTTTCACAATCTTTGGATGATTTGTGTTTTTTCTTAATTGTTGGCTTTTCTTCCTGTCTGTAGTCTTCAAATAAATTTTATACATATTCACTCCATCTTGCAAGCACTTGATAACTTTCAGCACAATGTTCCCACCTTTCCCTTTGATGCATCCATCAGATGTACAGCCTATTTTCCTACGATTTCCCTATTCTCTTTATGCATTGCTTGCAAGTCTGTGTTTTTACGTCTTTCTGTTCCTTAACGTTTTTTTGTTCAAACGGTACATAACACTGTAGGTGTGGTCTCACTAATGTCCTGTAGAATATGTAGATATGACTTCCCTATTTTTATACTCCATCCCCCTTGTATTTGCTTTTCTAATTACTTGCTGCACCTGCATGCTGACTTATTATTCATGTATGAAAACGTCAGGTTCAACAGAATTGCAGAACTCTTTAGTGTTTCTCCATTTAAATATTATTCTGCTTTCCAATTTTTCCCATCCAAATGGACATGGTTCAAAGTCATCATTGTGCTGATGATCATCTTTCAGTTTACAGAATGCCCCAATGAGTGAGTATTATTTGCCACGTGGTTGTGATATCTAACTCTCACCATGTATCTGGCAGGCTCCCATCTTTCCATCTTCAGTGGACAGGCACTCCACAACTTGATTGATTTCCAACATGTCTACAGTCAGTGCATCTATGATGGGAGATCATACCAAGTACTCAATTGCAGGTGGTTTGGTCTGAGGAGTATGTTGCAACAAATGCCTGTAAAAGTGAGCAGTTTGGCATGTGAAGATGGCAAGTCACTCATCTTTTCTGCCGTGAGGTCATTGAAATCCTTTGACACCACAACCAGGATCGCGGGACCACGGTCCTGCTGCTCACCTCCTCCACAAATTCCAGCTACGCCTCTTTGGCAGACACTGGCCTCTTTCTCCAACTGCTGGAGATAAGATATCTCTTACTGCCGGTCCCTTTACTTCCAGAGGTGCCTTTGAGAATCAGAGGGCAATCTTTCTGCATTGGCACTCCATCGCTAAAAGTTCTGCTTGTGTGTTTGGAGAATGGATGAATTGTAATCCCTGCCAGGTTATCTTTGCATAGAAATCCTTTGACAGTCAGTGTGAGTTGGGCTAAAAAGCAATAGCAAAGTGCATTTGAAGGACTTTCAGATTTTGGACCTATTGCTGACCTCCCCTGTTGTGAGTGGCTCTCAGTGTTAAAATTCAGCCCAATATTCCCACCATATGTTTACCCTCTATAATTAGACATCCTCCATCAACACTGATTAATCCTATCCTCTCTTTAATTATTCTTTTACATTTTTATACGTCAAAGTCCTCTTAAATTATTCACTAGTCTTTCTCCACTTCCACTTTAATTCCACCTAATCTCTCTTTCCACCTCCATAGTCCACTTAATGTATTCCCCATGACTGTCTTTGGCATTGTTAACCTAATTTTAATGATATACCTCCCTTTAGAACTTCAGTTCACTTTTAATATAGTTTATAGTTTTAAAGTTTATTTATTAGTGTCACAGGTAGGCTTAAATTAACACTATAATGAAGTTACTGTGATCACTATGTATTTATGGAACTCTATAATTTGATGCATGCATTTTTCCCTGAATAGAAATATATTTCATAGAATCCCTACAGTGCAGAAGGAGGCCATTCGGCCCATCAAGTCTTCACTGATCACAATCCCACCCTATCCCCTCAACCACGCACATTTATCCTAGCTAGTCCCCTTGAAATTAAGGGGCAGTTTTGCTGTCCAATCTATCTAATCAGCACATCTTTCAGACTGTGTGAGAAAACTGGACCACCCGGAGGAAACCCACGCAGACACAAGTAAAACTCCAAACAGACAGTGACCCAAGCCGGGAATCGAACCTGCATTCATTGTGCTACCATGCTGCTTCTTTTTTATTCTGTACTTTACCCCATTGTTAAAGTATTCCCACTGTTTAGCTATTGAACAAATTGCTTCCTTTGCTGAAGTTATTTTGGGTCACATCCCTTTGTACTTCACTGAACTTTACTTTTATTTCCTATTCATCAGTACCTCTATTTGACTCTTCGCAACACCCTTTCACATAGGACTTAGGAACAGACTATTTGCTCCTTTAAACCTGCTTCACCACTTTTCTGTCTTCCACCCCATAACCACTGTCATTCTGGTCCATCAAAAATCTGTCTAACCCAGCTTTGAATCTGTCCATTGACCCAGCCTTCATTGCTTTCAGGGGAGAGGAATTCCACAGAACCTCAGAGAAAAGAAAATTCTCCTCACCTCAGCCTTAAAATGGAGACCTCCTATTCTTAAAATGTGTTCCTTAGTTCTAGTCTCCCCATCAAATGGAAATATCCTTCCAGTACCCACTCTATCAAGTTCCCTCAGGATCTTTAATGTTTCAACAGAATGGCCTCTCATTTCTCAAAATTCCAATCTTGAAAGCTTGTTCAGCCTTTCTTCATAGGATAAGCCTTCATCCCAGGAATGTGTCCAGTGAATCTTCCCATACTGCTGCCTACACAATCCCTTTCCCTTTGTTGGTGACCTCCAGATCTTTCTTTAAGGACTGTTGGTTAAGCATTAGAAGAAACTGAAGTGATCAGAGCATGTCCATCACTGACTTTTAGAGCAAGATTGTAAAACAGTCATTTGGTTTCTCATTAGCACAAACAAGGGCCCCAATGGCTATTCAACATGGCTGCCAGAGTACCTCAATATTGGCCATTGCTACAATTGTGATGCATGAGATTATTATGTTTTGGGATTGTGTATCTAATTTAGAGTAACATGAAGGAGGCCAGGTGACCTGCAAGACCTGCCTGACAGCAAGTCTGGATGGTTTAATTGTCAGAGATTAAGGGGGACAAGATTGTTTTTACTGAAAAGGAGGTGCAAGCGGTTTATACTTGGAGATAATGGCAGCAGCATGTGTGCTAACAATGGCTAGATTGTGAGTCTCAAATGTACCAGGGAAGTGTTGAGAATGTTAAGCTGTAAACAGTTATGTTTTAAACTATCCAATTACTTCCAAAATGAAAGAGTTGGGCTCAAGGATAGCTAATCAGCAATTCTATCTGGATATAAGGTCCATGTGATTCACCTTGCCATGTTAATGTTTAATCAATTTAGTCTGTTTGTTACAGTAAAATACTATAAAATTTACAGTCTTAAAATGTGAAGTCTTGTCATGTTTTCCATTCAAGATACCTGGAAGTTTAAATTTATTTTTATCAGTCTCTACAGGGATACCATGCAATATGGCAGTGGGTACACTTTCAAACCCAAGACTATGCAGCAAAACTAGTTGTTTTGTACCCAGTCTGTTACGATCCCTTTGTTTTTGAAAATGTGATTTTTCAACTTTTAATTGAAAGTTTTACAGTTTGAACTGAGAGCAAACTGCTTTAAAATGCAAGACCACATTTCAAGGTGAAGGTAAGAAATCAAAATGACCTTCAAAAGAGTGAAGAAAGAGACATTTCCTATAATCCAAGTGCTCATCGAAACCTGTAACTGTCTAAGGAAGATACATTATAAATTCAAAGTACTGGCTATTGAAACAATGGCTGCCAGCAGACAGACAAACTCAAAGCCTCTTGGAAATACACAATATTAAAGTATTTCAAGGCAAGGCTGCCAGTCAGTACAGAGAGATTGCAAGTGATGTAGATAGCATCCAAAGTGTCTTCGGCAGAGAAAACAAACTAAGGGATGCTCTGTCTGCCTCTCAGAATTAGCATGCCATCCTGTTCAAGATGTTAGTTTATCAGAAACTCACCAGCAAACAGATCTCATAATTGCTACATCTTCTACATCTAACCACATCTAAGAAAGCTGCTAATCTAAATCAGTGACAACATCTAAAATCTGCACCTGAATAACATCCAAAGAACACCTAACCGTACATTCTTTTACCTTTTTTTATTGACTTTAACTCCCCTTATTGCTAATCTGTGCATGTGCATGTTGGCCTTACGAAATGTATGAGGGCTGAATGCCAGACACCATCTTTTTATTAGTTTCCCTGGGATTAACGGTTAATAAATTTGCTCTCTTTGACTCAAGAAAACTGTATTTGGTTCCTTTTGGCTCACAGCTTAAATAGTTAAACACAATCTGATTTGCAAAAGACATATCCTCATGAAAAAAGAAACTTAAATTTTTGCTGTGACTAATCAAGGAGGTTGAATAGAGGGGAACCAGTTCACTCCTTCTCACCTGGTCAAAACATCAGATGAAAGAAATAATCCAAAAAATAAATTCCCCATTTCTGCCACATTCATTTATTAACAACACCCTGAAGAGCATGATACAGAAACATCTCCCCCTCTCTGATACCAGAGACTTGGCTAATGATTGCTTAAGAATGGAGACCCTCTGTTTCAGCAACGCAATTTTCTGACAGTTAATGTTAATATACTGCCCCTGGAATCATTGAAAATCTATGATGCCTCATATATATTGCACATCACACAAATCATGAGGGTTCCCTGGATAACTATTCCTTTCTGTTTAATTTAATAAACCTGAATCATGTATACCTGAACTCCCGCTGGCACCAAATTATTGCAAAAATCACTCTTCTTATTTAGTTCACACCAGGCATTCATTTTAAGAAAATGATTGGAAAAAAAATATTCATGATCAATGTCAGCTCAAGGCTGAATGGCCTCTAAGGCTGAAATCCCACTGAGGCTAAACTCCACATTCTCCTGGTTTCTTGGGCTCCGCTCATTTCTCACAGTTGGAGATACATCGCAGGCTTCTCTCTGGACAGCAAATGCCTGAAGATAATAAATATGTATGGGTCTTCCATCAGAACTGTAGCCCTGCCATGAAAGGTAGATAGTGTAAAAGTTGTATCTACAGCAGATAGGCCAATGGAACTTATCCTGCCTATTTGTTGTTTACTATTGGATAACACAGTGACAGGCAGTTTAAAAGTGGGAAATTGCCAGCTAAAATTACAGAAAAATAGATATAAATAATGCTGAAAAAATGAGCAGAGCGTGCCCATTACTGATTTTTGGAATTTTTTTTCATTCATTCATGGGATGTGCGTGTCGCTGGCTGGCCATCATTTATTGCCCATCCTGAGTAGCCCTTGGAGAGCAGTTGAGAGTCAACCACATTGCTGTGGCTCTGGAGTCACATGTAGGCCAGACCGGGTAAGGACAGCAGATTTCCTTCCCTAAAAGACATTAGTGAACCTAACAGATTTTTCTGACAATTGACAATGGTTTTATGGTCGTACGTAGATTCTTAATT
Source organism: Carcharhinus amblyrhynchos (assembly GCF_965287045.1). Taxonomy (NCBI): domain Eukaryota; kingdom Metazoa; phylum Chordata; class Chondrichthyes; order Carcharhiniformes; family Carcharhinidae; genus Carcharhinus; species Carcharhinus amblyrhynchos. Next base: position 43,377,499 of record NC_137335.1, read on the forward strand.
CCAGATTTTTTTTGTAGAACAGCTATTTGGCTTCTCATTAACACAAGCAAGGGGCCGAATGGTATTTAACATGGCTGCCAGACAACTCTCAATATTGGCCATTGCTACAATGATGTGATCCATGTGATTGTTATGTTTTGGGATTGTGTACCTAATTTAGAGTAAAATGAAGGAGGTTCAGGTGACCTGCAAAATCTGCCTGGCAGCAAGTCTGGATGGTTTAATTGTCAGAGATTAAAGGGGGACAAGATTGTTTTTACTGGGAAGAAGGTGCATGATGTTTATACTTGGAGACAATGGTGGTAGCGTGTGTGCTAACAGTGGATAGGTCATGAATCTCCAAAGTGCTGGAGAAGTGGTAAGAATGTTGGGCTGTAAACAGTTCTGCTTTAAACTATTGAGATGGCTGTATCTTATGTTTTGATGACAAGCAAGGGTCAGTCCAGCAATTGATGCTAGGATGGAGGAGCTAAGCTGCACATCCATAAGCTGTTCGGCAGATGGAGGAAGAAGCCCATCTCACCAGATTCAATGAGGGCAGCAATGGACTGTTGCACATTTTCTATGACACAGTAAGAAGTCTCACAACACTGGGTTAGTCCAACAGATTTATTTGGTAGCACGAGCTTTCAGAGCACTGCTCCTTCATCAGGTGAATGATCATTTTCTATGAGAGTAAGGACTGAGGAATCTGGATGCAGTAGTTCTTAAGGGGCTGCCATTCCAACAATAAGACCACACACTCTTCGAGAGCCTGTCACTACATAAAAACTTCTGGTCTGCTGGAAAATAAATGTTCTGTCAGCTGATTCATGAGTTGGTAGGTTCAGGCCACCTGATGGGGCAAATGTCAACAGTGTGGCTTGGTCGGATTCTGTCACTTATCTACCTGACGATGTGGAAACTTGCCCAGATATGTCCTGCCCACAAAGAGTAGGATAAATCCAACCCAGCCAATTACCACCCTGTCAGTCTGTTCTTGACCATCAGTAAAGTAATGGAAAGAGTCATTAACAGTTCTATCAAGCAGCACTTACTTAGCAATAACCTGTTCACTGACAATCAGTTTGGGTTTCACCTCATTACAGCCTTAGTCCAAACATGGACAAAAGAGCTGAACTGCAGAGGTGAGGTGAGAGTGACTTCCCTTGACACCAAGGCTATCAAGATATGCAGGTTCGGTGAATTGGCCATGCTAAATTGCCCCTTAGTGTCCCAAAATGTGTAGTTAGGGGAATTAGTGAAGTAAATATGTGGGGTTACAGAGCTTGGGTAAGATGCTCTGTTGGAGAGCCAGTGCAGACTCAATGGGTCAAATGATTTTATGGTTTGACATGTGTAGCATCAAGGAAACTTAGTAAAATTGGAGTCGATGATAATCAGTGGAAATCTTCTCCACTGGTTAGGGCCATACCTGACCCAAATTAAGATGATTGTGTGATTGTTGGAGGTTAATCATCTCAGTCCCAGGACATTGCTTCAGGGTAGTGTCATAGGCCCACTCACCTTTAGCTGCTTCATTAATGATCTTTCTGTTTGCTGATGGTTGCACAATATTCAGTACCATTTGCAACTCCTCAAATACTGAAGCAGTCCCTGTCATATGCAGCAAGTTATGAATAACATTCAGGTTTGGGTTAACAAATGGCAAGTAACATTCACACCATACAAGTACCAGGTAATAACAATCTTCAACTAGAGAGATTGTAACCATTGCCCATGGACATTCAATGGCATTACTAAAAGTGAATTTTCCACTCCATAACATCCTGGGAGTTACCATTGACCGGGAACTGAACTGGACTATCCATAAAAATACTGAGGCAACAAGAGCATGTCAGATGTTAGGCACTCTGTGGCAAGTAACTCACTTCCTGATTCCATAAAGCTTGTCCAGCATCTACAAGGCACAAGTCAGGGGTGATAGAATATTCTCCATTTGCCTGGATGAGTCCAGCTCCAACACCACTCAAGAAGCTCAACGCCATCAAGGAAAAAGCAGTCATCCAGATTTTCATCCCATTCACCACCATAAACATTCAGTCCCTGTACTACTGGTGCATAGTGACAGCAGTGTGCACCATTTACACAATGCACTGCAGCAACTCATTGAGATTATTTTTTTCCCAACCCTTCTTTTTCAGACTTTAGGAGGAAACCCACACAGACACAGGGAGAATGTACAAACCCCGCACAGACAATGACTCAAGCCGAGAATTGAACACAGGTCCCTAATGCTGTGAGGCAGCAGTGCTAATCATACAGCCCAATATGAAAAAAAAATGCAGAGATTCACTGATACGTGATTAACTCCAATTGTCAGATATTTAAGACTCAGACATTTTCTGTGCAAAACCTTCAAAATTGTAAAATGTTATGTTTGCACCAATGATGCAAAGTTAACTAAGTACTTGGCCTGATTTGTTTAATTATTTGAAACACACCCCAGAAATGTAGAGCTTTGATTTGACTTGATTTATTATTGTCACATGTGTTAGTATACAGTAAAAGTTTTGTTTCTTGCGCATTATACAAACAAAGCACACCATTCATGGAGAAGAAATGAGAGAGTGCCGAATGTAGTGTTACAGTCATAGCTAGGGTGTAGAAAAAGGTCATCTTGGCGCGTCTGATAGCAGCAGGGAAGGAGCTGTTCTCGAGTTGTTTGGTACGTGATCTCAGAATTTTACACCCTTTTCCCGACAGAAGAAAGTGGAAGAGAATATGTCCAGGGTGCATAGGGTCCTTGATTATGCTGGCTGCTATTCCAAGGCAGCAGGCACAGTCAGTGGATGGGAGCTAGTTTGAGTGATGGACTGGGCTTCATTGTGTGTGAGAGGCTGCTTGTGTGCATGCCATTCTGAACCATCACTTACAAATCCAGCTAGCAGTCCTGTTCGCTTTGCAAACATCAATTTCCCTTTAAAACAAATTATCTATTTTGATAATCTATATGCATTTAGGTAAATATGACTGCATATGAAAGATTGGTATGAAAAGTCTTATCAATCAGTGCTTTTTGATTAAAAATGAATTTGTCTTGCTTGAAACTTATAGCAATAGTTTGTTTCGATTTCATTTGATTTTCTACCAACATTTGAAGCTCTTTGTTGTATCAAAGGAAATACATTTGTGTAATAAGGCACCAAGCAAAAAGAACTATTGTTGCTTGTTCTGAACACCACATGTGAGTTTAATATCTGTGGAAAATTCTATTACAGAACCTGCTATACTGTATTCATTATCTTTAGGCAATGGCATTAAAATGATTGATTAAAATCTGTGACACTTGTGTGAATACATATTCTGGTTATATTGTTGAAAAGTGTAATACTGTGGCTGCCTTTGTTGAAAGAGTATATTGGGGAAGTGGATTTAAATGAAGTAATAGGGTTAAATTATACCTGTTTAAGACTAAATTGGCATCCCCTTGAATAGAGATGATGAAGATGTGGGGGATGTGCATTGGGGTTGCTTAGGGATGGAGTTGGAGTAGGGCTGTGTGGAGACGGTTGAGACAGGGTGGGTGTGGTGGGGGTTGGGGTGGGCTGGGATTGGGTTTGGGGTGGGGGTGTGGTAGGGTGGGTGGGGGTAGAGTTGGGATGGGTGGATGTGGTGGAGGGTGGGCTGGAGTTGGTGAGGGTGGGGGAAAGGCCAGGTGGGGGTAGAGCTGGTATGGGGGTGGGTGCGTGGGAGGTGGACTGAGGTTGGGTTTGGGGTAGGGGTAAAGTTGGAATGGGATCAGGTCTGAGGCCCACTGATCCTTCAACTACCGCCCTCAACCATTCAACCAACTATCACCTAGACCACCCAACTATACTCCCAACCACCACATCACCCTCCAACCAACTCAACCATTTGCCACCCTACCCTCTGACCACCTCATCTACCTGCCACCAGCTCACCCACCCTAAGTACCTACCAGCTTAGCCACTTACTTATCTCACCCACCTTACCCTCTTTTCCACTTGCCTCACCACCTTATCACCCAACCTGTTCACTCATCCATCCAGTTACTCATCCACTGATATTCAGACGGAATTTTTAACCTTATCCACGTGACAGCAAGTGTCATAAAAAGGAGACATGGTCTGTCTACCTCTGACTCCAGTCTACTGGGACCGAGGTCCACAAAGGATGCTGCTCTCTGCATTTCTGAGAAAGCTGGGCTTAGAAGTCCTGGAATTTTGAGGCCTGGATCTGCCAAGGGGCAAAGGCTGGGTGGGGTGGGGTGGTAGAGTTAAGTGTGTAAGGTGAGCAAGTGGACTGGATGGAAGGTGTGTTGGCTGAAAAGTGGATGAAGTGACAGGGTGGGTACGGTGGCAGATGATTAGGGGGTACATGGGTGCTCAGAGGAGTAGTTGAATGAAGGGGGGATAGTTGGGTGGTAGAGAGGATGTTTGTGTAGTTAGGGGTTTATATGGATTAGTTGGGAGGTTGGGGGTGTAGTTGATTTGTGATAACCTTGAAATTAGCTAGACTCTGTGCAGAGGGTCCAGGAAGAAGAGGGAATTGCCAAATGGAAGTTGAAACCTCTCAGACAATTCCCACAGAGTTCAGCAGATCAGGATTTCTGCAGAGTCCTGACATGTATCTCTGATCCTACATCCTGTCTCAAGCCAATCCAGAGACTGGAAGGCATTGGCCAATATGTCCATTTGGAACACTCCCTAAACTCACTTTGATTCACAGCTTGTTCATTCTGTATCCAACTTTTATCCTCAACCTGAAATAAGAAGTACCCACAGTCTACCTTTCAGTGAAACTGATTACACCATCTTGAGTAGAGATGCTTGGGAAATTCCTTGAGTCTGACATTGCTTTCCTGGAAATGTGGAGGAAAAGGTTTTCCATGTGTAAACAGGGTTCTTGGTATGCTAGGGGGAGGCAATGGCCTACTGAAATTATTGCTGGACTATCAGTCCAGAAACTCAGCTAATGTTCTGGGGATCCAGACGTGAATCACGCCACACTTGATGGTGGAAATTGAATTTAATAAAAAACATCTGGAATTACGAATCTACTGATGACCATGAAACCATTGTTGATTGTCGGAAAAATCTATTTGGTTCACTAATGTCCTTTAGGAAAGGAAATCTGTCCTCCTTACCTGGTCTGGCCTACATGTGACTCCAGATCCACAGCAAAATGGTTGCTTCTTAACTGCCCTCCAAGGGCAACTAGGGATGGGCAATAAGTGCTGGCCAACCAGTGAAACCCATAGCCCAGGAATGAATATAAAAAGATATTGTCTAAGTAATGTTAGTGAGGGGAGCAAATCCAAGGATTTTCCCTGTTAGTGCATGTTAATAACCTGCCTGGGATTCATATCAAATCCCAAAAGTGCAAGGAAGCAACAAATCAAAATAACTACTAAAGGAGTCTAGGTTACACTAACAGTAAAAAAAGGATTAAATTGGATAAGCCCTGATGATGGGCATGGGAATTATGATCCACAGTTAACCCATGTTTGTTCATTACGATGCAGGGAGCAACACTTCAAGTTCATGCTACCTGCTGTTTTGACTAATTGCTGTATACAACTAGCACTACTCCCATCTTTTCAATTGCTGCACATCTCAACAGGGGGACTGGATTATCACTCATCACTGTAGCTCCTTAAATGCTGCTTTTAAAGGGGTGGTGCATTATGGCTCTCTGCAGTGCTGAGTCCTCAAAGTGATTTTTAAGCAGTGATATTTTGAGGAATGGCTGAAGTGTGAGAGTCTGAGCACCAAGTTTTGATGATATACTAGTGATGTTTGTACAAGATGTGGGAAGAAGGAGTGACATCTCTATAAGGAGGCTGTGGGCCCTGTCAGGAGGCAGTGATAAGATGTATTGCCAGGGGTTAGTGCTGGCTCTGAGAACACAATGCAGCGCAGGAAAAGTTCAACAGTCTGGCCAGAGTTGTTAAGGTGATTGAGTTTATCTTCAAATGGCATATCCTACTAACTGCATCAGTACCTCATCCATTGGTCATCTCCCTGACCCCACCTTGCTACTCTCACACACATAGCACTATTACAGGCCTCACACCCAAAATTCACAACCCACGCATACTAGAACTTACTCAACCATGATTGCCGCATCACTCAAACAGTTCTCCCTCTCTTACAGCAGCGCAAACCAGGTGGACAAGCACTCTTGCATGTTTTCACCTCCATGGAGGAGGTTATTGTTGGCATTCAATGAAACTATCTGCTTACCGAAACTTCCCTCCCCTAATCCCCTTCACCCTCATCCCCTCAATCTCCCCTGACTCACATGATACAGATGATGCAGTCACACACTTCCTACTTCCTCCTCTCGCATCAACACAACCCAACCTTGCCCCCTGGGGAAGGGAGTGGAGAGGGGAGAGTGCCCCCTCCACTTCAGTGGTTGGGGAGGTAGAAGGGTGGAGAATGTCCCCCTGAAAGTTACGTGGTGGGGCAGAGGCGGGAGTCACTCTGAAGATTGTGGGCGTTGTCCTCCATGTCTGTGGGGTGTTCGGGGAACTTATTTTATATGCAGATTGGGGCTCCCTTTAAAGATAGCATCCTGATGTCTGTGGAGCCACTCTATTGGATCCCCACTGCCCCGCTAAAGTGATGGTGGTAAATACACCCCCAGATTTTCTCTGCAACAAGTTTTTTCACTCCGGATTTTCTTGGACTCAGCACACAGAACTGGCAAAGCTGGCTCCACAGAGACAAGTGTGCCATCTTTAAAAGGCACCCCAATCTGTACTGGAATTAAACTCCCCCCAATTCATCCAAACACATGGAGGCCCCCCACTAACATTGGGGCAGTCCCATGATGAAAACATTGGGAAACAACACCCACCGATGCATCATGCAAGCATTGGAGTGTCTCTCCCCTCCCATTTGGGGAAAACTCCTGCCCCCCACCCCCCCCACCCCCCCAAACATTGAGACACTCCCCCCAGTAGATATTGGCCCTCCTGTGGCCCAAGTTATCAGGGTGGCCCCTGTCCCCCCTTGCATTGGGCCTCCCCCCCTCAGAGGCATTGGGATATGCCCTCCCACCAAACACAAAAGGAATACCACCCCAATCAGCTCCCCAGAGGGCCCTGTACACACAGTGCCAACCTAGCAGTGCAAACTGGTAGTGCCACCCAGTGCCAGGGCTCATCACCCAGGGATTATATTTACCTGTGTTTCATTTTTGAAATCAATTTGTGACTTGTGCCAGTGTGACATCACACTGGTTGGATGAGATGATATGTTGAGGGAAAAAAAAAGTAAAATAGGTTAAGCCCTATAATAAGATTCAAATTTATTATAAAATATGTTAATTAGGCTTGTAGCCTCTCCGTGCCTGGAGTTGATTATGTCTTGGAGGGAGCGGGCAGGGAAGGTCTCATTCCAAGATCCTGCTGGCATAAGTCCCCTTTTTGGCCCCTTGCAAGATTTCATGGCCATTATGGGATTTGCGTTCACAGCTAGCATAGCTGCTAGTTTGTGTCATCTGTTTATTTCTCCACAGATATTGCCTGGTCTGCTCTGTATGTCCAACATTTTATGCTTTCAATGCACATTCATGGATGGTGCAAAGACCTGTGGCACCAAGGAGTGCCTGAGAATCTATGTACTGTGGCTAAGGTACTGCCCACGTACTTAACATAGAAACATTGAAGATCGAAGCAGGAGGAGGCTATTTGGCCCTTGTAGGATGCAAGGGAAGTGCCAGCAAACAGTCTGCACATTAAGAGAGCTTTTGGTTGACAAATATCCCTGGCTGTTGAATTGGTGTCATGATGACCCCTTTCACTCCAGGCAATCCCTCAATGGCCCCAAAGTCTCTTTCTCTCTCAGACTAGTTGTGTTTTTCAGTAATAAGCTTGATATAGTTATCCACAGTCCTGAAAAGTGCCTTGATGATGTACTGATGCAGTGAGGGGCTGCTGGTGGAGATAGAAACCATAGAATCCCAACAGTGCAGAAGGAGGCTGTTTGGCACCGACCACAATACCACCCAACCACTGTCCCCTCTCTCCCATTTATTTATCCTGCTAATCCCCTGACTCTAAGGGGCAATTTAGCATGGCCAATCAACCTAACCTGCACATCTTTGGACTGTGGGAGGAAGCTGGAGCACTTGGAGTAAACCCACACAGACATGGGGAGAATGTGCCAACTCCACACAGACAGTGATCCAAGCTGGGAATTGAACCAAGTCCCTGGCTCTGTGAGGCAGCAATTCTAACCACTATGTCACCTGTAGATCCCCAATTGATTCTTCAAAGGATCCCAAAGCATTGACATTCAAAACCGCTGTGAGCTCAGTGCCACCAACACTGCGTGTCTACCCACACAATTTGAACTTATTTCTCCTGTAAATTGATGTGACTGCCTCCCTGGAGAGACACAGCCACCTAAGATATTGCCGTTTGCCATCTGGTGGTAATTTGAGCACTGTCTGTGCACTGGCCTTACTTCTCCTAGGCCGGCCCTCCTCCTGTTCCTCTCTGAGACATTCCAGCCCCCCAGCATCACCATGCCCTGCAAGTGTCCAATCAGCAGGTTGCCCTTCCCACTGTGTGCACAAAGTGATCTGAGATCAGTCCTCTCACCTCTCCTGCAGTCTCGATTGCAACCTCAATCACTTCACTGCCCTCTTTTCATCAGCTCTGATCAGCAGCCTTAGTGTTGTTGACCCTTCCTGCAGCAATTCCTCCTCTACCATGCGGTCTGTGCAACCAACCTAAAATGCATGGGGAAAACATTGAGGATTGTTGGGATCATAACTTCTTCAGAGTGGCAATCATTGTTGGATTGTCATTCTGTACTGACTTGTCTTAAATTCTTAAGTGCTTATCTTGCCTGATCTTCTTGATTCTCTTAAGCGAATATATTGAGTGATGGCACATTCACTTTAATATGAAATATATTGTCGCACAATATGGATGCATGAATGGTATATCTAGATTAGGGCGGCACGGTGGCACAATGGTTAGCACTGCTATCTCACAGCTCCAGAGGCCTGAGTTCGATCCCTGGCTTGGGTGACTGTCTGCGTAGTTCGCGTGTTCTCCCCGTGTCTGTGTGCGTTTCTTCTGGGTGCTCTGGTTTCTTTCCACAGCCCAAAGATACGTAGGTTAGGCTGATTGGCCATGCTAAATTGAGCCTTAGTGTCAGGGGGATTAGCAGGGTAAATATGTGGGGTTACAGGGATAGGGCCTGGGTGGGATTTTGTTGGCGCAGGCTCAAAGGGCCAAATGGCCTCCTTCTGCACTGTAGGGATTCTATGTTTATATCTACCAATTGAATAGGGGTGTTTGTGGGGAACAAGACTGGTGGAGGTGGGGTGGTAGATGAATAGAATAATTTTGAGATCTAGATGTATGTCACTAAAATACAGGCGCACAAAGCAATGAAAGATTTGATATCGACATGAGTACCACTACAGTTATAAAAAATGCCCTTGGAATACTGGGATAACCTTTTGACTTTACTCTTACTGTGGGCAACATCTTTCAGTTATCCAGATACACAAAATTAATGTGTTCTCAAGTTGATAACATGTGCTTCTGGCAAGGATCCTTCGCAAGGAACACAAGACCAGAAAATTGCCCTTCCACTGTTCAGTTCTGCTTGTCCCAAAATAGAAGAATCTGTTGGACGTGGTGAAAGTTCAGATATGACTAACTAGAGTCATGCCTGCAGTAAAGGGATATAGTTATGCTGGGAATTATTATTCATGGGGATGACGAGATTAAGGGTGATGTAATTGAAATATTTAAAGTTATTGAGGCATAATGACACAGTAGATTATCCTACATATGGAAGGATTTTCTTATAAAGAGAGGTTGAATGGGGTGGACCTCTACTTATTAGAGTTTAGAAGAATGAGAGGTAACCTTATTGAGATGTATAGGATTCTAAGGGGACTTGACAGGGTCGAAGTTGAGAGGTTGTTTCCCTTTCTGGGAGAGTCTAGGATCAGAGGGCATAATCTCAGAGTAAAATGTCACTCATTTAAGATAAGAGATGAGAAAGAATTTCTTCTCTCAGAGGATAATGAATCTGTGGAATTCTGTACCGCAGAGGCTGTGTCATTAAGTGCATTGAAGGGTGAGACAGACAGGTTTTTAATTAGTAACGGTTATGTGGACAAGTTGGGAAAGTGGAGTTGAGGGTTATCATATCAGGTCAGTCATGATCTCATCGAATAGCTTAGCCAACTCACTGGGCCAAATGGCCTACTACTGCACTTACATCTCATGGTTGTATGGTATGAAGGAAATGACTCTTTCCTGAACAATGGAACAGGATCTTAGAGCCTGAGTTAAGCTGGTTAAAAGCAATTCAATGAAAATTTCTTCACATTAATGGTTGTGAGAATATGGAGGACATTCCCCACAGAGTTATAACTGAAGTGTTTAGAAGGGGAAGAGAAAAGTAGGAGTATTAAGGGACATCAGGTTCGCCTCTGAAGAGTCTTGCTGGACAGAAAGACAAATTGGAAAATTGGACACGAAGGTCAGCATAAATGATCTGGTGCAGATTTGGTGCTATGGATCAGGGGATGGGCCGCCATGTTTGATTTTCCAATGGAAGAACAGGATCCACTTGCCACTTCTATTGCTTCACCATAATCAACTTATTTAGCTCATCAAATGTGCAAACATTGCAGCAGAGTGACTGGAAAAATATTTACGTCAACTTGGAAAGATCATTTCACCTGCCTGGAAAATATGAAAGCGTTTCGCAGCTGCAATAGCCCAGAGCTGACTGAGAATTTCAAAAACATACCTTCCTCTTCCCCCCCCTTTCCAAGCTTTTGTGGGACAAGCGTACAAACAAACCAGCTTTTTAATTAGACTTTTCACTTTTCTCTACCGAACGGCATGTGAGGCAGACATGAATGTGTCTGTTTCTATAACTAGTTTCTCCTGGAATCGGTCACAAGCCCGTTGTCAGGAGAAGCAGCTTGAGGGGTGCCATTCAAGCCTGGCTGACCAGGAGGCTCTCCCGCTCATGCTGCCTGCCACAGGGGTATTAGAAGGATTCAGAGGTTGACCTTTTTGTCCACATTATAAATACATCTTCTTTGGACATCACAGCCTGGAGTGGAACTCAAACTCAGAGCTTTGGGCTCAGAGGCAGGGATGTGATCCTTCATGCCACAAGAACCTCCCTCCCTCCCCAGCAGTTTAATTAGCAATCTTATATTCCCTGTAGAGTCATTGCAGAGAATGTAAAATCCAGCCTCACTGAGAATGGAGGCCTGATTTAATTTGACTTACCCAGCAGAAAAGACTAGGGTTTGCACGTTAAAAACAATCAGGTTATTTATCTGTTGGGAACTTGATTGCTTCTTGCCATCTTGGATATTAATCTATCCTGCAGCTGGGATTGGGCTCCTCTCTACAGGCATTTGCAGATAGTGAATTACGCAAAGTTGGGTCCTAATTATGTCAGTGGGGCCCCAATGGTGCTGAGTGGGGAAATGTGGTTGTTTTCCAGCCAGGCAAATCAGGTCAGCAGCTGGCATGACGGGCAGGACAAAGAGGCCCTCCAGGTAGTTGAAAATTGTCCTCTATGGGAAAGGAAAGTCATTATCTCTAGTGTCCTGGACATGCCCCTCTCTACCCCTTCCTAAACCTCCCCTCCGCCACTGACCTAGAAGCTGCCAGGAGGCCTGCACATTCCCAGTTGGCATCCATTCTTTCACCTCTTCTCAGCTTTGTAGAAAAGGGACCAGTGACATTTAAATAATGCCAGGCGTGACCTCCTACTGCCTCGGTCAGGCAGCAGAATTAACCCCTCAAAGCTGGAGAGCAGTTTTCAGTTAAAATTCACCAGTAGGAGTTACTGATGATTCTACTTCATATTGTTATAGCGATTCTGCTCCATGTTAATTAATCACAAGACCACAGAATGAATCTGTCACTAAGGTTTCAGAATTTGATTTGAGGTGCAAATGCACAGAATGATAATGTCAGCGGTGTAGAAGATTTCTCGTGTTGGCGTGAAGCCATTTCATTAATTAACAAAGTACGCTTGCTGAAGTAGTGCTCTGTAGGGAGTCTGCTTCCATAGCAACAAGTGAATGTCATAGGACGAAAGACGTCTGAACATACAGAATAAAATTGGAAAGGGGGGGAATTCCCACAGTTCTTCTCAAAATTTCCCCTTCACTCCCCTCTATTCTTCAGCTTCTCCCAGTAATCATCATATATGGACATTGCAACAAATGTGTGTAAAATGACATTGTCTGGTGCTTGCATGACCATGGATGATTCCCATGATTTTTTTCTCTTTCTCTTATTTTTACAGGTGTCATTAATTTGTTATTCTTTGTTTAGAAATATTTAGAACAATGCTGAATGATGTCAATTTACATGTACCCAATTGACAAAACACTGACAAACAGACATTCAATGGGCAGAATGTTCTATTCTCTGTTACTGTCAGCATATGTTTTAACTGACAGTGAAATACTTTATATAATGGGGGAGGCAGTGGCGTAGTGGTGTTGTCGCTGGGCTAGTAATGCAGAGGTCCAGGGTAACATTCTGGGGACCTGGGTTCAAATCCCACTACGGCAGATGGTGAAATTTGAATTCAATAAAAAAAATCTGTTTAATGATGATCATGAAGCCATTGTTGATGTGAAAAAAAACCCATCTGGTTCACAAATGTCCTCTAGGAAAGGAAGTCTGCTGTCTTTACCCAGCTTGGTTTACATGTGACTCCAGACCTACAGAAAGGCTCTCAGCCTCAGTGATGGGCAATAATAGCTGGCCCAGCCAGGGACGCCTACATCCCATGAACAAATGAAAAAAATAACTAAAATGGTTGATCACATCTGTCAAGGGAGTAAAATTTGAATTAATTTTGACTTGTTATGGACTTGTTCATAAGACAGGGCTGAAGTTGGGGTTGGGAGGAGCGGAGGGGCTTGCAGGTGGGCTACTTATTAATTATTAGCGCCTCGCCTCATGGAGTCTGCTCAAGTTTACACTTTCTGACAATGAACTTGACTCAGAAAGGTATCGTCCTGCAGAAAGAGGATACACTGGAAGATATTTTAATGAAAAAAGCTCTAATACATCTTCCAGCAGGTGGCTCAAGAACAACATGAACAGGATCCTAGGCGTAGGTTACCTGCCTGTATTCTCCTAGATTCTGTGAGGTGGTTGCGAATGAGGATAGATAGCACAAAATAACTTACAAAATGAAGGGAAAAATGAGTGCCATATTTTAAAACTTTAATTTGTTGCAATCTGGACCAAAATGAAATATCTACAGGAGAGATAAATTATCCAAGCACTTGTTTCCAGCAATTGAAGACATGATGAAGAATTAATTAAAATGCTCAGCTGAAGAAAGCATCTGGTTTGAACTCCGAACAAATGAAGGTTGCCATAGCAACGCTAAGGCAAGAGTTTCAAAATAATTTGCCTTTAGATCCCTTCCGTCTGTGTAAAGCACATCTGAAGAAAGGATTTGCAATCAAAAATGTTTATTTTATTTATTGATTATAAACGTGGCTTTTTTGAGTAGGGGTGGGTGTAGGGGGTTGTGGGGTGGTGGGGAGTGGGCAAGGGGTCTATAATTGGGTGAGCTAGGTTGACATTGTTTGGTTATTTTAAGTTTTCCGTAACTGGACAACTTGCCAAGAACACTCACGCAAATCATCATCTCTTAGTTTCTTTACAGTTTTTTCAGGGTGAACTTCTGGCCGATGTGATATATGTTTAGTTTTGAAGATAACATATACTGTTGTCCAATTGGCCATGGAATGCTTCAGATGGAGCTGGTTTCATCCCTTGCAAATTGTCTCAATTTCAGTATTGCTGAGTGTTTCCAAGTCTCTAACCCCTACGTCAAAGTAAAACACATTTCACTTCTTGGCTTTTTTGAAAAAGATAATTGCTAACAGTGACAAAAATGGTTAACAGTTCCTATCTCAAATGTCTGAATAGTGCATGCTAATATTTCATGTGCTTTCTTTCTTGTTTCTGAAAATGAATCAATGTACCTTTGGGAGAAATCAAAATACAACAATAAAAGATTGATTTATTGCTTGCATCGAAACCTTTAAAGTTTGAAATATCATTCTGGACAATGAAGCATGGAGGAAGCGTGTGTCCAAGTCATTTTCTCAGGACTGATATTATAGTATATAATCAGTTTGGAATTCCCATCTAACTGTTATTACTTTCCATACCACTTCTGTCTGAAAACCTGATTCCAAAGTGTTGTGTATTTGGAGAATGAGACTCAGGAACGCTCAATAAATGAACTCAACTTTATTGTGGTGTGTCCTCTCTCATACCTGCTGCTTTTCAGTTTCCCACTCTACATTGCATTGCATCACTTCTTTGAATACATTACTATAGCGAGGCTCTATAGTGAGCCAAAAGGGACAAATATATAATACTTCCTCCCCCCTTAATTTGAACATCCTCAAAAGAAGTACAAAATGAACAGTAGATAAGAGGTTGGACACAGTTATAAATTCAGGCAGTCTGGAGGTTGTCGCTCTTTGAATGGCTGATGGTGAATCTCTGGCATTTTCACCTTCATCTGAAGTCAGTGGTAGGTGGTTTAATGGGCATTGACATGGGAACTGGAGGTTGTTTCTGTGCCTGAACTGACAGTGAGGTGTTGACTTCCTCAACGATAGTGTAGGGTTCACAGGAAAGCCCTGACTTGGTAAGGTTGAACCTGAATTCTCAACAGGCTCCAATTTTAGCAGATTTGTTTTTTCAGCCAGTAATTGGTCTGCATGTCTCATCCAGACAATGTCATCTGAGGTCTGGACAGAGTTTTAGCTTTTTAGTCAACCTTAACCTTTGCTTAAGGTTTGAGAATCAAAAGCAATGGATCTTTCTTCGCCCAATGGCATGATGTGGGAGACCGCTGCTCTTATACCATATGGAGATGCCTCAGAAGCTAACTGCAAGGGTAAAGTAGGATCAAAATGTGTGAGAGTGTAAGGCTTAACCAGTGCTTCTTTGGCTCAAGTGAAGGCGTTATGCATTCTCCTGACCACTTCCACATCTTCTTCTGGTACAGGCACTTATGTAATGGTTTCAGAATTGTTATGATGTGGAGTGCCCATGTTGGGCTGGGGTAAACACATTAAGAAGTCTCACAACACCAGGTTAAAGTCCAACAGATTTATTTGGTAGTAAACGCCACTAGCTTTCAGAACGTTGTTCCTTTGTCAGGTGAGTGGAGAGTTCTGATCACAAACAGGGCAAATAAAGTCACACACAGTTTACAGAATACTGATTAGAATGTGAGTCTTTACAGCTAATCTGCTATTCAAGTCTTAAAGGTGCAGACAATGTGAGTGGAGATAGCATTAAGCATAGATTAAAGAGATGTGTATTGTCTCCAGACAGGACAGTAAATGAGATGTTGCAAGTCCAGGCAAGTCATGGGAGTATAGATAGTGTGACACGAACCCAAGATCCTGGTTGAGGCCGTCCTCATGTGTGCGGAACTTGGCTATCAGTTTCTGCTCAACAACTCTGCACTGTTGTTTGTCGTGAAGGCCGCCTTGGAGAATGTTTACCCAAAGATCAGAGGCTGAATGCCTGTGATCACTGAAGTGTTCGCCAACACGAAGGGAACAGTCTTGCCTGGTGATTGTTGAGCGGTGTTCATTCATCCATTGTCATAGTGTCTGCATGGTCTCCCCATTGTACCATGCCACAGGACATCCTTTCCTGCAGCGTATCAGATCGACAAAGTTAGCCGAGTTGCAAGAGTATGTACCGTGTACCTGGTGGATGGTGTTCTCATGTGAGATGATGGCACCCACGTCGATGACCTGGCATGTCTTGCAGAAGTTGCTGTGGCAGGGTAGTGTGTGTCATGGCCTCAACCAAGATCTTGGATTTGTGTCACACTATCTGTAACCCCCATGACTTGCCTGAACTTGCAACATCTCACTTACTGTCCTGTCTGGAGACAATACACATCTCTTTAATCAATGCTTAATGGTATCTCCACTCACATTGTCTGCACCTTTAAGACTTGAATAGCAGATTAGCTGTAAAGACTCACATTCTAATCAGTATTCTGTAAACCATGTGTGCCTTTATACGCCCTGTTTGTGATCAGAACTCTCCATTCACCTGATGAAGGATCAGCGTTCCGAAAGCTAGTGGCGTTTACTACCGAATAAACTTGTTGGACTTTAATGTGGTACTCAGAATTGTTGCCAGGTTTGAGACAAATCCTATATAATCAATGATCCCAGGAGGGAATGTAACTGTCTTACATTTTGAGTAGCATGAAGGCTTTATCCCTAGAAGAAGAGTTTTGAAGGCATATCCCAGGTACACAAGAAAGGATTGGAAGAATTCACATTTGTCCTCTGGACTTTCAAACAGTACTCTCACAATCCTTAGAGAGTGGCATTCAAGTTTTGAAGGGGTTCCTCTTCATTTCTTTCAGTGGCTGGGATGTCATCCAGATAACACTGGACTCCACTCAGTCCACTCAGGATCTAATCCACTGCCCTATGAAACAATGCAGGAGCCAAACCACAATCTTTGGGACCAAGCCCTTGTGTGTCACGATTGTCAGAGGTTTCTGTGACTTCTTGTCCACATTCATCTGCAAATTTGTCTGGCTCAGGTTAATTTTGTTGTAATTTTGGTCTCCTGCCAATCCTGCAAACAAGTTGTCAATGTGAGTTAAAGGATACTGTTCAGCACATAACACTGGATTATGGTCACCTTAAAGTCCCCACCATTCCTCATGGGGCCATCTTTCTTGATGACTGGAACAATAGGCATGGCCCATTCACTCACACTGACAGGTTCCAAATCTCCAGTCTTCACAAGCCTTTCCAAGTCTTTGGCCTAATTGCATATGGTGCAGACATTGCCTTCAAACATTTTGCATGGCTTCCGTCTTTTACTTTTAGTTTGACTGAAATATGCTTTGTGCTCCCTAATTCTCTGTTGAAAACAATAGTGTATTTAAAAAAAAATTGTGAGGCCTGATTCTCCATTGACCATCATGTGGACTGTGGCACAATTTCATAGTGTGGCCCTTCAGAGGAACCAATTCTCCTGTGTACATCTTCAGCACTATCCTTGATGGCTCTTAGAGATTGTGTTGGAATCTCTCATTTTGATAGTTGCTGGCACCAGCAAGACGTCAATTTCCATCCTTACTGACTGTCCTTCCAGCAGTGGAGTAACCCAGTATCTGTGTGTAGTACTGGTGATGGCTAACACATGTAGTGATAGCTTCTCTTCTGATTGCCCTTCTCAACCCTGTTGTGCTGCATGGAGATTTCTCCTTTTATTTTGTTTAAATGTTGATTTGGTTTATCCCCGCCTTTTATTTTTATTTGTAGCTTGCATTTTATTCTGCAAGCCTGCTCTATGTGTCCTTTCTTTCCACAGCTTCAATATGCCATGTCTTTCCACCAGCATTCAGCAGCAGAATGCCCTGACTTTGCACACTGGCAACATATATGGGCCCCGACGGCTTTCAGTGTCAATTCAGCAGACATTCTGTGCACCCAAGTGGATTAACTCAATTGCTGGGCTCCCTCTGCAGCCAGCTGTACAGAAGTAAAGATTTCAATGGCTTTCTGCAGCGTGAGATTACTCTCAGTTAACAAGCGTTTTTGCGTTGTCTCGCTGCTTAGACCACAAACAAATCTGTCACAAACAGTGTCATTAAGCATGTCCCCAAACTCTCAATATTCTACAAGGCTCCTTAGGACTGCAACAAATTGTATGATTGATCTTCCCTCCTTTTTGTTGCCTTGATGGAATCTAAAGGGCTCTGCAATCGCCAGGGATTAAGGGGAAGAATGTGCTTGCAAAAGTTCCATAATTTGTTTGTACATTTTCGTACCTGGCTTATCAGATTGCACAAGACTGTGGAGGAGGTGAAAAGTTTTTCCTCTCATCGTGCTCAGGGAAGTAAGCACTGTAATGTATTCATCTATTTTGTTCACCTGCGCAAAATAATCAAAGCGCTCAGTATAAGAGCTCCTCTGCTCCACATTCTCATCAAAAGCTCCAATGACGCCATTTTTACTCATGCAGGTTTCCTATATATGTGTATCTTGCAAACAGCAGCTGCCTCAGTTTTCTTATTTACACAAATCTTCCGTCCGTCATTCCCCACAGCCAGCTCTGCATGTGTGAAAAGCTTCCCCTTTTCTGACTTCTCTTTTCTTAGACTTACTCTTCTGAGTGATTTAGCAAGCACGTTTCCGTTATCCTTGTAGCCTGTTTTGTTGTATTTGGAAACCGATGCTCATAAACATCATGATGTAACTTTGTTTTGGTGTGTCCTCTCTCATGCCTGCTGCTTCCCTGTTTCCTGCCCTAAATTGCATTGCACCACTTCCTCGCATGTATCACTACAGCAGGTCCCTAGAGTGAGCCAAAAGGAACAAATATATAACACAAAGTAAGGTGGTATGATGGTAAACTGATTGTAAACTGTACATTTTGCTTCCAGCCAAATGTCATGTTTCCAACTTGTTGGGGGTTGATATTATGTATGTATCAACTGAAACCTGATACCCATCTAAAGGGAATGAAATAGATAAACTTACTCTCTTGGATTTGATTTCAGCTATGGATGTCCCTAATTATAAAGAGTATAAACTTCAATTTCTAACAGCGCCATACTGTCAGCACTGAGTTCAATATAATATCCATGATGTGGGTATGCCGGCGTTGGACTGGCGTAAACACAGTAAAAAGTCTGACAACACCAGGTTTAGTCCAAGGGACTAACCCCGAAAGCTTGTGAGTATATTATCAAATAAATAGGTTGGACTAAAACCTGGTGTTGTCAGACTTTTTTCAATATAATAGCCCGTCTAATTGGAACTGTCCCCTTAAGGGGTCAGCCAGAGAGATGTGAATGTATTACACTTCTGTGCCAAAGGAAACTGCAGATACTGAACACTAGATACTGATTTTAAGTTTATTTATGAGTGTCACAAGAAGGCTTATATTAACACTGTAATGAAGTTACTGCAAAAAATCCCCTAGTCACCACACTCTGGCGCCCGTTTGGGTACACTGAGGGAGAATTTAGCATGGCTGATGCAACTAACCAGCATGTCTTTTGGACTGTGGAAGGAAGTTGGAGCAACTGGAGGAAACCCATGCAAACACAGGAGAACATGCAAACTCCACACAGACAGTGACCCAAGCTAGGAATCGAACCCAGGTCCCTGGCACTGTGAGGCAGCAGTGCTAACCACCATGTCACTGGGTCTGGAAACCATTAAGGAAGATAGTTGAGTTTGATTAATGTTGATAGATGATTCTGATTCAGCCTCTTAACGTTACTGGATGACCTCTTCAACTCAACTATTGTGATAAATCTGAAACTTCCAACCAGGTGGTTTCATTTACTAACCTGACATTTTTTATGTTAAGAGTTCCATCATGGAGGCTTTACAACTAATATCTAAAAAAACTGGTGGCCCTGAAGAGAGACTTCTACCAGGCATGTGGAGCATATAGTGTAAAGTGGAAAAAGTTTATTCGTTGTTGAAAAGTCAAACCATTGACTCTACACTGCGTGAGATCACACTTTTTTTCAGCAATAATGTTTTTGGCAAGTCTTCTGCCGTGTTAAAAATTGGGCAAAATCTCAAGGTGGTACAGAGGAAATCAATATGTGAAGTAAGTTGAAAGCTTTTACCTTTTAATAGTGGAATTCCAACAAAGATCAGGTCCCAAAGGGAAACAAATGGGTTGCTCTGACAGTCCAGCTGCACAGGAAAAGGTAAAATCTTTTGCTGTTATCTCTAATTGGTGAGCTGTCCATCATCGGATCAGGGACAGGAAACGAGCAATGAATACTGATATCCAAAGTATGCATAGGCACGATGGAGTCAGCTTTCTCTTGGCAGGAACAACTTCTCAGAGAAATCACCGGAATGAAGTTATGGAACTTGTGAATTAGCAAGAATGGAGTCAGCAACTAGCTCACTTAATGGGCAGAGCAGTTTTCATCATAGAATCCCTACAGTGCAGAGGAGGCCATTCAGCCCATCAAGTCTGTACCGATTTTTCCAACCAAGTATTTTAGTTAGCCCACTGTCTGTCCTAACCGCTTGCATTTACCCTGCTGATCCCCCTTACCTACACGTCTTGGGGCACATAGGGGCAATTTAGCAAGACCAATCTACCTAACCTGCACATCTTTGGACAGTGGGAGGAAACTGGAGCACCTGGAGGAAACCCACACAGACATGGGGAGAATGTGCAAACCCCACACAGACAGTCACCCAAGACTAGAACTGAACTCAGGTCCTTGGCGATTTGCCTTTTTCTGTTGGTGTGGCCCAGGAAGATGATAGCTATATGGTTTCACAAGGCCACCCATCTATCACTACCCCTGCACCCAGCACCTTCCGCCATACACAGTTTCAAAACATTACAAACGTTTCACTCTCATGCTGTAATTGTAATAATACAGATGAAGCATAATCTAATTAAAGACTTGAGGATCGAAATGCCTACTTCCATTCCGATGTTCCTGGTAAAATCCTAAGAAAAAGGAAATCTAACAACAGACACATTTCATTCTGAGGAGGTAAAGGTGAAATAGAATCTGGCCAACTGCCTCTGGAGGCAGGTTCAAGGTAACATTGGATATGGGAAAATTGCCTACTGCTGTTTACTGGGACATTGGCCAAATGTTATGTCAAGCAATCAAACCATCACCTCTCACTTAGTATACACAATGGGAAAAGCTCAGGAGAGTAACAAAAATAAACTTCTAACAATCTAACAGAGATGTTAAATTCAAACACTTCATACTGAAAAAAATACTTTAAAACCTATTGAAAGAATGTAAATCTCCCCAAGTGATCAATCTGTTAAAGATACAAGCATTTATTTCACTTGCAACATTGAAGACAAGATAATCATTTAATAACCTCTTAAAAATCAAAACTTGAATGTAGCTCCCTGCTGAGATAAATGGTTCTAGACATTTTGGAATTCAGCCAAGGATTCATACTGGTCTCAAATATCAGAAAAAATCTTGGTAAGTGTCAATTATGGAGTTAATTGAAACCTAAACATTAGATATTTACTTTTAAAGCTCCAGCTGCTATTTAATTTCCCTTTCAAAGCAGATTGCCTGGAAATCAATGAAATGTACAGGTGCTAATATCTTTTTTTAACTTTCAACATAATGGTTCATTTTGTTCAAAGCTAAAGATCACTGGATATTTAAGTCTCAGTCCAAAGCGTGACACAAGAGTTTCCTAATACATATTTTTAGTTTTGAATGCGTTATGGAATTTTCGTCATTGGGGAAATATCATAACGCATGTTAACACTTACACAATGGTGAATAATATAATGGAAGAGCTCAAAATCAATCTCTGCAGTAAAAATACATGTAACTTACAATACAGCATCCAACTATTGAAACTGGAAGAACATTTTGTTTATGTTTTTCAAAGCCTGAAAATTAAAGAATTTGAGGAGCAGTTGATTGTTTTTGGTTCCCCACTTGTGTTTGGGGTTCCCCACAATTCACGACTTCTCTGATGTGGCATTAACTACTTCATTATCAAAATGGTCCTGACTCTGTGAAAATCGCAGAGGGTCTGAAATGCAATGGAGTTGACAAGGGCAGGATTTGTGTGTGTGGACTCACTACCTGCATCCTTATGCTGGGGACAAAAAAATCTCACACGATACAGATTGGTGTGGGAACCCAGAAGTAGTTTGTGTCCGCCATTTAGAAACTTCTCCTGCCTCCATTCCTATATAGACGAAAGCATAAAGTTTTGGGCCAGTTAGTTCATTTTATACATTTCAAGAGCTTAATTGGACTATTGCATGTAACTTGAGTTTACTCAAGAGTTGAATGTACAATATATTGGCCTGAATCTTAGCTGAGAATGAGGTCGAAATCCTGTCATCTGATTCTCCAATTTCTGTTTGTCTCTGCTAGCACCATTAATGAATCTCATCAGGAAATCTCTCCTTATGCTTTTATTTTGGCATCTATTTCGTCATCTCATTAGCTCTTTTGCACTTGTGGATACCTTCTAATGACCCATTAGTACTCCCCCATTAAGATTCCATTCCTATCTGTCATTCTTATGTCTAAATATGATTACCCCACTTCTGTTACATGAAATTGCACCTGCCATCTTTTCACCACTGGCTTAATCTAAATTCTGTAGCAATTTTCTGCTCAGTCAATAAGTCAGTGTAAAACAACTAACCCAGATTAACAGCATTTAATGAAGACACTCCTCCCAGCTCCAAACTATTTTCTTCTAAATGTTAAAATGTAACTGCCGAGCTCCATAAGGCATTGTGTGTGTCTCAGGCATCTTTGGAACAAAGGCAAGAGAAATTGGGAATTTTTCTCCATTTTCCATCTTGGGAATGGGAGCAATGATCTTTCCCATTCTTTAATTGGTTTGTTTTTATTGCCTTTAATAGTCTTTCAGTTCTGATTGTTCTCCAATGTTATTCACAATGATTCACACAGTTACTTTCTTGTTTAGTCACCCTCACAGACCATCACTGCTTGGCTTTCAGGGATATACTTGGTTTGTAATCTTTTTCAGGATCTATTCCATTGTTGAGTTGCACAGTGGCATAGTGGTTAGCTCTGTTGCCTCACAGCACTAGGGATGCAGGTTTGATTCCTGGCTTGGGTCACTGTCTGTGGGGAGTTTGCACATTCTCCCTGTGTCTGCATGGGTTTCCTCCTGGTGCTCTGGTTTCATTTCACAGTCCAAAGATGTGCAGGCTAGGCAGATTGGCCATGCTAAATTGCCCCTGAGTTTCAGGGGGACTAGCAGGGTAAATATGTGGGGATAGGGCCTGAGTGGGATTGTTGTCGGTGTTGACTTGATGGCACTGTAGGGATTCTATGGTCTCTAGGTATACTGACTGAGAATTTATTCCACATCATCTCTGTCAATCCCATCATCATATCTTTAAAGTTAACTTTGATTAAAATCCAATCTTTGCTAGGCAACCCTCCATTCTTCCTGTCAAGCCTGATAGTGAATTCATAATATTATTCACAAGGTATTCCCTTTCTGTCACTTTATTGACTACTTCTTGTTCATTACTCATCATTTGTTGCCTGTGCCCATGTTTGATTAAAAACACGCTGTTCTAGGAGCCGATCCTGAATATATTCAATAAACCTAATCCCTTTCCTAATCATGTTATGATTTCTCTATGAATCTATATAAGGCTACAATTTCCGTATTTTTCTTTTCAGAGACACCTCTGATCTGGAAAGACATACATTGCTCTGTAAACTTATTGAAGGCAGGAAGCCTACAACATACTAGCATTAGCTTGCATCCTTTCCTGTTCCTTAATTGCATCCATAGTCATTTCACCAACCGACTCTACACACTTAGACCCTTCCTTTAGTGAATGCATTTTCTTAATATTGCCAAGACCATCTCCATTCCTGCTTGCTGTAATAACTTCTCCGAGGCTGGTAGCCCTTCAACAAACTTTGATTTATTTACATAGCAAGCAACACTCAGACAGTTACTTCCTCATACAGAGTATAAACCTAGGGAGCCAGTAACCCTGATACTCCACATTACGTACACATGCAGGGTCCCCAGACTAGACAAATCATTACTGCCTTAATCTGGGAGCTCATATTCTAAGAGGTCCACATCGTGGGCCACGTTAATGTCATTACACTTGTTTTATGTCTTTAGTTCTATTATTTTATTTGTAATATCAGCAGATGACAACTCTTTAGACAAAACTGAAATGAAATATAACAAATTGATTTCCACAGGAGTAATCTGTTTGTACACATTGTGACCTGGGTCCTAATGGAAACATTTGGGATTAACTTGTTCTTACTTTCTTACCTTGGGCACAGTAGCTTCATTACAGTCATGGCTACAATGGCTATAGTCTCTTGTCATACTTAATATATTATTATTTGTGTGGGGATGGTGCCTTTTCTTGCCATGTCCCTGCTGCTGGACATCTTTCAGAATGACCACTAATCCACACCAAATTCTACAGGAAGTAAAATCTAGCAATAATAACATAATTACCCTTTTGATAATGCAAAAATTCTTAATGATTGTCAGTCAAACTCCCTGGCTCAGAGAATGAACAGTTTATAAGTGTAGAATCTCATTCCTTCAGCTTGATGAAGGTCACAGGCCTGAAAGGTTACCAATGTTTCTTTCTCCACATACTTCTTTTTATTAGTGTTACAAGTAGGTTTACATTAACACTTCAGTGAAGTTACTGTGAAAATCCCCTAGTTGTCACATCTGGCACCTATTTGGGTACACTGAGAGAGAATTTAGCATGGCCAATGCATCTAACCAGTACAATTTTTGGCCTGTGGGAGGAAACCAGAGCACTCATTCAGACACAGAGAGAACGTGCAGACTCTACACTGACAGCGACCCAAGCCAGGATTCAAACCTGGGTCTCTGGAGCTGTGAAGCAACAGTGTTAACCACTTTGTCGCTGTTATTGTGTCACCGTATGCTGCAGATTTCCAGCAATTTCTGTTTTTATTTTCATTTCTGATTTCCAGCACCTGCAGTTTTTTGCTTTTGTATTTTGTTGTTATTATGCTGTGAATTGTGTTGTGTTTTTTAAATGTCAGACTAAGAGAGTGTAATTTTCCCAAAATTTGTTAGAATATTAGGTTCAAACTGAAAACCAATGTGTATCTCTCCAGGTACAGAGTTGAGTTCTCACTTCAGAGTTTCTGGCCCTCTCTGCACAGAGAATCTGAGGACATGGTTTGCATCATCACTTCCGTGGGGTGGGGTCTGATTGAGCTGACATGGATGGCTCCACATCTTTAAAGGGCACCTCAATCAGCGTTAGAAATAAACTCCCCCTGCCCCATGGACAATATAAACCAACCCACAAGCATCAGAACACTCCCGTCACCATGCAAGTGTAAGGGGCCCCTTTTCAGGCACTCTCACCACCCTACATATCAGCCATTGGAGCACACCCTTCTCCTCTCAGGCATCCCCCCACCCCCTCACAAAAATTGGGGAAATCCTTCCACTCACAGGCATCCTCCCCCGCAAATCCTCTCACCTCCCTGCAAGCATTCCCTCCCCACCCCACATGCATTGGGGCATTCTTTCTCTCCCCGCCCCCCCCCCCCACCCCCCCAGGCACTCCCCCCACAAGATTCAGGGCGTTACCTCCACAAGGCTAGATATTGATGCTTCAAGAAAAGTGTTAAGGTTAAGGAAGTGGGGAGAGAGATGCATAAATCTTGCTGGGAGATGTGAAGTTAAATAAACCTATCGCCCGCACCATTCAGCTCAATGTTTGCCACAGCACTTTCCCACCCCTCCCCCCACAGCATCCCATCATTTCCCAGGCATTGATGCGTGCCCCCTCGACACACATAAGACTCCTCCCAATGGGGTCCTCAGAGGACCTGCATCTGGCAGTGCCACCTTGGCTGAAGCCATCTTGTCAGCTCAACAACTGTCCATTTTGAAAGGTAGATATAAAAAATTAAGCTTATAAAGTAGCCTAGCGCACAAAGATATATGTATATTTTCTCATCGCAACCGTAATGCCAGCCAAACATATATCAGATACCCTGCTCTGAAAAGTTCTGCCCTAATGTCTCAGGTACCCCATTTCCTCACTGCGCAGTTATCAACAACACTGGCAGCAAACTGCCGTGGCAAACATTTTGAGCTGAAGGGTGTGGAGGATAGGTTTAACTAACTTCACATATCCCAGCAAGATTTATGCATCTCTCTCCCTAGCTTCCTTAACCTTAACACTTTTCCTGAAGCATCAATACCTAGCCTCACTCAGCCTCTGTTAAATGGCAGCCACCATTCTGATGGGGTTGCCATTGAAACATAGAAACAGAAAATATATGGGACAGAAGGAAATCATTCAGGTTGTACTGGTCGAGAAAGGTCCAACCAGCCTAATCCCACTTTCCAGCTTTTAGTCTATAACCTTGCAGATAGCAGCACTTCAAGTGCATATCTGGGGTATTTTTTGAAGGTAACAAGAGGTTCGTCCTTGACAACCATTTAGAGTTCTGGATCCCCACTATTTTGTTGAGAATAAATCCTCTAACTCTTCTTGCAATGTATTTTAAATCTACGCCCCTTGGTTATTGATCTCTTCATCAAGAGCATAAGGAAACTATTATATAGCTCTTGGGGCTAAAGGAATCAAGAGATATGAGGGGGAAGGTTGATTTTGATGATCAGCCATGATCAAAATGAATGCTGGAGCAGACTCAAAAGGCCAAATGGCCTACCCCTGCATCTATTTTCTATGTTTCTATCTTTCTATGTTCTTTCTACCCATTCTTATTGCTCACAAGATTTTGAGATAAAATGATCTGTTATTTAAAGTAGTAAAATCTAGCAACTAACATTGAAAGCATAAGCAAAGTTCTCCTATGTTCCAGCTAAATTGTTAACTGTCTTTCTCCTAGACTTGCACCATTTCCCAATGATAAATGTTCAATCTAGTGTAAGATTTTTCAATAAAATCGTTGTTGCAAATCTAACCTATCATTATTTGACAAAGCACAATTAACTGCTTAAATTAAACATTAACAGCATTTACATTTGCTCAGATATGAAAGTTTAACAGTTAAGTTGTTTGGTTGCAATTGAATAGGAATATTATGACATTTCATTGGCACACATCTAGGGACAGATTTGATGTCCATTGAGTAGGAATGTCCAATCAATTATCATAACTGTTAAAGCCTGAAAATTACTGTTGGTTATGTTACCGTATGAATGCCTAATGAATTCATATCAAATCCTTGTCTCCATTAGTTTAACTGGGGCAATTACCCATAAAAAAAATGGGTTAATGCCTCTGTTCTCACAGCAGAGAAAGGAATTCAGCACAGTGTGTATAGCATTCGTACGATAACATCACTCACAATAATTTCCAGAATACAATAGTTAAATACCTTTATATTCACAAAACTATTGTACGCCTTATGGGAATATTTACATCTAGATCCTTAAAATATTTCACATGCAATGTTCTGGATGATTGTAGTTGCTGAACAACGTTAAATTACAATTATCTACTGAGATGATCCGTCATTTACATTGCAAACCTATTGAATCCAAGCCTCCGAGAAATCCATTCTTTCTCAGCATTTGACAGGCAGATATAATAGTGGAGCAGAGGAACTGTTTTAATGCCTGCTTGAGCTCTTTCCAGGCTCATTCTCATTCCCCTATGAAATCAGTCAAATGGTCTTCTGAGAGACTTTTCTTTGACTATTTCTTACTGATGTGAAATATTATTGGATCACAACAGGATATTGCGACAAGCAGGGACTTAATGTTCTCTTTACGTTCGTTATTTCCACTGGAATTTTGTGTTCTGAGGCATGGGTGTAGGTAACAACCAACTTTTGATTCTGTTAAGCAAATAATGACTGGTCTATAGAAAATTGGTTTTATTATTTGCATTGATAGCTTCATACAATGAAGCTGTCTCAAGCCAAAGGATTCTATACAATGTTCCAGTCAGATCAGCAAAATTAGCACTTTTGTAATAGAGTATGGGAGTGATTTTCAACTGCTGCCCATTTCTTGTTTGAGAAATGAATGGCTGGTAGTGGAAACTCAGAGTGAATTAGGGAGGGGTAACTTGGTTAATATAATTTCAGTCAGGTATCTGAATGGACACAGATCTGTGTGCCCAAATATAGTTTGTTTACATAAGCAAATTAGTTTCTGGGCTAGCTGCTGGACACCTGTAGATAAGTAATTCATTTGTAGGTAATTTCAAATGAAATAATTCCTCAGAGGCTGCTATCCCTTTGCCAGATTCCCTTTATTTACAATTCAATCACATCCTGAAAGGTGCTTCAGACTCCAGAGTGTCAGTATCCCTGACAATTCCCTATGTATATACAGGTGAGACTCCCTGATTAGGCAGACAATCATTACCTCAATCAGGGAGCTCATACTCCAAGAGGTCAACCTCATGGGCCTCATTGAGGTCATTACAAACAGCTATTCCAATTCGTAGGCTATTTGACAAGTGCAATCTCTACTAGAAGTATAAAGATATCACAAAGTACAATGTCAATTGGTGAAGCTGGTGAGATCAGGCCTTCATCCTAATGGAGTAGAAGACCTCCAGATTTTAACGGATAGAATAAATAAAGCAGTGAGAGCTAACAGAATGAACGTTAATGTCAAAAGTTAGAAGTAATGAAGATTTGAAAGGGATAATGGTAGGAAAGCAGATGCCAGGCTCAATAGTCAGTAAGTAGAAGAAGTATCCAGTACTTTAATATTGAGGAAGCATTTTGTAAGAAAACTGCCACCACCATGAAGAAATTAGAGGCAGAATAGCAATGGCAAAGAAGTCAAGCTCCGCGCAAAGGGAATTGCTCATTATATATACGAGTAGGGATGTTAAGAAAAAAATGATCAAGATTCCGATTTAGTGTGTCATTTACATGGGGCTGAAACATAAGCCTTGGTACAAGTGAACATCTAAAGACTGGAAAGTTGTGAAATGTGATACTGGAGAAGGATGGTGTGGGTCAGTCGAAGAGAACACAAGAACAATAGATAAATGATGTATTGCGGATCCCTTTCCAGTTCCATTAATTGGCACTACTCATTATAAACACTCCAATATTCTCTCTGACAAGACTGTGTGGAGCAGCAGGACCATGTGGAACAACATGACGCCCAGTAAATTCTGGCTGTAAGGGAGGCAAGTCATGCCCTGATCATGAGGTGATTCCACTGAGATGTCACAGGCTTCTCCTAGACACCGTAAGACTTCACCCAACCCTGCAGAACATGCAGAAAACGCGTTTTGCGGGCTCGCCCCCACACATATTTGTTACAATGGTCTCTGATTTTCATCATGGAGTGTCATGGGATTACAGCCCTTTCCTAATCAGAATCCTACAGTGCAGAAGGAGGCCATTTGGCCCATCTACAGTCCCTTCATGCATGTCCAGCAAACACAGAAAGTGGAATTTTCTGCACCCCAGCACCCCTCACTGGTTGCATGGTGACAGTGGCCACCCGCCAATGACAATAGTGGGATCTTCTGATCCCATCCCACACACACATACAGCGCCCCCCACCCCCCGCCCCCCCCACACCTCGCCACCACTGGGAATCCTGCGGTGGGAGTTTGTCATCAGCAGGACCGGAAGATCCGGCTGATGAGAATGGCCGGAAGGTTCCTGCCTCAGAAAGAATGAACAATTCAATAAAGAGCAGATGAACAGGAAAACAGTCAGGTTACACGTCTCTGAAGTGACTCTGATGACTCTCGCATGTCTCAAGTATCTTTGAAATGTTTCTCCAAGTGTTGCTCCAGGACGTTCTCTCATTGGCTGCTCTGGAGGCAGATTGCTGACTATAGTGTCCCATTGGTCTAGATGAGCTTGGTGGTTGTCCTTTGGTTATGTGAGGCTCTGAGAGCCCAGGCTTTGTGAGGGATTTCTGCTCATTAGTAGGAGCCCCTTCAATCACCTTGCCTACCTGAGACACTGGTGTCATGAGCAAAGGGGCAGAGGAAAGACTCATCATCAAGAGTGTCTTGAGAAGAGCTCCCAGATGTAGACAGATGTAGATAGCTGCTGATCATCCACCGGCATGGGGTCCACATGGCCGTCCCTGCTCACCAGAGATGGTTGACAGCCTAGTGGGGAAACCAAGTGACTTTCCTCCTCTTACACAGGCAATGCTTACGTGAGGTCATTGATGACATGTGGGTTTGCAGGTCTGAATTTATACCCAGAAACCCCTAATAAGTCTGGCTTTCCAAGAGAATAGTTAATCTCTTGATGTAGAAAGCCAGTTTGAGAGAGAGATTGATTGCAGTAATATGGTCTGGATGAATTCCTCCACTGTTCATATTGGGTGTGCATAGCCTCTGGAATCTCCTCCAGACCTTCACACATCTCCCTTTGGATATCTAACTTCTGCTGCCTCACAGAGTGTGGTAGAGACACAGATACACACACACATACACCACCACACACACACGCACATGCACATTCATACACACACGCACCACATACATTCACACATACACCACACACATTTACACACACATACACATACATACACACACTCACATGCGCACATGCACACACACACACACACACATGCACACAAATCTTCCCCTCTTCCACCTCCCTCCCAAATATCCTATTCACATACTGGACCAGAGAGAAGGAAAACCTAGGCTGAAAGGCTTTTGACCTCACTTTCTATGAACTTTCCTGCACTCACATTGGAGTTTTCACCACCAGAGATGAATGCAAGTTCAATGTTAATTAAACCCAACTCCAGCTCAGTCTCTGTCTCCCCCTGCCCCTTGTTTTCTTGGTAACAAGGACATGGGGCCTAGTCCGTCTCTCCCCAGCTCCGTTTCTTAAGTGAATTTATTATTTAATATTGTTGCCTGGCACTTTTTAATTGTTGTTTTTATTATTTACCCATTTTTTTAAACTATCAGTTTATTCCTTTGGCATTCATTTTTATTCTCCACTCCCTTAAAAAATATAGGGGGCAGCTGTTTTAATCATTCACCACCAGATCTGGCTAAACCACATCAAGAACTATCAGGTTCTATTCCCATTTGTCAGAACTGCTTATTATCCCTGGACATTCTGAGCAAATCTCTGGCCCCTGCCTTCTCCAGTCTTTGGCACAGTTAACCACAATATCCTCCTCTTACGTCCCTCCACCATATCTAGGCAGGTCGGACTGCACTCTCTTGGTTCCATTCTTATCTGTCTAATCACAAATGCATTAAATATTTTGTTGACCAATAATGAGGTTAACACTTTACCACAAGCATGCGAGAACAATGGATTAGCAATTCATCACCTTCAATGTTTGGTCACCTCACAGATGGAAACATTGAACCATTTCCACCTTTGTTGTCTCCGATGTATCCTTGGCATTTCTTGGCAGGACAAGGTCACCAATGCAGAGATCCTGGGGCATGCTAATTCCTTGAGTGTACTCTCATTTCTAAGCCAACAACATCTGCATTCATGAGTTGGATGAATGATGGCTGTATACCCAAAGATCTGATATTGGTGATCTGGCCACTGGGTCACGACCTCCTGGACATCCATACCTCTACTGCATGGACACCTGAAAGTGAGGTTGAAGATGGTGGACATTGACACTGACAACTGGGAGACAGTTGCCAATATTCGTGATCTCTGGATGTTGACTGGAAGGGCATTGGAAGAAGCAAACAGAAATGAAAAGTTCAGCTGGGAAAAGGGTTCAGACAAAACAATGGCCAGTGAATCATGAACCTTCTCAGCCCCCTGCCTTCCTCCGTAGCAAATGCAGCAGAGACTGCCATGTCAGGATGCAGCTCCTAACTCACAGCAGGTGAAGCTTAACACAGAGTTAGAGTTGACCACCATGGTACAAACCATCATCTTATAAGAGAGAAGGCTGCACATTACTTAATGGTAGCCAGAGAATTACTTCCAATGGTTTCTCTTCCTCTTCAGCATTATTACTCCTGGAGTCCACCAACAATCTCTCCTTGCCCCTCCTTTCTATTTCTCATCTACATGTTGTCCCTCAGCACCATGATCTGAAAATACAGCACCCATCCCCACATGTACACTGGTGATATCCAGCTCTCCCTCACCAATGGCCCTTTGGTCCCACCACATTCAGCACTGGATGAGTAGAAATTTTCTCCAGTGAAATTCTGGGAAAACTAAAGCCAATGTTTTCAGTCCCTGATACAAATCCCAAGCCCCAGCTACTAACTCCACCCTTCTCTTTGGCAACTACCCCAGCATGAACTAGACTCTTTGTGAGGTGGAGATGTTGGTGTTGGGCTGTGGTGGGCACTATAAGAAGTCTCGCAACACCAGATTAAAGTCCAACAGGTTTATTAGGTTTTATTAGGTTCATTAGGAATCACAAGCTTTTGGAGCACTGCTCCTTGACTCACCTGATGAAGGAGCAGTGCTCCGAAAGCTCGTGATTCCTAATAAACCTGTTGGACTTTGATCTGGTGTTGTGAGACTTCTTACTAGACTGCTTATGACATTGGTGTCATATTTGAACTCGAGATGATAATATATTTGTGTCATCAATAAGACTATAACTATTTCCACCTCCTTGACATCATCTGACTACACTCCTTGTCTCAGCTCATCTGTTGCTCAAACTCTTATTCATGCATTTGTTACTTCCAGACTCGGCTATTCTGATGTACTCCTGTACTGCCACCCACTTTTTCATCTTGATAAACTTGAAGTTATCCAACTTGATAAACTTGCAGCCTAAGTCATAACTCAAAGTCCCATTCACCCATCATTGCTGTACTCACTCCCTTTTGGACTTTAATAGAATTGAGGGTTATAGGTAAGCCTAGTAGTTATGGATATCATTGGCACAACTTGTGGGCTGAAGGGCCTGTTTGTGCTGTAGTTTTTCTATGTTCTATGTACATCGGCTCCCAGTTAAGAAAAGTGGTCAACTCAATCTCTGTTCACGGCGGTGGGATGGGAAAATTCCACCGACATGAATGGAGGTAAGATTCCAGCCTTAGAGTTTAAAGTTTTTATCCTTGTTTTCAAATCCAGCCTCTGCCTTACTCCAGCCATCTCTCTAATCTCCTCCATTCATATAATAATTTATATTTTTATAAATTTTTATAAACTTTATATTTTTATATTTTTATAAACTTTTTCCTCGGATGGAGAAAGCTAGGACGAGGGGGCATGGCTTTAAATTAAGGGGGGGTAGTTATAGGACGGATGCCAGGGGTAGGTTCTTTACCCAGAGGGTGGTGAGGGATTGGAATGCCCTGCCTGCTGCGGTTGTAAATGCACCTAGTTTGGGGGCGTTTAAGAGATCCGTGGATAGATTTATGGACGAAAAGGGATTGGTTTAGATTAGTGGGTCATTTTTTTTTAACTGGTCGGCGCAACATCGTGGGCCGAAGGGCCTGTTCTGCGCTGTAATGTTCTATGTTCTATGTTCTATAATTTGTGGTATCTGTGAGATACCTGGGCTCTCAAGCAAACCAGTCTTAATGATTGCACCATTGGTAGTCATGCCTTTAGCTTCTAAGGCCCTATGCTTCAGAGCTCACCTCTTGTAACTCTCTTGCCTTCTTTATGAGACTCCTTAAAACCTATTCTTTGTCCAAGCTTTTGCTTATATACCCGAATGTGACTTGGTAACAAATTATACTTTTGTGAAAAGCCTTGGGATGTTTTACTATTTTAATTTGCCGAAATACAAGTTTTTTTGTGTGTACATCAACTGCACACTGACAGAGAGGCATCCCTTGCTCCTGATGAATGTCCCTAGCTGACCTGGGGCTGACTTTATCGTCACATGCATGAAGTGGCCAAGTGCATGTCTAGATCAGTTAGAGTTACAAAGCTGAGCATCATTCACTCTGACTTGCATAGTTGGTACCAACATAGTCATAATTATCAGGCATAGCAAACAATGCAGGTCTGTGATGCTGAGAGACCTGATAAATGTTTTCTGCAGATTGAGCCTGAGTCAAACAAATTGAGGCTTGTAGTGGGTTTGAGAACCAGAGGTAACACGTGGCCACCAGGTTCACTTGGCAACAGGTGTTGTTCCAGTTGACTCCAAATATCTGCCGTCAGCTGACGGGTCAGTGAAGAGAGGTGACGGGCATGTTGAGGAAGTTTACCCTCTGCCTGTATGTGCTGGCAATGACCTCCTGCGAGCTATACATCTTTATGCCCATCGCCTCTCTTCACTGAAGTTTAAAATTTAAAAGTTTTTATTTATTAGTCACAAGTAAGGCTCGCATTAACGCTTCAATGAAGTTACTGTGAAATTCCCCTAGTTGCCACACTCTGTCACCTATTCGGGTCAATGCACCTAACCAGCACATCTTTCAGACTGTGGAAGGAAACCAGACCACTTGGAGGAAACCCACGCAGACATGGGGAGAATGTGAAAACTCCACACAGACAGTGACCAAAGCCGAGAATCGAACCCGGGTCCCTGGCGTTGAGGCCAGCCATGCTAACCACTGTGCCACCCCAGAGTTGCAAGTCCACGAGGAACAGGATACACTGCTGGTGCGATTCTTCTGTTGTTGCTCCTGGTGTCTCTGGTGTTTTTCCTGCTGTTCCTGCTGATACTGTTGGTCATCGTGGTCCTCATCCTCAGTCCAAAGTCAAACAGCATGAACAGCGTCCATGCTGATCAGATTAACTCAGAGCTTCAAAGTGGAGATCAGACATACGAGCCTTTAAAATTGTGAAAGTAACCTCTCACCTGAGTCACTGCGAACAAAGTCGCTCACACAAGTGTGCAGCTGTGATGTGTGAGGGCTATTGGCATTTCCCTGCATACAGCCTTCGCCCCCCCCACCACCCCACCCCGCTCCCCCCACACCCCCTCCCTTACACCCCCTCCCTCCTCACAGCACCCTTGCTTTGCTCTGGCTGGATGCACTCAGAGATTATCCTGCTACATTTAAATGAGGTTTCCAGTCTACTTCTCTGTTTCGATTTACCCCCCTACCTGTTCCCAACCCCACCTGTTCCTACAAGTTAAAATTCCTCCCAACATCTTCAGTGAAGCGACAGTTCAATAAATTGGCCTTTTAATTTGGGAAGTAGAAGATATCAAAGCCTGCAAATGTAAATTTGTGAAGTATTCCACTTCAGTCACCGCATCCTCCAGCTTTAAACATCCGTCTTTGAGTTATTTGATGACAGGTGCCCAAGTCAAGCCATTATCAGCCGCGGTATGTTATGACATTCCCGGGTAAAATGACCCACTGATCAAATAGCTCTTTCAGATGGAGCTATCAAGAGTCATTAAGAGACAATCATCTCTGCAGTGAAGAGGAGCTTGGAGAAGATATAATCTGTCTTCATCTTCAGCATTTTAACACTTTTGAATCTCTCACGTTGAGCAGTCTTTGCTAAGAAACACATTAATTATCCGCTGTATCTTTTGTTCCCTTGCTCACCATGCATGTGGCAGCTGTAGTCCTTACAATCAGGATCCAGAAATGATTGTTTAATATAGTGACATTCTTGAAGCTGTTAAATCTGAGGCTTTGTGACTTTTACGCATTCTTATCCTCATCTGCAGGCAAAGCTTTCAAACCTGTGCCAAATTAAGATGAATCTATGCCGATTTTCTTTTTGTTGGAGAGTTTGATGTCTGCAATCTTAATGGCACTCACAATTTCAGATAAAAGATATCAGGCAATTCACGATGAATCCTAATTAGATATGTAACTGAAAGGAAGCCTTGTGGGAGGGATTTTAACCCAGCTGGACATGTCTGATTTTCTGGACAGGTGGCTAAGGCACCTGCCTAAATTCAATAGGGTTCCAGTTCGAATTCAGGCTAATTCAGATCTGATAATGTCGTCAGCTGAGACGAAGATTAAGACTGGAATTCTCTGACCTTGCCCGTGGCTGGGATTCTCCAGTCCCCATTGCAGTGAATGGACATTTGGCTGGGCAATAAATTCTCTGTTTATGTTCCTGCAGGATAAGCTTGCTCACGAGTGGGTGAGCAAAGATGGGTGATTGGACGCCAGCACTGTAGGACAGCAAGCTAGTCTTTCTTTGTGAAACAGAAGGCAAATGAGCCGTCTCTAGCTCTCCTGTCTATTCGCACCCATGTTCCCACCTGGCTTCCATCCTCAGCCTCCTCTGTGGGCTTTTCCTTGGCATCCTAAGGCAGTTCCTCTTCATCTGAGGACACATGCCTCTCCTGAATGTTGTTCCCTGGATTGTCCCCCCAACTCAATCACATTCATTGAACACAATTTGCCTTCAACAAATCTATGCTGACTTTCCATAATTAACCCACATTTGTCCAAGTGACTATTCATTTTCTACTAGCTTATCATTTCTAAAATTTTTCCTACAGCTGAGGTTAAATGGACTGACCAACTGTAGCTTGGATTATTCTTACAGCCCTTTTTTAACAAGGGACTTACATTAGCAATTCTCCAGTCCTCAGGCAAGATCTGTAGGTTTAGGGAGCATTGAGAGAGCCTGTGTCTCTCTAGTTTCTGTCCTTATTTTGTATCGTTGGATGTATCTGGTCCTGGTGACTTATCAACTGTAACCACATCTAGCCTTTCTAATGCCTCCTTGAGGGAGGAGTGCCAATCTGCCTAAAAGGATAGAGACTGAGGACTCTATCACAGGAATAGGTAGTTAGGGCCCTGTTTATTGAAGAGCGCTGCACTCTGGCAATGCAACTCTTCCTCAGTACTGCACTAGATTGCTAGCTTAGACTAGGCACTGAAGTCCCGAAGTGAGACTTGAATCCTTAATCTTTGACTCAGAGGTGAGAGAGCAGTACCACCAGAGAAAAGCTGGAAGCAAAATGATTACTAATTAAGTAAAATAGTACCAGAAGTAAGAGAGAATTTTGTCTGAGTTAATTTTAGTAAATGATGATAATTCTGCAACATTGTATTTTTCAATAAAAAGGCAGCAGTATGACATTAGTCTCAACAATGGTAATTTCAAGTGTTAATCACTATTCAGTTGGAAAATTGTTACAGACAATTTCACACCATTGTCACTGTGAGAATATGGCTCTTTGTGATGCCCAGGATGTCTGCTCCTTTTGCAGAGCGAATGACTTAGTGAAGGTGGGTGCACCATTGCTTTCTGCGTTCACAACAAAGCTAATGTTATGGTTCAGGTTAGAAACTCTAAAGTGTTTTATGAAGTCTGCCTGAATTATAAGTTTTGCATTTTAAATTTGGCTGGGATAAGCATGAGATGTTACACTTCAGGTGTGATTCAAAAGATCCATCAGGGAGCTTTTGTTAAACAAAGTTTATTTAAGAATATAGTTAACATGTATAACAAAAAAAATCAAGAATTTTTATCAATTACAAACAAGAAACAAAGTGACCACTTAATGCATACCCCTGAATCAATGTGTATCAGATGTTCTAATCAAAATCAATATCCAATAAACAAAACCCTTTAAACAGATTTACCACCGCACTGGCTAAAGCTCACATGATACTGGAATCCAGTTCCCTGTGTTGAATGCTGATTTCAAATGATCTTGAAAATTCAGGGCAGTTTTTAGTCAGATCCATTCCCAAAACACCAAAGCACAGATTCCTTACTGCAGCATGGCAACAAGCCTTTCTTTCAACTGACTGGTAAAATTTTCAAAGCAAAATGGAGAAAGAGACTTCTTTTCCAGCTTGTTTCTAAGACTGCCTCCAACACTGTAGCCAAAACAAAACTGAAAACTGAAAAACTTTGGCCACCTGACCCGCCCACAGTTTTTATTTCCTCCTTCCAGCAATGACATCACCCAAAGCTGTGACCATGATTTTAAAAATCTCTTAACGGTACACTAACATCACACTAAGCATTCCAATCTGGGCAGTAATGTCGATTGAAACTCGATGGGCCATCACATTATACTCACAGACATAATGGGGGAGGGGGTCTTTCATGGAGGAGCCTAAGTCTTGCCTGTTGACTGAAGAACTGGAGAGAGACCATGCTGCCTTCATTGGAAATGCCAGTTTGAATTAAGTGCTTCTTAGGCACTTGAGTGGTCACAGGGGCAGACCTTCCCTGGGATCAGGGACCCTGGGCTGGAAACCCCTCCTCCCAGTGCTCCTACCCAATCAGCAGTCAGCAGATCTTTTTCTCACCAATGACACCTGGGAGGTAATGTCTGCTGCCACCAGAAATTCAGGATGGAGGAGCGACCCAGGCCTGAGGTAAATCAGGGTGGGAAGGGTTTTTTGGGGTGGGGAAATTGTGGAATCGGGTGTAGAGGAATTGGCAACAAGGGCATGGGGTTGGTTCCTAGCTGCCCACCCACTTCTGGGTCTATCGATCAGGCACTGAGTGCCTTTGAATGAGTAACTCCTCCTCCCCCCCATTCTCCCCTCACCTCCTCCACCCTCATCCCCAACATAGGAAGCCACAAGCAATCCATACAGGTTCACTTGTCATGCACACTGCATGGTAAAAAGTCAGTGTGATGGTTTAGCACCAGTGGTGGTGAGCTGAGGCCCTTATGTGATCAGTAATTGTGCCTTTTAAGGGTCTCAGTTGGTGGCAGGGTGTAAGTCCAGTCATGGATTTTCTTGCCCCAGATTTAATTTTGATGGAGGTGAGAGGATGGTGGGCTGCACCCTCACATCTGATTAGAGGCCCACCCCACCTCCGAATATGCCACAAAAGAGGGCAGAACATTTCCCCCAGGCTGTGGGAGGTACTGTGTCACTTTTCTGGGAAGGTTTTCATAGAATCATAGAATCCTACAGTGCAGAAGAAGGCCATTCGGCCCATCGGGTCTGCACCAATCACAACCTCATCCAGGCCCTATGCTCATAATGCCATGCATTTACCCTAGCTACTCTCCCTGACACTGAGGGGAAATTTAGCAAGGCCAACCCACCTGACATTCACATCTTTGGACTGTGGGAGGAAACTGGAGCATCTGGCGGAAACCCATGCAGATATGGGGAGGACGTGCAGACTCCACGCAGACAGAGACCCAAGCCGGGAGTTGAACCTGGGTCCCTGGTGTCGTGAGGCAGCAGTGCTAACCACTGTGCCATTGTGCCATGCCTTTTTGTTCTCTCAGAGCAGCAGCAGGAAGGTGTTTGTATTTTACAAATTTATGCCACCTTTTCTTTTAAAGGCAGTCAGCATGATGAAATCCAGCTTAGAGAGCCAGTAAGTTGTATCTTAGTTTTTGTTCATACCTGAGCAGCATTGAGAAATTGATTATTCTTCAGCCACAAACTGCAAGCTGTTCACTCATATCTTCTTCTGTAAAATAAACCAGTCTCGATTGAGGTGCTATTTCAGTCCACCTTTCATGAAGAAAGAATTGATTTGGTGATATGTATGGTATTTCTGCTGGTGCATTTAGAGTAAAGTTTCTCTTGTTACAATGTCTTGGTCAGCTATTCTTTAGCTATATATATTGATCATCCATCTGGGTTGTATGCCATCTGAAGTTTACTAATGGCTTGTGACGCAGGTCAAGAACTACATGGAATTGCACGGAATCTGCAGCACAAGAATGTATTATACAATAAGCAAAGGCGCATGTGTTCCACATGAGCTGACTCCTTCCCATTTTGCCCTGCTGGATCCAATATCTTCCTCTCTCAGATATGTTTCAAGTCTCCTCTTAAATGTGGCAATGCTTCAACATCCCATGTAGCAAATGATAGATTATCTTACCGAAAAACCTGAAAATCCTGACAAAGACCATGGACATTTCTGAGTGTTTGAAACCGGTTTTTTCATGTGTTGTTTTCTTTTATAGCATGGGCTCTACTGTTGAACTCTTTCTGTCAGTAATTCAGAGTGTTGACTTCCATTGTGCGAACTGAGGAATTAAATGACAAAGCTGAACTTTGCAATTCTTCTGGCTGGGACAATTTTGACAATTCTAATCTGTTTAACTTTTGAATAGAGTATTTACCATTGCTGTTTATTCGCAATGATACGTCGAGACTGAACAGTCCTAGAGAATGGGGCAGAATCTTTGCCCTGAGGCCGACTGCCACTGAGTGCTAATTTGTTGCCAATTGTATGCAAATTCCAGTGGGAGAAGGGTTGGGGCTGAATATTCCTTCCAACTTTCTTTGGGGGACCATGAAAAAAATGGTGATGGGGACAATAATAAATCAAATCAGATCAATTCAGAGAAAGTAGATGCGTTGGTGAGCTTTCTTAACTATAGTGTCAGACTAAGGGTGCCAGATCAGGTTGTTGGTGATCTGGACACCTAAAAACTTGAAGCTCGTGATCCTTTCCACTTTGTCCCCGTTGATGTAGACAGGGGCATGTTCTCCTTTATGCTTCCTGAAGTCAATGACAATCTGCTTTGTTTTGTTGACATTGAGGGAGAGATTATTGTCACTGCACTAGTTCACCAGATTCTCTATCTCATTCTTTGTCTTGTCATTGTTTGAGATCCAACCCACAATGGTGGTATTGTCAGCAAATTGAAAATTGAGTTGGAGGGGAATTTGGCCACACAGTCATAAGTGTACAAGGAGTATAGTAGGGGGCTGAGAACACAGCCCTGTCGGCCACCAGTGTTGAGGCTAATCATGAAGGAGAATTTGTTGCCTATCCTTACTGATTGTGGTCTGTGGGTTAAGAAGTTCAGGATCCAGTTACAGAGGGAGGAGCTGTAGCCCAGACCATGGAGTTTGGAGATGAGTTTTGTAGGGGTAATGGTGTTAAGGTTGAGCTGTAATTAATAAGTAGAAGGCTGACATGGGTGTCTTTGTTATCTAGGTGTTGCAGGATTGAGTGCAGGGCCAGGGAGATGGCATCTGCTGTGGACCTACTGCGGCAGTAGGCCAACTGTAGTGGATCCAGGTAGTCCGGGAAGCGGGAATTGATTCGTGCTATGTCTAGCCTTTTGAAGCACTTCATAATGATGGATGTCAGAGCCACCAATTCTTTCCTGCAATCAAATTACAAAGCTGTCAAAGGATTCTGAAACACTTTAAAACTGGAGATCAACAAAGCAATGAAACAATTATTAAACTCAAACAATTGAAAACTTGTAATATGTCGACTTAGAGGAATGGAAGTGAGAGCACTTAATAAATTGAGAAGGAATTAAGATGTCCTCTGATGTGAAATCTTCTGAAGTGACTCCCAAACCCAAGGAGAGTCAAGTGTAATCCCTGAAGACTTAGATTTCTTGGTCATTTATTAAAGTGACATAATTGTTCAAGGAAAGAATTTCCCTCGCAAGTATTTCATTCAAATTAACACAAAACAGTTAGAATTCATGTGAACATTTATGGAGCCAGAGGTTAAATATGAAATTGGGTTAACTAAACAAGTTAGGAAGTGCTGGAGTCATTATTAGTGGCCTGCAAATAGTAGTTCTGGAAGCTTTAGTTTTCACAATGTAAATGATCATAGAATCTACAGTGCAGAGGAAGCCATTTGGCCCATCGAGGCTGCATTGACAACAGTCCCACCCATGTCCTGTCCTGTCTCCATAACTCAACACATTTACCCTCCTAATCTCCCTGACATTAAGGGGCAATTTACGCTGACCAACCAATCTAACCCACACATTTTTGGACTGTGGCAGGAAATTGGAACGCCCAGAGGAAATCCATGCAGGCATGGGGAGAACATGCAAACTCTACATCGACAGTCACCTGAGGCCAGAATTGAATCCAGGTCCCTGGTGCTGTGAGACAGCAGTGCTGACCACTGTGCCATTGTGCCACCTTGATCAGAACAAGGCATTGGGAGCCAAATAGGTGCTGAGAAGAGTTCACCGCCAAAGAGGAAAGTAGAATTTGATGGAATTTAGAGATTTATCAGCAAGATGAGCAACAAACAATATTCAACATTGATGGATGCAAGTATATTGCAAATAGGTTCTAAAGATTTTAATATCAGATAGTCAGAGGTTTGTAACCAAGCATGTGACAGATCATGAGAAATATTTTGCTACAGGTTTATCCATCATCAAACCAATTTCACAAGATAATACAGCAGTTACTAAAGGAAATGCAGTATTTAGAGTGTACAAAATGACAAAATTTTCATCCAAGCAAGTTTGCAAAATATGCCGCATTCTTGATGATAAAATGATGATCCATGGTATTAAAGAGAGTGTTGGAGCTTCGCCAGGAAGCTTGATCAAGAACATGGAACAAATAGTGGTTGATGGATGGTTTGATGGATGCTTGTGGCTAAAAGGTATAAACAGTGATGTTCTCCGGGGGTCAGGTTTTATTTTCTGACCACCTTATGTTTCTTTTGCATGAACGAGGTGAAAGTGGGATAAATATTAAATAACAAATGAATTGAGTTATGGCTGGGCTGCTCACCTGATGTGATTTTCCACTGAAATTTAATTTAAGCAGCTTAATAAGTATTATTAATAAGTAATGAGTGTTTTATGGTGTTATTAGGACCTGTGGCTCAGTGCTACCCCTGTTTCTTCCTTGGTTTGCCACAGCTTTGCTGTCAGTGCTAGGCTTTTCTCACCTAATAGAAATGTGGG
The DNA here is from genome assembly GCF_965287045.1 of Carcharhinus amblyrhynchos. Classification (NCBI taxonomy): domain Eukaryota; kingdom Metazoa; phylum Chordata; class Chondrichthyes; order Carcharhiniformes; family Carcharhinidae; genus Carcharhinus; species Carcharhinus amblyrhynchos. The sequence goes on from NC_137335.1 coordinate 43,419,541, forward strand.
AGCAGGAATAGGCCATTTAGCCCCCTCATGCTTGTTTTCACATTCAGTAAGATCATAGCTCCCCTGCAACCTCACTTCATTCGCTCTTTTAACTGTACATGGAATATTCTCCTGCATATAACCCAGGTGTGAGGGATGAAAACCTTTGGAAACAGGTGGAGATTGTTGTCTCTGTTGGAGACACATAACCCAGTGAGGGGAAGAGGATTTGGAGGAGTTGGGTGAGAGGGAGAAAGGATTATAGGGAAGCTCAGGATGTTGTAGGTCTTCAGGAAGGGGACAGAGCAGTGGCAAATCCTGACAGTCAGGAGGAGCACAATAAGAAGTCTCACAACATCAGGTTAAAGTCCAACCAGTTTATTTGATAGTAATCCCACAAGTTTTCAGAAACGGTGTTCCTTCGTCAGATGTGTGGAAGGTTCTGATCAGAGGAGGGCATATAAAGTCACACACAGTTTACAGAATACTGATTAGAATGCAAGTTCTTACAGCTAACCTGCTATTCAAGTCTTAAAGATGCAGACAATGTGAGTGGAGATAGCATTAGCATAGGTTAAAGGATGTGTATTGTCTCCGGACAAGACAGTAAATGAGATTTTACAAGCCCAGGCAACTCATGGGGGTTACAGATAGTGTGACATGAACCCATGATCCTGGTTGAGACCGTCCTCATGTGTGCGGAACTTGGCTATCAGTCTCTGCTCAGTGACTCTGTGCTGTCGTGTGTCGTGAAGGCCATCTTGGAGAACGCTTATCCGAAGATCAGAGACTGAATGCCCGTGACCGCTGAAGTGTTTGCCAACAGGAAGGGAACAGTCTTGCCTGGTGATTGTGGAGCAATGTTCATTCATCCGTTGTCATAGTGTCTGCATGGTCTCCCCAATGTATCATGCCTCAGGACGTTCTTTCCTGCACCGTATCAGATAGACAATGTTGGCTGAGTTGCAAGAGTATGTGCTGTGTACCTGGTAGATGATGTTCTCACGTGAGATTATGTCATCCGTGTCGATGATCCGGCATGTCTTGTAGAGGTTGCTGTGGCAGGAATGTGCGGTGTTGTGGTCACTGTTCTCCTGAAGGCTGGGTAGTTTGCTGTGGATAATGGTCTGTTTGAGGTTGTGCGGTTGTTTGAAGGCAAGAAGCGGGGATGTGGGGATGGCCCTGGCTTGGCACATCCTACGAACTAAAAAAGACCCATTTATGCTGACTCTCTTAGCTGGCCAACCATCAGACTATGCCAATACATTATCCCCTAGCTAAGATCTTTTCTTTTCACAATAGGCTTTGATGTGGCATTTAATGAAATACCTTCTGAAAATCTAAGTACTGTACATCCACTGGTTCCTTTTTATGCATAGCACATGATATTTCTTCAAAGAATTCCAATAAATTGGTTAATGTGATTTCCTTTTCACAACCATGTTGACTCTGCCTGATTGCTTTAAATGTTTCTCAGTGTTCTGCTATAACATCTTTAATAATGGTTTGCAACATTTTCCCTATGACAGATAGCCCGTAGTTTCCTGCTTATCCACCAAGTCCAAGCTTCTTTAAAAGAGAATTAGCCATCACAATTAATTAATCAGTCTGATAATTTTGCTATCTCACCAGAACTAGGCTTCCTCCCTCCAATCTCATCATTCTATATACTCCAGTAGATGTCAGCCTTCAGCACTTGCTCCTCAGAAGGAGTCAGGCCTTTCATGTTGGATATATTCCCACCAGTACAGTATCGCTCTTGGGCAATCATATATCATATCTCAATCCCATTATCAGGTCAGTGCATGCTTGGCTGAAGCCTATGTTCTGATGTCAAGAAGTGATCCTGTCAACCACCTACCATTTAATTAGATTATTGCTTGGAGTGCACATTGGCATGGTCAAAGTCAACTGTGCCCTTGTGGAATTATACAATGAGTAGCTAATCTCTAATGTCAACTGGATTTATTTTCTGTATTGCAAAGGACCAATATTACTCATACTAATGGCCTTACTCACCCTTGCTGACCTCATGAGGTCACTGAGTCTTTTGTGTCCCTGGGAACCAGGTCCTCCTCACAACGTCAACACTGTTGACCTCATTGGCCATCGCCTCCCACACAGCAGCACTCTGCCTGGACTTCCTCATCTTCCCAGCATTCACATTTTGCTGATCATGTCAATCCTCAACTACATATAGGAGGGCACCAGGAGTGCCTCACTGAATCTGATGATAGTCTTGCCCCTTTTGGAGCACCACTCCCTATGCTCAGATGGAACAGACACCTATGAACATAAATGTCATTAAGATAAAACTTCTTGCTGATTTAGATTGAGATAATTGGCAGACATCACCTCAAATTAAAATAGATTCACCCAGGTAGACTGCAAAACTCAGACATCTTCACAATATACTGTTTCCCCTTAGCAATGAACATTGACACTGACCCACGCTGGGTGGTTCTTTGCAGAGATGGCCGAGACCTTGTTTTGGGTCACGGCTTACAGGTTCAAGGATTGGACATCCTGCTCTCCAGCACACATTGGGTGAGATGTCGATGTGTAGCCCTCCTTAGCTGTTTATTGGCATGGGGATTATTTTATTCAGAGCCTAGTTTGTGCAATCTCTTCTCACAATTTAATAACATAACTGAAGACATGCTGATCCCAACTCTACCCTCTGAGATACACACAGTGCTAGTATCTGAGCTAAGCATCTGATCAAGTCTTGTTTCTCCTGCTTCAGCGTTCTGGCACAGCTCTTTCCTCCCGTGCTGAGACTGCGTTGGCTGACTAGGAACCAATCTGGGCTCTCGAAGAGCAGAAATGCAGGACGGGGAGGTAGGAGTGAGGGAAAGCGAGTAAGATGGATTTGTAACTTGCATTTCATGCTAGCTGGCAGGATGAGATGACGCAAAAGTTGAGAAGGGGCATAAGGCAGGAATGTATCATCCTCAATGAATTGCCAGTGCAGGATATAGCTGGCTGTATCACAGACAGCTCCATGATGCAGAGCACAGCTACTTCCAATGACTCTTTATGAGGTGCAGGCTGCATTTAAAGCTTGGGAACTAGCTGCAACATTGTCAAATCCCCAGATGAGTTCAGGCAGCCAGCAGGGTAGCTTGTGTTCAACTGAACATTTCAATCCAGCAGATGAGAAGGCCTCAATGGGACCATGAATGGCAGATTGTTAATTGCAATCTCTGTGCCCAAACATGGGAGCAGACAAACAGTTGTTGCCCTCTCTATGAGCTCTGATTGCTGATGGGTGATGATAGTGCTGTGGTACATTGAGCAGTATGATAGGTTAGTATTGCAGTGAGTAGGAGATGTCCTTTGAAAATGCATTCACGCCTTTGACCAACCTTTTCTTTGGCACTGCCTGATCCTCAGGGTTAAAATCTGGGATTGACCTTCCAAGCCATCTACTCTCATCTCAAGGTGTATGCTGAGTGTCACCTGACACCTTGAGGAAAAAAAGATGTCCTTCCCCTTTTTATGAGCCCTATCACTATCTGATGTGACATTGAAGGCCTCCAATGTCACATCAGAAAACCTGGGAAGATGGCTGTCCAGTTATCTTTCAGGAAAGTTTTCATGAGACAGTTCAAGCAACTTCTGTAGCATGAGGGCATGTCTCCTTTAAGTGGGGTAGGTTACCTTTAAGAATTGCATGTTAGCTGTGTGCTGTGCTAGCACTCACATGCAGCACTCCCTGTTGAGTATGCTGTGGGTCAGCAGCAGATTCCATAAGGAGGTGCATACCACAGCGGTGATGGCATAGTGGCACAGTGGTTAGCACTGCTGCCTCACAGCACCAGGGACTTGGGTTCAATCCCCAGCTTGGAAATCACTGTCTGTGTGGAGTTTGTATGTTCACTGTCTATGTAGAGTCTGCACATTCTCCCCATGGGTTTCTTCCCACAGTCCGAAAGATGTGCCGGTTGGGTACATTGGCCATGCTAAATTCTCCCTCAGTGCACCCAAGAGAGGCTGGAGTGTGGCGACTAGGGGATTTTCACAGTAATTCCATTGCAGTGTTAATATAAGCCTGCTTGTGACACTAATAAATAAACTTAAACAATCACATAGATGAGTATCAGCACAAAGTTTGTGAGCTACATGTCACAACATGAATGGACATGGGGCATAAGTACATTGCGATCCCTGTGCCTGATATCTGGCCTAATCCAATATTTCCAAAACTTCATAATTCACCTATGAAGCTCTAGCTTTAGATATTCTACCTTTCCTTTGTGGAAACTAGTCTTATTTTTCCCCCAATATCTTCCCTTTTGAAGGCCTCCCATTTCTCATCCACTGGTTTACCTGCCAATGTTTGATTCCATCTTACCTGGGCCAGATCCTATTTCAGTTCACTGAAATGAGACCTCCTCCTGTTGAATATTTTAAAATTAAAGCTTGTTTCTCATTCTTTCCCACAACTAGTCTAAATCTAGTATATTTAGAACACGGTTTCCAAAATATTCCTCAACTGACACATGCTCTCCTGTCCCAATTTATTCCCCAGGCATAGATCCAGCTCTGCATCGTTCTTTGTTGGATGGGGAACATACTCATTAAGAATGTTCTTTTGTATACATTCCTCCTCCACTTTCACAGAAACATAGAAACATTGGAACCAGAAGCAGATTAGGCCATTTGGCCCTTTGAGACTGGTCCACCATTTATTTTGGCCATGGCTCATCATCAAATTCAATATCCTGATTCCTCCTTCCTCTCATGTCCCTTGACCCCTTTCACCTCAAGAGCTATATCTAATTTCTTCTTGAAATCAGAGGTTTTGGCCTCAACTACATTCTGTAGTGGTGAATTCCACACCTTCATCCCCCCTCTGGACGAATACATTTATCCTCACCTCAGTTCTAAAAGGTTTGCCCCTTATCCTCAAACTATGACCCTCCACCTGGACTCTCCCACCATTCCTCCCTCATAAAACATTCTATACATAAAATTTCCCCTTTTACAATGTGATTTTCCGATTCTGTATCAGGATAATTGAATTATTATCATTACTCCTTCATTATGAGAATCATTCTGCAACTAGCCTGCAGATTTTCTCCTCTATCACATTTCTATGACTGGATGGCCTATATTATGCACCAACAGCATAGCTCCTCTGTTTTTCCTGAATTCTAATGGGCTAGATTTGATTTTTGGACCCTCAAGTACATTGTCCCATTTTAGAGCTGAAACTGTAAATTGAATAGACATCAGCCACTCACATCTTATTTCCAGGAATGTTAAGGGCCAGGTCTTCATTATTTCCATCATATCATAATCATATGAGATTCCTCATGCTTTCTGCTCACCAGCCTTCCTTACCTGGTTCCAGGTCATTTCTAAGATGTACTCTAATAGACCTTCAGCAGCCCTGCATTTCCCCCATCTGATCTCTCCTATTTCTGAACTACTATTTAATATAATAGCCATTTGGTATTACAGAACTTGAGTATTACTGAAAAAAAATGAGACATGTCTACCAAACAAAGTGTCAACCAATTTCTTCTCATGTAGTGTAAATTGTTGCTGGGATTCTTGTGAAGTGTCCTAATGAGTGCTAGATAAAGAGCTTTGACAAATCTCCTTTTCAGCAATATTTATTTGAATGCTTTCCCTCCTAGTTTTCTGAGCATTTTGCAGCTTCTTTTCGATCAGATACAAAATCACATTTAATGGGTAAATTTATGGGGGGAGTTTTAACTGCTGCCAGGAAACTTGGCCTATTTTAACAGTGGACTTCATTATCATCCTTCTAGTTAGCTGCCTGAAGTGAGCATCCAGAGGGAGCTTGTTGGTTTTGGGACTACTAAGAGTATATAACAGAGAGGCCAACTGTCTGACAGTCAGGTAAATTGCAGGTGGGTGAAACTCAGGGAAGGTTTGACGTACAGAATGGGGGTGAACTCTGAGATTGTAATGGATCAAACTTTCTTTTTGTGGTCCTTGCACAGATTCTGTGTTGAGTTTCCCTGAGTGAGACTTATAAGATGCAAATTACGGTTATCAGCAGTGGGGGCTCAACTCTGTAGACATAAACAATGGGACCCTGATGGGACTAATATTTATTCAGCATTACTCCCAACATTGGGAGTCCCAATGTTGATGAGGCTCCCATTTGAATCAGGTAGGTGCTATGATTACCCAAGAAAAAGCAATGGTAACACAGTTATGGATTGAGAGTCAAGCAGTAGGTATACTCCTTTGATTTAACAACATTTTCCTATAACTCACGGTGGCACAGTAGCAGTGGTTAGCACTGCTGCCTCACAGCGCCAGAGACCCGGGTTCCATTCTGGCCTTGGGTCACTGTGTGAAGTTTGCACATTCTCCCCATGTCTTTGGGGGTTTCCTCCAGGTTCCTCCCACACACCAAAGATACGTGGGTTAGATTGATTGGCCATGTTAAATTGTCCCTTAGTGTCAGGGGGATTAGCAGGGTAAATATGAGAGGTTACGGGGATAGGACTTGTGTGTGATTGGTGTTGATGCAGGCTTGATGGGCTGAATGGCCTCCTTCTATATTGTAGGGATTCTATTCTATTCTATCACCCCAGGATCCTCCAGGATAATTCCTCAGTTTTAATTATATCTTTTTATAGTCTTTAACCGGTTTGATTATAGTCTTGACTCAAATTTCTTGTTATCATGCAAATAGAAGCAAAATATACGATAAAGATTTTTAAATGCTGCTGATAGGGATCTCTTTAATTGTCTGGAAAAAATACCCCTCATTTCATGCTGCTTTCAAGATTATGACTATGAGGAATGTAAAATCTAATTCCACATTCTTTATCTAACCAGACATTTTTAGTTGAATCAGTCTGCAGATAAGCCGATACTTCTCATCCTCCCAGATTCATCAAATGATTTTGCAGAAGAAACCGATCGCCATGGCAACAAATGATAGTCAGATAACACTGGTGTAACATGACATGTTTAATCTGTTTGGTTTCAATCCACTTTGCTTCTTTCATTTTTTTTTAATTTAAGGAAACCGAGGGAGCTTACTTGCTGGTCCTGATGATGCTGACTGCACTGGAGTTCTGTGAAATTGAATTAATGATGGAAACACGAGGCCTTTTCTCCCTGGCTCCAATTCACGTCTCTGTAATGGGCCATAATGCAAAAGCTTAATGATTCTTTCCTGCGGAGGTCACTTCCACTGGCATTGTTGAGGGTGACAAAGTCAAATAAGTATTTTATGTTGAATATTCGCAGTAAATAAACAGCTTTCTGAATCTGTGACCTGCTCGCTTGGCATTATTTCCCCAGAAGATTTACTGAATCGTCACTGTTCTGCAGTCTGGGGAGACCATTCCCCTGCAAAACAGATATACTGCTTTGGATACTGTTGAAAGGAATGACCTCTCAGGGGAAGGCAGCAGCAACCAAACTCATTGCACCATGGTTGGTTCTGCTGCAGAGGGGAGGGGTAAAAAGTGTGCCAGTGCAATAGTCATAGGGGATTCAACTGTAAGGAGAATAGACAGGCATTCAGGATGATATGATGCCTTCCTGGTGCTAGGGTCAAGGATGTCTCAGAGCGGTTGCAGGACATTCTCAAGGGGGAGGGCGAACAGCCAGTGGTCGTAGTACATGTTGGTACAAGCGACATAGATAAAAAAAGGGATGAGGTCCTAAAAGCAGAATGCAGGGAGCTAGGAAAATAGTTAAGAAATTGAACCTCAAAGGTAGTGATCTCAGGATTACTATTGGTCCCACGTGCTAGTCAGAGTAGAAATGAGAGGATATACTGGATAAATACGTGGCTGAAGAGATGGTGTCAGGGGGAGGGTTTCAGATTCCTGGGGCATTGGGACTGTTTCTGGGGGAGATGGGACCTGTATAAATTGGACAGGTTACACCTGGGCAGGACTGGGACTGATGTCCTATGGGGACTGTTTGCTAGAGCGGTTGGGGAGGGTTTAAACGAATATGCCAGGGGGATGGGAACCTATGTAAGGAGTCCGAGAAGGAGAGAGCAAGGACAAAATGTGGGGAGAAGGTTCCAACTACATCAAAAATCAGGAAAAAAGTTAAAAGGAAGGAGAACTCAGGAGATGTTATTAATGGAAGTGTTAAAATTCAAAAACAAGCTACAAAAACTCACATAAGGGCACTTTATCTGAATGTTCGCAGCATTTGAAATAAAGTAAATCTTTGCAAATGAGTATGATTGGTGACCATGACAGAAACATGGTTGCAGGATGGTCACGACTGGAAGTTGAATATCCAGGGGTATCAAACTGTTTGGAGGGACTGGCAGGAAGGTAAGGGAGGTGATGTAGCTCTGATATTTAAGAATGACGTCAGAGCGGTAGTGAGAGATGATATAGATTCTATGGGAAAAAGGTTGAATCCATTTGGGTAGAAATTAGAAATAGTAAGGAGAAAAAGACACTAATGGGTGTAGTCTATAGACCTCCAAATAATGACAGCATGGGGGGGGGGCGTGGGAAATAAACAGAGAAATAACTGATGCATGTAAAAATGGGAGATTTTAATCTACGTATGGATTGGTCAAACCAGGTGGGTCAAGGCAGCCTTGAGGAGGAGTTCATGGAATGTATCCGCGATAGCTTCCTTGAACAGTATGTAATGGAACCAACAAGGGATATATATTCAATGGGAAAAAAGGTTGAATCAAGCTATCCTAGATCTGGTCCTGTGTAATGAGGCGGGAATAATTAATAATCTTGCAGTTAGGGATCCTCTTGGAAAAAGCGATCACAGTATGGTTGAATTTAAAGTACAGATGAAATGTGAGAAGGTAAAATCCAAATCAATGTCTTGTGCTTAAACAAAGGAGGCTATAAAGGGATGTGGGAAGAGTTGGCTAAGGTAGACTGGGAGCAAAAACTTTATGATGGGACAATTGAGGAACAGTGGAGGACCTTCAAAGCGATCTTTCACAGTTCTCAGCAAAAGTATATACCAGTGATAAGGAAGGACTGTAGAAAAAGAGATAATCCACCATGGATATCTAAGGAATTAAAGGAGGATATTAAATTAAAAGAAAATGCATACAAAGTAACAAAGATTAGTGGGAAACTAGAGGATTGGGAAATCTTTAAAGGTTAACAGAAAACCATGAGAAAAACTATAAAGAAAGGTAAAATGGATTATGGGAATAAACTAGCACAGAATATAAAACCAAATAGCAAAAGTTTCTACAAATATATAAAATGAAAAAGAGTGGTGAAAGTAAAGGACGAGAAGGAGGATGTAATAACTGGAAATGAGAAAATGGCTGAGGCATCAAACAGATATTTTGGTGTCGGTGTTCACAGTGGAAGGCACAAATAACATGCCAAAAATTGATGACAGGAAGGCCATGGCAGGTGAGAACCTTGAAACTATTATTATCACGAAAGAGGTGGTGTTGGGCAAATTAATGGGGCTGAAGGTAGACAAGTCTCCTGACCCTGATGGAATGCATCCCAAGGTACTAAAAGAGATGGCAGGAGAAATAGCAAATGCACTAAAGGTAATTTACCAAAATTCGCTGGATGCTGGGATGATTCCCGCAGATTGGAAAACAGCATATGTGACAGCATTGTTTAAAAAAGGAGGTAGACTAAAGGCCGGTAACTATAGGCTGGTGAGCTTAACTTCTGTGGGAAAATACTTGAATCTATCATCAAGGAAGAAATAGTGAGACATCTGGATATAAATTATCCCATTGGTAAGACACAGTGTGGATTCATGAAGGGCAGATCATGTTTGACTAATTTGATGGAACTCTTTGAAAACATTACATGTACAGAGGACAATGGGGAACCTATGGGTGTGGTGTATCTGGATTTCCAGAAGGCATTTGACAAGGTGCCGCATCTAAGACTGCTGCATAAGATAAAGGTGCACAATGTTACAATTAGCATGGATAGAGGATTGGTTAACCAACATAAAGCAAAGAGTGGGGGTAAATGGATGTTTTTCTGGTTGGAAATTAGTAACTAGTGGTGTGCCTCAGGGATCAGTGTTGGGACCACAATTGTTTACGATTTACATAGATGATTTGGAGTCAGGGACCAAATGTAGTATGTCAAAATTTGCAAATGACTCTAAGATGGGTGGAAGAGCAAAGTGTGCAGAGGATGCTGCAAGTCTGCAAAGGGATATAGATAGTCTAAGTGAGTGGGCAAGGGTCTGGCAGATGGAGTACAATGTTGGTAAATGTGAGGTCATCTATTTTGGTAGGAATAACAGCAAAATGTACTATTATTTAAATGGTAAAAAATTGTAACATGCTGCTGTGCAGAGAGACCTGGATGTCCTTGTGTAGAAATCTCGAGGAGTTGGTTTGCAGGTGCAGCAGGTAATTAAGAAGGCAAATGGAATTTTGTCCTCACTGCTAGAGGGATGGAGTTTAAAAACGAGATTATGTTGCAGTAATATAAGGTTATATAAGGTGAGGCCACACCTGGAATACTGTGTACAGTTTTGGTCTCCTTACTTCAGAAAGGATACACTGGCACTGGAGGGGGTGCAGAGGAGATTCACTAGGTTGATTCCGGAGTAGAAAGTGTTGGCTTATGAGGAGAAACTGAGTAGACTGGGTCTATACTCACTGGAATTCAGAAGAATGAGGGGAGATCTTATAGAAACATATAAGATTATGAAGAGAATAGATAAGATAGAAGCAGGAAGTTGTTTCCACTGGCAGATGAAACTAGAACTGGGGGCATAGCCTCAAAAAAAGAGAAGCGGATTTAGGACTGAGTTGAGGAGGAACTTCTTCACATAAAGAGTTGTGAATCTATGGAGTTCCCTGCCCAGTGAAGCAGTTGAGGCTACCTCATTGAATGTTTTTAAGGCAAGGATAGATACATTTTTCAACAGTAAAGGAATTAAGGGTTATGGTGAGCGGGCAGGTAAGTGGAGCTGAGTCCACAAAATGATCAGCCATGATCTTATTGAATGGCGGAGCAGGCTTGAGGGGCCAGATGGCCTACTCCTGCTCCTAGTTCTTATGTTCTTATGAGACCTACCCTAGAAGTTTCTGAAATATTTTGCTTTGAATTATTTGCAAGTGAAAATACTGCATCATTGCCCAGATTCCTACCAATACCTTTAAGTGTGTTAGAATTAGAAGTACAATTTTAATTTTAAACTGGAATTTTTTTTATTCATTTGCGGGACATAGATGCTGCTTGAGACTGGTTGGGAGTCAACCAGATTACTGTACTATGGCTCTGGTACCACGTGTAGGCCAGACCAGGTCAGGGTGTCAGATTTCCTTCCCTAAAGGTCATTAGTGAACCAGATGGGTTTTCTGACAAAGAATAAAAGGTTTCATGGTCACCATTGGTCAGCTATTTTGATTTGTTCTTATGGTTTTATTGAGGAATTCTTTACATAAGCATTGTTGCCACCTGTTTTTTCCTGTAGGTAATGATACAAGCAGACTGTAGTCCCTGGGGCTGCTTTCAAATCATTCCATGGCTTCATCCCCTCCTTATCTCTTAAGCATGTGCAGCACAATGGTAGAGCAGTTAAAACTCGGGATGCACAAGTGGCCTGAATGAGGGGCGGCTCGGTTGTACATTGATTAGCACTGCTGCCTCACAGTGCCAGGGACCCCAGTTCGATTCCCGGCTTGGGTTACTGTCTGTGCGGAGTCTGCACATTCTCCCCATGTTTGCATGGGCGTCCTCAGGGTGTCCCAGTTTCCTCCCACAGTCTGAAAGACATTCCGTTAGGTGCATTGGTCATGCTAAATTCTCCAACAGGTACTGGAGTGTGGTGGCTAGGGGATTTTCACCATAACTTCATTACAGTGTTAATGTAAGCCTACTTGTGGCATTACTAAATAAACTTCTAAAACAGAATGAGAAGAGCTCAGATTTCTCAGAGAGTTGTGGGTATAGATGTGATTAAAGAGGTAGAGAGGTTTGAGGCCATGGAGGCACCTGTAAACGAGAATGTGGATTTTAAAATCAAAGTGTTGCTTGACCAGGATGTAATGTAAATCAGTGAGCAGAATAGGGGAATGGAGAATGTTGTGAATGAAGATGCATACAGCAGTGAGTTTGATAATCTCAATTTTCAAGTGGGCAGAATGTGGGAGACACGCCAGCAATGTGTTGGAATAGCCAAGTCAAGAGATAATGCAAGTATGAATGAGGATCTCAGCTGTACAAATCCTTCTCTCTTTCCCAACCCCTGTTACTTTTTAACATTCAGTGTAATTTTGAGTAAGACTGCCCAACGTTACTGAATGAAGTCGCATCTGCTTCATGTCAGAACTTAGCATAATTACATTAATTATTTTATCTTGAATTGCCATAACAAATATAAACATCATTTATTCTGAACATTATACCGACTGTCATTCTAGATGTTAACATCTCCTGTTTGGATCTGTACACTGTACTCTATCTACAATCACTGTGGTTTTGTAAAGGAAGGTGTGTGTGTTTCTTAGTCCTGGAGAGTGTGGTCAATTTAAGTAACAGCAGTAAGCTTGCATGTGTTTAAATCAAGAGGATTATTTATTCACACATTTACCCCAAAAGTCTAAACATTACATTCTCAAAACACTTACACATGAAAGGTACAGGCCGTGATTTTACTGGTTTGCCCTGCCCATCGATGGGCCGAGTGAGCTGGTAAAATTGCATGAGATTCGAGAAATCAGGTTCACACCCAATTCTCGCAATCTTACTGGCACCAGATACCTGGCGCAATCAGCCTCTTAACCATTTCCGACGAGAGGCTGAATAAAGTATTTAAATTTATTCAAATCTTCATTAACGTGTGTTTATGGAGCCCGACGCTGAACTGTTCAGGCTCGCTGGCCCTTACGACCTCACCAGGAAAGGTTCTCTCCGGCGAGGAAAAAACATGGCCCCCAAAAAACAGGGTACAGTCATGTTGGCCTTGCCAGTAGAACAAGAGGCCTTTGAGGCCCCATGGGGAGGTCAAGGCAAGAGGGGGTGCTCCTTGTGCAGCGACAGTCTTCCAGCTTGGCACTGCCAGCCTGGCACCTTGGCAATGCCCACTGGATAGTGCCAAGGGTGGGTTCAGAAGAGGGGCAGGACCTGGAGGCATGGGACCTTTGAGGCAGGCCTATAATGGTGGGACCAGGCTGTGGTGGCCTGACTGGGGGAGGGCACAGCTGTGAACTCTGCAGCTGTAATCAATATGGGGGGGGGGGCTGCTGCCATTCCACATGTCATGGGGTGGGGGTGGTCACTGACACTCTGCATCATGATTGGTGAGGGGGGGCATGATCGATCTGGGCAGTGGCGGCAGTGGATGGGTCGATATTTCTGGATGGTATATGGGGCTTGCGATCGGCTGCAGGCCCCCACGATATCTGGGGTTGGGTTCTTTGAGGCCAGCTGCAGTAGCAGCTAAACAATGTGCCACTGTGCCGCCCCATGCATTCTGCTGAGTTTTTCTCTGAAACTTGAGATAAACGCCATTTGTTATCTGAAGGGAGTTTTGTCACCCTAGAAGGATCTGGAAACTCAAACCATAGGTGATGGATGTGTTCTTCACATTTATTCAGGATAAATTTGTTCTCATTGTTAAAATTCAAACTCAGGGACATGGGGTGGATTCTCCCATCTGGGACTAATTCCTATGGTGGGGATGGCAACAGGGAGTATTTTCCATTGCAGAGGATGATGGAAACAACACCATGGCCAGAATTTACCCAGCCCACCAACCACTGGAATCAGAGCAGGTGAGGGGTGGAGCATGGGAAGGTCTGTTGACCTCAGGCAGGATTTTATGGTTTTGGGATGAGTGAGGCTGTAAAATCCCGCCCAATACCTTCTGTCCCCAGCATGATTAATTATGTATCCCGAATTCTTTGCGCAGCTTCTATGGCTGGATGGGCTTGATGGTACATGTCCCACTGTTATATCTGGGTGCCATAGTTAAAAGGCACCTGACATTGCTGGCCCACCATTAAAGAAAGAAGAAGCACCCTGAGACTGGACCATGGCCTCCTTGAAGCTGGTAAATCCATCCGATAGATGCTTTGCTACTATGTACAGGACCAGTCTGTGGCAGCTCTTGGCAGGTGGACCTGTCTCCTTGAGGTCCTTGATCCTCCTGCCGTTGTCTTGTCAAGTGCCAGAGTGGCACAAAGTATGAGGGGCCAACACAAGAAGAGGTGATATTGGTTCTCCAGCCAATAGCTGAGACCCCAGTTGCTGCCACTAGATTTTGCTTTAAGTGTGAAAATATTATTTAGTTCTCTCACTTCAGTAATTAGAAACCAGCAAACAAACACCTCAACTCAATAATTTCCTACATTACTCTTTTAATAGTGACAGAATTATTTGAAGAATAAGAAAAGAGTTTTGCCTGTAGTTATCAATTAGATTAGGATGCACTACTTAAAACCATAGTTTATTTCATTTTGTGTTCAGTTTGCTCCATTCACGAGTATTTTCCCACTAAAAAAAGTAGTAACTTATGCTGAGGTGTCATATCAGTGTCAGAAGGCCACGATACCTTGGCTCAGATCAATGAATACAGGATAGAACTCATTCACATACTAAGGATAGGAATTAGCTCCGGTACAATCAGAAAGCCAGCAGGAGATGTTTGATTGCAGCCAATTGACCAGCACATCACCTACTATCTTTTGAGGTGCCACTCATTTTCCATAGCAACTAATATCTCCAAAACATTGATCTCAGGTAAGAATTAAAACATTTATTGTATAAACCACTAAAGCCATTGTTAAGCACAAGGACAGTATCCATACAAAAGAAAGGCCCATCAATACTTATTTTTGGTAACTAAGAATGTGTCAAAATGCAGGCTTGCTGGCATTATTTTGAAAAGAATGATAATTTGTATTTATATTGAACCGTTTACGGAGAAACATGTCTCCACGTACTTCACAGAGCCATTCGGATAGTGGTGCTAAGCTAAAGAAGGAGAGATTGAGGGTAGCCTAAGTGATGGAATTGAAGGAAGGACTTACAGGAGGAGAGGAGGAGGGAATTTTAAAGATGAAAGTGCTGCTGTAATGATGACATAAAATATATAGCTTAGATACAGGATATTTAGCCCATCCTGTTCATGTTGGCATTTATGTTCCACTTAAACTTCCTCACGTCTTTCTTCATCTAACCATTGGCATAACCCATTATTCCCTTACCCTCATTTGTTTATCCAACCACATCTTAAATGAATCTGTAGTGTTTGTCAAACCATTCTCTATGATAGGGATTCTCACTACCCTCTGGGTAAAGAAGCCCCCTCTAACTTCTGTATTTGACTTGTTGGTCACTGCATTATATTGATGACCTCCAGCTTTGTCTCTTCCCCACAAGTCATGCCCACTCTATCAAAGCATTTGAAGATCTCTGCTAGATCAACCCTCATACTTCTCTTTTCAAAACAAAAATAGTCCCAGCCTGTTCATTCTTTCCTTGCATTTCTGATACCACCTTTGTAAATCTTTTTTGCACCCTTTCCAGGATTGTACATGGTGTTCCAAGTATGGCCTAACCAAGCTCCATGAGATTAGTACAACTTCTCTAAATTTAAATACCAACCTTATAAATAGATTTATCTGCCTGAATTAGGTCTAGTGACTTGTGTACCTTTACTCCGAGATCCTCTAGTTCCTCTACCCATATATATGCTTATTTTCCAAGTAATCTGCAACCTCGTTATTTTTCTTACTTAAAACGTAATATGCCCACTCTGTGAGTTTATTTATGTGTTATTGTGAAATGCTGCAGTCCTCCTCATTATGGACTATCTCCCTAATTTGGTGTCATCTGTAAAAATTGTGGTTTTGATCCCAAAGTTGAAATCTTTAATAATGAAGCAAGATAATTGTTCAATATTTCTTACATCTAACGCTCACTGTTTGTTTTTATCATTCATGTGTCTGGAATATTTTTCTATATCATGGAGTCATAGAGATTTACAGCATGGAAACAGGCCCTACGGTCCAAATTGTCCATGCTGCCCTTTTTTTAAACCCCTAAGCTAGTCCCAATTGCCCACATTTGGCCTGTATCCCTCTACACCCATCTTAGCTATGTAACCGTCTGAGTGCTTTTTAAAAGATAAAATCGCACCCGCCTTTACTACTTGTTCCAGACACTCACCACCCTCTGTGTGAAAAAATTGCCCCACTGGATCCTCTTGTATCTCTCCCGTCTCACCTTATACCTGTGCCCTCTAGTTTTAACTCTCCTAACTTTGGGAAAAGATATTAACCATCAAGCTGATTTATGCCCCTCATTATTTTGTAGATCTCTATAAGGTCATCCCTCAGCCTTCTACACTCCAGAGAAAAAAGTCCCAATCTATCCAGCCTCTCCTTATAACTCAATCCATCAAGTCCCGGTAGCATCCTAGTAAATCTTTTCTGCATTCTTTCTAGTTTAATAATATCCTTTTTATAATACGGTGACCAGAACTGTACACGTAATCAAAGTGTGGTCTTACCAATGTCTTGTACAACTTCAACAAGACGTCTCAAGTCCTGTATTCAATGTTCTGACCAATGAAAGTAAGCATGCCAAATGCCGTCGTAACCACCCGGTCCACCTGTGACTCCACTTTCACGGACCTATGAACCTGCACCCAAGATCTCTTTGTTCTGTAACTCTCTCCATATCGTTTTATGTTCCCTGACAATTAAATTTCACAGTTTCTCTATAATGGACAAATGGAAAGGGCAGGTTACACCCATGGCCAGACTCAAAGTAACAGAAGGGGAATTATTGGGCCTGAGGTTATTATAAGTATATAGGGATGAGTGAGGCCATTGAGTTGATTTAGGCAAAAGGGTGAATATTCGCAACTTGATACACTGTATGACTGGAAGCCAATGTAGAACAACAAGGTCATTTTTGGTAGACAAGTGGGAATTTTAGGTTTACATCTCATTAACATTTTTTTGGCACACCGCAATGCCTGATTTGCATTTACTGGGCTATTCCGAAATCCTCTTTGCAGATGGTTGATGCTTTTGACTGCTGAAAGGGTTATTGGATTTTGGTGGGTGTTACGTGGGGCACGGGAATGGGGGGAGTTTCTGTGTCAGTGAGCTGGTTGTGGACAAGAAGATTTCTGGAGACAACTGGACACCCAGACACCCTTCACCTAAATATTGCCACTGTGGACCAGGAGAACAAAGTGGGCACTTCAGCCTTCCGCAGTTCTTTGCACGGAGCTCCACCCTAGCAATCAAAGTTAAAGGTCATGAATCGGTTGAAGATGACAGCACAGTGACACAGTGGTTGGCACTGATGCCTCACAGTGCCAGGGACCTGGTTTCAATTTCCGGCTTGGGTAACTTTATGTGGAGTTTGCATGTTCTCCCTGTGTCTGCTTGGGTTTCCGCCGGGTACTCTGGTTTCCTCCCACAATCGGAAAGGCGTGGTGCATTGGTCACGGTAAATTCTCCCTCCGTGTACTGGAAAAGGCGACTAGGGGATTTTCACAGTAACTTCATTGCAGTGTTAATGTAAGCCTACTTGTGACACTAATAAGTAAACAAAAATAAGATGGATAATGCATTACTGTTATAGTGATATGGACTGCTTACTGAAGTGATGAGAGCAGTGAATGAAAGGATTAAAACAGGGAGCTTTAACATATTCAAAGATCTTCTCAGCCTTTTGTCTAAGATCAAGCATCAGATCAAATCCAAGAGGGGGTGTAATGCCATATCTTTTTGTCTGGCTTGTGGGGATCATGAATTGGATTCAATTTGAATTTGGTTTTTGGAGCAAGAAAGGAGATGGATTCAGGTTTGCCCGGTCCACTCTGTACATTGACTTTGTAACTTTAAGAATGGAGTAAAAATTTAAAAAAACGAAACACATTCAAAGATGTACATGAAGAAAGGTTGGTGATGGATGAATGGGAATTAAGGGCTAGAACGTGACTTTTTTAAAAAGGTAAGCAGTGATGATGCCAGTTTAAAAAGAAAGGAGAAAGCCATTGACAATGTTACACAGAATGGGGGCCAAAGATGGGGGCTGGCACTGCTTAAGAGGCTTGCTGATTCAAACTCTGGCACATGTTATTAAAGGGGGAGGGACAGCTTGGACAGAAAGTTTAATAAAGAACATAAAATAGATGGTGATTAACATACGGAGAGGTGTAGACAATGATCTCCTCCAGGGGTCAGACTTGCGACCATTGATCTTCTGTACAGCATAAATAACGTTGCCTAAGAGCTGAATTTAATCCTCCCCCGAGGCAGGTTTAGAAGTGGAATGGGGGAAGGGGGATGGTGCTCTGTTTAATTGGGCATGTTGTTTTGGGATCGAGATTCCATTGCCTTTGCAACAACCCCCAAACCAGCCCACCCCCCTGCCTTAATTCAGGTTGGAAGCTTGAGGGTGGCCTTTCTGTTTGAAAGCCTTTAAGTTGTCATTTAAGGGCTACTTAAGGGTTGACCCCACCACCATTGGTATACAATCAGCAGTGGATCCTGTCAGACCATGTTGGCAACCTGCAGGTAAAATGTTTAAAAAGGATTTGGATAAGTACATGAACGGGAAAGGATTCAAGGAATATGGGCCAAACGTGGGCAATTGGGATTAGCTGGGAGAGCACCATGGTCAGCAAGGACCATTGGGCTGAAGGGCTTGTTTCTGTGTTGTATTGCTCTATGAGAACCCAAGAGACCCCACCTGCCTTTAAAGCCATCCCCTTTTGGCTTCCTCACTGGGGCTTCCCTGCCTGCCCATGGTGAGCCCACCTCACTCTCTCTACTCCAGGCTCCAGTGACAATCTTGCAGCCTGGAGCTCCTGCAATAGACAGTGGCCATTTCTCATGGTGGCGCTGCAGGTACTGGAGATCTGCTGATCTTGGATGTAGGATATCTGTCCCGAACACAACAAGGATCCTGACACCTAATAGGTAAGTATCTTACTGGCACTAACTCAGCTCGGGGCACGGATTGGATCTGCAGGGATGCTAATGGCTCTCCCAGTTTGCTGGAAAGCCACAGGTACACCACTGTGAACATTAAGTTCTGCCCCAAAAGGCAAAGCGAGTATGCCTCACTGAAGACGGTTGTGCTGATTTTGGTTGCTGTTAAAGATGTATGATTGTGAATGGAGGTCCAAAGTGTTGAAAGTTTGAGAGTATAGTTGCTCACAATACTTAAAAGGTGGCAGCTGAGTGTTAAATGAGAAATGATTAAGTTTTTATTCCATCAACCAAAAGCAGCTTAATTTCTTTTATTGTTCAAGCCATGTATAAATTTTCCTCTTCTAATTTAGATGATCAGATCAACATAAAATATAGAAGCAGGTGTAGACCATTTTCCTCCTTGAGCCTGCTCCATTCAGTGTAATCATGACAGATCTTTTATTCAGCTGTACTTCTGCACCTGCTTCCTCATCCGTGATTTCCTAAGAGACAAAAAAAAAGTCTATCTCAGCCTTGAATATATTCAATCTATTCACAATCTCTGAGTGATGAAATTTCTCCTTATCACTGTCCAAATTTCTCCACCTCCTTATCCCTGAGACCCCCATCATCTAAATTCCCCAGCCAGGAAAAACAATGGGCAGATTTTACCATCTCAACATGCTGGTTGATCAGTGTGGTGAGTTGGTAAGATTGTGAGAGGTGAAAAACTGGCGAGGAGATAGTCGGGGTCAGCGACTGGCCGGGCGGGCAGGGATCGTCTGGAGGGACAATAGGGGGCAGCGATTGGGGGGATGGATCTGCAATTGGTAGGGGGCTAGGGAGTTGGGGTACAATGTCTGGGAGGTGTGGGGGGACTGACAGATTCCCAATACACTATGTATGCTTGTACACAGCACACTGGGAGATCAAGGCGCATGTGCGTTAGCCCTTCTAACAGGCTGCAGCTAGCTTTCCAGCATGAATAGACTCCACCTACTACCCCTACTGGCAAAAATCACATTTGGGATCTTTTTCCTAAGTGCCATAAGATAGCTTATGGGAGCGCACCCAAAAAAATGGGTGCCATTCTTTTGCTATCATGCTCATTCAGAACTTCAAATTTTTTTTGGCAAGATCGCCCCCAACATCTTCAGTACCTGTCTATCAAATACGTTCAGAATCCAGAGGGGTTAGGCCTAATTTACTCAATCCCCAATTACAGGACAACTCCTCACTCCAGGAATTAACTTAGTGAGTTTTAGCTGTACTGTCACCAATACAAGCCTATTGTTCCTCAGATACAGACAACAAAACTAAGTATATAACTTCAAACATGTTCAAAGCCCAATATGATTGTAGCAAGATTTTGTTATTCTTCTTTCCAATTCCCTTTGCAGTAAAGTCCAATATGTCCTTAAGACTGTAACTCTTAATTCGGCCCATCAAGTCTGCTCTGTTATTCAGTGAAATCGTGATGTTTCTGATATGTTAATCCTCAACTTCACTTTCCCACCTTATCCCCATAAACCCTAATTCCTTACTAAATAAAAATCTGTTTACCTCAGCCTTGAACATACTTAATGACCCAACATTTGCAGCTCTCTGCAGTAAAGAATTTCACAGATTCACTGCCTTCTGAGAGAAGTAATTCCTCCTCATCTCTGTCTTAAATGGGTGACCCCTTACTCTGAGATCATGCCTTCTTAATTTCTTCCATAGAATCCCTAAAGTACAGAAGAAGGTCATCCAGTCCATTGATTCTGCACCGACTCTCTCTGACAGACTACCTTACCCAGGCCCTTTCCCCCACCTATCCTCATAATCCCACACATTTACCATGGCTAATCCAGGAGCACCCTGAGGAAACCCATGCAGACATGGGGAGAATGTTCAAACTCTATACAGAACTCAGGTCCCTGGTGCTGTGAGGCAGCAGTGCTAACCACACTTAACCTGTCTATGTTTCTTTGCAGTCTGTTTGTCTCCTCCAGCACAGCTTCCATTCCCATCTAGCTTTGTATCATCAGTGAACTTGGATACATTACTCTCAGACATTTTGTCTAGGTCATTAATATAGATTGTATTTAGCTAAGACCCCATCACTTCACTGCTTACATCTTTTCTCTTTTATCCACACTTTCTGCTTCCTGTCTATTAACTAATGCTCTATCCATGCCAATATATTATCACAACTCCATAACCCTTTGTCTTGCACCATAACCTATTGTGCGGCCCCTTATTGAAGGCCTTTTGTAAATTCAACTATACAGCAACTGCTGGCTTACCTTTATCTATCCACTATTACTTCCTCAAGAAACTCTTATACATTTATCAAACATGATTTCCCTTTCACAAAATCATGTTGACTCTGCCACACTACACTATAATTTACTATTTGCAAGATCCTAACAATTGATGTCAGTCTAACTGTTGTTCATTACTTTCTCTCTCCCACCTTTCTTGAGTAGCAGTGTTACATTTACTATTTCCAATCCATTGGATCCCTTCTTTAACACAGATAATCCACTCTTCCTGTAGCTACCTCTTTTCGAATCCTAGAATTTTGGCCATCATGTCCAGAGTGGTGGTAGTCAAGGTCTGTGCAAGGGGAGGCGATGGCCTAGTGGTATTGTTGCTAGGCTATTAAACCAGAAACTCAGCTAACATTCTGGAGACTTGGGTTTGAATCCCGCCATGGCAGATGGTGGAATTTGAATTCCATAAACAATATCTGGGATTAAGAATCTATTGTTGACCATGAAATCACTGTCAGTTGTTGAAAAAACCCAGCTTTAGGGAAATCTGTCATCTTTATTCAGTCTGGCCTACATGTGACTCCAGAGCCACAGCTAAGTGGTTGGCTCTCAACTCTCCTCTGAACAAGGGCAACTAGGGTTGGGAATAAATGCTAGCTAGCCAGTGACATCCAAGTCCCACAAATGAATTAAAAAAAAGGAACTCTTGAAAGGAAGGCATTGAAAATTCATTATGCTGAATTTTAATGAACAGTAACGACAATGGGAACTGTTACCCAACTAGTCCCACCCAACAGACTTGCAAATCAACCCCTCCACTCCCCCTACCAAAGGTGATGACATGGCCCCATCTCCTGTTGGCTTCTATTCATTTGAATGTGTCAAAAGTTTCTGAGATGAAAAATCACACATATGACTATTTGGTTGACAGCAATGACTGCAAGGCACATTAATTAAATTCACTTCTTGGAGTATACAGTCAGGAGATTTAAGAACCAGTTTTGCCAAGCCAGAAACAGAGAGAAGTCATTAAGGTTTTCAGGGAAAACTGCTGAAGGAAAGAATAAGGAATCTCTCTCCCTCTCTCTGAAGTTAAGATTGTCTCCAACAAAATGCAGTTACCTGAGCTTTAATTCAACCCCAGGATTTTAATGGTCACAAAATGGTCGGGAAATTGACTTTTTGACTCCTGTCTGAATTCTGCCAATAACATCTGAGCTCTCACTTAATCATAAAATGAAAAAGAATCATAGAAAATATTTAGAGTTCTCACAGAATTAAAGGAGAAAATTTGGTAAAATTGTAGTAGTGTCTTGAGACTTGTGGAAAACAAATGTTATTCCAATATTTATAAAATGAATATTACTGAATCTGATAATTACAGGACAGTTAGACAGGCATTCAACATGAATACTGTAAATGAATATCCATTCACTATTAGTATAGGGATTATATATACAGGTAGTGGCTCATCCCTCACTAAAGTTAGGAGCTCTTTGAGGAAGTAACTTAGCTGGTGGATGAGGGCAAATAAAGTTTATTTGGATTTCCTCTTGAGAGACTAATACAGAAGGTTACATTCTATGCAACAAATTGTGTATTGACTGGAAGGATTGAGAATTGGCTTAACCAGAGAGGAGTGGTAAATGATAAGTTCTTTGTGGGAGCAGTATGGTGGCACAGTGGTTAGCACTGCTGCCTCACAGCGCCAGGGGCCCGGGTTCAATTCCAGCTTTGGGTGACTGTCTGTGTGGAGTTTGCACTTTCTCCTTATGTCTGTGTGGGTTTCTTCCGGATGCTCCGGTTTCCTCCCACAGTCCAAAGGTGTGCAGGTTAGGTGGATTGGCCATGCTTAATTGCCTCTTAGTGTCCCAAGATGTGTAAATTAGTGGGGAAAGAGGGCCTGGCTAAGATACTCTTTCAGAGTATCCGTCCAGACTCGAGGGGCCCAATTGCCTCTTCTGCACCGTAGGGATTCTATGATTCTATGATAAGTGAAAGTAAGCAGTGAATGTTCCACATAGAACTGTTCTGGGATCCATTCTAATCAATATTTATGAATGATAAGAAACAGGGTGTATTCGACAAGTGGCTGATTCTCTTCAGAGGGGCAAGAACTAATGAAGTTGATATGTAGACTGAGATGATAGATTTAAATATGGCTAAAGGTCAAATTACTGTCTGTAGAGCAGTAAATCGAATAAAAGACTTGCCAATGGCAGAGGATGAAATTGAAAAGCATTCTGGGGCAATCGTTCTTTGAAAGCAACTGGCTAGTGTGAAGCAGTTACCAATAAAATAACGCTAATAAATAAACTTTAAAAAACTTTAAAATTAAACTCTGATTCTCGGTGCTTCCCAGGGTTCTGCGGTTTGTTGTGTACATCCTTGTCTTGTTTGCCCTGCCCAAGTGCATCACCTTACACTTACCCGGACTGAATTCCATTTAACACTAATCAGTCCATCTGACCAGCCTGTGATATCTTCTGTAGCCTAAGGCTGTTAGCATCACCCCACAGTGAGCTTTCCTCATTTACAGTGGTCTGCTCGAGAGGTTCTGCAAGAAAAGGAGATGGTGGAGCCTACTGGGTGGTTCCCTGAGTAGAATTTCTAAGTAGTTTGGCAGAGTGCCTCATCACTAGAAATTTCAAACAAGCGCCAAGATATTGCTTGCCTGGTAGTGAAAAAGGCTCTCCCTATCATATTCTTCCTACATGGAAGGATCACCCCCTCTGCACTTTGCCCTTGAGGTGGCTTTGGTGGGGAAGGGTGCCTTTACAAAGAAGGTCTGGAGAGTGATGCAATGGGGGTTTTTATTGTGGTTCATTTCAAGCAGCTTTGTGATGCTTGACTCTGTGCTCTTGGCTGTTCCCAGGGACATACCTTGATTAACATGAACTGAGGCTGGAAGACCATCAGTTTTATGAAAGACACTCTTTGGTCTGTCTGAACTCTTTGGTTTGTCAGTGTAGAGTTGTCCTTGACAGAGTGCTGCAGATTGGCACATTCCAAAACCCAGGACTATGTGCTCAGGAACACACTAAAGCTTGGGCAGCCATCACAGAGGATTGGTCAAGACAAATCATTCAAAACTTGGATAGATACATATTACCATAGTCTGTGTGCCTCTGTCATCTCCTGTCTAGTATGTTCAAGAAGTCACTTTGTTGTGTTTATGGTTCTTATCATAGTTTTTTTTCAGTCCAGTTCCAAAGCCTTGTAAGGCAGCATGGTGACAATGGCTAACACTGCTGCCTCACAGGGTTTGATTCCCAACTTGGGTCACTACCTGTGCAGAGTCTGCACGTTCTCCCCGTGTCTGTGTGAGTTTTCTTCAGGTATTCTAGTTTCTTCACACAGTCTGAAGGACGTGCTGTTAGGGGCATTAGCCCTGCTAAATTTTCCCCTCAGTGTACCCGAACGGATGCTGAAGTGTGGCAACTAGGGGATTTTCAAAGTAATTTCACTGCACTGTAAGCCTACTTGTGACACTAATAATTAAACTTTAACTTCAGAATGCTGAGAGGTGAAACCTGGCCAAACTCTGATAATTATACATTAGAAACGTATCTTTCTCCCCCAATGCTTTTACTTGAACTTTAAGTGTTGGCTCCTTCAAGTTGCATGTATTCTTGCTGAAGGGCTGGCTACATGACTGGGTGTGATTGCTTTTGGAGTAAAGATGACACATGGAGATTTGTTACACAATTAAAGCAATGAAAGGTTTTGAAAAAAATTTACATCAGCAAGCTGTTTAATTTACTCAACATAAACAAGAGACTGTCATTATGCCAGCAGCAAGATTGTGTTTCCCAATGCAACTGTTTCTCAATCGGAAACTATGGATGAATGGGGATATATTCACTGCTTGCTGAAGTCCAGGATTGAGGCGTTTAAGTCAGGAGACCATGACCTATACAAGAAATCCAGGTATGATCTGTGGATTTCGTCAGAGATGCCAAAATACAGTATCAGACCATGCTACAGTCCCAGACTAGCCACATGGACTGTCTCCAGAACTGGCAAGGTGCCCGATGAGCTCACAAATTCAATGCCTGTTTTGAGCAAGAGGTCAGCGAGAGCACACCCTCCACCCAGGAAGCCTCAGACAAACCCATATCTGATGTCCCATTGCAGATATAAGAGCAGGCTTCTCGAAAGTGAACGCACAGAAAGCAGCTGACCCGGAAGGGGTACCCGGACAAGTACTCAGGTCCTGCGTGGAACAGCTGGCGGGGGTATTCACACAGTAAGGAGTCTCACAACACCAGGTTAGAGTCCAACCAGCTTATTTGATAGTAATCTCACAAGCTTTCTGAAAAGGTGAATTTGTACCACATCAGTGGTACAAATTCTGGTCAAACACTTTAACATTTCAGACCCAAAATTTGCTGGACCTAAACAATGAACTTGTGAAATTATCCAATTTGGCAGGGAAAACTGAAATACAGAGTATTTCTTAAATAGTGAGAGATTGGGAAGTGTTAATGCTCAAAGGGACCTGTTGACAAGTCACTGAAAGTTAGCATGCAGGTGCCACAAGAAATTAGAAGACAAATTGTACGTTGTCCTTTATTGCAAGTGGACTTCTAAAGACAGGAGTAGAGGAGTCTTACTGCAGTTTAAAGCACTTTGGTGAGACTGCATTTGGAGTACTGTGTACAGTTTCAGTCTCTTTACCTAAGAAAGGATCTAGAGGTGGCACAGTTACATTTTACATTTACTGCCTCACAGCGCCAGGGACACGGGTTCAATTCCCACCTGCCATATGAATCGTAGAGGGTGGGACATGGACCACGCTAATATCGGTTGACCTCTGGCAGGAGTTTCAAGTTTCGGGGCGAGCGTGATTGGAAAATCTCGTCCAAGGACTATAGAATTAACAGCACAAGGATTAGGAAAGAAGTGTCAGTTCGAGTGGATGGATTCAATGGCAGATCATTAGATTAGATTCCCTATAGTACAGAAGTAGGCCATTTGGCCTATCAAGCCTGCACTGACAACAGTCCCACCCAGGCCTTATCCCCATCACCCCACACATTTACTCCACTAATCTATCAAACCTACACAGTTGGGACACTAATGGACAATTTAGCAAGGCCAATCCACCTAACTAGCACGTCTTTCAGACTGTAGGAGGAAACCGGATCAACTGGAGGAAACCCATGCAGACATGGGGAGAACGTGCAAACTCCACACAGGCAGTCACCCAAGACCAGAATTGAACCTGGGGCCCTGACGCAGTGAGGCAGCAGTGCTAACCACTGTGCCACCGTGCTGCCCTTAAATATCCAGAAACAGAAATAAAGGGAGGGAGAAAAAAGAAATTATATTTTCTAAATCTGTAACAACATTTTAACCCTGAAGGAATTTTCAGTGCCAAAGAGACTGACTGCCAATAAATAAAACCTACTATTGTCATTGAAAGAGTATTTAGATTATATATGACCTGATTTGACTTTCTGTAGGAATTTTAATTTTTTTTCTACTGCACAAGTACAGGAACACCACACTATTTAATGCAATTGAATGGGGGAACCAGTTGGTGAAATACCAGCTAACAGTGGAATGGCGCAAATCCATGGCAGCAACTTTTTGATTTCCCGCATTTAATTACACCTCTGTCCATGCGTGAAGTTGTTGTGGCATTTACACAAATAATGATGCTACTAATGTCACCATTACTTTGCAAACATATTTTGAGTAATTGTAATGAACAATGGTGCATTGTAAAGCAATCATCAGTAGTTAGAGGGTTAAAAAACTCCTCCTGCTATATGTCGGATGGCATACACTTACACTCACATGATGCAGCCGTTGGACCTGCCACAGAGAAGAACTTTTCAGCATTTGAAGTGTGTGCGGCAGATTTCTGTGAAGTCATGCGTGGCTGGCAGTTTCTTGAGGGCGTAATCTATAACCAGTGATATTTCCAGTGATCTTTTTTTTGTAATTCTTAATTTAATAATGTGTAACTGCTAGTCTTTGTTAAGAGCAGCAGCAATAAATCAACAAAGCAGAAAATCTGGATGCCTCTACCCTTTTAAAATATCCATCTTAAGAAAGATTCTTCAAGCATCAAGCCTCTGACCTTGGACTATTGCTGCCTCCATAAGGACTGACAAAAATCCTTCAAGTAATACAGTGACAGCTTAATGTAAATCCAACTTACAAGCACATTAGTCTTTTGTATTAGTTGTAAAAGGCGCTAAATGATATGCACATATATTTTATATATATATATATCACTTACTTAACAAAAATTCCTGAACAACAAAATGCTTGTGAATTTTGGAAATCATGAATACAAGCAGAAAAGAATGGAAATACTCAGCCGGTTCAGCAGCATCTGTAGAGAAAGGAAATAAATAAAGGTTTCCTCTGAGTCAAAATGACTTTGCATTGTTAAACCTTTTAAAATGTGTTTTAAAACAAATTCGTGCAAATATAGTTAATGACCGAATGCTATTTAATGTATTATTTAGCTTGATTTAGTGATAGAAATGACAAATTATTAATGATATTAAGACTGAATTAATAGAATAAGAACATAAGAACATAAGAAATAGGAGCAGGAGTAGGCCATCTAGCCCTTCGAGCCTGCCCCGCCATTCAATAAGATCATGGCTGATCTGTTGTGGCTCAGTTCCACTTTCCCGCCCTCTCCCCATAACCCTTAATCCCCTCTCTTATCAAGAACCCATCAACCCGCTTCTTAAAAATATTTAGCGAGGCAGCCTCCACCACTTCAACGGGCAGAGAATTCCAGAGATTCACCACCCTTTGAGTGAAGAAGTTCCTCCTCAACTCCGTTCTAAACCGCCTCCCCTTTATCTTGAGGCTGTGCCCCCTAGTCCTACTGTCTTTTTTGAGCGGGAAGAGTCTCTCCACCTCTATCCTATCCATCCCATTCATCATCTTATACGTCTCAATGAGATCTCCCCTCATTCTTCTAAACTCTAACGAGTACAAGCCTAGTTTATTCAGCCTCTCCTCATAGCTCAACCCCCTCAACTCCGGTATCAGCCTAGTAAACCTCCTCTGCACTCCCTCCAGGGCCAAAATATCCTTGCGCAGGTGCGGCGCCCAAAACTGCACACAGTACTCCAGCTGCGGCCTCACCAATGCCCTATACAGCTGCAGCAAGACCTCCCTACTTTTATATTCAATCCCCCTCGCTATGAAGGCCAGCATCCCATTCGCCTTCCTGATCATCTGCTGCACCTGCAAGCTGGGTTTTTGCGACTCATGCACAAGGACCCCGAGGTCCCTCTGCACCGTCGCCTGCTGCAGTTTTTCGCCACGTAAGTAATAGTCCTTCCTACCATCCTACAATGCGGAAGGAGGCCATTCAGCCCATCGAGCCTGCACCGTCAATAATCCCACCCAGGCCCTATCCTTGTAACCCCATGCATTTACCCTGGAATTTGGAATGTGGGAGAAAACTGGAGCACACGGAGGAAACCCACGCAGACATGGAGAGTATGTGCAAGCTCAATGGCAACAGTGCTAACCGCTGTGCCATTGTGCCATGCCAATGTTCATGCAGTAACAGTAGGAGACCCCTCTTCCCATTATGAGGACAAAAGTATATATTTGAAGAACTCTGGATGACTTAAACTATCTTGGATTTATTTAAAATTGATTGAAATATTACATTTTTGAAATGTATCGATACAAGTACATTGAAATCTTTCAAATGATGATAGGGATGCATGTAAAAGGCAGCCCAATTTGGCATAGGGGTCTGAGACCAAGCGCTAATCTCCTTATTAGCACATAATGCTAATCTGAAAACAACCCAACTCAGTTACAGGTCCGATATTTTTCAGGCATCTTTGAAGTACAGGACAGTGGAATCTTGTTGAGGTGTCAGGGGTTTTTGCTGGGGGCTGGAGATCCAGCTAGAAATCTGTGAAGCCTCTTTTCTTGAAGGATTGCTGAACTGTACATTAATCAGGCAGTGGTGAGGCCGACAGATTCTTCCACTGGAATCAACCCCAGAGGATGAAGTCTTGCCGACTGAGAGCTGTTGGGTTCAGCTGCTCTTGTGCTCAACAGCTCCACCGGGCAGGCCTTGGCAGCTGCTGGAGTGACAAACACCAGGATCCCAGCATTGTAAGGGAACCCAGAGCACAGGAAAGTAAAGTGCAGGGTGGGGGGAGGGTGTTGGTTTCACAGTTTCATGGGGAGAGGGTGAAGGGGTGGCCTCCAGAAGGAAAAACACAGGGAAACACGAGGAGGTCCAAACTGCTTTTTCCTTCTGGGCAGCAAGGGCAGGAAGGTACCTCTCAGTGGGCACCCCCCTTCCCGATGTTCACTTCCTTGAGCAGATGCTCACGACTTTTGACCATGGGGCATCCAGTCCCCACACTGGAGGTGACGAGCTTGTTACAGTTTTACCCTGCTGAGCATGCTGCATGGTGACAGGTCTGCCTGCGACTTTTTTTATTCATTTGTGGGATATGGACGTTGCTGGCTGGCCAGCATTTATTGCCCATCCCTAGTTATCCGGGGACAGTTGAGAGTCATCACATTGCTGTGGTTCTGGAGTCACATATGGGCCAGACCAGGTAAGGACGGCAGCTTTCCTTCTGTAAAGGACATTAGTGAACCAGATGGGTTTTTCCGACAGCAGACAATGGTTTCATGGTCATCAGTAGATTCTTAATTCTAGATTTTTTTATTGAATTGAAATTCCACCATCTGCCATGGTGAAATTCGAACCTGATTCCCCAGAATATTAGCTGAGTTTCTGGATTAATAGTCCAGCGATAATACCACTTGGCCATCACCTTCACCTTGCTGCCACACCAGCGACAGTGGGTTGAGGCCCTTAAGTGGTCATTAATTGGCACCTGAAGGGGTTGAATTGGCTGTGGGATAAGAGGTTGACCGCGGGCCTTCTTGCCCAGAACCTAAGTCTGGCAAGGATGGGAAGGTGATGGGTGCTGTGTGTCACTATTTCACCTCATTACACATTTTCCTGCCATCAACAAGAGCACAAAATCCAGGCCTGCATTTTGTTAGGCCTGTTTTACATCCATAAAGTGATTGCAGTTAGGTCAACTTTCTAACCTAATCTAGTTTTTATGTTGAGGAATGATTATGGATCAGGGCAATGCGAAAAATGCCTGCTGTTCTCTGAATACTGTCATAAATTTTTTTACACCCATCTGAACAGGCAGATGGAACCTTGCTTTAATGTCTCATTTAAAGTGCAGCACTCCATCACCACGGCACTGAAGTGTCAAACCAGATTCTTTCCTTAAATGTAGAGAACACTTCAAGGTGGAAAAATAGGAAAGAAATTACAAGAATTAGGGAAGGTGGCCAGAAGCTTACAGAGAGAAAAGTGGCGAGGTGGACAGGTTGGGGGAAGGATTTCCAGAGAAGGGGTAATGTGACTGAAGGATTTGCCACCAGTGGCAGAGTGACAGGATGCCATGTTGCAAAAAAATGGCCAGAGACCAAAGAATATGAATGAGGGTACGAGGGTGGAAAAGGTTGCAGAAGTAGGGTGGAAGAGAGGCTACGCAAGAATTTGACAGAATGGATGGTTCAGTGTTCTGTGAACAGGGACTCAGAGCTGAACAGTGAGGATGGGGGGATAGGTGAGTACCACTTAGTGCATCATAAGATATGGAGTTTCAACAAGTTGGAGACTTTGGAGGGTGCAGAGCAGGAGAACAGAAAACTTAATTAAAGTGCTGGTGAGTCTGGAGTATTCTGTGTTTGTATTTAACCTTATTGGCTTACTGGAGCTCTGCTGTATTAATGTATGTGCTGGAAATGATGTGATAGACCTAGCACAGGAAACAGAGAAAGAAGAAACAGCCAAGGAATATTCACACATCATTAATAAACCATTCATTTTTCATCAAACTCTTTCCCATGTATTACGTCTCCAAAAAACAATAGGGTGGAGTTGAGTAATGTTGTGAAAATGGGAATCAGCTGGTGATGAATTGATTGTGTGATATTGAGTTCAGTTTTGGGTTGAACAGGATACCACAGCTTTGAAGGAGCTGGTTGAGTCTGAACGTAGAGCTGGAAGGAGTAAGTTGTCAGTGACGAGGTAGTGGATGTGTCACAGAGGTTAAAAAAAAGGGCGGAATTCTCCCATCCTGCCCACAGCTGGTCTGGTGGTAGGCGAGAGTGGAGAATTGAGCCGGAGTGGAGAATCGAGCAGGAGTGGAGAATCGAGCAGGAGTGG
The DNA here is from genome assembly GCF_965287045.1 of Carcharhinus amblyrhynchos. Taxonomy (NCBI): domain Eukaryota; kingdom Metazoa; phylum Chordata; class Chondrichthyes; order Carcharhiniformes; family Carcharhinidae; genus Carcharhinus; species Carcharhinus amblyrhynchos. The sequence goes on from NC_137335.1 coordinate 43,450,880, forward strand.
AGAATTGAGCAGGAGTGGAGAATCGAGCGGGATGGAGAATCGAGTTGGAGTGAAGAATCAGCGGGAGTGGAGAATCAGCGGGAGTGGAGAATCAGCGGGATGGAGAATCGAGTTGGAGTGGAGAATCAGCGGGAGTGGAGAATCAGCGGGAGTGGAGAATCAGCGGGATGGAGAATCGAGTTGGAGTGGAGAATCAGCGGGATGGAGAATCGAGTTGGAGTGGAGAATCAGCGGGAGTGGAGAATCAGCGGGAGTGGAGAATCAGTTGGAGTGGAGAATCAGCGGGAGTGGAGAATCAGTTGGAGTGGAGAATCAGCGGGATGGAGAATCGAGTTGGAGTGGAGAATCAGCGGGATGGAGAATCGAGTTGGAGTGGAGAATCAGCGGGAGTGGAGAATCAGCGGGAGTGGAGAATCAGCGGGATGGAGAATCAGCGGGAGTGGAGAATCAGCGGGAGTGGAGAATCAGCGGGATGGAGAATCGAGTTGGAGTGGAGAATCGAGCAGGAGTGGAGAATCGAGCAGGAGTGGAGAATTGAGCAGGAGTGGAGAATCGAGCGAGATGGAGAATCGAGTTGGAGTGAAGAATCAGCGGGAGTGGAGAATCAGCGGGAGTGGAGAATCAGCGGGATGGAGAATCGAGTTGGAGTGGAGAATCAGCGGGAGTGGAGAATCAGCGGGAGTGGAGAATCAGCGGGATGGAGAATCGAGTTGGAGTGGAGAATCAGCGGGATGGAGAATCGAGTTGGAGTGGAGAATCAGCGGGAGTGGAGAATCAGCGGGAGTGGAGAATCAGTTGGAGTGGAGAATCAGCGGGAGTGGAGAATTAGCGGGAGTGGAGAATCAGCGGGAGTGGAGAATCAGTTGGAGTGGAGAATCAGCGGGAGTGGAGAATCAGTTGGAGTGGAGAATCAGTGGGATGGAGAATCGAGTTGGAGTGGAGAATCAGCGGGATGGAGAATCGAGTTGGAGTGGAGAATCAGCGGGAGTGGAGAATCAGCGGGAGTGGAGAATCAGTGGGAGTGGAGAATCAGTTGGAGTGGAGAATCAGCGGGATGGAGAATCAGCGGGAGTGGAGAATCAGCGGGAGTGGAGAATCAGCGGGATGGAGAATCGAGTTGGAGTGGAGAATCAGCGGGAGTGGAGAATCAGTTGGAGTGGAGAATCAGCGGGATGGAGAGTCAGTGGGAGTGGAGAATCAGCGGGAGTGGAGATTCAGCGGGAGTGGAGAATCAGCAGGATGGAGAATCAGTGGGATGGAGAATCAGCGGGAGTGGAGAATCAGCAGGAGTGGAGATTCAGTGGGATGGAGAATCAGTGGGAGTGGAGAATCAGCGGGATGGAGAATCAGTTGGAGTGGAGAATCAGCGGGATGGAGAATCAGTTGGAGTGGAGAATCAGTGGGAGTGGAGAATCAGCGGGAGTGGAGATTCAGCGGGAGTGGAGAATCAGCAGGATGGAGAATCAGCGGGATGGAGAATCAGCGGGATGGACAATCAGTGGGAGTGGAGATTCAGTGGGAGTGGAGATTCAGCGGGATGGAGAATCAGTGGGAGTGGAGATTCAGCGGGATGGAGAATCAGTTGGAGTGGAGAATCAGCGGGATGGAGAATCAGTTGGAGTGGAGAATCAGCGGGATGGAGAATCAGTTGGAGTGGAGAATCAGCGGGTTGGAGAATCAGCGGGAGTGGAGAATCAGCGGGATGGAGAATCAGCGGGAGTGGAGAATCAGCGGGAGTGGAGAATCAGCGGGATGGAGAATCAGCGGGAGTGGAGAATCAGCGGGATGGAGAATCAATTGGAGTGGAGAATCAGCGGGATGGGGAATCAGCGGGATGGAGAATTAGCGGGAGTGGAGAATCAGTGGGAGTGGAGAATCAGCGGGATGGAGAATCAGCGGGATGGAGAATCAATTGGAGTGGAGAATCAGCGGGATGGAGAATCAGCGGGAGTGGAGAATCAGCGGGTTGGAGAATCAGCGGGAGTGGAGAATCAATTGGAGTGGAGAATCAGCGGGATGGAGAATCAGCGGGAGTGGAGAATCAGCGGGATGGAGAATCAGCGGGAGTGGAGAATCAGCGGGATGGAGAATCAGCGGGAGTGGAGAATCAGCGGGAGTGGTGAATCAGCGGGATGGAGATTCTGCGGGATGGAGAATCAAGTGGAATGGAGATTCAGCGGGATGGAGAATCAATTGGAGTGGAGAATCAGCGGGATGGGGAATCAGCGGGATGGAGAATCAGTTGGAGTGGAGAATCAGCGGGATGGAGAATCAGTTGGAGTGGAGAATCAGCGGGATGGAGAATCAGCAGGAGTGGAGAATCAGCGGGAGTGGAGAATCAGCGGGATGGAGATTCAGCGGGATGGAGAATCAGTTGGAGTGGAGATTCAGCGGGATGGAGAATCAGCGGGATGGAGAATCAGCGGGATGGAGAATCAAGTGGGAGTGGTGAATCAGCGGGATGGAGAATCAGTTGGAGTGGAGAATCAGTTGGAGTGGAGAATCAGCGGGATGGAGAATCAGTTGGAGTGGAGATTCAGCGGGATGGAGAATCAGTGGGATGGAGAATCAAGTGGGATGGAGAATCAGTTGGAGTGGAGAATCAAGTGGGAGTGGAGAATCAGTGGGATGGAGAATCAGTTGGAGTGGAGAATCAGCGGGAGTGGAGATTCAGCGGGATGGAGAATCAGTTGGAGTGGAGAATCAGCGGGTTGGAGAATCAGTTGGAGTGGAGAATCAGCGGGTTGGAGAATCAGTTGGAGTGGAGAATCAGTTGGAGTGGAAAATCAGCGGGAGTGGAGAATCAGCGGGATGGAGAATCAGTTGGAGTGGAGAATCAGCGGGTTGGAGAATCAAGTGGGAGTGGAGAATCAGCGGGATGGAGAATCAGCGGGATGGAGAATCAGTTGGAGTGGAGAATCAAGTGGGAGTGGAGAATCAAATGGGAGTGGAGAAGTCAGAAACCTGCTGACATGAAATAACATTGCAATTCTCCTGATGGCAGGCTAATGGCAGGTCAAACTTCCTGCTGATAGGTGGTGTGAATGCCCTTTGCATTCATTTGCATCTCATTCATGCTCATTAAAACAGCTGCCCATTGCCAGTGTCAGGCTTTTCAATCTCATGTCATGTTAAGGTGAAATTACAATGGCGACAAACCCAATTGATGAAGAGTGGCACACACAAGGCAGTCCTCAGTTTGTAGGAGGTTTTGAGATGAGTGCCACAAAGCCTTTCTGCCATAGTGCTGCACTGTTCCTGGTGTACTGTGCATCACTCTGCTGGGCAGACTGCTTCCTGTCTCCAACTCCATGCTGAGCTGGAGTGTATGGACGGCACTGTGCTGCTGGAGTGATGGAGTGGCCTACGTCACCATCAGTACTGTGCCTCGGGTTGGGAGGTACAGGAGTCTCCTTCTCCCTGGTGCTACACACCAGTGTTTATCTGGACAGCACTGCGCTGTGGGACTCATGCAGCTGCCCCAACAAAGGTCTGAAGTTCGACCTGAAGTGGAATGCGAGGTGAGGCTGTGGAGTGGGCGTGGAGATGGGTAGGTTGGTCTGACAAAGACAAGGGGAGCAAACCTGGAAGGAGGATTGTGCAACAGTGGAAGGATGAGCACTCGGAATGGCAGGCAGAGGGGCAAGGAGGTGGATGTAAATGACAAACAATGGAAGTCAGAGGCAAGACTGGGAGGTAGGGGGTGAAGCTGACCCCTGACAAGGCTGCAGGAAAAGCTCTCAAGCAAGGGCTCAAAGGGCTACCAAATCATTTACTGGAAGTGGGTGGATGAGAACTCCAGGTGTAGTGGATGGATATCCAACTGGGGTACAGGTGCCACACAGCTGATGGGCTCTGGGGAAAGGTGGCTGAATCGGAGACATCGGCTGCAAAATTAATACGGTCGGTGCCAGAAGTTTTGGCCCGTTTACCTGCCAGCTCTGCAATGGGAAACAAGGAGGTCCCCACTCCACCTGAGACTTAGTAGCAGAATGGGAGAATTCCACCTATAGTCACAGAGCGATTTCTGCACAGAAGGAGGCCATTTGGCACACTGAATCCATACTGGCTGCCTGTTGAGCAAGCTGTTTAATTCCATTCCTGCTCTCTATCGCAGAGTACCGCAGGTTTATTCCCTCAAAATGATTGACCAATTTCCTTTTGAAATTGTCTCTGCTTCAACCACCTGTAGGAGTTCTAAGTCAGTATCACTCACCGCGTAAAATAAGTTCTTCCTCCCATCCTGGTGTATTCTTTTTCCAAAGCATTATATTTGTATCCTCTCATCCTTATATCAACAGCTTATTGGAATAGCTATGTTTTGTCTACCTTATCTAAATCTATCATTCTTGTATCAGATCTCCCCACAACCATTCAGGAGGCAACTCCAGCTTTCCCAATCCGATTTTATCGCTAAATTCACTCATAGAAGAATCATAGAGTCCATACAGTGCAGAAGGAGGTCTATTGAACCTGCACCGACAACAATTCCACCCAGGCCCTATCCCCGCAACCTAGGTATTTACCCTGCTTGTCTCCCTGACACTAAGGGGCGATTTAGCATGGCCAATCTACCTAACCTGCACATCTTTGGAATGTGGGAGGAAACTGGAGCACCCAGAGGAAACCCACACAGACACAGGGAGAACGTGCAGACTCCACATGGATAGTCACCCGAGGCTGGAATTGAACCTGGGTCCCTGGCGCTCTGAGGCAGCAGTGCTAACCATCGTACTACTGTGCTGTCCCTGGAATTGTTCTGGTAAATCTTCTCTGCATTTGTCCAAAATTCTTTGCATCCTTTTTGAAGTATGGTGACCAGAACTGGTCAAGTATGCGATCTGTGGTCTAATCAGAAAATTTAGCATAATATCCCTGTTTGTGCAAAAGACCTATATTTATTTTGTTCTTGAGACATGGATAATGCTGGCTAGGCCATCATTTATTACCAATCCCCAATTGTCCTTGAAAAAGTAGTGATAAGAGGCCTTTTTGAACTGCTGCAGTCCCTGTGGCGTAGGTACACCTAGAGTGCTGTTACAGAGGACTTCCAGAATTTTGACTCAGAGACAATGAAGAAACAGTGATATATTTCCAAGACAGGATGGTGAGTGACTTGGAGGGGAAATTGCTGGTGGTGGTGCTCCCATGCATCTGCAGAGCATGTCCTTCTGGGTGTTAGAAGTCGCAGATTGAGAAGATGTATTCTGAGGAATTTTGCTGACTTGCTGCAGTGTGCTTTGTAGATGGTACACACTGCTGCCACTCTGTTATGGTGGCAGATGGAGTGAATGCTGGAAGGGGTGGATGAAGTGCTAATCAAGCATGCTGATTGCTCTGGATTGGTTCAAACTTGCTGAGTGCTGATGGAGCTAGAGTCATCCACAGGCAAGGGAAGGGAATTCCATCACACTCCTGACATGTGCTTTGTGGATGGTGGATAGGGCTTGGGAGGTTAGGAAGTGAGTTATTCACTGCAGGATTTCCAGCCTCTGACCTGCTTCGGTAGCCACCATATTTATACAGCTAGTTCAGATTCGTTTCTGGTAAATGATAACCCCTAGGACATTGATAGCCAGGGATCCAGTGATAGTAATGTCATTGAACGTCAAGCAGAGACAGCCGGAGGCTCTCTTGTTGGAGATGGTCATTGCCTGGCCCTTGTGGGTATGCATACTACTTTCCACTTATCAGCTGAAGCCAGAATTTTGTCCGGGACTTGCTGCATTCGAACCTGGTCTGTTTCAGTATCAGGCATGCGGATAGTGACATCATTGTGCAATCATCTGCGGACATCCCCACTTCAGAACTTCAAACATCGATGAAGCAGCTGAATATACTCCCTTGGGGAACATCTGCAGCGATGTCCTGTGACTGAGATGATTGATCTCCAACAGCCAGAACTATTTTCCTTTGTGCCAGGTATGACTCCAACAAATACAGAGCTTTCCTCATAAGTGTCATTGCATTCAGTTTGCCAGGACTCCTTGATGCCACACTCTTTCAACTGCTGCTTTAGTGTCGAGGGCAATTATCCTGCCTCACTTCTTGATTTCAGCTCTTTTGTCTCTGTTTGGACCAAGGATCTATGAGGCCAAGAGTTGAATAGCTCTGGAGGAACCCAGACTGAACATCAGTGAACAGGTTATTGCTGAGTAAGTGTGGATTAGTAACACTGTTAAAAATAATTTGCATCACTTTGCTGATGGTTGGCAGTAGGCTGATTGGGTGATAATTGGCTGGAATAAATTTGTTCAGCTTTTGTGTACAAGACACACCTGAGTAATTTTCGACATCGCCAGTGATGTAGATGCCAATGTTGTAGTTGTATTGAAACAGCTTTGCTAGAGATGCAGCTAGTTCTGGAACTCACGTTTTCAGTACTATTGCTGGAATATTTTCAAGGCACATAGCCTTTGCAGTATCCAGTGCCTGGGTTGCCAGGAAAGGGCTGGAAAGTGGATGTGTGGAATGTCGGATCAGTCACAATCCCTTTGAATGGTGGAGCAAACTCGAAGGCCAATGGCCTACTCCTGTCCCTGTTTCTTATGGTGTTATGGTCGTCAGTCATTTCTTGATTTCATGTGGGTGAATCAAATTGGATGAATGTTCATATCTGCGAACCTCAGGAAGAGGCTCATTCACTCAGCACTTCTGGCCGAAGAGTATTGCAAGTGATTCAATCTTATCTTTTGCACTGATGTTCTGGGCTCCCCCGTCATTGAAGATGTGGATATTTGGGCAATCTCCTTCTCCAGTAAGCTGTTTAGTTGTCCACCACCGTTCACGGCTCGATGTGGCATGGCTGCAGAGTTTAGATCTGGTCGATTGGTTGTGGGATCACTTAGTTTTGTCTATTACTTGCTCTTTATGTTTGGCATGCAAGCGAGCCAGTGTTGTGGCTTCACCAGGTTGACCCCTCATTTTAAGTATGCCAGGTGTTTTTCCTGGCATGCCCAGCTGCATTCTACATTAAACCAGGGCTGATCCCCTGGTGTGGTGGGAATGGTAGATAGGGAGATTTGCTGGGCTGTGAAGTTACAGATTGTAGTTGAGTACAATTCTGAAGCTGCACATTAGTGAACCCAACTATGTTAGTGAAGCTAACAATCCCATAGCTTCTCTTTCAATGTGTCCTGCCACCTTTAATGAGCTATTTACAAGACCCTTCAGGTCTCTGCAGACCCACATATTCTTCAGTTTATATTGCCATTCTCTACCTTCTTGTACTTTGTACTTTGTCAAATACTTTATTGAAATCCATGTGGACAACATCCACTACATTCCCTTCATCAAGCATCTCTGTTACTTCATCAAAAAATTTAATTCAATTAGTCATTCATTATCAGCCTTTTATAAACCTGTGTTGACACTCCTTCATTAACTCAAACCCCTCCAAAATCTTATGAATTTTTATACTGCTTTTCCCCTGTCTCCCCACAATTTGTGGACACTTTTCCACCTTTGAACCTGTAAGTGACTAATTCATGCTGGTATTCACCAGACAGGCCGTGCGACTGTGTTTGCTTGTGGTCTCCTGGGGAAGGGGTGGAATGGTTCCCTCACTGTTAAGCACTCAGTGCCTGATGTTGGGCTATAGCAATGGAAGGTGGTGGGGGGAACATCTGCCCTTGCCTCTGGCCACACCTCATACTCTCTCGCAACCCCTATCCTGCCTGCGATCTGTATCCTGCCTTCACTCAGGGCCATTATCAGATGCATTGCTTGCATCTATCATCATTCCCTTGGTGGTGCTGATTTCCTCTGGTTAGCTGGGAACTTTCAGGGGGCAATCCTTGATCCCAGGGAACACCAGCCGTAGGCCAATTAAGTGCTCAATTTGTGGGCCTTCCCCAACTGACTGGCCAGGTCACCCGCTACATGGATTAAATTCTGCCCACTGCTCCATTAAATTTTTACTTGTCAATCTCTAGTTCCAATTTACCCTGGCTAGATTCCCTATCGTCCCACTAAAGTTAACCCTCTTCCAATTCAGAAATTCTAGTTTAGATTGTTGTTCATCTACACCTTACGATATGATGATCAATCTTATCCAAGACAATGGATACACTTGCTCCACATCATTCCCCAACACAGGTCCTTCCACAGTTTATTTCGAGAAAACTAACTCCTTTTCGCTGAGGTTAGGTAGCATTTTGACAGCACAGATCTAGAGGTATGGTGGAGAAATAAAGCTGGGCTTCCTCTCATCTGTCAGTAAGGCCAAGATTGCCGAATGTTCTATTTTATGCTTTGGAAATATGCTGAAATGATATACCAGCTTCTATGTATCTAACAGGAGTTTTACTCAATGCTTTAAAGTGTCTGCTCTTATGCACACAGCAGCTTGGCTACAGTTCTGTTTCATTTTCACAGTCACCACACCCAGGTTTAACTAATCACAGTAAGAAGTCTCACAACACCAGGTTAAAGTCCAACAGATTTAATTGGTAGCACGAGCTTTCAGAGCCTTGCTCCTTCATCACCTGTGTCTACCCCAGTCCAACGCCGGCATCTCCACATCATAATTAATCACACACAGAACAGATACCAGGCAGACAGAATCAAACATTGAACACTACAAGGAAGGAAAAGAGATCAAGGATTGATCCTTTTTGGGATTCCAAAAGTGACTGTTCAAGGATAAGAAGAGTAACCATCCAAGAGCCTCTTGCTGGAATTTTATTGCCCCATTTGCCCCAGAATCGGGGTGGGCGGGGCTTGCAGAACAGCATTCTCTGTTACCTCAGGCAGGATCTTACGTGCCTGCGAGGCAGTAAAATTCTGGCAACTGTCTATTCCGACGGGTAAGTGTGGACTTCGTGTGGACAATCCGCAGCATTTCAAAGTAAGTCATTGTATGTGAAGTGATTTGAGATATTTGAGAGATATGTAATCAGTCACTTTCGAATTACAAGTCCTTACGTTACACCTTGTGTCGAGTGCAAAATGAGACAGGGTTTAATCGGCTTATTATTTTTTCCCACGCACGCTTCCTGGCATGTCAATTGATGGGGGCGAATATGGCACGACTGATTGTTATTCTTCTTCTGCACTCCCTCCTTGGTGAGAAAGGAAATTTTGTGTTTGCAAAAGCTCCTTTCACAAATTGCAGATCATTAGTTGACTGTTCTTATTAAGTTTCCCTTTCTGGATTATTGCCTGCTTAGCATTTCAGAGAGGTCAGGATGCTCACTTCCTGCTTGTCAAGTGGTTGAGCAATGATTATCGTGCTGGGCTCTGAATGGTCCTACATGTTGCTGCTAATCAGGATGCCCTCCTGTGTGAATGTGTTGAAGTCGTACTTGCATTAAATGTGTTAACAGCCAACATGTGAAAATCACTCCCCATAATATACACTTCCAAAATGACTCCTGGGGTGATATTATACGATGTGGTTTTAGTAACATGTTGTTTCAAATTCTTCAAGTGACTAGTTTCACAAAGAGGTTAATCCACTTAAAATAAACAGATTGTTATCTTCATTGCCAGCTGTGGCTCAGAGGCAGAACACTTGCTACTGAGTCAGAAGTGAATGCATTCAAATCCTGCTCCAGAAGTTTGAATGCAAAGCCTTCCATCTCACTGTTTGAGGAGCTGTCTTTTTGATGAGATGTTGAGATGTTTGCCGAGTTCTACTGCTGGGCGGACAACAGAAATGTCTGCTGCCCTCGGGTGGAAATTTCTGGTCTCACTCGAGGAAGGCTGTAAAATCCTGCCTATTGTTCCAGGTGGACTTAAAAGATTCCATGTCACTATTTCCAAGAGGCATACGGGAGCTTTCCCTGATGTCCTAGCCAACATTTATCACTCAAAAAAAATGTGTAATAGACTATCCAACCGATTTCCCCTTTTGGTGACAATATTCTTGCTTTGAAAACCCTTAAACTTTATGTCTTGCTAAATGAGCTTTAACTGGGTACCTTATGTCATAACGATGGCTGAACAATGTCTCTGGCCCTGAAAATAAAACTGATTTTATATTGTGGAATGCTAAATTTCTCCGTGTCTGCGTGGCCTTCCTCCGGGTGCTCCTGTTTGTTCCCATACTCTAAGGATGTGCGGGTTAGGTCAATTGTAACACATGCATCTCCATCATGGACAGTCACCTCAGCACTTCACTGTACCACAAGTTGCAGATAACCTCACGATGCTCCACTTCTTCAACTTCCACCCTCAACACGTTAAAGAAGCCATCCCCTATGGACAAGCCCTCTGTATGCACAGGATCTGCTCAGATGAGGAGGATTGTAACAGACACCTCCAGACACTGAAAGATACCCTCATAAGAACAGGATATGGCACTCGACTCATTGGTCGACAGTTCCGACATACCGCAGCGAAAAACCGCACCAACCACTTCAGAAGAACAATCACGGGACACGGCGGACAGAATACCATTCAGCTTCTGATCTTCAGGTAAGCATTCTCCAAGACGCCTTCACAACACACAACAACACAGAATCGCTGAGCAGAAAGTGATAGCCAAGTTCCGCACACATGAGGACGGCCTCAACTGTGATCTTGGGTTCATATCACACTATCTGTAACCCCCAAAACTCGCCTGGGCTGCAAAATCTCACTCACTGTCCTGACTGGAGACAATACACATCTCTAACTTGTGCTTAACCCTCTCTCCACTCACATTGTCTGTACCTTTAAGACTTGATTACCTGTAAAGACTCACATTCCAGCCATTCTCTTGTAAATTGAGTTTGTGTCTGTAGGTGCCCTGTTTGTGAACACAAGTCTTCACTCACCTGATAAAGGAGCAAGACTCCGAAAGCTTGTGCTGCCAAATAAACTTGTTGGATTTAACCTGGTGTTGTGAGACTTCTTACTGTGCTTACCCCAGTCCAACGTCGGCATCTCCACATTAGGTTAATTGACCATATTAAATTGCCCCTTAGTGTCAAGGGACTAGCAGGATAAGTACATGAGGTTTCAGAATAGGATTTGGGTGGAATTGTTACCAGGCTTGATGAACTAAATGGCCTCTTTCTGCACTGTAGGGATTCTATGATTCTATAGTATTGAACAGTCTGATTTCGCCCATATATTTCAGCCATGTTGCTATTACTTTCTGAACTGATTTTGGAAAACTCATCCAAATTCTGAAAACATAACAGTTTGGGTGATGGTTAAGGGTTTATGTTTTTCAAATTTTATTTGTGTTTATTTGGAAGACATGTGTCAAACTTATCCAACTTCAGCCTTAAATGAGACAAATCATCTATCTAAATGTAGCCACAAATTCAGTAAACATCCACTGAATCGAGCAAAAAATTGCAAAATTGCCAAAATACTTCTGCTCCAAACAACTTAAATTAGGAAATCAAGAAAATCTCTTCTTTTCCATTTATTTTTGATCTGCCAATCTATTATCTAACCTATCACAAGTGCTGACCTCTTGTTAACATATGATTCTGTGGGAGCCCATTATGTTCTCCACTATTGATGTGCCGATAAACACACTGAATAATGGCAGGCTATTTACAAACATCATAGTCAAACCTGAACCTGTGCACTTCTGAAGGTCTACCAAGGGCTGCTGGGTATAATTTGAAAGCAGGAACTGTGAGTAATTTATTGAAATGTGGGGGGAGTATTTCCATGCCGAGAGAATCATAGAATCTTACAGTGCAGAGGGAGGACATTTGGCCCATCAAGTCTGATAACAATTCCACCCAAATCTTATTCCGTAACCCATCTATTTACGTTGCTAGTCCCCTTGACACTAAGGGGCAATTTAACGTGGTCAATTGACCTGATGTGGAAATGCTGGCATTGGACTGGGGTAAGCACAGGAAGAAGTCTCACAACACCAGGAGACTAGTTCATGGACACTGTTGCTTTCCTGTACATTTATTGTACCATCCACTGCATTTTAGTGGTGAGGTTTCTCACCTAATCTCACCTTTTTTGCAAAGGCTTAAATATGGATTGAAAAGGTTAATAATCTTTTTTAATCTCCATTGGCTGCCATCCTTTAAATTTGGTCATCAATGTAGCTGTTGTGTATGTGGTGTCTGCCTCTTTAAGATGGTGCTGCGTATGAGGACCACTTGACTTGAGAGACCAATGGGAACCGAGGGTAATTGATCACACTAGAGAGAGGGGATTCTCTCTCAGGTAGTTAGAGTGGCATGGTCACACAGTGGTTAGTACTCACAGTGCCAGGGACCCAGTTTCGATTCCTGGCTTGGCTTACTGTGCATGTTTTCCCTGTGTCTGCATGGGTTTCCTTCGGGTGCTCCAGTTTCCCCCCACACGCTGAAAGATGTGCTGATTAGATGCATTGGCCATGCTAAATTCTCCCTCAGTGTACCTGAAAGGCGCCAGAGTGTGGCAACTCGGGGATTTTCACAGTAATTTCATTGCAGAACCTATTTCTGACACTAATCAATAAAATAAACCAATTTTGGAAGCATGTTGTAAACATACAGACAGCTTTTTGCTGAAAAAAACCTCCTGTACCAAGTTTCTCTACTCAATAAATATCTTCCCTGCGCTTAATAATGTCTCTTCTGACCATTCCAGAAGCTGGCCACACACAAAATACATAATCATAGTCAAGGGTAGCTTTAATATGAATTCACCAGCCACTTCAGATGTGGTTGCAACGTAAGGCCCAATGTGGATCAGGAGCTGTCAATGAACATGATCTCATCAAATCCACCAGAGTCACTACACAAACCTAATGGTATACAGGACAGGAGAAGACTTTGCTGTACATCTTGACTGTCACAGAAACTAATGCCCTCAATCATTCACAATCATAAATATCTAATCCCCTCTTTTTTTTCTGGGTAGTTTGTTGCACATTTTCACCACGCTTTGTGGGAAACTGTTAGATTTAAATTGCCTGTGAATCTTCCCTCTTCAGAGTTTGAAGCCTGTGCTCCTAGTTCCCTAATTTTCAGAGTTGAACTTATCTACTGCCTGGAGCTTGAGTGTGTGAACAATATGCCTCTCTAAGCCTTCTCTTCTCCAGAGTAAACAGTCCCAGCTTTTCATATTGTCCTCATAGTGAAGTTAACTTAAGCTAGGTATCAGTTAGAAAGCTTTTTCCTGCACATTTGTGTTTATCCTTGCTACAGCGTAGTGACCAGAATTGTGGCTGTGTTGCCTTGTAGAGATTCATTATTACCTCTTGGGATTTGTGCTGTAATCCTTTTGCTCCATATTCCAGGTTCATTTTTTGACAGGAACTACACACTGTGCTGATGCTTTCACCGAATTATCCACCAAAGCCGTTGAACCTCTGCTTTGTTACAGCTCATACACAGGATACATTTTGTTTAGATTATCATTTATTTTCCTTTTTTATACTCATTACTTTGCATTTGTTCTCAGGAAGTACCATTTATCATTCAGAAGTTCACCCTCACAGTGAATCCAAGCAGCACTGAATTTTCATTCTAGCTTTTAGAATATTTAACTTCTTGAATTTTCATTTGGTGTCAACTGCAGCTTCAACAGAATTATTTCTGTCACCTGCGAGAACATACAAAGGGTGGTGAACGGAGCCCAGTCCATCACTCAAACCAACCTCCGTTGTCCTCATAGTGAAGTTAACTTAAGCTAGGTATCAGTTAGAAAGCTTTTTCCTGCACATTTGTGTTTATCCATGCTATAGTGTAGCGACCAGAATTGTGGCTGTGTTGCCTTTCAGTTGCCTTGGCAAAGCAGCCAGCACAATCAAGGACCCAAAGCACCCCGGACATTCTCCCTTCCACCTTCTTCGGGAAAAAGATACAGATGTCTGAGGATACATAACAAATGAGTCAAGAATAACCTCTTCCCTGCTGCCATCTGACTTTTGAATAGGCCTACCTTGCATTAAGTTGATCTTTCGCTACACTCTAGCTATGACATTAACACTACATTCTGCACTCTCTCATTTCCTTCTCTATGAACGGTATGCTTTGTCTGTATAGCAAGCAAGGAACAATATTTTTCACTGTATACTAATACGTGACAATAATAAACCAAATCAAATCATGTATATAGGGCCCAATTTTACCATTCTGTTGTGCCCATTTTCAGGCATGAAAACTTGGTAAAGTTGAGTGTGAGGTGAGTAGCATGATCCACACCTGCCTCCACACCCATTCCCTCTTTACCAAGGGCTGAAAATTGGAACCATTGGGACTGTGCCCAAAACGGGCACAACATCAATTTAAATGCATTTGTATGCATTTGAATTGATTTAATAGGCTGCATACTCTCTGATTGAGGGGTGGGAAGGCAGGTCAGATCACTGTCTGGTGGGGGGGAGACAGGTGGGTCAGATGGCTCTCTGGTGGGAGGAGAGAGAAGTGGGTCAGATGGCTCTCTGGTGTGGGGGGGGGAGAGAAGTGGGTCAGATGGCTCTCTGGTGGGAGGAGAGAGAAGTGGGTCAGATGGCTCTCTGGTGGGAGGAGAGAGAAGTGGGTCAGATGGCTCTCTGGTGGGAGGAGAGAGAAGTGGGTCAGATGGCTCTCTGGTGTGGGGGGGGGAGAGAAGTGGGTCAGATGGCTCTCCAGTGGAGGGGGGGGGTGTGTGTGGAGAGAAGTGGGTCAGATGGCTCTCTGGTGTGGGGGGGGAGAGAAGTGGGTCAGATGGCTCTCCAGTGGAGGGGGGGGTGTGTGTGGAGAGAGGTGGGTCAGATGGCTCTCTGGTGGAGAGAAAAGGAGATGGGTCAGATGGCTGTCTGGTGAGTGGGGAGAGTGGCGGGCTATGGTGGAAGGGAGGGAGGTGGGTCAGATGGCTCTCTGGTGGGAGGGGGGGCAGGTCAGATGGCTCTCTGACTCAGATTGGGGGCAGGGGGCAGGAGCAAGGGAAGTAGGGGCAGGGGAAGAGGATGAGGGGGGTTTGCTGCCACCCTGCATGCAATTGATGGGGGGGAAGGGGGTTCTGCTGCCACTCTGGGGAGGGATCCACAATTGGTCTGGGTGATAGGGGGGTTGGGGGGATAAGGGATCAGTTATGTTGTGGGATTCGGACAATACAGGACCAGGGGGAAGGCATTATCCGGCAGGGGAGCGTTTCTCTATCTTTCTTTTCTGTGTGTGTGCATTTGGAGACACTGATCGGAGCTGCAGGGCTTTGGGCACGTTAAGCCCTGCCCACAGGCTTCTGCAGCACGATTTGGAATCGTTGATATTTCTTAAGGCAGTGTTCGTATGGGGGTGCCTGAGAACAGGTCTAAAAGTTGGATCTGAAACACTCTCAGTTTCAAGTCTGCCCAGCATTTAGACTAGGGCCCATAATTTGGGATTTTCTGGTTCTGGCCCAGGATGGAAAATCCTGCCCAAAGTCAATTGTTCATCAAATTGTTTGTCCCGCTCACAATGATTTCATGGCAGGTGGGTCTGGAGAATTTACCCCATGGTGTAAACAGAAATGAGCCCAACACTCCATTAGCTGGTCATTGTTAGCACACAATCCACTATCTGACTAACACCCACACAGAGGCCCCAGTTTATCCATACACCTGTTCCCTTACCACCCACTGTGACCCTCTATGTAGAACTCTCTCATCATTTCATCCCTACTGCTTTTCACCCTATAACAGATCTTTCCTTTTGTTCCTTTTCCTTTATTCAAACGTACATGTCTAACTTTTCCCAATTTTGAAGAAGAGTCATTGAAATCTCTCCACTCCCAAGGAGATGGGCTTGAACATGGAACAGGGAATACTCCGGGGTGATCTTGCAGGGGGGAGGCCATCAGTGGCAGTGGCTGCCAATCTGCCAGTGGTGGATAGCCAATAATAATCAATAAAGGGTGAATAGACAGCAGGCAGAGGTAGAATTCTGATCTTATTAACCTTGCACTTGTCAGCACTTCCACAGTACAGTTGCGGTGGATCGATAGTGGGATGCGCAGTGACAGCCTAGTGCAGTACAGAAAGAAAAAGCAACAGGGGTGAGTCCTCACGTTGTCAGACACTCGCACTGGAACATTGGGCATTCTTGCTAAAGCTTCTATTTATAAAGCCTGAGATTTAAAGTTAGCGTGGATTGGCCCAGTATAAACTGTCAGGAACCAAAGGCTGAGATCTGTGCTGTAGTGGTGTGTGCACACAGTCATGGGGCTGGAACACAAAGGGAGAGCAAAATGGTGAGCAGTACAGGCAGACAGAGGCAGCAGAAGGGCAGTTCGGGGATAAGGAGAGGTGGGGAGTGGGTAAGATACAGAAGAGGTGGTTCCTTGAATTCTCCGAAAGGTAGATTTATCGGTAACTCCTCAGCTTTATAAAAACATCAGTGTTTGCAGAAGATTGCATCTGCTGTGGCAGTTAGTTGCAGACAGCTATGCTCAACTGGATGAGAACATCAGGCCTTAGAGCATGGATTGCCACGCAATTCCTCTGGCAGTGGAGGTGACGGGGCTCTGACCTTATATGCTATCAGTTCATTTCAAGCATTTGTAAAGGAGATTTGTAGAATTTTGTAATTGGCCACTTACATAAATGACAGATTCCCTCTGTGTGAGGGCTTCCGGCCGTATTGAGTTCACCACAGTTGAGGCCAGTCGGTCATGGAGCGCTGTGCGATTGCCTCAATGGCAGGATTCCTTTGAACGCAGCAAGTGATAGACTGCACCCAAGTTGCCACTGAGAAACTTTCTGAGCATGTGGTGTCTATTGTGAATAGCATGGGCTTCTACTCCCAAAATGTTCAGGCCATCTGTGACAAATTGCACTTCAGAAAAGTGTGTGCAGGTTTCCTGGAAGCTGCCAATACTCCTTTAACCCCAAGGCAGCCTTGGGTGCTTTAACCATTCAGCCCATCACACAGCCACTGGAGATGGATCCTGGGTGACAAGCGATGTCCATTGAAGTATGGCTCATAGCACCTATTGCAGAATCCATCAACAAAGGAAAAAGAATGATAAAACCATGCTCCACCAGGCAACTATTGAACAGACTACAAGACTTCTTGCGTTGCATTCCCGGTACCTTGATCATTTTCCAGTATCTGTGCTGGCACAGTAAGAAATCTCACAACATCAGGTCAAAGTCCAACAGGTTTATTTGGAATCATAAACTTTCGGAGCACGGCTCCTTTATCAGGTTAGTGGACTCAACGCCAGCCTCTCCGGTAGCTGTGCTGGCAGAAGATGTGCTTGAGTCATGTGAACCTGCATCCTCGATCACTCTTACAGCCACTTGATTGAACCCCCATCGCCTCTTCTGTTCTGCTGTCATTCCACTCTGCGGGCAATCGGTAGGGGGGAAGGGGGCAGGGGGTCACGATCGGTCTGGGTAGCTGGGGGGGCGTGTGGTTGGATAAGGAGGACAGTTATGTTGTGGGGGTGGGATAATATCTGTGGGAGCCATCGCTCCTGGGCTGCTTTATCTGCTTTTTGCGGCCCGGGAGCGATGAGGCGCAGCTGAAGGCTCCGATCGGAGCAGCAACGTTTTGGGTGCAATAAGCCCCATCCACAGCGCAATTCAGAGTCACGATTTATTTTACAGGCCAACTGGGGGTGGCACGGTAGCATAGTGGTTAGCGCTGCTCCTTCACTGCTCCAGGGACCTGGGCTCAATTCCCGGCTCGGGTCACTGTCCGTGTGGAGTTTGCACATTCTCATTGTGTCTGCATAGGTTTCCTCCGGGTACTCTGGTTTCCCCCCACAGTCCAAAGATGTGCAGGTTAGGTTGATTGGCCATGCTAAAAAATTGCCCCTTAATGTCCTTAGATGCATAGGTTAGTGGGATTAGTGGGTAAAATATATCGGGATATGGGGGGGTAGGACCTGGGTGGGATTGTGGTTGGTGCAGACTTGATGGGCCGAAGGGCCTCTTTCTGCACTGTAGAGTTCTATAACTGCGTATGGGGGCACCTGAGAACAGATTTCCAAGTCAGATCTGAATTGTGCCCAGATTCAGCACTTAGAATGAAAATGGTAAAATCGGGTCCAATGTGTGCAGTTAGTGTGTCTCATGAAGAATTTCTGAGTCATATATAGTTTAAAAATAAGTGTTCATTAACCACTGATTGCTATATACATACGTACAGTGTGAAGTGTAAGCTAGGAGCTGTCTCCAGGTTCGCCTCTGTCCAATACAGGATTTCACCCTGGACATGGGTCATGCGTTTCTTTATATCACACTGTATCCAGCCCCACGTCAGTCCTTACTCTTTGTCAAACTCTTGCATTACACTTCCCCCAAACTCTCTATCCAGTGTATTTACAATACATTCCTGTTTAAATATAAACATACAAACCAGGAAAAGGCTATTTGGCCCTTCAAGCCTGCTCTGCTTTTATTGTTCTAAACTCCATTGGATACAAGCTGAGTCCATTCAAACTTTCCTCATTAGATAACTCACCCATTCTAGGTATTTGTCTGAACTGTTTCCAACACATTAACATCCTTTCTTAAATAAGGTGACCAGTAATGCACACAGTATTCCAGACACACTACTTCTGTATTTGATTCTCCTTACAATAAATGATAGCATTTTATTAGCTTTCCTAATTACTTGCTGTATCCGTATACTAGCCTTTTGCGATTCATGCACTAAGACAGCCAGATCTCTCTGCACCTGAGAGCTCTGAAATCTCTCAACATTTTTTTCCTTTCATCGTTTCTGCCAAAATGGACAATGTCATAGTTTCCTGCATTTGCTCAATTTGCCAGATAATCACTTAACCTATCTATATCTTTTGTCTTCTCTTCACAACTTCCTTTGCTGTTGTGTTTGTGTTAGTTGCAATTTAACAAACATTCTATTCAAACCCCCATCGAAGCCAGTTACCCCCCACCCTCTCCCGCTCTGCCTGCCTATGTCTCTGTGCTTATATGTTCAGGAGGCCTGGATATTTTATAGTTCTTCCAGATATTCTCCTTACAAGAGTTGGTGAAGTGGTAGACTCTCTTGTACTGGATAAACTTTGACGATGAGGAAATTCATTTTGATGTAGTTGCTAGGGCATTTGGCCAGCTGTTCTTTATTTTTTTGCATTATTGGGAATTGAGTAGCTCCTTCTCAACTCCCCATCTGGTGTTATTGATGGTCATTGGTTTATTCCACTCCTAATGGGGAGAATGAACTTGCAGCTTATTCATATTCCTCAGCCTGTTTTTCTTCCTATGTGCAGTTTCCATGCACTTTGGCATGGAAGATATCTCTTCTGATTGTGTGGATGTGACTTATCAATGGGCTCACCTTGCAGCTTAGCTTTCTATGCAATGGTGCTCTCATTGGGTTGGCTTCCTTGTTTCACTGAGGTGAGCTGCGGTGCGTTGACAGCTGCTTCAATGTTTCAACATCATCTGGCTGGTGGTCATACTGGCTGGAGATTGAATCATCCGTATTCTGATGTCTTGACCTTTCTTACCTACAGATATCGGCACCAGAGGCTGAGGCTCTTCTTTGTTGTTGACTATCTCTTGGTATCTTCCACTCGAGGTGGATAGGTGGTGGATAGGCTTTGGGGAATCAGGGGGTGAGTTACTTGCCACAGTATTCTTAGCCCCTGACCTGCTCTTGTAGTCATTGAGTTTATGTGGCTAGTCCAGTTGTGTTTTTGGTCAATTGTAATCCCAAGCATGTTGATGCTAGGGGATTCAATGATGATAACACCACTGTGAAAATCCCCTAGTCGCCACAATACAGTGTCTGTTCGGGTACACTGAGGGAGAATTTAGCACGGCCAATGCATCTAACCAGTACGTCTTTGGGCTGTGGGAGGAAACCCACACAGACGTGGGGAGAACATGCAGATTCCACACAGATAGTGACCGAAGCCAGGAATCAAACTGGGGTCCCTGGCACTGAGAAGTAGCAGTGCTAACCACTGTGCACTGTGCCTGCTGTTTAACCAGCTGGACAGTGGAATTTGTCCTGTACCATGGCTTGCTTTAGATGGATCTGTATTGTAAATGTATCTCAAATTGCCTGACAATTTCAATGGACTTTCTAAGGATCAGGTATTCATTAGCTTGAAGCAAGTCTGAGTGTGAATCGTCTACCATTCAGACAACAATTCTGTCCCTGATTAGCTCTGATTTCAGGTCACTATCGTCACAGCCTTCAGCCACTCTGCGTATCTCATTAATGAAGGAGTAAACAGGTTCTGCTGGCTTTGAACAGATTTATTAAACTTGGCTTGTTCAAGGTTATTTGACCTACCAAAAAAAACAATGGGGTGAAGTTTGCAGGCCTGCCCGCCACGGGTGAGGGGCGGACCATGGTAAGCTCCATTGACATTGGGCGGGATTTTCCAGTTTTGGGGCGAAAGTAGCCCGAAAATCCCGCCAAGTGTATTAACCTGTTCAACTTCTGCCTTTTTGTCTGGACCTGAAGGGGGAGGATGATATAGTTGATGTATATATGGACATCTGAAAAAGCACTTGCTAAAATGCTGCAGAATAAGCTTGTCAGCAGACTGAGCCCATGACTGGAATGGACAGTGGCTTCAAGGATACAACATCAGGTGAGCGACAGGAACAGAGAGTCCTAGTGAATGGTTGCTTTTTGGACTGGAGGTAGTTATACATTAATGTTCCCCAGGGGCCGGTGCAAGGACCATTGCTTTTCTTCATACATATTAATGACTTAGACTTGTGTATACTCAGCACAATTTTAAAACCCGCAGATGATTAAATACTTGAACTGTGAGGAAGAGGGTGTACACTTCAAGAAGGTATAGACAGACTGGTGGAATGGGAAGTAGATGAAATTTATTGTCGTGAAATGTGAAGTGATACATTTTGTACAAAGAATGAGGAGAGGTAACAGGGTAAAAATCTAATGAGTGTTCAGGAACAGAGAGACATAACTCATTGAAGGTGACAGGATAGATTGAGAAAGTGGATAAGAAGGCAAACAGGACCCTGGGTCTTATAAATCATGTACGATAACAAGGAAATTCTGATGAAGCTTTATGAAACAATTGTTTGGCCTTAGCTGAAATATTGGGTGGGATTTTCCCAAAAAACTTCTAAGTGTCATAACGGTGAGAAAATAGGAGTCCTCCACATTCACCTTTTTGATGATCTCGGCACTGCACTCTGCCAATTTCCTTGATAGCTGGGAACTTTGTGCTGGAACCTATGTATGTTGGTGAAGTTGGCTTCAGAGTGCTCAGGCACCATTTGGCAGGGCACTCCAATCTGCTGGAGTACCCTCCCCCCCCGCCATAGGTATCAGGCCACTCCTCAGTGCCATTGCTATCCCAACACCGACATGGGTCGCCAGCATCAGGGCACCAGGACTGGCAAACCCCCAACATGTCCTCCTTTCATAATCCCTCTTGTGTGACTTCCCCTGCATGACCTGCCCTGTAAGACCCTCCCCCACCCCTCCGTCACAACGGCCATCTGTGCATGGCCCCTGTCATTGTGCATAGCTTCCCTGTGCATGGGCCACAGCTCTCCTGTGATAGTCCCACCACCAGTCAGGCTCTACGTCCACAGGCCCCACTCCCTTGGCATTGTCCAATTGAGCACTGCCAGGGTGCCAGGTAGGCACTGCCTGATGGGTGCTACCTGGCCATACCCCTGACCGCTCAGAGACCTCAATGGCCTCTGATTCCTCTGGCACGGCCATGGTGCCTAATCTCTGCTACTGCAGAGCAGTAGTGATTTCCGCTGGTGTGATAACTCGCTGGCAAGGTGGGAAACATCCGGAAGAGAGGAAGCAGCTGTGCCGGACTTGATAATTACGTGGAGATACAGGCAATCTTATGTTAATGAACTTCGCACCCTTTCTGGGCATGAAGCTATTCTTGCCAGTAACATGGGGCTGGGACAATAGCAATCAAAGAACAAAGAACAAAAATAGTCCGGGAAACAGGCCCTTTGGTCCAAAGAGCCCGCGCCGCCATTTTAACATTACCAGTCCCCCCCTCCACCCATGACCCTTATCTATTGTTTATGGCATTCCACATTGAGGGAAAACTAATTTAGGGACAATTTATTACCTCCAATCAGCCTAATAGCACACCTTTGGGGTGTGGGAGGAAACCGCAGCACCCGGAGAAAACCCACGCAAGCACGGGGAGAATGTGCAAACTCCCACAGACACTGGCCCAAATCATATTTTTGGCCTCTCGTACTCTCTTCCTGACTCATGATGCTGATTGACACAGCAGAGAACTGGTAAAGTTGCACTCACAGGGTGGAATTTCACAGCCTCATTCATCCTGATAGTGTAAAATCCCGCCCTAGGTCAATAGACCTTCTCATGGTCCGCCTGTCTCCCGATTCCCATGGCGTATGGGATGGTAAAATTCCAGCCGTAGTATCCAAATCTGGGCTGGAGTTTAGGAAGAATGTAAAACCTTTATCTCCATAACCTCACGTATTTACCCTAGCTAATCCCCCTGACACTAAGGGGCAATTTATCATGGCTAATCCACCTAACCCGCACTGTGGGAGGACTGTGGGACTGTGGGAGGAAACTGGAGCACCCAGAGAAAACCCGTGCAGACACAGGGAGGATGTGCAAACTCCACACAGACAGTGACCTGAGCCGGGACTTAGTGTGGACTTAATGGGCTGAATAGCTTCCTTTTATAGTGCTGTAAATATTCAATGAAATCAAGTAAAACCCATTCCTGAGGGAGCAATTGTTGTCAGCTGGACACTCAAGTGTTTCCTTGTAGGAAATGAAACCAGCTTTATTCCATTTTTTGAGTAAAGGTTTTGGGTTTCCAAGCCCTGAGCTGGGTACCTCAGCCTTTCTTCTGTAGGTAGTGCTGTTTGCTGCCGTTATAAAAGTCAGTATATAAATAAATAATTACAACTAATTAATTAAATCTAACAAAAAAATAAAGTGAAAGGTACCATCATTAAAGGAACCCAAACAGCATTAAATTAATATCTGGTATACATAAATAATAAAAAGTAAATAATCAAAGTAATAAATTACTAATTACTTAGAAATCAAACTAATCCATCAACTAATTAATACCAGACCTCAAATGATCCTATAAGCTCAAGAGAGAAATTATTATTAATAATATATTAAAATAAATGACTAGAGATGACATTGCAGACTATGTGTTAGCACTGTGTCAAGAGGGAATTTATGGACAGTGGGACTGTCACATCACAAGAAATGTCTCAGCCTTGAGCTTGCCACTGCAGCTCAGAGTCACTGAGCTAGAGCCCGAGTTAGGCATACTCTGACATATACCGGAGGGAGAAGATTTTCCGGATGGTTTGCTACAGAATATAGTCACACACCAGAAGAAAGCACAGCTATAGGAAGGGGAGAGTGTGATTGTTATCCAACATGAGAATGCAGGGGAGGTAAATAAAGAGGTCCCACAGACATGAGTCCTGTCAGACTGGTACAATGTACTTGACACCTGTCAGGATAAGGAGAAAGACATTACGCTGCCCAACGTGCTATGGAGCAGAGGGTGATCTAAAGGACAAGGAGAAGATTCAAACTTAATAGCTGCACTAGATATAAGATTTACGGAGGTAGAGATCATCCTCTGCAAATATGATCAGAGTCCCAAAGTGCATTGCCAAACCGGTGTCGCAGAATGGAATTTCTCAATGCATTGAGGGGAAAATTGCCCATGCTGTGGTCTGTGGTGAGGACAATCACATAGGAAGGAAAAGAGAACAGTTCCCGCTAAGGTAATATCAGGATATAGGAGCTAAATTAACGGACAGGGCAATGAAGATAATAGTCTCTACGTTATTTTCTCAGCCATATGCAAATTGGCATACAGACAAGCAGATTAGAAAAGTTCACATGTGGCAAAAGGATTGATGTGGAAACAAAGGTTCCATTTAATGGGACACTCGCACTGATAAAAGCTGCATTACTGGGACAAACTTCACCTGAACTGAGCCACAAGTAAAGTTCAAATTGAGAGCTTCAATGAGCAGCTAGAAAGAATTTTGGATCAATTGGTTTGGTGTTGGGAGACTGAGGTGGGTGGGGGTGAGGGGAGCGGAGTTGGGGGAGTTAGCGGGGTTGGGGGAATGGTGATTTGGGGGTGGTGGAATGGAATGCAGGTTGAAAGGTAATACAAATAGGCAACAATATCAAAACTAAAAATCAAAATGCAATAGGAATTATAAACAAAGGCAAGGATTCAATCATTTATAATCTGTATTAAAACTCACATCAAGACCTAATGTTAGACAGAGTCAGGTTAACATAAAGGCTTTATGCACTGAAGCTTGGAGCATAAGGCATAAAACATGTGAATCAGAAGCACAAATTTACCGAAACGAGAATGACTTAGTGACCATCCTTGAGATCTCAGCGGGCATATTTAATTGGCCATCGAGGTTAAGGACACTTTGGAAATAGTTGTCAAAATCTTGAGCCTGTGTTCGCTGTCAGCGAGGTTGCTGGCAAGAACTTAACATCCGGAAGTCACAGTTCTTGCCGATGATGTATTCAGGTTCATGCCCATGCATTAGCATGAGTTTCAACACTATTAAACCATGCTGTATCTTGACCCTCTGCCATGTATAGACCATCATCGGCGAGGTTCACAGCATGTTCACATAGAGATGAATCTGTTGTGGAGTGTCCCCGCGGGGTGCAAAGGTAGGTATAGAGCCCAAGGGGCAAAGGACACGGCCAAGTGGTGCATTGACAATGGCCCTTGGCATTTTCCCTCAGAACAGGTTGGCACTGTCCAGTTGGGTGGGCCCTAGTGGGAGCCTCATGGATGGTGTTTTGGGCTGAAAGTGGTCTGACAGACAGAAGATACCAGATGCCAGTGATGGTTGTTCAGGAGTGGTGGTAGGATGGAGGGGGTTGCTGGCAAAGACTAGAGGTTTAGAGTCTAGAGAGAAACTCACCGGTTTTCTCTCCAGAAACAATACTCTGCCATTTTTTGGCTGGATTTTGCCTGATATTCCTGGCTGGTATGTCAGTGTCTAAGCTGTACTGTAATTTTCAAAATGAAACTGCGAGAGGAAGTAGGTGTGACTCACATTGAATTAATATGGTGAATGTTACATGTATCACAATTGTATTGAAGCACCTCAGAGTGCACCTTGACCTACATGGATAAGTTAAACATCATTACACCATTTGTAGAGACCATTTGGAAATGACTAATTTTTTTTGACTCTTTTGAAGCACATCAAAGTGCAACACAATTAAAGTAGAAAATCTGAATGTTGTTGTACTGTCTGTGATGGCTAGTTTGAAATGTTGGTAACGTTCTTTCAGATATTTTATGAATAAAGTTTATTTTCTGCAAAAAAAATTACATCATATGAAAGAATAAATTGAAAAATGTCTGTAGCTATATCCTTGTCCCCAGTGCAACATGTGAAGTTTGAGAAGATTTCAAATGAATCAGACGTTGTGCACACAGCTACTGATGAAACCACACAGGTTCTCTGGCAGGAGATCACTGAAGCCTCCAAAGAAGCAGTGGTCAGGAATTTCCAAGGAGCTACTCCTGCTTTGCTGCTAATGAGATTCCAGCAACACTTCTGGCTGGCGAAGTTACAACTGGGAGTGGAAAAAACTCTGGGAAGTCTGTGGCCAGAATAAACCCTGTAACAAAGGGTCGTTTGGACTCAAAACGTCAGCTCTTTTCTCTCCTTGCAGATGCTGCCGGACCTGCTGAGACTTTCCAGCATTTTCTCTTTCGGTTTAATGTTCTGGGGACCTGGGTTTGAATCTCACCATGGCAGATGGTGGAATTTGAATTCAATAAAAAAATTTGGAATTAAGAATCTGCTGATAACCATGAAACCATTGTCAATTGTTCAAAAAACCCATCTGGTTCACTAATGTCCTTTAGGGAAGGAAATCTGTGGTCCTTACCTGGTCTGGCCTACTCTAGAGCCACAGCAATGTGGTTGACTCTCAACTGCTCCTGGGCAACTATAGGAATGGGCAATAAATGTGGGCCCGCAAATGACACACGTGTCATATGAATGGATAATAAAAAGAAGAAAGGTAAATCTTCCCTATTACCTGATAAAATTGTCTTACTTTAATTGCTCATGTTTTAGTAATAACTCCATTCTTGATGTACAAGTGGATTTTATTTTAACTGATTTCTTTGTGTCCCAGTATGTTAACTGTAAAAAGAGAAAATCATCTGGGTTTTTGTGCCAGGTTTTACTGGATGATGGTGACAGCACCAGTGATAAAACAACCATAAAATGGTTGCTGTAACTGATAAATTAAGTGTGCACTCAAAGCCCAAGATTAAAATGATTAGTTGTGAGAGTAATGACAATTCATTTATTAATTGCTCGACAGCTGAGTTTAAAATGCGACTAATGCATAGCAATCAGAGGAAATTTTCCCTCAAGTTGTTCTAAGCTATGATTATCTCCTGTTTACTAGCAGACTGATTCCTAGTCTTGAAATTGTCTCAAAATGAATTATTTCAGGCCTACTGCAATTCAGTTTAATCATTTCCGATTTGGCCCTCATTACACAAAAGGGTTGACATTTCCAATGGCCTACTATTTCCATGGAAACAAACAGGAAACTGGGTCTTGAAAAATATGTGTAAATTCTTCTCCAATAAACATGGCAAGTGAAACACAAATGGCTATAGCTCGTGACTGGAGTCACAATGACAAATTTAGGTAAGATTTATTTCTAATTAAAATGTTTGACAATGTCGTGGGGCAATATTCCTATTGTAACTCCCAGGCCTCAGATGCATGCCATTGTTTCCCACTTAGAAATGGTAAGATGCTGCAGCTGGCCAAGTGGTAGCTCGGAGATCATCTCCAAAACTGCCGCCATGGACCAAAGTAAAGGTGCCTGAATTGTGGTTGGTTCAGGAATAATGGATGTTAGTTGGTTCATTGATGTACCTAATTGATATCCCACTGTTGATGGGAATCCCATGTCAGTCCCTTCTGTCCTCCAACTTCATTGGGGGGAGTTATTCTGTTGCCAGGAGATGGATAGCTTAGGGGTGGAAGGGGAAAACGAGATGCTGGGGCTTGAGGCAGCCCTCCTGCAATTACATCCATCTTCATATTTCTTCCATTCTACCCCTCGAGGAATAATGCTCAGTCCTTGGTTTGACCTTTTATGGCCTTCCTACACTGTGACTTATTTATTACATCTGGCCTCACCTCACTAAATGTTTCCTTGGTCTACTTTAGAAGAATCAAAGGTATGGGTTGAGAGGCAGTAGATTTAACACTGAGATGAAAAGGAACTACTTCTCGCAGAGGATGTTGAATTTGTGGAACTTGCTGACCCATAACGCGATGGAGTCTGAATTGTTGAACGGTTTCAAGAAGGAGATAGATATATTTCTAATAAAAAAAGGGATAAGGGGATATGGGGAATGTGTGGGCCAGTGGATTTGAGACAAGGGAGAGAACAGCTATGATCTGATTGTATGGTGGAGCAGACTCGAAGGGTTGAAATTCCCTACTTCTGCTCTTAATTCCTATGTTCCTATGTACTTGTGTTAAGCTATGACTATCCAGATCAGTGGAATCAGTGTTGTATCTAGGTTGCTTTATATCATGCAGATAGTTACTGAGTGTCAGAGAATCATAGAATCATATAGTGCAGAAGAAACCATTTGGCTTACTGAGTTTGCCCTGTCACATGAGAAACGCCTGACCTCCTACCTAATCCCATTTACTGGCACTTGGCCCGTAGCCTTGAATGTTATGTTGTGCCAAGTGCTTATCCAGGTACTTTTTTAAAGGCAGTGAGGCAGCTCACCTCTACCACCTTCCCAGGCAGCACATTCTAGACCGTCACCACCACCTGGGTAAAAAGCTTTTCCTCGCATTCATAAGAACATAAGAAATAGGAGCAGGAGTAGGCCATCTAGCCCTTCGAGCCTGCCCCGCCATTCAATAAGATCATGGCTGATCTGTCGTGGCTCAGTTCCACATTCCCGCTTTCTCCCCATAACCCTTAATCCCCTTGTCTATCAGAAATCTATGTACTCTTGACTTAAATATATTCAATGAGGTGGCCTCCACCACTTCAACAGGCAGAGAATTCCAGAGATTCACCACCCTTTGAGTGAAGAAGTTCCTCCTCAACTCCGTTCTAAACTGCCCCCCCCCCCCTTATTTTGAGGCTGTGCCCTGTAGTTCTGGTTTCCTTTCTAAGCAGAAAGTATCTCTCTACCTCTACCCTATCTAGCCCCTTCATTATCTTGTAAGTCTCTATAAGATCCCCCCTCAGCCTTATAAACTCTAACGAGTACAGACCCAGTCTATTCAATCGCTCCTCATAAGCTAACCCCCTCATCTCCAGTATCAGCCTGGTGAACCTTCTCCGTACTCCCTCCAAGGCCAATATATCCTTCCGCAAATGCAGGGACCAAAACTGCACACAGTACTCCAGTTGCGGCCTCACCAGTGCCCTGTACAGTTGCAGCAAGACCTCCCTCCTTTTATATTCTATCCCCCTCGCGATAAAGGCCAGCATCCCATTCGCCTTCCTGATCACCTGCTGCACCTGCAGACTGGGTTTTTGTGATTCGTGCACAAGGACCCCCAGGTCCCTTTGCACAGTAGCATGCTGCAGCTTTTCTCCCTTTAGATAATAATCCCTCCTACTATTATTTCTACCAAAGTGGATAACCTCACATTTGCTAACGTTATACTCAATCTGCCTCACCCACTCACTCAGCCTATCCAGATCTCTCTGCAGACTTTCCACACCCTCCACGCAATTTGCTTTTCCACTCATCTTCGTGTCATCAGCAAATTTTGTTACCCTACACTCAGCCCCCTCCTCCAGGTTGTCTATGTAAATGGTAAACAGTTGAGGCCTCAGCACCAATCCCTGCGGCACTCCACTAGTCACCAACCGCCAACTAGAAAAGCATCCATTGATTCCAACTCTGCTTCCTGTTAGATAACCAATCGTCAATCCACGCTAACACTTTACCCCCAACTCCGTGTACCCTAATCTTCTGCAGCAACCTTTTGTGAGGCACCTTATCGAACGCCTTCTGGAAATCTAAAAGCACCACATCCACTGGTTCCCCTCTGTCTACCGCACTAGTCACATCTTCATAGAAATCCAGTAGATTCCCCCAAAACCTCCTACCACCTCACCCTGAACCTATGTACCCTCAACTGACCCTTCAATTAAGGGAAACATCTATTCTCCACCCACACTGTCCATTTCCCCCATAGTTTTGTACATCTTGATCAAATCTCCCCTCAGTCTTCTCTGCTCCAAAGAAAACAACCTCTCTTCCTAAATGTTCCATCCCAGGCAGCATCCTGGTGAAACTCCTCTGCACTCTCTCCAATACAATCTCATCCTCCCTATAATGTGGCGACCAGAACTGAGCACAGTAATCTAGCTGTAGCCTCACCAAAGTTCTGTAGAACTCCAACATGACCCCCATGCTTTTGTAATCTATGCCTCAATTCTCAAGGCAAGTGTTTCATGTGCCTTTTTCACCACATTACTAATATGTCCTTCCATCTTCAGAGACCTATAGACAAACATGCAGAGGTCCCTTTGTTTCACAGTCAACCCCTAGAGAATTAATACTCTCAGACCAGCTATTGAAGTCATTAAACTGACTTAAATAAATAATGGAGTGCTTGCAGGAAGTCACAAGTACGTTTCCATGGTTTGTTGTCCCATATGATTGAATAATATTGGAGAGCACATCTAATATTGCCCAGTAGATAATTCTAAAAAAATGATCTCACCCAGTTATCATCCAACCAATTGAGTGGCATGGTTTTCTTAGTTACTATATGCTAGACATGGATACTATGTGTTAAATATTTCAGTCTTACCAGATTACAAGTTGCAAAATTTTCTGCCTGAAACGTGTGAGAAAAATAATTCAAATATTTTCGCACAGTTTGGAAAGTGCTTTATTATGGAACAATTGTACCTCTGCCCCCATGGAATAACTCTCCTCCCCCGCATGGAAATCATTCCTGAAAGTTAACTTCTGAAATGTCTCCAAAGGATGATGTTTATGTATATGGTTACGACTGAAAGAGCAGAATTCTCTTTCAGAATTAATGAAGCTTCTGGATGTTTTGTGAGGAAAGGAGGAGTGTGAATCACCATTATTCTGAGAGAAGGTTACTCGTGGCAATGCTTCTCAAACAGTGGTGAAGATATGAAGAAAAAATGAGGAATATTTTTATCCTCAGACCCAGCTTGGTAATCAGGCAAGTGTCTGTCCATTGTAAAACCCAACATTGATGTCAATGCAATGTGAATTGCTTACCTTCTTTATGGGCTGTCTGAGGTTCTTAGTTGATTTTTATAATGAATAACAAACACAGGCTTAGAAGTTAGATTTCCCTCACACAATGCACTGTTTACGAGTAGTAGAATGCTCTGTCTTGTAAGGGTAAGTATTGCTAGAGGGGAAACATTGTTTGAATACATCATAACGCTGGGAGACCATTGTTATTGCTTTGCAGGTAATCTTCCTGGCACTGGATCAGTGAATAATGATCACAGGAGTCGAATGTGGAGTATTTGGCAACCTCCATTTCCTTAGCCCTGGACTCAGAAAGCAAATAGTGAGCTTGCTAACTCCAACAGCTCTTTCTCAAGTGTTTTCTGGCAGTGCTGTCTGGAGAACAATCTTTGATGATTTGTGAGTTTATTCCCTTTCATCCTGTTCCATATCACCAAAACCATATTTGTTTGTTACTTACCTCACATGCATGCAATCCTGATCAACTGTCCTGTTGGCTAATTGTTTTGTGTATTTGATGATGATTGTTTCACACGAGGGCGATTCTCCTAACTTGCTGCACTAATTTTTTAGCACAGCGGGCTGAGCGGGCAACAAACCACTGTATGCAATGCATGGGATTTGTACATGTGTTTTTTCCCACTATAACGTCTCCCAGTTCTGGATTTCTGGCAGTGTCTGCTCTGCACCGGAAATCAATGTGGCAGTGGGTAAATATTTAAATCATAATTTTAGTATCATTTAAATGCCAATAGCTGAATTTTCCGGGCTCACTAGAATCACATCTCCGCCAGGAGTATTTCACTCCAGTGGTGTTTAGAGTAGATCCCCACTTTGGGGGAACTTATGGCTGGAGTGAAGTGGGGGGCAATCAGAGCCCCCAGGGGGTTGGACAGCAGGGGTAGTGCCTGCTGGCACTGTCCAAGGGGCAAAGTGCCAATGCTCAGGGGGCACTATGGCACTGCCCATCGAGCATGAGGCAGTGCCAAGTGGGTGGGGCATATGGGGTGGGGCCTGATAGGTGCAGGGCCTGCTGGGGCAAGGCCTATGGGATGATCAGTGGCAGTGGAAGGAAGGTCCTGCTGCCATTCTGCATAGGAATCAGTGGGGAAAGGAGGCAGGGCAGTGATCAGGGTGGACTTGTGGGGGGTAGCTGGGGAGGGGTGGGGTCAGCCTGCTGGTGGGGTCAGGCATGTTACTATCGGGGAGGGGGGGAATGGGTGGGCGTGGCCGGAGATCGTGGTGGGCCAGGGGGGGTTCGAGGCTGACCTGGGAATGGTTGTGGGGGGGCGGGGAGCAACGATCA
The DNA here is from genome assembly GCF_965287045.1 of Carcharhinus amblyrhynchos. Taxonomy (NCBI): domain Eukaryota; kingdom Metazoa; phylum Chordata; class Chondrichthyes; order Carcharhiniformes; family Carcharhinidae; genus Carcharhinus; species Carcharhinus amblyrhynchos. The sequence continues at coordinate 43,482,318 of NC_137335.1, forward strand.
GGCTATTGGTGGGGGGGGGGGCGGGTGGTCAGACAGCCAACATTGCAGGGATTGCAGTCTGCCAGGAATCGGGAGGTGGGCAGTGTGGGGCCACTACACATGTGCTGATCTCGGCATTGACAGATTGTTGCACGCGCAGTGGTCCCCTCTGTGCACTGATTTCAGTCTCTCCAGAGGGGATAGACACTGCACCCTAATGATATTCACACTGGCAGCCTCTGCAGTGCACAGAGTGTGGGAGATTCTTTCCTGAACTCCCACTGAAAGAAACCAACTTGAATTACTCCAGTTTTCACACAAATTCAAATTCTGGCCATATTGTATTTTTCTCTTGGGTGTAAAATAGGACACTTGTGTATTTGTAGCTGAATTGTAATTATTTTACACAGATATATGTAAATATTTCAAAAATGTTTTTGAACTCTTCACTGCCAAAATGGAAAAATAATACCTTTTTCCTTTCAGCATCTGCGATAGCAAAACTTGTGCTGTGGCACAGTGGTCAGCACTGCTGCCTCACAGCACCAGGGACCCAGATTCAATTCCGGCCTTGGGTCACTGCCTATGTGGAGTTTGCACGTTCTCCCCGTGTCTGCGTGGGTTTCCTATGGGTGCTTGGGTTTCCTCCCATAGTTCAGAGATGTGGGGGTTAGGTGGACTGGCCAGGCCAAATTGCCCCTTAGTATCCTGGGATGTGTAAGTTAGGGAAATTCGCAGGGTAAATGCATTGGGTTAAAGGGAGGGGTTTGGATGGAATGCTCCTTCGGAGAATCAGTACAGACAGGAACGGCTTCCTTCTGTACTGTGAAGAGTCTATGGATCCTATGGCCCCTTCAAAATATTGCAGCCACTGTCACCAACGTGGGAATATAGAGCATGGCTCTAGATTTATTACAAAAGGGGGTAAGTTGAGTGTGGACAATGCTATTTTCATCAATGTTCACGATGAAACTTGTCTCTAAAGTTTTCCTACTTGTTTGACCCGAATTTGTGTGCCTTCTTGCAGCCTAATGTTTCTGCAGATTCAATTACTGTCTGCAACATCAAATGGTATTTTCTTCACAGAGGGGAGGCAAACCCCTGTAATAAAATTCATGGCTTCTTATTTTGCCTTATCCTCATCACCAGTGTGATGTCCTTGGGACTAAAAACAACCAGAGATAGACTAGAACTCAAATGGCAGAAGCACAATGGGTTCTTTTATTAAATTAGCTTCTTCACTCTCTGCTTCTGTTTGCAGACTCCCTTTGCTGTTGCCATTCTGTGATAGTTTCACACAAACAATATGTACATATTGCAATTTCAAAGCACTTGATATACTGCAGTTTGCATGGTCCACTCAATCAGATTATTGCCCAAGAAGGAAGTTTAGTCCATTGTGTGGACAATAAGTTAAATTGTCTATGGATTTAGGATGTGCAACAGCAGGGACCACATCCTATCTGCTCCACCTAAGAAATTAGAGCGGGTATGGATCCACACTGAGTCACAGGTCCTGAAGTGATTTCTTTCTTTCAAAAGTCTTACAAAGCGGTTTGCTAATGATGGAATTGGAGGAATCCCTGGAAAGCCAGAACTTATGTCCATCTCCTGCCTGCACAAGAGCAGGGAATTGGGAGAAGGCAATGGAAACTCAGGGACAGTTTGTTTTTAAACTCAGAACCTTAAAGACATCATTCATACTCTTGACAGAGGACTAGAGTTTTACATAAGATTAAAAAAAAGTTTTATACCAACTTTGAGGGGAACTGTGTTGAGAGCCCGAGGGAATGGGAAGATCCTGAATGAATACATTGCGTCAGTATTCACAAAGGAGAGGGACTTGTTGTCTGGAAGTGTCTTGGAGGGAGTTGTCGACCTGGTGGAGAAAATCTCCATTACAAGGGAGGAAGTGTTAGGGTTTTTAGGTAACACCCCACACCCCAAAAACGTGCTTTTAGGCTGATTGGTGTTAATAAATTGTCCCTAAATTGTAGCTCCCTTAATCTGGCGCATATATAATTCTTTAAATTTGCACCCCTTTATTGTGGAGTCCATGAAATGTAGACAAAAGTCGTAGGTAGAAGAAGGATTGGAATGAGGCACTCAGTGAGTGTCAAAATGGGTGGCGCGGGCTTGTAGGGCCAAAGGGCCTGTTTCCTGTGCCGTGTTGTTCTTTGTTTTTTCGTTCTTGACTTTTCCTGGGAGGATGTTTTCAGATTAGAATAATAATACATTTAACGTATTCAATACACAATGCCTGGGATTCCAGTCATTTCTGGATTTTGGAATTTTCTGGATTACAGATTGACATTAGACTGCATAACTGCAGTTATACTGGTAAAACATAATAGATATAAATATTTACCTGAACCATAAAACCATGATAAAACATTACAAATCAACGGTTAAAATAGTTTTGTTTTTCCAAGTACATGTTTGTTCCATGTTTCCATTTGTAAGATACTTAAAATAAGGTCGTGAATCTGCTCAAAAAAATTTGAGTAACTGGTGTTTTCAAACAATATGTCTCTGGAGTTGAAAGATTGCAATGTATAAACTTTGAACCAGTGAAATCCAGGGTAAAGAAAATCAGGCAGGTAATTCATTATTGCTTGTTTAGCCTGAAGCAAATTTTGTGCCCACAATCCCTCTATTTTCAGTCCAATTTGTTGTCTGCATTATTGGTTGGAAAAAAAGCTTATTATGTTTTCTCACATGACAACAATTCCTTGACATTGTGTGAAGCAATTGGACATGTTATATGATGCTTCACAGGGTTAAGTGCTTCAATACAGAGGTGAATCACTCAGTCACATATTTTGTGTTGCCTGAAATTCGTATTTCTGAAGAAAGATCCTCTAGAGAGCAGAAATTGCTGTGCATTCTTCCTTATATTTGTTATTCGGATGTGGGTGTCATTGTCCATTCCTAGCTGCCTGACAAAGCATTAGTGGGCTTTCTCCTTGAGTCTTTGTTGCTAGACAGGGAATTCCAGGATATAGGCCCAACTCAGGATGTTATGTGACTTGGAAGGGAAATTGGAAATGGAACGGGTTCCATGACATGACCAGGATCAGTTTGATGGTTCTCAGTTTTATGTGCTGATGGCAGCCACCTGTACCGCTAAAGGTACAATTAGAATATTGGCCACTGGAAACAGAAAGATAAATTCGGAGGCCGGGTTCTAAGGGATTTACCTGAGAACAGGGGAAAATTTCCCCAGTTGCTCACAAGGGGTCATGTTTACGATTTTGTTTGGAGGGGTTAGTCAGAGTTTGTGGCTGAAAATTGCAATTCTGTCACCTCCTGCACCCGAAACAATGAATTATCTCCAAAATGCCTGGAAAATTGGGAAGATATGTGCAAAGGTTCAAAGGTGTTTGTTGCATTAATGCAGAAAGAACAGCCTAATTGTGTGGATTTGCAATGGCACAGTGTATCATCGCTAGACTAGTAACCCAGAGGTCCAGGAATCTCACCAGGGAAAATGGTGAAATTTGAATCCAATAAAAATCTGGAATTGAAAGTCTAATGATGGCCATGAAACCATTGTTGATAGTTGTAAAAACCCATCTGGTTCACTAATACCCTTCCGGAAAGGGAATCTGCTGCCCTCATCTGGTCTGGCCTACATGTGACTCTAGACCCACTGCAATCTGGTTTACTCTTAAAAGCTCTGTGAAATAGCCGAGTAATCCACTGAGTTAAATTAGGAATGGGCAATAAATGCTGTCCCAGCCAGTGACATCCAAATGCCATGAGCCAATAGAAAAAGCTTCTACATTTGCAAGGAGCGAGTTAAAATGTTAGATAAATATTAGTGTTGTTTTATCTTTTTAGCAATTATTTGAAATGTATATACTGTAGATACAGCAGATGCTGTAATGGAAAGGACTGTAGAACAAATAGTGATGTACTGACTGTGTAGAACATCATGAAACTTTACCAGGAAACTTAGCAAAATCTGTTGGCCAAAGTGTGTAAAACAGGGTGTAAAGCAAACTATCAACATCATAAACTGCATAATATTCCAACAACGCAGTAAAATTACTTTTAAATCCAACAACAATGCCATAAAACCCAATAGCAACGCAATAAAACTGTTCATAAAATTAAACCATAATTTTATCATGAAGATGTATTATAAAATCCACAGCAATATGATAATATTAATATTAAACCCAATTGTAATATTCAATGTAAATGCAACACACAGTAAAACCAAATATCATTATAATAAGGCCAGGCCATGTTAACCATCAGGCTTTGTTTAGGGGCAGTATTCTTACCACACCATCAGAAGGTTGTCGGTTCAGTCCTACTTTAGAGACTTGACCACATAGCCTCAATATTCAGTGCATGACAGAGGGTATGCTGCACGATTTGAGGTGCCACCTTTCAGATTAGATGCTAAACTGTGGCCCTATCTTTTCTCTGAAGTAATGGTAATTGATCCCATGGCACTACTTGACAAGCTGACGAGTCCTCCTCAGTAATGAAAACAAAATACTGCAGCTGTTGGAGACCTGAAATAAAAACAGAAGATGCTGGAAAATCTCAGCAGGTCTGGCATCATCTGTGGAGAGTGAAAAGTTAACAGGTGAAATCTTACCAAAAATTAGCCGAGCGCTGGTCCCAAAGTGAAAAACATAGGCTGGAATGTTACAGCTTTTCGCACCAAAGGGATTTTCTTATCTTACTGCAGTGAACGGAGATTTGGCTGACAGCCGAATTCTCCAACCTCGATGTAGCGAGAGTGTGGTGTGAACGGCTGGTAAGATCGCGCCTGGAGTGTTTCCCGTCCGTGGCGCTGGCATGATTTCAGACTGAATCATATGCCTCATTAGTGGTAATTTTTATGCCCACGAGAATCATACTGCACCTGTGGCATGTTCCATCTGATTTGCTTGCCCCACAATGACTTAACTGCTGTAATCACTGGGGTGCACCAAATAAATGGCTTCCCAGCACTTGATGAACAACAACTGAAGGAAATGGCAGCCAAGAAATCAGCATTGCACTTTTTGGAGGGCTCCTTATCAGAATGCTGGTTGGAGTGGAGCTGAGGCAGGACACACTCTACCCCCAGTCCAAGAGAAGGCTGGGACAGCAGCAGCACCTCCGCTGGGATACAGTGGCAGCCCTGTCAGTGCAAGCACACTCCATAGCAGGATGGGACAGCAGCGTAGGAAGAAGATGAATGATCATCTTCGCTCAATTAGGATAAATGAATCACCCCCAGTCTCCCACTGGATCCTCTCATACACCCCTCCCACCCCTAACCCTTTCTCTCACTCAGCCACCTCGGCCTTTGCCAACACCAGGCACCAGCTTCCCTCCCACAATCACCAGTGTTCCCTCAGTAGCTGTTCTGCTCCTCACAGTCTAGTTCACACCCAAGCCCCACGCCTGCCACACTCATCACCATCTTCAATGTCAACACTCCACCTACACGCTTCCTGCCTGTGTCATTGCAGGACAAACTCACCCACAACAAGTGTGAGCAAGCACATTCAGCTCAGAACCCTCATGCTATGTGAGAAGAGAGAACTTGAGCTGGCTGGGGAGGGGGAAGAGTGTGCCTGTGCTGATGGTGAAGTGGGAGATCAGATGAACGTGAGATTCCTCAACACACATTCTATCATTCCTCAAGTCTCAAGTGAGGATTCAATGTTCTCTCTGTATCCCCTGTAATGCATTGATACCATCTCCCATCTCTTGCAAAACAATCAGCCAGGTCACCAAGTCAGATCATCCTCATGCTCCCTTGACTCACTGCACTCCAGTAGCTCAGAGAGAGACTTCTCCAACTCCACCATTGAAGAGGCATCACAACTCACACCTTGGTGGGTTCACTAAGTAGGTAGGCTTCTGGGTCACTCACTGGTGAGCACCTCATAGCTGAAGATTCACAACAGGGGGAGACAGCAGTGATGTCCCAGAGAACCATATTCAGAGGGATGCTGGAGCTCAGGGACCTGCTGAGTCCCAGGCCGATGATGTTCCCCTGGGTCCGGTTATCCCAGAGCTGCTGAAGCTCCAATAGCAGAGTCGCGAGTATCAGGAAGTGATTACAGCATCCCTCCTCAGATTGTAAGACCAATTTGAGGAGTCCTATCACCTCCTATTCAAGGAGAGAGTGCCATCATTGCAGTGCAATGAGGCCAACACTATGAGGGTGACGTCTGCAGTGCCAAGAGGGAGGGGCCTGACTGGAGGTGGGAGTCACGAAGAGGAGATCATGACTGGGAGGCTATGATGGAGGGCTATGAAGGGGGGGGGGGGGGGTCATGCCTAAGGGTCATGCATGGTGGGGGGGGGGGGTAGGGGAGGGAGGCGCATGAAGGGTATCATGATGGGTGAACATGTTAGGGGTCAGGCAAGTGGAACGATTGGGAGGGCCCCAATGCCCCAGTGCCAGTGACTTGTGTTGGGGAGGGAGTAGGGGAACTTGCTGCCAGTGAACGAGGGGGGTTGGTGGTGGTAGTGGTGGTGGTGGTGGTGGTAGTGGTGGCGGTGGTGGGTGGGGGGGTAGGTCCCAATGTCTATAGGGGGGAAATTCTGCCTGTTAACTCTGTCTCTCGCTCCACTGATGCTGCCAGACTGGCTGAGGTTTTCCAACGCTTTCTGCTTTTAGTTGAGTTTTCCCCAGAGTCCTGGGCTGTATTTATCCTTCAACAACCATCTCTAAAAACAGCTTTTCTGCTCATTTATCTTGTAGCTGTTTGTGGTATCACTTTGGTGCAGAATTGATGGGCATGTTTTCTATATTACAGCCTATCTGCTCTCCCAAAGTACTTAATTGGTTGTAAAGTGCTTTTGGAGCACCGAGGTTATGAAATACACTGTAGAAATTCTAGTTCTTTCTTTAATATATGACAATTACAGTTACTGTGTGTCAGCATCTCCTGATGGAAACCCACATTTATACTGCCCTCTGTACACCAAGCGAGGTCACCTCAGTGTGCATTGAAATGCTCCTGTGTGCACATGTGGAGTTTTCACTGATGTCAGTGGCAATTGTTGTGGCCAATAAAACAGATGCTTCAGATGCTTAAGGACTTGAATGGACTGGGGGGTGGGGGGTGGCGGGTGGTGTCAGGGGTGCAGTGGGAGATGCAGAGGAGTAGACGAGTTTCACCAGGATGTTACATGGGATGGAACAATTAAGTTATAAAGAGAGATTGGATCGGCTTGGCTTGTTGTCTCTGGAGCAGAGAAGGCTGAAGGAGTGATCTGATTGAGGTGTTCAAGATTCTGAGGGGCGTGGACAGGGTGGATAGGGAACAGCTGCTCCCCTCAGTTGAAGGGTCAGTTATGAGGGGACATAAGTTAAAAGTGAAGAGCAGGAGGTTTGGGGGGGGATTTGAGGAAAAGCTTTTTTACCCAGAGGGTGGTGATGGTCTGAAATGTGCTGCCTGGGAGGGTGGTGGAGGCGGGTTGCCTCACATCCTTTAAAAAGTACCTGGATGAGCACTTGGCACGCCATGAGATTCAAGGCTATGGGCCAAGTGCTGACAAGTGGGATTAGGTGGGCAGGTCAGGGCCTTTCATGCATTGATGCAGACACAATGGGCTGAAGGGCCTCTTCTGCACTGCAGCATTCTATGATTCTGTCTAATTAGAAAGAGTAAAAAGTCTGACAACACCAGATTTTAGTCCAACCGATTTATTTGATAATAGACTCACAAGCTTTCGAGGTTTCCCTCTTCGTCAGGTGAATGGAGAGTTCTGGCCTCAGACAGAGCATATAAAGCACAGACAGTTTAGAGATTACTGATTAGAATGTGAATCTTTACACCTAACCTGCTGTTCAAGACCTGAAGTGGCCGACAATGTGAGTGGAAGGAGCTACGACAACGGATGAATGAACATCGCTCGACAATCACCAGGCAAGACTGTTCCCTTCCTGTTGGCGAACACTTCAGTGGTCACGGGCATTCAGCCTCTGACCTTCGGGTAAGCATTCTCCAAGGTGGCCTTCACAACACACGACAGCGCAGAGTCGCTGAACAGAGACTGATAGCCAAGTTCCACACACATGAGGACGGTCTCAACAGGGATCTTGGGTTCATGTCGCGCTATCTGTAACCCCCGTGACTTGCCTGGGTTTGCAAAACCTCACTTACTGTACTGTCTGGAGACAATACACATCTCTTTAAACTGTGATCAGTGCTCCTTCCACTCACATTATCAGCCACTTCAGGTCTTGAACAGCAGGTTAGGTGTAAGGATTCGCATTCTAATCAGTAATCTCTAAACTGTCTGTGCTTTATATGCTCTGTCTGAGGCCAGAACTCTCCATTCACCTGACGAAGAGGGAGTCCCTCGAAAGCTTGTGAGTCTATTATCAAATAAATCGGTTGGACTAAAACCTGGTGTTGTCAGACTTTTTACTGTGTTTACCCCCGTCCAACGCCGGCATACCCACATCATAATTAGAAAGAGGCAGATAGCATTTTAATTCTGTGTGTCATACCTAGAAGAGGGAGTGGCTTTATACAAAACCAGGAGAACTTTGCTCACTGCTTTCATCAATATTCAGAGAGCTTTTGGTTTAGCCTTGGGCCTGATTTTAAGTCCATGGATGTGAATGGGTTTGATGTCAGTTAAAATCTTACCCAGTTCTTCATGAGCCACTTATGAAGAAATTTGAAGGTAAGGTTATGCACAAAGCCGATCAAAAAGTTTGGGAGTTCACCTGCATGCCATCTTTGAATGAGAGTGAACAGATTGACATGTGATTCTTCTCCACTGCTGTCTTTATCATGAGGGTCTTAATGACAAGCAGAGGTATTGCAGGTAGGCAGGAGTTAACAGGTCAGTTACAAACAGGCCACTGAATTCAATTCTAAATTTGAACTTGCCATTGAGAAAGCAAAATTTCAGCTCCTGCCTAATTAAGTCAGTTGCCCACATGCCCATCACATTGCCCACTCTTACAGACCCCATAAAGATCCCTCTCATAGAAACCTGCCATTTGGACCCAACTAATTGGTCTGTCTGTGTTTACCTTCCACAAAAGCAAGTAGTTCTAATTGCTGCAAAGTGTTGCTAAAAGCTTTTTGACGTGTACTCATCAGGATATACATAAGAATGCCAACATGTCTCTATTCTCAGCAATATACAAGTGACCATTCTAAATGCATTCAACAATCCTTTTCCCGTATTCCCTTTTTTTCCTTCATCCATCCATCCATCCATCCAATCTGATCTTGAATATTGAATTTTTTTTGCCTGAGCAACCAATCCTAGGAGTGAATTGAACAGCCCTCCCCATCACAGTGTGATTCACTGCAATGGGAAGCAGTGCATTGCTCACCAGCACCCATAAGTTACGATCCTATTCTTGTCAATGGGGTTTCCCATTGAACACGCCCCTTTCCACTGGGAAACCTGCAGCGGGGTGTACTGTTGTCAGGGCCATAAGATCCTGCCAGTGTAGAAACCAGCAAGATTTCCGCAATTGCGTGAATGAGATTCTCTTGCCCTCTAATTTAAATCTCAATCAGATATTTGTATGTGATCCCTCATGCACTGGAAATACTCTGCCCCTGCCTATACTCTCCCATTCATTCTAACTTCAAACACATCTTTATTGCATCAACTTATATAACTTGCGCTGTCCTGACAACACAGATTTGCAATTGAGTCTGCTTACTTGTATTTGTGAGAGATTGAAATCAACTTTTCCCCTGATGCAAGCAAATGGAGTTCAGCGAGGCAGCTTCAAAATGAATGAACAACTTTGAGGTAAATTTATTTTTTATTTGGAGGATTGTGTAATTCTTTTGTGATCTGATATGTTCTGAATCCCCTATTTAGCAACCTGAGTGAAGGAGCAGAACAGCAGATGTTAAAAAGAAGAAAAATAGTATTTGAACAGTTTGGTTTGGTTTTTTTTAAGTTTATTTATTAGTGTCACAAGAAGGCTTTCATTAACGCTGCAGCGAAGTTACTGTGAAAATCCCCTAGTCACCACACTCCGGCGCCTGTTGAGTACACTGAGGGAGAAGTTAGCATGACCAATGCACCCAACCAGCACGTCTTTCAGACTGTGGGAGGAAACGGGGGCACCCGGAGGAAACTCACACAGACACAGGGAGAACGTGCAGACTCCGCACAGACAGCAACCCAAGCCAGGAATTGAGCCCAAGTCCTTGGCGCTGTGAGGCCATAGTGCTAACCAGTGTGCCATCCTGTGTGATATATATTGGTAGCAGTCAAGTATCTGAGCAATCCAAACTGAAGAGGTGCCTGGGGTATTTCTTCTGGTTTCAGGTTAAGTGCCCACGCCGGAGGAAAAAGAAAGTGCTTCCTGCTGGCACGGGCAGCATCTGTCAGGCGGGATTCATGCAAATAAAGTTATCTCGGGGAAGCCCCTTGCCTGCTGCACTATTGTGAGATTGGGGTGCCGTTTTTAAAGGGTGTCCTAATCTTCATGCTTGGAGACCGATTCCTTTCCTCCACACAATATGAAATGGTGTCCCTCCCATTGACTAGGAGAGCACCACCAACCTCTCAGCAAAGGGGGACATCCTTTCTCTCTCTGCAAAAATAAATTGAATGTATCATTTGTAGCCAGGTGCTCAACTTAAAAGTCATTCATATGACAATTCTGACTGACAGTTTTGAGGGACCAGTTGCTGTTTTGTCAAGTAGGAGAAAAGAATGGCTTTTGGATTAAGGGCCAAGTGGATGGCTGGTGAAGATACGGTGAACCCATGCTTGAGGAAAAAGAGTTGGTGAAGAGAAAAAAGGCCTCAGAATAACTAAAGGATATACTGCAATGGAAAGCCTGTTAAATTATACTCAAAAGATTGAGCTAAGGGACTTTGTTTGAAAGGACCCTGGAGGATGCACCCTGGTGAAGCAAGAAGAAGGCACCCTGTTAGAGCCAGTAAGAGCTTTGAAGTTTAACCCCACACTGCATGTCCACAGAGAGTGCATTGGCTCATTTAAATCTGTTTCGTGAGCTCCGGATGCTTGGCTCTCTGACCTCACTGGTGGAGGTTCCTACCAGTGGGGATCATAGCTGGTTCCCATCTGTGATGTGATAGCTTCCTCAGTGGGACTGGAGGTCATTGAGGCCCCTTGGGAGATCCGGGGTGAGGGGTAAGCGCTCCTTGGGAAATGCCAGCCTGGCACTGCCAGCTGGGCAGTCCCCACTGGGCACAGGGCAGTGCCAGGGGATGGGCCAGATGGGGCAGAGCCAGATTTGTTGGGGAGTTAGGATAGGGAGGAAGCAGGGACTCAGCATCCGGGGCTGGGGGCCAGTGGTGGGGCCGATGTTCAGGAGGCCGGCGATCGGGCGGATCGAGGCCAGCGATTGGGAAGCTGCCACTGCCAATCATAGGGTGGGGGAGATGTGATTGGGTAAGGGTGGGTGCTCAGGAGGCTGGGGAAACCTCCTGTTTTCTCACCTGTTGGACACTTTGAATTTTTTTTTGGGAAGATCGCCCCTGTATCGCTAAAATTACCTTTGTTCATCTCCTCAAATGTGGAAGATGCTCTTGCGTGTGACACTTCTCCTCACACCTGCAGTGATTTTGAAAAGTTTGCTCTGAGGAATCAGTGCAATTTATAGCATAAAAGGATGTCAAGTAACCCACTGAATCCAGAGTTGCTCTGAAAGAGCATTCCATTTAGTCGATCATGCTTTTCCTGTACCCTTTCAAATGTGCTTTATCAAATATTTATCTACTTATCTTTTGAAAATGAAACCAAGTCCTAGAAACCTACCATGTAAAATACATTTCCAGCTTCCGCAGAAGAACTTGCGAAGAAAACAATATTCTGTTTGGATTATAGAGAGTACTATTATGTTAGATATTTGACACTATGGACATGCTCTGGATCATGAAATGAAGAAGCCACTTGAGGGGGTGATTAGCAATGTTGAACCTGAGGTTGCACCAAAAAATTGTAACATTATCCTTTTTAAAACATTCACCATGGTGGTCTGTTTCCTGTGTACTCTTACTACCCAGTGATAATTGTTCCCTTATTATAGACATCAGTGCTTCACAAATCTTGTCATAGTACCACCTACCATCAAGTCACATTCTGCACGTTCTCCCTGTTTTTGTGTGGGTTTCCCCTGGGTGTTCCGGTTTCCTCCCGCAATCCAAAGATGTGCAGGTTGGATGGATTGCCCCTTAGTGTCACAAGATCTGTCGGTTAGGGGGGATTAGCTGGATAAATGTGTGTTGGTTATGAGGATAGGGTAGAGGGCTGAGTAAGGATGAGATGCTCTGTCAGAGAGCCAGTGCAGACTTGATGGGCCAAATGACCTCCTTCTGCACTGTAGGGACTTTATTTGTTCATTTTTTTTCTTTAAAAGTTCTAATAGTCTCTGCCTCAACTGTTGCCTGTGAAGAGTATTCAATGCTTCAACAAAATTCTCCTAATGTCTATCCTCAATTGTATGGCCACAATTTGAAATGAAACCCTGTCACTGACTCCTCAAGCAGAGGTGATTCTCTATTCCAATTCATTGTATTAAAACCCTTCAAGCAGGAATTGCTTTGGCGTTTCTCCCACTCTGCAGCTGGAATTTCAGAAAGATGCTTGCTTATGACGTAAACAGGGATTGTGCTGAAGTTAGACTGTCAAAACTTGGAGCCCTTGAGGATATTCCTGGTTTTCTTCATGTTAAAGTCTGCAATAAACCTCATCTGAACCTGCTCTGCACCAAGTAAATTAGTCCCACTATCTCTAAACTCTAGTTTACCTATCTCTCTCATCATTCTGATGAAATCATATCCTGCATGATCTATGGCTTTAACGTCTTTTCTACAATGGGCTGCACATCACTATCCAAACTATTTCAACTGTGGCCTAATCAATGTTTGTACAAATTTATTGCTACCTCTGTACTTCAATCTTCGACTTTCCTATTTAGAAAAGCTCAAAGTGCTGGCTTTCTTACAGTTTCATCGACTGGCTTTTATATTTTCAGGCAGTATGGGAAAATGAATTGTTTAACCCATTCTACTTGGAGCACAACCACCTATCTCATTTATATCACAGTTGCATGTTTTGGCCATGTCTTTTGGTTTGAGGATTTTGGAAGAAGCAGTCATTTCACTCCTATTCACATTTTATAAGCTTATTAACATTGATAAGCTCACTACATTACTGTATGAATTTCTTGTTTTATTTTAGGTTTGAACTATGTTTCTCACTTGCTTCCTATTTGTCATTCTAACCACCTTATGAACTTATTTCTGCATATTTCTATCTTCATTTCTGTGAATCCTCAACCCCTCTCCTTTCAGGAGTTACAGAGGTCTATAAGGCACTGATAGGGAAATAAAATGGATTACACTTTCATTTAATGTTCTAGAGTGTTTTTGAGAAGGAAATTATTCAGGTGAGAAGCAATGGATTGATGGGCATTAGTGATCATTGAGGTAGAGTTACTGTAATGGAAAGCATGGATTTTATGCAGCCTCTATATTGGGCCCAAAAGGTTAGGACTATTTGTATATGACCAATTCTGGATTTTGATAAACGTTCTGCCAATTCATGATTAACGATTGATTCTTGCTGGCCCTAAGTTGCCTAGAACCATTTCTTGCTCCTCCGCGTCTTTCTCCTTTGACAAACGGCTAATGTTACTCCGTTGTTTAAGAAGGGTGCCAGGCAAAAGGCAGGGAATTATACGCCGGTTAGCTTAACGTCTGTTGTAGGTAAAATGTTAGAATCCGTCATCAAGGAAGAAATAGCGAGGCATCTTGAGGGGAATTGCTTGATAGAGCAGACGCAGCACGGTTTTGTTAAAGGGAAGCTGTGTCTGACAAATTTACTGGAGTTCTATGAGGATGTGTCTAGGGCGGTGGATAGAGGAGAGCCGGTGGATGTGGTCTTCCTTGATTTTCAGAAGGCGTTTGACAAGGTACCTCACAAGAGGTTATTGCAGAAGGTCAGGGGGCATGGAGTTGGGGGTAGGGTGTTAGCGTGGATAGAGGATTGGTTGTCAAATAGGAGGCAGAGAGTGGGGGTCAATGGGTGCTATTTGGATTGGCGGATGGTGACTAGTGGAGTGCCCCAGGGGTCGGTGCTGGGGCCTCAGCTATTTACCATTTATATAGATGACCTGGAGGAGGGAACCGAGTGTATGGTGTCAAAATTTGCTGATGACACCAAGATTGGTGGAACGGCAAATTGTGCGGAGGGTGTGGAGAGTCTGCAGAAGGATCTAGATAGGCTGGGCGAATGGGCCAGGAACTAGCAAATGGAATTTAATGTTGGCAAGTGCGAGGTGGTCCACTTTGGTAGGAATAATGGTAGGAAGAATTATTACTTACGTGGCAAAAAACTGCAGCAGGCGACGGTGCAGAGGGACCTCGGGGTCCTTGTGCATGAGTTGCAAAAACCCAGCTTGCAGGTGCAGCAGGTGGTCAGGAAGGCAAATGGGATGCTGGCCTTCATAGCGAGGGGGATTGAATATAAAAGTAGGGAGGTCTTGCTGCAGCTGTATAGGGCATTGGTGAGGCCGCAGCTGGAGTGCTGTGTGCAGTTTTGGGCGCCGTACGTACGCAAGGATATTTTGGCCTTGGAGGGAGTGCAGAGGAGGTTTACTGGGCTGATGCCGGAGTTGAGGGGGTTGAGCTATGAGGAGAGGCTGAATAAACTAGGCTTGTACTCGTTAGAGTTTAGAAGAATGAGGGGAGATCTCATTGAGATGTATAAGATGATGAATGGGATGGATAGGATAGAGGTGGAGAGACTCTTCCTGCTCAGAAAGGATAGTAGGACTAGGGGGCACAGCCTCAAGATAAAGGGGGGGCGGTTTAGAACGGAGTTGAGGAGGAACTTCTTCACTCAAAGGGTGGTGAATCTCTGGAATTCTCTGCCCATTGAGGTGGTGGAGGCTACCTCGCTAAATATTTTTAAGACGCGGGTTGATGGGTTTTTGATAAGAGAGGGGATTAAGGGTTATGGGGAGAGGGCGGGAATGTGGAACTGAGCCATGACAGATCAGCCATGATCTTATTGAATGGCGGGGCAGGCTTGAAGGGCTAGATGGCCTACTCCTGCTCCTATTTCTTATGTTCTTAAAACTTGAAGGTAACAGTCTTAACTTTCTTGCTGCTTGATTACTCTTCCTTGGATGGAAAGATTGTGCGACATGTAACATCTTGCTATGGTTTTCAAAACCTTGGCAGCACTATGCAGCAGGAAGTGCTGATATATATACTGTTAGCAGGATTTTCAACAAGGTGGCAATTAGACTCAGGAAAGCAATGTCACAGTGCAAAAGGTAAAACTTTAATTAAAAACCAATGGTCAATGGAAGAAGTTATCTCGATGGCCATAGATACAGAATACCCAGACCTCTTAGACAAGTTCTGAAATTATCAGTAAAAACAGAAAGATTGTACATTTTTTTAATCAGATTCCCCGCCCTTCATTAGTTTAAAATTAATTTCATTTAGTATACACACATCAATACAAGTCTCTGTCAAGTACCTCAGCCAACTGCATTGTACTTTCCAGCATGATGGTATTTTATTTGTGCATAAAACCCAGACGTTAACTCCCTTCTTGGCTAAAGCTACTTCCCTGTTGTCTGGTTATGGTAGATGCTACTGTCGGGGTCAAAGTTAAAGTTCCACTGGCTCACAGCCAAGCTGAATAGACATGTGTTTTTGCCTCCAGGAGCATGTTTATTCTGTGTCTGGGCTGTGACTGAACCTATTCATTAAGTTGCAAAATGTGTTCCCTCATAAGAATCTTCCAGATATGAGTTTTGCTATGGACTTGCAGGCCTTTGGCTCTAAACTTTTGCCTTGCATTGGCCAAAGTTAACAATCACAGTCAAGTACTTGAAATACATTTAGAATATCAGCTGAGATGTCTTAACATCATAGTTACTTGTTTAATTCTCTCACTGTATTTACATGTGTGTAAGTTATCATTTAACTCTTTACTGTTAGTTCTGGCAGTGTGTGTATACTATATAAAAGCTAAGAAAAGATGGAAAATAATTGCTCTTGTATACAGAAAAGGTATTTTGTACCTTATCATGGCAATGGAATATTCACTGAACTTGAATAATGAGTACTGTTTCCCTTTCTCAGCAATAACTTCCCTATGTTTAGGTAACAACAGAAGAGATCCAAAAAAAAACAGAAGAGAAATGAGCAGTTAGTTGTTGCAAGGATAATGACAGCTGTAGTTCTTCATTAGTGTGTTTCTGTGAAAGGCTTTTTATTGAATTGATCTCAAGATGATAATGATGTGGATAGAATATAGGATACACGATTAGTAAGTTTGCAGATGACACTAAGATTGGTGGCATAGTGGACAGTGAGGAAGGCTATCTCCAATTGCAACGGGATCTTGATTAATTGGGCCAGTGGACTGATGAATGGCAGATGAAGTTTAATTTAGACAAATGCGAGATAATACATTTTGGTAGATTGAACCAAGGCACGACTTACTCAGTTAATGGTAGGGCATTGGGGAGAGTTACGGAACAAAGACATCTAGGGATACATGATCATAGCTCCTTGAAAGTTGAGTCACAAGTGGACAGAGTGGTGAAGAAGGCATTCGGCTTGCTTGGTTTCCTCGGTCAAAACATTGAATACAGGAGTTGGAATGTCTTGTTGAGGTTTTACAAGACATTGGTAAGGTCATACTTGGAATATTGTGTGTAATTCTGGTCACCGTATTACAGAAAGGATATTATTAAACTAGGAAAGGTGCAGAAAAAATTTACTAGGATGCTACCAGAACTTGATGGATTGAGCTATAAGGAGAGGTTGGATAGACTGGAACTTTTTTCTCTGGAACGTAGGAGGCTGAGGGGTGATCTTATAGAGGTCTATAAAATAATGAGGGGCACAGGTCAGCTAGATAGTCAATATCTTTTCCCAAAGATAGGGGAGTCTAAAACTAGTGGGCATAACTTTAAGGTGAGAGGGGAGAGATACAAAAGCGTCCAGAGGGGCAAATTTTTCACACCGAAGGTGGTGAGTATCTGGAACAAGCTACTGGAAGTAGTAGTAGAGAAGGTACAATTTTGTCTTTTAAAAAGCATTTAGATTGTTACATGGATGCGATGGATACAGAGGGATATGGGCCAAATGCGGAGAATTGGGATTAGCTTAGGGATTTAAAACAAAAGGGCGCATGGGCATGTTAGGCCGAAGGGTCTGCTCCATGCTGTAAACCTCTATGACTCTATGTCTATCTCCAGAAGCAGACGCCTCATGGCACAGTCATATGACTATTGCAAGCCAGTTAGGAAATAGAGCATTGCATTACCAAAACCCAAACATTGATGAGTCATTGTTTTGTTAAGTTGTAAGTTTTATTAGCTAATAGGTAGAGGAATGGACAGAGTGAATAAAAAGAAATTGTTCCCATCGGTGGAAGGATTGAGAACCAGAGGAAACATATTTAGAGTAATTGGCAAAAGAAGCAATGGTGAATGAGAAAAATCTTTTTCACACTGCGAGTGGTTAGAACCTGGAATGCACTGCCTGAGAGTGTGATGGGGGCAGAATCAATTGTGGCCTTCCAAAGGAAATGGGATCATTCTTTGAAAAGGAAAACATTGCAGAGTTACAGGGAGAGGGCAGGGTAGTGGAATTGGGTGAATTTCTCCTTCAGTGAGTCGGCACAGATAAAAAGGAGTGAACTTTTCCGTTTTGGCCGTCACGGGAATTGTAGCAGCCAACGGGTGGACCATGGAAAGTTCTGTTGACCTCGGGAGGGATTTTCTGGTTTCGGGGCAAGCGTGGCTGGAAAATTGCACCCAATGGATCAAATGACCTCCCTCTGCTGTAACTGTTCTATGATTATTTGTATCACAGAAAATTACTGCCAGTCATGCCAGTTCTGGTCCTTTGAGAGAGCAGTTATGTTAATCACACACTCCAGCTTTCCATCTGTAACCGAGTAATTTTCTCATCCTCAATTACTTGTCCAGCTCCCTTTTAAAATTATTGATGGAATCAGCTTGCATACCTTTTGAGGTAGAACATTCCAGATCCCGACAATTGGTTGAGTGAGTACAATCCTCTTCATCTCTCCTCTATAACATTTCCCAGTGAATTTAAATCCATGACTTCTGGTTATTGGTTCACCCACCGGAGGAATAGATTTTCTTTATGTGCTCTATTGGAACTTTTCATCATCTTAAATTTGAATTTCCATCAGAGTTTTGGTTCACCCCTGAGCTTTATTTCGTTTGTGCGTGATCATGTTTCTCAAGCAGGTCATTAGCCAACTTCTCTGCATATCCTTGGCTCTCTACCAGTTACCTCTCCAGTCTGTCTGTCTCTTCAAGTAACGGTGGAATGACACATCAGTGTAAAATTAAGGTAATGTGACTGCCAACAGTATGGTACATTTCCCTACTTTATTCAGCTCTTGTGGTGCACAATCATGTGTGAATGAACAGAATGCAAGTCTTTCCTATACATGCAGGCTATATATGTTATTGTTAGACTCATAGTTAGCCATGTCAGTGCCATTAATTAGAACACTATAGTTTTGGGAAACCTTTCCTTGGATTAAAGTGCTGTGTCTCCTGTTTTTCAGAAAAATTATGGTTTTCTTTTGGAGTGAACATGATCCCTGTCATTTGTTACATGCACTGAAGAATAACAGATTTAAAAAATGATCCTGATGATAAAGTTGAGTGCCTGATTGGCAAATGAACAAATATACAAGTTAGGAGCAGGAGTAGGGATTCAGACCCACGAGCCTGCTCTACCATTTGGTAAGGTCATGGTTGACCTTACTGTGTCCTGAACTCCATTTTTTGGTCTCTCCCTGCAGCCTTTGACTTCCCTATGAATCAAAAATCTCTTTAATTCAGCTTTAAAAATATTCACTGACCCAACTTCCATTGTTCTCTGGGGAAGAGAATTCCACACGTTAATGATCCTCTTGAGGGAAAACATTTCTCCTCGTCTCTGTCTTAATTGGGAGACACCTTGGGCAAGATTGTTTGGCCTCCCAGCCACGTGTTTCCCGGTAGAGGGGGGGCAGGTTGTTTGCTAATGGTGGGATTCTCTGTCTATGGGAATTCGCATTGATGTCACCCCACATTGGTGGGAAACCCAATGGTGGGGGTGCACTGTTGATGGGACAGGAGAGTCCTGCTAGCACGAATGGATGGAGAATTTTGGGCCTTATTTTTCAATTGTAGCCCCAATTTCTAGGGCCTGGAAATTTGACATGCTTATTAGCATTCAATCCAGCCCCTTCTTCCACAGGAGAAATTTATCAGTGGGATACCATTTTTCAGAGCTTTATTTTACATATCCTACTTTACACTATGATGTTCAGAAGTTCCCATGATTGGAAGAGGGAACAGAAGAGCCTGATGGGATGCATGAGATTCAGAGCCTTACATAGGAAGGTGTAAGAGAACACTGGGATGGTTGGAAGTGCAGAGCGTGGCATAGAGGGCATGAGGTTGACCGTTTGAACTTTCTAAGGGACCATGAACATGAGTCTTCAAAAACCTGGCCCAACTCCATCAAGGTTGCAGAGGAATATCTCTGTAATGAGTTGGATGGATCAGCAGTGCTGGATGTGGATGTGGAGTAGCCGCACCTTTTAAAGTCACTCCCAAAAATCGCACTGCCTGTTAATGGGGTCTGGAATCCTGGAATCGGGACCCATCTGTCATCTTTAAATGAGCCTTGAGTCAAACCAACTGGATGAAAATCCAAGTCTTACTAACTGTTTTTATATTTTAAGCTTTCTCTCATATTTTAATTTCTCCCTCCTTTTTGTCATACTTTGTTGTTCTTAAAAATGTTGTCGAATTTTCTGTTCTATTACTAATCTTGGCAATACTACACATTCTCTCGTTCAATTTGATACCGTCTTTAACCTCCTTAGTTAGCCACACAGATGGTGCATCTTTCTTCGGGTGTCTTTCTTTCTCACTGGACTGTACCTTTACTGATAGTAGGAACATTCTGCGAACATCCATATGCAAGGGCAATGCTGCTACAGGAGGGGAAATGATTTCAAAGTCAGTCATTAGGAGACATTCATTCAACAAGGAATCCCTAGTGAAGTAGGACTCACCTGACACTTTCAGGCCTGCGCGCTCAGCTGTGCCGACAAGAACAGCAAGGTGCCAAATCACTTTGATGAGGGACTAATTTGCATGAGAGGACTTTAAATCAGGGGCCTCATTAAACTTCTCACACCCTCCCAGCAAAACTTCAAGTTAAGTTTATTTATTGGTCCAAATAAGCTTACTTTAACACTGCAATGAAGTTACTGTGAAAATCCCCAAGTTGCCACACTCTGGTACCTGTTCAGGTACACTGAAAGAGAATTTAGCACCTAACCAGCACGTCTTTCAGACTGTGGGAGGAAACCGGAGCATTTGGAGGAAACTCATGCAGACATGGGGAGAACGTGCAAACTCTGCATAGACAGTGATCCAAGCTGGGAATCAAACCTGGGTCCCTGGTGCTGTGAGGCAGCAGTACTAAGTGCTGTGCCACCATGCTGCCCTGTGCCACCTTAAAGAATATATCCTTGAATTTGGCACTTTGTGAACTGTGTTTTCCAGATTTTTCCCCAGTTCAGCTGTCTGTTGGCAAAATGGGTGTTCTGATGGGCCAGACTCCATCGCAGGGAACCCCTGCCTGTAGCTATGGATGTCACCAAAACATTGAATGGATAAGGTACTCCCAATGAGTAAATAAAATCCCAAGTTTTATCCTTTGTGTGTTTGGCTCTTCAATATTTGGCTGCTGGGGAGTTTGAAAATCGAACAACAATCCTTTGGCCTTTTTGATATATTTTGTGAAAGAAATTATGAATTTGTTTTAATGTTTGTTGTAGAATTGCTGTGCATTTCCCCTTCATCACCCTAAGTTGGAGCAGACAAGATGATTCCTAATATCAGCAATAAAAAATAACAAGCTGCAGTTAATTGAAAGAACCATCTGAAATCTTGGTCTTCAGTTGTTGGACTCCTCTGCCTGACATATATTTCGACCTGTCAGTAGCAATACCAATTTATTTTATGATTGCTAGTTGGATTATGCCTTCCATCCTCTTTGTATATGAAACTTACCACATGATAGACAATTGTCACCTTCCTCTCTCAGTTCATAGTATCTTCCTCAGTCAGTAATGCATCCCCCTCGGATCCTCTGACATAGATGCAGGAACACCAGGGCTATCGGTGGGAAGGCGATGCAGAAAAAGATGCCATTGCCTTGAGATGCAGCTAAAAATAGTAAAATTCCCATTTTGACAGAAGAATGCTGTGCTTAATTGGGGTTCTAACTGGTGCCTTCTTTAATGTTGCTTCAGACAGATGGTTCAAGAAAAGAGTATGCATAATCCGCCACCATTACTTAGTGGCAGGCCAAGCTTACACTTTTTGACAATTGATGTTGGCCTAACCTTTTGTGCAATAATGAGATCAGCAACATACTGCTACTTTCTGATGTTACTTTCTAACCAGCGTGTCGAATTACTCCAAATTTTGCTGGCTTTTAATTAGATCGCAATGCCAAAGGGCAGCTTGTGTTGTTCACTACTTTTTTTAGGCAGACCCGTAAATGGATGAGAATCTTTGCACTGGGCTGTCTTTGGCTATTCTTAAATTAAATCAGCCTGCTCTGTTCATTCTCAGTAACGTTTTATTGAGCCAATTTAAAAGGATCAGCCCTTACCGAACATACATGCTAGTGGCTGCAGGATGCAAATGGATTAAATTCACTGAAGCACGCTGAAAGGGCAAACACTTAAATGGCAAAACTTAAACTTCTCAATCCATGTTTTATAATCCAAATGATTTACTGTAGGTTAACATGTGCAGCCAGCCAGCTAGTTACGCAATCCTGCTCATTCTGAATTTAACTTTATACCAGATTGGCTTTTGAAAGTTACAAATTTTACCAGCCTTTTCACATGACCCTTCTCTTACATTAATTAATCGCACCATCACCAGGTTACTCTACATCATTATTTTTCACTCTGAGAGGCAGTGGCTGGCAAACCAGCATAAATGCAGGGGATTCTGAATCACTGTCAATTATAGTGTGGCTGGAGTAAGGCTAATAAGATTCTCACTGTTTTGAGCAAGGTTAGCAACAGTTCCATGCACCAGACATTGGGAAATATAGAATGACATAATTAATTATGCAAGACCTCAGCGAGGCTCCTCAGACAGCACCCTCCAAACCCATGACCTTAAATTAAATCAGCCAGCTCTGTTCATTCTCCGTGAGATTTTATTGAGCTGATTTGCCTTTACCAAACATACGTGCTAGTGGCTGTAGGATGCAAAAGGATTAAATTTAGTGAGGCATGTTGAAAGGGCAAACACTTAAATGGCAAAACTTAAACTTCTCAATCCACGTTTTATAATCCAAATGATTTACTGTACGTTAACGTGTGCAAACGTCTACCATCTAGAAGGTCAAGGGCAGCAGATACGTGGGGACGTCACCATGGATGGGAAGTTCCCCTCCAAGCCACTCACCATCCTGACTTAGAAATAATTTGCTATTCATTCACTGTCAGTGGGTCAAAATCCTGGAACACCCTCTTTAACGGCATAGTGGGTGTACCTACACCACATGGACAGCAGCGGTTCAAAAAGGCAGCTCACCACCACCTTCTCAAGGGCAATTAGGAATGGGCAATGAATGACAGCCTAGCCAGTGGTGCCCACATCCCTTGAATTAATAAAAAGACAGCTACTGTTATATATTTAAAGCAGCTTTAAGAGCTGATTTCATGATTTGAAGGTGATGTTATTCAGATGTGTGCTAAGGCTGCTACTTTATTTTCAGTTTTGTACTTGATGCAGAGAGAGAGCAGCTCTTCAATAAAACCTGTTGTGTGTTTGTTTGAATCCATATGTTGAAACCACATGCTTCTCTTTCTGTTAAAACCTGTAACATATTTAAGACATTATAGCTATTCTGTAATCCCCCCTTTCTTTTGTCATATTCAAGGGTTGCAACGCCAGGGATCTGGGTTCGATTCTGGCATTGGTCACTGTCTGTGTGGAGTTTGCACATTCTCCTCGTGTCTGTGTGGGTTTTCTCCGGGTGCTCTGGTTTCCTCCCACAGTCCAAAGATGTGTGGGTTAGGTTGATTGGCCATGCTAAATTGACCTGAGGGTTGGGGGTTTAGCAGGGTAAATGCATGGGGTTACAGGAATAAGGCCTGGGTGGGATTGTGGTTGATGCAGACTCGATAGTATGGCCTCCTTCTGTACTATAGGGTCTCTGTGAAATAAACATGCCATTCCAAAGATAGATGTTTCCAGGAACATCTGGACTGTTATGTCTATTGGTCTTTAAGGTCAGTAAAAACCACTAAACTTCACAATGGTGTTTCTCATACTCCTGTAGGTCTTTTGAGGATAAGAACATAAGAACATAAGAAATAGGAGCAGGAGTAGGCCATCTAGCCCTTCGAGCCTGCCCCGCCATTCAATAAGATCATGGCTGATCTGTCGTGGCTCAGTTCCACATTCCCGCCCTCTCTCCATAACCCTTAATCCCCTCGCTTATCAAAAACCCATCAACCCGCGTCTTAAAAATATTTAGCGAGGCAGCCTCCACCACTTCAACGGGCAGAGAATTCCAGAGATTCACCACCCTTTGAGTGAAGAAGTTCCTCCTCAACTCCGTTCTAAACTGCCCCCCCTTTATCTTGAGGCTGTGCCCCCTAGTCCTACTGTCCTTTCTGAGCGGGAAGAGTCTCTCCACCTCTATCCTATCCATCCCATTCATCATCTTATACGTCTCAATGAGATCTCCCCTCATTCTTCTAAACTCTAACGAGTACAAGCCTAGTTTATTCAGCCTCTCCTCATAGCTCAACCCCCTCAACTCCGGTATCAGCCTAGTAAACCTCCTCTGCACTCCCTCCAAGGCCAAAATATCCTTGCGTAAGTACGGCGACCAAAACTGCACACAGTACTCCAGCTGCAGCCTCACCAATGCCCTATACAGCTGCAGCAAGACTTCCCTACTTTTATATTCAATCCCCCTCGCTATGAAGGCCAGCATCCCATTCGCCTTCCTGACCACCTGCTGCACCTGCAGGCTGGGTTTTTGCGACTCATGCACAAGGACCTCGAGGTCCCTCTGCACCATCGCATGCTGCAGTTTTTCACCACGTAAGTAACAGTCCTTCCTACCATTATTCCTACCAAAGTGGACTATTTACATAACAAGGGCAATCAATGGGGTGATTAGTATTAACTTTTGCTGGTTTATTGAATTGTGTATTTTAACTTGCTAACTTTGCACTTACCTGAAAATCAAACTCAAACATACAAAGTTGTACCTGTCTTGGAAACCCTAATGAATCTGGGGTGAACGAACGAACACGAGCGACCTCACATGTACTGCCAGGCACCTGATTGCGTCATGTAGAGTGATGGGTTGCGCAAACGGTTGATACATACTGAAATGGAAGGAACTCAAAAACTAAACCAAGGATTATAGTGCAACCTATCTGCACTTTCTAAATGTGTTCTCATCAGGAGGAAATGCATTATACGTGGAAGAAGCAGACCCTGAGGGTATTGGATCACAGGACACGAAAAAATACCAGCCTTGGTAGTGAATCTGCTGAAGGTCAAGAATCCATCATCCTTTCCTTAAATAACAAAAATGGAAATCAAAGAACAATAAAACAGGAAATCAATACCAATAGCTTCTGCAGGATTAGAGTTAAACCTTGCTGAGGGATTACTGTTAAACCCTGCTGGCTTTTAAATGGCAATTCTGTATATTCTGTCAGTGTGAAAAAACCTGGGAGCTACTTTCTTCCAGTGCAGTGACCTTTGTAGTGATTTGCCTCCAGGCACACTATTAATGAAATAGGGAGGAACCGTTATCATTTTTCTATGACTGATATAAATTTACTTTGCTGGAGTGCCTATTCAGAGATTTGTGTAATCCCTTGTAAACTTTTGAAGGCTACAAAATTATTTTATTTATACAAATTTGTGAGCTACATTATTCCCATTTTATTACTGCAAACAATTTGCCATTGCTTCTCCTAAGGGAACAGAGGAATCATAAGACTGTTGATTTTATTACCTCATAAACATGTTCAGTTATTTGGCCTAAGTGTGGACAATGTGTGGTGATAAGTTTCACAGTGTGAATAATATTACGTTTACTAAACCAGTTTAAAGTGCTGTAATTCAGTCATTCCACTATGATGACAGATACTGAAGATAATGCAATTGAGATGTGTAAGTTAAAATGATATTAAGATTTATCAGCAAGGAGAAATATTGTAAGTAATGAGTATTCAATAAATCATAGGTAGATGACAGTTTTTTTGAGTTATAGTTACTGAACAGAATAGACAGACTCTTGTCTATTTAGCACATCACATCAGATGACTTACCTGATGAAGGAACAGTGCTCCGAAAGCTCGTGTAACCAAATAAACCTCTTGGACTTTAATCTGGTGTTGTGAGACTTCTTACTGTGTCCACAGTCCAACAGTGGCATTTCCATATCTTAGCACATCACAGTGCTAGACTATTTGAAAGAAGTCTACAATTTACATCAGTGTAAACAAATCCCAAAAAATGAAAGGTATAATTCAGGCAGATGTGGGACTTACATTTCATCCTATACCAATCTTTGAAAAAGGATTGCCTTTATACATTTGCTGTTGCAAGATTGTAAACCGGTTTTTAAAAAAGCTTATTTCGGAATTTGTTACATCTGTCTCATAGACGGCATTTTTCCACAATTTATTTTTAACAAGCTACTATTTAAACTGTTTTGTTCTGATAGATAGGCCCAAAATATGCACGCTATCAAATGTTTCACGTTAGTACTGCTACCCTATAATAATCATTCTTAGCGCTTGGTCACATTCTCATTGTTCATGAGAAGGCTAAGTCCCTTGAACTAGTCATTATTGTGCTCAACACCATTCAGGACAAACAGCCCACCTGATTTGCGCCCCACCCACCACCTTCCTCCACTGATGCACAGTGCCTAGAGTGAGTGCCATTTACAAGATGCATCGAAGCAACTCACCAAGGCTCCTTTGACACCACCTTTCAAACCCAAATCTCTATCATTTAGAAGTACAAGGGCAGCAGGAGCTTGGGAACACCTCCATCTGCAAGGGCCCTACCAAGCCACAGACCATACTGACTTGGAACTATATTGCTGTTCCTTTACTGTCGCTGAGTCAAAATCCTGGAACTTCCTAACTAATTGCATTGTGGGTGTACATCACATGGACTGCAGTGATTCAAGAAGGCATCTCACATTCATCTTCTCAAGGGCAACTAGGGGTGGACAATAAATGCTGGCCTAGCCAGTGATACCCAGATCCCCGTGATAGAGTACATTTTTTAAATGGTCAAATATATTAGGAACTATTCTGAAACATTTTGGAACAGTTTCAGTTGCAGTGATGAAATCAGTTGGGATGCTTTTCAAACGATCAAGGACAAAATAAAGTTCTCTAACTATTGGCAGCTATCCTGTGTAACTGCAGTAGATGCAGATCTTAAAATAATAAAAACAATATTGTTCTGAATTTTACAGTCAACATGAAGAAAGGTGGTTCACCGCTCACTATGTTTTCACCAGCATAGGAACAGAAGCGTTTTATTGTTAATTATATAAATTAAGTTAACTTCGTACAGGTGGAGGGCTATGATTAGATGATTAATTGAGTACATAGAAAAAGATACTTACTGACATGAGGCATGGGAGTAGAGTTTGGAGCTATTCACTGGTAATGTTTCAATCTGTGGATAAATCTAAAACTGAGTAAAGATTGGCTTCTGGTTTCCCACTTCATCAACTGGCTGTCAGGAGTTGAATAGTTATTACATCTAAACCAACCCAAAACACCCTCTCAGGGAATCTGTGCCACATATGATCAGGGCCAGCAACTGCAAGGGCCTTCAACAAATTAATGAATTTGTGTGCGCTCAGACCCTTGTCTGCGGATGCTTCATCCTGAGTGGTTTCCTTGGCAGTTTTTTTTTCAAAGCGGTTTCCCATTGCCTTCTGCTCTCAGGGGAAGGGTGATGAGGCAGGTATCGTCTACCTCAGTTGCAGCGGGAATTCAACCTTTGCTGTTGGTATTCAAAACCTCACATTCTCCCACTAGCCAATTGGCCCCCTCTTTAACAAATAACATTGAAGAGTCCTCACTGGGACCTGTAGGGATGAAATTCACTCACATGGTACTATTTTAGTGATGCTACATAGACTGATGTCAGTTTCTTGGGGGCAGGCAGCACCACAAGCTGCACAAATCATTCTCCACGGAAGAACACAGAGTGGGCCAGTGCTCACACAGCTCACCACCACCTTCTGAGAGGCAACTAGGAATGGGCAATAAATGCTTGCTCCAGAAAATCAATGTAAATTTGCGACGCCACTAAAAGCAACACTACATGAATAAATTTCATCCCCCAGCAGCTAAACTAGGACAGTGTAAATTGACTTTATATCATGTACAGAATTTGAAATGAAGAGAGAGAACAAAAGATGGAATTAGAGAGAGATAAAAGGGGCACACGAAAAAGAAAACAAAAGCATAATCATTGTAATCTCCAATGTGAATTAAATTTTGAAGGAATAACACTCCACATACGTGAAATTAAATGGAGGGCTCTGTGTTTGGACTGTTAGTCCCAAAACAATACATGGATTGAGATTACTACCAGCTTAACACAGCAATCCTGGCTGCACCATGGAGAAGCAGCAACAACAAATTCCTTGTTCACCTCACTCTCTTGCATTTACTTAACTCATTAAAGTGGCTAGGCCTCTTCAATTGATTCAGTATCCAATGAAGTGCTGTTTGTGAGCAGACAAGTAACTCAGGTTATAACAACCACCATCATCTAGGAGGACAAAAGCAGCAGATGACTGGGAACACCATCATCTGGAGGTCACCCTCCAAGTCACTCACCATCCTGAACTGGAAAAGATATCACCATTCCTTTCCTGTTGCTGTGTTAAAATCCCGGGACTCCCTCCCTAATAGCACTGTAGTTGTACCTACATCTCAGGGACTGCAATTGCTCACCACACTTCTGAAAGGCATCTAGGATTAGGCAATAAATGCTGGCACACCAACGATACCCACATTCTGTAAAATTAATTCTTAAAAAATGTTGGACAGCATAATTCCTTCCTAGACAGATGATAAACATAAACACCATTCATACACAGGCTTTGTCATCCCATGATCTAATTGGTGGCAAGCTTTTATACTTAAGATTTCTGGGCAGCAAGTCCATAATCTCTAAATGACTGCCCAATATATTCCCCCCCGCCCCAATTCCTTGTTATTATCCTGCCTTCCCTTTTGAGGTCGCACCCAGCCAGCCCCTTAGGGTTGCTTTCTTAATTTGCTTCACTCCCTTCCCCCTACTGCATAAGCTCCTCTCCCCGAGACAGTCCTCAGGTCACTAACAGCTTCTTTGTCACACAGGCAGAAGAATCATTCATGACAGTGAAAAGTTTTAAAACAGAAAGCCTTCTTCTGGAGTCGCTCGGCACCGTCAGCAGCTGTGAAAATTGAAAGCGCTTACATTCATTCTGGGCTTTGAAGAGCTTTTAAGACAGGCTGCAGGTCTCATGGTAACACACTCCAACCATGAACCCCATCCTGAGCTGCTCCTTCATTCACACATCCTCCCCCACCCAGAACCTGCTCCCACCTCTGCAGCTGGCCAGTTGATACTGTTCCCTTGGAGATCCTGGTACTATGTGGAGAGAGGTGCTCACTCCTTCCGCCCTCTCAGAGGCCTGTTCACCTGGTTCCTGCTTTTAGAAAGCAGTAATAATTCATGTCCATGTGACATCATGCTGGTGAATGGGAAGATTCAATGAGGGCTGAATATCCGATTTTAACCTCGCTAATTATATTAGAATTGATTGAAATTCATTCAGATCAGATTTGCACTCTTCCAGGACATGAGTCTGACCGTGTCAGCAGGAAGGGCCTCGGAACATCGCAATGGGAATTCTCATTGGTGCAAATCCCATTTCTGGCCTTTTGTGAGAATTTGTGGCCATAAGAGGATTTGTGCCTGCAGCAAACGATCCTGAAAATTGTGAAACTTCTTTTAAACTGCTTTTGGCCACATACTTCAAGGCCCCATGGTCATTATCAAGAATGTACTCATCTGCTGAGTCCAGAGATGTAACCATTTTGGGAGTATCCTTTTGAACAACACTATGCTGGATGATTAAAATAATCATTGCCTACAACGACACGTTCAGCTGCTGACAGGCTCAATTTGTCTCAATTTAAGAACAAAGATCGAAGTTTACCAGGCAGTAGTTCTTATGTCATTTCTTTATGGGTGTGAGACTTGGACAATCTACTGGCATTACATGAAGAAACTAGAAGCAGTCCACCCTTACTGAGATCTATTTGTAACATCAGCTGACACGACACCGAGCTTCTGGCATCTCATGTTCATCAGAGCTTAGCTTCTCCGGCTGGGTCATGTGGTTCACATGGAGGATTCCCGCTTACCAAAGGCCATGGGAACCCGCATCACTGGACCACCCCAAACTTAGATATAAAGACAACTTCAGAGTGTGCAGACTGGATCCCAGTGCAAAGTCGGGCAGACAATGCCCATCCCTCCAACACTGACTTCACATGCAGTATGTGCAATGGGGTCTGCAAATTGGTCCAATGTCACACAAGACAACATCAAATTAAACTGTAGACCAAATTGTTTTGCTGAATATTCACCTGTCAAAATGATGGTAGAATCCATGAACAACATGCAAGAATAACTACATGTGGCCAAAGCAACTCAGACCCTTTAGGGTGGAGGGGGTTTGGGGGGAAAGTGTTGTAGTTTGTAGATTCCTGAATGGCCGGTGTGGGTCAGATTCTTGACAACAGGATAGGGGTCAATTCCTATCAGGGGTGCATTCTGTACCTGCCACCTTGTCCTACCCATGGTGGAAGATCATGATGCTCTGGAGTGGACCAGCCTTCAGGCAGAGAACTGAAGAAGATGATTTGTTAATATATGTCAATCCAGAATAATTCATTTTATTCTTTTTCACTGGATATTCTGGTAGAAGGTATTTTTTTTGCAATAAACAGAGAAAGCATGCTTTGAAGTCAGACTCTAAACCGAGGGTAAATTTTGGTTTTGAAATTTTATTAATGTTTGCTTCATTTTCTTTTGTTTAAAATGAAACTTAACTTTTCAATTCAATGTGGAATTTTCAAATAGTTCAAAGTAAACTTCAATAAAATGAAAGGTTCGCCTTTGGTAATCCTTACCAGGAAACCTCTGCAATATCACCGAGTTTGCTACTAAAGGAATTGTACATAAGTTAGAGTTTATTTATTAGTCACAAGTAAGGCTTACATTAACACTGCAATGAAGTTACTGTGAAATTCCCCTAGTTGCCACAGTATAGCACCTGTTTGGGTCAATGGACCTAACCAGTACGTCTTTCAGAATGTGGGAGAAAACCAGAGCACCTGGAAGAAACCCAAGCAGACATGGGGAGAACATGCAGACTCCACACAGACAGTGACCCAAGCTGCAAATCGGATCCAGGTCCCAGGCACTGTGAAGCAGCAGTGCTAACCATTGTGCCACCATGCTACCCATGTCTACATGCGTGCAGCCAGGACATTCATTAACAACTTTCCAACACAATGCAGCCAAAATCGGCTGAAGTTTCCAATTAAAACACCAAATGTTTCTCAAGTATCTTGGTGGGAAAGCTCGTGTCAATAACTGAACAATGAATAAATAGCCAAGCTGAGCAGTCATTCCCGAATGTGTTTCCTAAATTATTCTGTGAAATAAAGCAAAATGAACGTTGTTAGATTAGCCCAGATAATGAAGTTAAAGGCTGTGTACTCATTAGCCAAAAGGATTCTGAGAACAATTTAGGATGCAGATGGTCAAATAATGAGAATAAATAATCAAATCGAATGCAGGTGAATGCTAATGTGATTGTTTACAACTCAATTAAGGTTTACTTTTTAAGTGTAGGTTGTATTTGAGTCACATCTCACAGCCTATGATTGAATAGATCAGGACAATCAATGTGCTTGGAAGGCTTATTTCTTTTAATCAGCTTGGAATATAAACACTTGAATAGAAGCTACAGCATAGAAATATACTATTTGGACTACACAGTCTCTGAAGATGATTCTAGCTCATATGTGCCTCCTTCAGTTTTGCTTACCTTTCCCCGCTCTTGCCTTTATCTCTGTTGGATATCCATTAAACTTATTTGTTTAAACTGTCATTGTATGGTGTTGCTACAGCTTCGAGATGGCCGCTGACATTAAAGATGGCTGCTGAGATCACTCTAGGTTATTGCTTGGTAAGTGCCGCTTGAAAACACTGTTGACAACACTTTCCATCATTTTGATGATGATTGAGAGTACAATTATGGTAATTGACCAGATTGGATTTGTTCTCCTGTTTTTGGATGGGACATACCTAGCCAATTTTCTATATTGTCAGGTAGATGTCTGTGTTTTAGCTCTAATGGAACAGTATGACTAAGGATGCTGCCGCTTCTAGAGTACAAGTCTTGTATGAAATCTTTGTATCCTCTTTGGTCACAGGAGAGGTCCCAGAGGACTGGAGAATAGGCAATGTTGTTCCTTCGTTTAAGAAGGGCAACAGGGATAATCTGGAAAATTACAGGTTGGTGAGCCTTACATCAGTCACAGAGAAATTATGGAGAGGATTCTTAAGGGCAGGATTTACTCACATTTAGAAAAATATGGACTTATTTGTGATAAGCAACACAGCTTTGTGCAGGGAAGGTCATGTCTCACAAACTTGATTGAGTTTTTTGAAGAAGTGACAAAGAAGATTGATGAGGACAGGGTGGTGGATGTTGACTACAAGAACTTTAACAAGGCCTTTGATAACATCCTTCATGGCAGGCTGATACAGAAGGTGAAGTCACATGGGATCCGTGGTGAACTGGTAAGATGGATACAGAACTAACTTGGTCATGGAAGAGTAATGTGGAAGGGTATTTTCCTGACTGGAAATCTGTGACTAGTGGAGTTCCTCAAGGGTCGGTACTGGGATCCCTGTTATTTGTAACATACATAAATTACTTAGAGGAGAATGTAGGTGATTTGCTGAATAAGTTTGTGGATGACACAAAGATTGAGGGAGCTGCGGATAGTGAGGATTGCCAGAGGCTCCAGCAGGATATAGATAGGCTGGAAACTTGGGCGGAGAAATGGCAGATGGAAATTAATCCAGAAAATGTGAGGTGATGCATTTTGGAAGGTCTAATGCAGGAGGGAAGTATACAGTAAATGGCAAAACCCTTAGAAGCATTAACACAAAGAAGGATCGAGGCATACAGATCCACAATTCCCTGAAAGTGGCAAGACAAATGGTCAAGAAGGCATGTGGTATGCTTGCCTTCATCAGTCAAGGCATAGAGTATAGAAATTGGCAAGTTATTTTGCAGCTGTATAGAAGTTACTTAGGCCACATTTGGAATATTGCATGCAGTTCTAGTTGCCATACTACCAGAAGGGTGTGGAGACTTTGGAGAGGGTTCAGAACAGATTTAGCAGGACATTGCCTGGTTTGGAGGATAATGGACAAACTTGATTTGATTTCTCTTGAATGTTGGAGGCTGACAGGTGACCTGACTGACATTTACAAAATTATGGGATGCATGGATAGAATGGAAAGTCAGAGTCTTTTCCCCAGGGTAGAAATGTCAATTAGTAAGGGGCATAGGTTTAAGGTGAAAGGGGGAAAGTTTAAAGGAGATGTGAGAAGCATGTTTTTGACACGGAGGATGGAATGTGCTGCCAGAGGAGGTGGTCGAAGCAGATGCAACAGCAATGTTTAAGAGGCATCTTGACTTATAAATGAATAGATAGGTAAAAGAGGGATATGAATCACAAAGAGGCAAAAGATCTTTAGTTTAGAAAGGCTTCATGTGTTGGCACAGGCTTGCTGGGCCGAAGGGCCTGTTTCTGCACTGTACTGTTCTTTGTTCTATGTTCAGTAGTGCAGCTGGGATGTTGTTAGGGTCCATCGTCTTTGCTGTATCCACTGTCTTCAGCTGTTTTTCCAGATTGTATGGATTGAATTGAATTGAATTGACTAACAGCTGGCACCTATAATGATGGAAAGTTCAGGCAGAGGTTGAGGTGAATCAACCTCTCGGCACTTCTGGATGAAAATGGTTGCAAATGCTTCAGCCTTACCTCCTCCATCATTGAGGTGAGGAGCTTTGTGCAAGAACTTCCTCCACTTACTTGTTTAATTGTGCAGCACCATTCACAAGGAGATGTGACAGGAAGTGGCTTAGAGCTGGTCCATTGGTTGTGAGAACCCTTTGCTCTGTCTATAGCATGCTGCTTCTGCTGTTACAAGGTTTTCTCACAGAAAAAGTAGCCCATAGCACTTCAGTTTCAGAAAGGTATGAACAAAAAATGACTGCTTAAATTTGGGTCTGTCATGGCTTGGCCTTCTCAGCTGCTCTGATCTAATGGGGGTTAGCAGGAGGGTTGGGTGGAGAGTGTTGAAGGAAATCTTGTTACTTTGTGCAAGAACACAGAACACTATAAAACACTATAAAATCAGCACTTACATTTTTCATCTGACTGTAATAAGAAATAAGAACATAAGAAATAGGAGCAGGAGTAGGCCATCTAGCCCTTCGAGCCTGCCCCGCCATTCAATAAGATCATGGCTGATCTGTCGTGGCTCAGTTCCACATTCCCGCCCTCTCCCCATAACCCTTAATCCCCTCGCTTATCAAAAACCCATCAACCCGCATCTTAAAAATATTTAGCGAGGCAGCCTCCACCACTTCAACGGGCAGAGAATTCCAGAGATTCACCACCCTTTGAGTGAAGAAGTTCCTCCTCAACTCCGTTCTAAACCGCGCCCCCCTTTATCTTGAGGCTGTGCCCCCTAGTCCTACTATCCTTTCTGAGCGGGAAGAGTCTTTCCACCTCTATCCTATCCATCCCATTCATCATCTTATACGTCTCAATGAGATCTCCCCTCATTCTTCTAAACTCTAACGAGTACAAGCCTAGTTTATTCAGCCTCTCCTCATAGCTCAACCCCCTCAACTCCGGCATCAGCCTAGTAAACCTCCTCTGCACTCCCTCCAAGGCCAAAATATCCTTGCGTAAGTGCGGCGACCAAAACTGCACACAGTACTCCAGCTGCGGCCTCACCAATGCCCTATACAGCCGCAGCAAGACCTCCCTACTTTTATATTCAATCCCCCTCGCTATGAAGGCCAGCATCCCATTCGCCTTCCTGACCACCTGCTGCACCTGCAGGCTGGGTTTTTGCGACTCATGCACAAGGACCCTGAGGTCCCTCTGCACAGTCACCTGCTGCAGTTTTTCGCCACGTAAGTAATAATCCTTCCTACCATTATTCCTACCAAAGTGGACCACCTCGCACTTGCCAACATTAAATTCCATTTGCCAGTTCCTGGCCCATTCACCCAGCCTATCTAGATCCTTCTGCAGACTCTCCACACCCTCCGCGCAATTTGCCGTTCCACCAATCTTGGTGTCATCAGCAAATTTCGACACCATACACTCGGTTCCCTCCTCCAGATCATCTATATAAATGGTAAATAGCTGAGGCCCCAGCACCGACCCCGGGGCACTCCACTGGTCACCAACCGCCAATCCGAATATCACCCATTAACCCCCACTCTCTGCCTCCTATTTGACAACCAATCCTCTATCCACGCTAACACCCTACCCCCAACTCCATGCCCCCTTACCTTCTGCAATAACCTCTTGTGAGGTACCTTGTCAAACGCCTTGTGAAAATCAAGAAAGACCACATCCACCGGCTCTCCTCTATCCACCGCCCTAGACACATCCTCATAGAACTCCAATAAATTTGTCAGACACGACTTCCCCTTAACGAAACCGTGCTGCGTCTGCTCTATCAAGCAATTCCCCTCAAGATGCCTCGCTATTTCCTCCTTGATGACGGATTCTAACATTTTACCTACAACAGATGTTATACTAACCGACGTATAATTCCCTGCCTTTTGCCTGGCACCCTTCTTAAACAACGGTGTAACATTAGCCGCTTTCCAATCTTCCGGCACTCCCCCAGAATCCAGCGACGTTTGGAAAATAATCACCAAGGCAAATATCTGATATATACATCTATATATCTATATATCTGACACTTCAAAAAAGACAATGAAATGTTAATAGTAATGAAAAGGTATTGATAAGAGGATTATTACTCTATTGTTTGACAATGACCTACAGGCAGTTGCCAAGTTGGAACAGTTAGACATGACTCTTGAGGCACCCCTCATAAATTCAAAATGGTAGTAATGTTGTTTATAACATTTCTGACATTAGGTGATC
Organism: Carcharhinus amblyrhynchos; assembly: GCF_965287045.1. Lineage (NCBI taxonomy): Eukaryota > Metazoa > Chordata > Chondrichthyes > Carcharhiniformes > Carcharhinidae > Carcharhinus > Carcharhinus amblyrhynchos. The sequence goes on from NC_137335.1 coordinate 43,517,685, forward strand.
TCGTTTACAGGTATTTACAGTTTGGGCAGCACGGTGGCACAGTGGCTAGCACTGCTGCCTCATAGCATCAGGGACCCTGTTCAACTCCTGGCTTGGGGCACTGTTCTCCCCATGTTGGCGTGGGTTTTCTCCAGCTGCTCTGGTTTCCTCCCACACTCCAAAGATGTGTGGTTAGATTGATTAGCCATGCTAAATTGACCCCTAGTGTCAGGGGGATCAGCAAGATAAATAGGTAGGGTTACAGGGGATAGGGCCTGGTGGGGTTGTTGTTGGTGTAGGTTTGATGGGCCAAGTGGTCTTCTTCTGCTCTGCAGGGATTCTATTCTATAGGAAAAAACATATTTGCCTGGAAAGAAATCTTCCTCTTTCAAACTTAGTGAAAGTGCTGATTTGGTGTCCACAAAACTTTGAAGCATAATCCCTGTAGTTCATTCCTGTGAACAAATACTTCTCCCTCCAACTGTAATATAGATCCGAGGCTTTTGATGTATGGTGACTTGGAAAGTTGACAAAAATGATGTGCCTTCAGGATTAGAAAAAGAGTACCAGGTGGCCGCTTATTGCAGGACAATTTATTAATTAGTCTGGAAGAGAAACAGATAATGTAACTCAACGCGAAAGACATTTTCTATTACAATCTGTTCAATATTTTGCCATATTGTCAGTGATGGTTCATGCCCAATGCTGCTTGCTGACTCGATGACTGAATGATAATGATTAACAAAAAAAGATGCCAATGCAGCTTGGTGCTGGGCTCTGATTTCATTTTTTTGTCGTTTGTTGCTAGAGGGAACCATTTGAACATAAAATGGAGCAAAGGCAAGGCATATTAAATCATATTTTTATACTAAAGCTCAAATAAGTCACGCGAAAGTAATGTCCGCAGTATGATAGTGTATCTAGGATATGCTCCTCACGCAGTATATTGACGACAGGTTTATGCTATAGACTGTCACTACAACAGCTTAGCTTCTTTTTCATAAACCCATCTGTCACACATTTACAGGACTGTCACCCACTAGAGGTTTGAAGGTGCTCAGAATCCGTATCTGTGACATGGTCAGATGTGCTTTTTCTTAAGGCCAGCCCATTAAGAGCCAGCCACGGTGATTCTGACATGATGGGAAAAATCAAGCTACAATCAGGCACTGCTTTACTTGGAGCAGCTTCAGGTGAACTGGCACAATGAAGCCAGTTTGTAGATTATGATCGGAGGAAGATTTTTCTGATTAACTTTGAAGATACTGCGCTGGATTCATTTTTATAATCAGCACAATTGTACAGCAATGCCGCCATGACAACAGATTAACTGGGTTATTTATCTCAGTGGTGTGTGGGATCATGCTACATTCAAATTATCTGCTGCATTTCATTACATTACAGAAGTGACTATACATCAAACGTCATGCATTAGCTGTGAAGTGCTTGTGAGGATATAGAATCCTACAGTGCAGAAGGAGGCCATTCAGCCCATTGAGTCTGCACTGACCACAATCCCACTCAGGCCCTATCCCCTTAGTCCCCCTGATATTAAAGAGCAACTTAGCATGGCCAATCCATCTAACCCGCACATCTTTAGATAGCGGGAGGAAACTGGAGCACCCGGAGGAAACCCACGCAGACACAGGGAGAATGTGCAAACTCCACACAGTGACCCGAGCCGGAAATCCAACCCAGGTCCCTGGCACCGTGAGGCAGCAGTACTAACCACTGTGCTACCGTGCCGTCCCCAAAAGTGTTATATATATGAAAAGTGCTACGGAAGTGCAAGCCTTTCTTTTCCTTCCTGTAATACAATACTTCAGTCCATACATTTATAGAATCCCTACAATGCAAAAGGAAGCCATTTGGCCCATTGAGCCTGCACCAACAACAATTCCACTCAGGCCCTATCCCTGTAACTCCATGTATTTACCCTGCTAGTTTCCCTGACGCTAAGGGGCAATCTACCACGACCAATTAACCTAACCCACACATCCTTGGGGTGTGAGAGGAAACCAGAACACCCGGAGGGAATCCACGCAGACATGAGGAGAACATGCAAACTCCACACCCACAGTGACCAAATGCTGGAATTGAACGCGGGTTCCTATTGCTGTGAGGCAGCAGTGGTAACTACTATGCCACCGTGACATCCAATACCAATATCGTACCATTCAATACCAATATCACAGGAAGTAATTAGAAAATATAGGTTTGAAGAACAAACTATTTTTATCATTGACTATTTTTTTCTTTAGGATTAAATGCATAGAAACAATATTTAATTATACATAGAAATAATTTCGAATAGAAAATCATGTAAATACTGATCAATCAATTAGGCAGGCAAGTTCTGAGCAACAGTCAATGCCTGGAATCCTCCGACCTTGCCCAAAGCAAGGATTTTCCAGTCCCGCTGCTATCAATGGAGATTCAGTTGAGCGCCAAAGTCTCCATTCTCGCTGGCAGTGGCAGTGGGGTGTGTGACATTGGAGAATTCCAGGTAATGTCACACTCTGATTCATTTTGCTCTGATGGTTCATATACCACTTTGTCATGCAGAATTTGAAAAATCTGATTTCTGCTTTAAAATTGCAAACATTGGCTGGAAATCTCCGGCATTCATGCCACTGTCAGCGAGGATGGAGAATTTGGTGCTCAGCTGAATCTCTGTTCACTGCAGTGGGAAGGAAGAATCCTGGAGTGAGCAAGGTCAGATAGTCTGGCCCATTTAGTCAATCTGTTGAGTCACCGGCTGGTTCATTGTACTGAGTTCCCACCGACAATATTTAAATTTTCATTAATGTTCCTGCGAATCAGGTCTGTGGGCCCTGCAGTGTGCCTGCGCTAACTGAAGGACTGAACTGAAGCCTCCCATCCACTGACCCTTTCTACACTTCCCACTACCTCACAAAAGCAGTCAGCATAATCGAGGACCTCACGCACCCTGGACACACTCTCTACCATCTTCATCTGTTGGGAAAAAGATTCACAAGTCTGAGGTCACGTACTGACTGACACAGGAACAGCTTTTTCCCTGCTGTCATCAGATCTTTGAATGGACCTGCTTTATGTCAGGCTGACCTTTTGCTGCACCCTTGCTATTACTGTAACACTACATCTGCAACTTCTCCTTTCCTCCTCTATGAACGGTATGCTTTGCCTGTATAGTGCACAAGAAACAATACGTTTCACTGTACACTAATACATGTGACAATAATAAATCAAATCAAATCAAGGAATGAGACTCAAATAACTAGGGCCAATATATTAAACTTATTTATTATTGCCATTAAACTAATAAAATCCATTACTACGTAATTTTGAAATAACACAATTCAATTCCATAATGCCAATGGCAGTTTAGTTGTAGTTATTAGGTTTTGATTAACTATTATTAGGTCTTCCTGTTCATACAATGTGCGTTTAATCTATACCCACATATATACTATTTAACTTTGTGTTTGATGTACTCTTAAACAAGTTTTAATTTAGAAATACTGTATTTCTGAAAATAATTTTGATTGAATATTTGTGCTTATGCTGCAAGAAATGATGTTGAAGAATGGAATATCTCTTTGTTATAATTTAGAAACAGAATGACTATCTCTCAGTCAGGTAGTGTAAAGGGCACACTCAATCACACAGACATAATCCACCAATCCTACTTTCATTACAACTACAATATCATTCTCGAAAGGGCATTTTCACTGCAATGGCATTTCTTATAAACACCTTGTCCTTAAGGCACTAATAGGTGTGATTATTAAATTAATCCCACCCATGCTTATCTACACCTTGATTTCTTTGTTTCACTGACAAATCTTGGCCTTGCCAGTGATGCTCACATTAAAGCATAAAGAAATGCCACAGGATATGGGCATTGCTAGCAAGGCCATCATTTATTGTCCATCTCTCATGGTCCTTAAGAAGGTTATTTTGAGCTGCTGCAGTCTGTGACATATAGGTATACCACAATGCTGCGAGGGAGCAAGTTCCAAGATTTTGACCCAGCAAAAGTGAGGGAATGTCAATATATTTCCAGGTCAAACTGGTAGGTGATCAAAGTAGAATCTGGAATTAGTGGCGTTCCCATGCGCCTTCTGCCCTTGCCCTTCTAGGTGGTAGCAGTTGTGGGTTTGGGAGTCTCTGTTGAAGGAACCTTGGAAAGTTTCATGTTATAGATAGTGTACGTGCATTATAGATGGTGCACACTACTGGCACTGTGCATTATTGGAGGAGGGAATGAACGTCAAGGTGGTGAACAGAGCACCAATCAAATGAGCTGCTTTCTCCTGGATTCTCCATTTGATGTGTCCATGGATTTCCAAAGGATCTTTAATGAATGCCACATGACAGGGATTTGTTAGTAAAGTTGAAGCCTATGAATAAAAATGACTCTATTGATATGGACATGAATTTGGCTGGCAGGAAACTGAGAGCAGTGGGAAAGGTGTTTTTAGACTACGTTACGTTAGATTTTTAGGAAGTTTTATAGTGGGGTTTCCCAAGTTTTGCTACTAGCATCACTGCCATTCTTGATCTGTATTAATTTTAGCACAATTGACACATCTCCACACCAGTCAAAGACAGTGATGGTCCAACTCTCTGACATTCAGGAGACTGCTGGAGAACAGTCCCTGTTGAGTCTGAGTCAGATAATGCACATCTGGAAAAAGTCATTAGCCACACGCCGGAGGATTTATGGATTATGTCCTTCTGTGTGATTGAGTCTGCCCTTTGCAGTACTTCTCACAACACCATCACTCACATCATTTACAATACTTGACTGAAAGATTCTCACTCTGTCTCCAACATTAAAGTTGAGAGATACTCGCTATTTCACAATGTCAAAATTTGCAGATGGCACAAAACATGTAGGGATACTGAATGACTTCAAGGAGATATAAACAGACTAGTCGACTGGGCAGATAAGTTTCAGATAAAATTGAATACAGAGATGTGTAATATCATACATTTTGGTAGAAGAATGAGGCAAGGCAATATAAAATGAAGAATACAATTCTAAAAGGGCTGCAGAACAGAGGAACCTGGGGGTTCATGTTCACAAATCATTGAAGGTGGCAGGGCAGGTTGAAAAATTGGTTAAGAAGGCAAACAGAAACCTGGAGACAGAGTACAAAAGCAAAGCGTTTACTTTGGGCCTCTACAAAAACTGGTTCAACCTCAACTGGAGCATTGTCCAATTCTGAGCTTTGTGTTTTACGAATGTGTGAAGGAATTGGAGAGTGGGTCACAAGCCTGGCATAACATGCTGGGTTACACATTAGTCAGGAACAGTTATAGCCCAGCTCTCTGGCTGTCAGAGGGCTGTTGGAGAACAGGGTGTGCTGAATCTAACTCAGATAACGTACACCTGGATACAGTCATGGCCCACATGCCGGACATGCAACAACAGGCAGCGGCAGAACATTGCGCAGAGCTGTGAGAGACAGTCAACAGAGTTGAATGATGGACAGGGGAGTCTATTCGCATTCTGTCTGATTTCGCAGCTCCAACACTTCAGCACCTCAGGATTTCCATGGGAAAGATGGCAGCTGTCATGGCAACCTTTGTTCAGCAGGTTCTGCCAGATTTGCGTTGGACCTGTATTCTGCCATTCTGGACATTGTTCCTTTAAAGTTGATGATCCAGTTCCCTTGCTCTTGTATCTCCAACAATGTGCGCATCTCTATCACTGCAAGTAGTGTCTCATTCAGGAGGCCATGATGAAAGCAAGTCCAATAAATGCATGGTTTGTGCTGCAGTGCTGCCTTTTACTTCCCAGAGCAGCTGCCCACAGCTTTGGCTGCTTACCTTTCCCAGGACCACAGCCTGGTGAAACACGAGGTGAACATATTAACCATACGTAATGCCCCAGCCATTCCTGCTAAGCCATAAAGGACAATTGACGGGTTTTTAAAGGAGGAAGAGTTGATATGTCGTTTTATGGTCAGCAAACCCTTTTCTGTTGGTTTGAAGGCAGGAGAATGAGGATGAGAAAATTATCAGCCGTGATTGAATGGCGGAGCAAACTCGATGGGCTGAGTGGCCTAATTCTGCTCCTGTGTCTTATGGCCTTTCGGTTTGCCCTTACCAAACCCGGGTGTTCTCAGTCCCAGGGTGGAATTTTACTGCCTTGCTTGGGTGATACCTGGGTGGAGTGGTAGATTTCCAGCCTCTGTCTTTAATTGGAGCCTGATGCTAATCATGAATATTTACATACCCAATAGACAGTCCTCTGCACTAACTTCCTCTGTTTTCTCAGAGTTTAGTAGAGAATGTTAAATGCTCTATTTTGAGGAGATTTCTGGGAATTGATTACATAGACCGTACAGCAGAGGATCAGGCCTAAACTGTCCATGCCAATATTTATGCTTAACTTAAATCTTCTCCTATTTTTCCTCATCGAACTCTATCAGCATGAACTTCCACTTACTTCTTCCTGATGTGTTTACCTAACCTTCCCTTAAATACATTGATGTCATTCATCTCAACTGCTGCATGTTGCAGTGAGTTCCACATGCTCTCCAGGTAAAGATTTTTCTCTGAATTCCCAATTTGTTTTCTTGGTTACTATCTTATCTCAACCATTTCTACATTTGTTTTTTCCTACAAGTGAAAACACTCTCTTTACATCATTTCCATCAAAACCATTCATAATTTACTATATCTCTATGAGGTCACCCCTCAGCTTCTTCTTTTCAAGAGAAATTAGACCCACGCTGCTGACTTTTTCCAGATGGGTATAGTATCACATTTTAGATACGCTGAATCTTTTTTGTGCTCTCTTATGTGCCTCTGTATCCTTTTTATAATAGGTAACCAGAATTGTACGCAGTTGCCAAATTTGATCTAAGAAGAGTCATATGGACTTGAAACATTAACTCTTATTTTTTTCTCACCATTGCTATTGCCACAGCTGTTGACTTTTTCTAGCATTTACTGTTTTTATCACAATAGATGATGTTGACCAGGTTACTAGACTTTTGAATTTGTGGCAATCTCAGTTTTTCTGAGAGTACAGCGTACAATCGATTGTACACATGTGGCTTTCAGAGCTCCCTGGCAGCAGTTCCTGATCTTCATCAACAGAAAGAGTTCCACTCCCCAAATGTTCCACTCATGTCTGACCATATTCGTGCCAGGCACCCTGGGAGTTCCCATGACTCAGCCATCCTGAGATACTCTCAGGTGCCTGAGATATTCAAAGGACTGTGGCACTTGATGATACGGGGGACTTGCTGAAACCAAGGCTCATTGCATCATCCTCAAAGTGTCTTGGAGGTGAGATACACTGAGGTACATTGTTCGACAAGATCTATCAGAGAGCAGACCACTGGTTTCCTGAAAATGCATTTCCGATGCTTGGATCATTTAGGTGGGTCTCTGCAGTATTCTTCAGAGAGAGTGTCCCATACCATCATGCCTTACGCAGTCGGGAGCTTCAAAATGGAGACCACTTGTCAGAGACAGGCACTCCCCAACAATGTCCCCAATCACCCAGGGACTTGTCTGGTCTCCAAGCTCCTAGCATGTCATTGCGCCTGGTCTCCATTTGTGGGGCCATTTGTGATTCTTGCCAGATTCCTGCTGTACCTGAGAGTTGGAGAATCCCGGGAGCAGGGAGATCCTGATCTCAAATGGATTCAGCCTATTTAAATACTCATTTAAATATGCTAATCTGGTTTCCGCCCTTACTGGGCAGGAACCAGATTATGTCTGGGTGGAGTGACTGGGAGGATTCCAATAGGTTTAGTGCCAACACTGAACATGCTAAACCCCTCACCCATGATTCTTCGACCCTGCCCCACTCCAATGCAATCAGCGCCGGGCAGCCGAAAAATTGTGGCCAATATATCAGATTGATTAACTGGGAGAAGTTAAAAATGTAACAAATCATCTGTTCCCAGTTCTGATAAAGCGTCAGCACAGAGGGAGACTATTCAGCACAGGGTGTCTGTGCTGGCTGTAGTGCCATTCCCTCCGCCTTCTCCCTGTGTATATTCTTCCTTTTCAGATAATAATCCAATCTGCTCTCACATGTCTTGATTGAACCTGTCTCTACCGCACTCTCAGGCAGTGCATTCTAGACTTTAATCACTTGCTGCGTGAAACTTGTTAACGTCGATCATGACTCTCTGGCTGTTCACGCCAGCAGGATCTTACGGTCCTGCCCATGGCATGCCCTCACAGCCAGCTTCCCGGCGATGAAGGGTGTATTCCTGTTGAAAACAGCGAGACCAGAGGATCCTGCCACCAGCCAAAGGGGGGGCCATCTCTTGTTAATGTGAAACACGACGCGCAGTGTTCGGTAAAACCCTCCCATTGTTTCTGAATTCAGTGATGTTGTCAGACCTGAGAAGCATTTCCAGCATTTCCTGTTTTGATTTCGGGTTCCCAGCATCTGCAATATTTTTTCTTTCGTATCTGCTTCATCCATTTAAAACATGAGAGAAAAGAAATAGCAGTTCTGTACAGATAGATTTATGCCATCCAGGAGGCATTTACTTTAAACCGCCACAGCAATTTGAGGAGGATGATGTATAGCCAATTTTGATGTCTTCTCAAATTGGAGCTTCCACTATGACAGGCCAATAACATATGATGCATGGACTTTTATTGATTTGTTTGTATCCATCACCATTCTTGTGCTAAAAATATCACAAGTTTCTAACTGGTCCAATTTGGAACACAGTTAAAATCTAAGCTCTTATTGCAGCGTTCTACAAGCTACCGTGACATAATTGTTATTTCCTTGTTGCAATTTCTTTTCAGATTCATAGGATCGCTGATGTGTTGCAGCACATTGCCTGTTGACGATAGGGCCATTATTAAATGTAGGCTAATTAGAACATCAATATATCAAGAAGTATTGGCACTAACACTTCCAGGAATAGTGAAACGATGTTATGGTGATAAAGGTAATCAAAAGGTTCATAACAGGTTGTTGGTCAGGAAACATTCACAGTAACCACCATAAATCACTGTGCTGTCCCATTATGCATTGTCTGCCAATTATTATTCACAATCTTGCAGTTTGGAGCTGAGCTGGGAAATCACTTACGAGGTTACATCTTGGCATAGTATCATCAACCCTATTGCACCAGCACAGGCAAAGTTTATACTAAGTATTAATACACAGAGCAGTCCAGCTGTGCCCACATTTGAGTTTTTCCTTTCTCTTCCACCGCTGACAGTTTATGTAGCCCTGGGGTTGGTAGACTGGCAATAAGGCAGCCGCACCAGCCAACTCAAGAACAGTTTCTTCCCTGCTGCCGTCAGACTTTTGAATACCTACCTCATATTAAGTTGACCTTTCTTTACGCAGTGGTTAGCACTGCTGCCTCACAGCACCAGGGACCCAGGTTCAATTCCCAGCTTGGGCGACTGTCTGTGTGGAGTCTGCACGTTCTCCCCTTGTCTGCATGGGTTTCCTCTGGGTGCTCCGATTTCCCCCCACAGTCCAAAGATGTGCTGGTTAGGTGGACTGGCCATGCTAAATTGCTCTTTACTGTCAGGGGGACTAGCTAGGGTAATGCATGGGGCTACGGGGATAGGGCCTGGGTGGGATTGTGGTCAGTGCAAACACGATGGGCCGAATGGCCTCCTCCAGCACTGTAGGATTTTATGATTCTATGATTGTAACACTACATTCTGCTCCTTTCCTTCTCTGTGGTATGCTTTGTTTGTATAATGCACAAGAAATGATACCTTTCATTGTATACTAATATGTGTGTGGCAATAATAAATCAAATCAAATCAAAGTACTAATGCAAGGATATAGTAGGTCAGTTAATTAGCCACTGTTCATGAGGAATCATCAGCATCTCTTTCTTCCAGAGAGAAATAAATGGCTATGTTTCTTGAGAGCAACACTTTGCATTAAAGCGTGGGTGCAGTCAGGCCTCTAAGAACCAGCACAGCTGGTAGAGGGATTGAACTTATGCCGCTGGTTTCATTCTGTGCCATCCTCTAGGCATCTAGCTAACTAGTCTAGCTGACCCTCAGAAAGCTGGAATATGGGCCAACAATGTGAGTGATATTATCTTCTGCTCTCTTAATGCACCACTTCTGTTCTGAGTCCAGCCATGTGATAAGGATCTCAAAGTGGAAAGTTACCCACAGATAAAAATAATGCAGCAAAAATGCCTCAACATTAATAGTGTTTGTTACCGCTCTAACATTCCCTTGATTTTACAATGAAGAATATTGAAACCTTTCAGCCAACCTCTATGTTAAGAGTCTTTTGACAATGCAGGAAATGGAACAAGCTGTGCCACTCCCAATTCACCATTCCCATGTGTCTCACTCACTGACCTGCAGGAGCGCAGAGTATAGAGATCGAGAACATCTTCATTTGCCGAGTGGGCATCTACCTCTGAAGGCAGCAATTTGAGCTTTCACCAAAGCTGGAAGCATTGACATCCATTGTGAGGACCTGACTGAAGTGTCCTCAGCAGTACTACGCAAGGTAGATTACAATACTGATATCCTGGGAGGTTGCATCATACGGATTCCTTTATCTGTTGGCGGTGGAAGATCTTCCCATGCTTTCCAGTACAGTTAAGTCCTCAGTTAAAGTTGTAGCTGTGTTCTGTAAAATCATGACTCTACCTGGAACAACTTTAGTTGAATTATAAGTTCCCACAGGTGTTAAAACAGGAGTGAGGCTCTTTTGGACAATTTTTACCTGGAAAAAGCGATATAGATATTGAAATACTGTACATTACATGTGCAGTAATGTGCATCCCTGGCTGAAATAACTTGCAAAAGAGAGTAAATGACTGAATGTGAAAGAAGTTGCCTCTCTTGTTTGGCACTCCCTTGAGATTGAGGATGACTTGCTTCCACTCCATGTTAATGAGTTCTAAGATGGCTGTTAAGTTCAAAGTGCAATCTGAAGACTTTGCTCCTGCATGGGTGAATCAAATGTTGTTTGGAGGATCAGTTAACTAAGTTATTTGGAGACTTCTGCATTCTCTGTGCCTTCACCTCTGAATGTTCCTGACAAAACCTCTCTGTGTTTGGTGAATGAATTGTTTCATAACATAAGAACATAAGAAATAGGAGCAGGAGTAGGCCATCTAGCCCTTCGAGCCTGCCCCGCCATTCAATAAGATCATGGCTGATCTGTCATGGCTCAGTTCCACATTCCCGCCCTCTCCCCATAACCCTTAATCCCCTCTCTTATCAAAAACCCATCAACCCGCGTCTCAAAAATATTTAGCGAGGTAGCCTTCAACGGGCAGAGAATTCCAGAGATTCACTACCCTTTGAGTGAAGAAGTACTTCCTCAACTCCGTTCTAAACCGCCCCCCCTTTATCTTGACGCTGTGCCCCCTAGTCCTACTATCTTTTCTGAGCGGGAAGAGTCTCTCCACCTCTATCCTATCCATCCCATTCATCATCTTATACGTCTCAATGAGATCTCCCCTCATTCTTCTAAACTCTAACGAGTACAAGCCTAATCTATTCAGCCTCTCCTCATAGCTCAACCCCCTCAACTCCAGCATCAGCCTAGTAAACCTCCTCTGCACTCCCTCCAAGGCCAAAATATCCTTGCGTAAGTACGGCGCCCAAAACTGTTTTGTTTAGCCACCATGAGTCGGAGGAGATGTTTGACCTCTGCAGGGTATTTTGAGGTGATCCCTAAAGTTTTGCAGTGAAGGTGACCTTGTGTGATTAGTTTCTCGACACGGCACACGTTGGCTTGGGAGACAATCTTCCTGTTGGATTGCCTTTCTTGCCACTGGAGTTGGAAGATCTTTCAAAGACACCTTCTGAAGGTGCCTGCTGCAGGTTTTCCAAGTCTCAGATAGGAATGCAGAGATTACTGCTGCCTGCTTAATCATGACCTTAAGCTTGGGTTTGAGATCCTGGTCCTGAGATACTCTGATCTGCAATTGGTGAAAGGCTGAGTAGGCATCTTGGCAGTGATGAGGAATTTTATCAACTATGTCTACCTTTGTCAAAAGGGGGCCTGCCAGGGAATAGTTCCTTCTTATCTAGTAGGTGTGAGGAATTGTTGTGCTGTTGAACTTGTTTGGAATGACACTGGAGAAGTAGTATTGTGGAACAAAGAAATGGCGGAGGAATTGAATAGGTACTTTGTATCAGTCTTCACGGTGGGAGACACCAGTAACATACCAAAGGTTCAAGAGAGTCAGGGGACAGGGGTGAGTATGGTGGTAATTACTAAGGAGAAAGCGCTAGGGAAGTTGAAAAGTCTAAAGATGGATAAATCACCTGGATCAGATGAAAGAAATAGCTGAAGAGATAATGGAGGCATTAGTGGTGATCTTTTGAGAATCACTGGAGTCAGGGAGGGTCCCCATGGACTGGAAAATCCCTAATGTAACAGCCCTGTTTAAGAAGGGAGGGAGGCAGAAAACAGGAAATAATAGGCTGGCTAACCTGACAGCAGTCGTTGGTAAGATTTTAGAGTCCGATATTAAGGATGAAATTTCGGAATATTAGGAAGCACATGGTAAAATGGGGTGAGGTCAACATGGTTTCATCAAGGTAAGGTCATGCCTGAGAATTCTGTTAGAATTCGTTGAGAAGGTAATGAGCAGGTTAGACAAAGAAGAGCAGTGAATTTCTAGAAGGCCTTTGAAAAGATGCTACACAGGAAGCTGCTGTACAAGATTAGAGGCAAAGTATAACATGGTTAGAAGATTGGCTGGCTGGCAGAAGGCTGAGTGGGGATAAAAGCATTCTTTTCAGGATGGCAGCCGGTGACTAATGCAGTTCTGCAGAGGTTAGTGTTGGGACCACAACTTTTCACTTTACATTTCAATTATCTAGGTGAAGGAGCTGAGGGCATTATGGCTAAGTTTGCAGATGATACAAAGGCAGGTAGAGGACAGGTAGTATTGAGGAGGCAGGGAAGCTGCAGAAGGTCTTGGACAGGTTAGGCGAGTGGGCAAATAAGTGACAGATAGACTCCAACATGGGAAGGTGAGAAGTTATGCACTTTGGTAGGAAGAGTAGAAGCGTAGACTATTTTCTAAATTGGGAGAGAATTCAGAAATCAGAAGTGCAAAGGGAATTGTGAGTTCTGGTTCAGGGTTCTTTTAAGGTTAACTTGCAGGTTGAATTAATAGTTAAGAAGGCAAATGCAAGTTAGCACCCATTTCAAGAGGACTAGAATACAAAAGCAGAGATGTACTGCAGAGATTTTGTAAGGCTCTGGTCAGACCACATTTGGAATATTGTGAGGAATTTTGGGCCCCTTATCCAAAGAAGGCTGTGCTGGCCTTGCAGAAATTCCAGAGGAGAATGATCCCAGGAATGAAAAGCTTGATGTATGAGGAGCATTTGAGGACTTTGGGTCTGTACTTGATGGAGGTTGGAAGGATGAGGGAGGATCTCATTGAAACTTACAGAATATGGAAAGGCCTGAATAGAGTGGAGGTTGGGAGGATGTTTCCATTAGTAGGAGAGACTAGGATGCGAGGACACAGCCTCAGAATAAAAGAACGACCTTTAGAACAGTGATGAGGAGCAACTTCTTCATCCAAAGGGTGGTGAATCTATGGAATTCATTGTCACAGAAAGTTCTGGAGACCAAGTCATTGAGTGTATTCGAGACAGAGACAGGTAAGTTCTTGATTGGTAAGGGGATCAAAGGTTATTGGGAAAAGGTGGGAGAATGGGGTTAAGAAATTTATCAGCCATAATTGAATGGCAGAGCAGAATTAGTGGGGCGAATGGCCTAATTCTGCTCCTATTTTATGGTCTAAGATGACCTTTATCTCCTAGGTGTTGGCAATGAAAGGCCCCTTCCCTCATATGTTTTCAGAATGAGTGCAGAAACAAGTATCTTCTGCACATAGAAACTCAGTGACTCGAGTTGCAATGATTTTGGTTTTGAATTGAAGGAAGTGTGCAGCAGTTAGGTCCTTGTAAAGTTAACGGGATGAAGGGCCAGGATCACCTACAACCTCTTAAAAATATACCCAAGATTTATTTTTCCTCTGTTAGTAGATATCCTCATAGTAGTTAATGCCATCATTGATTGTTCTGTTCACTTTGGCGCTGCACTCTCTATTTGGATCAACCTCTGTAAAGATCTCCATTGTCTAGGAGTTGGTAAGCTTTTGCCAGTTGTTTCGTTGACATGAGAGTGTGAGACTTCAGGGCTGTCTCCCCCTTCAGCTCATTGACTGTCTAGCTGTATTAAGTCTTCCTCAGACAATTCCTCTCTGTGAAACACAAGCAATACCATCGTGTCAGCCTAATCCAATTCATCAAAGCTAATTGTCATCGCCAAGGTGATGATTTCAGGCTGAACCTCAGTGGGAACTGACTGTAACTGATATAACTGCATGCAGTAGGTTCTACTGCCATGGGTGCTGGATTTATCATCATGAACAGGTCTCTCTAGCTCAATTCTAACCCAGCCATAGTGCCAGTCTCAACGTGGGTATGTGAGAGTGATGCAGCATTTTATAGTGTCCTCTGAGGAGGATTTAGTTCCTCTTTAAGATTTCTTTCTTTGCAGATTGGAGCTGCTGAAAGAAGTCTTAGATGAAAATGAAGAACAATAGTAAGGATAGCACCAAGGAACAAAGCAGTTGATAAGCATCAGAATACAGCTGCATGTAGTATACTTTTTAATGGTTCAGGAAGGGTACATGCAATAGTCAGTGACCCTGTTCTTATAGCCTCCAGCCTCAAAATGTCCTATCCTGGCATTAATCCTGTGTGATTTCTGCAAACTTTGGCAATAGTATGAGGTTGACATTTGGTCTTTATTTTCTCCCATGTGTTGCACTCTATCTTGTCCTGCAGAGAATCATAGAATCCCTACTGTGCAGAAGGGGGCCATTTGGTCCACGAATATGCACCAACCACAATCCCACCCAGGTCCTACTCTCGTAACCCTACATATTTACCCAGATAATCCCCCAACACTAGGGTCATTTAGTATGGCCACTCAACCTAACCAGCCCATTTTTGGATTGTGGGAGGAAACTGAAGTCCAAAGATGTGCGGGTTAGGTTGATTGGCCACGCTAAGTGTCCAAGGATGCTTAGGTTAGAGAGATTAGTGGGTATAGTATGTAGGGATATGGGGGTAGGGCCTGGGTGGGATTGTGTTCGGTACAGGCTCGATGGGCCGAAGGGCCTCTTTCTGCACTGTGGGGTTCTATGGTCTTCTAAAGGAAACCCACGCAGACATGGGGAAAATGTGCAAACTCCATAGACAATGACCAAAGCCAGGGAATGAACCTGAGTCCCTGGCGCTGTGAGGCACCTGTGCTAACCACTGTGCCACCGTGCCTTCCACAAGCCCTCGGTCTCAGGAGTTGAGTCGGTCGGTTTGACTCCATTTTCAGTTCTCTTCTGGCTCATTAGCCACTCTTAGGGGTTTCATGCTGCCGGTAGCTCTTGTCACACTGCCATTCACAAGTCTTGGATCAGCCCTTGTTGCTTTCTCCCTTACCTCATGGCTTTGCCTCTCAGCTTGCGAGAGACACTGCTCCCTGGAGGGAGGTGCTCCCAGGGAATGACCAGGTCCCTGACTAGGTGCTCTCCCACAATGTCGCCACCTGCTGCTGGAGGCCCTGTTGCAGATTAAAACCACGCAGAATGCCAATTTACATGCTTGGGTGATAATTGTAGGCTTCTGTGACTATCTTCAGCAAAGTACTTTTCTTTCTATGAGGTATAAACAAGGAATAATTGTCTTGAGGCCTAGTGATGAGCACCATGTGTCTAATATCTTGCTATTTGGAATAGAAAATGATTATAACCTGTTTCCTGGCACAAAATGAACGACCACAGAGAGCGTGCCTGAACCGGAAGGCTCAAGGTTCCCTGTCTAATGAGGTCCTCAGACCTCCTTTCAATAATTGAGGTGAGCTGTCCTTTTGTGCCTCTGGAGGGGATTGGCCCGTTTTGAGGAAATCAACTTCTCTGTGTTCCTTACTGAGAGAAGCTCTTTGTTAAGCCCTGAGGCCGATCATTAGGACAATGGGAATGAGGCTGATTGAATGCCAGAGGCACGTTGAAGGAGCACTGTAAAGCTGGATCCTCCCAATCCATCTGGCTTCACGGAAGCCGAAAAATCTTGAAATCTGGTCCCTGCTGCCTTCAGCACTGTCAATCAGGGAAGAGATCCTAAAACAGACCCGTGTTTTGATCTATAAGGGGCTGAAGATGGCCACAAGAAACATTCAAAGAAGGTATCTGGCTCAGCTTGGCCTGTTCTTTCTATAATGTGTGGATTTGATTAGGTTTGGACATAAAATGTGGGAGGCAGCTTCATGAAACTGATGTTTTTTGGTGCCTTTGCAGACTTAAAGTGCAAACACAGCTGTGGTCAGTTGTTTCTCCATGCATTTCAGCACGAGCTCAACATCTGTCCAGCGACAGATGTCTTTTGCAGTGACTCAGCAGCTACTTAAATTCTTCTGTCAGCTGTAAATTTTCAAAGGAAGAAAATTACACAGTACACATGTGAGTAAAGCCCACACATCACTGATGTGTCCTCGTGATTCACACCACTACAATTAGCATGGCCAAGCTAATTGGACTTCATTTTGATGAAGGTGCATATTAAATTGAACTGAAAACACAAAATAGGGTAAATGCAAAGATTTTATCTTGTATTTTGTATCAAAATGAACATATAGTCAGACACCATTTATGATGTCATTTTGAAACAGATTTCAACAAAAGCCCTGTTTGTTTGTTAATATTTAAGCTGCACTTCATTGTTCTCCAAAATTGCAATGAGACAAATAATAATGTCTTTTTGGAAAATAAATTGTTTTGGCGTAACACTTTCTCAAAATATGTGAGAAAGAGATTTTATATTTATATTGTTGACAGCAAATGAAAAGGAGCTGAATGCAATTAGGAAATCATAATTCCTGTTAGAAGGAAAACTAATTTAGTTGTTTTGCTTGGTCAGTGAATGCTCCGAAACACTGAGATCAGTGCAAAAGGAGGCCATTCAGCCTATCAAGTCTGCACCAACAACAATCCCACCCAGGCCCTATCCCCATAATCCCATATATTTACCCTGCTAATCCCCCTGACACTAAGGGGCAATTTAGCATGGCCAATCCACTTAACCCAAACATCTCTGGACTGTGGGAGGAAACTGGA
The DNA here is from genome assembly GCF_965287045.1 of Carcharhinus amblyrhynchos. Lineage (NCBI taxonomy): Eukaryota > Metazoa > Chordata > Chondrichthyes > Carcharhiniformes > Carcharhinidae > Carcharhinus > Carcharhinus amblyrhynchos. The sequence goes on from NC_137335.1 coordinate 43,534,790, forward strand.
GCACCCAGAGGAAACCCACGCAGACACGGGGAGAATGTGCAAACTCCACACAGACAGTCACCTAAGGCTGGAGTTGAACCCGGGTTCCTGGCATAGTGAGGCAGCAGTGCTAACGACTGTGCCACTATGCCACCCATCAATTTCAATATTTGAATTTGAAGCAAAAATTGGATGTATTGTGAATTGTGGGGAGGATAAACTTCAAGATACAGAATGCAAGAATTCGGGACAGATGAAAATTAATACGGAGCGGGGTGAAGTGATAGATTTTGGTAGTAAAGATGCAAGGCAATATAAACTAAAGATTGCAATTCTAAATGGGGTGCAGGAACAGAAATCCAAGAGGGAACAAGCACAAATTGTTGACAGCATAGTGCAAATTGAGAATGTGGTTAAACAGAAGCATGAAGCCTAAAAACAAGGAAATTCTGATGAAGTGTTATAAAATATTGGCCTGGCCCCATTTGGAGGATTGTGTCCAATTCTGGGCACAGCGCTTCAAGAAGAAGGTGAAAGCTATAGAGATCCACAAGAATGTCTCCAGTAATGAGCAGCTTGAGTTATTTAAATAGATTTTTTAATCTGCTGTTGCTCCCTTTAGAGAAGCGAAGATTTGATAGAGGTGTTCGAATTCAGGAAGAGCTGAATTGGGAGAAACTGTTTCCACTGGCGGAGGATCAAAAACTACTTGGTACCAATTTAAAAGGACCATCGACTTGAGGAAAATCTTTTTTTACACAACGAATTGTTAGAATCTGGAATGTGCCATCTGAGAGTGTGATGGAGGCAGAATTGATTGTGGCTTTCAAAATGGAATTGGATAAAAAAAACGTGAAGAGAAAAATAAATTACAGGATACAGGGAAAGGGGTGGGAAGTGGAACTAACTGGAACTTGCAGAGAGCTGGAACAGACTCTTGGGGTGCAATTGCCTTATTCTGCGCTGTGGCTGTTCTGTGATTTGATTGCCTTCTGCTACTTGCCTGGCTTACCAGCAGTGAGAGCTTTATTTCTCCATGTGCTCAGAAACATGTAGAAATGATTGCATTAAAATCCACACAGGGAAGACCATAAAGGTTAAATGGGATCATCTGTCTACTCAGGAATGGGGATCATTGTATCGATTTATACATGCCTGTTTACCGCAATGTAAGCAGCATGTTGAACTGGTGCTGCCTGCTATTTTAAATCATTGTTGCGCACAGCTACTGCTGCCTGTGGCAAGTGCTACTTATAGGCAGCCTGTACCTCTTAAAGGGGACGTGTACTGTGGCTGCTTCTCAAGGGGAATTATGGATGAGCAACAAATACTCGCCTTGCCAGCAACACTCAGCTCCCACAGAAGAATAAGAAAAAGAGTGGGAGTTTCTTGAAAGGTGAATTTGTACTGTGACAATCTGAGGAATGGCCGAAGATGTGAGACAGCAAACGTCAATGTGTGCTGACAATGCACTGGAGGTTTCTGTGCAAGACATGGGGAGAAAAGGAATCATTCTGTATTTACAGGGGACTGGAGGCCATCTAGATGTATATTCAGGAGATACTGGGAAAATGCAATGGCAGATATCAATGCCAGGACTGTTGGTTCAAAAACATCGATGTAGCTCAGCAAAAAGTTTAACGATCTGATACAAGTACTCAAGGTTGGTGGGTTCATCTTCAAGTGGCACATCCTGCCAACCGCCTCATTCACTGCTCAGTTCTCTGCATCCCCATCACTAACATACAACATTCTCCAACAATAAGAATTCAACCTTTTAAATCATTTGCTTTTCCTCTTTTCAACTGGAACTGGATAAAGAAATGAAAAGACTTGAATCGGAAACAGAAATGCAGAAACTTCAATGAGTGTTTCAAGGAGCAAATAAACAGGAAGACCTTGAATCTCAAAGAGCAGAAAGGGCAAAGGAAGAATTAAAAAGGAAAACCCTCAGATTCCAGGGAATAAAGATGCAAGAAAACTTGATCTTGATGAAGAAGTGCTTAGATTATGCAACAGAGGGCGGCAGGAAAACTTGATGACGACTGATTTCACGACTGGTTTGGATTTGTTAAAGAATATTCATTTAATTCAGTGAAACAGGAGTTGAAATGTACTTTATGTCATTCGAGAGAATTGCAGCAATGCTGCAATGACTAAAAGAAAATTGGATGACTTTATTTTGCAAAGTGTGTTTGTGGAGTCAATACCAGAAGAATACTGGTCTTTTTTCAGTCCAGTGATTATAACACACAGTGAAAATTTCTGATGTCTATAGTTAGTTCCAAAAGCTTACGGGCAAAAGTTTAGAAAATTAAAGAAAAAAACCGAATCGGATGTCTGTGGAATTTACTGGAGAAAGGAAATTATTCTTGATACGGTATTGGCCTATGAAAATTGAACAACATTTTGAAAACCCTGGGGAGATAACGCTAATGGAAGAATTTAGAAATAATGTTCCCTGGAGAGTATGGTCCTGCCTAGAAGACCATAAATGTCTAAGTTAAGGGCAGCTGCTGTAATAGCTGGTGATTATAAATTGCCTCAAAAGCATGTAAGTAGCAGTAAACCATTGTTTGCCAACCCACACAGAAATAAGAGATCTGATAATGAATAGAATCCTGATGACAGTGAGGCAGGTGGCAGGATTGAAAAGACAGATTCTCCTTAGAGTAGAAAAAAAGACAATATGGTGGTTAAATATGATTCAATTGGACCATCATGTTATTTCTATCATAAGAGAGAGGTGTGAAGGCAGGGGAGGCCGTAGTATAGTGCTATTGTTGCCAGCCTCGTAATCCAGATGCTCAGGCCAATGCTCCGGGAACATTGTGGGTGACACGGTGGCACAGTGGTTAGCAGTGCTGCTTCACAGCGCCAGGGACCCAGGTTCAATTCTGGCCTTGGGTAACTGTGTGTGTGTAGTTTGCACATTCTTCTTGTGTCTGAGTGGGTTTCCTCTGGATACTCCAGTTTCCTCCCATACTTCAAAGATGTGCAGATCAGGTTGATTGGCCATGCTAAATTGTCTCTTAGTGTTGGGGGACAAACAGGGTAAATATGTGGGGTTTCGGAGATAGGAGTTTGGGTGGGGTTGTTGTCAGTGCAGGCTCAATGGGCCAAATGGCCAGCTTCTGAACTATAGGGATCCTATGTATCTATGCATCTAACATGGGTTCGAGTCCCACCATAGTAGCTGGTGGAATTTAAATTCTGGATAAATCTGGAATTAAAAAGCTTATTTAGGTGATAGTTGATGAAAAAAACCCCACCTGGTTCACTAATGCCCTTTAGGGAAGGAGATCTGCTGTCCTTACCTGGTCTGACCTCATGTCAGATTGGATCCAGACCAATGCTGTTGACTCTTAAATGCCCTCTGAAATGGCCTAGCCAGCCCGTCAGGTCCATAAAAAGAAATGAAACCAAATGCATCACCCAGCAATGACCTCGGCAAGGGAAGTGACAATGCAAATCCAGAACTGCTGATCCTGCAGAGCCCTCCTTACTAATGTCTGGGGACTTGTGCCAAAATTGGGAGAGCTGTCTCATAGACTAGTCACTAACACAGCCATTCTCACAGAATCATACCAGACAGACAATGTCCTTGGGTATCCTGTCCCACCGACAGGACAGACACACCAAAGATAGAGGCACATTTGGGAAGGACTTCTCCATGCTAAATAGTTACATGACCCTGAATGGTACGTGTCCAACCTCTTAGAGGGATAAGAGGCATACATCCACATGAGATTGAGCCATAAAGTCTTATGACATCATGGAAATCTGCTGATTACCATCTCCTACTGAACAATGCTCCTCCATCTTAAACACCACTTGGAGGAAGCACAGAACAAACTCTGGGTGGGGATGTCTATCAGCAAAAGTGATTCTGTACCACCATTACTGGCTGAGCTGACTGGGCTCAGAAGGACATAGCTGCTAGGCTGGTTTTGCGACAGGTGGTGAGAGAACCAACAAGAGAGAGACCTACTTGATCTCATCCTCTCCAATCTACCTGTCCATGACAGAATTGGTAATAATGATCACTGCAGTGTCCTTGTGAAGACAAAGTCCCAGCTTCATATTGAGGATACTGTCCATCGTGTTGGTTGGCACTGTCACCTTGCTAAATGGGATAGATTTTGAACAGGTTTAGCAACTCAAAACTGAGCATCCATGAGGCACTGTGGGCCATCAGCAACAGCAGAATTGGACTCAACCACAATCTGTAAGCTGATGGCCCAACAAATCATTCACTCTATCATTGCCACCAAGTCAGGATGTCAACGCTGCTTCAATGAAGAGTTTAGGAGGACATGCCAGGAGCAGCACCAGGTGTAACTAAAGATGAGGTGTCAACCTGGTGAAGCTGCCAAGCAGGACTATGTGCATGCCTAACAGTGCAAACAGCTGCATTAGACACAGGGAAGAGATACCAAACCAACGGATCAGATCTAAGATCTGCAGTCCTGCCACATCCAGCCGTGAATTGTGGTGGACAATTAGACAAATCACTAGACGAGGAGACTCCACAAATATCCCCATCCTCTGTGATGGGGGATTCCAGCACTCCAGTTAAAAGATAAGGCTGAAGCACTTGCAGCCATGTTCAGCCAGAAGTGTCAAGTGGATGATCCATCTCGGCCATCCCCGGAGGCCCCTAGCATCATAGATGTCAATCTATGTTCTCTCCACATGATATCAAGGAAAGGCTGAAGGTATTGGGTTCTGCAAAGGCTATGGGCCCTGATAACATTCCAGCACAAGTACTGAAGACATGCATTCCAGAACTTGCTGTGCCCCTCACCGAGCTGTCCCAGTTCAAATACAACATTGGCATCTACCGGCAATGTGGAAAATAGCCCAGTTATACTGTACACAAAAGACAGAACAAATCCAACTTGGCCAATTATTGCCTACTGTACACAAAAGACAGAACAAATCCAACTTGGCCAATTATTGCCCCATCAGTCTACTTTTGATCATCAGCAAAGTGATGGAAAGCTTTGTTGAAGGTGCTATTAAGGGCATCTATTCAGCAATAACCTGCTCACGGGCATACTGTTCTGATTCTGCCAAGGCCACTCAGCTCCTGACATCATTACAGCCTCAGTCTAAACCAGAACAGAAGAGCTGAAACCAAGAAGCTAAGTAAGAGTGAGTGCCCTTGGCATTGAGATAGCATTTTACTTAATGTGGCATCAAGGAGCCCTAGAAAAAATGGGGATTATAGGAATCAGGGACAAACTCTCTCTGCTGGGTTGGAGGTATACCTAACACAAAGGAAAGTTGGAGGTCAATTACCTCAGCTCCATGACATCACAGCAGGAGTTCCTCACAGGAGTGTCCTAGGTCTGACTATCTTCAGCTGCTTCATTCATGGCCTTCCCTCCATTTTAAGGTCAGAGGACAGATGCTTGCTGATGATTTGCTCAATGTTCAATACGATATGAACTCCAACAGAAGCAGTTGCACCCACATTCAGCAAAACCTGGACAACATTCAGTCTTGGGCTGATAAAGGGCAAGTAACATTTGCACCATACAAGTGTGAGGGAATGACCGTCAAAAGAAAATCCATCTTCCCTTGACATTCAAAGACATTACCATCATTGAAACTGCACTATTAACATTATAGGGGTTCTAGAACTGAACCAGTCATATAAATACTGTGGTGACAAGAGTAAGTTAGAGGCTGGGAATTCTATGGAGGATAACTCACCTCCTGACTCCCCAAAAGTTGTCCACCATCTACAAGACACAAGTCATAACTGTGATGGACTACTTTCCACGAGCTTGGATGAATGCAGCACTAGCAATGTTCAGGAAGCTTGACACCATCCAGGACAAAACAGCCGGCTTGATTGACACCACATCCAGCACCTTCAACATCCACTCTCACCACCACCAAAGCACAGTGGCAGCAGTGTGTACACATCCACAAGATGCACTGCACAGCTCACTGAGACTCCTTTGACTGCACCCTTCAAACCCGTGACTTCTACCACCTCTCAGAACAAGATGGTTGGCTATACCAATACCTGCAAGTTCCCAGCAAAGTCACTCACCATCCTGCCTTGAAATACATCACTGTTCATTCACTGTCACTGGGTCAAAATTCTGGAACTCCCTCCCTAACAGCAATGTGTGTGTACCTACATGACATGGTCTGCAGCAGTTCAAGAAGGCAGCTCTCAAGCACCTTCTCAAGCGCAATTGGCCTAGCCAGCAACATTCACATCATGTGAAAGAATAATGGAAAAATAATCACTGGAAATTAAAAACTAAGACTGTACCATTTGTTGGATTGTATAGCCTATTGGAAAGGAATGCCATTGCAGTTGGTGGAGCTTCTGAAAATTCACAAGCTTTGAATGTATTTATTTTTGGAATAGATCAAAATTATAAAAGTTTGTGCTCAAGAATGAAGTATCCTCATTTTTGTCCAGTGCAACTGGCAAGCAAATTAATACTGATGGAGATAAAGTGTCAGCTTAATCACTGATGGTGGAAGGTGATAGGAATCTCGTTCACTCTAGTTTTTGGTTTTGTAGTTGTGGGGATTCTGCCCCAGTTGCCCATTAAAGATGTTGATTTTCTATTAGGAAATGACCTAGTTGGAGATTAGTGTTACCATCTCCATTGATGTCAGGGGGATGTGGTGGGATAGTGGTAGCTTGCCTGGATAGTAGTCCAGAGACTCAGAGTAATGTTCTAGGGAGCTGTGTTCGAATCCCACCACAACAGCCAGAATTTAACCTGGAATTAAAAGTCTGATGATGACCATGAAACCACTGTCGATTGTTGTAAAAACCCACCTGGGTCACTGATGTCCTTTAGGGAAGGAAATCTGAATTCTTATATGTTGTCTGTTAAATGCCCTTCAGAATAATACTCAATTCAAGGGCAATTAGGGATGGACCAGCTCAGTGAAGTCAATAAACATCCATCTTACCATGAAAATTGCTGTTTCAATTGAAGGTGTGTCCAAAAAGCTTGCACTGCTCATGTTAAAAAGACTGACTATAAAGGCAATTGAAGATGAGATGAGCACTGGGATGACTTCTGTCTGTGCGGCAGTAATGGTAGAGACAAGGTGTTGCCATGAAGTTGGTCACCACTTCCACTGATGGGCTTCTGTTCAATTATTTGGTGTTTGATTGTGTATGTCTGTGTGCTATGTGTGTGTGGCCAAACTGATAAAAAATCAGAAACTAAACTTGCTTTAAATTATTTAAGAATTGAATCTGATGAGAGTCATTTCCACGTACTGCCAAGGTACAAAACACTGGTAACAAAGATGAAGAATAGTTTGAGGTTATTGGTTTCAGCACCTTTACTTCCTATGCTAGGAGATCCATCCTTGCCATGGGATTGATGGATTCTAGGGTTCTAAACCTACTTGGCCTACTATGGATTTGCTCATTCCAGGTAGAAGCAACTTCCAAAAAGGTAATGCTTATCCATTGCCTCAGGGCTAGAGGCTGACAAGTACTTGGACAGCTCACAGAAAAAGGTCTGTGTTTGCTAGGATGATAATTGCTGTGATTGCTGACTGAGGTGTGTGTCTCTGCGCTGGTGGAGGGTGTGGGTGATAGCCTCTTCTGTGTTCTGCCTTGATATCTCATCAGGGCCCATGCTGGTGGATGGGCAAAGCTCCTCAGGTATCTCCCTGTAAGGGAAGGAATATAGGATTGATACATGGCCAGGGCAAAGGCCTGGGGCACACAGAGTGAGTTTGGGCAGCTGCATGAAAATGTAGTGGTTCCTCACCTTTCTCTCTCAGGCTCAGCTCATTCCCTGCACAGACCCGCTCCTGCTCTTCCCTGTGAGCTCGGGGATTGACGGGATTCGCACTAGTTTACGCGCTGAAACTGACATAGCAAAATTTTGGGAAGATTCCACCCTAGGTTCAAAGTTCAAAAGTAAAATCACATAAATAGGTGCTCAAAGCAGATTAGATTCTAATTTTGCAATCAGAGGTTGGAGATTGCTGCTTAATGTACCTTCTGGTGACAACATATAATTTAGTACCATCAGCAAATATAAAATGGAAAAATTATATCTTCTCACACAACATTACATGAGCATTAAGCAAAATAAAAACAGATGCCAAGATTGTGTTACAGTATTTATGAGGCTGTCTCCATAGATACAGCTGTGTGATATTATTTCAGTAATGCTGTATCATCACAAAACATTGGCATTTCCAATTCCATCCAGTACTTGGCCTCTGACAGATAGTCAGTCTGCCACAGGCACTTCAGTGCTTGCATAGTAGTGTCTCATCGATTGATGGATCACCCAAGTAAAAAAAAATCACATAGAACAAATTCTTTGCTTAATTTCTGAGGAAACGTGATATTTGACTCCAGTGATCTAGAACTTGCGACCTAGGATTGACCATTATAAATATTCCCATTGCTCTTTATCGGGCTTGAAGGAGGAAAGAGGGAGAAAAGAACAGATACCTCAAACCCCAGGAAGAAACAAAAATTGGTAAGCAACTTGCTTAAAAGACAAACTGTTATTGGTGATCTATCTTTGGCTTATCTTCCATGTGTCCAGAGTATGGATGGATTTTCACTGCAGTGTCTTGCAAGACATTTGTTACAAAAATTCAGGCAAATGTTTTAAGAGGGAAAACAGCAAAATGCTGCAGGTAATAATACCTCCTCATATCTATACAGCACCTTTAATTGCCTTTAACTTCTTCATGGAGGAATAAGGAAAAATGGATCCTGACTGAAAAGAAAGGTTTCAAAGAAGGTGAGGGATATGGAGATGCAGAGCAACTTAAGGAATGTGGATAGGTGGCTAAATGAATTCATAATTCACAAAGAGTCTATGGCCTGACTTCTCCAATGTTGTACACCCTGCTCCACTGCCAGTGAGAGTGGAGAATTTGGCGCTCTGTCAAATCTCCATTCACAGCAGTGGGTCTGGAGAATCCCAGCTGCGGGTGAGGTCAGAGAACTTCGGCCGATACCTCCTTAAGGGAGGATTGACCTGAGCTAGCTTTTCACTTTGTTAGGTAGATCCCAATATTGTAGCTGTACTGGAACAGCTTGGCCAGGGATCGTGGCTAGTTTCAGACACAGTTCTTCAGCAATGCACCCATGATCTTGTCAGGGCTCATTATCTTTGCTGTATCCAGTGCATTCCTGGATACCCTGGGAAGTAAATCAAATTGGATGAAGATTGGCATCTGTGCTGCTGAGACTATCCAGAGGAGGCTGAGATGGTTCATGTGCTGGGCATTTCTGGCTGGAAATGGTTGCAAATGCTTCAGCTTTGCCTTTTGCACTGACGCCTCAGGCTCCACCATCATTGAGGGCAGGGATTTTCATCAAGTCTCCTCCTCCTCTTAGTTGTTTAATTGCCCTCTCCATTCCTAACTAGGGCCAGAATTCTCCTACCCTACAATTGTAAAGGGCGGGTTGCAGATAATGTGAAGGTCCATTGACAGTTGGGAGGGACTTTCCGGTTTTCAGACCAGTGTGACGGAGAATTCTGCTCTACATGTGGCAGGAATGCAGAGCTTTGATCCAATCTACTGATTTTGGAATCATTTAGCAATGTCTATAGCACATTGTTTAGTATGCCATAGTCCTGGTGATTTCTCTTCATCAGCTTTTTCGGTATGCATGGTGCAACCCATGGCAAATTGTCTTACGTTCCTCTATGAACCAGGGTTAGGTTTCCAGCTGGATAGTAATGGTAGAGTCAGGCAAAGGCATGGCGGACTGTAAATGCACAGGGAGGAATTTTCCACCCTAATAAGGCAGGGGTGGGACTGGAAAATGCAACAAGCCATTCAAAACTCCTATTTACTTCGGTGGGACAGGAAGATACTGCTGGTGGGAGGGGCCAAAAATTGTGCCCTCAGAATTGGGAGAATTTTGGATGAGGTGAGTTGTAAATCAGAGGGAATTGCAGGGATAGGACAGTGTGAGACTGTGGGGACATAAGAATGAGAATTTTAAGTTTGGAGTATAGAGGAACAGGAACCTATTGAGGCCAGTGAGGGCAGGCATGGGAGGTAAGTTAGGCCTTGGATTAAGAAAGGACAGTTTTGGAGGAGCTGAGGTTTTACTGAGGTCTGTGCAAAGTAGACTGGCCAAGAGAACATTGACAAAGGCTATCAGACGATGCCAGGAGCAAATGACTGAGGGAACCTTTAGATTCGGAGTTGTAGACTGAGATGCCATGGGTCCTGCTCTGAAAAGAAGAATGATTTGAAAGCATCAGCTGTATTTACAATCGCTGGTGTTGATTTTGCAAGACACATGCCAGATTGCAGATGTCACAGTGGAGTTTGATCTGAGAGCAGCTGTGAGGATTGTCAGAAGTGTACGACTGATGGTGCAGGGTCCTTGGGCTTTGGTGTTGGTGAATTTGTTCAGTCTGAGTTTACAGTGCACAAACTGTGATGTTCACTCTGTCCTAGCTTACTACCTCTCATATTTAGTGTGTACCCGGCAGCAGGATTTTCATCTGATAATTCCTTGTTCATCTTTCAATCTGTCATCACATCTGTGAGTTCCCTGGGGAATCTCTAATTGATCTCCTTGTGGGGCACGTTGAATATGAGTTCCCTTGGTAACAGGCATTGGCCTGCCCTGCAGGAAATGATTGCCTGAGCCCTTTATAAGGCATTCACCGGGAAGTGTCTGCAGAACTGGTTGGGACTTGTATATATACACCATGGAATAATGGCTTTCTTTTGTGTATAACAATAAATACTAGCAAGTCTTCCTGAGTTTTTACAATATCAGATAGGAGTTCATTTTCTACTTTTAATAGGACATATTTTCATGAAAACACGTTTCACAAAAATCTTAGCCTGAAAATTATTGCATGCATCACTAACCTAGGAGCATTTCAACTAAATAGAATGGTGCCACCACATTTCAATTAAAACCAGGAAGGTAATTCAGACATTCCTGCGCTAATATCACAGATTCTCCAGCCTGCCAGCCACGTTGGAAAGCAGCGGGCTGTTTACTGCTGGCAGGGTTCTCTGGCCCCACCACTATCATTGGGATTTCCTATTGAAGCCACCCCATGCCACTGCAAAACCCACGGGACAGCGTGGGCTGCAGGCGGGGCCAGAGAATGCCGCTGGCCTGAATGGCTGGAGAGTTCCAGCCACTGCTTTTTCCAGATTTCTTTCTGCAATGCTATTTGTTAAACCAAAATATAAAAATCCCTCACTGGTTCTTCCCAAATGCCAAATTGTTTACCTGTTTTTCAGTCACAACATTTGAATTTAATTTATTTTTCAGGAAATAAACATACATTTAAAATCCCAACATATTTGGCAAACAAGGAAATTGAAAAATTAACCTTGAGCAAGATACACTTCAGATCAAGCTAACAAGCTTCTAATTCCTTTAATAGGAAAAGACATGTCTGGCTTCGAGCCTGGGATTGCTGGTTCCAGCCTATTTATTTCACCACGATTTGTGTGCTCTCCAATGTGAAAATTGTGAAACGATTTTAATAATTCCAGGGCTGCACTCTAAATCAGGGGTGACAACAACAAGAGGAGGAAATTAATGTGAGTGGACTCTTTTCAAGGCACACAGCATTATTTTGCTAAATTTGAGAATTTAGCTGAGGAGGGAAAATAGCTGTACATGGAACCAATCCCTAGGAACATAATAATAGTAGGCCAATCTGAGCTGGTACACCATTCAATGATATCACGGCTGATCTGAGACATAACTCTGTATACCCACGTTTGCCCCACATCCCTTACTAACTCTGGCTAACAAATATTTGGGGGAGGTGATGGTGTAGTGGTATTATTGTTAGACTATTAACCAGGGAATTCAAATAATGTTCTAGGGCCCGAATTCAAATCCCGTCACGACAGCTGGTGGAATTTGAATTCAATAAAAAATGTAATTAAGAATCTACTGATTGTCCCTTGTTGGAAAAGCCCATCAGGTTCACAAATGTCCTTTAGGAAAGGAAATCTGCCACCTTACCTGGTCTGGCCTACATGTGACGCCAGAGCAATGTGATTGATTCTCAACTGCCCTCCGAGGGCAACTGGGAATGAGCAACAAATGCTGGTCATTCAGTGATGTCTGTGTCTCACAAATGAATAAAAACTATCAGTCTCAGATTTGGGATCCTTTAATAATTATGCCACTGTGCTGTCAGGATGCCATTAACATTCTTGATTATTTTCTTTGCAAGTGCATGACATGGGTGACACGGTGGCACAGTGTTTAGCAGTGCTGCCTCATAACATCACGGACGTGGGTTCAATTCCGGCCTTGGGTGACTGGCTGTGTAGAGTTTGCACATTCTCCCTGTGTCAGTGTGGGTTTCCTCTGGATGCTCCGGTTTCCTCCCACAGTCCAAAGACATACTGATTAGGTGGATTGGCCATGCTAAATTGCCCTTTAGTATCCCAAGATGTGTCGGTTAGATGGATTAACCATGGGAAATGTGTGGGGTTATGGGGGACTGAGTGGGGTGGGGGGTGGGGGGGGGAGAGGTGGTGAGGGCCTGAGTAAGATGTTATGTCAGAGAATCAGCGCAAACTTGATGAGCCAAATGGCATCTTCCGCAATGTAAGGATTGTTTGACCTTAATTACAGCAACCCCTAAATCTCTGCATCTCAATTATTTTAAGCTTTTCTCCTGATCTAGCCTTTTTCAGGATTAAAGTAAACAACCACACATGTACCTTTATTGAAATCAGTTACCAACATTTTACCAATTCAATGAATTCATCTATATCTATTTGAAATGAGGTACTTTCATCACACAGTTTGTAATGCTCCCTGTCATTGTGTCATCAATAAACTTGGATAAGTGGCTCTCCATCCCATCATCTAAATGGTTAATAAAAATGGTGAGTAATTGAGGACCCCATGCACATTGCTACGTAACGTCATTATTTACAACCTGGCAATTAGTGTAGCTATCTATCATAAATACTCTCAGTCTCCTACTTCTGAATCAATTCTCTAAGTCAATAATTTACCTTCAGTTCCATGGGCTTCAATTTCAGCAAACAATCCTTCATGAGGAACTTTGGTAACATTGTGAACATATATTTATAAGCTTCAATTTTCATGTAACTGGCTTGGTACTTCTTCGAAAATAAATGAAGCTAGTACCTAGGGTTTTGATCCAGCAGGATTCACGTTGAGTCTCCAGGAATTAGAGGTAAATCCCAAGGACACTTCTCTTTGAACAATTTTGTTCATTACTTATACATGCATTGAAGATGGGAAACAGGTTGTTCGATTGGCAGTCAAGAATCATCCAGTTAAGCAGCAAAGAGCCTATTCACACTCCAATTGGCATGAGAACACAGACCACCATGATGTTTGACTTAACAGGGGCCCGATTGTGAGAAGGGTGAGGGGAAGCAGGGATGGTGGATGGAGCAGTTCAAGAAGGATTAATGTGTGATGAACTCTCCAGGAATGTTTTTTCCTTCATTCAAGGGATGTGGGCTTCACTGGCTGGAGCATCATTTACTGCCCATCCCTAGTTGCCCTTTGAGAAGGTGGTGGTGAGCTTCCTTCTTGATTTGCCGCAATCCATGTGGTTGGTATAAGTACCCCTATAGTGCTGTTTGAGAGGGAGTTCCAGGATTTTGGCCCAGTGACAGGGAAGGAACTGTGATAAATTTCCAAGTCAAAACGGCAGGCGGCTTGGAGGAGAACTTCCAGTCGGTGATGTTTCCAGGTACCTGCTGCCATTGTCCTTTTAGATGGGTTTGGAAGGTGCTGCCTAAGGAAGCTTGGTGAGTTTCTGCAGTGCATCTTGCAGATGGTCACACAGCTAGTTCCCCTTCAGTTAATTCATCTTTGCAGAGGGATGGGAACCAAAGCAAATGTGAATTAACTGAAGGGGAAACAAGAGAATAGGCCCAGTAAGTCTTCAGAGGAGCAGGCAGAATGTGGTTGCTGATCAAAGAGAGTCTGGTGGACTGAAATACATTTGTTTCAATGCAAGACGAGTAACAGGTAAGGCAGATGAATTTAGAGATTGGACTAGTACCTGGAACTATGATGTTGTTGCTATTACAGAGACTTGATTGAGGGAAGGACAGGATTGGCAGCTTAATGATCCAGGATACAGACGTTTCAGATGGGATAGAGGGGGATGTAGAAAGGATGGGGGAGTTGCACTACTGCTTAAGGATAATATCACAGCTGTGCTGCAGGAAGACACCTCAGGGGGCTTATATAGCGAGGCAATATGGGTAGAGCTCAAGAATAGGAAGGGTGCAGCCACAATTTGGGAGTTTACTATAGGCCTCCCAATAGCCAGTGGGAGATAGAGGAACAGATATGTAGGCAGATTTTGGCAAAGTGTAAAAGTAACAGGGTTGTTGTGGTGGGAGATTTTAACTTCTTCTATATTGACTGGGACTCACTTAGTGCTAGGGGTGTGGATGGGGCAGAGTTTGTAAAAAGCATCCAGCAGGCTTCTTGAAACAATATGTGCATAATCCAACTAGGGAAGGGGCTGTACTGGACCTGGTATTGGGGAATGAGCCTGGCCAGGTGGTCGACGGTTCAGTAGGGGAGCAATTCAGGAACAGTGACCACAATTCAGTAAGCTTTAAGGTACTGATGAATAAAGATAAGTGTAGTCTTCGGGTGAAGGTGTCAAACTGGGGGAAGGCTAACTACAACAATGTTAGGCAGGAACTGAAGAGGGTAGATTGGGGGCAGATGTTTGCGGGCAAATCAACATCTGACATGTAGAAGGCTTTCAAGTGTAAGTTGGTAGGAATTCAGGACTGGCACATTCCTGGAAGGATGAAGTATAAGTATGGCAAGTTTTGGGAATCTTGGATAATAAGAGATATTGTAAGCCTAGTCAAAGAGAAAAAGGAAGCATTTGTCAAGGCTAGGAGGCTGGGAACACACAAAGCAAGTGTCGAATACAAGGAAAGTAGAAAGAAACTTAAGCAAGGAAAAGTCATTGGCCAGTAAGATTAGAGAAAATCCCAAGGCTTTTTATACATAAATAAAGAGCAAGAGGATAGCCAGAGAGAGGGTTGGCCCACTCAAGGACAGGGGAGGTAATCTATGCGTGGAGCCAGAGGAAATGGGTGAGGTATTGAATGAGTACTTTGCCAAAGAGGAGGACTTGGTGAATGATGAGTCAGGAAAGGGTGTGTAGATAGTTTGAGTCACTTTGAGATCAAAAAGGAAGAAGTATTAGGGGTCTTGAGAAACACTAAGGTAGTGTTTCTCAAGAATACTGAGAGAGGCAAGAGAGGAAATTGCTGGGGCCTTGAGAGAAATCTTTGTATTTTTGATGGCTACAGGGGAGGCCCCAGAGGATGGAGAAAGCTAGCACGAGGGGGCATGGCTTTAAATTAAGGGGAGGTAGTTATAGGACGGATGTCAGGGGTAGGTTCTTTACCCAGAGGGTGGTGAGGGATTGGAATGCCCTGCCTGCTGCAGTTGTACATGCGCCTAGTTTGGGGGCGTTTAAGAGATCCGTGGATAGGTTTATGGATGAAAAGGGATTGGTTTAGGTTAGAGGGTCATTGTTTTTTAACTGGTTGGCGCAACATCGTGGGCCGAAGGGCCTGTTCTGCGCTGTAATGTTCTATGTTCTATGATTGGAGAATAGCCACTGTTGTTCCTTTGTTTAAGAAGGGTAGCAAGGATAATCCAGGTAATTATAGGCTGTTGAGAAGAGGAGAGGATTCTTTGAGACAGGATTTACTCCCACTTGGAAATAAATGGACGTATTAGCAAGGGACAACATGGTTTTGTGAAGGAGAGGGTGTGTTTCAGTAACTTGATTGAGTTGTTCGAGGAAGTGACAAAAACTATTGAAAAGGGTAGGGCAGTAGATGTTGTCTACATGGACATCAGTAAGAGCTTTGACAAGGTCCCTCATGGCAGACTGGTGCAGAAGGTGAAGTCACGCGGGATCAGAGGCAAGCTGGCAAGATGGATATAGAACTGGCCCAGTTATAGAAGACAGAGGGTAGCAGTGGAAGGGCGCATTTCTGAATGGAGGGCTGTGACAAGTGGTGTTCCTCAGGGATCAATGCTGGGATCTTTGCTGTTTGTAATTTATATAAATGATTTGGAGGAAAATGTCACTGGTTTGATTAGCAAGTTTGCGGATGACACAAATGTTGGTAGAATTGTGGATAGCGATGAGGACCGTCAGTGGATACAGATTGGTAGGAGAATTGGGTAGAGAGATGGCAGATGAAGTTTAAACTGGACAAATGTGAGGTAATGTATTTTGGAATGTCTAACACAGATGGGAAATATACAGTAAGTGACAGAACCATTAAGAGTATTGATAGGCAGAAAGATCTGAGTCTACAGGTACACAGGTCACTGAAAGTGATATCGCAGGTGGAGAAGGTAGTCAAGATGGCATATAGCATGCTTGCCTTCATTGGCTGGAGTATTGAGTTTAAAAATTGGCAAGTCATGTTGCAGCTTTATAGAACCATAGTTAGGCCGCATTTGGAATGTAGTGTTCAATTTTGATCACCACACTACCAGGAGGATATGGAGGTTTTGGAGAGGGTACAGAAAAGATTTACCAGGACATTGCCTGGTATGAAGGGCATTAGCTGTGAGGAGCGGTTGGAGAAACTTGGTTTGTTCTCACTAGAATGACAGAGGTTGTGGGAGTGGGACTTGATAGAAGTCTGCAAGATTATGAGGGGCATAGATAATCAAAAGCTTTTTCCTAGGGGGGAAGAGTCAATTACTAGGGAGCATAGGTTTAAGGTATGAAGGGCAAGGTTTAAGGGAGATGTATGAGGCAAGTTTTTAACAAAGAGGCTGATAGGTGCCTGGAACTTGCTGCTGGGGAAGTTGGTGGAAGCAGATACGATAGTGACTTTGATGGTGTGTCTTGACAAATACATGAATAGGTTGGGAATAGAGGGATACTGTTCCCGAGAGACAGGGTGTTTTAGTTCAGTTGGACAGTATGGTCGGTGCTGGCTTGGAGGGCTGAAGGACCTGTTTCCGTGCTGTAATTTTCTTTGTTCTTTGTTCTTTGTTTTATCACTGTGCAAAGTGGCAAAGCACTGGACAGAGTAAATGTTTGTGGATGGAGTGCCAATCAAATAGATGGCTTTGTTAATTAATTGACTTAATCAAGCTTATTGAGCATTGCTGGAGCTGCACTCACCTAGGCAAGTGGAGAGTATTCCATCACCCTCCTGACTTATGCATTGTAGATGGTGGACAGGCTTTGGTGAGTCAGGAGGCGAGTTACTCACCGCAGGATTCCAAGCTTCTGACCTACTCTTGTAGCCACAGTATTTATATGGGCTAGTCGAGTTTAGTCTCTAGTCTCATGATGTCTACATAGTGTTGACAACTCTATTAGGATTTGCAGAGTTATCAATGGAAAGCCAGCCTGCAACTGGAGCAGCTTCATTTGCAAGGATGTGTGAAAATAAATGTTGCTTCTTTAAAACTCAGTCAAATAAGTTGCTTTGAAGAAATATACTGTCCAATATTACATTTAGGGGAGCAAGTTGGCTGAAATGTCTTTCAGAATATTGCCAACAGCGCAAGTTCAATTCCTGTTCCAGCTGAGGTAGATTTTTCTGCACTAACTTTGTTTCAAAGCCTGCACATTTTTGGGAAAGTCTGTAACTCAAAGAGAAACCAAAAATCCAGATTTCAGGGAAGTGGGAAGGATTGTAACTCTGGATTATTGGCTGTGACCAGATCAAAAATCAGACTGTGACCTTAGATTGCTGAGAAATTGGTAACTGATTGAGGATAAAAGAGATCAGATTTTGTAATAGCTTTGAATGCGACTCATTGTGGCTTCAGGTTATAACTGATCTATGAAGAACGGCATTTATATATATGTACAGACAATGGTCTGACAGAATTACAAACACGTCTGCTCTTTACTCCTCCCTGACTCCAACTGAACTTCCTTCCCAATCTGGGACATGTGCCCTTCCTCGGCTTCCCAGACTGTCGCTTCTTAGGGTCCCACCTGATCTCGTGGTCCTCAAGAATCACCCACCTAAAGGGGCCATGTTTCAACAGGAGGTGAGGGCAGTACAGCCTGAAGAGCGGTGCACGTGAGACAGTTAAAAAAAAGTGAAAACTGAAGTCTGGATTTAGCAGCAGGGATAATGAAAAAAAAATTACTGCCACTGTTCCAGTTTTCACATGAGCTAGCCATACTGCATTCTGGATTTGTTTTGAATGGTTTGATGCAGGTGACTCTGCGGCAATCTACTATCTATGTTACCAAGATGTTTATGGAAGTTGTGCAGAGGTGTGTCTTCCTGGTATGATTGTTAAAGGTAAAATTACAAGAATAAGATCTTTTCCTTTGGTTTCTTCTGTTGCAGTCGTTTGGTAAGTTCAATTCTTTTAGGCTATTGCTCTCCATGGGGATCATAAAAAATGGTTTCCACCCCAACATGCATATGCCAGGATTGGAGGTTAGCTGCGCTCTAATATTGGTGAAGAGTAAGACCATTTTTATCAGGATTCATGGCAATTCGGTGGATTTCACACACTATAGTGACTTTAGAAACACTTAAATAATGAAAATACATATATTACTGGGATGACACAAATAGAAATTTAAATATACAGTACTTCACAAGGCAGAAGACCACATGCTGGATTTTTTTCAGGTGAAGAAGCCACAAACATATTTTCTGATATTTCTGGACAATGATTTAAAGTTGGACAGTGCAAATGCGTAAAAAGACAAGATGTTGAATATTGAAAAAGGGGAAACATTTAAATTTAGTATGCCTCTTTTCTCTGTCTTTACCTATCATCCTGTCTCTGACCTCATCACTTGAAGCACTTCCATTATAGTTACTATCTACAAGTGCATGGGTGTCAGAGTGCATAATAAGTTGATCTGGAGGGAACAGTGTACAGATGAGGAACATAAGTGATTTTACTATCCCAAAAAATTAAAATCCTTTTGAGTAGATCCTACAATCATGAAACATTTCCATTCAGCTGGAATTGAGAGTGCTATTCTTTTACGATGTTTTGTCTGTTATCTTAGGAAAGCAGACTCTTTAAAGGTACAGAGATTATTGAACCACGCAAGTATTTGACAAGCAGATCTTTCCTTTCAAAATCTGTTCTCAAAGAATTTTGATGAAAGTAAAGAATGTCCGGAACAATAAAAATCACTCCTGTCTCAGTTAAAGAAAGAATAGTATAGTGCAAAAACAGGCCCTTCTGCCCATCAAGCCTATGTTGACGCACAATGTCTTTCTAACCTATAGACCTTTTGCCTCTACACAGTCCATATCCCTATATTCCCTTCCTATTCATGTATCTGTCAAGATGCCTCTTAAATATTGTCATGTTATCAGCTTCTACCATCTCCTCCGGCAGTGCATTCTAGATACTTACCACCCTCTCAGTAAAAAATCTTACCTCTCACATCTCCGTTAAACTTTTCCCCTTTTGTCTTAAGTTGATGTCCCCTTGACATTTCTACCCTGGGAAAAAGACTCCGACAATCCACGCATCTCATATTTTGTAAACTGCTGTTGGATAGTGAAAAGGCTACAATCAATCCCACAAACAAGTTCATTTCCTGAACTTGTTTGTACCTTTCTCTATAAAGAATTTTGAACCAGAGTTTGATGTCTGGACAAAATGTACTATTAGGGTGGAGTCTAACTGACTGACCACTTTGATGCATTGGATAATAATAAATATTTTAATTAAAGTTTAAATCTCTGTGACAGGGGATTCATTTTCAGTTATATATAATATTTTAATGTTCATGCAATGTACCCAAGATTAATTTCCATTAGGACAATGAAGTGAAGTTGAAATGAGTTGAATTGAATTGATTGACTACACATCCAATGAATTAATACTATTTGTTAAGGCAGGTGATTGGAGTAAAAACTGTTGGGGCACATTGGTCTGGATCTTTCCACAGGCTTTGGACACAGATGTAGGTCCTAAGTTTGCACATGCTGGAAACACATCCTCTGATTCAGTCATTCAGAAGGCGGTATCCTAATTGGCTGTTTTCACTTTCGCCATCTATTTAAGGATTATGGGCAGATTCCTGATGTTGCTATTCCAATTGGAGAGCTGGTAGACTGGGCAGCCTGGCTGTGAGAGGTGGGCCAGGATCCATGGGGACTCTTCAACATGGAGGAACACTGAGCGGCGCACATTCATGTTAAGATTTATATTAAAACCCCTCTGAGTGAAACATTTAGTTCATGGCTCCCTTTCTTCGCGATATCGAGTATCTGGTTCCAATGGTCCACCAATCTGCCTCCATTGAGAGGACAGCCACCACACACAATGCTGGGTCACTCGACTGGCAGGGAAATACTGAAACGCTCTCTAAATCACCCCTGATTGGGGCTTTCATCATCTCAGTTGGTTGCCTGGCTCAATGGGGTGGCAGCTGACCTGTCCCCCTGCCCGCCCAGGGAAGGTTTCCATAAGGAGTTGCCATTATGTGGCTTCAGTCTACTGCACTGATAACTGTGCCTTCAACATTGCAGGACCATTCAACACACTGAATCAGTGAACGAGAGTCTGCTAGAGTGTTTGAAAAGCAAACCTGGTGAAAAACTGAAATGCTGCTTGCATCGAAAAGTAAAGTGGGTGAGAAGCGGATTATATCAAAGTACATTCCAAGTTATCAATGCACACGGATCACCGAGTCCAAAACATTTTGTTCACTACTTGTACAAAACCAAATATTTCAAGATTTATAGAATGTGTTGAAATAGAGAACAGTCTGTACTGGTTTCAGTATAAAATAGATCTGAGATCATGTTTAATGTGCAACAAAGGCAATGAAAGTGAATTGGTGTCTTTAAAGGTTCTGTTCAGTGTCGATGCTCCCAAAGCTACAACTATACAAAGAGTGATTGCACAAGGTAGCAGGGTATGATTCATCCACTTTATGTCTCTGGAAAACTCAGTATAGGAACTGTTAATGGAATGACTTCCACACAGAGTGTCAGAAGAATTTTCCCATTCAAATGCAGATGGATTTCAGTGCATGTAGTGAGATAAAGCCCCTGAAATTGATGTCAGGATCTGAACATCATCCTGCGCTCATCCAGTTTTCCCTGCAGTGGGTCTAAAGCTGGCAGGGGACCTCCTTGCATCTGATGGGAAAGTCGTTGTATTAATTAAAAAGACGCCTAAAAGCCTATTTCAACCCTGGATTCCTTCTTTTCCACCTAGCACATGAATTTCAGGTCTGTACCTTGCCAGGTTGGAGAAAGCGAGAGTACAATTAACGTCTCTCTGAGTGAAACTGACCTGATAGTAACAGCTTAGAGGCTAAAAGCAGTAAATCTCTGATCAGCTTTAGTGACAGGCGAGTGCTGATAGGACCAGTCCTTTCAGCTGAAACTCACTGACTTCGCTGAGAACAGCAACTCTGTGTCTTGGGCTCCAATGAAGTGAATCTTGCCTGTGAGCCTTCCATGTACCATCGGATCTACGTTTTCTGCAGAGTTCTCAGGAGGAGATGCAGTTTGCTCTAGCAGTCTTTCTCACAAGGGTAGCAAACAATCCGCAGCTTCCTTCTCCATAGCTACACCATCAGAACAGAGGAAATGGACACTGTCAGAGTGCAGAACCTGTAGGCTGAGGGTTAGCTTCCTCCAGACTGTAATGTTTCTGAAGAATCAGGCTGCTGTGGCAGATATGAATAAGATTTCTGCTCGAAAGGAGCAGCTGGCCACACATATCTTTTAGTTGTCAAGGTGACTACAACCTTTAATTTCTTCACATCTGGCTTCTTCCAGTGATGGCTGGTAACATTTATAGCATCTCACATCCTGCAGCCCACAACAGCATCAGTCAGCTCACCCGATGCCTTGCATGTAAAAACCTCAAACCATATTCACTTTGGGATGGATAGTGCATTCAAATCCATCAGCTTTGTTTCCCTCGCAGGATTTCTACAGGCCCAGGTGGATTTCTGCAGGCCCAGGAGGTCATGAACAGAATTCATGCGGTGATCAAAGTGCTACCAGAACAGTCAAGTATCTTTATTAGTCAACATAAGAACATAAGAACATAAGAAATAGGAGCAGGAGTAGGCCATCTAGCCCTTCGAGCCTGCCCCGCCATTCAATAAGATCATGGCTGATCTGTCGTGGCTCAGTTCCACATTCCCGCCCTCTCCCCATAACCCTTAATCCCCTCTCTTATCAAAAACCCATCAACCCGCGTCTTAAAAATATTTAGCGAGGCAGCCTCCACCACTTCAACGGGCAGAGAATTCCAGAGATTCACCACCCTTTGAGTGAAGAAGCTCCTCCTCAACTCCGTTCTAAACCGCCCCCCCTTTATCTTGAGGCTGTGTCCCCCAGGCTTTCACTCTCTGAATAGCAACACGTATATAACCATCACAAGAACAAGTTTGCAATTGGTTTCCAGGAAGTTGTCCCAACACCTTCATCCTTCTACTGCCTTACTTATCTCCGTAGACAGCCTCAGTGCTTGGCTCAAGGGGAACAAGGCATCCTCACTGTTAATGGCAGTCAGGAACTCAACGACAGACAACAGAAGAGGGGTACAAGAGGAGTCATGTCACCACCAGATCAACAATAAAGCAGCCATTAACTTGTTCAGTATGAGAATCTGCTATCCTGACAGGTCTGGAGGCGACCTTTAGTTTCTCTTAATTCATTTTTGGCAGGTTGTGGGCTTTGCTGGCTAGGCCAGCATTTCTTGCCCAACCCTAGCTGTCCCTGAGAAGAAGGTAATGAGGTGTAGGTACACCCACGGTGCTGTTAGGGAGGGAATTCCAGGATTTTGACCCATTGACAGTTAAGAAACAGTGATATATTTCTGAGTCAGGATGGTGAGTGACTTGGAGGGGAACATCCAGGTGATGGTGTCCCCAGGTATCTGCTGCTGTTGTCCTTCTAGATGGTAGTTGTCATGGGTTTGAAATGCGCTGCCTAAGAAACCTTGGTGAGTTCCTGCAGTGCACCTTGTATGTGGTATAGACTGCAGCTCCTGTTTGTCAGTGATGGAGGGATTGAATGTTTGTGTAAGGGATAGCAATCAACCAGGCTGCTTTGTACTGGACAGTGTCCAGTTGGAATGTTGTTGGAGCTGCAGTCATCAAGGCAAGTGGAGAATATTCCATCACACTACTGACTTGTACCTTGTAGATGGTGGATAGGCTTTCGGGAGTAACCTGGTTGGTAGCCACAGTATGTATATGACAAGTCCGGTTCAGAGGATGAATAGTAACAACAGGATTATGATAGTGGGGATTCAGCGATAGTAATGCCATTGAATGTCAGGGATGATGGTTAGACCCTCTTTTATTTTGTTCCAGTTAAGGTCTCCAGGATTATTGTGCACTTCTGTGTCTTCCCTAATAATGGAGAGAGGGTTGGAGCTGGCATCAGGGGAAGGTGGAGAATGTTTGGCATCCTTGGAAGAGGATGAGGGTGAGGATGAGGAGAAGCCTGACATGCTTTTGGTATCGGCAGCTGCAGACATGCCTGCCAGAGAAGCCCACAACAGCCTCATTTCGTAGAATCCCCAGCCTCTGACCTGTTCTTGCAGCCAGATAAAAACTGTAGACCATAACTTGCTGCTCCGCTCTGCGTTACTTATCTTGAAATGCAGTCACATATTGCTGACCCAATCTTCTGAGGGTGTTTGGTGGACAGCGAGGGATGGGGTGTAGTTGAGTGGGAGGCTGGGTAGACAGGGGAGGGTGGAGGGAAGGATAGTCAGGACACAGTTAGGGCGATGCAGGGTGGGCAGTCTAACATTGTGAGATAGTTAGTTCCATGTGGGGAGGAGGGGTGCGGAGTGGTCATGTTGGACCCAGAGGGAGCTTGGATCTGATTTCAAGGGGTTGTTGGGTGGGTTGGGAGGGGTTTGGGGGACCATTCCCTGAGGATCAAGGGGGATAGTTGTGAGCCTGTCTAAAAAGCAATGCAAGAATCTCTTTTGCAGATCAGCGCTCGGAGAACAACTATATACTCTGGAATATAAAGATTCATTTTGAGAACTCCACCACCTTCTCCTTTCCCTTGAACATTGGTTCTTAACTGTTGGCAGTCTGCCTCTAGTTTTATTTGGTTTTAAATGTGCGTGTATATCTCAAAAGAGTGATTAGTATACTTTCATATTTTATGCTGTGTGTTAATAAGTTTTGCCCTCCTATTTAACAGGACTGGTTTTATAGTAAACAAATACATTCGTTATTTATTGAAGGAAGCCTGGTTAAAGTCTTTTTCATTCTGTGTAACAGTAGCAAAGGCAAACAGTTGGCAATTTTGCTGAAGGAATCAAATTTTTAAACTAATGATGGATCCTATGGGTAGTGGGGTTACTGAAACTGCATTCCTCCAGTCCCAGTTGTAACACGGAGTCAACAGGGTTTGTGAAAGGAAAACCATGTCGGATAAATTTATTAGCATTCTTTGAAAATCAACAGATTTTATCCAATTGTTGAAATTGGAATGAACCAGAGCTACAGGGCTTGGAAGGTGAATATGATGGGAACAAGGGAAGCAAAATTATGAGCTGATTTGAGTAGGCTTTGTACACTGCTTGAGTTTATGTCATGTCGAAAAATTTGAAGCTGAAAGACTAAACATCCAGGAAGGAACAACGCTCTTTCCTAACATCTGGAGGAAAGCGTCTATCTGGGATAATGGCCTTTGACTTCCTCAGATTGGCAATCTTTGACGGATTATCATTGAATGATGAGAATGGGGAGACCAAGATGGAAAGGGAGGGTAGGTACGGGATGGTCATGATCAGACTGGAATAGGGTGGGGGATGTGGGTTGAACAGGTGGAGGGGGATGGGTTGAACCGGGGGAGGAGGGGTGAATTGAACCGGGGGAGGGGGGATGGGTTGAACCAGGGGAGCGGAGGGGTGGGTTGAACTGGGGGAGGGGGTGTCAGGTTGGACCTGGAGGGAACTTTGAGTGGGTGGAGGCGGTTAGAGGAAGGCTGGGGTGTGGTGGGGTTGGGGGTGCGGTCAGGTTGGGCTGGGTGATAGGTATGCGGGTGCTATGGTGGGTTCCCTGGAAATGTCATGTGTGTCTGTGGAGTGTCCCAAATGAAGCTGGGTCTGATGTTCAAAGAGTTACTCAGGAATTAGAAGTGTTTTTTCTCTTTCCAATCCTTTCAGGGTAACTGTCAGGGTAAAACTGGCAGAATCATCCAAACTTTGCTACTTAAATTGCTTTGTTGGATGGTTACCAGCATGCAATAATCCAGGGGGAGTTAGTGCTTTTGGACAGTTGTCATGTCAACTCTTACTTGGGAACTTCCAAGAGGGATTTCCCAGTGCATCACTGTGGCTCCCTCCCCACCGCACCCCCCCCCCCAAACCAAGTCTGATGCTAGGGAACCAACATGTTTTCTGCTCGGTGAACAAGGTGCTACTTCATTTAAGTCTTGTAAGATTATACAATTCGAGTTGAACCAAATTCTTTACATCAGTGAAGATACTTCAGCCTCTTTGGCTGAAGAGCCTTGTTGTCACTTACTCCACTCATGGATATGACAGGGGCAATTATGAGCTGACACTCTCACACTCTCCATTCGCAGGAGTTGCAGTGAGTGTTCAAAATCTGGAAAGCGCAATTTGCTCTGGCGAGTTTAAACAGATGTGAGTTTCACCTAGTTGTGAACCTGTCACCAGGGTTCCCCCCAGGATCATAAAGCTCCTGGGGATGAGGGACATGGCCAGGCAGTGACCGAGCACTGCCCCTGGCACTGCCCTTTGGCACAGGTTGGCACTGCCAGGTTCCACCATGCCAACTTGGCAAACTGAGAATGTCAATCTGTGCCAAAGGGTGGGCCCCAGTGGGAGCCTTATTGGGGGTGGGGGGGTGGGGTGGGGGGATGGGGGGATGGATCCATTTATTTGTGGTGGTGGCTGGAGTGGACAGAGGAGCAGGAATGTTGGCAATGGCTTTTGTGGAGGAGGGGCAGAGGGGGTAAAAGGTGGAGGTGGGAGCCAGCTCTTATTGGAATGAAGGTAGGAAGGGGCTGATGACTGGGATGGGGGTTTGCAAGGGGAGAAGTGGCTAATGATCAGAAGAGCGGGGGGAGGGGTAGAGGGGGCCAATGATTTGGGGGGTGAGCTAGTGGGCTGTAATCAGGGGTTGATAGAGGAGCCCCTGTGACTTCTGTGGTGGGCGGGGGAGGGGGGAGTTGGTTTACTCAGGTCCTGATCGGGGTATGCTTTAAAGATGGCCCTTCCCTATCTATTATTCTCGTTCTATGCTTCTAAAACTTTACTCTAACTCTCTTAAGCTCTGTAACAATGCTTTAATTCTTCCCTGCTGCAATCAGACTTTTGAATGGACCTATCTTGCATTAAGTTGATCTTTTTCTACCCCCTTTGCTACGACTATAACACTACATCCTGCACTCTCTCCTTTCCTTCTCTATGTACAGTATGCTTTGTATAGCATGCAAGAAACAATATCTTTCACTATATACTAATACATGTGACAATAATAAATCAAATCCATTCAATCTCTGTGCAGCTGGATTTCGCCAGCGTGTTTAAGCATATATGATGGTGTGAACCATTCCCCTTTGATTTTTTTTTGGCAGAGTGTTGTAAGATCCAGAGAGAAAATTGATCTGTTTCTCCAGAGAGAAACATGCTGGGTTTTCTCACCAGAAACAACAATGCCATTTTTTGGTAAGATTCTACCCCACAGATCCCTTGCAGTGGGTAACTATTTTCCCAGACTTTTACATGCTGATACGGTAGAAAGCTGCTGAGAAGACTGGGAAAAATCCATGGGAAAATGGATATGGGGTGAAGGGTGAAACCTATCCTTTCGATGCTGAAGGTCGATGTTTCAAGTTGATGATCTTTTAGCAGAACTGGAAGAAGTTTGAGATTTAACCATTTATCAGCAACTTCATTGATGGGAAAACAGGATGGGGAGGAAAGAACAAAAGTTAGTGGTGGGTGCAAGGCAAGTGTTTAAATTGCAAAGGAACGATGTTGCAAAAGAAGGGGGTAGTGAGATAAAGAATGAAACATGAATCCATAAAAGGTGCCAATGGTTATAGTAAAACCATTACCAACTGAAGAATGGGGGTAATCGTTGAGACCGAAAGTTGCTGATCTCAATGTTTGAGGTCAGAAAGGTGTAAAGTGCTTATTGCAAGGATGGCATGTTGCTTCTTGACTCAGGGTGAGCTGTAGTTATGCTATTGCTGCTATTTTCTAAATGCCCCTCTACTGTCATATCAATATTTGTCCCATTTCATTTCCCAGAAAGAAATCAATGAATGTTTCTGTCCTTGTTGTCCTGGGGTCATTCTATCCTTGGAAGCCATTGTAAAAAGCCTTCTCCAATTTGACAACTTCTGATATCTTCATCCCACTCCCTCTTGCCCTGTTGATCTTCTTCTCTATCTCATTTCAGTGATTTGGTGGTTTGTAACGTACACTGAGCATTGTCCCATTTTCTTTTCTATTTCTTAATGCCATGTGTATGGTGACAAGGCACCTCTTAGGACATCCACACATTGTAACATTTTGATAGGTTCCTTTACTGACATTGCCATTACGGTTCATTTCGATCCTGCTCAGCTCTCTGGTACAGTGGTACAGTGGTTAGCACTGCTGCCACACAGCACAGGGACCTGGGTTTGATTCCTGGCTTGGATGACTGTCTTTGCAGAGTCTACACGTTCTTCCCGTATATGCACGTGTTTCCTCTGGGTGCACTAGATTCCTCCCAAAGTCCATGCTGGTTAGGTGCATTGGCCATACTAAATTCTCCCTCAGTGTACCTGAACAGGCACTGGAGTGTGGTGATTAGGAGATTTTCACAGTAATTTCATTGCAGTGTTAACATAAGCCTCCTTGTGACACTAATAAATAAATAGACTTTAAAATGTTTCAACCAAGAAGGTGCAGTTTCAAGTCCAGTCTAAACAGTGTCAATTTGATTCAGTGGTGTTTTTTGTTCACCTCTCAAGTTGCAGTATTACCCCTGTTGTGATACTTGAGCTGATAATCTGGTCAGATCCTTCAGGGAAGTAGGGGAGGACTTCTGCTTTGTTTAGGGTGTGAGTTTTCAGAGGAGATGTTAGCTAAGGCTTGCTCTGGTGCATTGAGATTTCCGATGCCTTGACCAATTCTTGTCACATTAAATCAATACCACCAAAGCTGACCACTTGCTGCTTCTGAGCAACGTCATTGGACACAAATTAGCCAGTACATTGGCCTACATAATAATAGTGGCTATGCTCCAAAATAATTCACATTAGGATTAAGAAACACTTCTGAATGACCTGAGGTTATGAAATGTGCTATAAAAATGCTAATTTTTTATTTCTTAAAAACCATTATATGCTGTATATCATATCTTTTTTTGTTGTTAAAGCTCTGGACATTGCCATTTTATTTTGAATTCTTTGCACAATCACCAAACACTATTCAGTCCATGCTCTGATTTTTTTGGACTGTTGACCTTTATTGCTTTTCTAGTTTCCCCATTTAATTTATTGATAAGCCATGCTCTGTTTCAAACCACTGTTTTTATTTCTCACTACCTCAAAGTCTCTTCCTTATCCTTTCCCCTTTGATAGTATTTTCTCACACATATAGTTCAGACAAACCTGCAGATTGTATTCTAACAGCTTTATGGCACAGTAGCACAGTGGTTAGCACAGCTGCCTCACAGCGCCAGGGATCTGGGTTCAATTCCGGCTTCAGGTCACTGTCTGTATGGAGTTTGCACGTTCTCCCTGTGTCTATGTGGGGTTCCTCCAGGTGCTCTGGTTTCCTCCCATAATCCAGGGATGTGTGGGTTAGGTGGATTGGCCATGTTAAATTGCCTCTTAGTCTCAGTGGGATTAGCAGGGTAAATATATGAGTTACATGGATAGGGCCTGGGTGGGATTGTGTCAGTGCAGTCTCAATGGGCTGTATGGCTTCTTTTTTTTCACTGTAGGGATTCAATGACTCTATGATTCTACATGCTTCATTCTCTAGTCTCAAGCATAGGCTTTTTTTCTTTTATTAGATTGAACCCACAAAGGACATTGGTGATGTTTCAGTTAGAGTAAAGGCTGTACCTTCAGTATTGCTGTCCTTGCTTTCAGAATGTTCTCCAATGTCCAAGAATATTTTCCTCCTGTACCTACCCTGTAGCTACTCATTGGCCCATAACATCCTGACATCCCAGTGTCAGGTTTGGGAGTGACTCCAATGATGTGTTGGGGAATCCATCTTGGCGTTCCAGAGTTTATGTGACAATTGTCCAGAACAGTTAACTTCCCTCGGGCAATGGTGCTGGGCTGGCTGGGGAACTATCCAAAACTGTTTTAAATAGTTAAATGTGGATGCTTGAGTCTGCCAGTTTTACACCAATATTTACTCTGAAAGAGTTAGAAAGAATGAAAGCTTTTCTAACTTCAGAGTACCTCGTAAAAGGACCCAGACTGAGCTCCACATGGGGCACCCTGCACACCCTGGACCACCCACAACCCCCTGACTAATCAACCCTCAGGATATTCTCAACGCCTAAGCACCACCCTCCCCTCACCAACTACTATCACCCCCTAGCCCAAGGGATGACCTTCACATGGACCCCCAACTGCACGGGACTTCCCAACTGGTGGGACCGACTATATGTTTGCCCCTTCGCCCTATCTGACCATCTCCCTTTATCCGACAACCCCCCTAGCCGCCCACCCCACCCAACCTCTGATGAGCAGAGCCGGACCTTCCCCCTGGGAATGGCTCTGACTCCCCCCATTCCCTCCCCTCGCCACCACCCCCCCCCCCCCCCCACCCCCATAGCACAGTGAGACCTGACCTGAGAGTGGATCTGGACCCCCCATCCTATCCCACCCCCTCTGCTGGGAGCGGAAGTGAGATCTCCCCAGTACCCCCAACCTAATTGGTCCCATCCCACCTGGATCCCCTTCCTGAGACCCCTCACCACAGAACCCAGACCTCCTGGAACCCCCTCCCCCCACTCATCACCCCCTGGCCTTGGGTTCCCCACCCTCCGATCCCTCGGCCCTTCACCCATCAATTTCCGTGCACTTACCTGGGTAAGGAACCTTCTGGGTACCTTCTCTCTGGCCTATCGGACTCATTGAGCTCTTTAAACCAACCAGTTTTCCAGCAGCCAATGAAATAAAACAGGTGGCCGCGTGTGGGGGTAGTGGGGCGGGGGTTGGGTGGTGTGGGGGGTGGTGGGTGGGGGGGGGGGTGGATGCTGTAGCAGAGTTTGCTGCAGTTACACCATGTTGCATCTACTCTGTTGCAGGTTTCAAACAGCTCCAGCTTGTGCAGGTTTGAGCAAAGTTTTCCAGAGCTACTAAATGCACATTAAACTCCTAGAATTCCAACAAATCATGGGTGGGATTCTCCCAAAAAATTCAAAGTACCAAATTTGCATAAACAGGAGTAAATCCCACTGGTTTTTTTCAGCGGGATTTTCTAAATGAATCCCCCATACTGTGTGCCCTTGCGTCAATCTTGTGAAAAATCAATGGGTGGGGCCTAATCCCGCTGGAGAGGCCGACAACATAGTGCTGAGTGGGCCATTGCGCATGTGCTGATCTGTCAG
Source organism: Carcharhinus amblyrhynchos (assembly GCF_965287045.1). NCBI lineage: Eukaryota > Metazoa > Chordata > Chondrichthyes > Carcharhiniformes > Carcharhinidae > Carcharhinus > Carcharhinus amblyrhynchos. The sequence goes on from NC_137335.1 coordinate 43,565,353, forward strand.
CCAGTTTTACACCAATATTTATCTGAAAGAGTTAGAAAGAATGAAAGCTCTTCTAATTTCAGAGGACCTGTTATAAGGACCCAGACTGAGCTCCACACAGGGTACCGCCCACACCCTGGACCACCCACAACCCTCCGACTACTCAAGGTCTGACTAAAACTGGCAATGCTGCCCCCTAACCCCCTTGATTGCTAGGCTCCCAGGTGTGTTCGAGTCAGCCCCAACCTCTCCCTCCACCAATCCTGCCTCCCCCGGCTGCCTCGATCCCCTTGGCAGTCCTGATCACCCAATCTTCGACAACCCCCCCGCCCGCCCAGTCCTGGCCCACCCAGCAGACCGATCCCACACTCACTCACCTTGATATCTAGCCCCGATCACTGTCTTCCCTTCCTCTGTCACCGCTGAGTACAGAGTGGTAACGGGATACCCCCACCCCCACCAATCTCCCCAGCCCAGAGGCCCTGCTGCCCCTAGGCCCTGCTCTCTTGGTACTGCCCCATACCTAGTGGGCTGTGCCAAAGTGTCTCTGGGGCATTGCTAGTTTGCCCCTTGGGCAGTATCAGAGAGCCAGGCTGGCACTGTCAATGCCCAGGGGACACCCCCCCACCCCCCCAATACACCAGACCTTCTGGGGTGCCTATATGGCCTCCCTACACTCCAGTGGGGTTAGGCTGCCAGCTCCCCGCTAGCACAGAACTGTTGTAGACCCCACTGGACTGAAACACTCTGAGCCTGCTAATGATATCGAAATCATCATTAGAATAACCTATTCAGCTCTGCTATGATTTCTGACGACGCAGGAAATCTGGTGGCGGGAGACGCATGGAGACCATGGTGTCCAGTGGGAAACCCACTACACAGCCTTCCCTTGAGTCTCAGAGTACCTTCCAGACATCTTTGAGATTTTGTATTTCCACTTATTTCTTCTCTCCTTAAACTCCGACTGCAAGACGACAACAATACTTCCATCTATCTCATTGAGTTTTAACAGAAATGATCTTTGGCTGCTCTTTCCCTCCCCAGAAGTTTTTGCCAGTGATATTCCATTGTGTTCTTTGTCCTGACACCAGGAAGACAATATACCATTCAGCACTCCCCACCTCAATGGCAGAACAGGTTGTTTACAGAATGGATTATAGATTGCCACACATTTAGTAATTCAGGATGAGTTTAAATTCTTTTTTGGGAGAAATTTTCACTTATTTAAACACTTGCCTTGGTGCTTTTCAAATCAACCCAGGCAAACTGTTTTTTTGTTGAAACATGTCAATACTTTTTGTTAAAGCTTCAAGAAAGTGGAAATGTTGTAGCTTTAACCATCGACAGTATCAATGGTGATTATTTAAGGCAAGACGTATTCAGGGTGGCAACTATAGAGGATAATTTACAACATGCCATCGCAAGCAGCTATGAGGTAACTGGAGAAAATTAGTCATCTAGACACTGCATAAGAAAGGAGTCCAAGATTGTGGATATTAAAGAGGAGTGATGCTTCTCTCTGTAAAATCTTATCATTGGGAATTGTAATTGCAAATTAAATTGTGACATGAATTAAGATACCTCTTAACTGGTTGTAGCCCTGACTTTTGTGTCCAGACCTAGGTACAAAGCCATTGTAGGGTCCACTGCAATGCAAACAACTCACTTACAGACTTATAGGTAATATGCCTGAATCTCTGTGTATTCCTTTGATGCTTCACTAGTTGTAAGTGTTTCTTTGGCATACACAGGGGCATTGGGTGAAGATAGAAAGCTTGGATGAGAGACTTCTCCGGTGGCCTTGAGTAATAGCCCCATTTGTATTCCTGTTACACAATACTTTATCACTAACACGAGAGGCACACAGATACATATTACAAACAAAGTAATGGTGTAGTCTTCAAACTTGGTGACCTGGCAAACCATTTCTGGTGTTGGCCCTATGCATACTATGTGTGTGGGAGGGAGCATTAAATGTGGGATGATACTTCCTTCCATTTCCCATTGCTTGGAACCCCGCGGTGTTCATTGCAAATAGAGCTATGTTCCTCAGTTTCAACTCCTCCAAGGGAATTTCAATCACTCACCTATGACATACCCTATTTGCTGATCTCCTTCATTCAAGCCAGACATTTTTTTCCCAAAAAACTTTCTTCAGTCCATAACTTCAAATAACCAGGCTCGACTTTGTAATGGAGAAAGGGTCATGATGGAGCTAATGAAGGGGAAATTTACCCAGTTGTATTTCCACCAATACAATAGCAGCTCCGGAATTTCTGTTCTTCTCTCCTTCAAGTTTTATTCATTGTTGTGATAGTAACTTTTTGTTTATCATTGATCATTTCCATATTTCCCATTGTAACCTTCTCCATAGTTCCCATTGTAATTGTCTTCTTTTATCCTTTATGGTTTTGTCAGGTTCATTACTTGGGAAATTATGGGTAAATACTCATGTTGCTTTGGGCACAGTTTTATATTTTTTTTCCATAGCTTTGAAGGGTATTAAATGGCAAATGAGCTGAATCAGAAAGTAAAGATGAAGTGTAATGAGGTCTTTGATACAGTCAAATAAATCACTTTTTGTTCATAGTAAGTGTTATTTTTTCCTTGCAAAGTGCTGTGTATATATATAATGAGTTCTGTAATGCTACAATATAAGTATTGCTGCTGGGATGCTGTTTTATGATTAAATGTGGGTTGTTAGCAAATTTTTGGAAGAATTCGCAACTGACTTGTGTTTTTAACAGCGTGTACCATCTCCAATCTTCCAACAGGTTTGACCAAAAAAGGGAACAAAATAACTTGGATTTACATTTTACCTTCTTGCATCCCTTAGGATTGTCGAATAAATTATTTTTGAAAAGCAGTCACTGTCGCTCTTTAGTGCGGCAGCCATTTTGCAGGGAAACAGAGAGGAACCAAATAACTGGTTGATCTGTTTTTAATGGTCTTGGCTGATGGAAGAATGTTGAGCAATAGAATTTCCTGACTTTTTTCAAATGGCACCATGAATTTTAACATTTATGTATGTATGTACTTATTTATTTGTGTCACAAGTAGGCTTTCACTGACACTGCAATGAAGTTACTGTGAAAATCCCCTGAGCAGGAGGATTTTTCTTTAATATGTTATCTACATTGCAGCACAGCACTGACAACTTGCACTGACACGGTACCTTTGATACAGAAACATATTGCAAAGCACTTCCTAGGTACTCAAAAATGGAGGCAGATCCAAATGGTATGGACAGTGTGAAGCAGAACTGCTGAAATCCCTGTTCCCTTCCCAATTGTCTGCAATCAGTGAACTTTTGAGAGTAGATGTGTGTGTGTGTTTACCCCCTGAATGTGTGAACAATTTGAATAACCAGCACCAAGCTTTTTAAGGGTTTGAATAAAGAAAAAGTATTGTTCATTTGACTAAAGAAGCTAATGCTATGCTACTCACTCACACATACATACTCAAGGAAAGTACCATTGAAGGGAATAGCACACTTTTACAAGTTATAAACAGAAGGAGCAGTGCATAATTCACATGATTGACTTGCAAGCCCAATGCAAAGACATTTTCAATCCTGAAGTAAATTTAGTTGAATTCAACAGCAAAATAATTTTCAGCATTTTCTCAAAGAGATGGGCTTTTTTGCAGATTGCAATATTCATTATTTGTAGTCGCGCTACCAGCAGGAGGTTAGTTTTCTGTATTGGTGGACCAGAAAAGAAAAGGCTTGGGGGCGATCTTACCATTTCATCTGAGGTTGAGATGCATCGGCGACCCACACACTCTGCAACCAGTGATCCGCTGGTCCATTCCGTGGTGGTGGGGAGGCAATTGGTCCATCTATGAAGGAGGGGGAGAATGGCCACAGAGGGCAGCAATAAGGGGGAGGGGAGCGATCAGCTGCGGAGGCCAATGGAGGCTGAGGGAAGGTGACTGACAGATAGCTCTCTTTTGTGCAATACAGAACAGAGAGATCTGCACAAGCGCAATAGTACACAATACTGTAATCTGCAGACTTTTGGTGAGCTTAAACCCTGCCCCTCCCTCTTCTGGCAGGAAACAGATCTTCATTTTTGCTTCGTTTTCTTCCTCAGAGTGAGGTTAGATTTGATTTTAACTCACCCCCCCCCCCGCCCCCCCAAATGGAGCAATTAGCTCCTGTTTTCAAACTCATTCAGCACCTGGAATCTTTTTGGCAAGATCTCCCCCTTGGCGTTCTTATGGTGTTACAGCCTCTGGTTCTTAATGCATAGTTGTTTTTGCCCCTTAAGAACATAAGAAATAGGAGCAGGAGTAGGCCATCTAGCCCTTCGAGCCTGCCCCGCCATTCAATAAGATCATGGCTGATCATGCTGCTTCTGCTGGTGCTTTCAGCATAAAGCACTTAAAGATTATTAAAGGATAAACATGTGATTTCACAAAATTTCAGTTCCTTTTCCAAATATACTCGTGGTCTTAGTTTGCTTAGCAACATCCAGTTTTAATGTTTGAAGACATTCATCCTTGAGGGGTTTAGGCTATCACCTTCTTTGTTTCAAGAAAGGTTTATTCAATACAGGAATGTCTTTTTTGATAGTCTCGCAATATATGTAGTTAATATTTCTTCATCTAGAATATGTTATTGTTAGACAGTGAGTTAATTCTGGAATATACAGGACAGCTCAGGAGCTCTTGGGGGCGGAGGGGATTATCATTGCTACTCCATTGACCAATTTAAAAAAACACAATTGCAACGAGCTCTCATTGAATAATGGTCATGTCTTAAAAGTTCAAATTGTGATGTGCCATCACTGGCCCTGATGTACCTTCGCTGCATGGAATCTTGATTACAGGTTTTAATATTATGGACAGGAGAGAGATAAACAGAACTTGTTTCTGCTGTTGCATCTGTCCATAAGTTTTCGAATTATTTTTTAAAATAGGCTGCACTATGTTTGCCCAAACTCTTGCTTTGTATACTCCAATTTTTGGGGGAAGTGATGGTCTAGTGATATTACCACTAGACTATTAATCCAGAAACTCAACTAGTGTCCTGAGGATCCAGGTTCAAATCCCGCCACGGTAGATGGTTGAATTTGAATTCAATAAAAAATATCTGGAATTAAGAATCTACTGATGACTATGAAACCATTGTTGATGATCAAAAAACCCATCTGGTTCACCAATATCCTTCAGGGAAGGAAATCTGCCACCCTTATCTGGTCTGGCTTACCTGTGACCCCTGACCCACAACAACGTGGTTGACTCTCCAGCGGCAACTAGAGAAATGGGATAAATGCTGGTCAGCCAATGATGCCCACATCCTGCAAATGAATTAAAAAAAACTTCTATAGGGGTAACATGCAGCAAAATTTCATTATGATTAACTCACATTCAAACCTGGGGGCTGTTTGGGGGGCAGGATGCGCAGAGGGAAGGGATGGTAACTTTTCACAAACATACGCACACTCAGAAAGAGAAAATAGAAGACAGTAAAGCTGGAATCTTACCACCATTCATACCGGCAGGGCTTTCCCATCCCGCCACAGTGAATGGAAATTTGGCTGGCCACTAAATTCTCCAACTTCACTGCAGCAGGAGTGTGGCATGAACAGCAGGTAAGATCGGAGATTTTACAACAATAGATAATGATAGTGAAAGAACCACAGAAATATTAGTTCACATGATTCTGAGAATCCAGAAATTCAAAGTCCGATAGTTCCTTTGTGGTGGAGTTCAGTCCTGATGAGTTTCTGGTTGGAGACAGCAATATGAAAATCCTTGAAACAAGTGATGGTGTAGCACATTGGGATTTGTGTGCTTAGACCATTTGGCCGGCGATGATCTGAAGCTTATCAAATCAAGTAGACTTTGAGGACTTGCGGCAGAATACCCAGCTACTTGGTCAGCTGGGAATCGTGCTATAGGTCTGATTGATTTGTTGATAATTGATTAGGTTGAGAGTTTCTCAATTCTGTAAGAAATACAGGGATTTTAAAATGGGCAATTGAGACATGGGACTTTCTCTCTCCACAATGGTTTCAAAAGGGATATTCATCTAATAATTGGGACTGGCTTTAGTTTCAGGACTAATAAGGTCCCAGCCATTAGTTTTTGAAAGAATTACCATTCATGTTGTCCTGCAAAAAAGAAATGGTCCACAAAAAGTTAACTTTGCAGGGTTAATTTGTAGAACTGCACTGATGTAGTCGTCTACTTCAAACTGTAACTGCAGTCAGTATGAACACTGGGCAATCTGTCCCAACAAAAGGAGATAACCGGGATAGGTTAAAGGTGGGAGAAATGAAGTAACAAAGATATAATGAGGAAAAGTCAAAGGAAGTGGGACAAAACATTAGTCTAGAGTAGGTGTTAATGGCAGGAAAATTGACGACTCCTTTTGTTTTGCTCTACATCCCCCTCAACCATTTAACAGTATAAAACCCACTGCATTTCTACCTCTCTTCAGTTCCGTGTTGCACAGTAAATACGTGGGGTTATGGGGAGAGAACTTGGGTGGGATTGTTTTCAGTGCATTCCCAATGGGCAAAATCGCCTCTTTCTGCACTATGGGGTTTCTATGATTATATGATTCTATTCTATGGGATTGAATTCTATGAAGAAGAATCACATTCAACTCGAAACTTAACTCTGTTTTGCTCTCCACAAGTTCTACCACATGTGCTGAGTTTTTCTCACGTATTTTTTATAATCATGTTGTGTGCTTTATGAATTTATCAGTCTGGGTTCTGTGCACAACTTTCTTATTTAAAGGCTCAACGCAATCTTAGAAAGGAAACTGCTTTCCTCCTAATCTGAAACCAATGTTTCTACTTTCTATGGTGCATTGACCAGGGGATTAACAATTGTACTAATGTTAACAAATGTGTAGAGGAATTTGCATATATTAGAGCTTCAGATAAGCAGGATTATTATATGCAGATAGATTAAAACAATATGTCTAATTTATGGGTAAAGGTAAGCAAAAAAAGTCAGCTAATTAGGCCCATACCACAGTACAAGATAAGTCAGATTTATAACATCCCGATAACAAGATCCTCTACAATAGTTAGAATAGTCTCTTGAAATAAAAGATACTGTCGTTGTGAACACAAATATTAATCATACCTACTGGCCCTTAGTATCAGAACAAAGCCATATCGCTCATCAATGCAGTTTTTATGTGGAATACTCATGCTTAATCTTGTAAGAACTAAAGAACATGCAGAAAAAAGGTAGGCTTTATCATAAACCCCTTTGAAGCAAGAAGCCAAATTAATAAAATTTGTGCTAGCTGTCTTAGAAAATGTTATTAACCCAATAAAGCTCGCACATAAATGAAAATATAAAACTCTGTATATTATGAACCTTTTTATCAGACAAGCAGAAATAAAGTGATGGAATGTCTTACTTGATTACTTTTACACACCCTACCCAGTCGGACACACAGTACGAAAGGGATTGTTTTTGTCTAACATTAGCAGCAGCTCTCATAGCCTGAGATTAGTTCAAAAGACATGACAGCAGTTAATTATTTTTGAAATGAAGTGACTCCTGTAGTGTTGGAAAGTGTGATGATATCAGTGAGGCTCATGAGGATGACCTCTTGGAGGATGAGGTCCCTGATTGAGGTAATGATTGCCTGCCCAAGCAGGGAGTCTCACCGCTGGGTGGCATGGTGGCACAGTGGTTAGCACTGCTGCAGGGACCCGGGTTCAATTCCCGGCTTGGGTCACTGTCTGTGTGGAGTTTGCACGTTCTCCCCATTTCTGTGTGGGTTTCCTCTGGGTACTTCAGTTTCCTCCCACAGTCCAAAGATGTGCAGGTTGGGTTGGTTGGCCATACTAAATTGCCACTTGGGGGGAACTAGCCAGGGTAAATGCCTGGAGCTACGGGGATATGGGCTGGATGGGATTGTGGTCAGTGCAGACTCTATGGCTGAATGGCCTCCTTCTGGACTGTAGGGATTCTATGATTGTGCATATAATGAGGAGTGTCAGGTTCACTGGCAGTCTGGATTCTGAGTTTGTACCTGAAGCACTCTTAGGATGGGAGTCAAGTCTGTAAATAAAGGGAATCTGGTGAAGAGACACTGGCCTCTGAGGAGTTGTTTCCGAAAGGACAGCAGCCTTCATTTTTTTTGCAGAAGGACTCACAAAGAGCAATGGGAGAAATGAGCAGATAATCTAATGTTGGTGGAGGGCTAAGCATGAGTCAGTGGAACCACAGGCGATCTGTGCTCTTCGGTAGTGAACTGAGTGCAATTCCCAGAAATGCACTGGGACCTCTCCTCAAAGTTGCCTTTGATTGTACATGGGTAGGCAGAAGAAGTGCCAACTCCCCCATAGCACAATATTGTTTTACTTATTCCTTGGTATGTGAGCATCTCTGGCAAGGCTGAAATTTATTGTCCACCCTTGTGAGCATTGAAAAGGTGGATGGGGAAGGATTCAGGTACCTCCCTAAATTGCAGATCCTCCTCACTGTATCACACTGAGTTTCCCTCCATGACCTCTTGGTATTCGCAATTAACTTGTCTGAATTGGGGACAAAATTGCCTTTCTAATCCTTGCTTGGGAACTAATGAACAATCTCTTTCAAAGTAAGACAGCACCAATCTCACTACTGGTGTTACAAATTAGAAGGAATTCACATGACCATTGGGCTTTGTCTATGATTGATACTGATCAGTTATCTAAAATGCTACATTATTTCTATTGAAAAGACTGTACAGACATTACATTTTGAAATCATGAAACGGTAATTAAAACGTGCATATTATAATTGACATCACTGAAAGAGTTGTGCATCAAAATAAATTACTAATTTATTTTTTAATTTCCTTAAAAAGCATGACCAGGATGAGTTCAGGACAATAAACTGTAATTACATCACTAAATATGTCAAAGATATTTCATAATATCACTGTGGAGTTTATTATCTGCACCATACACAACAATGAAATAATCATAGGCAGTTCCACTATACAATAGTCCCATGGGGCTTGGGCCCACATTTAATCAAACAAATGATAATACCCACCTTGTAAAGTGGAACTGTCTATTTTCAGCGCTCACTGACTAATGATACATTCGTTATCAAACAGCCAATAATAAAATGTAATATAGCAGTTCCTGTTGTAATGTTGGTCAATTTTTCAATCTGCATTATCAGTACCTTACCGCTACAAATTAAAAATTCAATTAAGTAGATGCATAATTATATCAATAAATTTCTTTTGCTGAAACCTCTCCTCAGCACTTGTGTTAATGTGCTTGATGATTACTATAGGAAAACTAATGCCCTCTGCAAAAATCCAAGGAGGTGGATCATACTTAAGACCTTTGAGAAGGATATTTTGCCTGCAGAGATTTTCTGCTGGAATTTGCATACTTTTCTTCTGGATTGCTTTCATACAGGTGGAAGGTTATTATTATCATCCAAGTCTGAACAATTGCAAGACATAGGCTGCAAAACATACATTTTTCCAAAAGAATACACTTTATTCATAAAATTCATAAATAGTTCAAATTTGACATTACAGGGAGTGCAATATAATTCAATATCTTTCAACACATTACAAAGCAATCTGCGGTGTCTTACTTCACTTACAATTACAGATTATATTTACAATGTACATTTTATGTCAAGCAGACACACTATGGATGCTGTTTACCATTGACCATCTACTGGATCAGCCATATCAATACTGTGACTACAAGTGCAGGTCAGAGCTAAGAATTCTGCTGAGAGTAACTCATTCCCTGACTTCCCAAACCTTGTCCACCATCTACAAGGCACAAGTCCAGATTGTGATTCAATACTCTCCACTTGCCCAAATGAGTATATATCTAACAACACTCAAGAAACTCAACACATGCAGGACAAAGCAGCCCCCTTGATTGGCACCACATCTACTACCTTAAATGCTCACTTTCTCTATCACTGACACACATTGGTAGTAATGCATCCCATCTACAAGATGTACTACAGCATCTCAAGGCTGCAGGCTTCTTTGACAGCACCTTCCAAACCCACAATTGCCACTAACTGGAAGGACAAGAGCAACAGATGCATGGGAACACCACCACCTGCAGGTTCACCTCCAGTCTCGACATGCAGTGTCAGGGTCTGCTTTTCCATCTCTTTCTCTTTGACCATTGTTGGGCCAGGGGCCAGAGTTGTAGTTCCTGGGTGTCTGTAAATAGAAAGATGCAAAGGTAGGGTTGTGATGTGTAGAAGGAGGGAGAAGAAATAGGTACATACCTACCCCACCTGCTGCTTGTAAATCAGGAGAGATTGTGAGTTGTAGCAGGATGTGTGAATGAGAAGGTATGAGTGTATGATCAAGTTTGATGGTTTCAGCTCCACTGCTGACCACTAGATCTTTGACATGAACACCCTTGCAACATGGACAAGAACATGCAACTATTGTTATTTCCTGCCATTTAGATGCTCCTTCATCTGGTTATGCACTATTTATCCTGCAAGAGATAGGGAATTGTGTTGTACAATCTATTTAGGTGATGTGCCTGACATGTTTGAAAGGCTGTGGGATGTTGTGTGAGACTTGCAGCAGTGTGAAGTTTGTGAAGCTTAGCTAAAGTCCACGCATGTGAGCAATGGATTGTGATTAATGGAAAGTGTTGGCTAAGTGTGTTGAAGGAATATGGTAAATTAAGCAGTACAAATGGCTAGTGGTTCAGATGTAAGGATAAATTTGAAGATTAATTCATTGACCTTGATCAAACTTGTGAGGTGACTAAAGTTTTTGCAGATCAACACCCAGGTCCTCAGGACCACATTGCTTGCATTGCCTATGACATTCACCTACTGCCTTTGCCTTCTGAGAGTTTGCCTGGTGTGCCTCCTGGCCCCTGTGGATAAAAAAAACATGTCTTCTCCTTCTCCTGTCCAACCCTTGCACTAACCCCTCCAAAAGAATTTTGGAGTGCACTCAATGTTTAATGTTTCTCATGCTCAGAATGTCTTTCCCAGCTATTCTCAGCACTTGCTCCAGCCACAATGCATCTCATCCTTAAGAGGTGCAGGCTGGCTTCAAGTAGTGCAGGCTTGCTTTAAGTGGTAATAGCCTTGGATTCCCTGCCGAGGTATACAACCATTCAACACTATGTCTCACACTGGTCTAGCCTGTAAATCAGCAGGTAGCCTGAAGTTATTATGTGGCCTGCATTGGAATGAGAGAGATTTCAAAATCTCTATCATTCATATTTCAACAGTATTCTATTTCACTTATTTTAAATTTTACTTCTTTAACTCTTCGGTTTGATGTGTTTTTCATTTACAGAACATCACATGGATAATAACATTTAATCACAATCATTTGAATGCTGATTAATTAAATAGTCTTGTAATCAGATTACAGACAGGATGACTGTTAGATACATTCTGTTTTGAATTGAATATGTCTCTAACAGGACTGAAGGTGGGAATGTAATTGGGTTTTATGATGCTGAAAAGGGAAAGAAGAAAAGGGAAGATCTAGGATTGGGTAGAGAGCAGGAAGGGTTAAATGACAAAAATGGTGTGGAACAAAAGGCAAAGGGAGTGGTAATGTTAGTGGTAAATAAACAATCATTTGTCCAAAGTGAGCATGAATGGCTGGTATCTCTGTCAAAAACCAAAAACATGAAAAAACAAGATTACGAGTGGCAAAACAAAGAACCAAAATGTGGGAGAGAGTGCATGGTCTGAATTTGTTGAACACGATTGGCCCTCTGTGGCATGTGGAGGTGGCCTGTCAGTGACCAGCGGCAGGAGGGTTGTTGTTGGCGGGACCGCAAGATACTGCTGGCAAGAATGGCTGGAAAGTCCCACCCATTGTTGAGCCCAGGTGGCTCATTGGGAGATATAGGTAGGATTTTCCAGCCTCACTTGCCCCGAAACCCCTCCCAAGGTCAATGGACCTTTCCATAGTCCACCCCTCACCTGCTCTGATTCCTGTGGCGGGTGGGATAGTAAAATTTGCTCCGAAGTGTCTGATTTGTGTTGAGCTTCACTAGAAAATTGTTGCAGGACAGAAATATGACCATGAGAGCAAGCTGGTGAGTTAAAATGGCAGCTGCTAAATGCTTGTGGACTGAGCAGAGGTTTTCCACAAAATGGTTATCTAGAGCATGCTGCTACCACTAAACACCTCCCTTCCCTTTTCAGCATTCAGAATAGGCTATTCCCTCCATGATATCCTGGTCTACTCCTCTATCACTCCCTCCAACCTCTTCACTCCTTCCCTTGGCACTCACAGGAAGTGTGATACCTGCTCTTTTACATCTTCTTTCCTCAGCTTGCAAGATAGGAAACATTCCTTAAAGAGCAATTTACTTGTACTACTTCCAATTTAGTCTACTGAACTTGCTTCTCAAAATGCAGTCTGTTTTACCCTGGGGAGACCAGATGCACTCTGGGTGGTGATTGCTTTGTGGAACATCTCGACTCAGTCTGCAAGTATTAGTCTGGTCTTCTGGTTGCCTTTCATTTTAATTCACCAACTTGCTTTGGCACACATTTCTGATCTGGGCCTGCTGCAGTTTTCTGGTACAGCTCCTCATTGATCCATTCGGAACTTCACAGGCTTCAGGACTCAATATTGAATTCATCAAGTTCAGACCATGAACTCTATCCACCCTTCTGAATCTGTTTAGTTTGTCACGGGCTGACCTCAGTCTTGTTCTTCATGTTTTGCTTTTGGACAAAGCTGTTCTGTCCATTCACACTCACTCTGGACAAATGGTATTTTTTTTATTACAATCACTATCAGTCCCTTCGTCATTTATTCCATGACACTTTTATCATTAATCTCTATACTCTATCCTAGACCTTCCCTTTTGCTCTTCCTCCCTTCTCCTCTGTCAATGGCACAACACCCTCTGTTCCTCCTTCCACAGATGCTGCCTGACCTGTTGACTATTTCCAGCACTTTTGTTTTTGTTGCTTAAATGTAAACATAGATTAAAAGCTTCTGAGAGACACCTTTTCAAATTTGTTCCTTCCATGTACATTTTGCAATTTAATTTAGCATGTTGGTTAAAATAAATAATACTTATGTTAATATATTGCAGTGTCTAGTACACGAGCAATTCTCAATATTTTATCATGTCAAAATTAACTTACTTTGTCATTAGTTACATAAATCCTACTCCAATACCTTGATATAATTAAAAGCCTGCACTTGCAATATTAATTCTCTCATTTCAAAAAATTATTTTTCTCTTACCAAAAAACGTGTATAAACTGACAACCTGTTTCTAGGTATTCTGAAAGATTGGTGACAGCAGTTCAGGGTGATTCATCTTCCAACTTCGGCTCTTGCTGTTTGATTTATTATTGTCAGGATACAGTGAAAAGTAATATTTCTTGCGCTGTCTATGGACAAAGTATGCCATTCATAGAGAAGGAAAGGAGAGAGTACAGAATGTAGTGTTATTGTAGGGTGTAGAGAAAGATCAACCCAATGCGAGGTAGGTCCGTTCAACAGTCTGACAGCAACAGGGAAGAAGCTGTTCTTGAGTCCATTGGTAAGTGATCTCAGGCTTTAGTATTTTTAACTGATGGAAGAAGTGGAAGACAGTATGTCCAGGGTGTGTGGGGTCCTTAATTATGCTAGCTGCTTTCTGAGGCAGTGGGAATAATAGACAGAGTCAATGAATGGGAGGCTGGTTTGCTTGATGGACTGGGCTTTTTTCATGACCCATTGCAGTTTCTTGCAGCCTTGGATAGAGTGAAAGCCATATCAAGCTGTTATACAACCAGAAAGAATGCCTTCTATGGTGCATTTGTAAAAGTTGGTGAGAGCCATAGCAGACATATCAAATTTTCTTAGTCTCCTGAGAAAGAAGGTGGGCTTTCTTAACTGTAGCATCGGTGTGGATGTGGAGGGACCAGGACAGGTTATTGGTGATCTAGAACCTAGAAACTTGAAGCTCTCAACCATTTCTACTTCATCTCCATTGACGTAGACAGGGACGTGCCCTCCACTATGCTTCCTGAAGTCGATGACTACCTCCTTCATTTTGTTGACATTGAGGGAGAGATTATTATCATTGCACCAGATCACCAGATTCTCTATCTCTTTCCTATATTGTGACTTGTCATTCTTTGAGATCCGACCCACAACTGTGGTGTCATCAGCAAACTTGAAAATTGAGTTGGAGAAGAATTTAGCCACACGGTCAAAGGTGTATAAGGAATATAGTAAGGAGCTGAGGACATAGAATTGCGGAGCACCGGTGTTGGGAATGATTGTGGAGGAGGTGCTGTTGCCTATCCTTACTGACTGCAGTCTGTGAGCTAGGAAGACTAGGATCAAATTGTAGAGGGAGGAGCTGAACGCCAGACCACAAGTTTGGAGATGAGTCTCGTAGGAATAATGGTGTTGAAGGCTGAGATGTAGTCTATGAATAGGCGTATCCGATATGAATAGGATCCTCCCATGAAAATGGAACTGAGGTTACAGAATTATATCTGTAGGAAGGTAAAGCCAACTGAAGCTTGGTTAAGGAAAATAGCCAGTTCAGAGGATCTGTTAGAATGAATCGAGAGGTGTACCTAGTCATCCAAAGGCTTTAGATGGTAGAAAATGCAGTGTGGTTTTACAGATGTGAACATGAGCATTGTAAAGACCAGTGTGAAAGTATTGAACTCAGACAAGATGTAGAGACCTTGAGGAAACAAGCTTATAACAAGGAAATGGTAGTTAATGATGTGATGAAGGAATTTGAGGAACTGAAGACAGAAAGGATCACCAACAGTTGAGGCATGAACAGCCTATGAGCAATTATTTGGGTCAGGTCTGTAAGATAGAGAAAGAGGAAAACAAATATCAGAGGTTATATTGTCAGGGAAAGGCACAGGCTCAGGACTTGAAACCTAAATATGAGGGTATGAATGCAGCTTACCCTCAGGTAAAGGAACAGGAAAAGGACAAGACACCTTTTGAAGTTGTTTATTAAAGAGGTCCAGATACTGCTCCTTGAGTGCCTGGATGCGGGGGAATGGACCCCTTGTACAGGAGTTGCTTTCATTCAAGAATGGATGGAGGGAAAAAGCTCAGAGCTGAAAAAGTCACAAACCATTTGGTGAGAACAAGATATTGTGCTGAGACAACGTGTTTCAGGAGTAAGAAAATAAAAGATGCAGGGCATGCAAGGGAATTTGGAAATTGTAAAGGGAAAATGGGCAGGCAACAGATACTGTTCCCAATGGGGATAAGAAGAGATAAGCTTTTCATCTCCCTATCAGTGAGAACTTGGCTCTGCAGCTTGTGTAAGGTTGAGATAGAGGGGGAGCTTTGGGGTTGGCGAAAATGGTTAGGGGAAAGTAAGAAATTAATTGATAGACCCACAGTATAATTCAAATGCTGTGAGATTTCCCAGTGGCAGGATATTTCGGCCTCACTGCAGGTGACCCTCTGTGGCGGGATGGGCAAGCCCTAGACATTGGTGGGATTGGAATGTTCCACCAATGATCAACAGTGAGTTCTATGTAGACTGGAAAATCCCACCCCTTGTGTGTATGTGAATGGATTCAGTTTCTGTCTGTGTGTTTAAATAGAGTGTCTTGTTTGATTTTGTGGGACTGTGCTCTGGTGTTTAGTGCCTGTCAATGAGTGGATGTTGGAAACGTTAAATCCAAATGTGTTATAAACTTGTGCTGAGTGAGCGAGAGAGAGTGTTTCTTTGATCTCTTTGATTCCTCTGCGTTGTTTGCAAGCTGGTGTGGTTGTAGTCCGTTTTTGTATGTGATTTTTCAGTGTCATATTCTTTTTTAATCAATTGCTGTAAGAATCATAGAATCCTACAGTGCAAAGGGAGGCCATTTGGCCTATTCAGTCTGCACTGACCACAATCCCACCCAGGCCCTATCCCCATAACCTCATGCATTTATCCTAGCCAGTCCTCTTGACACTAAGGGGCAATTTAGGATAGCCAATCTACCTAACCTGCACATCTTTGGACTGTGCGAGGAAACCGGAGCACCCGAAAGAAACCCACAAAGACAAAGGAGAACGTGCAAACTCCATACCCAAGCCGAGAATCGAACCCGGGTCCCGGATGTTGTGAGGCAGTAGTGCTAACCACTGTGCCACCATGGTGCCCCTGTAAGTGAGAAAGAAGTTATGATAACATGAATATTGGACTGTAAAAAAATGATTGTGTTTCTTGGTCCAGAGAGAGAGAGATAGGGGATCCTCACCCAAGCCGCTGATAGGTTTAAATTTCATCTGAAGTTAGGGTGCGGTACTGTAAGAATTCACTTTTCCTTGAATTCCTACTCACAGCTATTCCAAAAAGGACCTTGAAGGAAGAAGACTTTGAAAACACGGGACTTCACTTATTTTCCTTTGTTTCTTTGTAAAACTTGAACTACATTGACTGGTTTGACTTGATAAAGTTAAAGTAATATTGTGGAGTTAGTTGGATGCTTCCAAAATGAAGAGAGAGAATGTGATAAAGATTTTATGTGGATGAATATGCTTTAAAATTTCTCCTGGAACTGTGATTTTTATAGTATTGTGTTTTACTAATGTGCAATTAAAATAACTTTTACAATGGAAATTGTGAGCCATCTTAAAAAAGAGGTGTAAATAATGAAGGAAAATCTTCAAGCTATTAACCCAGGTGGCATGGCGGCACAGTGGTTAGCACTGCTGCCTTATAGTGCCAGGGACCTGGCTTCAATTCTGGCCTCGGTTGACTTAGAATGGAGTTTGCACGGTTTCCTCATTTCTGTGTAGGTTTCCTCTGGGTGCTCTGGTTTCCTCCCAAACTCCAAAGATGTGCAGGTTAAGTGGATTTGCCACCATGCTAAATTGCCCCTTAATGTCCAGAGCTGTATACGTTAGAGAGGTTGGCAATGGTAAATGCACAGGGATAGGGCAGAGCCTGGTTGTTTTGGAGAATCAGCTCAGACTCAATGATATTCAGTGGTCACTAGCTAGAATCATGATTCCAGGATATTTTGATAAACATGTGGGAATTTTAATCTAGAAACAAATTTGCATATGAGAACAAGGTTAATCTGACAATTCAATAGGATAGATTGGAATTTGGGATATTTTAAATGATCTTGATTAATTTTGAATTGATTGGCCTTGGGTTAGAAACTTGTAACAAAGTTTAAAGATTTGGGAATTTTGTCTAGAAAAAGGGAAATTTTTGCAGTTGGATACTACTGATTGGAACTTGAGTCCAGACTGCCAAAAGTAGGGGGGAGGGGAAAGCAATTGGAAGGGTGATTTAAAATACTTTCTGAGGAGAGCATTAGGAAATCTGAGGAAGTATGGAAAAGATATTATGAGAATTCAAAATGAAAAAAACAGTTTATTTTTTAAAAAATGTAGGTACATTGTGCTTTACAAAATTTTGAATTTTTCAATTGTCAGAAATGTTTTGGACAAATTAATCCATTTTGCCCCAAGAGGATCTTGGAGTGCATGTCCATTGATCTCTGAAGACAGCGGGACGGGTAGATAGGGTGGTTAAGAAGGCATATGATATATTTGCCTTCCTTAATCAAAGCACAGAATCAGAGAGGAGGAAGGTTATGATGGAGCTGTATAAAACACTGGTAGGCCACAGCTGGGAAATACTGTGCAGCTCTGGTCACCACACTTTAGGAAGGAAGTGATTGTACTAGAGATGATGCGGAGGAGATTCATCAGGATGTTGCCTGGGCTGGAGTGTTTCAGCTATTATGAGAGACAGGATAGACTGAAGATGTTTTCCTTGGAGCAGAGAAGTCTGAGGTGGGGTGGGGGGACCTGATTGAGGTGTATACAATTATGATGGACATAGATAGGTTGGATAGGAAGAAACTTTTCCTCTTAGCTGAGGGGTCAATAACCAGAGGCATAGATTAAAGTTAAGGGACAGGAGGTGTATAGGAGATGTCAGGAAAATCTTTTTCACCCAGAGGGTGATGTAAATAGGTGCTTGATGATCAGTGTGGACACGATGGGCCGAAGGGCCTCTTTCTGTGCTGTAAAACTCTGATTCTGTGACTCTAAGATGGATCTTTGTGCTTTTCTCACAGGTAAACTGGAAGTAGAACAGGATTTGCAGCAGCTTCAAGAATTTGAGAATTTATCTGAAGATTTTCAACATCACGGCAATAGTCATGGATTAAAGATTTTCCGCTCCTGTTTTTGTTGAGCAGGATTGGCGACAGGAGCAGAAAATTCCACAAGAGGCCTAAATTGTATATCACGCTGCGGCAAATGTGTGGAATGATTGTTCCCCCACCCCCATCAGTGATGGGGTGCATTTCCCAGTGTTGGGAATAAACCTAAACTGAATGACTTTTGAATATATTATCATCTCATTATCAAGCCTCTATAATTGAATCACTCCTGCACACCTCCACAACCCCCTTCCTCAGCCTCCACAAGAAAGTCCACTCACATTGGCGGGAGGGCAGAATAGCATGAGACCCAAAGTGGTCTCCCAAGATGTGCAAGCAGACCTTTCAGGGCAGCTTAGGTGAACGCATCATGCCCAGGTACTTCCTGGGCACTGTCCTGGCAATTCCCACAGGCATTACCCACTGGCATTGCCCCTGGCACTTTCTAGATAATGCCAGGAGGTAATGCCAGGAGATAGTGTCAGGACAGTGCCAGGGAGCAGCGCCAGGGGCAGTGCCAAAGGGCTTTGGGGGAAGTGCCAAGTGAAGTATTGTGAGCTGGGGCAGCCTTTAAAAATGTTACTCTTGTGTTAGAAGGATTAAGTTGCTGATTCGGGGGCTCATTCAGAGCCCACTCCACCAGCATTATTTCATGGGACACACCCCTTTTTGTTTTTCAGACAAAATCCAGGATTATAGGGCGGAGAAAGCATTGTTGCTGTTGGCAGCTTTAATGCCATCTTTTCCAAATGCTATTGGTCTTTGCTGATATCTGAGAAAATTCCCCCTTTTTAAAAAAATTAGAAATGGGCCTTCACCCATTCGGGCCATTGGTTATTCCCCAAAATAATAATAAGTCCTTAAGGGAGCATGGTGGTACGATGGTTAGCACTGCTGCCTCACAGCACCTGGGACCCGGGTTCGATTCTCAGCTTGGGTCACTGTCTGTGTAGAGTCCGCATGTTCTCCCTGTGTCTATGTGGGTTTCCTCCAGGTGCTCCGGTTTCCTCCCACAGTGTGAAAGATGTGTGGGTTAGTTGGACTGGCCATGCTTAATTGCCCCTTAGTGTCAGGGGGCTTAGCTAGGGTAAACGCTAGGGGTTATGGGGAAAGGCCTGGGTGGAATTGTGGCTGGTGCAGACTCGATGGGCCGAATGGCCTCCTCCTGCACTGTAGGATTCTACGATTGATTGTGCTGGTTAGGTGCATTGGTCATGCTAAATTCTCCCTCAATGTATCCAAATAGGCGCCAGAGTCTGGTGACTAGGGGATTTTCACAGTAACTTCATTGCAGTGTTAATGTAAACCTATTTGTGAAACTAATTAAAATTAAGTTAAAGGTTATTTATTTGAATTATAAAATAAAATCTGACGTAAACACATTGGCCAATGAGTATCAGGCTTTTCAAACGTAGTAAGTGTGGGCACAAGAAATTGGAATTGATGAATTTGTTTTAATTTACCTGTGTTATTCTAACTATTCTGAAGGAAAGGATTTGAAATTCAAAGGGAATCCAGAAAAACAAAATGGTACACACACTGACTTGGTGTGGATGGGGTTGGAGAGGAAGGAGGAACTTCTCATGTATCTGTTCCTGGGCCGAGCCAAAATGGCCATTAGTAAGTCCATGTAGAAGTTGGCCCAAGTTGTCTATCCTGACTGTTTGGCCCCATTCTGTGGCTATGCTTGTCCCTGGAAAGGGAGCACATGGTGTCTGCCAGCATTATCGAGGCCTCCCATGCCCAGTGGGCATCGTGGGGGCTGTGGTGTCTTATTGAACCCTACAATCACATTTTGTTTTGATGTTTTAAATTTCCTTTTAGGTTCTGTTTACTTTGATCTGGTCTCCCTTTAAGGATCTTCATTCTTAATTTATTCCACAGATTGTTGGTTTAGTTCATTTGGTGAACTTACAGAAGCACAATGTAAATGGTTTCTATGGATTAAAAAGATGCTTTCTTTTGAGGAGGAAATGAATTACAGATTAAAATAAATCTGCCAGCCCAACAATACAGTTAATTGAATTTAGGACAATTTTGAGATGTGAAAAGTGTGATGTGACTTAACAAGTTATTTCTGGAAAACCTATGCTGTCATGTAAGATAAAGAACAATCAAGCAGGACATGTTGATGCATGGAATCAAACAAAACTACTTGATATCTGTTTTAAAGATATTATGAGAATCTTTTAATTGACTATATGATTTCTCCAGGGCTTAGAATGAGAAGAGATGGTAACTAGTGGGGTATGAGAAAGTGAATGAGGGGAAATGAATGGATGGTGAATGATAGCGATAGGAGAACACATTATACATCTCAAAGTGAGAAAAATTAAGAGAAAAAATAAAGAGGAAGGAAAAATTGGATTGAAATATGAAGAGCCAGGGGATACAAAAGCTTAGTGGGAAGTATCTGCAAGATAACACAGATTGAGATAACACAGAGAAACCTTGAAATCCACGTGTGACCCAGGTTCAATTCCTGGCTTGGGCCGCTGTCTGTGTGGAGTCTGCATGTTTTCCCCATGTCTGCATGGGTTTCCTCCGGGTGCTCCGGTTTCCTCCCATAGGGAAAGACATGCTGGTTAGGTGCATTGGTCATGCTAAATTCTCCCTCAGTGTACCCGAACAGGCGTTGGAGTGTGGTGACTAGGGGATTTTTACAGTAATTTCATTGCAATGTTAATGTAAGCCTACTTGTGAAACTAATAAATAAACTTTAAACTTGATGTTATTTTGATGATACTGAGTGGGGTGATCTGCAAGTAGGAGTGGCATACCAAAAGGAGTGTCAGTTTACAATGATATTATTCAGAGATCACATTCAGGTTACAATGCATTAGCTGTTCAATCCCAGAAAGATCAGTTATAGTGGGGATGGATTTTGGCATTGATAATACGGCCTTGGTCTGAACCAAAAACAGAAAATGCTAGACAATCTCAGCAGGTCTGGCAGCCTTTGTGGAGAGAATAGGGCTAACACTTTGAGTCACGATGACCCTTCATCAGAGCTGAAATCTTTGGATCTGTATCACTTCTCGTTTTCTGTTATTGTGCATTGCATTATTGTATTGTATTGGGGTGGCATGGTGGCATAGTGATTAACACTGCTGCCTCACAGAGCCGGAGTCCCGGTTTGATTCCTGGCTTGGTCACTATCTGGAGTTTGCACATTCTCCCCGTGTCTGCATGGGTTTCCTCCAGGTGCTCCGGTTTCCTCCCACAGTCCAAAGATGAGCACGTTAGGTGAATTGGCTATGCTAAATTCTCCCTCAGTGTACCCGAACAGGCGCCGGAGTGTGGCGACGAGGGGATTTTCACAGTAACTTCATTGCAGTGTTAATGTAAGCCTACTTGTGACGAATAAATAAACTTTATTGTATTCACTGTGTGATTTAAAAAGACATAGGTGTAAGAAAGTCAATTGTTTGCATGATTAAATGTGTAAGTAAGAGAAAAGATGTAAAATGTTAGAGATGTTGGATTGATTGACGGTGATTTAGCAGTTTGGATCAGGAATTGGCTGGCTGATAGAAGACAGAGAGTGGTAGTTGATGGGAAATATTCAACCTGGAGTTCAGTTACAAGTGGTGTACCTCAAGGATCTATTTTGGGGCCACTGCTGTTTGTCATTTTTATAAATGACCTAGATGAGGGTGTAGAAGGATGGATTAGTAAATTTGCTGACGACACCAAAGTTGGAGGAGTTGTAGACAGTGAGGATGTATGTTACAATTTGCAGAGGGACATAGATAAGCTGCAGAGCTGGGCCGAGAGGTGGCAAATGGAGTTTAATACGGAAAAGTGTGAGGTGATTCACTTTGGTAACAGTAACAGGAGTACAGAATATAGGGCTAATGGAAGGACTCTTAGTAGTGTTGATGAGCAGAGAGATCTCGGGGTACATGTGCATAGCTCCCTGAAAGTTAGCACCCAGGTTGATAAGGTTGTTAAGAAGGTGTACAGTGTGTTAACTTTTATTGGTAGAGGGATTGAATTTCGGAGCTGTGAGGTCATGTTACAACTGTACAAAACTCTGGTGCGGCCGCACTTGGAGTATTGCGTACAGTTCTGGTCGCCGCCTTATAAGAAAGATGTGGAGGCATTGGAAAGGGTGCAGTGGAGGTTTACTAGGATGTTGCCTGGTATGGTGGGAAGGTCTTATGAGGAAAGGCTGAGGGACTTGAGGTTATTTTCATTGGAGAGAAGAAGGTTATGAGGTGACTTAATTGAGGCATACAAGATGATCAAAGGATTGGATAGGGTGGACAGTGAGAGCCTTTTACCTCAGATGGTGATGGCTAACACAAGGGGACATAGCTTTAAATTAAGGGGTGGTAATTATAGGACGGATGTCAGAGGTAGGTTCATTACTCAGAGGGTAGTAAGGTCGTGGAATGCCCTGCCTGCAGCAGTTGTGGACTCGCCAACTTTAAGGGCGTTCAAATGGTCAGTGGATAGGCCAATGGATAACATTGGAATAGTTTAAGTTAGAGGGCCATTAGATTGGTTCCACTGGTTGGTGCAACATCGAGGGCTAAAGGGCCTGTACTGCGCTGTAATGTCCTAAGTTCTATGTTCTAAAAGGGATAAATAGTTTAATAAAAAGGTAGGCAACTTGATTAGTTAAGGGGGAGGAAACACAGCCACCCATGATTGGCAAAAGACATGGGACTGAGCAGCAATATCCCATTTAAAGAATAAAAGAAATGTTAAAGGGGGGAGATGTAGGATTGAAATCCCCTTAAACTGGGGAAGTTTATGGAGTATGAATTTCAAACCAGTGGCATGTCTTGATCTCATGATTGAAACTATAACATTACAAAAACCAAGCAGCAGCCAACAACACAGCAGTGGGCAACAAGGAGTTAATTCTGACATCCAGCAAAAACAGTGACTCATCAAAAGGTTTTTGACATTGACTCAGTGCTGTCAGGGAACAATGGTACAAGGGCAATGCCATTACCTGCCATTGACAAATGCAATCAAGAGTTTTATTACCCAATACAGTAGCACAAAGGAAATATCATCAATACAATACACTCAAGAAATTATGCAACCAAGGGCTGCACCACAGACAATAGCACTGGAATAGGGTCATTGAAATCCTCATTAACCTTGCAGTCAGATCCTGCTACTGTGCAGTTACTGTGTCACCTCAAAGAGCAGCAGAATTGCTCATACAAAGGGAACTGCTAATATTCATCGGAATACATCTTCTGTGGAAAACCTGGGATTGTTTCAACCAGCAGGAGCTGATGACGTTTGTCTGGTCTTCACGTGGGATCAGCTAACTGGGCATTGAACAGCAGCAACCACAGGAAATATGTTTTGTATGTCTAAATTAAATTATTATAAAAGAAGCATATCTGAGGATCTGGGCTGCAGCCGGAAGAGGGGGTCAGGGCTGGTCACTTTCACTCAGCACCTACCATCAACACCAGACCCACAAGTTGTGTTGGGGGTTGTAAGTGTTTTCAACACATATCATGGTGATGTTGGACTGAAGGTCTTTTTCTTAATGCTTCGGGACAAGATGTGATGTTTTGTATCTGCATTTTTGTAAGTTTAAACTGAGTCATGGTGACTCTGTGTCAGGTAATGGGAATGAGTTGTTTTAAATTTTGTGTTTTTTTAAAATTAATCACAGAAGGATCTATTATTAGGAACAATGTGGGGTTCAGCCTCTAACAGAATGATTTGAGTTCTGACAAAGGGCCATCCTGACTCGAAACATTGGCTCTCTTCTCTAAGATGCTGTCAGACCTGCTGAGATTTTCCAGCATTTTCAGAATTAAATTGGGGCTCTTTTCACCACCTAACTAAGTTCACCTTTGAATTGCATTTAGCATTTTTCACTTCCAGGACTTTTGGAATGTGTTTATAGCTGAACGTTGTCATAAGTTGCTGGGTATAGTTCATTCGGTCCTATCAAAGTATTTGTAGTTTTAAGCGGTTCAACAGTAAATATTTATTAAGAACTAGAAATTATATACATAGCTACATTGAAGTCCAAGCTAGGAGCTGTCTCCATGCTTGCTTCTACACCTCACTCTGTCCAACACTGCTCTGGCCTCTAGGTACAGATCATGGATTCTCTTATATCACTGTGTGGGTGGTACCATAGTAAGTTCCATATTAAACCTACATGTGCCAAAGCCTTATTCCACAATTACAATCACAATCTCATGACAATAGGTTGCATATCTGTACTCTTTACCTTTATCTGTTCTCTCCTCTTCTTTGTTTCAGTCTGTCCTGTCTACGCATCTTTTTTATGTTTTCAGTTACACCATTGACTTGTGTTTTCTTGTTCCAGATGCTGGAGAGCCTTAACTGTATTTCCTGTAATATATTTGTTGCTATATATTCTGCATATGTGTGTGTGTGTGTGTGTATGCATGAGTGTGTGAGATGTGCGTGTTTGTGTGTGTACATGTGTGCGTGTATATGTCTATGTGATCATTGACTCTTCTAGACATCATTGTCTCTTTAGTTTATTATTGTCACAAGTAGGCTTACATTAACACTACAATAAACTTACTGTGAAAATCCCCTAGTCACCACATTCCCGCGCCTGTTCGGGTACACTGAGGAAGAACTTAGCATGGCTAAATTGTGGGAGGAAACCAGAGCAGCCACAGGGAGAGTGTGCAGATTGCATACAATGACCCAAGCATCCCCTGAGTATGAAGAACTATCATCAAGTATAAATATTCATGCACCGGTATTGAATCAACAACCTTGCATGCTCCAGACCAAAGGGGTGTGTAGCAATGATTTCAATGCATTTTTCTGACCGAGCAAATAAATGTGATCTAGGTTTTAAACAAATAATTTGCAGAGCGGGCTTTGAAAATTATATATTCCTAGATCTCCCTCTCATTAATAATGAAATATTTTGGTCTCAATTTATTAATTAACACTGGTAAATTAAAGTGTCTCCCTTATGCACATGCATTATTGAACAGCTGCACTTTTGTTACTTGATCCTGTATTAAGGAACATGAGGATTGCTTGTTGCAAATGATAATCAGAAAAACAGTAAAGTGAGACCCAAAATGAAATGCTGGTGAAATGAGATGGCGCAGTCCAAATTGGTCTTGAGAGAGGCTGAAGTGAAACAAAATTAACCGAAGCAGAGACGAAAGAGCTTGCGGACTTTCAAGGTACAAATAATGGATTACTGAAGGTGCAGTTACTGTCCTCTAGGGAACAGTATTTCTCTGTAAAATGAGCACAAGGTTGGCTTGCGCCCTATTGTGTATATACAGGACGAAAAGGAAGAGCAGTGTTTCTCCAGAGCACGGATTTTAAATCCCTGTCAGACAGAAACAATGCATGAAAGAAATTAAATCCAGCTGCTCCTTTCCAATCTGATGACATTTTTTACTCGCTGACTTTGAATTCCCCCGAGTTCTCCATTGTGAGACAGTGTGGGGGCTAATATCAGTCTAAAAGATGTCATCCAATCATGTTATCACCGTGGCAATGTGATTTTAACAAAGGCCTGTGATGTGGTTTGCACAAAACTTGCCAGAAATCCTGGCAAGAAACAGGAGAGCAGCCCAAAGAGAAATATTTCTTATTCTTCAGGGGGATTTTTTATTTCCCTGAGAGTGTGAGGCATCGACAGGGGTACTCAGCTGGGACCTGGAAGAAAACCTCTGGTGTTCCTGTCCCAGATCATCTCTTTTCTCTCCTTAAGATGCTGCCAGACCTGCTGAGATTTTCCAGCATTTTCTCTTTTGGTTCCAGTCCTACCTACGCTTTTTGTACCATTAGCCACCCTCCCTCCCCCCAAAGACTTTATTCCCCAGGTCTGGGAATTGAGGTGTTTCAGTAACCCAGCCATTCTCCACTCCTGTTCCCCCTTCCAATCCTGGTCTTGAAATCATTTTATAGAATCACGCAATGCAGAAGAGGCCCTTTGGCCCATCAAGTCTACAAGAAACACCTGGCCTCCTACCTAACCCTATTTACCAGCACTTGGCCCCTAGCCCTGAATGTTATGTTGTGCCAAGTGGTCATCTAGGTGCTTCTTAAAAGATGTGAGGCGACTCGCCTCTACCACCCTCCCAGGCAGCACATTCCAGACCGTTTTGGGTAAAGTAGTTTTTCCTTACTTCCCTGCGAACCTCCTGCCCCTCACTTTGGATCTATGGCCCCTCGTGACTAATCCTTCAACTAAGGGGAGCAAGCTGCTCTTTATCCCTTCTGTCCGTGCCCCTCATAACCTTGTACACCTTGATCAGTTCACTCCTCAGTCTGCTCTGCTCCAACAAAAACAACCCAAGCCTACCTAACCTCTCATAACTTAAATCTTCCATTCCAGTCAGCATCCTGATGAATCTTCTCTGCACCCCCTCCAGTACAATCACATCTTTCCTATAATGTGGCAATTAGAACTCACACAGTGGCTTTATCAAAGTTGTATGCAACTCCAATATGACTTTCCTGCTTTTGTAATCTATACCTCGATTAATAAAGGCAAGTGCCTTTTTCACCACTCTACTAACATTCCCTTCCATTTTCAGAGGTCTTTGGACAAACAAGCCAAGGTCCCTTTGTTCCACAGAACTTCTTCATGTCATGCCTTCAGTAAAGAGACTCATCTCGGATATTAAAATAAGGCTCACCATTCAAATAAATCATCTCTCTTCAGCATTTAGAGTTCAGGGAGCATTGTTGTCGTGATTGTCCCACATTGGAGCAGAGAAGACTGGGGGGTGACCTGATCGAAGTATACAAGATTATGGGAGGCATGGACAGAATGAATAAGGAGCATCTGTCCCTCTTAGTTGAAGGATCAGTCATAAGGGGACAAAGGTTCAAGGCGAGGGGCAGGAGGTTTGCAGGGATATAAAGGAAATCTCTTTTACCCAGAGGGTGATGACAGTCTGGAATGCATTACCAGGGAGGGTGGTAGAGGCAGGTTGCCTCACATCCTTTAAGAAATAACTGGATGAGCGCATTTAGGATTATAGATCAAGTGCTGGTAACACAATAGAGTAAGGGGGTCACATGGCCTGTGTGACCAATTAGGACTCAGAATGTGGAATCGCCCCCATAGTGAGAAAGGCTTCTTAACACAGAGACATGAGGTTACTGTACAATTCTTATTAAATGTATCTTTACATCTGGCAAAGAGGATAAATTATCCTGACACTGCCTCTGGCCCGACACCTGTGAGTATCTGGTTTTAATTGAAGTCTGAAGAAAAAGTGCTCACCAGAATGCCTTTCTTTGGCCGAATAGAGTTATTAGACTCCTCCACTGAGAACTGAACACAATACATCAAGCACCTTGGGTATTATTTCCAAGGAAATGAGCTAACACTGTCAACAGTATTGAACATGTTAGAACTGCACCTTACCACCCAGCATCAAACAGACAAGCTGGGAGAGCCATCCAAACTGTCAGTTCTGGCCTAATGAAACTGCCAGGAGGAACCTTGGAGACCAAAACCTCAAGACTCCTCCTCAGTGATGGTACCACTCCCCAGGCAACAATGGGAGCTCCACCAGCAGAACTGCTGATGAAACATCATCTCAGAATAAGAATGAGTCCAATATTTTCAAATTTGCCAGGGAGGATAGAACCAGCCAAAATAATCAGAAAGTAAGCCATGATTCACATTGTACATCACACTCATTTGTGGTAAGTGAAGCTGTATGCATGAGAAACTTCAGTCATAGATCAAGTTTGATGCCCGGAATCATTGTCTCCAAGACCGGAAACCATTTCATACCAAGTGGGTATGGAGGGGTGGACCTTTCGTTAACATGTGAACAAGTTGAAGAATAGAAACACTCCAGCAGTCAGTGTTGCCATCAAGAAATAGCTTTGAACCCATAAGCACCAGAATATCTGATTGACATAACTGATATCTCCATGGAAGCAAATAGCAATCACCTGTGCCAGAAGAGGTACCTGTTAGCAAGATCCTGTGGAAACATCTCAGACAAGAGAATCACGCTGCCCTGCAAGCAACAGATTCATAATTGATCTATAATTGTCCAATTCAAGTACACAATGTTTATTTAATATTTATGACTGAGTGAATTAGTTATTGAAAATTGTATAATGGACTTTAAGGGGCAGGGATGTGATGATTGTCCCTTTAAGGGCAACACAGCAGAGTAAGGGCATGTATGACTATCGGGATGCAGAGGGCAGGATTTTCTAGCTGAGTTTGTCCCAAAACCAGAAAATCCCACCTGAGGTCAATGGACCTTTGCATGGTCCATGTCACACTCACTATGATTTCTGTGGTGGGTGGGTTAGGAAAATTCTGTTCACTGTTAGATTCACCTCATGGTGAGAGAGGCTCCCAGGCAAAGAGACCTTTTGGGAACTAGCTACAGCAGTGAGGTTGCTGTATAATTCTTTTTAATAAATGCCTTTTGTGTTCAGTAATGAAATCTGTGAAAATGAATCTTTACAATAACCCTCTCATGTACCTAACTGAGCAGATTTAAAACCTTCCCTCAAATATGTGAGGAATCAATCCACCCAAGTATATCATATGCTGGCTCCGCAAATATGGGCCCCAAAATCGACAGCCAGCCTGCCATTTTGAAAAATATCATTAATAAGCATGTTAACAAACCAGTTGACGTGAATATTAGACGGTTCATGACATGGTAGTGCGAGCAGGTGGAGAAGGGAGGTTACTGTCTCACAATCTGAGATTGGGGTAGTATTTTTTTTGTGGGGGGGCTTGCCTTGACTACAACCAGGGCACTATCCTCAAGTACCTCCCTATATGATTTCCGAAGCCCATCCCTCAAACCCCTCATCCCACATCCGAGGGTTCTTGCCCCAAAAATTGTGAACAAACTTGAGATGTTTCATTAGCAGTTCTGCTGGTGGAACTCCTGTTATTGCCTGTGGAGTGGTACAATCGCTGAGGGGGAATCTTGGAGATATTGGTCTCCAAGGTTCCTCCTGACGATTTTGAACCAACTTGAATCTACACCGTCTTCTTCCTGGGGCCCAGAAGTGCCCACTACTGAGTTCTGGCACTGCTGGGAAGAACAATTCAATTGGCCTGCAGCTCTCAAAGGCAGGATTTCCTCCCACTGACAGGAGGAGGTGGTAGAGGGGGGCGGGGGTGTGTGGTAGAGGGGGGAGTCCCATTCTCTGCTTGGTTAAGCAGCAGTGTAATATTGCCGTGGGGGCAGAATTTTATTATTTTGACTTTAGCAAAGGGGGAAGGGGCATGGGTGGGACAAGCCATATATCCCATTGTAAGATTCACCCCCACAGCACACACCAAACTAAGACATAAAGACCAATCTATTACACTGTCCTGCTTCATAAAAGGTGATTGCCATGGATCACATTGTGATCTAACTGATGACAGATCTAGAAGATTCTTTTGATGATCTGACTTTGTCTGCATCTAAATTCTGAGTACAGTCTTTTACCAGGCCAGTCACAAAGGGTCTGGAGGTGACAGGGGAGGTGGAGGAGGAGGGAAGCGGGGCAGTAAAATTGTAGGAAAACACATTGGAGAGGATTGTCAAATTCTTGCCTGCCACAGGCCTAGCTTCTCGGACAGTGGGATCAACATTGTGCAGGCCAACAATTAAACAGCTAATTGAGCACATTTTCCCACAAATTTTTGTATTTTCCATGGAGCACACGTGTCCCAAGAAACATCAGCCTCTCATCTGCCCAAAGGAGATAGGAAATGAGTGGTAGATGAGTGTTAATTGTAAGTAGGAACCTTTGGTTTCTGCTACTTACGAAAACACACAGCCTTGTGATAGAGATTCAATATTTGGGACCTTGAGAGAGATTGATGAGTGGAAGGCCAATGTGGAGAGCTGTTCATAGAAGTGTCCCAGTCCAATGCCAGCATCTCCACATCACGGAAATGTCTCCCAGGTTGCCTGCAGTGAGCACAGGTAATGCAAGGGAATCAAGAGCCATTGCACTGCGAGGCCTTTAAAAGTGGACCCTTCTAGTCAGCAGGAGACTAGGAGAAATAGGATGTGTCAGTCACATAGGGAGGGAGCATTTGGTAGAGGAGCTGGTAGAGAAGGTCCAGGAACACAACACTATAATGGGATATGGATGAGGATGGCACATAGGGGCACATATAGGATGTTTGAAGAAGGCAGTACCCAATGTAAAATGCATACAGATGGAACTAGTACACAAACATGCTCTCTTCTCCCTGTCTCCAACTGAGGTTCCTTCCTGTCCCAGGACATGCACCCTTGTCCTGGATTGGCTCGACTTTCCACACAGCTTCGCTATAGAACATTAGAACATAGAACAGTACAGCACAGTACAGGCCCTTCGGCCCTCAATGTTGTGCAGAGCTTTGTCTGAACCCAAGATCAAGCAATCCCACTCCCTATCATTCTGGTGTGTTCCATGTGACTATCCAATAACCTCTTGAAAGTTCCTAAAGTGTCCGACTCCACTATCACAGCAGGCAGTACATTCCACCCCCCAACCACTCTCTGAGTAAAGAATCTACCTCGGACATCCCTCCTATATCTCCCACAATGAACCTCATAGTTATGCCCCCGGTAACAGCTACATTCATCTGAGGAAATAGTCTCTGAACATCCACTCTGTCTGTCCCCCTCATCATCTTATAAACTTCTATTAAGTCACTTCTCATGCTCCTTCGCTCTAAAGAGAAAAGCTCCAACTCCCTCAACCTTTCCTCATAAGACTTACCCTTCAAACCAGGCAGCATCCTGGTAAATTCCCCCTACACTCTCTCCAATGCTTCCACATCCTTCTTATAGTGAGGTGACCAGAACTGCACACAATATTCCAAATGTGGTCTCACCAAGGTCCTGTATAACCCCATGCAGCATAACCCATGGCTCTTAAACTCAAACCCCCTGTTAATAAATGCTAACACACTATAAGCCTTCTTCATGGCTTTATCCACTTGAGTGGCAACCTTCAGAGATCTGTGGATATAAGTCCCAAGATCTCTCTATCCCTCCACATTCCTCAGAACCCTGTCGTTGACCCTGTAATCTGCATTCAAGTTTGTTCGACCAAAATGAATCACCTCCCACTTATCAGGGTTAAACTTCATCTGCCACTTTTCGGCCCAGCTCTGCATCCTATCAATGTCTCTTTGCAGTCTACAAGAGCCCTCCACCTCATCCACTACTCCACCAATCTTGGTGTCATCAGCAAATTGACTAACCCACCCTTCAGCCCCCTCTTCCAAGTCATTGATAAAAATCACAAATAGCAGAGGACTCAGCACTGATTCCTGTGGTACACCGCTGGTAACTGGCACTCAGTCTGAAAATTTTCTCTCCACCATCACCCTCTGTCTTCTATGAGAAACCCAGTTACTTATCCAATCGGCCAAATTTCCTTCTATCCCACACCTACTTACTTTCTTCATGAGCATATCATGGGGAACCTTATCAAACGCCTTACCAAAATCCATGTATACGGCATCAACTGCTCTAACTTCGTCTACACACTTAGTTACCTCCTCAAAGACTCCATAGGGTCTGGCTTGATCATGTGGCTTTCAAAGGGTTGTCCCTTCAAAGGGGTCATGTTACTAAATTCCTTCCCCCCAACTCTTGCGGCCACCAATGAATGAAAACAAAAGAAACATGGCCATGATTCTCCCAAAAGTGCTGAATTGATGGGAAAACTGTTCTAAATCTCGACTGTTCTGTCAGTTCAGCTTTTCAGCTGAATCTCTGCACTCTGTGCACTGCAGAGGTCCCAGGGGGTGTGGGGCCTATTTGCGCCAGAGTTTGACAGCTCTGGAACTCTGTGCATGTGCAGTGGCCCCGATCTGCCAGTCTCCCCATTTGCTGACCAGCTCAATCGCTGGCCAGTTCGGGACCCCCACAGTGCTGCCCTTCCAGCACCCCCATGGCCCGATCGCGGCCCCCATAGCAATTCCTGGGCCAGCCCTGACACCCTCCCATCCCGAAGTGCCCCATGTCCAGACCCCCACGCTCAGCAGTGGCGATCCCTCCACCCCCCTCCTGGCAGATTCCTCCCCCCACTAACCCTCCACAGCACACCACTCCCCCCAACCCACCCCAATCACTGCCCTTCCTCCATCCCAGACTAATCCTGCCTGCAGAGTGGCAGCTGGACCCCCTACCCCCACCAAATGCCTCTAGGCTCTGCCCACAATAGGCCCCACTCCCTTGGCACTGTCTGATGCCTGATGGGCAGCATCAAGATGCTCCCAGGGCATGGGCACTTTGGCCCTTCAGCAGCAGTGCCGGGGGTACAGGCTGGCATTGCCAGGGTACCCTTGCACAGGGGGTACTATCCCCCAAAGCCCGACCATCTGGGAGCCCCGCTTCCCCCCACCCCCTCCTTTATTCTAGTGGGTCTCCCAATTGTTCCTCGAACGTGGGTAGCTAGTCTGAACCTCGCCGGAATGAAGTACTCCTGGCAGGGTGGGAGATTTAATCAGGTCCAGATAATTAACTAATAAACATATTTTTAAAAAATTTTTTAAAATATTTAAATTACTTATCACCGGTTTCCAGCGTGGTCTGACCGGCGATTATTCGCTGGCTCTGGGAGATGTGCATGTGTTTCAGGCACATGCGCAAATCCCTGTTCAAGGCCAGAGACGCGCGTCTCCCATTCCAACCCAACAGAAAAGTAGTAGGTTGCAATGTGAGAATCGCAGCCATGATTTTGCATAGGCATATAGACACAATAACACATCAGGGATAACCAAGGGATAAGTCCATTCACAAAGTCAATCGGTCCGGAGACTTCCAGAGTCTGCAGGAACATCTCAACTTGGTACTAGGTCCTTCAGCAAGCATCAAATCCAGATACGCAGATGTGAAAGGCAAGTCATCAATCCTCAGCTTCGGAAACTACCGATTGTCTCGGTTCCACAGGAATCGCTGGATGAGAAGCTGGCATACATGAGTCTATTGCAGGACATACCTGTTGGTCTCCTGTATCAGGCCCACCTCTGATCCATGTTTTTTTTGCACGGCGACTTTGTACTTCTACAACATATGAGACTGGTCCCATTTCTACTACTTTGCCATCCATGTCAGTCTTCCACCAAATTTCCTGACCATAACTAAATCATCAATGTGGAAAAGACACAGAGTCATAGAGGTTTACAGCATGGAAACAGGCCCTTTGGCCCAACTTGTCCATGCCACCCTTTTGTTTAAAACCCCTAAGCTAATCCCAATTGCCTGCATTTGGCCCATATCCCTCTATACCCATCTTACCCATGTGACTACCTAAATGCTTTTTAAAAAGATAAAATTGTACCTGCCTCTACTACTATCTTTAGCAGCTTGTCCCAGACACTCACCACCCTCTGTGTGAAAAAAATTGCCCTTCTGGACACTTTTGTATCTCTCCACTCTCACCTTGAACCCATGCCCACTAATTTTAAATTCCCCTGCCTTTGGGAAAAGATCATGACTATCTACCTTGTCTATGCCCCTCATTATTTTATAGACCTCTATAAGGTCACCCCTCAACCTCCTATGCTCCAGAGAAAAAGTCCCATTCAGCCTCTCCTTATAGCTCAATCCATCAAATCCCGGTAGCATCCTAGCAAATCTTTTCTTCACTCTTTCTAGTTTATTAATATCCTTTCTATAATAGAGTGACCAGAATTGCAGACAGTATTTCAAGTGTGGTCTTACCAATGTCTTATACAACTTTAACAAGATGTCCCAAATCCTGTATTCAATGTTCTAACCGATGAAACCAAGCATGCCAAATGCATTCTTCACCACTCTGTCCACCTGTGGCTCTACTTTCAAAGAGCTATGAACATGTATCTCTAGATCTCTTTGTTCTGTAACTCTCCCCAGTGCCCTACCGTTAACTGAACAAGTCCTGCCCTAGTTCAATCTACTAAAATGCATCACCTCGCATTTGTCTAAATTAAACTCCATTTGCCATTCGTTAGCTCACTGGCCCAACTGATCAAGATCCCGTTGTAATTGGAGATAACTTTCTTTACTGTCCACTATGCTACCAATCTTGGTGTCATCAGCAAACTTACTAACCATGCCCCCTATATTCTCATCCAAATCATTAATATAAATGACAAATAACAGTGGGCCCAGCACTGTTCCCAGAGGCACACCGCTGGTCACAGGCCTCCAGATTGAAAAACAACTCTCTACAATCACCCTCTGGCTTCTGTCACGAAGCTACATTTGTATCCATTTAGATACCTCACCCTGGATCCCGTGAGATTTAATTTTATGCAACTACCTACCATGCGGTACCTTATCAAAGGCCTTGCTAAAGTCCATGAGACACCATCAGCTGCACTGCCTTCATCTACCTCCTTGGTTACCCCTTCAAAAAACTCAGTTAAATTTGTGAGACATGATTTTCCAGTTACAAAGCCATGCTGATTGCTCCTAATCAGTCCTTGCATCTCTAAATGCCTGTAGATACTGTCTCTCAAAATATCTTCCAACAATTTACCCACCACAGATGGGAAGTTCACTGGCCTGTAGTTCCCAGGCTTTTCCCTGCAGCCCTTTCTAAACAAACGCACAACATTCAGGCACCTCACCCATGACTATCGATGATTCAAATATCTTGGCTAGGGGACCCGTAATTTCCTCCCTAGCCTCCCACAGTGTCCTGGAGTATACCTCATCAGGTCCCGGGGATTTATCTACCTTGGTGTGCTTTAAGACTTCCAGCACCTCCTTCTCTGTAGTATGTATACTCCTCAAGACACCACTATTTATTTCCCCAAGTTCCCTAACATTCATGCTTTACTCAACAGTAAATAGTAATAAGAAATATTCATTTAGGATCTCACCCATCTCTTGTGGATCCGCACATAGATGACCTTGTTGATCCTTAAGAGGCCCTACTCTCTCCTTTGTTACTCTTTTGCCCTTTATGTATTTGTAGAAGATCTTTGGATTCTCCTTTGCATTTTCTGTCAAAACAATTTTGTGTCCCCTTTTTGCCCTCCTGATTTCTCTCTTAACTCTACTCCAATACCCTCTATGTTCTTCAAGAGATTCACTGGATCCCAGCTGGCTAGGCATGTCATGTGCCTCTTCCTTTTTCTTGACCAGGGCCTCAATATCCCGAGTCATCCAGGGTTCCCGACTTCTGCCAGCCTAGCCCTTCATCCTAAGAGGAATGTGTTTACCCTGAACCCTGTTCAACACACTTTTGAAGGCATGCCACTTATCAGACATCCCTTTGCCTTCCCACAGACTTCCCCAATTAACTTTTGAAAGTTCCTGTCTGATACCATCAAAATTGATCTTGTCCCGATTTAGAATTTTAACTTTTGAGACAGACCTATCATTCTCCATGACTATCTTAAAACTAATAAAATTATGATCACTGATTCCAAAGTGGGCCCTCGCTAACTCTTCTGTCACCTGCCCTTCCTTATTTCCCAAGAGGAGGTCAAGTTTTGCTCCCTCTCTAGTCGGGCCATCCACATCCTGAACACATTCAACAAATATCTCTCCGTCCAATCCTCTATTACAATAGCTGTTTCAGTCAATGCTGGGAAAATTAAAATCTCCAACTATTACCACCCTATTTTTCTTGGAACTACCTGTAATCTCCTTACATATTTGCTCCTCAATTTCCTGCTGACTATTTGGGGGCCTACAGTACAACCCTATCAAAGTGATTTCCCCCTTCTTATTTCTCAGTTCTACCAACATAGACCCAGTGGCCGAACCCTCGGATATATCCCCACTCATTATGGCCGTGATGCTTTCCCTAATCAAAGTGCAACTCCCCCTCTTCTCTTACCTCCTGTTCTATCTTTCCTATAGCATTTGTACCCTGGAACATAAAGCTGCTAGTCTTGTTCCTCTCTTAGCCATGTTTCAGTAATTGCTATAATATCCCAGTCCCATGTACCCATCAATGCCCTGAGTTCATCTGCTTTGCCTGTCAGGCTCTTGCACTGAAATAAATGCAGTCTAATCTGGGCTTCCCTTGCTCTCTGTCTTGCTTCTGTCTGATCTGTCTGGCACTAGGATTTACTGACACTGCCTTTACTAATTAATGTGCTCTCTTTAACTTTCATACTGCCCTCAAACTTCTCTTCTGTCTCCTTACTGCCCCAGCCAAACTAGTTAAACACTCCCGAGTGGCTCTAGTAAATCTCCCCGCCAGGATGTTAGTCCCCCTCCAGTTCAAATGTAATCCATCCCTCTTGAACAGATCAGCCCTTCCCCAGAAAAGATC
The DNA here is from genome assembly GCF_965287045.1 of Carcharhinus amblyrhynchos. NCBI lineage: Eukaryota > Metazoa > Chordata > Chondrichthyes > Carcharhiniformes > Carcharhinidae > Carcharhinus > Carcharhinus amblyrhynchos. Next base: position 43,601,659 of record NC_137335.1, read on the forward strand.
CCAATGATCCAAAAATCCAAATCCCTGCTTCTTGCACCAGCTCTCAAGCCAGGCATTCATCTGTCTAATCCTCCTATTCCTACTCTCACTAGCACATGGCACCGGTAGTAGTCCTTGACATTACTACCTTCGAGGTCCTGCACGTTAGCCTTCTGCCTAACTCTCTACTTTCACATTTCAGGACCTCATCCCTTTTCCTACCTTTAATTCTAGTCATGGTTTCCTTTCCAGGATACTTGCCTAGTCTCCACCCTCTCCTCCAAATCTCAAAATACCAAATCCCAACGGGCTCATAGATGGCAACCCATGAGTAATTCTGATGGATTAACCCCTTGTGGTTGAGAGGTACTGTATGACAGCAAGCAACTTGCTAAATATAAAGGCAGTGTCTGCAAACTTGCTTTATCATAGATGGTTTGAACGTTTGTTCTGCTAAACCTTTGGAAGCTAGGTGGTAAGGAGCTGACTGAATGTGGTGAATACCATTTGACTTAATAATTTTCGGAACTCCTCCACTGTAAATGCTCTGCCATTATCTGACACTAAGATCCCTGGGATGCCATGGATGACAAAAATCTGCCATAACTTGTCAATGGTTGTTGTGGCCATTGTAGATTTCATTAATTGGACATCCACCATTTAGAATGAGCATCAACCAGGATGATGAACATACGTCCCATGAATGCTACTGCAAAGTCTGTATGCAGTCTTGAACACGTCCAACCCGGCCACTCCCATGGGTGCATATTTGCCAGTGGTGGCAATGACTGCTGGGCTGTACAGCCCAGGCACTGGCTGACCATTCTTTCGATTTCTTTATTGACATCCGGCCATCAAACATAACTTCGGGCCAGTGCTATCATCCTACTTTGTCCGGGATGTGTGTCATGCAATTCCTCTAATTGTCCCTGGGGTGATGTGAGCCACATGTAATAACATGCCATCCCCACATGTTACCTCCATCCTACACTACAGGTAAGATCTGATTTGCTCTGACTTGTCATATTGCCAATCTTGTAACAATATCCTCTTAACTTTTGACATCACTGGGTCTCTTTCAGTCCAGGTTTTTATATGAGACCGGCAAAGTCTCTATCAGGTGCAGCACTAACGTTATTTCTTATGGTACAGGTGGTGACAGTACTGTTCGTAGCGGAGGGAGGCAGCTGAGCGCTTCCACATTCAATATTTGTGTCCCTGGCGAATGCTGGAAGGAGTAATTATGCGCAGCTAGCAATAGAGCTGATCACCCTCGCAGAGGCAATTGAAGGCATGTTTATCCTCTTGGATTAAATCTTACAATGACTTGTGATCTAATAATATAGTGAAATGGCTACCATATATATCGATGAATCTTCTTCACTGTATAAATACTTTTTCTCAGCATCTCATAAGGTTCTTGATGCAAATGCAATTGGCCTCTCGATTCCATCTGACATCTTGTGGGTCAAGACTTCCCACACTATATGGTGACGTTTCACATGGAATTACCAATGGTTTGGTTGGATAAAAATGTACAAGCAGCATTGATGGCTGTAGGGCTTGCTTTACTTTAGCAAACACCTCTTTTTGTCTTCTACCCATATCCATTATTGATGCTTCTTCAAAAGCTGGTGAAATGGGGCTTAAGTTGTAGAATATTTTGTAGGAATCCGCTGTAATAATTCACCATTCCTAGGAACGATTTTAACTCCGATACATTTTTAGGCTGTGGTACTTCCTTTATGGCTTTAACTTTGGGGAGGCGGTGGCACCATGGTATTGTGATTGGACTAGTCCAGAGATTCCAGAGAAAGCTCAGGGGGTCCAGGTTCAAATCCCAACATGACAAATGGTGAAGTTTGAATTCAGTAAAAATCTAGAATTAGAAGTCTATTGATGACCGTGAAACCATTGTTATTTGTAGTTAAAAATCCATCTGGTTCACTAATGTCCTTCTCTGGTCTGGCATACATGTGATAACAGACCCACTGCAATGTGGTTGATTCTTAAGTGCCTCAGGAATGGGCAAAGATTCTGGCCCAGCCATGGATGCCTGCATCCATGAATGAATATAGCAAATGTTTCCCGTCACAATGGTTCACTAGTTGGGTACACTTTGTGGCTCACTTACACCCTGCCCATTGCATTCAGTCACTTGGGCCATCACAATGGTTTTTTTCCAAAGAGATTTTAATTTCAACAAGCAGATTATTTTGTATTGTGAGGCTGTTAATCCCACAGACCAAATGATCTCTTATCATCTCCTCCAAAGCTGGGCAAAATTTGCCGTGTTCTGCATACCCTCTCAATCTGGCCATTAACTCAGAGACGGTCACTCCTGACTCCCTCACAGCAGAAATGAAACTTGTACTTTAACATTGAACCATAGCAGCTGAGAGGAAGCCACTCAGCCCATCTTGTCCGTGCCAGCCCGAGGATACCAGGTGCTCTTTCTAATCCAACCTTCCTGCACCCAGCCCATAGTCCTATAGTTTTCAGTGATTAAGGTGTAGATCCAGGTACTTTTCAGAACAGTTTAAGGTCTCTGCCTCCACCACCACCTTGGGCAGCAACTTCCAGATACTCAATAACCTCTGCAGAAAATACTCTTCCTCATGTCCCCTCTACACCTTCTGTCATTTGTTTTGAACCTATGTCCCCTGGTTCTAGAATTCTCTGCTTAGGGAAACAATTTTATCCCGTCTACTCTACCTCTTCCCCTCATAATTTTGTACACCTCAATCAAATCACCCCCTCAGTCTTCCTTGTTCCAAGGAAAATAACCCCAACCTATCCGATCTGTCCTCTAGCTACACATTTCTAGCCTGGCAACATTCTTGTAAACCTTCTTTGCACTCCAGAGCAATTACGTCCTTTCTGTAGTATGATGACTAGAACTGCACACAATATTCCAGTTGTGGCTTCACCAGTGCTTCATACAATTCCAACATTATATCCTTATTTTTATATTCTATACCTCTGCCAATGAAGGGGAGCATTCCATATGCCTTGTTTTACAACATTGTCTACTTGAACTGGTGTTTTTATGGACCGTATGCTAAGATCTCTCACTTCATCTACCTCTTAGTACATTCCCTTTATTGTGTATTCCCTATAATTTGATGTTTGAAGATTGGGGGCTAAAATTACCTTTGGCCATTTCAACTATCTGGTCAAGAGACTTTGTCTGGAGCATCAGTCACTGTTAGGCTCCTCACTAGGTTGTAAGTTTGTAGGTCCCGGACTGTGAGTCATATCACCTTTCATTCTTCTTCCACTGCAATCTCATTAACGACAAAAAGGTAATTCAAGCTTTAGATATATTGCCCCAGCTCTCAACCTCTGGCTCAAATGGTTCAATCCTTCCAAACCAAGGTGTTTTTTGGGCATTTGTATTTGTTTCTTCTTAGCTTTGATGATCATTCTGCTCCCACTCTAACTGCACACTATGATCTCCTGATGACTGATGTAGTTTATCCTTGTCTTCAGTGTAGTAACTTGGAAGGTGACTCAATGTGGCTCCAACAAGGAACAGTTTATGAATGAATACAATATAAATATAAGATAAAATTCAGACAGAACTAATACACCAGTCTACTCAATGCTCCTCCATGGTTCCAATTAAGGTTCCTCCCCATCCAATGACACGTGCCCTTGTTCCTGATTGGCTCAGCTTCTTGTGTGGCCACTCCATAGGGTCCAGCCTAATCACATGGTTTGCAAAGGATCACACCTTTAAAGCCACCATGTTACTACACTTTTGTTGCTTCCAGACTTGACTATTCCAGTGTTTTCCTGGTCAACTCCAAGGGGATGATTCTCCCATCCCGATGCACTCATTTTTTAGTTGGGCCAGGAGAATTGTGTGTGCACTGATTTGCGGGATTTGTGCATGTACTCCCGACTCACGCGAATCTCCCAGTGCTGGATATCCAGCACAGCTGGGACCGCACTAGAAACCAGCAGGACCAGCAGGTAAGTAATTCTGATCTTACATTACTGTTAATTGAATGGCATTATCAGGCCCAAGGCTGAGGTATCCGGGCCTGATAGAATTCCCACCCTGCCAGTACAATTTCACTCCAGCGGGATGCAGACTACATCCCCACTTTCGGAAAAGTAGCGGGAGACCCTTCTGGAGTGAAGGGGACAATCGGGAGCTCCCCCAGGGAGTTGGGCGGCAGGGGTTGGTGCCCCTGGTCATGGGCGCCCTGGCAGTGCCAGCCTGTGCCCCCGGCACTGCCCAGATGGCAAAGTGATTGAAGGTTGGGGGTTAAAATTATCTTTGACCATTTCAACTATCTGGTCAAAAGACTTTGCCTGGAGCATCAGTCAATGTTAGAGTCCTCATTAGGTTGTAAGTTTGTGGGTCACAGGTTGTGAGTCTTATCACCTTTCATTCTTCCTCCACTGAATCTGATTAACTACAAAGAGCATTGCCCTGGGCATTGGGCAGTGCCAAGAGGCAGAGCCTAAGGGAGCAGGGTCTAGGGGGCAGGACTTAGGGGCGATTGGTGGGGGTGTGGGTGTCCTGCTGCCACTCTGCATGGGCATTATTCAGGGCTGGAGAGAGGCCAGAGATCAGGGTGGGCTGGAGGTGTGATCTGCCAGGAGTTCTGTCTCCCATGGGGGAGGGTCTGACGAGATGGGTGGGATCGTCACTACTTGGCTGGATGGGGGGGTGTGGGGGGGAGGCTGGAGACCAGGGTGCTCCAGGATGGTGGGGGAAGTCAGGGCTAGTCCACAAATGGACTGGGGGCCACGATCAGGTCGTGGGGTGGGTTGGAGGGGCAGTACTGTGAAAGTCCCAGACTGGCCAGCAAATTGCAGGCCGACAGTTCAGGAATACTGCCCATGTGCAGAGCTCTGGAACTGTTGGACTTTGGCGTGAATAGGCCCACCCCCATGCTTTTAATTATATTCACAATTGTAACTCTGCATTGTACAGAGTGTGGGAGATTCAAGATATCGGCCTCCCAAATTTTAAATTTCCCATAAACATGAATCTCTGTCAGTAACCTTACTTCTACCAAGTCCTGTTCATTTATTAACTGAGGAATGCATTGGTTTTAAAACATTCATCCTCCTGTTCAACTCTCTTCCATTCTACTCCTATAACATTCTATATTTACACAACTATCTAAAAACTGTACTGTTCCAACTCTGGACTCTTGTATGTCCATCATTCCTTGACCCCAGCATTGGTGACGGTACTTTGAGCCATTTAGGGTCTGTAAGTTCATCCTCAAATCTCTTCATTTCTACTCTTTTGAGATCCTTCTTAAAACTTGCATCTTTGACCTAGCTTTTTAGTCACATGTCCTAATATCTCCCTGGTCTTTGTCCTGGGTTCAGTTTATGTCTGATTACACTCCAGTGCAGACTCTTGTAGAGAAAGTAAATTGGCCGGATTTTGACTGCTGTTATCTTGACTCTGAAATACTATGTGTCCCCTGTAGAGATAAATCCTGTTTTACTTCAGCTCCATTTCATTTAGTTTAGAAAGTATTCCATGCTTCGTTCATCCCTAATTCTGGTTGACATTTCTGCAATTCAGTTTTCTCCCGGTTGTAGGGTCCAGATGATGAGCTGACGGTTTTTTATGAGCTCAGATTTAATAGGCTAAGTTTAACTTTGGGCCATGGTGTAAAATGCAGAATAAAAGGTTGATTATTTGTTATACATCCCTCCTGATTTTTGTTGGTTAATGAAAAGGAACATCAGGTCAGATGTATAATGAGCGGCTGATCTGATCTCGCATGTCTAACATGATCGGCTAAACTTAACTTCAATATGTAACCTAATGTTTTGGCTGGCTCACACATCTTTCAGTAAAGATCCTTTTCAGGTCTTTGTTCAAAGTACTTCACAAGTATGAGACCCTGTCTTTGACTATAATGTTCTGATATACCACAATCTCCTTTAAATCAGGTGATCTCTTCCTCTACAACAGAATAAACATTGTTCACAGAGTGTGGCCCAAAACAAGTCATTAGCCTTTGTGGATTCCTGTGTATGGAACATTCGATGAAAGCCATTTAACCATTTGACCAGAATTATTTCATTTCTGCCAAGTAAAATATGCTGCCTGGGCCTTTGTTTTAGAATGTTTGCAGTGTTTAGGAAAACAAGCAATGTACATGAATGATATAAAATGGCAATGATTGCTAAAGGGGTAATTTTGATGGTGCAAAGACATTACTTCCTTATTTACTAGCTCCTGCAATCAAACCAATAATATCCTCTAATGATCTACTCTTTAATCTATTTGAAATGCAGTTTGAAAGATATGATTGCCTCAAAAAATCTATTAAGTTTCTTTGCAGAAATGGAAACTAGAAATGCAGCTTTGTTTAATACATTTTTTCAGAGTCGAATACCTTCAGTGACCTTAAATTCTATGTTCTATCAGCTTTACGGTCAAGGCCAATGTTTGTCCCATTGAAAATCTTCTGATTTTCTTGGGCGACTTACACAAAGAAACATGAAATCAACTGTTGTTGAGGTTCAAAGCAGAGTGGTGATTATTTACAAGCAGGAGACAGTGATTTCCTGATTCTCTCTGCACTGAATCAACTTCCACGGGATGACAATAAAGGCATTCAGGGCTAATTCTTTTAGGTCTGTGGGTTAATATGTCCTGGGTTCAAACATCATACGAGAGTCCTGAACATATAACAGTAACCTAGCATTCGCATGCTGTAACTACAGGACTGCCATCTTTCAGATGAGATATTAAAGAGAGGTAAAAGGAAAATTACTGCGGATGTTGGAATCAGAAACAGAAACAGAAAATGCTGGAAAATCTCAGCACGTCCAACAGCACCTGCGGAGAGTCTGTCAGACCCTTCATCAGAGCTCTGTTAAAGACTATTAAATAGGTGCTCTCTAATGTGTCTGCCCATCTCAAAGCACTCAGAACATAAGAGTTCTTGAGGTGTCCAGGCTAACATTCATACTTCAGCCACCTCTAAAACAGATTATAGAATCATAGAATCCCTACAGTGCAGAAAGAAGCATTCAGCACATCGAGTCTGCACCAACCACAATCCCACCCAGGCCCTATTCCCGTAACCCCACATATTTGCCCTGCTAATCCCCCTGACACTAGGATCAATTTAGCATGACCAATCAATCTAACCTGCATTATCTGGTCAGTCATCTCATTGCTGCTTGTAGGATTCTATCTTGGCTATGAATCGTGCTGTGCAGCAAATAGGCTGCTGCAGTTCCTGACATAGTAAAAACGAATAACCTATTTCTTCCCTCTTTCTCCCCTTTCAGTTTTTCCTCTGTCCCTTCTGTCAGCTATTCTAGAATCCTATTTGTTGGGTGCCAAGGTGAAACACTCCATTAGTGACTACTCTTCAAAATGCTGTAGTTTGAGTCCTCATTGAATGAAAATCCCAGCATTCCAGCACCTCTATCCTCTCTAAACTTGACTAATGTTGACATAAACATCCGTGCCCTCATTTTCAAGTATCTCTGCAATGTTGGTCTACAACTTGAATGTTGGGCATCAAGGAATTTTTTGGCCTTGTTTTGACTTCTTGGGGAGATTCTCCAGCCACGTGCTGGAGGTGGCACATTGTTTGCCAGTGCTGGGATTCTCTGGTCCTGCCGCTGTCGATGGGAGTTACCACTGACGTCACCCCACGCCAGCAGGAAACTCGCAGACGGGGGTTGCGCTGCTGGCCGGACTGGAGAATCCTGTCAGCGTGAGAATTCCAACCTTTTTGTGTGATGCCACAATGACTGACGAGCACATTGTAAAAATTTTTGAGCTATTTATTCACTCATTAACTTGTCATACATCTTACACATATCATACAGGGTAACATGGTGGCACGGTAGTTAGTACTGCTGCCTTACAGTGCCAGGGACCCGGGTTCAATTTTAGCCTCAGGAGGCTGCCTGTGTGGAATTTGCATGTTCTTCCCATGTCTGTGTGGGTTTCCTCCGGGTGCTCCAGTTTCATCTCACAGTCCAAAAATATGCAGGTTAGATGGATTGGCCATGCTATATTGCCCTTTAGTGAGCAAAAGATGTGCAGATTAGATGGATTAGCCCTGGTAAATGTACATGATTATGGGGATAGGATGTGGAGTGCATCTGGGTAGGATGCTCTTCAGAGAGCTGGCGCAGACTCAATGGGCCCAATGGCCTCCTTCCACACTGTAGGAATTCTGTGATTATTTCTGATTATTGAGTAGTTCTGAATGTAGGAGGATTGTTTTAAGTAAATAAGCTTTTACTTGTGTTATAAATTTCATAAATTTTCCATTTTGGGATTGTTTATATAGTTCATTTATCAGCTTGGTGTTTGTAGAAATTACTGGCATTTGTCTGAATGCAGGAATTTTTCTTTAATCGGATTGCAGCCTTACTAATGAAGTTTTGAATTAATTGATGGCTTCTTGTGACAGTTGCAAAAAGATGCTTCTTTTATTGCAATGGTATTAAATGGGTAACAGTGAATATTCTTTGCTGTGAGTGAAATTGCCTAATCTCTCATTCTAGTCTCCAATGGCAAGATTGAATACCTGCTAATCTGAACCAAAAAAACTGTAAATTCAGTATGTGCTTGCAATTTCGAAGAGGTGAGGTGGAATACATAGTTCTGCCTTGCTGCAGTAAGTCCGCTGTGATACCCTGGACTGTTTATCAAACAAGTGTTCCTAGATGCATTAGGAAGTAGTTGCCATAGGAACATTAGCTAATGGTACTTGGATTTGTCACTATTAGTGACTGAGACAAAACCAACAGCTGAACTCGAACTGTTTGTGCAGTAATGACATTTTGCAAAATAACACTACACTTCACTATAGTGACAGAAACGCAAGTCGTGACCTTTCGCAGAGAACCATTTTAAAAGGAAAATGTGTAAATGTCATATCAGAAAATAATCAGCAGCTGACCACTCCTGTGTAAAGCTGTTAGGATTAGTTTGCATTAATAAACGAGATTGTTGGAATGGTGAACAGGCTCTTACAAGACGCTAAATATTAACATTTGGTGCTTACTTCTAAATGCTTGCCTGTGCAGTGCTGATAGCATTGCATAGTGAGAAGACAGCCATGGCTATATTGTTTTCTCATAACCTGAGCAAGTGGGGGTGTAGGGACCCGTCGAGTCCATGATGAAAGACAGCCATAGAAGATTGCAAACAGACCTTTGACTTTAGGTTTTGTCGGCAAGTGAAAGACAAAATGAGTTGGAAGACATGTTTGGGGATTGTATCCCTAGTGAAAGAAAATATGATGCAAAGCGACCTTTTGGAAATAGTTTCATTTATGGCAAGATGAACCTGAAGCAAGAGGTCTGCAATGTTCACAGTGAAATAACCTAAACTGTTGCGAGAAAAACATAAAAGAATCATTCTACAACGTATGAATTTAATCTTTCTTCTAACAGGCTGAATGGCACTAAATATTGAAAGAAATCTCGCAACACAGGTTAAAGTCCAACAGGTTTATTTGGTAGCAAACGCCACTAGCTTTCGGAGCGCTGCTCCTTTGTCAGATGGGTGGGAGTTCTGTTCACAAACAGGGCATATAAAGACACAAACTCAATTTACTGAATAATGGTTGGAATGTGAGTCTTTACAGGTAATCAACTCTTAAAGGTACAGACAATGTGAATGGAGAGAGCGTTAAGTACAGGTTAAAGAGATGTGTATTGTCTCCAGACGGGATAGTTAGTGAGATTTTGCAAGTCCAGGCAAGTTGTGGAGGTTACAGATCGTGTGACATGAACCCAAGATCCCGGTTGAGGCTGTTCTCATGTGCGTGGAACTTGGCTATCAGTCTCTGCTCAGTGACTCTGCACTGTCGTGTGTCGTGAAAGTCGCCTTGGAGAACGTTTACCCGAAGATCAGAAGCTGAATGCCCATGATCGCTGAAGTGTTCCCCAACAGGGAGAGAACAATCTTGCCTGGTGATTGTCGAGTGGTGTTTATTCATCCATTGTTGTAGCGCCTGCACAGTCTCCCCAGTGTACCATGCCTCAGGACACCCTTTTCTGCAGCGTTTCAGGTAGACAACATTGGCCGAGTTGCAAGAGTATGTACCGTGTACCTGGTGGATGGTGTTCTCACGTGAGATAATGGCATCCGTGTTGATGATCTGGCATGTCTTGCAGAGATTGCTGTGGGAGGGTTGTATAGTGTTCTGGTCACTGTTCTCCTGAAGGCTGGGTAGTTTGTTGCGGACAATGATCTGTTTGAGATTGTGTGGTTGTTTGAAGTCAAGAGGTGGGTGTATGGGGATGGCCTTGGTGAGATGTTCATCTTCATCAATGACATGTTGAAGTCTCCGGAGAAGATGTCATTACTTCTCCGCTCTGGGGAAGTGTCACGTGTCCGCCGTGTCACGTGTTTAGTCTTCTGAGGAAGTTGGTGCAGTTTTTTGCTGTGGCAAGTCGGAACTGTTGATCAATGAGTCAAGCACCATATCCTGTTCTTATGAGGGCATCTTTCAGCATCTGGAAGTGTCTGTTGCGATCCTCCTCATCTGAGTAGATCCTATGTATACGGAGGGCTTATCCATAGGGGATGGATCTGCTACAGACAAGCCCTCCGTATACACAGCATGAGGAGGATCACAACAGACACCTCCAGATGCTGAAGGATGCCTCCATAAGAACAGGATATGAGGTTCGACTTATCGATCGACAGCTCCAAGCGCCACAGCGAAAAACCGGACTGACCTCCTCAGAAGACAAACAGGGGACACAACGGACAGAGTACCCTTCGTTATCCAGTACTTCCCCGGAGCGGAGAAGCTATGACATATTCTCCAGAGTTTTTAACATGTCATCGATGAAAATGAACATCTCGCCAAGGCCATCCCCACATCCCCACTTCTTGCCTTCAAACAACCACACAACCTCAAACAGACCATTGTCTGCAGCAAACTACCCAGCCTTCAGGAGAACGGTGACCACGACACCACACAACCCTGTCACAGCAACCTCTGCAAGACGTGCTGGCTCACCTACATGGATGCCATCATTTCATGTGAGAACACCATCTACCAGGTACACGGTACATACTCTTGCAACTCGGCCAACGTCTACCTGATATGCTGTAGGAAAGGATGTCCCGGGGCATGATACATTGGGGAGACCATGCAGACGCTACGACAATGGATGAATGGACATCGCTTGACAATCACCAGGCAAGAGTGCTCTCTTCCTGTTGGCGAACACTTCAGCAGCCATGGGCATTCGGCTTCTGACCTTTGGGTAAGCGTTCTCCAAGGTGGCCTTTACGAAACAGGACAGTGCAGAGTCGCTGAGCAGAGACTGATAGCCAAGTTCCGCACATGAGGACGTCCTCAACTGGGATCTTGGGTTCACGTCACACTATCTGTAACACCCATTACTTGCCTGGGCTTGCAAAATCTCATTAACTGTCCTGTCTGGGGACAATACACATCTCTTTAACCTATGCTTAATGCTGTCTCCACTCACATTGTCTGTAAGACTTGATTAGCTGTAAGGACTCGCATTCCAATCATCATTCTGTAAATTGAGTTTGTGTCTTTACATGCCCTGTTTGTGAACAGAACTCCTACCCACCTGACGAAGGACCAGCGCTCCGAAAGCTAGTGGCGTTTTCTACCAAATAAACCTGTTGGACTTTAACCTGGTGTTGTGAGACTTCTTACTGTGTTTACCCCAGTCCAACGCTGGCATCTCCACATCATGACTAAATATTGATACAAGCATTTAAGCTGTCAACAAATAATCTTGAATTTGGCAATGTTATACAAAACTTGACCGAGGAAAAAATGTTCTACTTATTATTGATGTTTTTGATCAGCTACCTTTCTACTATTTTTCAATTTTGCCCTCAGCGAAGTTTTATTCTGCCACTAATTGACTGGTGTCCATTAAACTCTGCAAGCATATTCCTCACTTCTTGGCTGCAAATGCTCTTGTGGATAGATTTTATGAGTTAGTTCTGTCAGTGCAGAGCATCATTTGTTGAGAGAATTTATTAGAATTCAGATCTTAAAGTGAGTGTACCCTGTATAAATCTCCAATTTTAAAATGAATCAAATGACAAAGAACAAACAGGGAGTTCTTACCTCAGTGTCTGAATTTCCACAGTGGGAAGGTCTGCGTTGCGTTTGATCATTTGTGACTATGCCTTATCAGGGCAGCATGGTAGCACAGTGGTTAGCACTGCTGCTTCACAGCTCCTGGGTTTGATTACCGGCTCGGGTCACTGTCTGTGTGGAGTTTGCACATTCTCCTCGTGTCTACATGAGTTTCCTCCGGGTGCTCTGGTTTCCTCCCACAGTCCAAAGATGTGTGGGTTAGGTTGATTGGCCATGCTAAAATTGCCCCTTAGTGTCCTGGGATGTGTAGGTTAGAGGGATTAGTGGGTAAATGTGTAGGGACATGGGGATAGGGCCTGGGTGGGATTGTGGTCAGTGCAGACTCGATGGGTTGAAGGGTCTGTTTCTGCATTGTTGGGTTCTATGATTCTATGATCATGGCAGCACTGGTGAGGCAAGGTGCTATTAAAAACTTTAGGTGGTGTCACGAGAAGAAAGGCATTTTTGTATTATATCCTGAGAGGTCTTAAGGCCCCTAAATCGATCTGAGACGTGATTCCAGCATCTGTCCACTGGTGTTCTACGGCACTGACCCTTCTCAAGAATGTGGATCCAGAATTAGGGCATCTAACTAGCAAGAGTCTGTGGCTGCTTTCTGCACTCCTGTTTAACGAGGTAGTGATATGCACCATTCGTGAGTTGCTGCAGTCTATGTGGTGCATGTAAGTTTACAGCGCTATTGAGTAGGGAGTTAGAGAATTTTGACCCAGTGATGATGAAGGGATGGTCCTCTTTCTCCAATTTAAGAAGCTACATGATTTGAAGAGGAATTTACAGGTGGTGATATTCCCATGTAGCGTTGCCCTTACCTTTCTCAACAGTTGAGGTTGCTGACTCGGGAGGTGCTATTGAAGATTCTGCCGTGAGTTCCTGCTACATCTTTTGTGGACAGATAGGTTTTTGTTCTGAATGTGATGTTAGCTTTTATAATTGTCATGAAGTGAGGGCAAGACCAATAAATCTGGACTGGAGGAAGGCAAATTAATAATGTCAAAAGTCAGTAGTGACAATCAGAATCTTACTTACTCAGAGTTGAACATCTGATTCCAAATCCTTTTCATTGCAGAGTCCACCTACTTCCACCTTGGTATAATGGTCCATCTCTACCACTGTCAAAATCCTCACCTTTGCTTTCGTTACCTCCAAACTCTATTCTACCAATGGTCTCCTGGTTGAACTCCCATTTTCCCCCTCCATAAACTTGCGTTCATTGAAAATATTGCTGTCCACATTCCAGCAAATGTTATAATGTTATAATTCACAACATCCATTCACCAATCATCCCATGATACATTGGTTTCCAGTCTAGCAATGTCTAGATTTGAAATTTTCATGGTCATGCTCAAATTCCTCCAAGGCCTGATGACTCTCTATCCCTGTAAGTTTCTCCAGCTCAACAACACTCTTTGAACTCTGTGTTCCTCCAATTCTGAACTCCCGTGCAGCTCCCACTTACTTCACTTCACTATTGGGAGCTGTATCTTCAGCTGGCTAGATTCTAAACCTCTCGGTCTCTCTCCTCCTTCAAGATTCTCCTTAGCACCTATTTTGTTGATCACGCTTTTGGTCATCCGTGATGATGTCTCCTCATTTGATCCTGTGTCAATGTTTGTCTGATTACATTCCTGTGAAGCACCTTTGGATATTAAAGGTACTAGATAAATACCTATTATTGTTGATATTTCATATGGTGTCATGACTCTGCCTGAGTGCCTGACAGGAGTCGTGAACTAAATAACTCCTTTTCCCAGTAACTAGCCTGTCAGTTGATGACCTGGTTGGAATAAAGATGGCCCAGAGGACTGATAAAGGATGGATGAGTTACAACTGCCGCCTGAAATCCAGGCACAGATCTGCATAATGTGCTGCCCATGGTCACAAACGAGCTGCATATTATGCAGAGTGGAAATCCCTTTTGATTGATAAAGAAGTGAAGCTGGTAATTTAAACACACCCTGTGGTGGCACCTGAAGCTCCAAGCAAGATTACAACATGGATGAATACTAAAAGGTAAAGTCGCCATAGTCCCAGATGACTGTAGGCTGCTCCCTTTGGGAGAGGGAGCTGACTGGTGGTGACTTAACCTGAAGATCATCACACCTCAGGCAAGAGGCAAGGTTGAAAAGGAGGGGGCCTTCATGCTGACACAGGAATTGAACCCACGCTCTTGTTGTCACTCTGCATCTCTCCATTTGCTCATTCTGCTTTGCTTTGCCATAGGGAAGGGAATGTAAATGTTATTCCTGGTTTAGAGGGTCTGATTTAACAAGTGTATTCAAATATTTTTGTGATCCATTTTAGTAGGTCTGCTGTGCACCTTTGCTCCTTTGCAACAGCCTAGTCCTATTTCATTGCTTGAACCCATATTCTGGGTGGTCTACTTCTGGCTTGGCAAGAAGTCACACAACACCAGGTTAAAATCACAACCTGGTGTTGTGAGACTTCATATTGTGCCCACCCCAGTCCAATGCCGGCATCTCCACATCATACTTCTGGTTTGTAATTAATATGTGCATCGTACTAGCAGTGAAAAAATATTTCACAGGATGTGGGTGTGGCTGACTAAAGCAGCATTTATTGCCCATCCCTAATTGCCCCTGTGAAGATGTTATGAGCTGCCTTTCTGAACTGTTGCCATGTGGGTGAAGGAACACTCTCAGTGCTGTTAGGGAGGAAGCTCCAGAGTTTTGGCCAGGGGTAGTGAAGGAACAGTGACATAATGACAAGTCACATGATGTGTGACTTGGACCCCACCACTTCCAGCTGGTGGTGTTCACAAGCCTCTAGTGCTCTTACCCTTCGAGGTGGTAAAGTGCTGCTGAGGGAGATGATTAACTTTTCTCAGCTATCCATTTTGCAACTGAGGAGTAAGGCATTAAGTGTGCACACCATGATATTTTCACTGATTTAAAAGAATGTAAGATTTTCCTGCACTGATGTTACTGCCAGGCTTTAACAAATACCATATATTTAATCTGATGATTTTATTGTCTGCATGTGTTGATCATTGCTTGATGAATTTGAAATCAGTTTCTCTGTAGCATTACGTTTTATGACAGCTCCATGAATGACAGAACAAAGGCAGCTTGCAGTCATGAATATTACATATTCTCACTCAAGTAATCTTTTAAGTGCACTGTGACTCCCAATGTGTCTAATAAGGCACACTAATCTGCAACACTTTCAAGCTGTAATGGGCTAGCTACAGTATGACTCACTGCATACGTGGTATAAAATTACTGCATTAAATGATTCAGGACGAGTATTGATGAAACTTAAAAAGACTTTTAATGGAGGGTTTCTCTCAATAGGTTGTCACTTCATATATAAATAGTCACTGCACATAAAAGTCACAACGAGATTTTTGGCAACTTTCTCTTTGGAGTTCCATGTTATTTCTTGCATGCTTGCTTTTGGTCCTTTCTCAATCCAGCAATGCTTGTTTTAGCAATCTGCCGCTCATTGACGCATTCACTATAGACATTAAAGTAGTGAATGCTCCTTTATATCTGAATAAAATGGGACACCTATAACTGTACTTGATGAATTTTCCTTGATTTTTCCATTACTTGTATCTAAAAGTAAAATTGATTAGGACTTACTATTTGTTAAGACTTTTATTAATTTTCTTTTTACATTATGAAATTTTTTCTCCAAATTGGAAATTTCAGATGGAGTGGTAAACATACCTGGATGGGCTAAACTATTAGAAAGGCTGGTGGATTAAACTTTTAAAATTTATTTATTAGTGTCACAAGAAGGCTTACATAAATGCTGCAATGAAGTTACTGTGAAAATTCCCCAATTGCCACACTCTGGTGTCTGTTTAGGTACACTGAGGGAGAATTTAGCATGGCCAATGCACCTTAACCGCGTGTTTTTCAGACTGTGGGAGGAAACCAAAGCACCCTGAAGAAATCCACGCAGATACGGGGAGAATATGCAGACTCTGCACAGACAGTAACCCAAGCCGAAATTAAACCCGGGTCCTTGCATTATGAAGCAGCAGTGCTAACCACTGTGCCACTGCGCCACCCAATGTCATTAGGATTGGATGGGTACAGCCATGGTTACTGAGGGAGTAAGGGTAGAAACTGCAGAAACACTGCCATAATCTTCCAATCCTCCTTAGGTGTGGGTGTGGTGTCAGAGAGAGATGTTCATATGCAGGAATCTGTACTCTGCAGACAGGAGGAATATGTCCAGACTTTGTACCTTTTTGTATAAACAAAAGCACGGAAGAAAATTGTTCCTGGTGGATTCACCATGGCAATGTCTTGATCAATCAGAGCCAATTTGCCAATCAATCAGCGCCCCGTTTTCCCTTGCAATGTAACATGATTTCCCATTTGAACATCTGTCCTGTTGTGTGTAAGATGAAAAGCATCAACAGCATGTATCTTTTTACAGCAATACTCAAGTTCTGTACTGCCAAGTGACTATTTCAACAATATTAATGCTTGGTTTGCTTTTTCTCACCATGCACCTATTTGAAAATGGAGTAAGTTTATTTTTTAGGCTCACATTAACACTGCAATGAACTTACCTTGAAAATTACCTGGTTGCCACACTTCGGGTACACTGAGGGAGAATTTAGTATGGCCCATGCACCTAACCAGCATGTCTTTTGGAATGTGGGAGGAAACTGGAGCACCTGGGTACCCACACAGACATGGGGAGAATGTGCAGACTCCAAACAGACAGTGATCCAAGCCAGGAATCGAATCCAGGTCCCTGGTGCTGTGAGGCAGCACTGCTAACCACTGTTCCACTGTGCCAGCCCAAAGAAGGAAGGCTCATTGATAAACTCTTTCCTGTTTTACTACAATGATTATATAATGCATTCAGGGAGGTACAAAAATCTAGTTCAGGGCTGGGGGGGGTGGGGTGGTAAGGAGATCTAGCGAGAGAGGTGTTTAATTATATTTAAATTCATGAAAATGAATGCAAATCTGGTTCTCACCCATTATAGGTGTGGACCTCATTATGTCGCCAGTAAAAATTGGAGATTGCGACCTTGCTGGTGATAATTGTGTCTTTTGGGTTTCACTTGATCATGAGCCCCTGCCGATGATCTGGTGTGATGTGGAGATGCCGGTGTTGGACTGAGGTAAACACAATAAGAAGTCTCACAACAACAGATTAAAGTCTAACAGGTTTATTTGGTAGCGCAAGCCACAAGCTTTCAGAGTGCTGCTCCTCCATCAGGTGAGTGGAAGTTCTGTTCACAAACAGGGCATATAAAGTCTTTATATAAAACTCATATAAAAAATGTGGTGAAGATGCTAAAGGTGATGTGGAGTTTTGCTCGCGTGATGGAGGTGGCCACATCATGAATTCTGCCATGCCTCAAGCGTAGGAGCACTTGGCTTCACCCATGGAGATGTCACCAGTTGGGGTGACAGGTTGAGCTATCAGCCTGTAAGCACTCTGCTTTGAATCTGGCTCTGTACAGCAATGGCTAGAGATGGACAAGACACTGAACATCCCTGCAGCTGCCCTTTCTCCCCAGGGAAGTGCCATTGTGTAAAGAGCTGGAGGAGGAGTGCATAGCAGGCACCCTGGGGGCTTCCTCTCAGTGTGAGTGGATTCTCCTCATTCCCGCTGCCACTGATCCCATTGCCTCCAGCAGCTGAATGACTTGCACCCGTGCAAGAGACCCTTGATAGGCTAGAACTGTTCAAGCTTCAGGCCTCCAGCTGTCTGTCAGAGTCATCAAATTGGGAGCATATTCGAATGTCCCTGCTATTCCTGGAACATCTCTCCAAGGCTTGGGCATCCAGTGAAGGCTCAAGAACATTCATGGTCTTTTGCTCAAGATCATTCAATTTGTCCTCATCTGAGGAAGAGTGCTACTCCTTCCAGTTATGATGTTGCAGCTGTCCTGTTTGTTGTGTAGACTTGCTGTGCGCAACAGACTGTGGCTATTTGTCATACTGTGTGCAGCAGGGTCCCTCCAGATCCGTCAAGGCGGTGGAGGTGCTGTGGGGTTATAAATTGCACAAAATGGAGGAGTCATGAGAGCTCCTTCAGAAACCA
This sequence comes from Carcharhinus amblyrhynchos, assembly GCF_965287045.1. NCBI lineage: Eukaryota > Metazoa > Chordata > Chondrichthyes > Carcharhiniformes > Carcharhinidae > Carcharhinus > Carcharhinus amblyrhynchos. Next base: position 43,619,805 of record NC_137335.1, read on the forward strand.
GCACAGACCTGCATGATTCTTTGTCTGTGGTTGCAGACCAGTTGCATGTTCAAAAAGAGAAATCCTTTATGATTCACAAATGTCGCTGGCTTTGGAGGGTGCATTGGCCATGCTAAATTCTCCCCCAATGTACTGAACAGGTGCTGGAGTGTGGAGACTAGGGGATTTTCACAGTAACTTCATTGCAGTGTTAATGTAAGCCTACTTATGACACTCATAAATAAACTTAAAACTTGTTCCAGGGAGTACTGCTTGCCACATTTCTGCATTCAATGACACTTTGCACTCTAGGGAAATCAGTGCTGGCCTTGAGGCCCAATGCCCTTGCTGCCTGGCTGCCTGCATTTGTGAAGTAATGGATGAATTCTTTCACAAGATTGGAAAAGGGCGTTGGTCACCTCTTTTATGTATCTGTGTACGACACCACACCACTGTCTGTCAAGCCCTGCAAACAACTGCTGGTGAGGAAACTGAGTGCGACAATCACCTTGAGAACCACTCACATGGGGTCCTGCCAAATCCATGTGGCTGTTTGTCTTGCTGCAGGATTATAGAATCATAGAATTATACCCTGTGACCACTTCGCAGGTCAGCCTCAGCTTTTGCTGGCGTTTTCTCTCTAATATTTGCAGCTAATTAATTCTCATCCTCGGTCCATCCTGAAGATGTGTTGACATGCCAATGGCCATATTCTCTGATGCCTTCTCTTGTTCCCTACCAGCCACCCTTCTGATGCTGACTGTTCCTGGACCTCCGGTTGTTGGGCAACAACAGCTCTCCCTTGTTGCATTCATTCTTTCTGATCCCAAGGTTGCAAGAATATTGGGTGTGTCAGATCCACAGCAATCCATCAACTAAATTGTGTGAGGGAAGCAGGCAATGATATGAGCACCTCTGTGCTCAAGACTTTTATCCCTTCAGGATTATACAACGAGATTTTCAAATCCTCCAGAGGGCCATACCCTAAACTCCTCCCACCTAGTATTGGCGCCCCCATGTTGCCATCATTTTCCTCTTCCCCAGCCAGCTTGAGGGCATTCTTCTCGAACAGTGTGAGAGTTCCAAGATCTAGCATTACTCTGGCTGAGCATGCTTGCTCACGCTTGTTGTGGTTGACTTTGTTCTGCAATGGCACAGATAGGGAGAGTACAGGCAGCAGTATTGGTGATGAGGTGGGGCAAGTGTGGGATTTGAGTGGGAGCTGGAGTGTGATGAGCATGGTAGTGAGTGGGTGGGGGGGGCAGCATGGTGGTTGGGGGAGGTGGGAGCAGGGACTTCCTACAGGTATCAGCAAAGTCCAAACGGACTGGGTGAGAGATGAAGTTAGAGCTGCGAGGGGTGTGCGAGGGGGATCCAGAAAAGACTGCATGAAGCTCACTTATCCTGGCTGAATGGCGAAGGTCATCATCTCCTTGTGGCACTGCTGCCCTGTCTGTTTCTGCAGTGAACCTGCCTCTGCATTCCAAATAGATGACTCTGATGAGAGCCTTCTCCTGGAGCAAGGGTTGAGTGTATCCAGCCCCTGTTGCACTTTATCAGGAAGTCTGATCAGGACTGCCTCCAGGAAACATGGTGCGGGCTTCCTGGCTGCCATCCCCTGCAGTCACTGTGGAACAAGTGCTGGAAAGCTGTCTATATGGAGTCTTGATGTGGATATGCTGGCGTTGGACTGGGGTAAACACAATAAAAAGTCTGACAACATCAGGCCATTCACCTGACGAAGGGACAAACCCCGAAAGCTAGTGAGTTTACTATCAAATAAATCGGTTGGACTTAAACCTGGTGTTGTCAGACTTTTTACTATATGGAGTCTCCCAGTGATTGGCACAATTAATTTGAGCCTTTGTGGGCGGAGGGCACCATGAGCATGGTGTAATTCTCGTGGCCATAAAAACTTTGTTTTTTTCTCCCCCTCGCAGCTCTAACTTCATCTCTCACCCAGTCTGTTCGGACTTTGCTGACACCTGTAAGAAGTCCCTTCTCCCCTCTCCCCTAATCACTATGCTCCCCCACCCTTAGCCACTCACTGCCATGCTCATCACACTCCAGCTCCCACTCAAATCCCATACTTTCCACACTTCATCATCATCCTAAATGTCAATATTGCTGCCTTTACTCTCCCTATCTGTGCCCTTGCAGAGCAAAGTCAACCACAACAAGCTCCCCAGGCTCAAGATATGGTCAGAAGTTATGCCAAAGCTGTTGATGGATTCACTCCATTTTTCTCACTGGGACCAACACACTGCCTAATTCTGGTAAGATTGCCCTTAGGGGTGATCTGAGGGCATGAGGAAGCATGTTATAAACAAACTATTGTTTTCTTATTTTTGACTCTAGTACAATTTTTCCACATCTGACAGAAAGGAAGTAGAATTAGAAGGGTGAGTTTATAAATAAAAGCAAAAGACTGGAAATCTGAAATAAAGACTGAGAATGCTGAATAAACTCAACAGGTCTGGCAGCATCTGAGGAGCAAGAATCAGTTTCAACTCCATCTGACCCTTCAACAGAACTGAAGAGGGTTAGAAATGTGATGAATTTCATTGGGTGGAGGAGCGGGATCGAGGAGGTAGGACAGAGTTCAGACTGGTGATTTTATAAGGCAGTTCTCTGACCCATTGGGACCTCATTATTAGCTTCACCCAGCTGATAAAGCACTGTAACAGAGAAATCTCCTATTTCAGTTAAACTTGAATTACAATCCGTATTTTCTCATTAGAAACCAATAACAATTTATTAGGAAATATAACTGTTGCCTCACTTACTAACTCATATCTGTGCAAAAGGGTTTTTAACCTTTACAGTTTAATTTGCCTTTAAACATCACTCATTTTAGAAATATTCTGAGTACAGTGTGAAATTCTGCCATTTTGGCAATTAATAGCTTATTAATCATTTCTGACATGAGTGGCAAATTATTTTAAATTCTACAAATCGCTTCTCTTCGTTCTGTCTGTGATTCTGCATCAAGGTTGTTAAACAGCATCATTTTGTTTTTTTTTCCCATGACCTAGTTGTCAAATCCAAGCCTGATTACGTTCAATCAACCAGTCAATCTCTGTTTACTCAGGCTGTGTTAGTAGCTGGACTATTAGTGAATGAAGTGCTGCAGTATAATTATTAAAAACAAAATGGGAAGATTCAATACAACGCAAATCTCCCACTGGGTACAGTTTGTGTTAGAGGGTAGATGCCCTTCAGTAGCAGTTGATGGAAATAGGCCAGGGGTATAACATTTTGCAGGAGTCTTATTTCAATGCTCACATAATAAATCCAATTAAGTTACTTGAATCGTGGAGTAATTTACTAATTTGACCCATGGACCTAATTAAATAACTGAAATCTGAATCTGAAAATTTCTGCTGAGGATCTTTAATTCATTTGGGGGAAAAGTTGCCTTGATCTCAAGCAGCTTAATAATATGTTCTATTTATTGCGCAGGAGTGCATCATAACTGGAATTTGGAAATTACTGATGCTATTGTGCCACTACTTAACAGGATCTTAGCAAACTATTTTCACTGCTATTTTAATATAAGTCTTAAATTGATTATTATGAATGGGTTGAGCAAACACATCAAGTGTTGCTGCAATGATATCACTCACCATGCTTTCAATTATGAAACATCCCACTGCAGTTAGTCAGTGTATTTCCCGAGCCTTGATATTGTCACTCATACCCAATTCAATGGATTAAGTAAAAGATGAAATTTACAATTTTATATTGTCTTCCCTGCTCATTGTATAGTTCCAATTCACGATATTGGGCAAGACTCTCCGGTCTACCAGCCGTGTGCTTCCTGTGTGTTTCCTGCAGGAATCCTTGGGTTTTCTCTGTTCCCACTAGTGTAAGTGGGAATTCCCATTGACGTCACCCCATGCTGGCAGGAAACCCATGGGCGGGACTGGAGAATCCTGCCGGTGTGAACAGCTGTTGAATTCCAGCCATTGTCTTTGCTTTAAATGAAAAGAAATTAGCATGCCAGCCAAAAACAACCGACACAATGATAGTACAAAATGAGGATCTGGAGTGCACTGATGGAATGTTTTAACAAATGAACACTCACAATTGAATTCATTTCCCAGCAGTTCAATTCAGGAGGCTATACTTCACATAAACAACACGGAAGCACGCCTGAATTATGTTGTTTGTGGGGGGGTGTAAGGAATCCATGGTGGAGGTTGCTGGAATTTGCCAATAATGAGCCTATCTCCTGCACTCTCCCTTTCTCTAGTTCTTATTCCCCTTCCTCTGCACCCAGGATTTCTGCAGTCAAGTTCTGGAGGGACAAATATTTAGCAAGTATTACAGCTCTCAAGTTTCACCTATTTACATTAAAACATGTGCCAGAAACTTTCCGGTGGGCCTTGTCTGCAGGCGTAAGTGCAGTAAGATTATGACCCTTGCTGGACCTCACAGAAGGCTGAACACCCATTCCAAATTTGGGGCGTGAGATGGCTGCGTAATTGGGGTGTTCCTGCATGAGGAGGACAGGCTATGTAACAGGTCCCATGTACCTTTAAATGCAGAGGTCATTTGCACCTCAGTGTTGAAATAATTGGAATTGCACCACTACTGAAAAAAAACTATATAAACTTTTAATACCTCAAAAAAGGAAATATTTCCATGACAAAATAGGTTGGTGAAAATCCAAGAGAGTTGTTTTCCTGCTTTACAGTTCTCCGTAAATTAAGCTAATGTCTGATTTATTTCTGTGGTAATTTGTACATGTCTGGGAGATAACCTTCTTCTCTTAATGCATTTGAAGACCTCCTGGTTGACCTCCCTCTGTCAAAGTTGTCTTCGTGCCAGATTCGCGGATCTCAATGGAGGAAATCATTAATTTAATGTAATCAGATAAAATGCCAAGGCCACACAATGTCCTTGCAGAAATCTACAAAGTCTTCTTTCTCGACCTGGCCTTGTTAACCAAGATAATTAAATCACACTAATAAGGATATGGCTTTCTCAGAGACATGGTGGGTGGTTTTCAGCGTGTTGGTCTGCTAGAAGGATTAAAATTCTGCAAAATTCTCCTGTAAATGCAAACGATCAACTTGACTGATTAAAGTTTGGTTCTCACTTAGTGTACAATGTCCTCTGTAACCACAACAACCTACACAGGCAATTTGACATATGGGGTAATTTCATGAGAAGGCGCTCCTGGAAAAGCATCTTGCCTGCTGGGAGCTCACGTCAGAAATTCAGACATATGCTTCCTATTATTTTCTATCCATTTAATTCCAAATTCCTGATGTGCACTCCCAGCAGACATTGCCCTACATCAGGACAGAGAATTTATAAAATTAGCTCTAATAATGTGCAAATTGCATGCCTTGCTATCCTCCCTGGGAAAGACAAGTACATTTATACAGATTTAATAGAAATGTATCTTTACATCCCAGTACAACTTCAATCAGTCAAACGTCCATGCCCAGTGAACACAGTCCAGATGGTCTGGTGCTTCTGTGCAGAGAGAACAGATATTAGTAAGGTACCACAGAAGTAGTACATCATGATCAGAAATAATGCTCATCTGTGGGGCCTCTATTTCATAGTGACTGAGTGAATCAAATTCCATTTTCCTGGCATGGGGTTATGAGATTATTAGCTGTACTTTGAGAACAGCATTTTGCAATTTCATGGGGCTGAAATTAGATGTCATGCCCATTTCCCAGCAGTTCAATTCGGGGGACTATACTTCACACAAACAACATGGAAGCACTTCTGAGTTATGTTATTTGGGGGTTGTAAAGGAATCCATGGTGTTCAAAATAGGTTAATTCGCTGGAATATGCCAATAATGAGCCTAGCTCCTGCACTCTTCCTTCCTCTTGCTCTTATTCCCCTTCCTCTGCACTTAGGTTTTCTGCAGCCCAAATTTTGAAGAGGACCAGAGCCACAATCAGACTTTGGAAGCATGATGGATGCAGGAAGTTTTGGTCAAGTTATTAACACAAGGCCTTATGTTGGCCCTTTCTAGTTGAGCACATGCAACCCAATTAGCACCCAACAGTGGATGTGCACTAATTTAGCCTTCCTATTTGTGCCATTATAAAAGCAATTTATAATGTTTGGATAAGATACAATTAGATCTTTGGACACTGCAATGCATCAAGGAAAAAGAAAGTAATCTGAATGTTTTGTTCCAGGGAATTGTCTAGGAATTTTAGGTTAAAAACTTCAGATTTTGTCCATGGTCAGAGGCAGGATGTCGTGACTAAGAGTGAAGCAGACATGAGGATGAGGAAGGTAGCACAGAGGAGCCTCAGCCTCTGCAAATGTCCAATAGGTATGAGGTTCTTGTAGCTGGTGTGGACAAGAGCAAAGATTACAGGGAGGATGCACAAACTGACTGCAGCAACATGGTGCAGGGTGCAATGCCAGTGGGGAAGTAGAAAGGAATGTAGTGGTTGTCGAGGATAATAAAGTTAAGAGGATATATGCTGTTCTCTGCAGCTGAGAGAGGGAGTCCCAAAGACTGTGTTGTTATCTGGTAATGAGGTTAAAGACATCTCTTTGGGGCTGGAGAGGAACTTGCAGTGGGGGGGAAAAATCCAGTTGCTAAAGTTCACATAGCTACCACATGGGTAGACTAAAGGAAGTTCTATTAAAGGAGTGTGAATAACAAGGGGCTAAATTAAAAAATCACAAAAGTAACAGACTCTGGATTACTGCATGAGCCACAGCCAAACTGGCAGAGGATCTATAAGATAATGGAGTTGAATATGTGGCTCAAAAATTAGTTGGGGAGAAATAGGTTTAAATTCCTGGGTGTTGGCACCAGTGCTGAGGCAAAACTAGCTGATCTTTTAGGACAGGCTTCATTTGAACTGTGCTGGGATCAGTGTCCTGGCAAATCAAATAACCAGGGCTGTAGATGGTGTTTTTAACTAACAGTGTGGTGTGGGAGGTTCAAATTAGGGAAACTGTAAAAACATAAAGATAACGGTTATAGCACTGTGTAGGGCTGTGCTATAGGTAATGATAACCAGAGGAAGGGACAGAGCATACAAATGTGAGAATGCACCAGCAAATTGGGGAAAATGGTAGAAAGACAAAATGATAGGCCCCTTATCAGAATGCATGCAGCATTGTTAACAAGATAGATGTCCTTAAAGTATAAATTGAACTAATTAGGTACGGAATGATAGCCAATACAGAGATGTGGTTGCAAGGTGACCAAAACTGGGAACTGAATATCAAATGGTACATGATGGCCAGAATCTTCCCAGCCTTCATGCCAGCAGCATTTTCCCATCCCTGAGGCGAACGGCGATTTGGCTGGCTGCTAAATTCTCCGATTTTCCTGCAGCGGGAGCTTGGCATGAATGACAGGTAAGATCACGCCCAATTTTTCATAAAGATATGCAGAAAGGAGATGAAGGTAGTAGCATTCTCAATAAGGAATTAAATCAGTACAGAAGTGAAAAATTATCTTGGGCTCAGAAGATCAAGATTTAGAATCAGTTTGGGGGGGAGGATAAAATATAGCTAGGGAAATAAGTCACTGGTGGGAGTTGCCTATAGGCCCCCTAACTGTAGGACCGAGTATAAATCAAAAAGTAATGGTAACTTGTAAGAAAGATACCATAACAATGCTGGACTTTAGTCTTCCGATACATTAAATAAATCAAATTGATAAATATAGCCTGGAGGAACAGTTATTCAGATGGATTTTGGACATTTTCTTAGGACAATACATTGTGGAAACTATCAGGGAACAAGTTATTTCAGATCTGATAATACTTAATGACACAAAATTTGTTCAAGGTCTTATGGTAAAGGATCCGCTAGGAAGGAGTGATCATAACATGGTGGCTCACTGGCTAGCTATGCTGCCCCACAGGGATCTGGGTTCAATTCCCACTTGGATCACTGTCTGTGTGGAGTTTGCACATTTCCCCATGTCTGCATGGGTTTCCTCGGGGTCTTCCGGTTTCCTCCCACAGCCCAAAAGACACGTTGATTAGGTGCATTGATCCGAATAGGCACCAGAGTGTGGCGACTGGGAGAAATTCACAGAAACTTCATTGCAGTGTTAATGTAAGTCTTACTTGTGACTAATAAAGTAAACTTTAAACATGATAGCATCTTGCATTTATTTTGAGAGTAACAAACTTGGGCCTGAAATTATTGCCTTGAATTTAAATAAAGGGAAAGCATGATGACAGAATTGGCTAGACTGGGAAAATAAATTACATGGTAAACTGGTAGATAAACAGTGGCAGACATCTGAGGAAAAATTTTGCACTTCTCAACAATGATTTACTCTGCTCAGAAAGGAAGACTCTAAAGAAGGATGAATCATTCATTGTTAACTGAGAAAGTTAGGGATAGTATCAAATTGAAAGGCAAGGCATATGGTAAGTGAAGCAGCTTCTTTATCCTGAAAGGTTTTGAGCTTTTTGAGAGTCGTTGGAACTCCTCTCATCCAGGCAAGTGAAGAGCACTCCATCACAATCCTGACATCTGCCTTCTAAATGGTGGATAAGCTTTGGTGGTCCGAAGGCGAATTCTTTGTTGCAAAATTCCCAGTCTTTGACCTGCCCTTGTTGCCACAGTTTGTTTTTGCCAGTCCATTTAAGTTTCAGGCCAATGGCATTCCCTAGAAGATTGATCATTGCGGGTTCAATGAATGTAATGATCTTGAATATCAAGACGCAATGGTTGGTTCCTTTTTTGTTCGATGCCTGGTAGTTATTTAGTTCAAAGGGTACTTGCCACTGATCAACCCAAAACTGAATATTGTCCAGATCTTGCTGAACGTGGGCACGGGCAGCCTCAATATTTGAGAAGTTATGGATGGTATTGAACATTGTGCAATCATCAGAAAACATGACTACTTCCACGCTTACGAAGGAGGGAAGGTCATTTGTAAAAGCAGTTTAAGAATGGTTGGGCAAGGGCACAACCATGAGGATCTCATGCAGTGATGTCCTGGGGCTTAGATGACTAACTTCAAGCAATCACAACCATCTTCCTTTGTGCCAGGTATCACTCCCACCAGTGGAGAGGCTTCCCCTTGATTCCTGTCAACTCCACCATGTCACAATTGATCCAATACATTCTTAGTGTCAGGGCAGTCACTCCGACCTCACCTAATGGAAGAGTTCCATTGTTCTAAATCACAAGAACATTCAACATATCTGGTTCATTGAAATACAGAATAACAAGGAGATCTGTCTTAAAGAGCATTGAAAAGTGCACCATGTTTTGTAGATGAGCGTTGAAGGAAGCCAAGAGAACAAGTATAGTGGACTGTTTCAGGGAGGTAAAGCTAAACAGGGTAAGAGAGCCTGAGTATTTAGCGAACAGACTATAGATGGTGTGGTCAACATTGTTACGGCCAGTTTTTAGATTAAAATCAATTCTGGGGGAATTAATTTTGGATTATGAAATCTGCACCTGATCTGCCCCTAATGTTTTGACAACCAGAGTCAGAAACCACGAAACTTTAGGTATGCAAATTGCTAACCTAAAATACACAATTAGACATGTGCAATTTGGGACCCAAACATGATTGTAGGAACAAAATCTGTCATCAATTAAGCGGAGCTTACACCAGATATGTTCTTTGCACTTATGCCAGTTCTTGAATGGCTTGAACAGTTGTTCTTAAAGGCATTGTAAGTGACCACCAACAAAAAGGTGAGCAAGCTGTGGTGATTATCCCTTTAAGGATCAATCTGTGGTGTAAGGGTCACATGACACAGGGAACCAATTGGGGAGCAGGGTGGTGGATTGTTCTGGTGAGCTCATGTTACTGTTCCAGAAACTTTTTGGGAGCTGGTTGCAGTAAGAAGGGTGCAAGCCTCTGTATTGCCTTTACCCATAAATAAATATATTGTTTTTCCTTTAACTGGTGAGCAAGAATTATTACCTTGGCGATGAGGATAAAAGTGAGCTGCAAACTGAGTTTATAGTTTCCCTTAAAGTTGAGTGAAGTTGAAACAAAGAAGAGTAGTTACAAACATGCCCCTAATTGGATGGATAGATCCTTTTGATGCCTATGTGGGGACTGGACACAGTACATTGACCATTTGGGATGTTACTTTCAGGCCAACAGAATAGAAGAGGAGGAGCAGAGAAAGGCAGTCATTAATTCCTTTATGATTTTAGCCTGTTGGTATTTGTTCCTTAGATAGAAGAAATAAAGGAAGAAATAAAATAGCTCCTTAAAAGGTATGGGCGAGAGATTCATTAAGCAGCATGTACCGGCTGTAAATTGGGACTTGAACCTTACATGAACAATATGGGCAATCTGTCAATAGCTATAGTGGATCCATGGGTAGCTCATCCTTTTTCACATCACAAATTTCTTGCTTCATTGGTGTAGCCTACAGATAATCATGCAGAAAAACTGGAGGGAACTGGCAGCAGAAGGTGCAATACTGTTCCTCCTGCCTCCCCTCAATTAAAAATAATCTTACTCCTATGCAGTGGCTCGGCTGTGCTCACACCTGGATCATCTGCCTGGAACAGTGCCTTAGCACAATTTCCCTGATGGGTTCTAAATTTGGCATTATCAGATGTCTGAAGATCTTTGACCAATATCACAAGCAATATTTTACAAACATACTTCTAGGGGAATTCTTGGTCCTGGCATATTAGCCATTTTTGGTCTCATTTGCATCCAGAAAACAAAGGCTAAGGGCAAAGTTTTTATGACCTCACTCTTCCCAAAACCATAAAATCCTACTGCAGATCAATGGATCTTCCCATTATTCGGCCTTCACCCACTCCAATTCCTGTGGCAGGCAGGGTGGTAAAATTCCAGCCTAAAGGTCAACCTTGTATATTTAAGGGGAATCATCTCATCAGGCAACCAATTAACAGCAACCAATCAACAGCAACCTTTGAAGGATCATGTGAAGGTGAAATTTTAAAACAGCCATTGTTAAAAATAGTCACAAACATATGGAATTAACTCTCTGTTTATGTTTAATGTACTAGAAAATCAAAACTCCCTAAGTCTACAGCATTTTGCACCATCTGTAAAGCATAATTAAGCACTGTTGGTGGTTGAAAGATTGTTGGAATGAGCACTGCATAGGTTATTGAATACCCACTGCACCAGTGTAGGCAGTCTTTTGATAATGCACGAGTGTAGAATTTGCCTTGCAAAAATGCTACTTCCTGAGTCAATTTAACTGATGGTCCTAACTATTCTCACACATTTTTAGGTTGGTTCCTTATACTGACAAGCAGAAGGACCATTGCCAGAGCCAGTGTGGTGCAGCTGGGCAACTTTCCCTCCCCCACAGTGGCATCAGGCACCAGAGGGTCAGGTCCAGAGTAACATTTGGATCAGTCAGTTCCACAGAAGTTAGGTATCCGCCTATTGAACCCACTAATGCTGTTAATATCTGTGAAGGACCATTAGGGATGATGCCCAATGAAATGTCAGCCCCATTTATTCTTTGCCCTGATTCCCTCCCTGTGCCTGGAGAGCAAAAGGTATATGAAATACATGTTTTTGTCTTTTTCCATAGCTAATTATTCCTGGAAGAGGTTGCTAGCCAGTTACCAGAAGCTAATGCTTGAGGGGTGGCACTCCACTTCAAGCATGGCTAACCGGAAGACTCTCCTGGCTCTTCCCACCTGCCATCAGGCATATTGGAATGATTTATACAATCCATAGAATCCCTACAATGCAGAAGGAGGCCATTTGGCTCATCAAGTCTACATCAATCACAATCCCACCCAAGCCCTGTTCCCATAACTCCATGTATTTATCCTGCTAACCCACCGACACGAGGGTCGGTTTAGCATGGCCAATCAATCTAACCTGCACATCTTTCGAATGTAGTACGAAATCCACATAGACACAGGTAGAATGTGCAAACTCCATACAGACAGTGACCTGAGGCTGGAATTGAACCTAGGTCTGTGGGGCTGTGAGACAACAGTGCTAACCACTATGCTACTGTGCTGCTTATAGCTTGATAATCAAACTATTTGGTTGCATTCTGAATGTACCCTCCGTGGCTGGAGTGAGGATACAAACCTGGAGCTTGTGGTTCAGTGACAGGTATACTACCCACTGCAGCATAAGACCTCCCTCCTATTTATACCAATAGAGTCACATAATTGAAGAAGTGAATTGTTACAGTGATATCTCAATATGGTAATATTTAATTATCCAACTTCTAATGCAAGAGACAACAAATGTATCTAGTTCATTAGCAAGGTATGTATTTAAAGTGATAAGCAGAACCAGGAAACCTTTGACAAATGAGCTTGGCTACAATAAAGGAAGGTGCCTGAAGATATTATTAAAGATGCCCTATATGGCCAGCAAGGATTCTTGAAAAGAAGATAATACCTTTCAAAATTGATCACATGTTTTAAGACATCACCAGATAAGTGAATGAGGGTAGTTTGGAGCTTTGTAAAAATGTTTAACAAGGTACCTCACAAATGTCTTCTCTTTCGGAAAATGTCTTCCGGCATCTGGTGCAGTTGTGAATGAGCGAAATGTTCATTGGCAGAGAGTTGTGGTCAGTGGAACTGCTTAGACACTAGTGATCATTGTTAGGACCTTTGTCCTTTTACTATTTCCATGAATGATATAGGCGCAGATTGTTCTACAAGTTTGTGAATGAAATCAAGTCAGGTAGAATGATCTAGATTTTGATGTGTTGGAGGAGTAGGCATTTGCCTGGCAAGTGATGTTTAACTGCTCAAAGTGTAGTGTTGTGCGGGTCTAATGCTAAATATATATACATGTACAAGCAGTCTTTGACATTACAATGTTCAAGCTATGATAAATTGCCCTTACGATGCTTATAAATAATACACTGTTCCAAATTTACAATGTTGGTTCCAGCTTTATGACTCCATGCCAGTCTGAATGTTATATTTTCATTGTATATATACAGTACTGCTTTTACTCTTAAATGTAGCCTTTTCTGAAACAGAGTCAAATAATCCAACATCCAGTGGTACAGAATTGGATCGCTGACCCTGAGTAAATCTGTGGATGTTGTGAAACTTCTCTCCCATAAATCAAGTCCCCTGCACCCTTTACTCACCAGGGCATAACAGCTGGCTACGGAAATCAGCTGGTGATGGAGAATGCTCGGTGTGGTGCATCTTCAACATGCTGCCCAGCTGACATACAATCCAGTAAGCATGGAACGGTTTTTGGCAAATAATTTTGGCGTACCACACCCAGGGGCATCGTTACACCCGAGGATGCTAGCTGAACTACAATCAAAATCAAGTTGCAAATCAGCGCAGGGGACTGGGAGAATTGCCCCCATATTTTCCCAGGTTTTATAAAAATCTAAGTAAAAACTCCTCAGTCTCCACCTCAGGGAGAATGGAGCTGGGTTCTCATGTTAGTGATACAGAAAACTGAGACAATATAAACTCGAAAATGTACAAAGATTTATCAAAAAATCAAAACCCAGGTGAAAACAATAAATTGCAGCATGAGGGGAAAAAGGGATTAGTACAGATTTATTTCTTATAGAGAATCCAATTTTACATTACGATGGTTACAAAAAAAGTATTTTAATTAGGGGATCCTTAAAATATTAAATTAAGGTTATTCTAATCCTTGAGTGAGTGAAATCTGACGTATACAGGTTTGGTCCTGAATAATTAGGATTCCTTTAAATTCGCCAAATTAGATTTTGATCACTCTTCATTCCCATGAAAGACAATTCTAGGGAATTTGATATAACTGTCTAATTCCTTGGGAGTCATGGGCCTCACACATCCCAGGAAAGTGAACCTTGTTGAACAACCATGCTTGATCAATGTTTTCCTTGGCTGGAGATCGGTGTCACATGATTAGAATGTGAATCTGAATTTTAAAATGTCAGAGTGTGGTTTAATTATCAGGCCCTGCATTGTGCCACCTTTTGTGTCAGTTTAAGACACAAGTTATATTGTTTTCTTGTTTTTGGATGTATGTCTTCTATTAGTGAATCAGCTGTACCGAAAGAAGGGCAAAGACCAATTTATCCTTTGTGAGCTGATTTTGCCCTGTCATAGAATCATAGAAACCCTACAGTGCAGAAGGAGGCCATTTGGTCCATCGAGTCTGTACCAAAAACAATCCTACCTAGGCCCTATCCCCATAACCAAAGAACAAAAGAACAAAGAAAATTACAGCACAGGAACAGGCCCTTCAGCCTCCAAGCCTGCACCAACCATGCTGCCCCCTACCCTTCCGGGGACCATATCCCTCTATTCCCATCCTATTCATGTATTTGTCAAGACGGCCCTTAAAAATCACTACCATATCCGCTTCCATTACCTCCCCCGGCAACAAGTTTCAGGCACCACAGCTCTTTGTGTAAATAATCTGCCTCGTACATCTCCTTTAAACCTTGCCCCTTGCCCCTTAAACCTGTGCCCCTAGTAATTGACTCTTCTACCCTGGGAGAAACCTTCTGACTATCCATTCTGTCCATGCCTCTCATAAAGTTATAGACTTCTATCAGGTCGCCTCTCAACCTCTGTCATTCCAGTGAGAACAAACCAGGTTTCTCCAACCTCTCCTCATAGCTAATGGTCTCCATACCAGGCAACATCCTGGTAAATCTTTTCTGTACCCTCTCCAAACCTCCACATCCTTCTGGTAGAGTGCCGACCAGAATTGAACACTATACTCCAAATGCGGCCTAACTAAGGTTCTATAAAGCATGACTTGCCAATTTTTAAACTCAGTGCCCCACCTGATGAAGGCAAGCATGCCACGTGCCTTCTTGATTACCTTCTCCACTTGCATTGCCACTTTCAGTGACCTGTGTACCTGTACACCCAGATCCCTTTGCCTATCAATACTCTTAAGGGTCCTGCCATTTACTGTATATTTCTTATCTGTATTAGACCTTCTAAACTGCATTACCTCACATTTGTCCAGAATAAACTCCATCTGCCATGTCTCTGCCAAAATCTCCAACTGATCCATATCCTGCTATATCATCCAATGGACCTCATCGCTATCCCCAAATCCACCAACTTTTGTGTCTGCAAACTTACTAGTCAAACCAGTTACATTTTCCTCCAAATCATTTATATATATTACAAACAGCGAAGGTCCCAGCACTGATCCCTGAGGAATGCCACTGGTCACAGTCCTCTATTCTAAAATGCACTCTTCCACTGCTACCCTCTGTCTTATTTGACCGAGCCAGTTTTGTATTCACCTTGCCAGCTTACCTCTGACCCTATGCGACTTTACCTTCTGCACCAGTCTGCCATGAGGGACCTTGTCAAAGGCCTTACTGAAGTCCACGTAGACAACATCCACTGCCCTACTTCATCAATCATCTCTGTTACTCCCTACATATTTACCCTGCTAATCCCTCTTGCCTACACATTCCGGGACACTAAGGAACAATTTAGCATGGCCATTGCACCTAATCCACACATCTTTGTCCTTTAAAACTAAACCTATATAAATGTTTTATAACCTTCACTGGAAAATAGCTCTTTTATTCAAATAATCCTCCTTAATGACCATATATCTTTACACACATTCCTTCACAATTTTAGTCTAGATCCATTTTCATAGGGACACAATAATATATACTTAAAGGATTCTCTTCTTGATCTTTAAATAAAAAATAGAGTTAAAATTCACCACCAAGATTTCAGAGCAAATTAAATCAAAATCCATCATATTCTGTACAAAGCATTATGTTATGAGATATTTCCTCCTCTAAGGCCCCTAACAATTTCTAGATTTATGCATTTTATTTTGTAAAGCAATCAGCCAGTTGATGACTTGAACATATCCATTTAAATTTAGGGATTTCCTTTATCTCAAGGATTTGTTTCATCATGGTTAATCCGTAACCTTTTCTCACTTACAAAATTTCATAGAATATTATGATTCTTTATCTAACATTTAATGAGTATACCATTTTGTGTGCCCTATGTACAGAATCTCAGGTAAAATATTTGACAAATAGAACATCACATCCAGAGCAACCAAAGTACTTTTTAACAACTTTTGCTTACTTCCCTAGATTCCCAAGCTAAACAATAACAATTCCCATTTTCCCTCATAAAATACAATGAAAAAGCTGTATTAGAATACCTATCAGGAAGATTGGCATTTGAAATATTGCTAAAGTTGATTCATTTCTTTGGGTCACCCATGCACGGAAATTTTTGTATGAATTTCTCCAGAATTAAATTGTTTATGGGTGATTGTCTGGGCTAACTTGCCTTAACAGCAAGGCCGATGGAGGCCCTCACTGGCGAGGGTCACGAATGGTCTCCAGCAAACAGACACCTGTTCTGAAAGTCTCACCAGTGGAACTGGAGGCCATTGAGGTCCACCAGGTAGTTGGGGGTAGGGGGGTAGTGTCCCTTGGGCAGTGCCGGTTTGGCACTCCCTCCTGGGAAACCTGGCAGTGCTCACTGGGTGCCAGTCAGGGCCAAGGGGTGGACTCTAAGTGGAAGGGGTGGGGCCTGAAGGGGACAGGTCCTAAGGGAGGTGGAGGGGGGCTATGCATGCTGCAATTGGGAATTACTGGGCGACGATTGACTGGATGTTGGGGAATGGGGCAGTGATCAGTGGGGGGTTGGGGGAGGGGGGGGTGTTGGGAATGGGGGCAGAAATTGACTGTGGTGGATGGAATTGGGTACGGGAGTGGTAATCATCTGGGCGGGTGGGGGTACAATTGGGGATGGCGGAGGTGGCCGGGGGGGGGGGGTCGGTGGGTGAGGGCGTAATGTCCAAGGGGTGGAGTGAGATATTTCCCAGTGCATTAAATTTGTACTGTTGTAAACAGTTAGACACAAGTACAATAGTGTCCTCTAGCATTAATCAGTCGGCTTCCCAGCATGAGTAGACTCAATCCACTTCCCCTACTGATGAGAGTCACATTTTGCCTCTAAGTGGCATAAGATCATGTCTGAGAGCTTGCCCAAAAACTGAGTGCAATTGTCACGTATGTTTGGCACTTAGAATTTTTTTGGTAAGATCAGCCCCAGCATTCCCTTGAATATGTGGCCAAAAGAACTGGTAGGATTTTCAACATTAAATTAACAGCCAGTCACCCTTCAAATAATCCTTAGCAACAACCTCTCTTTAGCCTTCTCAGGGCCATCTACAAGGTTTTTTTCAGTATAAATCCATTTACATGGCAAAGCTGACTGCTCCTCTCAGAAAGGACAGTAGGACTAGGGGGCACAACCTCAAGATAAAGGGGGGGCGGTTTAGAATGGAGTTGAGGAGGAACTTCTTCACTTCTCTGCCCGTTGAGGTGGTGGAGGCTACCTCGCTAAATATTTTTAAGATGCGGGTTGATGGGTTTTTGGTAGACAAGGGGATTAAGGGTTATGGGGAGAAAGCGGGAATGTGGAACTGAGCCACGACAGATCAGCCATGATCTTATTGAATGGCGGGGCAGGCTCGAAGGGCTAGATGGCCTACTCCTGCTCCTATTTCTTATGTTCTTATGTTCTTATCTGATACCTCAGAATAAGCCCCAAACAGTCTCTTCAGCTATTTAATTCCCTCTGTTTTGTCTATCCAATTAATTTCTCTTCAACTCATTGACAGCCACTAAAATTTCACCATTTTAAGTACTTTTGCTTTTAGTTCTGTTAGCAGAGTATTTCTGAGGTCTTCATTTCATTGTGTAATCTTTTCATATTACGGCCTGTACTTGTATCAGTCGGGACTATGAATCTAAGATTGCCGTCCTGTGGAAGGGCCTTCTCTCATACATGATTGTTTTCTGATGCAAGAGTCCCTCCCAGAATATCAGTATTTGCGTGTGCTTTCCGACTCTCTGCGTTTCCATATCGTTCTGCCAGTTCATGCACCTCATTTCTTGCAGTTTATATATATTTTATTAGTGTCATTAGTAGGCTTACATTAACACTGCAATGAAGTTAGTGTGAAAGTCCCCTTGTCGCCACACTTCGACGCCTGTTCGGGTATACTGGGCCATTTCTCCAAATCAGCACATTTTTCGGATTGTGGGAGGAAACCAACGTACCTGGAGGAAATTCACATAGATATGGGGTGAATGTGCAGACCCCAAACAGACAGAGGTGCAAGTCAGGAATTGAACCTGGGTCCCTGGCGCTGTGAGCAGCAGTGCTAACCACTGTTGCCACCGTGCTGCCATCACCCTGAACATTTAAGCAATATTTAACCTTGCTAGTCAACTTTCCCTGCATACCTCACAATTGTCATGATGTGGGCCACTCACTTGACAAAGGGGCAGAGCCCCGAAAGCTAGTGGCATTTGCTACCGAATAAACCTGTTGGACTTTAACCTGGTGTTGCGAGACTTCTTACTGTGTTTTTCCCACAATTGTAGCATCCTTCCACTGACTAGACCCTTCTGGAGTATGTAGTATCCAAGTACCTACTCTGGGCAATTGGTCTTTGGATTTAATAGTACTGTCCTGTGTGTTATGATCACACATTACTGCAATCAAGCCCTTGATCTATTGAATTCTGTTCCTCAGGCCTTCCATCACAGAACACATGACGTTTAAGGTATAAGGCACCTGGTTTTATTAGTTGCTTAAAGTCCATGGCTGGAATTTTACCACTGATCATGCCGGCAGGATTTTCCTGCCACAGTGAATGGAGACTTGGCTGGCTGTCAAATTCTCTGACTTCGCTGCAGCGGGAGCATGGCACAAATGGTAGGTAAGATCATGCTCCAAGATTTTATAATTAATTCTGATTCATGAAGGATGGACCAAACAGTCTGATGCCATGTTTGGTAAGTCCTGCCTCACCATTGTGATCTGGGCTTTTCTATTCTCTTCTCTATTCCGGAATAAAGTTTTCTCAAATACGATGCCTTAGTGGTCTCTAAATTTTTGCTAAGAAATCAGCCAGGATGAAAGTCCTCCTCCCTGCAAGTAAAGCATTTAAAAATATAAAAAAAGAACAAATTCTAGTAGCTTCCAGAACAAGGAGACTATTACTCAATACACAATTAGATTTAATTAACAGACCATTGGATAGGACCATATAGTCAATAATTTGGAATTATCTCTTCATATGAACCACCTATGCAAGGCTGGTTGGTAACTTAGTTGGTTAATCAGCTAAGGTATTTTTCTGCTTTATTCAGACACTGCATGATTCCTTTCACAGAGATCCATTACTGGTCTAGAAAGTTCTTGAGGACATGATGTCCCGAGGCGTGGTACATTGGGGAGACCATGCAGACACTACGACAATGAATGAATGAACACTGTTCGACAATCACCTGGCAAGACTGTTATCTTCCTGTTGGTGAACACTTCAGTGGCCGTGGACATTCGGCCTCTGATCTTTAGGTAAGCATTCTCCAAGGCGGCCTTCACGACATACGACAACGCAGAGTCGCTGAGTAGAGACTGATAGCCAAGTTCCGCACACATGAGGACAGCCTCAATGGGGATCTTGGGTTCGTGTCACACTATTTGTAATCCCCATGACTTGCCTGAACTTGCAACATCTCACTTACTGTCCTGTCTGGAGACAATGCACATCTCTTTAACCTATGCTTAATGCTATCTCCACTCACATTGTCTGCACCTTTAAGACTTGCTGAGCTGCAAAGACTCGCATTCTAATCAGTATTCTGTAAACTGTGTCTTTATATGCTTGTGATCAGAACTCCCTATTCACCAGACGGAGGGGCAGAGCCCCGAAAGCTCATGGCATTTGCTACCAAATAAACCTGTTGGACTTTAACCTGGTGTTGTGAGACTTCTTAGTGACATAAAATGCAGCAGGCCTTTTGAAAGCAGCTTACACAGGGGTCTCACCGTCTCTCCAGGCAATGGTCACCCCCACCAGATTCCGCCCACTAACTCTAGTTACAGGGTATATATAAATGTAGAAAATGTTACTGCCTTTGTCTCAGACCGTTGGATCCATGGCAACTACCTTGTTAAAAGAACCTGCCAATGAAAGACTTCCAACAAGATGTGATGTGTCTGACAACACTTTTTTTTAACAAGTGTCATACTTCTTATACTAGCTCTGTATAATCTTCATAAACCACACCTACATCTTTTAGTAGGATTTTTAAGAATTGGATGAACAAATTATCAATGTAGCTTTAAGGCAATCTACTTTTTCTGATTTTTATCACTGATGCCATTGTAGAGGTTTATATAGGTTTACAGCATGGCAAAAAGGCCCTTCAGCCCAACTTGTCCATGCTGCCCTTTCTTTTTTAAACCCCTAAACTAATCCCAATTGCCCGCATTTGGCCCATATCCCTCTATACCCATCTCACCCATGTAACTGTCTAAATGCTTTTTAAAAGACAAAATTGTACCCACCTCTACTACCACCTCTGACAGTTTGTTCCAGACATTCGCCACTCTCTGTGTGAAAAAAATTGCCCCTCTAGACACTTCTGTATCTCCCCTTTCATCTTAAACCTATGCCCACCAGTTTTAGACTCCCCTAACTTTGGGAAAAGATATTGACTATCTAGCTGATCTGTGCCCTCATTATTTTATAGACCTCTATAAGGTCACCCCTCAGCCTCCAGAGGAAAAAGTCCCAGTCTACCTAACCTCTTCTTATAACTCAAACCATCAAGTCCTGGTAGCATCCTAATAGATCTTTTCTGCACTCTTTACAGTTTAATAATATCCGTTCTGTAATAGGGTGACCAGAATTATACACAGTATTCCAAGTGTGGCCTTACCAATGTCTTGTACCACTTCAACAAGACGTCCCAACTCCTGTATTCAATGTTCTGACCAATGAAACCAAGCATGCAGAATGCCTTCTTCAGCACTCTGTCCACTTGTGACTCCACTTTCAAGGAGCTATGAATATGTACCCCTAGATTTCTTTGTTCTGTAACTCTCCCCAGTGTCCCTACCATTAACGGAGTAAGTCCCGCCCTTGTTCAATCTACCAAAATGCATCACCTCGCATTACTAATGAGAAACATTAGATTTTATTTGGAGGATACAGTAATGTCCTGACTGGGTAAACTGCAGATCCACTGACTTTCCAAAAATAATCACCTTGTCATGTTCCATGTCAAACTTTATTTGTGCCTTTTCCATAGAATGTTTAGTCAACAGCATTTCATCAGATTCTGCAACAGTACTTACAAAGTAGCTTTCGTGACCTATTTTTACAGAGGATTATACCTCTGTTTAGTGGATTCAATGTGTTGTCATCACCGAACCAAGAGCAAGAAGTACTTTTCCATTCCGTAACTTGCATTAATCCTCACCCCTTCGTGAATTAAGGTAATATTTGAATTAATCTATAGTGTTAGAGTGCAAGCACTATCTAACACTGCATGGTTAAATAAGTCTGTGACTAACCGATTTAACAGAGTTCTAAAATTCCTGGTGACCAGTGTAGTTTGTTCAGGTCCCTCATTATGTTCATTCTCTTCCACAAAAATCACTTGAGTATATTTCATTTTGAGGGCACTGTCTCTCTGCTTTGGTTTGTTCATTGTCTAATGACACATCAAGCCACACCTGAAATGGCTATTAACACTCCCTTGTTCACATATTTTTGCTGCTGTAGTTCTGCCTTCTACTGTAGAAGCCAAATTTGCCAAAGGAGACTTTATCCTCATTCTGCCTGTCTGTAATGCTTCTATTGTATTGATGTCTGCATCCATATCTTTTATTTGATTTGAATTGAATTGAATTGATTTATTACGGTCACATATATTGGGATACAGTGAATAGTATTGTTTCTTGCATGCTAGTGGAGAAAGAAAGGAGAGGCTGCAGAATATAGTGTTACAGTCATAGCTAGGGTGTAGAGAAAGATCAGCTTAATATATAGTATATATATTAAATGGTATACCATTCAAAAATCTGATAACAATGGAAAAAAAGCTGTTCTTGAATTGGTTGGTCTCAGAATCATTTCAAAATTTGGAAACCATTGAGTCCTTTATTCTCTGTGTCACCACAGAGTATCCTATTTGTTCTGTGAAGACTCAATGAAACAACTATATTCCCTGGAAAATTTTCAAGGTAGTAGGCAACAGCATTTCCCTCTCTGAGAACTAAACACTAGTTAGAACCAGTTGCCTCTCCAAATGAGACACTTTAGCACTGTCCAGCAATTTAAACCACTCATACTAATCCACCATTCTGGAAACTGAATTTCATCAATCATTTGTACAATCTGTTAAAGTCCATGAAACATTCCTCTATTGAATTACCATCTGTTTCCCTAAATCTATCAAAGTCTGACCATATCCCTTATGCATTTAACAGATCATCTTTCTTGTACATGTCATCCCAGAACTCTAATCAATGGTGCAAGCCTTCATCAATATGCAGTTGATGGCCTCCCAGCTCACAATATGCTTCTGAATTTACTTCTGGAAGAAAGCAAAACATCAAGGCGATACATTGTTTCCTCTACGGGGGAGACAAATCCTACGTCTACATACCCACCTCATTCTTCCACTGATTAGCTGCTTCAGAATGTTGGAAGACTGAAGGCTAATCAAACCCCAACACATAAGAACATAGGAACATAGAAGCAGAAGTAAGCAAATTCAACCCTTCGTGCCTGCTCTGCCATTCATTCAGATCATGATTGATCTCTCCCTGGTCTCAAGTCCACCACCCCACCTGTTCCCCATATCCTCTTTTTTATATTAGAAATATATCTACATCCTTCTTTAAACCATTCAACAATTCAGACTCCACCGCGCTATGGGTCAGCGAGTTCCACAAATTCACACCCTGCAAGAGTAGTTTTCCCTCACCTTAATTTTAAATCTACCGCCTCTTAACCTATACCTGTGACCTCTTGTTTGAGAGTGCTCCACAAGAGAAATTTTTGATCTCCGTTTGCTCTATCGTTCCCTTTTAAAATTTTATATACCTCAATCAGATCTGCTTTCATCCTTCTAAACTTCAGTGAGTATAAACCCAAACTGTTTAATCTCTCCTCATACGTCAACACTTTCATCCCTGGAATCAATCTGGTGAACCTCCCCTGAACTGCCTCCGATATTGCTTTCTGCCGTTTTTAATAATTTTTAGATTTCTGGCTGAAATTGTTTCTTTTTACATAGTTTTAACCCGCAGCTGTAGGCAACCATTTTCTTTTACCGGTTTCTATTCCAGAAAGCCACTTGGCGAAGGATAGAACCGAAATCTTTTCACAGTTTTATAATTATTTACAGAGTTACAGACATACTCCTCCTAATTTAGTAACCACAGTTTTTACCTGTGCCTTTCCTATCCTTTGTTAAGGTCCCCACTTGCTTATATTAAACACAATTATTGACTCCACATGCTCAGACCTTAGTCATGAGTTTTGTCCTGTCCAGGAGAACATAAGAACATAAGAGGTAGGAGCAGGAGTAGGCCATCCAGCCCTTCGAGCCTGCCCCGCCATTCAATAAGATCATGGCTGATCTGTCGTGGCTCAGTTCCACTTTCCCGCCCTCTCCCCATAACCCTTAATCCCCTCTCTTATCAAGAGCCCATCAACCCGCTTCTTAAAAATATTTAGCGAGGCAGCCTCCACCACTTCAACGGGCAGAGAATTCCAGAGATTCACCACCCTTTGAGTGAAGAAGTTCCTCCTCAACTCCGTTCTAAACCGCCTCCCCTTTATCTTGAGGCTGTGCCCCCTAGTCCTACTGTCTTTTTTGAGCGGGAAGAGTCTCCCCACCTCTATCCTATCCATCCCATTCATCATCTTATACGTCTCAATGAGATCTCCCCTCATTCTTCTAAACTCTAACGAGTACAAGCCTAGTTTATTCAGCCTCTCCTCATAGCTCAACCCCCTCAACTCCGGTATCAGCCTAGTAAACCTCCTCTGCACTCCCTCCAAGGCCAAAATATCTTTGCGCAGGTGCGGCGCCCAAAACTGCACACAGTACTCCAGCTGCGGCCTCACCAATGCCCTATACAGCTGCAGCAAGACCTCCCTACTTTTATATTCAATCCCCCTTGCTATGAAGGCCAGCATCCCATTCGCCTTCCTGATATCTACATTAGCCTGGCAACTTTATCAAATTATTTCTTCTGTTTTTCAAAATGGATAATTGTTGGGTTGACGTACCCAGTTGTTGAATTCAGCTGCAGCTGATCGCACACTGTTTTCTGAAAGTTTCTGAGCAGTTTGAAAGTGAAAGAAGGCTAACACATCAAACCCTCTGGACTGTGACATGCCTTGCATTGTATAATCATTCCAGCCAAGGCAACACAAAGAAGAGTAAACAGGAAGTCTGCACCAGCAGTCTATGGACAAAGTTGCAGTTGAACTTTTGAAGGCAACCAGACTCCATGTTAGCAGCCTGCCCTTGACCTCCATCTCACTCCAAGTGCCCCCACTATCTTATGGAAAGAGCTTTGTCCAGCCAGTTCCTTATCTGAACTATGAACTACTGGAATGTTGGAACTTTTGTAACGTGTGTCTTCAAGCTTAATTTGTCTGTGACTTCTCCCTTCACAGAAGTCCTCACTTTTGGAGACCAAAAGAGAAAATGCATGAATATCTCTGCAGGCCTGGCAGCATCTGTAAGGAGAGAAAAGAGCTGAAGCTTCCAGTCCAGATGACAAAGGGTCACCTGGACTCAAAACATCAGTTCTTTTCTCTCGTTACAGATGCTGCCAGGCCTGCTAAGATTTTCCAGCATTTTTACTTTTGGTGTCAGATTCTAGCATCCGCAGTAATTTGCTTTTACTCACTTTTGGAGCAATGGATCACTCTACGGAGGTCAACCTGCTACTCTCTGAAGAAATATAACATTGGATCTTTCATTCTGGACTCTGGACTCAGATTAAACCATAACTTTCATTTTTATCGTGGTCTTTGCCTTATTTTCTTTTATTGTATGAGTACAAAAGGGTTGAGTACAGCAAAATTCCTTTCCTGCATTTTGTGTTTGTGTAAAATAAACCAACCTCCTACAGCACCACTTATAAAAGGGGAACTCAAAAATCAGAAACATCTTTTTGTTTATGGGTGGGTACTTAGAGGAGAAATCAGGGCTGTTTAAATTAATCCTCCTCCTGTCTGTAACAGCATTTCCTTTTCACAAATCTTTGAATATTCAAATATACCTTCTGCTCTACCGTTATCTACATGTTCATTCACTTCTTTAAAGGGCTGGAGTTTATTGCAGGCTTCAGGACACTGACATCAGGACCAAATAGGCATCCGGAGCCCAAGCTTGCCAGCAACATGATTGGTTTCGCAATATTCCCAATTGCAGCCTCCGACTGGCTGTCTCCAGAATCATCATCCATTTAAAGATGGTGAGGGTGATGTTGATGCTCCCCAACACAGAGCCACATTATTTCACCAGAACCAACTCTCAACCTGCTCTTGTAAAATTCTATCTAAAGAGCTTAATAACATTGGTGAAGCATAACCTTTTAAAGCCTGTGCTGATTACTTTGACATATTTTCAGTTCGTAGATGTTTTTCTATTTCACCTTTGAGTAGGAATTCCATTATCTTTTCTACTGCTGGCATTAAGTCAATTATGTTTATTTATTTTTCAAGTTTATTTATTAGTGTCACACGTAAGCCTACATTATCACTGCAATGAAATTACTGTGAAAATCCTGTAGTCGCCACAGTCCGGCACCTGTTCAGCTACACTGAGGGAGAATTTAGCATGTCTAATCCACCTAACCAGCACATCTTTTGGACTGTGGGAGGAAACCGAAGCACCTGAAGAAAACCCACGCAGACACAGGGAGAACATGCAGACTCAGCACACACGGCAACATAAGCCGGGAATCAAACCTGGGTCCCTGGCACTGTGAGGCGGCAGTGCTAACCACAGTGCCAGCATTGTTCAGTCTCTGATATTAAACATAGGATTAGATTTTGTCCACCAAACCTCTGACGCTATTCCCTGTTCCAATGAATTTTTATATATACATCTAATAGAATCTTTGCTACTTTGCTACTTTGCCTACTTGTGTGGGTATAACCCATCCAGATCTATCTTTTTTTGCTCTAAATCGGATTTATCAATCATCTCCTTTTCTGTTTAAAGATCTTTATTTTTCTTCTTGATCTCTTCCTCTTAGGTCATGTCCATTATGATCACCTTGCTGGTAAATACCAAGGCAAAGTGATTATTTGATACTTCTGGAAGACTTATGTCATTACCTGTGAGTGTATTGAGTTTATTATCCCTTTGAGATTCTTTCCCTTTCCTAATCTGTTTTTGTTATTTATGCATCTTTAGAATGCTTTATTTCTTTCTACATTCCTTCTGCATTAGTTATGTAATTTCCTCTTGGTGTCCCTAATTACTGTTTTCAAATTCTTTCTTTAATCTTTCACAATTTCTTTTATCATTATTGCCCTGTTGTCAATGTATTTAAGTTTCAGTGTTGCCGGCGTTTCTTCAGTTATCCATAATGCATCTTTATTGGTTAGGATGCTTCCTGCTTTTTGGTGCAATATATTTGGCCTGGGCTCCATTGATCATTATGGTAAATGATTCTCACTATTCTATTTCTGTTTTTGCCAGTAAAACTTTCCAATTTGCTTTCACTGGACCATTCTCATTCCCATAAAAATTTTTTTCTAATTAATTACATTGGTCTTTTTCTTACCAATGTCCTTTACAACCTGGATATGGGCTTGGGGACGGGGTGGGCGGAATCATTCATTCAATTGGCACCTCCTCCCCCTACCCACCTCCCCCCTTCTTCCTTCCCTCTCCGCCCCTCCCTCTTCCCCCTCCTTCCTCCTCCCCCCTTCTTCCTCCTCCCCCTTCCTCCCCTCTACCTCCTTTCCTCTCCCTCCTTCCCCCTCTTCCCTACCCTCCTTCCCCCCTCCCCCTCCCTCCTGCCCCCTGCCACACACACCCCCCCCCCCCCCCCCAACCCCCCCACCACCACCCCTCCACCATTCATTCAGGTTGAATCGCATCATGCAAAATATTAGTGTACTATTTGAGCCTGAACTGAACTTCAAACTCCATATGGCATATGCTCACCTCCACATTACTTGGCTTTATCTTTATCTCATCAATATTGGAGCTGAAAACAAATGATTTCTCCAGTATCCCCTTTGTTGACCCCTCAACCTCTCCAGTTTGTGAACTCAAACTGGTACAAACTTCATACTTTCACGCCTTCAGGACACTTGGCTAACATTGGCTATCTATAACATCACACTAAGAGGGAATTTGCAATTAGCATGGCTAATCCATCTAAGCTGTACATTTTGTGGACTGCGGGAGGAAACCAGAGCACGTGGAGGAAACCCACGCTGACACGGGGAGAATGCGCAAACTCCACACAGTCAGTGACGCAAGCCAGAAATCGAATGCGGGTCCCTGGCATCATGAGGCAACAGTGTTAACCACTGTGCTACCATGCCGCCCCTGTAACCTGGCTCCTCCACTGTTTGGGACTGCTTTCTACATCCATCCCTCCAGCCCAACATTGATGGCTAAAACTCTGCTCTTAAACTCTCTTCCACCTCTTAGAAACCTTCTCGAGGAGTGTGTGTTTACCCAAGTACTTTATCCTCTTTCCTAGGCCCTCATTCAGAGCTTCATTTGAAGTCATTATTCTTGAAAACAGGATGAGCTCCGTTGTCTCCCCCCATTAATTACATATTCAACCAAAAGCCATTTTTCGAGGTTTACACTTGAACATCATCCATTTGGTTAAGGTACTGGAGGGCATTTGACCTTGATCGAGGAATTTACTCTTTTGGGAGAGGATGGAGAAAAATTGAAAAATGTAAAGTACCTCAAGTCACAATGACTAACCTAAAGTTAGATCATTAATGTTTTAAGAGATGTCAGACTTTGGACTCTCAACGTCTTTGAATTTCCAGCTTGAAATTGCACCCAGCAGTCTTGCTCTGACAAGCAAGCTGTCATAGTTGGGAGGGCAATTTATCCAAATCCCCTGCCAGGTTCCGCTTTCAGCTGAATGAACCTCTGATCTGATAAAGCTCTTTATATTTTTTATATTAGAATCTTTTAATCTGTTTTGGCAAATCTTCCAGCTAGGTTTTATGATAATGTATTTCATTATATTGTGGAAAGAAAATATATATATATTTACCTGAGAAAACTCAAAGCATTTTCACAAGGTTGCAGAGGAGAAACTCTTGTTTAGCTGGGGGCTAATTTATAGTCGTGCTTCATAATGAAATCATAACAAAAAGATGGAAGATTTATAAACATGCTGTAATATGCAATAAAATATGATGACAGAGACAAATCTGAATACATATCTGCTCTTTACCCTCAGGGTAAAGTTAAGTGTCAACAACACTGTTGCAGACCAGGAGGGATATATAGCTCAAGCCAGGCGAAGGAACCAATAGGTCACTAAAGCAATATACTGCTGATACTGGAAATCTGAAACAAGAAACTCGGCACATACTCAGCAGGTGTGGCAGTATCTGCAGAGGTAGAAACAAGAGTTCATGTTTCAGCTCTGAGACCCTCTCATCAGAACTGGGAGAAGTTCGAGAAATACAATCAATTTCAAGCAAGCTAAATGGAGTGGGTGGGAAGAAGAACAAAAAGGAAGGTCCGTGAAGGAATGGAGGGCAGGAGAGATTGAATGGCGGATGACAACGGCAATGGGACGAGGCAAGAAGAAAAGAAGATGTGAATGGCTGATTACCTGCTGTAAAATGAAGGAAACGGGGAAGCAGAAGAGAGAAACCAACCCAGCAAAGTAACCAGAAACAAAATGGGGGCAGAGATAATGATCGAAAGTTATTGACTTTAGTGTTGAGGAGGCTGTAAAATGCCCCAGTCGAAAGATGAGGTGCCATTCTTCCAGTTGACAGGGAGTTTCTTTGGAACATGGGAGAGACCAAAGATAGGAAGATCAGAGTGGGAGCAAGGTGGTGAATTAAAATGACAAGGTGACTGGGAGCTCAGGGTCATGCTTGCAGCCAAAGTGGAAATTGCTCAAAGTTTGTGAGCTTTAGAATTGCAGCAATGAGAAAGCTTAAAGATAGCATCAAACTTAGAGAAAAAACGTTGAACTGCACAAAGACAAGTGACAGGCCAGAAGATTAAACAGAATATAAAATTGACAAAAAATGACTAAAAGATTAATGAAGGGAGAAAAATTAGAATATGAGAGACAGTGTGCTATAGGCAAACCCAACAATTCCCACTCGAGGTCAACAGAGATTTCCCTTGTTGGACCCTTGTCCATGCTGATTCTGTGGCAGGCGAGGTGGGAGAGTTCCAGCCAGAAAAACAGACAGTAAGAGTTTTTACAAATATTTAAAGAAGAAAAGTTAACAAAGTGAATGTTAGCCTTGTAAAAAGTGAGTCTGGAGAATTGAGAATGGAAAACAAGGAGGTGACACATGTATTGAACAGTATTTTGCATCAGTCTTCACTACAGAGGATGCAAGTAGCATCCCAGAAGCGACATTAAACCAGGAAATGGGAGGGACAGAGGAACGCAGGAAAATTACAATCATCAAAGGAGCGTATGGAGCAAATCGATGGACTTCTAAGAGCTCGAATCCTAATGGATTCCATCCTTGAGTATTGAAAGAAATGGCTATAGAGATTGTTGGTGCATTGGCTAAAAGGCTAATGCGCAGGCAGAGCAAATAATTTGGAAAGCTAATGAGATGTTATCATTTATTATGAAGGAATTGAATATAAAAGTAGGGAGATTATGGTCCAGTTACGGAGGGTCTAATGAGACCACATTTGGGGTATTGTTTACAATATTTGTCACCTTACTTAAAGAAAGATGTAAATGCACTGGAAGCAGCTCAGAGAAGGTCACCAGACTAATATCTGGAATGGATGGGTTTTCTTTTGAGGAAAGATTGGACAGGCTAGGTTTGTATCCACTGATTAAGAAATGATTTGATTGAAACATCTAAGGCCCTGAGGGGTCTTGACAGGGTGGACATGATGCGAATGTTTCTGCTTGTGAGTGAATCTAAAACTAGAGATTTGCTGTTTGAAAATAAGGAGTCGCTCATTTAAAACATATGAAGTGAATTTTTGTCACTCAGAGGGTCTTGAGTCTTTGGAACTCTTCTTGAAAAGGTTGTAGAAACAGAATATTTGAATACTTTTAAGACAGAGGTGAATAGATTCTTGGTAATAAGGGGATGATAGGTTATTAGTGGTAGGCAGGATGCAGATTCGAGGCTACTATCATATCAGCAATGATCTCATTAAATGGTGGAGCAGGCTCGAGGGGCTGAATGGCCTGCTCCTACTCCTTTTTGTATGTTCTTATGAGGCAGAGGGATAATTTCCTGAATAGATTTGAGCCTCTGGGGGAACAGGAACCAGTCTAATTTAGGGAGGAAGGGGTTGAGTGGTACATGGTGCTGGACAGGATCAGGGAAGCAGAGATTTGGAGGTTTAGGGAGGATGAATGATGGATGTTTGGGTGTGTTTTTTGAGGGGGGCCCTTGGCAAGGGCACGATAATTGTAGTTATGAAAGGAAGACTAATGTCTGCAGTGAGGGAGCCATTTGAATTTTTGCAGTCATACATTTTTGAATTCTCCATCTGCATTTTAAATATTTTCCTCAATATTCAATACTTTTGACTTCACTAAATGAGATACTATTACAGCTAATACAAAATTCAGGGTCATTACATTTTATGGGCATATATACAAAGATGTGAATTAGTTTTCTTAATGTCGTAGGATAAATTGTATTTCTCAGCCAGTTGGAAAATATGCCAAACTGTAAGGATAAACTGCTGATAGTTAATGGAAAGATTTCCCTTGACGTGAACTTCTACTTAGCTCAACGCAGATGGTAAGTCATTAACAATGATCACAAAAAGAAAAGGGCCAAAATCTTAGCTCTGGAGCATGTATACAGCCTTGGGCATTGGATATTATATTGCCTGAACTAAGTTACCGATTTTCTTTAACCCAAAAAATTGAATTTGAACAATTGAATTATAAGAATATTATAATTTAAAATAACTTTTTATAGCCTAATGATATTATTCATCATGGGGGTAAAAAACTTGCCTGAGAGCCAGATTAATGCCTTCCACCTGCAGATCTCTATTAAACTGGTATCCTGTCACAAAACTCAATCAGTACTGGTTCAGCGGAATGATGAGGTCAAAACGATGGTTGCTATGGTGAAATATCCACTAAAGGCGAACACAGGACTGAACTGAGAATCCAAAGTGAAACAAATTGAAGCATTACAGAATTATTTCTAATTCTTTAAACCTGGCTGAGTTTAAATTCAGATGAGCCTGTCCCTGGCAGCCTTGGGATGATATGTGTATGCAAGTCAAAGAACAAGCAAAACAACAAGGTGACCGTTCCGCTATAGTAATTCTGTCATCTCACAATGCTAATGGGAGCCACACTTGGAGGAATGGGAGTTGGTTCATCAGGCCTATAGTATTGCTGTCTTTTTCTGACCTGTACCTCCACATGAGCCCAACTTCTTTCAAACTGTGGGAGTGTGGAACTTACCCCATCCAAGTTAATAGTGAATAAAAATGGCTTAATGTTTTTGTTCTACAAATCTAGGTGGCAAAGTGGTTAACACTGCTGCCTTGCAGCGCCAGGTCTCGATCCCCGGCTTGGGTGACTGTCTGTGTGGTGTCTGCACGTTATCCTCATATGTGCATGGACTTCCTCTGGGTGCTCCAGTTTCCTCCCACAGTCTGAAAGGCATGCTGGTTAGGTGCATTGGCCACCTCAGTGTACCTGAACAGGTGTCAAAGTGTGGCGATGAGGAGGTTTTCACAGTAACTTCATTGTGGTGTTAATGGTAGCCTACTTGTGACACTAATAAACTTAAAATCTATACAATAAGTCCCCATGTTACACGTTCTTCATTCAGTGTTGTTCAGCTTTAGTATTGTTAATATAATGAGACTGGTATGCCCAACTAAGCATCAGGGCTTCCACTTTGGTGTTGTTTCGTGCTGGAGCCAATGTAACTTTGCATGTCCCAATCAGTGCCCTCTGGAGCCATGCCTCCTACTCCCTGCCTGTCTCCTACTTGCCATATCTCTCACTCAGCGCTTCCTTCCTTGAACCCACTGCTCGCCATTCTCCCTAGTCTACCCCAGGCTTTTCCGCTCACTGTTCCTCCACCACATAATCCTTCCACTTCCCTCGCACACCCACTTCCCCCCTCTTATCAGTCCTCGTCCATGTCCTTGTTCACAGTGAGGGTTGGCCGGTGGGAGGAGATGGGACAGGGAAACAGTAAGTGGAAGTACTGGGGAATAGGAAAGGATCGGGAAGCAGGACCTAGTCAATGAACAGGATGGAGCCGGTGTAAGAGTTGTGAGAGGGAGGTAAAATCAGCATATTTCCTTTATATTTCTTATTTGATTGTAAAAAATTAATTCACTTATTAATATAGGAATGTACAGTGTTTCAACTTACAGGGTATAATATTTTAATGTTCTTTTTCTGCCATGAGCGATCCTTCAGAACCTAACTACAGCTTTTACATTGGTTGTAATTGATTGCATGGTGACACAGTGGTTAGCACTGCTACCTCACAGTGCCAGGGACCCAGGTTTGATTCCTGGCTTGGGTCTCTATGGGGCTTTGCAGGTTCTCCCTGCGTCTGCGTGGTTTTCCTCCGGGTGCTCTGGGTTTCCTTCCACAGTCCAAAAGATGTACTGGTTAGGTGGATTGGCCGTGTTAAATTCTCCCTCGGTATACCCAAACAGGTGCCGGAGTGTGGTGACTAGGGGATTTTCACAGTAACTTCATTGCAGTGTTAATGTAAGAATATTTATGACAAACAAGTAAATTTAAATGGGAAAGTATGACTCACTTAAAATTCTTTCACTTGAAGTTACACTTTTCAGGAAAGCACATACAATGAGGAATTACTGTTCTTAACATGGAGTTGTACTTAATATATAATTTACCAAATTGATTTAAAATTTCAATTGTTGAATGTTGTAAATTTTTATGTCTAATCTATTCTTATGCCTAATGGGAAAGGAGAAATCAAAGAGTTACAATACAAGTGCGAGAGACTGATTGACACTGATGCACTGCTTAAAGTTGAAATAGTTACTGTAGCCAAGTTATTTTTAAATTTAGTGAGGGTGGAAATCAATGAGTAAGAAAACCAGGCACTGATATATGCCAAGCGACTAGTCTGCCATACTCTGATGTTGAAAATTGGCCCAGAGTATTTTTACATGGAGTCTGTTGTAACATTAAATGCTGTAAGCTAGTTAAGCAATAATGTCTTGCAAAATGTTAAGTGATTTTAAATCACCAAAATTAACCAGAAGAGAGGGATAGAAGGAAACAACTACAATTTGATTTGACTTATTATTGTCACATGTATACAGTACGTGCTATACAGACAAAACATACCCCTTCGTAGAATACATAGAAAGCTCTGTAGTCTGATGTTTAAATTGAACTCAAAATAGGTGCACTTGCTAAGTTGCCGGAAGGTGAAGCATTTTATTTGTTTTATCAGTGCTGCTCAGTTTGAGAAATATGCTTAAAAAGAATTTATTTTAAATAGCTGAGGATTAGAAAGTAACCTTCAATTGTGACAAAGATGTATCTAAATGAATGCAAGTTCACAGACAATGGAGTCAATTTTCCTTTTGTTTTTATGGATGAAACAATAGCGAGCTGGAACATGTAGGCGAATATCCAGCAGTACTTAAATTACATTCCCAAAATGGAGTTTAATTTTCTGTCCATATAATTGAAAATGTTAAAGAAATAAACCCTAGTTCTATCTGTCCAATTATAATAGTGCTCAGGGCCTTGCTCCTAACTTAAGATGCGTTTACAAAATTGAGCAAAAGGAAATATCATCCAGGAACAACTCGCCTGGAATTACACAGGGGCATTGAAACAAAGATTAAATCCTCAACTCGACTTCAGAATTCACAATAGTCAGCTGAACATAACTGACTGCAGCGAATGGTGCAAAGCAGATATCATCTCACAGCATGGTCTCATAGTGGCCTCAGAGCACAGATGGTTCTACTATAGCATGGTGTAGCATGGGGAGGGTCTGCTGCAAGAGGTGCAGCAAAAGAGATTGGACTTACAAAAGGTGCTGAAAGGGATTACAACAGAGTTGAAGGAAAATCTTCAGAAGGGAGTTGCTTGATAAACAAAAGGGCTTCATGGCATTTTTTTGAATGCACTGAACAGTAATGTATGTGGAGCAGCAATCCTGCAAACTCACAGTTACAATGCATGAAAGATCTTTACAACAAAAGTGTGCCACTGGACATGTGGCAACAGTGTGCACAGTAGCCAGAGAGCCTCAGAAGAAGGATTGGTGGGAGATAGGGGAAAAACCTGACAAATATTTCTCACAATCACAATAACAAAGGCTGTAAAAACTGAGGGTGCCAACTTACTGGAGTGGATTGCTGTCAGATTTGACATGTTGGGGAGATCAGATCCACATTGCCAATATCATCAAGGAACTTTGGATGATATTTCAATGTATGCTCACATATGGATGTCAAGTCATTCAACATCTGGAAATAGAGACAAAATGGGGAGAACCTGAACAAAAAAATTCCAAGTCCTGGACAGACGGGAAAATGGGAGAGTTTTGCACCTGCTTTTTGGGCAAGTTTAAATCCAAAGTCTGATGCACTCAGGGCAGGAAAATATGGACTAAACCATTCCTCCCACATAGGGAAGGGGTGAGGCTTGAATTGCGCAATGGCAACCAGCAGAGGCCTGATAAAGAGAGAGACCCGTCAGACTTCTACTGATGCAGCTGCTCCCCTTCTCCCGCTATCGCAGGGGCCCGTGACTGATCATGAGCCCCACACCACCCGGAAATATTGTTCCCGCTCCCCCCTACTGCTCAGACTGATTGTCCCCCATCTCTCCCCACTAATTATCTGTAGAGCGGCAGTGGTCTTCCCTCCTCACTGATTGCTTGCAGAGTGGCAACATGGCTCCCTCCCTCTCTCACTGATCACCTGCGGAGTGGCAGTGGAACCCCCTCCCTTCTCCACCAATTACAACTAAAGAGTGCGCAGCATCCCCACCCCCCTCACACACACACACACACACACACACACACACACACACACACACACACACACACACACACACACACACACACACACACACAATCAACCAGCCTCCCGGAAGGCCTGCTCCCTCAGGCCCCACTCTGGCACTGCCCAATGCGCAATGCCAGAGCACCAAGCTGGCTCTGCCAGGTCAGCACTGCCCAAGGGACACCTCCCTTTGCCCCCAGCCTACCCTGGGGGCCTCAATGGCCTCTGGTTCTACTGACGAGACAATCATATTGGTCCACATTGCTGGAAACCAGCTGTTTTCCTCGCCAGTCAGAACCTCTCTCAGCAAGGCCACAGAGAAATGTGAGCCTGGACGATTGAGTCCCGGGCTCATTAAACACATTAGAAATTGATGCAAATTACATTTAAATAATTTATTCAGCTTTGCACCAGAAATCTCCTCTAGGCTGACCTTGCCAGATATCCGGTGCTGGTAAGATTGCGAGAGACAAGTAAGTGCGAACCATAGGGTGGCAGGGCACGATGGTAAGATCACCCCCAAATAGTCATGGTGATTACTGACCCATGCAATGTAATCCAATCCACCCACTCCACTAAAGACCTTCACAGCATTATGCGAGCTACCTCCATCTCCAGCAGAACTATCACACAACGCAATATCCAAATATATAATACCACCTTCATTACTTAAGGTTTGCAAAACCTGTCAGAATTTCAGTCCCCTTAAATTCTGAAAAAGAGCCATACTCACTCTTTCTCTCTCTCTCCACACATGCTGCAGGACCTGCTAAGTTTTTTTCAGCACTTTTGGTTTTTATTTCTGCACAATATGTCGGTTTGACACTTCAGGCTGGGCATCGACAGACCCATACAGATTGAAAGTTGTCACTGAGCTCTGCTGTATGTGGAATTGTATTTGTTGAGGCAAATATTTTGTGATTTTTCTTTTGCCCTGAAAATCAAAGAAAATCTGAGTCAGGATTGTGAATGGGGTGAGACATATTTCTTTGTAATCAATTTGATGGACAATTTTGTAGGCAGGAGCTGACAGCTGTTTTTACTGTTGGTAGCTTTCACTCAGCTTGCCAATCAGGCAAAAGCCAGCACCAATAGGACAAATCAGTGTCTGTATTGGAGCAGACAGCCATGTGAAGTGACCATGTGATAAAAATTCCTCAATTGTTTCCTGGGCCCAGTCATGTGTGTATTCTGATTGAGGGACTAGCTTGAAATCTGACCTTAGGTCTCAATAACCTTTTATGTGTGAGCTGACGGTGTCTGCCATGCCTTCACAGACAGCGCACCCATTTTTAGTTGGATGCTTTCCAGGCATCCTTGGTGTACAAGGGGCAGATTTTCCTGTCCTGCTGTTACGGGAATCATGGTGGGTGAGGGGCGGACCATGGAAAGGTTTGTTGACCTTGAAGTTTGATTTTTCTGGTTTCAGGGTGAGCGTGGCTGGAAAATCTCGGTTGCAAAAATTGGACCCATTTTGCACTTCAAAGTGGGTGTAATGAGGCCCTATTTTGATCCTAATGTTTCCAGAATATTCAGGATTTCTGAGGGCTTACATTGACAATGGATTTTTGTTATTATTACATTCAAGATTTCTGAGATGTGGAGATGTGGACTGGGGTAAACACAGTAAGAAGTCTCACAACACCAGGTTAAAGTCCAACAGGTTTATTTGCTCCTGGGAGCAGCACTCCGAAAGAATGTGATTCCAAATAAACCTGTTGGAATTTAATCTGGTGTTGTCAGGATATCTGAGGGCTTACATTGACAATGGATTTTTGTTATTACATTCATGGAGAATAAGAAAGTTTATCGTAATTATAACAATGAAAACAGTATTTGTAAAGCACCTTTAACATAAGAAAATTATCCAAAGGTGCTTTACAAATTTACAAACAAAAAAATTGACATGTGTCATATAAGGTGATATTATGGCATATGGCCAAATGTTTGGTTAACAAGACCAGTTTAAAGGAACATCTTAAGGGAGAAAGGAGAAATCCTGGTGCAAAAAGGTTTAGGGAGGGAATTCCAGAACTTGGGACCAGCTAAAGGCATG
This sequence comes from Carcharhinus amblyrhynchos, assembly GCF_965287045.1. Taxonomy (NCBI): domain Eukaryota; kingdom Metazoa; phylum Chordata; class Chondrichthyes; order Carcharhiniformes; family Carcharhinidae; genus Carcharhinus; species Carcharhinus amblyrhynchos. The sequence goes on from NC_137335.1 coordinate 43,656,825, forward strand.
GCCACCAATGGTGGGACAGCACTGGACTTCCCATTCAATTAACTCTCTAGTCAGACTAAAGACCCAGATTCCCCAAGAGCTGCTGGTCAGCCAGAGCCCAGAGGCTTTCCAATTCTAGAAGTCCTACAGGCTCCCTTGATTCAGCACAGAGTGCCAATGAACGAGGGAAGCTGCTGGCAAATCCACATCCTCCCATCTGATCATATAGTTCCCCAGTCCAAATCTGTCTGATGGCGGGGGTGTGGGGGGAGTGTGGGGGGAGGGGGGAGCAGCGTTAAATTCCACTCAAGGAAGAGATCAGAGATGTCCTCATCTGTGATTGATGCAATGGGAGTATCAAGGCCACATGAGATGAGGAGGTCATGGGCGTGGCCTTAGGTTGGGGAGTTTATATGGAAGGAAAGCAGTGAATGTATCTCTGGGACACAATAATGATTATACTTTGATAAGCAGTAAGGGATGAGGACTTTAATTGAGGAGAATGTGTGTTGGAACAAGGTGAGATGCTGTGAGGAGGAGTGCATCACTAACCAGCACTCCAGCCTACTGAGCTAAACCAAGTCCCAGGGGATAAATATTGGCCTGGGCACTGGGGTCGCTCCCCATTCAAAATAATACCATCGGATCTTTTACATGCATGTGAGAGAGTTTTAAGAGTTTAGTCTCAGCACCTCATCTGAAAAATGATACTTCTGAGACAGTGCAGCACTCCCTCAGTACTGACTCTCTGACAGTGCAGCACTCACTCAGCACTGACCCTCTGACAGTGCAGCACTCACTCAGCACTGAACCTCTAACAGTGCAGCACTCCCTCAGTACTGACCCTCTGACAGTGCAGCACTCTCTCAGTACTGACCCTCTAACAGTGCAGCACTCTCTCAGTACTGACCCTCTAACAGTGCAGCACTCTCTCAGACTGACCCTCTGACAGTGCAGCACTCTCTCAGTACTGACCCTCTGACAGTGCAGCACTCTCTCAGTACTGACCCTCTGACAGTGCAGCACTCTCTCAGACTGACCCTCTGACAGTGCAGCACTCCCTCAGTACTGACCCTCTAACAGTGCAGCACTCTCTCAGTACTGACCCTCTAACAGTGCAGCACTCCCTCAGTACTGACCCTCTGACAGTGCAGCACTCTCTCAGACTGACCCTCTGACAGTGCAGCACTCTCTCAGTACTGACCCTCTAACAGTGCAGCACTCCCACAGTACTGACCCTCTAACAGTGCAGCACTCTCTCAGTACTGACCCTCTGACAGTGTAGCACTCCCTCAGTACTGACCCTCTGACAGTGCAGCACTCCCTCAGTACTGACCCTCTGACAGTGCAGCACTCTCTCAGTACTGACCCTCTAACAGTGCAGCACTCCCTCAGTACTGACCCTCTAACAGTGCAGCACTCTCTCAGTACTGACCCTCTGACAGTGCAGCACTCCCTCAGTACTGACCCTCTAACAGTGCAGCACTCTCTCAGTACTGACCCTCTGACAGTGCAGCACTCTCTCAGACTGACCCTCTAACAGTGCAGCACTCCCTCAGTGCTGCTCCTGGATTGTCAGCACAAGTTTTTATGCACCAGTCTCTGGAGTGGGATTGAATCCTCAACTTTCTGACTTAAAGCTGAATGTGCTACTGACTGAGCCATGGCCGATAAGACTGAGGGCTTTTTGACTTCATGGATGGTCCATCACTTGTGAGGCCAAAACAATGATGTTATTTAGGAGAGTAAAGTAAATTTTTAAAAGGTAACAGTTGGAATTGTCCGGCTCTTCACGACATCAGGATTCTCCGCTCCCTGCAGCAGCACAGCCCACCTGTGTGATTCTGGCCAGCGTGGGATGATGTCATTGGGAATTCCCATTGACAACAGCTGGACCAGAGAATCCCACCACGAACAAACAACATGGCATCTCCTGCCAATGGGAAACATGTGGCTGGGAGGCCAGAGAATCTTGCCCCAAGAGGAAAAGCAAATGTGGGGAGGGTGGGGAAATGGAATCAGTGAAGACGGCTCCAACTGTCGAGGGAGCACAGGTACAGAGCACGGTCTCTTTCTGTGCTGTGATATCCGTGATTCTACACACAAGGTGGAGCCAGATATTTTGAGCCAAGATGACTGCCACAAGTAGTGTTGTGGCTATTCTGCAAGTTGGCCACTGTTGTCCTAGTTTCTTGAAGCCTGCAGAGGAAATTTGGTCATTGCCTGGTACAACTGGTGGCAGAACGCCAGCGGAATTGACCAATGTGGTTTCTCCGGTATTCCATCCTGAGCTGCAAGATACAAAATGGGATACAGAAGGAGAGTGCAGGCTTCAATAAGACTCAATTCCAGGTCAAGTTTGGTAGAAACTCCCGCACCAAAGGAATCAGACATAACCATACTTGGTGCTGCAGAGCTGTGAGCACAATTTTCTGCTTGTCCTTTCAGCTACACTCCCCCCGCACAGTGGATGCGCTGATGAAAATATCTGCCTTAACAACCATCTATTACCATTGTTTGTTTTCTATTATTTAGTCAATTTATTATCCAATTTACCGCTTCCTCCTTGATCCTGGAAGCATTCAGTTTTTCCATTTATCTTTGCGGGTATCTCATCAAATACTGTCTAAAAGTCAATATATGTAACCTGCACCACATTACCATCACCACAAAGTCTGATAAGTCCTTAAAGAATCTCAGTATAAATATTTGTTTAAGATGATGGACAGATTGTACAAATTAGCACTCCTTCGACGAAAATTGTTGGGCAGATCAGACACACAGAGGAACAGATCAATGCCTCTGATTTGCATTCCCCCTAATTTTTCAGCTGTCAGTTTTGAAGATGGAAAAATATTAATTAAGTGGGAATCTTGCAAGCTGTGAATTGAATAAGGTGGCCTCTGTATTCAAATCACTGAAATGCTGTCATACTGGTCTGCTAAATTGTTAAATTCATCCTTTAAGCTATCTTTAAATTGTGCTGATTTTCCCACATGCTTATGGGTAAACTCAGGAGATTTTCAGCCACTGTGCCAGTGCTGTCTAGCACTTTTGATTCCATGTCAATAAGTTTTCAGGAATGAGCTTTTCTCCTGGGCTGACCAATGTAAAGCTGGTTTCATAATGTTGGTCAGGATTGTGTGCCCTGCTATTGACAGTGAGCATAAATGGTGACAGGAACATAACATATCACAAAAGCCCAAAAGTGAGAAATGTGCAGATGGGATTTCCTGGAGAGATTGTCCCGTCCTCCACCAATGACATAATGAGGTTCCCACCATGCAACTTTGGGAATCCCATTTGCATTCATTTACATTTAGATATCCCTATTCTGATGTGAGTGTACCTTTAAGGAAGGTTTTTTTAAACATGATTTCTGCAGCTCACACCTTCGGCGATATCATTATTGTTGCCAGGCTGACTACGGTGAGTCCTTTTATTGCTCCTTCAATAGCTTAAATGGGGGTTGTTTATGTTTACTCTGGGATTAAATTTACGGTCATATTGTTCGGTCATATGTTTTTTGACAGCTTCTTTTCTTCACAGTGAGTTTAAAGTTTCAGTTTTGAAAGGTCTGAGGCTGCAGTTTAATTTTTAATTTTAGTAGGGGCATCAAGCAAGAAAGAAGCTGAAGTCTCTGTCTCTGTCTCCCTGTTCTAATTAGAAATTCTGCTGGTTATCTCTTTGCCTTCCAGAAGGAAAGTGCAGGCTTCAGAAAGACTCAGTTCCAGTCAAGTAAGGTTTTAATCTATGCTGTGTTAAGCCTGTGAAAAGGTTTTTGTCTGTGAAAGGCTTTGGTTTGTTGGAATAGCTTTAATATTTAATTAAGGGTTAATACATTATTGTAATCGTTTTCTTTCTCGATTTTTTGTTTGTAATTGATAAAATGTATTGTTATTTTTCCATCTATACATGTTAACTATATTCTGAAATAAACTTTGTTTTATAAAAGCTATCGAGTGGGTTGTTGAATCATACCCGAAGTGAAACATATCATGCTCATCCTAGCCAAATTCAAGATGCAAACCTTACGGTTCGGGCAGTCTCCATCAAGTACTTTGGAGTTTCTAACCCGACACATAACATAAGAAATCCTCCCCAATACTGGAAAGTCTGATGTCATGATGTCACGACAGCACCATTCATAAATGTTTTTACAAATGTGAAACTTTGTTGCCTGGTTTTGGCATTGGGTCTCCTTCATTCAGCTTTCCAATCTGAGGAGTGTAGTTGACATCTCTTCCAGCTGTTCTCAACTTTGCCTTTGGAGCTCCAACAATTGAGATATGACTGAGTCCAGGAACACATCAGCTGACTTGGCCTCAGCAGATTCCTGGTCTCTGGCAATCCTCTGAATGCCGGCTCCCGGGGATGTCCCTGCCTCCGCCTGCTGTGGACAAGAGAGAGAGACAGAGAGAGTGAGGTGCTTGCCAGTTTGTGGAACTGCTGGAGGATATGGGTGAAAGCTGTGATAGCTCTTCAATCTCAGCATTGGAGACATCATCCAAGCTGGCCTCTGGGGTGGATGCCTGTGCCTGGCTGGCTGGTGCAGACACTGCGCGGCTCCCTGGATGTGCCTGCGAGAGGAGGGAGATGTCATTAGTGCATGACAGAGTCACAACTATAGAAGAGGCAGGACTCATGTTGGCTTGGTGAGATGGATGATAGTGCTCTGGTCCTCCATTGAGTTTTGGTGTCCATCTTGCCCTCAGCACAGGAGAAGTTGAGTTCCTCCCCACGTAACTGGAGGGCTGTCTCCTCAAATTCAGAGAGGACTTTCAACTTGGGCATCCCTCCCCCTGTCTGAAATCTCTCCCTCTTATTCTGAGCCAACTTTTCCTGCATGAAAACAGAACAAAGTGGATTGTGTGCTAGGGTAGATGTTAGGGATGTCTGGCATGTATGATTGGTGAGTGGGAGCAGTGAGGCGATGATGAGATGGAGAAGATGAAGCTGTGTGTGAGAAAGCAAGTGGTGGTTTCGCTTGAGGTGTACTCTGGATGTGTGATGGATGTGTGTGTGTGTTGTGTCGAGAGTGATGAGAAGAGTGACTTACCATGACAGAACAGGGGAGATCATTCATCCTTTTGCGGCACTGCGATCCCATCCTCCGTGCAGGGAGCTGGCACTTACCAGCACCGTCACCACCTCCGATGCAGGGTGGGTGACGTTGCTCGAGAGTCTCCTCCCTATTTGTAGGTACAGGAAGTCTCAGCGTAACTTCAACAGCCTGGTGAGGGAACCCTCTGAAAGTTAAGGGGCAGACATTCTTTCCCTTGGACCAAGAAGCAGTGGCTGGGGTGAGTTGGGGTGGCCTTTAAATAGAGCGGCCCATTGGTAGAACAAATCAGTTAATGGCAGGGCGGGTGAATCAGAGGCCATCTGTGCGGAGGTGGCGTGAAGCCCACGCAGAATTCCTTTTCTCTAAGTACCCAAAGTTAAAGCCACCACGATTGCTAATCACCAGTTTTCCTGCCCAAAACCACACTCTGCCAAATGTTCTTGATTTGGACAAAGTGATTTCACTGCTCTGACATCTGGATCTCAGAGATGGTCTAGAGTTTCTGGTTTCCGTATAAACATGAATGTCCCTTGCCTCATTTAGTGGCTTTGCCTCGGCTGACAGCACTAAACGGTCAGTAGCACAAAATTAATTGCAGAAGAAAGTGGGTAAAGTTTAAAGTTGAATCTCTCCCACCTATTTATAGCTTTTACTGAATTTCACACGTGTATTGATTGAGGCACGTGCTCCATCATAGTAAATCTGCCTGAGCAGACTCTCATTTACAAAGTGATTAGAGTGACACTGACTAGTTTCAGGGGAGGAGGTGTCAGTTCTAGCAGCTAATGGGAGACCATTGCCTTGATTTCCGACACAACTGGCTTCAACAGTTAGAGCTTCACTGGTGCATTAAACTGGAGACATCAGGACAGACTGCTTCACGTAGCTTCTCCTGCGGAGAATAACCAATTCCACAGGAGAACAATGCATTTTACTATGCGGCTGATTTCCCAAGCCCTGACACAAAGACTGGAGTGTGAAATTGAGTGAAGTGTAAATCAGCCTTCCAATTAAAGCCAACCCATCCCTGCTGGGTGGGTTAGTCTCAAATCAGAGAATCACTACTGAGGTTGAAGTGAGTAATGTCTCCAGTATTCGGCCAGCTGCTCTACACCTGGTAGAAGAAGCAAAATAGATCATTTAGAATGCTGCCAGGAAAACATCTCTTCAGATAGTTTACTTGCCAAGATACCGAGGGGAAAATTCAATGAAGTCCATGGTGGGCAAAATGTAAATTCCGTGCTGCCTGCTCATCCAGAGCAGGAGGAAAGTTGTGTAATGGAGTAACAGACCAGAGAGAGTTCGGCAAGTTCTGAAATGGAACGTTGGATTTCTCTGAGCAGGAGGTGGAGAGGAGGAGAGAGGCCATGTTTCTGTCAGTGACCAAAGGGTCAACCAGGCAAACAGTATGATGTCAGTGGGAACGGATAGCCACAGGGTTAATACCAGGAATCTGCCCCTGAGGACCTGGATGCAATGTTGGAAGAAATTGAAGGGCCTCATACAAGTGGACATTGTCAGTGAGTGCATCTTTAAATGGCATCTCCAACAACCCCACCAGTCTCGCACACCAGAACCTGCCTGCATGACCGTCCGGGCTAGAGGATGATCTGATACTGTAGCAAACACAAACAAAGGTATTATCTGAGATACACTCAGGATTCACCCAGAGAACCCAAAGAAATATATTTCAGGAACAAAAATGATCTTTGTAGGTTTTAAGAAGAACAGTGTGTATGAAGACTTGATAGCCTAATTCAGATCTGTCAGAGCCAAATAACTGTGCACCATATCTCTATCATTTACCCATCAACAACTTTGAACTATAAGAACCCATGTCTAACAATTGTATGTTTCACTTCATGCTCACTCAAATACCACTGCTGCAAATCTCACACAAGTGCTACACATTTACTGACACATTACCAAGAAACTGCAAGTGTACTGCAGTTGGAGTTCCAGCAAGTATCCACAGAACTCCAGGATTTCTCTGCACGAGTCCCTCAGGGAATATCCTAAGTCTAACCATCTTCAACTATTTCATCAATGACCTTCCCTCCATATAATGTCAGAAGCAGGGATATTTGCTGGTGACTGCACAATGTTCAGTACCATTCAAGACTCCTCAGATACTGAAGCAGTCAATGACAAAATGCAGCAAGATCTGGACAATATCCAGGCTTGGTTGGACAACTGGCAATTAACATTTGCACAATGGCCATCTCCAACAAGAGAGAATCTTGTTCTCCCCGTGTCTGTGTGGATTTCCTCCAGATTCTCCCATTTCCTCCCACAGTCTAAAAGACGTGCTGGTTAGGTGCATTGACCATGCTAAATTCTCCTTCAGTGTACCTGAACTGGTGCCAGAGTGTGGCAACTAGGAGATTTTCATAGTAACTTCATTGCAGTGTTAATGTGAGCCAACTTGTGACATTAATAAATAAACTTAAAAATTTTAAACCATCACCGTGCCATATTCAATGGCATTACTAGTGCTGAATCCCCCACTATCAACATCCAGAGCAGGCCGAAGGCTGTGCTGGACAACTCAACTGTTGACTCTGCAAATCTTGTCCACCATCTACACTACACAAGTCAGGAGTATATTTTTTAAAATTAATTTTATGGGATATGGCTGTCGCTAGCTAGGCCAGCATTTATTGCCCTAGTTCCTAGTTACCCTTCAGAAGGTGTTGGTGAGCTGCATTCCTGAACTCTGCACTCCCTGAGGTGTAGGTACACCCACAGTACTGTCGGGGAGGAGGTTCCAGAATTTTGACCCAGTGACGGTGAAGGAGCAGTGATATATTCTGAAGTCAGGGTGGTGACTGTTTTGGAGAGGAATCTGCAGGTGGTGGTATGCCCAGTTATCTGCTGCTTTTGTCCTTCCAGATGATAGGTACTACCTAAGGAACCTGGTGAGTTCCTCTAGTGCATTTTGTAAATGGTACACACAACTGTAATGGTTCATTGATGGCGGAGGGACTGGAAGGAATAGCAATTGAGTGGGCTGTTTTGTCCTGGATGGTGTTAAACTTTTTGTGTGCTGTTGGACATGCACTGAACCAGGCAATCACCTGGGTGATTGTGATTAAAAATCTAATGATGATCATGAAAACAATGGACAGGATTTTCTGGCCTCGCTCATTCTGAAACTGGAAAATTCCAGCCGAGGTCAATGGACCTTTCCATGGTCCACCTCTCTCTTGCTCCGATTTTCCTGGTGGGTAGAACTTGAAAATTCATCTCAATGCCAGTTGTCATAAAAACTCATGTGGTTCACTGATGTCCCTTAGGGAAAGAAATCTGCCATTCTCACCTGGTCTGGCCGACATGTGAATCCAGATCCACAGCAATGTGGTTAACGCTTAAATGCCCTCTGAAATGGCCTAGCAAGCCACTCAGCTCAAAGGCAATTAGGGATAGGCAATAAATGCTGGCCCAGCCAGTGACTGAGAAAAAAACCCTGCAATGGAACACAATGGGCTGAGAGAATGTTACACTATCATCTTGATTTACCTTGAGGCACATTCCTTTTCATCATTTGAAACGACTCTTACAATCCTGTTGCTTTTTTTCTGGGCCAAGGAAAGCCATTGCTATCAGACTTTAGGTTAAAGGAATGGAAGCTAAAAATCTGTCATAAGCCTGCTAAAGTTCTGCCGGTAGTGCCGAGGATCTGTCACAAAGTAAGATAGGACTTGGGTTTCACATTCCCGATATGAAGGGCACACAGTTGAGTGTAAATTATGGCAATCGTTTACACAGGTTGCCTGGAATTCACTCATTGATGATATATTTGCGTATTCTTTGCGATGGAGAATCCCCGGAGTCTCCATGCAGCATTTAGAGTAATTCTAGAATTCTTTGTGTAACACGCCAATGGTAATTTAATAAGTCACAAGTGTGTATTTGCTTTTAATCTTTCACTTCTGAGAATTATGACTCTAGCAGGCAATGTAAATATGCACTCCCTGATCACAAAAGTAATATATTTAACTGTTTTATTGATTTGATGTTTCTTCCAGGAGCTTAGTAAATGACATTACAGCATGCAGAGAAAAAGGGCACTTATACAACCTAATCCCACGTTTACTCATTTGCTGACATTTAAAACTTGAGTATGGTAAAATATTAATTGTTCTGGTTTGAAAATTACTGTGGTCACTTTGAGGGGAAAGATGATCTGATAACTATAAAACACCACTATGGTACCTCCTGGAAGTTCCTTCACAAGTGAGAAAGATTTATAAATTGCTAGGTTTGCAGGCATAACTGACCTATGATTGCCTTTTGCTTGAATGAAAGAACATTGGCAATATACTGTCATTGAAGTAGTTCTCTATTTGTCCTGTGGGTTGGCTTTTAAATGTGGCTTTCTGCTTTGTCTGGGCTACTAAATGAGGGTTGACTGCACTAAACTACTATTTTCTATGTGTTATTGGCCATGTCCTTGCGAACAACTACCACAAAAATCCCTTTGAAGTAATGGAGTGATGGATTGCTATGAATGGGCGTGCCATTTTTTGTTCTGAAAATTTCACTTCTATTTACTAATAGAAGTAAAATCAACAGACTAAGTTATCATTTCAAACAGACAGTGAAACCTTGGTCACCATCAGCTCCTGCCGAACAGAAAAAGGACCGTAATGAACTGAGAAATTGGTTCCAGTAATGCAAACATGGATACATTTTATAGTAGTAGGGACTAGAACTCTCCAGTGACATCATAAGGATTGAAAACATATATGAGCAACATTTTTTAATGGCGGAGTTTTCTACCCCACCACCTGAAGGTTTGCAGGGGAATGCTTCCCTGCGAATCACAGCAGGCCATAGAGTCCCTATGAAAGGAGACCATTTGGCTCATCGAGTCTGCACCAACTCTCCAAAAGAACTCCTCCCACAAGCCCACCCTCCATGCTATCCCTCTAGCCTTATGCATTTATGATGGCTAATCTACCTAACCTACACATCTTGAGGCACTTAGAGGCAATTTAGCATGGCCAATCCTCCTGACCTGCACATCTTTGGACTGTGGGAGAAAACTGGAGTGCCCAGAGGAAGCCCACGCAGACATAGGGAGAATGTGCGAACTCCACACAGACAGAGTCCCCAGCCAGGAACCAATTTGGGTCCCTGGTGCTGTAAGGCAGCAGTGCTAACCACTGTGTTACCGTGCCACCCCTGTTTAACTGTCTGCTTTTTCATGTCCTTCCTCCATATTGTTAACTCCCGGTCAGTGATCTTTTCTCCTGGCCTAATGTTTATGGACGGACACAAAACACACAGATTTTCTTTAGCCTGACTCTTATAACATTGCAACTTTCCCAACCTTTCTTTCATTCCTCATCACTTCTACTTAAATTTAAATTTATGCTGCAGTATTTGTTTGTCAAAACTATAGAGCGTAGTTGCCATATAATAGTATTTAAATTGCGGCCTGTACCAGTATTTGATTTTTTTCATTTTCCAAGTCTGTTTTGAAACCAAACTGTTATGTTCTTCAGCAAGAAAAAATCCCAACAGTATACTCAAATCATTTCTTACCTGAGTTTTTGAATTGCAGCCTAATTATTAGATGACTTTCAAAACAAGGCTTGTAATAAACAGCAGTGCCTGATTGATGCTGTTACCTTGCTGATGGCGATGTTTTCTCTGAGGCTTGCAGCGAAGATTTGGGGGTCTTTTTATTACTTGCTTCACTATAACATGATTGTACCATTTTTCATTTTACAATTGTGTCAGTCGTCACATTTCCATTTTTCAGCCAGAGGCTTTGCGACAAGAATTCACATTGTATAATGGAAGAAAGATGGCCAGATACTCCGAATCAAATGCCAATATAACCTCTTTTGTAAGCTTTATTGAACATTACTAAGAACAGTGCAGCTCTTTCATCAAATTATTTAATCTAGTTTCCCTTCATATTGGAACTGTGATCAATTAAATTTACATAATTTATAGTTTTTATATTCTCCAAATTTATTCATGGAAATTGTGATCACATAAAATGTCCCCCTGTGTGAAAGTGGCCAGGAGCTTTTTTAAAGTTTATTTATTAGTGCCACAAGTGGACTGACGTTAACACTACAATGAAGTCAGTGTGAAAATCCCCCAGTCACCACACTCCAGCACCCTATTCGGGTACACACTGAGGGAGAATTTAGCATGGCCAATTCACCTAACCAACACATCTTTCAGACTGTGGGAGGAAAACAGAACAGCTGGAGAAAACCCAAACAGACACAGGGAGAAAGTGCAGACTCCACACAAACAGTAACCCGAGGCTGGACTTGAACCCGGGCCCCTGGCACTGTGAGGCAGCAGTGCTAGCCACTGTGCAGGCTGTTTCTGCTCTGCCGCTGTAGTTTTACTGGAAGTACTAACTTCATGTACGCCCTACCTGGGGTTTTCTCCACACTCCTGGAAAAGGAGTCAGAGGAAATTTCCAGTCTATTTCTGTCAGCTAGTTTTTCTATTAAGAACAAGAAAACAGAAGTTTGAATGCTGGGCTAGAAAAACACAACCAGCCCTAAAGCCTATAAACATTGCTAAAAAGTCAGAGAGTAAACTTAAATCAAGAGAGTTCCAAATTCGTCACAATGTAAAGGTTGAGCCATTCCCAGTGTATTGAGACTGGCCGACTAGAAGTCCAGTGACGATAATGATTGTCCTCATCATTTTGTCCTGGCTCAGCAAAGCAGCCAGCTTAGTTAAGGACCCTACACACCCTGGACAGTCTCTCTTCCACCTTCTTCTGTTGGGAAAAAGATACAAAAGTCGGAGGTCACGTACCAACCAATTCAAGAGCAGCTTCTTCCCTGCCACCATCAGACTTCTGATTAGACCTACCTTGCATTAAGTTGATCTTTCTCTACACCCCAGCTATAACTGTAACACTATATGAACGGTATGCTTTGTCTGTATGTTAATGCATGTGACAATAATAAATCAAATCAAATCTATTAAAGATGGTATTGGATAACCATCTATGAGCTGATTACCTAATTTGGCTAAAATGGGTTTGCATTGGCCGATGGCAATAACTGGATTGTTATCTCCCCTTAGTTTGTAAAAGAAATTGGGTCAAGAATTTGGTCAGGGAGTTTAACCTGTTACACATGAGGGATGGAACATAAAATCTTATGAGACAGTAGCTCTTAAAGGAACAGTGTTCATGGAAAATCCTAAAAGGAATTTCTATCTGAAAGCAGACAAAATGCTTCAATATTGCAAGTTTTGTGGAACGGTTTGATTTTTTAATGTAACTTTAAAATTGCATGTAACTGACTAGATTTTCATCAACATATAAGACAAATTATATATTAAGACACTAATATTTACCACATTTTTAGCAATGTGCACCATTAGTTGAGATACATCTCCTTAACTCGTAGCCTTGGAAGAGTTTTTGTTGATAAGCCTGTTAAGAATTTGGTTTGATTTATTATTGTCACATGTATTGGGATACAGTGAAAAATATTGTTTCTTGTGCACTATACAGACAAAGCATATTGTTCATAGAGTGCATAAGGGAGAAGGAAGAAGAGTGCAGAATGTAGCGTTACAGTCATAGCTAGGGTTTAGAGAAAGATCAACTTAATATATGGTAGGTCCATTCAAAAGTCTGATGGTAGCAGGGGAGAAGCTGTTCCTGAGTCAGTTGGTATGTGATCTCAGAATTTTGTATCATTTTCTCAATGGAAGAAGGTGCATGAGAGTATGCCCAGGGTGCGTGGGGTCAATGATTATGCTGGCTGCTTTTCTGAAGCAGTGGGAAGTGTAGACAGAGTCAATGGATGGGAAGGCTGGTTTGCGTGATGGACTGGGTTACATTCTTGACCCTTTGTAGTTTGTTGCAGTCTTGGACAGAGCAGGAGCCATACCCAGCTGTTACACAACCAGAAAAGATGCTTTCTATGGTGCATCTGTAAATGTTGGGGAGTGTCGTAGAGGACATGCCAAACTTCCTTAGCCTGAGAAAGTAGACGCATTGATGGGCTTTCTTAACTATAGCGTCAGATCATAGGTGATCTGGACATGTAGAAACTTGAAGCTCTCAACCATTTCCACTTCATCCCTGTTGGCGTAGACAGGTGCATGTTCTTTACTGCGCATCCTGAAGTCAATGATTATTGCTTTCGTTCTACGGATATAGAACATAAATGTTAATGAAATTAAGGTATAGCTCCACCATATATCATAGAATTGTGGAATAGGTGCGAGCAATTGAATAACCAAATCTTGCTTTAATGTTCCTAAAAATTGGATTTCATGTATAAGTATGTTTCTATAAGTGTCCAGAACCCGTAGAAGACTTAAGAACATAAGAACATAAGAAATAGGAGCAGGAGTAGGCCACCTGGCCCTTCGAGCCTGCCCCGCCATTCAATAAGATCATGGCTGATCTGTCGTGGCTCAGTTCCACTTTCCCGCCCTCTCCCCATAACCCTTAATGCCCTCTCTTATCAAAAACCCATCAACCCGCTTCTTAAAAATATTTAGCGAGGCAGCCTCCACCACTTCAACGGGCAGAGAATTCCAGAGATTCACCACCCTTTGAGTGAAGAAGTTCCTCCTCAACTCCGTTCTAAACCGCCCCCCCTTTATCTTGAGGCTGTGCCCCCTAGTCCTACTGTCTTTTTTGAGCGGGAAGAGTCTCTCCACCTCTATCCTATCCATCCCATTCATCATCTTATACGTCTCAATGAGATCTCACCTCATTCTTCTAAACTCTAACGAGTACAAGCCTAGTTTATTCAGCCTCTCCTCATAGCTCAATCCCCTCAACTCTGGTATCAGACTAGTAAACCTCCTCTGCACTCCCTCCAAGGCCAAAATATCCTTGCGCAGGTGCGGCGCCCAAAACTGCACACAGTACTCCAGCTGCGGCCTCACCAATGCCCTATACAGCTGCAGCAAGACCTCCCTACTTTTATATTCAATCCCCCTCGCTATGAAGGCCAGCATCCCATTCGCCTTCCTGACCACCTGCTGCACCTGCAAGCTGGGTTTTTGCGACTCATGCACAAGGACCCCGAGGTCCCTCTGCACCGTTGCCTGCTGCAGTTTTTCGCCACGTAAGTAATAGTCCTTCCTACCATTATTCCTACCAAAGTGGACCACCTCGCACTTGCCAACATTAAATTCCATTTGCCATTTCCTGGCCCATTCGCCCAGCCTATCTAGATCCTTCTGCAGACTCTCCACACCCTCCAGTGCAAGAACATACAAGTCTGCAACAGCCTATATGGTAAAGTATACATTAAAATCAATGTAAGAACTTTGGAATAAGCAAGGTCAACTAGGTAAATGTGAAAAGAAGTGACTTCATCCTCTGCTTTCCAGAAAGACTTGCTTTGATAGCTTTGGAAAAAAAAATATTTTATTGGAGTAAATGAGAAAATTGGCTCAGATTGAAAGATGCAATTTTCCCATACGCTCACAGTCAAAGTGAATGACTCAGGTAAATTTGATGAAGAATAAAGCTTCCTTTTCATTGCTCCAACAGCTAATTTTGATCAAACTTCAAAAAGTAACACCAATTATAACTGTAGGACATTTTACTTCACTGGTTGTTTCCACTATGACATTGTAAATTTAACATTAATCCTTGCTAAATTAGTGGCGTTTTATACCTTATATTGACACTCATGAGGAAGTGTTAATTTAAACCTTTACAGCATTCAGTCAGAGGGCATACACATCTCATCAAAAGGTGTGGCATTATAGCAGCACTTCAAATGCCAAAAGATAGTTTTCTAGCTCAATTTACCAAACAATCCATCAGAAAAGTGTCTCTTAAATCTATGCCAGTTGGATATTTAAGAGGAAATCATTCTCCAGTAAAAGAAATAACATATATGGAGGGATTTTCTGTTTCTGGAAGTCCCACCTGCAATCTCTGGACCTTCTGCGGGTCTGTCAAATTCTCCATCCCACCAGTGATGATTTCCAAGGGAGGTGGGACTGGAAAATACTATCCGTAAAGCACTATCTTGTGGAAGCAAATGATTTTCTGAGCATTGCAAAGCTGGATTTTCATCTCAGCATAACATGGAAAACAACACCCAAACCTATTTTCCTTCAGAAAGGTGAAACATGGGCTATGAGTGAATGGATTGTCCCATTGCTTTGTCAGATGAATGTGCAACTGAAATAAGACTGTTTTTCCATCTAAGTTGGTGTTGATTCATGTCTGACATCATGTCGTCACGATTTACATAACTGATTGTAGATGTTGCATATGAAACCAATGTTGGGGAGGGGATGGAGCTGGTGTAGGGGGTTGGGGGGGGGCACCATTTCACTTTTTCGAGGGATTGGGGCCTGAATGCGGAGATTTAAAAATGGCACCCCAAGCACTGAATAGCTGGTCTGGCTGGCAGGTTACAGGGAATGAACTGATGAGCATCTTTCAGGTGAACGAATCCTGATTAGGCAGAAGAGACTAAAGAGTTTCTGAACCATGTGAGTCATTTTGAATTTGAATACTTCAGATAGGAAGCATCAACTCCTGACAACCCGCCCATAGAAATTTGGTCTTCAGATGAATGAATCCCATCTGACACATGCTCCCAGTGCCAGCGGGAAACACTCCTGTTTTCCTGCTGGCATGGGTACTTAGCCTGAAAATGGGAGAATTCCACCTAGGATTTCTGTCTTCTTCAGACTTATTGTCACGCCCAAGTGCTCTGAAGCTGGAACAAAGCAATCGACAAACAGCTGAGTATTCTCTGGATTCTGTGCTATGGAAACACGGTCACTGGTGAACAAGGTTTCTCTCAGTAGATGTTCAGAAGTTTTTCTGCAAGCTTGAGCCTTTGCAAGTTGGAGAATGTTGCTGTCTATCCTGAATCGCATGCGTACTGTTATGTCAAGATCTTTGTGTGAGAACGGCTGAGAAGCAAACAGAGCTGGAGCCAATGCATTGTCTTGTTTGATGTCGTTGGGGACAGGGAAGGTATCCAATGATGTACCATTTTGCATCTCACTGGCCATCATACCATTGTGGAATGAATGAATGACACTAATCATCCTGTCAGGGCAGCAATATTTGTACAGAACCTTCCACACATTCCTGGTTTACTGTGTCAACAGCCTTGGTCAGGTCGACAAACTCCATTCAGAGGTCCTTATTCTGTTTGCAGCAGTTTTCTTGAATTTCACTTGTGGTAAAGATCATGCTCACTGTTCCTCATCTTGCACAGAAGGTGAACTGTGATTCTGGTTTCACAGTATCAATGGTGTCAATGAAAGAAGTGATATTCCATGATGATTGCCCAAATGGTCTTGCTCGCTTTCTGTTTGGAGAGTTACAGAGGCATCCCTTTAGTCTTGATGCACAGCTTCCCGGTTCCTGATTAGGCAGAAGAGATTATGGAGTCCCCTAACTATGTGAGTCCCTTTGTACTTGAATGCTTCAGATAGGATGCATCAGCTCCTGACAACTTGTCCACAGGAATCTGGTTTATGGTTTTCATGATTCCCGCTTGAGAAGGATTGGGAGCAAGTGGTCCTGTGCAAGTGACTTAACAGTATCATTTCACTCTGTGGATTATTGGTTTAGGAGCCCGCTGAAGATTGGTGTGTTTTTTGGGGTTGTACCCTGTGAACAGATATCTGGGCCCTCTTTCACTAATTTTTCTGTGCTGATCTTTGGCTATCGCCTGTTGCCCATCTTGAATGACCCAGCTTTGCCACTGTTAAAAATACAACTCTTGTGAAGCTAAGCTGAAAATCACCCACATGACTAACATATGGGGTGGAACTTTACAGTCTCGCTCGTCCCATTGTCCACCCCTCGCCCACTCCAATCCTTGTGGCGGGCAGGGTGGTAAAATTCTGGCCATGTTGTCATCAGTAATCAGTCTGGGAAAAGATCCCTGCATGAATCCTCATCTGCATTTTCACCGAAATTAAATGTTAAGATCAAAATTATGGGAGGAATGTGTGTAAATTGTGGATTAGTATTAATATTTATATTTGTACTTTGAATCATATGAATATTTGAGTGCAGGCATTGTGGGGTATAAATTCACCTTGGGCAGTATTGCAAAACAAGCAGTAATTGGACTGACAGTTTGATTTGTACCCTGCCCACTTTACTATGCAGGTAGGAAGGAGGTGTACAAGCCTATTTTACGCTAATGTTCCAAATCTTTCTTTGTGCAGGCACACATTTGGGGCAGTTTGACTTTGCCATGGGCACACTGGTTGCTGATGGAAAGAGCATCCGTATATACATGCCATCTGACTTTCCTCCAATTGATGCCTTTCAAGAAGGGTGCACAGGAAAGCAACTGACCCACCAGCACCTGCTTTGCCCCTCCAGTGAAGTGGAATTTTACCCCAATCGTGTTTGGGGCAATCATCCTGCACTTGCAGAGCATGTTTTTTACGAGAGCTCAGAATAAAAAATCAATCGCTTTACTGAGAAAATTGGAGCCAAATTTATGCCGAGAATAGTCTTTGAATTGCAAATAGACTTTTACAAAATGCTGTGTTAAGCATTTCAGATTCAATTTGCTATCTTTCTAGAAAACTGTCAGATACACATGTAGAATATTCTCCTTCCATTGAATCAAAGAATTATGGAATAGTACAACACAGAATGAGGCCAGCTCACCCATCAGGTCTATACTAGCTCTTTTGAAGAACATTCTATTCCTTCAGCTGCCCCCGCAATCCCTGCCATTTTTCTTCTTCAAGTAGGTATCCCATTCTCTCTTGAAGGCTCCTACTAAATCTACATTCACCATTCGATCAGGCAGTGCAGTATGGTGGCACAGTGGATGGCACTGCTGCCTCACAGTGCTAGGGACTCAGGTTCGATTCCCGGCGTGGGTCACTGTCTGTTTGGAGTCTGTACGTTCTCCTCGTGTCTACATGGGTTTCCTCCAGGTACTCTGGTTTACTCCCGCAGTCTGAAAGATGTGCTGGTTAGGTGCATTGACCATGCTAAATTCTCCCTCAGTGTGCCAGAGTGTGGTGACTGGGGGATTTTCGCACTAACTTCATTGCAGTGTTAATGTAAGCCCATTTGTGGCAATAATAAATAAACTTCTCCAGATTCTAACCACTCACTGTGTTAAAAGATAAGAATTCCTCATGGTGCTTCTGGTTCTTTTGACACATTCATTGAGGGAGATTTTCCTGTCCCACCCATCAAGGGAATCATTGTGGATGGGACAGGACCATGCAAAGGTTCGTTGACCTCGGGAGGAATCTTCCGGTTTTGGGACAAGCACAGCTTGAAAACTCTTCCCTAAGTGTCATAAGGGTGATGAACCGGAGGGATCTGTGCTCATCTGTCCACATCAATCCATTCCCTGACATCCTGCAGCCATCCAGCACCCGACCTCCCCCAACATCTTCCTCAAACCACTTTGGCACCCCATCATGCAGGCATGGTGCCAACATATGTCTCCCCCTGGCCCACCACCGCCCCCTGAAGATGGAGAAGATGGCCCAGAATAGAAGAAAATGAGCAAAGGTGGGAGAAAACCTGAGTTCCATGAGGAGTAAGCAATGGAACTCTCGGGGGAGGCACATGAGAGCAGGGTGAGTGCCTGTGAGCTACCACTTGACCTTCCTCAATATCACCCTTCTCAAGTAAGTTTCAAGTGCCCAGATATTGTCCCTCCCTTCTTTGGCAGGATCAACACCTGATGAAGCCAGGCCCTCAGGAATCAGCGCTTTCCCACATCTCAGTGGAAATCTCTGAGGAAAGGACTAACTGGTCAGCACAAGCATCACCCGCAGCATCCACCCGTGCAGAGACACACACCTCGGTGGGTAGAATTAGCAGATAGGCTTCGGGGACACTTTCTGATAAGCATCTCACAGCTGCTGATGCACATCAGGTGGAGGCGGGAATATCGAAGGGATCGGGTAGGTGGAGATCTGCTGGATCCCAGGAAACAGCCACCAGCAAGGTCAGAGAACCTGGCCCATCATCTGGAATGTTCTGCTGGGACCAACAAGAGTTGCATCGGTTTTTGTGCCAAGATTGACAAATTGCCTTTTTTTTGTGGAAACTTCCACCCACCTGTGTTATTTGCTAGGAGTGGGTAAAAGATATCTGTTCTTTTGATTTGTATTGATGACCTCAGCTTGAATATACAAGGTTTAGTTTTAAAGTTTAGGTACCAGGTTGATTCCTGGGATAGCAGTTCTGTCATATGAGGAGAGACTAGGTTGGTTAGAAATATATTCACTGGAGTTTAGAAGGGTGAGAAGAGATCTCAAGGCAACTTATAAAACTCTAACAGGGTTAGACAGGATAGAGTCAGAAAGAATGTTCCCAATGGTGGGGGAGTCCAGAACTAGGGGTCATAGTTTGAGGATAAGGAGTAAACCTTTTAGCAATGAGGGGAGGAGAAATTTCTTCACCCAAAGGGTGGTGAATGTGTGGAATTCACTCCTAGAGAATGTAGTTGAGGCTAAAATGTTGCCTGATTTCAAGAAGAAATTAGGTGTAGCTCTTGGGGCTAAAGGGATATGGGGAGAAGGGGGGATCAGGATATTGAATTTGATGATCAGCCATTATCAAAATGAATGGTGGAGCAGGTTCAAAGGGCTGAAAGGCATACTCCTGCTTTTAGTTTCTATGTTTCTAAAGTCTGCAGATTGCACAAAAGCCGGGAAATGTTTAAATCAATGTGGAGGATCATTTCAGATTTTAGGACATTGATGAAATGACAAATGGACAGGTACATGGTAGATGAAATTCAACACAGGGAAGTGCAGAGTGAGATATTTTGGAAGGAAGACTAAAGACAGACCATATAAGGTGAATGATGGAACTTTAATCTGGGTACTTGATAGTGAGCCCTGGGGATGCACACAAATCTTTAAAGTTGGGAGGATAGATTGAGAACAAATGGATTGTACCTTGGCTTGATTAAAAGAGACATATGGGAATTTTAGGTGGAATTTGGGTATGGGCTGGGGGGAATGGATGGTACCTCCTGCAAAAATGTGAGAGTGTTGAGAAGATGGCTCCATCCCACCCATTTCCACAATTACTCCAATACATTGGGAGAGGTATGCTATTAATTTCAACAGGTTAATCTCTCAATTACTGCAATACAAATGTAACTTTTGTAGTTTAGCTGTGGGTCTAGGTCTTTCCTCAGCTTTTGCGGAACTCACCAGTGAAAGCAAGGTGAGAAGTAAGTGGTAACTGACGAGCGTGAAGACATGACAAGGAAGCATGACACTAAGCACTGCTGCTTTCTTACCCATTTCTGTGAAAGGATTTGATCACAGTACCTGTGCTGGGAGGTTACTGACACAAAATTGGATGCTACTTTCATAATATTTGAGCTGCTAATTATGGTTTGTACATTTGATCTGCACCTTGGAATTCTGGTCCAACAGGTCATCATGGGTGCTGCTAATATTGTTATTTTGGACCTCAAATGAAGAGGATCAGCAACAACATTAGCATCAGCAGAAGCAGCACCAGCAGCAATGAGTTGTTATAATCTGGAATTAACTACCAACCTTTGCTCAGGGAGCTGCAAACTACACATGGTCCAAACCGCAGCTAACTCCTTCAGCATACACCCAGAGACAGTGAAACCAGAAAACCTTTCCAAACTCCACCCATTTCCATTGTGATGTAGTCTCCTCTAGCCTACCCTTCAACCGACCTTTAGCTTAATTATCCTTCATTTATTTCCTTGATCAGATGAAATAAATGGGCTTTACAATCTTTCAGGGTTCTGTGAATGCTTTTAAACTTATTTAGTTCTAACTACCAAAACTTGCTGTCAGCATTGCAGATGTCACATCTCTAGCTCTTTAGCTGGGTAAACCCATTTGCTGGTTTCTAGTTCAATCTCTTCCATTCTGATTTTATTAAACAAACATGGAACCATGATCTCTTGAGGTGTTCTGGGAATCTCTATAGCCCACCACTAACAATCTCAAAAATATTGATATGAACCATGAATGAAATATTCGCAATGCCATTCATTCTATTGAAACCATGTTTCAGTGACAGAGGTGTGGCGGATGCAATTCGACATGCTTTCCATCCCTGTCCAAGTCAACTTTCCCACAAGTTGAATGTCTGGGCTATGGTTTGTTGTGGATGGCTTGTAGCAGGCAGATGATGTCATATAGAGCATGTAAACAGGACTGGAATTATTCTTGACAAGCTTTCAGAATTTGGGTGACAATGGATTCTCACTTCACTGTCTAAACAGAGGGTCAAAAGGGATGCAGAGGGTGCTTTTGTCAAGAACTGGAAATGTTTATCATCAGCTGGCAAGGCTTAAAAAGACATGTCAGCTGGTTGTAGCCTTGCAGAGGCTCATTAGAAAGATAGCAGGGTGGCAGGCAGGCTTTGGAAAAACAGTTGCCTGGCTGAGAGAATAGGTGTGCAGTAATGAGTTAGAATGGCTTCATGGCTCAGTAGTCGGGTAGGACAGATTGGATAATGATCAGTGGCTGATGATAAAAAGAAATAGAAAGGCTTGACAACAGGATGGTGGATGTGGTTGGAGAAACAAACACAGCAGGATATACTTAGTAAGAGAAAAATTAAAATAAAATTGTGAAGAGACGAAATAGGGAGAGAAGAGAAATTAGCTTCTCGTGATATTTCATATAAAAAGCTGAGATCTCAGATCTTTGATTAAATGTGCGCCATTTTGTTACAAATCAAGGAGATTAATATGTATCTTTGGCACACCTTATATTAAGAAAATGCCAATTTACTTTAAAGCTGGTGTGCATTTTAATTTAGTGTGTCATTGTATTCAGCTGCTGGGCATTAACTGGGATGTTAGTGTTGTAAGTAGGCTTACATTAACACTGCAATGAAGTTTTTGTGAAACTCCCCTAGTCACCACACTGTGGCACCTGTTCGGGTACACTGAGGGAGAATTTAACATGGCCAATGTGTTTCAATATATAGGAGCAGACCGAAATGACACTTGTTGGATTTGTTGTGGGTGTGTAGCTTCAATTCTCTACCTGATTAGTGTTCACCCGGACACATGGGAAGGCACTGGATTGGCAAGGAGGATTCCTAGAATTAAAGATGCAAATTGTAATCTCGAAATAATAAACAAGGAATGACTCTTGTTAAAATTCAGTGGACTTTATTAGCTTTATAGTTATCTTATTTACATTTCTGGGGGATTAATTGTGTAGTCCTGGCAGAACAGTGGTACAGTGGTTAGCACTGTGCCTCACAGCACCAGGGACCCGAGTTTAATTCTTGCCTTGGGTCACTGTCTATGTGGAGTCTGCCCATTCCCCCCATTTCTGCGTGAGTTTCCTTGATGTGCTCTTGTTTCCTCCCACAGTCCAAAGATGTGTGGATTTAGGTTGGTTGGCCATACTAAATTGACTCAAGTGTCAGGGGATTAGCAGGATAAATATGTGGGGTTATGGGAATAGGGCCAGGGTGGGAATGTGGTTGGTGCAGACTGGATGGGCTAAGTGGCCTCTTACTGCACCATAGAGATTCTTTGATTCTATAAAAGGACTAAAGACTCAAAGTCACATTAAGTCACGGCAATGACAAGTGAGGTACCATTGAAATTTTTATGATGGCAGCATTTCAGAAAGATTGCTCACTTTTTTTCTATGTTAAATTTCAAAATCAAAGCTGGGTTGTTCAGATTAGACAACTAATTCCCCAGAGGAAAGGAGAAGCAGATAGCTGAAAGAGATCAACCATTCCATTGATTGTAATGGCAGATTCCTACACACTGAACCAAGGGGGTGGGGAGGTGGCTTGCTGTCTGTGTGAGCTAAAAGATCGACTTTCTTTATCAGGACAGCTATCAAGTACCCTATCACGAGTCGTAGGAAAAAGTGTTGCAAAGGTTACAAGACAGCTTTGGTAATAATCCAGAGGGAAGAGGAGTTGATGGGCTGTCAGAGAGCACTTAATGTCTCTTTTCAATAAAATTATGGTCAGCAGCTCTTGTGAATTTTCAAAAGTTACGAACAGAGATAAAGTTTGAGTGGAAAGTTTGAGATTGATTAAGATGCCAGGAAGCTTTATCTCCATTAGATCTGTCAGACTCTTTGCCCTCTCAACTCCAGTGAAACCTCTGGACAATGATGATATCATTCCAGCTAAATGTGTGTTTCTGATTTTACTTCTGAATTATGCAATCTTTGTAATCTCTCTTCCTTGCAATCCAGCATTTTATTTCTGATCAAAATTTCTTTTCTTCCTATTCACTAGAAAGTTCACCTCTCTTGAGTTTTTCAAATTTTGCGTCCTGATACCTGTTATGACAGCCACAAAGGCCACAGGGATCATCAATAGATCTGTTATCTTCGTGGAGTACGAGCTGCTTTACTGAGTGAACAGAGGTGTGCCCAATAGGAAGCAGCCAGCAGCAATATTTAGGAATATTAAAGAACACACTCCAGGAGGGAGTAGTTGCCAGTTGATGCAAACAATGCCAAAAGACACAGTCATGGGGATATTTCAGGAACAGGTAAAACATGTGCTGCCTAGGAGGAAAGCTGAGGCTGGTACCCGTTTGCACCTTGCAGTATCCCATGATTCCAGAGGTAGGGACAAGACAACTGAATCACATTTTAACAATGACAGTAGCCCCAGTAATGGTGGAATTATTAGTTATTGGCCATCTCTTGAAGGTGGCGGTGGACACAGGAGGCACAGTCTCTGTTATCAGGGAACAGGCCACCAATCAGACACCTAACTCCTGAAGTTGGAAAATACAAAGCACTAAGCTTGCCACCTAGATAGGGGAACCTTTACAAAGAAAAGGCTCCACAATGGCCCCAGTGAGTTATAGACAGCAATCAACTTGTCTCCCACTCATTATTGAATGGTGCATGGAGCAAGCATTATGAGGAGAGATTGTCTTCAGCAAATTCATCTCAACGGGTTAGAGATTTTCAGGCTAGGCATGAGGTTATCGGTAGATACCCTAGAGTTTTCCAGGAGGACCTGGAGAAAATAGAAGGAGTCAAGGCCAAGATCCGTATTGATCCTGACACAACACCAAAGTACTTCAGAGCCAGGCCCAGTGCTTTACTCCATGCTAGAAACTAGGGCTCCTTTAAAGTTTGGGTATAAAAAAGGCCTATGCACTTTGCAGAATGGGCTGCACCAGCAGTCCCTGTTCTTAAGCCTGACAAATCAGTTCACCTTTGTGAGGACTATAAACTGATGGTCAACTCAATAGGTCAACTTGATAACTACCTTATGCCCCAGATTGAAGATCTGTACACCAAGTTAACAGGTGACAAGACATTCTCCAAGTTGGGAATGAGCCATGCTTATCTCCAGCTTGAAGTGAACAAGTTCTCTCAGAAATATGTGACAATCAATGAACATAAAGGACTCTACAAGTGCTGACACAAATATGAAAATGTTTTGGAACACTGGCCCGGAATATGGATGGCTAACGAGGATGCATTGATTTGCTTACCATTGCCCACAACCTTGGCTCCTGTACCAACAGTGGAAGGGGTTGTAATGACACTGAACCTTTTGGGAACCTTGCTAGTGTTGACAAGGCAGATCAAAGCGTGGATCTAAAATGGCCCAACCTTATCCAAAATTAGGCACATGATCTTACACAGTGGCATCCAAGCACCACCTTCTGAAGAAATGAAACCCTATCTCACTAAGAATCAGAACTTAGTGGTGAGGACAGGATAATTTCCCTGGGGGGGTCCCACATAATTGTTCCGTCTCCAGGACAACGTCTAGTATTAATGGAACTACATAATGACCACACAGGAGTATCAAAAGCAAAGATGCTAGGCAGGAGTTACATCTGATGAGAGGGTCTTGATTCTGACATCACACACTTCAAATCTTCAAAAATAGCCTGAGGAAACAACCAGCAGCATTCATGGAGACTAAATTGGCACAATTTTTGTTTGAGTACAGGATCACATTGCACACACAATAGGTTTTGCTCCAGCGGAGCTGTTGATCCCAAACTTCACAGGGAAGATGTAGTCCTGAAGAAACTTCAGTTTTGCAAAGGCAAAGAACTTTTGCAATTGTTGTTCATGTGAGGAACTTTGGGGATGGTCTCATTGGGTTCCTGAGGTCGTTATGGAAAAATCAGGACCAGTTTCTTACGAGGTCAACATTCAAGGTAAAACCCTGAAGAAGCACTAAAACCACCTAAAAACCAGGGAGTCATTGCCCAAGCTGCCCTGCCACCAGTCATGGAGATAACTGACTCCGTGTTGGACTCACTGGATAGCGAACCTATGGACTCAGACCTGGAGGCTGAAGAAGTGGGCCCCTGGGCTGAAGCAGAACCTGTGGAGAAACCTGCTTTGGTACCCTGCGATGCATCCTCTGGAAGAGCAGGTCCCTGTTTGGTATCATAGAATGTACAGTGCAGAAGGAGACCTTTCGGCCCATTGAGCCTGCACCAACACTAATCCCACCAAACCCTATCCTTGTAACCCTAGGTATTTACCTTGCTAGTCCCCTGACACTAAGGGGCAATTTATCCTGGTCGATCCACCTAACCTGCGCACCTTTGGATTATGGGAGGAAACCAGAGTGTACAGGGGAAACCCACACAGACACAGGGAGAATGTACAAACACCACACAGACAGTAACCCGAGGCTGGAATTGAACCCAGGTCCCTGGCACTGTGAAGCAGCAGTGCTAACCATACACCACCCCATTTACACTGCCTGACCCAACTCTTCCTTTGACAGACTTCTGCCCTTGCATCAAGGGGCAAAAAGGACAGCGGAGGTGCTGAGAGAGACATGGAGCTAAGGGGTGAGGGATGTTATGAAGGCAATGAAGGCTATGGGAAATCATCAATAGATTTACCCAGGGGCTTCATGGAATACGAGTTGAATTATTGAACACACAGAAGCAGTCAGCAAGGGTTTTAAGCCTATACATTTACTGGGACCAGAGTTGTAGGTCTCAGGGTGAAGGCTACCTGACTGTAAGCCACTGGAGCAACCATTTTCTTTGGTGACCAATCAAGAGTTTTGGTGATGGAAACCGGTGTGTGGCTGAATTACTACCACACCCATCATCACTACTTTCTAAAGTTATGGAGGCTTTCTGACTTGATTGTCTGGAGAGAAACAATCTTGAACTGAGGGCCTCAATTAAACTTTGGTCTGTTCTTTGCATATGTGAAAGGAAAAATGTCTATACTAGCTTCATAGCAAATTGAGCCAATGCATCCTATGTGCCTGCTTTCTTTCCCCATACCATTAGAGCAAATAGTACATTCACAAGCACACAAATGTCAAGGATTTGTTCATTGGAAGCCATAAAACAGGAGTTGAATGGCTGAATTTATAGGCCCATTATTCCTTTGATCAAGTCTTAACTGTCTACAAACCTAGATTCTGCTCCTTTCTTGAATTGATTTTGCATTTCTGGACAAGATAAAATAGAAAGGGCTAGGCTCCCTGCCAATGCTCCACTTCTCTATCCTGTCTTTCACTATTTTTCATATTGACCCAGACTCTGAATGTGTACTCTAGGATACTTCTGGATTTCTACTGTATTGTGTGACTGTTCATTTTTACCCAGGGATGATGGTTTTCTCACTCAAGGTTTAATGCCATGCACGGAAAGCTAGTAGTGTTGATTATTAGAGAGAAAAATGAGGCACTCCACAAAGCTAATGAATCAATCTACCTTCTTTTATCTCAAGAGGAGTTGCTGATAGATAATATCAAATTGCTCTGTTGCTTTTGGGAACAACTGCCCTCCTATTCCAATAATAACTTTAAAATTCAGTTTTAACTTCTATAAAATCATTTTACTGATCTGCAAACTTTGGCCTCTGCTGCCTATATATCTGTGTAGTCCTGGAAACTGCTCCCCTTTGTGCTTGTTACTGTATTTTCTGAGTTGAGTACACCTTTAATGGATACGAACTGCATTAAACATGTCAATATATTGACAAATTTCAGATTGTAAAACAGCAAGGACGTACCTTTAAATAATGTAGCCTTGTCTTCGAGACAAGAGTAACTAAGATCTGAGTATAAAAAGTATGAAATGCAGAATTGATTCTTTTTGTTATTGTGAAAGTCAATTTAATGAAAATTTAAAATTGAATTCTTTTAATTATTTTTCCATTGGGTTTCTATCAGCCAAACAACATAAATATATCCATAACCTAAAATGGGCAGGATTTTTATATAATATGCAGTCTCCCATTTGACAGTGAAATAGTCCCAGCCCACATCAACGCAAAGTGGTCTGATCCTACTCTACTCAGTTCCACAGTAAGAGATAACTACATGTGGCACAACTAGACTCTAGAAATTAAGGGAAGAAATTAAAATGCACAGAAAGAGGACAAGTGAAATTACATATTAATTATACACAAAATGGTGACACAGTGGGTAGCACTGCTGCCTCACAGCACCAGCAACTCTGCTTCAATTCTGGCCTCGTGTGACTGTCCGTCTGTGTGGAGTTTGCACATCCTCCCCATGTCTGTGTGTGTGTCCTCTGGGTGCTCTGGTTTCCTCCCACAGTTCAAAGATGTGCAGGATAGGAGGACTAGTGACGTAAATACTTGGGATTATGGGTTAGGGCCTGGGTAAATTGCTGTGTTGGAGAGCCGGTGCAGATTTGAGGGGCCGAATGGCCTCTTTCTCCTCTGCAGAAATTCTATGATTCTATGATGTGCTTTTGCTGATGTCTCAGATATGGGAATAAAGGCTCCTACTAATGCAACTGAAGATCCAGACTTTGGAAGGCAGAGTGCCATTTTTGACTCTAGAATGAACACGGGACATTAGGTACAAGCATTCGAATAAGGAGCAGGAGTGGTCCACTCAGCCCTTCGAACCTGCTCCACTATCCAAAAGGTGCTGGCTGATCTGATTGTAACTTCAACCCCACATTCCTCCCTCTCCCTGATAACCTTTCACTCCGATGTTAATCAAGGATCAATCCACAATAAAAACAGAAAATGCTGGATAATCTCAGCAGGCCTGACAGCATCTGTGGGGAGAGAACAGAGCCAACATTTCGAGTCTAGATGACCCTTCATCAGAACTTTTGTCTTAAGGATCTATCCACTACTGCATTAAAATTTTCAAAGACTCTGCTTCCAATGCCTTTCGAGGAAGGGAGTTCCAAAGACTCACCGTCTCTGAGGGAAAACATTTCTTCTCATCTCTGTCCTAAATGGGCAACCTCATACTTGTAAATAATGGCTCCAGTTCCAGATTCTTCCACAAGTAGAAAAACCCTCTCCACATTTCTAACCAGACCCCTCAGGAACTTATATGTTTCAATCAAATTTCCTCTTACTCCTCTAAACTCCATTGGATACGAGCCTAGACAGTCCAACCTTTTCTATTAGACAATCCACCCATTTCTGGTATTTATGCAGCAAACCTATTTTGAAATGCTTCATTTGCATCCTTCCTTAAATAAAACTGTACACACCATGGGGCAGCACTGCGGCACCATGGTTAGCACTGCTGTCTCACAGTGCCACGGACCCGTGTTCAATTCCAGCCTTATGTGACTGTCTGTGTGGAGTTTGCATGTTCTCCCTGTGTCTGCATGGATTTCCTCCAGTTGCTCTGATTTCCTCCCACAGTCCAAAGATGTACAAGTTAGGTGGATTGGCCATGCCAAATTGATCCTAGTGTCAGGGGGATTAGCAGAGTAAATATGTGGAGTTATGGGAATAGGGCCTGGGTGGGATTGCATTCAGAGCAGACTGGATGGGCTGAATGGTCTCCTTCTGCACTGTAGGGATTCTATGATTCTATGATTCTAGTACTCCAGATATGGTTGCACTGGTGTCCTATGCAACTGAAGCATAAACTTTGTACTTTTATATTAAATTCCCCTTACAATGAAAAATAATATTCTAACAGCTTTCTTAATTACTTCCTGTACTTACATACTAACCTTTTGTAATTGAATCTCATTGAATATCCATTGAATCCATGAGACTAGGATGAGTGAATACCCGTCCCACTAGCATGTATTGAAATCCTCTTAACTTTCCTTGCTCTCCTGCTGCAGGCCCAACTTCCTCAGGAGATGTGGAGGCAGCCTGCTGACTGCTATACCTTGTTGTCCAGGCTGACTTCAGCGGGTGTCCTCTAGTGGCCTGAGGCCTTCAGGGCCTCGGGCTGCTAAAGGTCTCCCGCTCTGAGGCAAGTGACCCCCATCAGCCTGACGCGCTGGAGTTGATGCGTTAGCTGGCGGAGGTGAGTATCCTGAGTGAATGCCTTTGGGATGCCTGGCAGGGGCTTCTCCTGCCTTCGGTTGCCCATTGGTCCCTCCTTGACTTATTATTTGAGGAGAAGGTGTCCCATCCTTTTCTTATCTCGTCGCAGTAGGAATGCATTCATGGCTAGAATAATGGAATGCCGGTGCGAGTACAAATCCCATAGAAACAACTGGACCTGCATCTCCAAGGCGGCCACTACCCTTACAATGGAGACCCCCCAATGCCAGAGCTATGACATGAAATGGGATATGGATGGATTCCTCCATCATTTGTTCCAGCCTGTTGACAGCCTGTGACATTTCTGCCTGATTTTCCCTTGCCTGTCTTTGCACCTCCAACATTTCTCTTTGGGCCAAGCTTATCGTCAGACTCAGTCTCAGCAGTGGCCTAGCAGCCAGCAGCCCTCTGGGTGTCTGAGACCTCACCTGCCACTGTTTCCATTTGTTGACATGTGTGTGTGAGGTGATCACTAGATTGTGAACCCCTGCTTACTCTAGAACAAGGTCCCACCAAAGATATTATGGCTTGTTCCTCAGAGGTTGTCCAGGGGCTGGAGCTGAGTGGTGGGAGGATGGCTCTTTTCCTTTTTTTTCCCTAGTGCCTGAACTTGAGAGAAGAGATGATTAGTGATAGACTGGGCAGGCTCTTGCACTAGAGATCACAGAGTGATTATCCTGCACGTTGTCGACATATACTGGCTGCTTCCTCACTGGCTTGTTAAGGGAGGCCGATCTCACCTTCTACACGGGAGCAACCCCTACCTTCACCTGCCAGTTCTGTGGCCTGTTCTTTGAATGGTGAAGTGTCCTGAACTCCAGGGTTCCCCTATTTGTCTTGGCTCTATCCCTTTTGTCACGGGAGATTCTGTCCTGCCTAAAGACTGATTGACTGTGAACACTATGGATTAAACTGCAGTTCTGAAGCATGCGTGGCAGTTGTGTCTGCTGAGCCAACCCCAGTAAGATAAATAAGATGCGGTTTGTGCAACAACATATATGAGATGATGAATTTAAAGTTGTTGTAACATGTTCAATGCTAATGTCCCCATTTGTGGGTCATGTCTGACATCCCTGTGGACTCTAACCCTGATGCCCCTTTTGAGTTTGCAGTTTCGCTTAGCCCGGCAGACTGGAGTAGATCATTCATCCTATTGTGACACTGCAGAATGGCCCTTTTTTGTTTCCCATGGGTGCTAACCTCCATGGAGATCTCCTCCCAAACTGGTGTAGGAAGACCACCTGCTCCTATGCCAAGGAAAGGGGGTCTTCTGCATTTCCTGGAGGAAAATCCCCAGGGAGGCTTTGCTGAACTGTAGTGCAGATGGTTTTGTCCTCCCTAGGGCATTCGATTCCTTGCCCTGTGCTGAGTGAATTTCTATTTAAGTATGGGTCCAGGACCTTTAGCCTCATGAGGTGAATCTCTGTCTGCCCCACCACGAGATTCACTGAGTTTCTCCCAGATACATAAAAATCAGTGACCTGAAAGGTGGATAATTGTGTCGGTTTCACTGTTATAGAGGCTGGATGGATTGGGACTTTTTTCCCTGGAATGTAGGAGACTTAGGGGTGTTCTTATAGAAGTCTATAAAATAATGAGGGATATGGATAAGACAGATAGCCAGCATCTTTCCCAATGGTAGCAGAGTCTAAAAGTAGAGGGCATATGTTTAAGGTGAGAGGGAAGAGAGATACGAAAGGTCCTAAGAGACAATTTTTTCACAGTGGGTGGTGAGTGCCTGGAACAAGCTGCCAGAGGTAGTAGTAGAGATGGGTACAATTTTGCCTTTTAATGAACATTTAGACAGTTGCATGGGTAAGATTGCTATCGAGAGATATTAGCAAAATATGGTCAGTTGGGACTACCTTAATGGTAAAAATTGGGCGGTATGGACAAGTTGGGCCAAAGGGCCTGTTTCCATGTTGTCCTATGACTCAATGACAATGGTTTCAGGGTCATCGTTAGAACCTTCATTCCAGGAGTATAGTTAGAAATAGAATTGTAGGAGCTCAGTTGGAAAAGTGGCTGACAAACAGAAACAAGACAAAAGTAAGGATAAATGAGAAATGGTTGGGTTGCGTCCACTTTTTTCTCAATATGTGTGGAAGATTTGACATGTGCAGAAGAGATCCAATCTCAAAATCTGCTGATGACACAAAAGTAGAGTGTTAGCAAACAATGAGGACTGTAAAAGCCTTCAAGAAATTACAGACAGGTTACCAAGATGACAGACAGATGACAGATACAACTTGATGTGGATATGTGTGAGGTAATATATTTGGAAGGAAGAACAAGGAATGCATGTATACAATTTAGGCTTACACTGAAGGGTGTGGATGGAGAGAAACACTAAAGGGTTTAAAGCTATTGTTCTATAATTGTGCGAGTGCAGGAACTACAGCCATGAAAAGGCCATGAATAGGAACAAATATTGCAAGAGTAAATACAGAATGGTAAATTTGTGTCAAACAATAGTCAAGCTGTGGACAGAGATAGGAGACAGAATTTAATGCCATCCCAGAGAGAATTGGAAGTCAAGGGGATTGTATAATTAGATGCGAAGGCATAGGAAGAAAAGTGCATCATCTTCCATCTCCCCCCTATTAAGTTAGAGTAGTGAAGGTTGAGATTTACCTTCCCATCCCGAGGCCATTTTGGGGCCTTAATAATTACAGACCATTTAAAGGCCTAATCCCATCATCACCGGTGGCGTGCCAGCAGCAATAGGGGCTTACACAACATGACCAAGCTGCTGGGTATATCCTGGTGCTCTGCCTCCTGGCTTGTTGGGTATGGGTTGGTGGGCAGTCCCTCCTGATCGGGCCGAGGGAGGACCCTACTGGTGGCAAAGATGGCCAGTGCTGAAAACCACTTCCCTTCCATCCTCGTAATGTCCCATCCCCTCACCAGAGACTGCCTGACTGGCTCCGGCAAGCCCATTCCACTCATTCCCCCCTCACCTCTGGACCCCCAGCACTGTTCCTTGTCCGTAGCCTATAACAGTCCTAGCAGGGACCCCTCATTCTCAGTGCTGGGACTGAAGAGTTGCCGGCCGGCCCTTTGATTAGATAGCAGCTCTTGGGGTTGTGAGCTAAAACCCCATAGGCCCGGTAACCCTGGCGGTTAGGCAGCTCCATGCCTGATAAGGATTTAATCCAGGGGCCCCGGAAGCAGCTGTGACGGGAGTGTCTGCAGCTTTCCAGCCAGTGGATGGGGCCACTATTACGACCTTCAAATCTGGTCCTCTGTGCAACACCATTATAGAGGAGATGAGAAAATGCATTGTGTTAGTGTACAGCTTTGTTTCATTAGGATGACGCCATGGATAGAAATTGTACTCTCAAGGAAGATTCAATGAATACGTCTTTTGGCGCAAAGAAGGCTAAACAGAGATTTAATAGGGATTCAAGCTGCCGAGGGTTTTGCCAGATTTCACAAAGGAAAATGATGCTTGGAATTCTCTGACCTCACCCGTGACTGGGATTCTCCAGTCACGCTGCAGTGAATGGAGATTTGGTTGAGCACCAAACTCTCTGTCATCATTGGCAAGAGAGCTGAGATTGAAGAATCCCGGCCAATATCTTTTGGATGGGAAGACAATGATCAGGTGCCTCCAGTTTATAATTGTTGTTAAATGCTGAAAAAGAGGCTTTAGAAGGAATCTTTTTGCTCAGAAGGTGATTGTAACATTGTATGCTTTGTCACAGGGGATGTTTGAGGCTATTGCTCCTTTATAGTTATGCATATTCATGACAGAAGAAGGCACAGAGCTTTGGGTATGTTCTGATTAGTTCTGGGTAGCTGTAACAGAGAACAGACACAGGCACTGAACAAAGTGGCAACCCCCTGTGCTGTAAACTTCTTTCATTCAAAGATTAAATGACTTTTCAGTGCTTATCATAATGAAATCAGTGGGCTTCAAAATAAACACGACCGCACGCTTTGATGGTTAATTGTATTTTTTTGAGAAATGAATAGCAATGTGGAAATATCAATCCATTTTGTTAGCGTCTTGACTTGAGAATAACTGGGCGTGTTTTCTGTGCAGATCTTCATACAAGTGCTAATGAATTTTGTTCTGTACCACAGGAGCGGCCTTGTGATCTACAGAGCTTTAACAACTGTTCAAACAGTCTGACTGGCTGTTTTAAGATTTCCTTCCCTTATCCTTTGAAAAGAATAGAAATGAATTTTGCTGCAATAATTTGCTATCTGAACTTCAGGCAGTTGTCAATGCTGCAGTCCTCATTACACGACAACAACAACTTGAGCTCAGAGAATGTTCACATTTATGTAGGATTAACTGATAACTTTCTTAAAGAACTTGCACGGGCTGCATTTGCCAGAACTGCAGATGCGGATGAGGAAGCAGGATTAGGAAAATAAATGACAGATTCCCACATTCAGAGGGTTCCCTGACACCTTCCCATTTAAAGTTTATTTATTAGTGTCACAAGTAGACTTACATGAATATACTGTGAAAATCCTCTAGTAGCCATACTCTGGTGCCTGTTTGGGTACACTGAGGGAGAATTTAGCATGGCCAATGCACCTTACCAGCACTTCTTCCAGACTATGGGAGGAAACAGGAGCACCCGGAGGAAACCCACGCAGACAGGGGGAGAATGTGCAGATTCCACACAGGCAGTGACATGAGCATCAAACCTGGGTCTGTGGGGCAGTGAGGCAGCAGTGCTAACCGCTGTGTCACCGACTTTCTGAGTGATCCTGCCAGAAGTGGGGCCTGAACTATACTGCCGACCTGTCCAGCAATGCTGGGTAGCCAATAAGGCTCAATTAAATAAGTTGAGATCTGCCAGGTGATGGATGTGTGCTCCCACTGAGACTGAAGCCTGGCTGTTGCCTGTCTTCAGCTTCCCAGTGGTAGGCCAAGAGGCCATTGATATCCCCATTAACTCCACTCCATCTTGAGGTGCCCTGGAGCTCTTTGGCCTTCCTCCCCTTGTAGGGCTGCTGACTTGACATTGCTGTGGGCCCCTCCCATGGCCAATTCCCTGATCGGCTCCCTCCCTGAGTTTCACAGGGATCCCAGAAGGTGGCATTTTGATTGGTTGCCTTCAGGGAGATTACAACTCACTTCACCACCGGGCATTTCTGGATTCCCTGACCCAGAATAGAGGCCAACGTCAAGATTACAACCCAGCTGGGAACATTCAGCCCAATGGATCGCATGGCTTTGTTGAGCGTTGGATGATTTTATGAAAATTGCTGCAGCAGTTACTGCTATTGGAGGAGCAAGGAATTAATGATAGTAACTTTTGGGTCCCCGTTTTAACTTTGAAGTTGAAACTGCAGTAGTTGCTGTCAATTGAGAGTTATAATCATGACAAACGCTGACAATTTCATTGTCACTACAACCACGAAACCAGGCTTACATACATACGTATTCTTTGGTGCTATTTACTTTTCTCTACATGTCAAACATAGAAGCTACAGTGCAGAAGGAGGCCATTTGGCCCATCATTTCTACACCAACTCTCCGACAGAGCAGCTTACTCAGGTCCTAACCCCATAACCCCACATATTTACTCCACTAATTCCTCAAACCTATACACCTTTGGATGCTAAGGAACAATTTACCATGGCCAATCCCCTTAACCACAGCTTTGGACTGTGGGAGGAAACTGGAACACCCGGATGAAACCCAGGCAGACATAGAAAGAATGTGCAAACTCCAAGTTGACAGTGAATCAAGGCCAGAATTGAATCTGGGTCCCTGGTATTCTGAGACAGCGGTGCTAACCACTGCGCCACTGCTTGTTTAGGAGATTGGTTCAATCGAAACAACTGATTGATCAGTTAAGCAGCAATTTTATGTTTTGGACACAAAAGAAACAATCACTTTAATTTGCACATATTGACTAAGGATCATGGTATAGATCCTTTGGGATTAGGAAAAAGCAAAAATTATATCTATTTTCAAAATGGGATCCAAATTGGACCCAGGCAATTACTGCTGTAACATTGGCGGCCAATAAAGGTGGCATCATGACACAATGGTTAGCACTGCTGCCTTGATACCTGGCTTGGATCACTGTCTGCGTGAAATTTGCACATTTTCCCTGTGTCTGTGTGGGTTTCCTCTGGGTGCTCTGGTTTCCTCCCACAGTCCAAAGACATGCAGGTTAGATGCATTGGCCAAGCTAAATTGCCCCTTAGTGACCCGGGATGCATAGGATAGAGGAATTAGCGGGGTAAATTTGTGGGTTTACTGGGATAGGGCTTGGGTGGGATTGTTGTTGATGCAGACTTGATGGGCTGAATGACCTCCTTCTGCGCTGTAGGGATTCTAAGTGATGGGAATGATTCTAAGCAGTGGGTTGAAAAAGTGCTTGAATAACTAGAAACATCCAGCAGGGGCTGATCATGCTTAAGTATCTTCTTCACTTATTTGAGCAAATAAAACAGGAAGTTTCTCTTTCATATTAATTTACCTGAACTTTTGAAATGCCTTTGACACAGTCTCCATTAGGTACTTTTAATACAAAATGAAATTCATGGGCACCTGGTTAAACTGAGACTTACTGGATAAGTTCTGATGAAAGGTCATCGGCCTGCCTGACTGGATGAGTGGATTCCATCATTTTCAGTTTTTATTTCAAATTTCCAGCATACCCAGGTTATTGCTTTTATTTGACTAGATAATAAGAAAGGAATATGAAGCATACATTATCTTGGTTCTGCATTTGGCTGTAAGCAAGTGCAGGAAACATCAGCCAGAGAGGATTATGCATCTGTAAGGAACCCTCTTAATTGTCTGTCCATCAATCTCAAACTGCGATAATTGGGTGGGTGCAGAGGACGCAGTGACATATCTACAGAAAGTTTCAGACAAATTGCATAATTGGGCAAAGAGATTGTAAATGAATAATGATGTAAAAATTGCAAATGTATATAAAATAAATGATACAAACAGTGAAGGGAATGTGCACTGGGAGATTTTGAAAGGGATCTGAATATGACAGTAGACTCTTCACTTTCGATGTGAAAAGAATCTCAAGAAAGAATGGAAAAGGTCAGCCACATGTTAGAGCACCTAGCCTGAAACAGGCTATTGTTAATCTATTCGAGTTGTGCTGAGGGTTTATAATGATAGATCTGACCACACCTGGTGTACCTTCTCCAAGTTTAGACAACGTGCAGGTAAAGTCAAGAATAATCAAAACAAGTACAATATGAGGAAAGATTAAAGAAGATTAAGACCCTTTTTTTCAGAAAAGAGTTTAAAGAACACTAATAGAATCCTACATTGCAGAAGGAGGCCATTTGGCCCATTGAGTCTGCACTGATCACAATCCCATCCAAGCCCTATCCCCATACCCCATGCATTTACCCCAGCTATTCTCCTGATGCTATTTAGCATGGCCAATCCACCTAACCTGCAAAGCTTTGTTCTGTGGGAGGAAACCAGAGCATCTGGGGAAATCCATGCAGACATGGGGAGAATGTACAAATTCCAAACAAGCAGTGACCCAAGTGGGGAATCAAAGCCAGGTCCCTAACACTGCGAGGCAACAATGCTAACTACTGTGCCACCTTTCCACCCCTCTTGTTGCATGTATATTAGTAAACTGCACAAAGTGAATCCAGGACATTACTTCACAGTAAGTTAAGACAGCAAGGCAATAAGCCATGAACCTAACATTTAAACAGATCTCATGTGGACATTTCCTAAGTAATTGGTGGTAGTTTGAAATGATCAAACAGATAATGGAATGAAGTCAAAGGCATTAAGGGGAGTTGTGGTGTATAGTTTTGTGAGATGAATTCAGTGGGCAGAATGGCCTTTTGTATCTGTGATTTTCCTTACATTCCCTTCTTGAATTATCCATAGCCACTTGGGAATGAATTTCGTTAGGGGTTCTCCTGATTGTCTTCAATAACTACATCATAAATTTGTTTATGTCATTTGACCGTAACATTACATTCTGCATTCTTTCCTTCTCTATGTAGGGTATGCTTTGTCTGTATGACACGCAAGAAACTGTATACTAATACATGAGACAATGATAAATCAAATCAAATCAAAATCATTGATTTTTTTCACCAAGAACGCCTACTTGAATAACAGACAAAGCTAATGATATTTGTTTGTTTCTATATGATAGTTTATGCTTGGTTTAAATGTGTTATAACAGATTTTTCCCTTGCCTATTGTGTTATACTTAACAGTAATTTGGCAGTAAATACTCTGTAACATCATACAAGGCCTCAGGCAATCTTATCCTGCCAAAGCAGGGATAATGTTTCCAGTAGGAGACAATGCAGTACATTAGCGACAAGTTCTGAATTAAACAATTACCCATTCTAAGCAGCATGGTTAGGTTGGCTAAGTGGCTGACATAACAACAGTCATTCTGTCATTCTCAACTTGAAAGAATGGAAAATAGAATCAAAGGCAAAAATCCATTTAACTTCACACACATGTGTCATAGGCCCAACCACCTTCAGCTGCTTCATTGATAGTCTTCCTTCCATCATAAGGTCAGAAGTGGGGAAGTTCACCAATGATTGTACAATGCTCAGCACCATTTGCGTATCCTCAGATACTGAAGCACTCACTGTCCAAAAAAAGCAAGACTGGACAATATCCAAGCTTGGGCTGACAAGTAAGATTCATGCCACACAAAAGTCAGGAAATGACCATGCCCAACAAGAGAGAATCTAACCATTTCTCCTTGACACTCAATGGCATTAACATCACTGAATCCCCCGCTATCAACATCCTAGGGGCTTTACCTTTGACAAAAAGCTAAACTGGACTAGCCACATAAATACTGTG
Organism: Carcharhinus amblyrhynchos; assembly: GCF_965287045.1. NCBI lineage: Eukaryota > Metazoa > Chordata > Chondrichthyes > Carcharhiniformes > Carcharhinidae > Carcharhinus > Carcharhinus amblyrhynchos. Next base: position 43,694,900 of record NC_137335.1, read on the forward strand.
GCTACCAGAGGAGGTCAAAGCCTCCAGATCTTGTGGTGAGTAACTCACCTCCTGATTCCCCAAAACCTGTCCACCATCAATAAGGAACGAATCTGGAGTGTGATGGAATACTCTTCACTTGCCTGGATGAGTGCAGCTCCAACAACACTCAAGAAGCTCAACAACATCCAGGATATAGCAGCCCACTTGATTGATGCCCCTTCCATATTCACTGTTTGACAACCATGTGTACCACATACAAGACGTGCAGCAGGAATTCATCAAGTCTTCTTCAGCAACACATTCCAAACACACGACTGCTACCATCAGAAGAACAAGGGCCGCAGATACATGAGAACACCATCTCCTGCAATTTTCCCTCCAAGTCACTCATCATCCTGACTTGGAAATGTATATAGTGGGCTGAAGAACCTATTCTTATTTTAGACGTCCTTACGGAAATATTAGCCGTAGAAGACTGTTGCTGCTCACAATTTCTTAGTTTAAATAATCTAAAACCTACATTAAACAGCAGACCAGGGAATGCTATGTTAAGTGCCCATCTGTTATCGGCAACAATATTCTCTAGTCTTGAGTGTTGTGCGTCTTAAATCCAACTCCCTGAAAATGGACATCTGGGTGAAGCAGCAGGCTAATATGTTGTTCATTCCTCTATATAACCTGGATTTAAACCCAATCTAAACAGGTGGGATAAAAGTGTTCTTTTTGCTGGCTATGAGGATAGACTGGATAACCTTAGCGTTGTGATTCCTCATGAATGCAGACACACAGCCTTTGCTGATTCCCATTTAGCAGAAATATTAAACTGATAAACTCGCTCGAGTAGAACATAAGCAAAGCTGGTGTGGAAAGTGGTTTGATAAGAAAGAACATGCAGTTATAGAGCACATTTCATACCAATCGTACTGGTAGGATACCATAGAGAACTTTATGGCCAAAAATCTTTTTTTAAATGTAATCATTGTTGTAGGTAAAAGCAGTGGTGAATTTGATGAAAGCACTTTTCTGTTCTCACACCCATCTGCTCCCTCCCCCCTCCCTGCTTCCACCAACCCTCCCCTAGCTCCAGTGATGGAGATGACTGTATTGGCCACCAATGGGATCTTCCTGTCCTGCCGATGACTGCCCCGTTCTGTGTCACTCGCCATCCTACTTTCCAGGGACTTGCCGTTTGGGGCGGCGGCGGTGGGGGGAGGTGGCGGCGGTGGGTTGTCCTTGACAGGACCAGTACATTCTGCTGGCAGGAAGGATTGGAAAATTCAGTCCCATAAGACAGCTTCCCTTGCCCTCACTTTTCATCCCAGCAGCCCCCCATATTCAACATTCTACCATTTCTGCCATTCCCAGTGTAATCCCACCACCAAACACATCTTTCCCCTCACATCTCAGCATTCCAAAGGTACCATTCCCTCTGTGATACCACGGTCTACTCCTCAAATACACACAGCACCTCATCCCCTTCCAATAACACCTTTCCATGCAAACACAGGTGATATAGCACGTCCTCTTTTATCTCCTCTTTCCATGCCACCTAAAGCCCCACATATTCTTTCCAGGTGAAACAGTGACTTTAGAGATCGTCTTTGTATTTAATATACAATATTTAATTTGGGCGGCACAGTAGTTAGCACTGCTGCCTCAAAGCGCCAGGGCCTCTCGAGTTCCATTCCCAGTTTGAGTCACTGTTTGTGTGGAGTTTGCTAGTTTTCCCTGAGTCTGCGTGGGTTTCCTCTGGGTGCTCCAGTTTCCTCCTACCTGTGCGGGTTTTTTTGATTGGCCATACTGAATTGCCTCTTGGTCTCAGGGGGGTCTAGCTAGGGTAAATACATGGGGTTATGGGAATCAGGCCTGGGTGGGATTGTGATGCAGATCGATGGGCCAAGGATTCTTTGATTCTAATGTACTATGTTCACTGCTCACAGTGTAGCCTCCTCTATACTGGGGAGACTAAACGTATATTGGGTGATTGCTTTACAGTTCAGTCTGCAAAAATGATTGCAAATTTCCAGTGGCCTGTCATTTCAATATTCCACCTTGCTCTCACACTGGCATCCCTGTCCTTGGCCTGCTGAACTGTTCCAATGATGGTCAACGTAAGCTTGAAGAAGAACACATGTGTGTTCAACAAATTCAGACCTTAAAACTCTGCCGCTCGATTTTATTTCCTTATCTTTGTTTGGTTTTCTCTCTAATATTTGCTTTCAGACAGTAGCAGATCTTTTTGAGGCAGACCTTTGGTTTCTTGGTTTGTTGTTTTGCCTGATTATATTTCCCTGTGTAACTCTTCTGTTATTCACTCTCCTTCTTCCACCCCATCACAAACCTTTCTTTTGTTCTTGTCCCACTCATTCCTTTCTCTGACATTTTCTTGTCCTGATGTAGGGTTATCGATCTGAAATTCCAACTCTATTTCTCCCTTCACAGCTGGGTTTGACCTGCTCAACATTTCCAGGTCCTATTGTACATCAATATTTCCCAATGGATCACCATTTAAATAATACTCTATTTCCAGCATTTTCTATTTCTGGTCTGAAATTGTGTGTGGGCAAATACGTGGCAAATGAAGTATAATGTGGATAATGTCAAGTTATCTACGTTGGATGGTGAAACAGAATAGCAGAATATTATTTAAATGGTGATCCATTGGGAAATGTTGTTGTACATTAGGATCTGGGTGCCCTTGTACATCAGTCACTGGAAGCAAGCATGCAGATAAAGCAAACTGTTAGGAAGGCAAAAGATATGCTGGCCTTCATTGCAAGAGGACAGGAGCAAGGATACCTTACCGCAGCTGAACAGGGCCTTGTTGAGACCACACTTGAAATAATTTGTGCAGTTTTGGTATGCTTATCTAAATACAGTTATATTTGCCAGAGAGGGACTGCAGTGAATTTCACCAGACTGATCCCTGGGATGGCAAGAATGTTGAATGAGGAGATATTAGTGTCAATTTGGCTTGCATTCACTGGGATTAAGAAGAATGAGAAGGGATCTCATTGAGATACATGAAATCCTGATAGGGCTGAACAAACTAGATGCAGGGATGATATTTCCCCTGGGTGGGGGAACTCTCAAACAAGTGATCACAGTTTCAGGAGACAGGATTGGCCATTTAAGACTGAGATTAGGAGGAATTTCTTCACTCAAAGGGTGGTGAACCTATGGAATTCTTTACCATAGAAGGCTGTGCAGGCCAAGCCACTGAATAGTTTTAAGAAGGAAATAGATAGATTTCCAGATGCTAAAGGTGTTAAGAGGTATGGGGAGAATGCTGGAGTATGGTGTTAAGATGATGGGTCAGATATGATCGTGTTGAATGGCGAAGAGCCTCAGTAGGCTCAGATGAATGACCTACTCCTGCTCCTATTTTCCATGTTTCTATGTTGGAGTTTAATAGAATCAATGTTAACAGAATCAAGCTTGGATGTTTTCTTTACTTAAGCTGGGGAGCATCCCACAGGAACCAAAAACCCTTGTATCCTCTTTAAAAGAAATAATTTATTTCTTAAGAACTATATTAGTGTGGGGCCCACATTTGTTACTGAACCTCTGTCTATTCTCACTCTGTCTCCATTTTCTAGCAATGCTCATCTTTCAGGGGCAGGAATCTCAGCTGATCTTTTCCATCTTCCCAGTTCAAGTGTTGACAGACTAATTGTAGGATCCCACCCATCAATCTGACTGAGATAAAAGTGATAGCCAAGTTCCATATAACGAGGACAGCCTCAACCGGGATCTTGGCATCGTGTCACACTATCTGTAACTCCCATCATTTGACCTGGGCATGCAAAATCTCACTAACTGTCCTGACTTGAGACAATTCACACCTCTTTAACCTGTGCGTAACCCTCTCTCCACTTGCATTGTCTGCACCTGTAAAGATTTGATTACCTGTTAAGACTCACATTTCAACCATTATCTTGTAGTTGAGTCTGTGTCTATGTATGTCCTGTTTGTGGACCTGATTCACCACTCACCTGATGAAGAGATAGTGCTCCAAAAGCTCGTGCTACCAAATAAACCTGTTGGACTTTAATCTGGTGTTGTGAGACTTCTTTGTAGCCAAACAGGCCATCTAAAATGGCGTTTTGTAAAGCACTCTGGGACAACTGGGCAAGAAACTAAACCGACAGGCTGCAGTTAAAGACAGACAAACAGGCTGCAACCCTGATGAGTGAATACACAGGATATGGGCCATCTCCAGGATGAAAGAGACTTTCTGGTCACACTGGGTTGTGTGCCAGACGTAAAGGCACCGTGAATCCTTATTTAGGAGGAAGGTATGTGACCTATGTGCCTACAACACCTACAGGCATGGCTGCCGGGGACACACCCAGAGATCGGTGTGGTAGCACCTGATTGGACTCTTATCGATCAGGGTGATCAAGTCCTGATCGATTGATTGGCAATGGCCAAAAAAAAGGGCGTGAAACCAAACGGGGTATAAAGGGTGCTGCACAACCAGGAATCTCTCTCTCTGACCCCACAAACAAGCTACAACGACGGAGAGCCACCACACCAGAGAAGGAAGGAAAGGAAGAAGATCAGAGCCAGGGTACCACACCAGACTAAAGGACCAGACTACGCAGACAACTACCAAGACCAGTGCAGAGATAAAGGCCAGTATCTGTTTGGGGACTTGTCAGTCACGCAAAGTTAAGTCAAGGTCTTGTATTGTACTTGAATTCTAGTATTTTCTGTAAGATAACTTAATGTTGGTCGGGTGGGTGATTATTGATTGTGTGGGTTTAAATAAATATTGTTTGTACTAATAAGACGTCTACTCAAAGTTATTTGTCCACTGTATAAGGGTTAAAACAGACTGATTTTTACAACATCTTACTCTGCCTACCCCAGTCCAATGCTGGCATCTCCAATTCATGAGATAAATAATGCAGTATTGATCAGGAATCAATTTGGGACTTTTCTCAACTTGGTGACACAGCTGTGGATTTACAGAGCCAGGTAGGCATTTGCACTCAGCACCATCCAGGGGCAACAGCTAATCATTTATAATGGATGCCATTAAATGGGTAGAGATATATTGATGCAGAATTTAACTCCTCATTGGCAACAATGCATTGTTTGATTTGAGCTGATAAAACAAACATATTATTCGCATATGTTAGTCCTGGGCAAAAGGAAATGTCACCAGTTTTATCAGCATTGCTCAGCAACTGCAATCTTAAGAATGGCAGATAGACTCCAGTCCCAATCAGATTCCATTGGGTCGTGTTTTCTTGAATATTGAATCATATTGACTGGGAATTCTCCACTGTTATAATGAGTTAGAGTGAAGGCTTAAATTGGGGCTTGATGGAAACAAAGTTGGTGCCCTTAAGGTAGCTGTAGATTGGGTTACAGGTGACTGAAATTGTCTGGTGTTGTAGCCCAATGTCTTCTATGCCTTCAGCAACCCGCACCCTCACCCACCCACAACTCCCCATGAGTCCATAGCATAAGGTACCATGGTGAGGAAGCATCTCTGACACTGAGAGTTTGTGCCCCAGGCATGAATGAGCTTTATTGCATCTTAAAAATATATAAATGGAGTTAATGCAGCTTCAGCAGTGGGGAAGTGCTGCTTAAGCTCAGCATTCATTTAAAAGAAGCATTGTCGTCCTTGGCTCATTCAGTCAGGTTGCTTCCTGTATTCATCTTTCTAGTCGCTCAGAGAAGCTCATGGCTCATGGATTTAATTCCCTGCTCCACAGTGACATTGGGATTTCATCACTGCAGTTATTCAGATCTTTTTAAAACTTCTTCCATCTGTGCTGTTGTTATTTGTTAGTTGTGACTGGCACAATTGCTGAGACATAGATGTGTCTGAATAATGACTAATTTATGAGATGAACATAACTATATGCAAGACTACAGGTGTTCTTCAGTCTAAGCCATCAACTTCTCCCTTAATGACTCTGAATGATGTATCTCTCTCTTACATCATTATGTGGGCAATACCTGTTTCTTTGGACCCACACATTCATCTTTGCAAACTGGAACATCCGGATACTACAAGCGTTAGCCGAGAAAGTTATGGCCAGGAAGTAATATTGGCATGGTGCTGACAGTCTCCATGCTGCATTGTCCTGCAACAGTGAAGTGCTGCGGGGTGAATTAACAAGGGTTGAGTGGGACTTCCACTCCTCCATGTCCCACAATCTGATGGGGTTGGGGGGTTGGGGAGGGGAAGAGAGGGCAGCAACACAAGTCTTGGCAGTACACAAAAGCTTCTGCTGAGATTGCAGCAGAAGCAGAAGATGGATTCCCTGAGCAGGTAAGTCCCTGGATGGATTGGATAGATTCAGGAGCTGGGCAGGGTGAGAGGGGCTGGGTTTAAGGGAGGGTACAAGTAGAACAGAATGATGGAGGATTGACTTTTGGGGAGCCACCCTGCGATTATCAAATGGTGACCTCCTCCCTCACAGCCTTCTCCCCTTTGAAGTATCCCTTTGTAGGAGCTATCTGTTAGGCTCCAGAGGAGAACATTCAGATCAGATGCAGGTGAAGAGTACGGTCCAGGCTGGTTGAGGTGTCTAAGATGATTGGCACTCTTTCTGCCATATATAATCTCAACCTAAAAATGGCTTTTGCCATGAAACAGCTGGAATGGAAGAATGGACACAAAATGCTGACCTTGCCAGCGATGCCCATATCACAAGAAAAAGGAAAACAGGCCCTCAGGTTGTCCACAAACATGATGAGTTTCATTAGTTTAATGAGTGAAGTTATAAAATTAGATTTGAGTTGGGGCCACTGTCCTGACCATCACAGTGGGGTGGTGGGGAAGGGCCTTACAATTGCCCAAATATTTATTTTCTCTTATGACAAAACAAAACTCAAAAGAAATGCATCAATTTCCAACACACAAAACATCACTTAGTACGCCTGAAACCATCTTTAATGCATTAACTAATGATGACATGCATTATGACTGGGGAAATCTTCTGCATATTGCTCATCATTTGATTTACAGTACTCCACCCACTGGTTCAACTTGTCTATCAGTGTTACATACAGTTTGCCTCATTCAATTTTCTGAACCATTTCCTCCAATTGGCATTGTCTGACCTAGGTTCTTGCAATTCAGTGTGGTTAAGCTTGTGCAATAAATAAAGGTTAATTTCCTCGTAATATATTGTATTGCTTTTTGAATTAATTTTCAGGAATGCACAAAGCTCTGTTTTTGGCTCACAGAAATAAATTAAGTTTCTGCTCCCAGCACAACATGCAATTAATTGTGAGTACTGAATCTTAGTGGAGCTGAGCCTTTGGACTGATGTGAACTGCACCAGCAGTTTGACCACATGTTTTCTGGGCAGTGATCTAGCTAGTACTCGAAGGGGATCATTGTGATACCTTTGGGCTAAGTATGAGGAGTGCTAGCCAGAATGCTCATGCTAAACACTGAATTCTAGTCATTACTTTTTATGCAAAGCTATGTCAAAAGACATTAAGGATGGAATTTAGTACCCTTCCCCGATGACAAGACTGGCTGTGGGGAGCATCTAATTGCCAACACTCCAATTAAGTCTCTCACCAGTTAAGGCTCTCACTAATTTTTATAGATGCACAATAGGAAACATCCTTTCTGGATGTATCACAGCTTGGCATGGCTCCTGCTCTGACCAAGACCGCAAGAAACTACAAAGGGTTGTGACCGTAGACCAGTCCATCATGCAAACAAACCTCTTTCCAGCTGGCAAACGAGATCCTCTTGCCAGCATTAAATACAGCACTTCATAACAATAGATGAATGAGGTGCATTTGATTCACTTTTCAATCTTAGTAACAAATGCATGATCATCTGGCCATAATTGTGTGGCAGAACTACCCCCTCCATACCTCCTTCTGCACTGCCACCCCACCCATTATTTTGAATAAAACAGATTATCAGTTTTGTTCAACTAGTGGGCAAAATAAATTTGAATCAATTAATGCGCTATTGTTATGCACAATTCCAATCCAAGCCTTTTATGTCAAAAACACAATCTCGGCACTTCTGACTTGTTTTGGAAAGCCTTGTGTGCTAATCTCAAGTTTAAATGTTGATAATTGATGTCTATCACACATGTACATTTTGGGCATCAGTTGCGTGCATCCATATTTTTAAACTCACAAGATACTTAAGGGGTGAGGAAGCCTCTTTGGTCCATCTTATTTCATCCATCCAGAAATATTATATTCTTCCCCATTGATGCTGTAGCAAATTGCTTCTTAAAAGGTTTCTGGATTTTTACCTCCGGTGCTCTACCCGAGGCCCATTCCACATGTTCATCAGTGTTTATGTGAGGAGGAACTACTTCAAATCAGTCCCAAATTTACCTTTTCCTAGTTTGAAACCATATCCCTTTGTCCTACTCACCAAATGGAATTTGAGATAGTAATGTGGATATAGCTTTCTTATTTCCATAAAGAGGCTATTGTATCTTTCTGATAATTAACGTAAGAATAATATGGAATATTATAAGGGTGGAATGGGAAGGGGAGGAGAGTTTAAGAAGGCAGTGAAGAAAAGGAGCCAGAGTTACCTTCACTCAGAATGATCTCAGAGTAGTGCCTAGTGTTGGCAGAGGACAGGAAGGCTTGATGTGAACCAGACAAATTTGTGCAAACCAACTGTGTGTTTGATACACTGATGTTTGGTCCCCTTGGATTTGAGAGAGCAAAACTAGGGGCTGCAGTGAGGGAATGATAAGGGCGGGACATGGTGAAGGTTTTGTTGGGAACAAGGGCATGAAATTCAAAATGAGGAAGTAGTTGAGCAAATCAGCAACTGCAGATGATATCATGGAAAAAGCTCGCTAATTTGTATTGGAGGTGATGCATCCCTTTTTCCTGGCAGTATAAGAAATCTTCAGCAGGAATCCACAGGGCATTAATCTTCAATCATGCTTGAATTTTATGACTTCCAAAGTTTATGTCCTAATATCTTAGGCAGATCACTGGCGATATGACATATATTCCAATAGTTAAACGGGAAATGAAATTTGACATAAGGAGTGATTTTAACTTTTGGCATCTGGTGCAAACTAAGCAATTGGGCAGTTAAAATTGGGTATGTGACTTATCTGCCCAAATGGCCTGAATCCTGCTGGCTTGTACTTCAATCTGTTCTGGGCATGAGGAAAAGGCAGCCATGTGAAGATGGCAGGGTCCTTTTTTAAATGCACAGATCAAGGTTTGATGAAATCATTGAACCCTGAGTGCAATTTAATCTGAGTGGAAAGGCTGCAGTAACTTTCCTGTCAGTTTAAGATGTGGGAAAAGGGCCTGACAGGAGCAGGAGCATGGACCTGCCCCTCTCTGAGCTCCTCGCTTCTGGCTCACAAGGTCCTCCAAGATCACTTCCCCACAGCATACCTTCATATTGGGATGATTTTCCCTTGTGCTAGTTGATGTCCATCTACCATATTACAAAATACCTTGTATTTATACAGAATTATTTCATATTTTATTTTTCAGTGCATTGATCTGTGGTATAGTCTGTCATTCTTTGCACTTCTGAACTTGTGTATTTCTGGCATCCTTTGTTATTTTAGTCGTGACTTGTTTTTTTCTATAAAAGAGATCCTTTTCCTGCACTATATTCCAAAAACTTACTTTCAGTTAGTCTCCAGAAAGCAAACTATTTAATGAACTCCACATAATTGGAATGTAAAATAATTCTAGCTAAGCAGGTGTCAAGTTTTTAATTGTAAATTTGTGATGTAAATATTCACCCTTCCAAAAATATAATTCGTATATCACTTCTTCCAAGCTGCTGACCTTACCACTCACAGTTACAAATGCATTATTTGCACATTAATGAGTTTGTCACTGTCAAACAGTTGTAAAATTCCTTGCATATAGTTTACAGCATTTGTCAACACTGATTTTTAACTAACTGAGTTATAGCAGATTCTGCATGGGAGACATTCCATGTCCGTGTACAGTCTTGGGAGACCATTCAGGAAAAGTAAACAATATTGTTATTCCAAGCAGTACATGGAAATGAATTATAAAGCATTAGCAAAAGCAATGAGTGTGGTGACAAAGCCGCTACGTTATTGGATTAGAAATCCAGAAGGTTGATCTGGGAACATGAGTTTCCATCTCACTACAGCAGCCAGGATAATTAAATTCAGTTCATTAAATACATTTGGAATAAAAAGCTAATTTCAGTAATGGTGACCATGTGGCTGCTCGGTTAATAGAAGTTAGAACAGAACAGTACTGGAACAAGCCCTTTGGCCCACAATGTCGTGCTAAACATGATGTCAAATCAGCTAATCTCTTCTGCCCGCCTTAGTCCATATCCCTCTACTCTTTGGATATTTATATACTTATCTAAAAGCACTTTAAACACCTCTATCTTATCTGCCTGCACCACCACCCCTGACAGCAGATTCCAGAACCTAACACTGTAAAAAATCCTCACATCTCTTTTGAACTTACCCCTCTCACCTTAAGTGCATGCCTCCTAGTGTTAGACATCATCCAATTCCATCCCTGTCGCAGCTGGTCCACTGAACTACTTACCTCTGGTCTATGCACCTTCATCTCAACCTAAGTACAACTGTTCTTTCATCCTTCACACAATACTCTTTAAACCTATCTCTTTGGTCAATGTCCTTGTGTCTAATGTGGCTGGGTGCCTAATTGTATGTTTTAATGTTCCTGTGAAAGTACCTTGGGACATTTCACTGCATTGAAAAATAAAAGAAGAATGCCAAGTTGTGGTGCCAGCTCTTTAGACTCTTCAATTCACTCAATTTTCCTGCTTTTTTTGGTCCTGCAAATTGTTAACCCTTCAACCATTTGCACAAATGGGATATAAATTTCTTTATACACCAATTGTCTTGATATCCCATTTAATTCTTAGCTTAAATTTTAGGGAAATAATTCATTTTATTACATGTAGTAGGTTTCACTTACTTTGTGCAATACTCAACAAGGCAGTAATCTTTGAGTACCAACATTTGACCTCCAGTGTCTAATTTAAGCTATAACCATAACTAATTCACTCTTTTGGTACACAGGTAACAAAGATGAAATGCCAACAAGGAAACAGTCAACTGGTGGATCGATTGTAGACATCCAACTGGTTCAATCAGGCCCTTTGGGGAAGTTATTTTGTTATCCTGTTAGGTCTATCCTACATGTGACTCTAGATCTGCAGCAATGTGGTTGAACCTGCCCCCCCCCACTCCTGCCCCGCTACTGCCCTCTGACATTGCAACTATAATAAGAATAGCATTGGGGAAGACCAATCATTGGACACAAAGACTAATCTCGGGGGATTTGTACCCAAATTGGGAGAGCCATGCTACAGACTTGTCAAGCAACAGTCTGACATGGCCTTACTGAGGTGGCCAGAAAAACTGCAGCAGGCGACGGTGCAGAGGGACCTCGGGGTCCTTGTGCATGAGTCGCAAAAACCCAGCTTGCAGGTGCAGCAGGTGGTCAGGAAGGCGAATGGGATGCTGGCCTTCATAGCGAGGGGGATTGAATATAAAAGTAGGGAGGTCTTGCTGCAGCTGTATAGGGCATTGGTGAGGCCGCAGCTGGAGTACTGTGTGCAGTTTTGGGCGCCGCACCTGCGCAAAGATATTTTGGCCTTGGAGGGAGTGCAGAGGAGGTTTACTAGGCTGATACCGGAGTTGAGGGGGTTGAGCTATGAGGAGAGGCTGAATAAACTGGGCTTGTACTCGTTAGAGTTTAGAAGAATGAGGGGAGATCTCATTGAGACGTATAAGATGATGAATGGGATGGATAGGGTAGAGGTGGAGAGACTCTTCCCGCTCAAAAAAGACAGTAGGACTAGGGGGCACAGCGTCAAGATAAAAGGGGGGCGGTTTAGAACGGAGTTGAGGAGGAACTTCTTCACTCAAAGGGTGGTGAATCTCTGGAATTCTCTGCTCGTTGAAGTGGTGGAGGCTGCCTCGCTAAATATTTTTAAGACGCGGGTTGATGGGTTTTTGATAAGAGAGGGGATTAAGGGTTATGGGGAGAGGGCGGGAAAGTGGAACTGAGCAGCGACAGATCAGCCATGATCTTATTGAATGGCGGGGCAGGCTCGAAGGGCTAGATGGCCTACTCCTGCTCCTATTTCTTATGTTCTTATGTTCTTATGTTGACCGAGGCTGGGATTCTCCGGCTCTGCTGCTGTGAATGAAGATTTGCCTAAGCGCCAAATTCTCCATTCTCACCAGCAGCAGTGGCAGGATATGCGACACTGGAGAATTCTGGCCAATGTCCCAGTGTCCTACATTACCATCTTCTCCACTGATCCAGACCCAGTCGAGGTGCACTGTGACATAGTTTGTACAATTGCAGGTGGCCCTGGGAGTTTAGAATATTTGTCTGTAGACCCCATGAAGTCTCATGGCATCAGCTCAAATATGGGCAAGGAAATCCCCTGCCAATTGCCACCCACTGCCTTCTCTCAGTTGACGAATCAAAATTCCTCCATGTTAATCAACACTTGGAAGAAGTACTGAGCATGTCAAATGTGGAGAATGTACTCTTTGGAAGACTTCAATGTCTGTCACCAAAGATGGCCCAGTAGTACCACAACTGCCAAATTGGCCAGGTCCTGAGGTATACCCCTGCCAGACTAAGCCTACTGCAGGTATTGAAGGAACCTACTGGTTGGAGAAATCTATTTGACCTTGTCCTTAACAATGTATTTGTCCACAACAATGGTGACTGTAGAGTTCTTTTGAATATGAAGTCCCAAACCTCACAGGACATTCTCCATTACATTGTGTAGCACCACTAGCAAGCTAAATGAGATACATTCAGAACAAATCTAGCAGCTTGAAACGCGGTATCCATTAGGCACTCTGGACCATCAACAACAGCTGAATTATGATCCTCCATAATCTGTAACACTATGACCTGATATCTCCCTCACTCCAGCTTGTTGTTAATCCAAGGGTCCAATCATGGCTTAATACAGAATGTAAAAAGGAGGTGCCAAACCATTGAAACAACCACACACGCTTGCTTAATGTAAAAAAGTGTGAGGTGATTCACTTTGGAAGGAGTAACAGGAATACAGAATACTCCTCAGTTTGGGTTCCGCTGAGAGTGTTTGCTTCCAGACCTGGTTGCAGTCTTGTTCCAAATATGTTTTAAAGAGGTGAATTCCAGAATCGAGATGAGAGTGCCTACCCTTGTGATCGAGGTAGCATTTGAATGCAACTGTGGCATCCAGAAGCTCAAGTAAAATTGAAGTCAATAGGAATAAAGGGGGAAAAGTCTTCACTGGCTGGAGCTACACCTTGTGCAAAAGAAGATGGCATGATTTTTGGAGGCTAATTATCAGATCCTGATGACATTGTGGCAGGAGATCCTCAGGGTACTGTCCTCGGTTTGAGCAACTCTAACTGTTGTATCAAATGTCTCCCTTCCATAATAACACCAGACGTTTGGATTTTCATTGATGATTGCAGAATGTTCATTTCCACTTTGCAACTCCTCAGGTAATGAAGTTATCTTTATCCACAGAGCAAGAACTAGACAACATTCAGACTTGGGCTGATACCTGACAGGTAAATATGAGTGCCATACAAGCACCATCTGAACAAGAAAGAATCAAACCACCCTTTTGACATTCAGTGTCATTACCATGACTGAATTCCCTACTATAACATAAGAACATAAGAACATAAGAAATAGGAGCAGGAGTAGGCCATCTAGCCCTTCGAGCCTGCCCCGCCATTCAATAAGATCATGGCTGATCTGTCGTGGCTCAGTTCCACTTTCCCGCCCTCTCCCCATAACCCTTAATCCCTTCTCTTATCAAAAACCCATCAACCCGCTTCTTAAAAATATTTAGCGAGGCAGCCTCCACCACTTCAACGGGCAGAGAATTCCAGAGATTCACCACCCTTTGAGTGAAGAAGTTCCTCCTCAACTCCGTTCTAAACCGCCTCCCCTTTATCTTGAGGCTGTGCCCCCTAGTCCTACTGTCTTTTTTGAGCGGGAAGAGTCTCTCCACCTCTATCCTATCCATCCCATTCATCATCTTATACGTCTCAATGAGATCTCCCCTCATTCTTCTAAACTCTAACGAGTACAAGCCTAGTTTATTCAGCCTCTCCTCATAGCTCAATCCCCTCAACTCCGGTATCAGCCTAGTAAACCTCCTCTGCACTCCCTCCAGGGCCAAAATATCCTTGCGCAGGTGCGGCGCCCAAAACTGCACACAGTACTCCAGCTGCGGCCTCACCAATGCCCTATACAGCTGCAGCAAGACCTCCCTACTTTTATATTCAATCCTATCAACATCCTGGCAGTGACCATTTACAGAAACTTAACTGGACCAGCCATGAGTACTCTGGCTACAGCAGCAGGTTGGAGGTTGAATATTCTGGGGAAGTATCTCACCTCCTCACTCCCCTAATCCAGTCCATCATCTACAAGACACACATCTGGAGTGTGATGGAATTTTCTCCTCTTGCCTAAGGGTGTGCTACTCCAACAAGAAGCTCAACACCATTCAGGACAAAGCAATCCATTTGACTGGAACCCCATCCATCACCCAAAGCATACACTGCCTCCATCATCAGTGCATTATGGTTGCTGTGAGTATCTTTGCAAGAAGAATCCATCTGGTTCACTAATGTCCTTTTAGGGAAGGAAATCTGCCATCCTTACCTGGTCTGGCCTACATGTGATACCAGAACCACAGCAATGTGGTTGACTCTAAACTGCCCTGGGGCAACCAGGGATGGGCAATAAATGCTGGCCAGCCAGTGACGCTCATGTCACATGAGTGAATAAAAAAAATAGCTCACCAAATCTTCTTTGACAAATCAGCCTTTACCACCCAGGAGGACAAAAGCAACAATTGTGGAATCACCATTATGGCAACAAATGTGAGAATTTTGCCATCAAGTTGTGTCCATTTTCAGGTGCAGAAACTTGGGAAAGTCGGGCGTGAGGTGAGTAGTGCAATGCAGAACTGCCTCGGTGCCGTTTCCCCCTTTACCAAGGGTGGAAAATGGCCATGATCGGGACTGTATCCAAAACGAGCACGATGGCCATTTAAACGCATTTGAATGTATTTAAATTAAATTAATGGATTGCACGCCCAACTTTACCAGTACTTCCCCCTTTACCACCGTGTTCGTCCATCCCGAATTGACGCGAAACAGACGTACTCCATTAAAGTCTGAATCGGGTGCTCCATAGTGCATGGTGTCCAACGGCTCTCTGCTGACCACGGGTGCCCTGTTGTGACCATTTCTTTCTCAGGTCATTGGTGGCTCTGTGAGTGTGTGGGGGGGGCTGTTGCTCAGCAGGATCTCCGACTTACAGTAGAGACCCGGGTCTCAGCACTGACCTCATGTCTTGCAGTGCTGCTGGATCCTAGCGCACTCAGCTCACTCCCAGCTGAAGGATGTGCACAAAGCCTTTACAAATAGCAGTGCTGCAGCCTCTCAACTTTACAAGGATCTGTGATTGTGGGGAGTATGTGACTGGGGGAATTGGGGGGGCAGTGATTGTGGGGAGTATGTGGCTGGGGGAATTGGGGGGGCTGTGATTGTGGGGAGTATGTGGCTGGGGGAATTGGGGGGGCTGTGATTGTGGGGAGTATGTGGCTGGGGGAATTGGGGGGGCTGTGATTGTGGGGAGCGTGTGGCTGGGGGAATTGGGGGGGCTGTGATTGTGGGGAGCATGTGGCTGGGGGAATTGGGGGGGCTGTGATTGTGGGGAGTATGTGGCTGGGGGAATTGGGGGGGCTGTGATTGTGGGGAGTATGTGTCTGGGGGAATTGGGGGGCTGTGATTGTGGGGAGTATGTGGCTGGGGGAATTGGGGGGCTGTGATTGTGGGGAGTATGTGGCTGGGGGAATTGGGGGGGCTGTGATTGTGGGGATCATGTGGCTGGGGGAATTGGAGGGGCTGTGATTGTGGGGAGTATGTGGCTGGGGGAATTGGGGGGGCTGTGATTGTGGGGAGTATGTGGCTGGGGGAATTGGGGGGGCTGTGATTGTGGGGATCATGTGGCTGGGGGAATTGGAGGGGCTGTGATTGTGGGGAGTATGTGTCTGGGGGAATTGGGGGGGGCTGTGATTGTGGGGAGCATGTGGCTGGGGGAATTGGAGGGGCTGTGATTGTGGGGAGTATGTGTCTGGGGGAATTGGGGGGGGCTGTGATTGTGGGGAGTATGTGTCTGGGGGAATTGGGGGGCTGTGATTGTGGGGAGTATGTGGCTGGGGGAATTGGGGGGGCTGTGATTGTGGGGAGTGTGGCTGGGGGAATTGGGGGGCTGTGATTGTGGGGAGAATGTGGCTGGGGGAATTGGGGGGACTGTGATTGTGGGGAGCATGTGGCTGGGGGAATTGGGGGGCTGTGATTGTGGGGAGCATGTGGCTGGGGAAATTGGGGGGGCTGTGATTGTGGGGAGTGTGTGGCTGGGGGAATTGGGGGGGCTGTGATTGTGGGGAGCATGTGGCTGGGGGAATTGGGGGGCTGTGATTGTGGGGAGTGTGTGGCTGGGGGAATTGGGGGGGCTGTGATTGTGGGGAGTATGTGGCTGGGGGAATTGGGGGGGCTGTGATTGTGGGGAGCATGTGGCTGGGGGAATTGGGGGGGCTGTGATTGTGGGGAGTATGTGGCTGGGGGAATTGGGGGGGCTGTGATTGTGGGGAGTATGTGTCTGGGGGAATTGGGGGGGCTGTGATTGTGGGGAGTATGTGGCTGGGGGAATTGGGGGGGCTGTGATTGTGGGGAGTGTGTGGCTGGGGGAATTGGGGGGGCTGTGATTGTGGGGAGTATGTGGCTGGGGGAATTGGGGGGGCTGTGATTGTGGGGAGTATGTGACTGGGGGAATTGGGGGGGGCTGTGATTGTGGGGAGTATGTGTCTGGGGGAATTGGGGGGCTGTGATTGTGGGGAGTATGTGTCTGGGGGAATTGGGGGGCTGTGATTGTGGGGAGTATGTGGCTGGGGGAATTGGGGGGGCTGTGATTGTGGGGAGCATGTGGCTGGGGGAATTGGGGGGGCTGTGATTGTGGGGAGTATGTGGCTGGGGGAATTGGGGGGGCTGTGATTGTGGGGAGAATGTGGCTGGGGGAATTGGGGGGGCTGTGATTGTGGGGAGCATGTGGCTGGGGGAATTGGGGGGGCTGTGATTGTGGGGAGTATGTGTCTGGGGGAATTGGGGGGCTGTGATTGTGGGGAGTATGTGTCTGGGGGAATTGGGGGGGCTGTGATTGTGGGGAGTATGTGGCTGGGGGAATTGGGGGGGCTGTGATTGTGGGGAGCATGTGGCTGGGGGAATTGGGGGGGGCTGTGATTGTGGGGAGTATGTGTCTGGGGGAATTGGGGGGGCTGTGATTGTGGGGAGCATGTGGCTGGGGGAATTGGGGGGGCTGTGATTGTGGGGAGTATGTGGCTGGGGGAATTGGGGGGCTGTGATTGTGGGGAGTATGTGTCTGGGGGAATTGGGGGGGCTGTGATTGTGGGGAGTATGTGTCTGGGGGAATTGGGGGGTGTGATTGTGGGGAGTATGTGGCTGGGGAATTGGGGGGGGCTGTGATTGTGGGGAGTATGTGGCTGGGGGAATTGGGGGGGCTGTGATTGTGGGGAGCATGTGGCTGGGGGAATTGGGGGGGGCTGTGATTGTGGGGAGCGTGTGGCTGGGGGAATTGGGGGGGCTGTGATTGTGGGGAGTATGTGGCTGGGGGAATTGGGGGTTATGGACAGTGACTGTTGATGTGCTAGGGCCTTTACATGTGTTCCTCTCCATCTCTCCACATCCGCTTCAGAGTGACGAGATGGCTTTTGCGATGCAACCAATCGCTCTTGCTGTTCTTTTGGTTGCTGCTGGAGCTGAGGAGGAGCTGGAGGAAGAATTGCGGGCACAGGAGGCCCGGGCCTTACCACTTGCAGGAGTAGAGGGAGATGACCATCAGAGGCAGGAGGTGGCCGCAATTCATCCAGGGAGCAGGAAAAGAGGGAGCAGAGACCCCGGCAGCTCCATGCATGAGTGTCATTTGAACAGATGCCAGACACCATGTGCCGCCAACATCTCTGCCTCCGAAAGGAGACAGTGCAACACCTGTGCAACCTGATGCAGGACCTGGCACCTAGAGGCAGGTGGGGGCACCCCACTCTTGGTGCTGTCAAATCGATGGCCGTTCTGAACTCTTTATGTGACTGGTTCCTTCAGACCCCTAGCTGAGATGACTGTGCCATCTCCCAGTCTGCCATGCAACCTGTGTCATGCAGGTCACAGGAGTAGTGTATGCCTGGGCTGGGCAGAACATCAAATTTAACTTGGACCAGGCCCATCAGGAAGCCCGCGCTGCAGGATTTGCAGCCGTTGCGGGGGTACCTAACGTACAGGGGGCCATCGGCTACATGCATGTTCCCCTCCAGGCACCCCTACAGAATCCATGGAGACTCATCAACAGGAAGGGGTTCCACTCCCTGAATGTTCAACTGGTGCGCAACAATAACATGAACATTATGCATGTCCACGTAAGACATCCAGGTAGTGTGCATGACAGCTTCATTGTCAGGGGATCGGACATTCCGGAGGCATTTGAGGAGGAGTCTAGGCTGTGGGGGTGTCTCGTGTTACCATCTACCCTTCCGGGGACCATATGCCTCTATTCCCATCCCATTCACATAGCTGTAGAATGCCCTTTAAAAGTTACTATCATATCTGCATCCGCGAGCTCCCCCTGGCATCGGGTTCCAGGTACCCACTACCTTCTCTGTGCAAATAAACATGCCTTGTACATTTCCTTTAAAATTTCCCTCTCGCATCCGAAACCCGTGCCTCCAGGGAGCTGCATTCTATCATTTCCTTTTCTGTGTGTGTGCAGCTGGAAGCGGCGATTGGAGCTGCAGTGTTTCGGTTGCATGAAGTCCTGCCTATAGGCTTGCGCAGTGTGATTTGGACTCACTTATATTTTTTCAGGCAGAGTGCGTATGGGGCACCTGAGAACGGATCTAAAAGTTGGATTTGAAACACTCACAGATTGAAGTCCACTCAACACTTAGAATCAAAATGATAAAATAGGGTCCTTAGTGTTAAGTGGACTAGTAGAGAAAATGCGTGGGGATAGATTCTATGAAAGCTCTATATTCTTATTCCTTCATCATCACTGGGTCAAAATCTTGCTCCCTTTCAGCGCTGTGAGAACACAGAATTATAGAAACATAGAGTCCCTCCAGTGCAGAAGGAGACCATTTGGCCCATCGAGTCTGCACCAAACCTAATCCCACATCCCATGAGCAATTGTAAAAAAGGTATTGACTTTTCTGGAAAGTTGACTATTTCTGTATTTTATTCGGATATTTGTTGTTGAGATTTGTTGTTGTTTAATGGAGCTACAGTTGATTAAATATGGCCAAATATTTTGGCATTCTTCTCCCTTGAATAGGTTTGCTTATGATTAACACGTAAGTTCTAAAACTAAAGCTCAGTTTAATATCATCTGTTGCTGAAAATAATCCACTATCACTTGAGCAGAATATTCCCTTGAGAATATTCCCTATTTACACAGTGTAAAGAAACAGAAAGTATGTGCCTCATCTACAATTTTACAACAAGCTATGAACAGAGCATAGTCAATCTTCCCCGACTGTTCCGCAGTACAGATGTTTAAATTGAACTTTCTGGATACATTTCTCAAAATCTGCTCAGGAAATTCCTTGGCGGCAAACACCTCGAAAAGTACAGATCACTGCTGAGTAATTGGGGTGGCACAGTGGTTAGCACTGCTGCCTCACAGCGCCAGTGACCTGGGTTTGATTCACAGCTTGGGTGATAGTCAGCGTGGAGTTTGCACGTTCTCCCTTGTTTGCGTGGGTTTCCTCCGGGTGCTCCGTTTTCCTCCCACAGTCTAAAAGATGTGCGTGTTAGGTGGATTGGCCATGCTAAATTGCCACTTAGTGTCAGGGGTACTATCTGGGGTAAATATGTGACGTTACAGGGATGGGTTCTGGGTGGGATTGTGGTCAGTGCAGACTCAATGGGCTGAATGGCTTCCTTCTGTGCTGTAGGACTCTATGAACCTGTTTATTTCCCAACATCTAGACTTGGAGATGATGTGTTTCTTCTGTCCATTCACAACAAACAGGGTGAACCCTGAAGGCAGCTATTAAATATTGCATTTTGACTAAATTTGTCATAATCCTCTAGTTTTAGACTGGGGGCGTCTTAACTTGGAGGAAATACTTAGAAGAGGAACAAAATCATTCGGCTCAATATTAATCTGGGCAGTATTTGAGATGGACAGGCAGACCAGGAGTCTCTTAAGAACTCCTCAGTCGTAGATGCAGGGCACTGTAATCTCAAGACCTTTGTCTCAACTCTGAAGTCAGCATGATTGATGAAGGAGTTGGCTGGTGGGGTGAGAAATCAGGGAACAGCGCTGCACTGTGGTTAACACTGCTGCCTCATACTGCCAAGGACCAGCGTTCAATTCTGGCCTTGGGTTACTGTCTGTGTGGAGTTTGCACATTCTCTCCATGCCTTGATGGGTTTCCTCTGGCTGTCGGGTTTCCTCCCACAGTCTAAAGATGTGCAGGTTAGGTTGATTGGCTCTAGTGTAAGGGGGATTAACAAGACAAATATGTGGGGTTACAGCAACTGCGTCTGAGTAGTATTGTGGTCGTTGCAGACTTGATGGACCGAATGGCCTCCTTCTGCAGTGTAGGATTCTATGATTCTATGAAAGCTGAATGATCTAAGGGAACAGACCCTGGTCTAATGGTGGAGCTGGGAAGGTGAAGAGTCTGCAAAGATCTGCTTGCGGTGGGATAGAAAACAAAGGCCATGGCTGGAAAGGACTAAAATCCCGAATGGGGATGGGGAGTGGAGCACAGAAAAATAAAACTTCTTTTGGCCTCTTCTGGCTCCTCTGCTGCCTCCTGCCAGGCTTTCCTGGTGGGTTTGAGACAGTGCAGGTCTCCAGAAACAGTTGGTGTTGTAGGCCCCTGCCTGGGCTGGGTGCCCTTCTTTGCCTGAACTGAGATAAATTTACATGTTTGGTGGGATACAGAACATTGTCATCATCATCTTGACAGCCCATTAATACCATTCCTTCAACAGAGTCTAATGGGAGGAATTTCTGAAAGTCATTTAGCCCCTCACCACTAATCCTTCATTCAAAAGATCAGGGATAATCTATGACCTAAATCATTGGACCTGCTTTTGCCCCATAATGCTGATAGCTTTTGATGAACAAAGAAAAATCAGCCAATCTCAGTTTTAAAATGAATAACTGATCAAACAGCAATTGTTGTTTGTGGAAGAGAGTTTAAAATTTTTATCACCCTTATTGTGTGGAAATGTTTCATAATTTCAATCCTGGAAAACCCTGCTCTATCCTTTAGATCTTGCTCCATAGTCCAAAGTATCTCATCCAATGAGAATTGCTTCTCTTTGTCTACCCTTTCTGTTTCACTTAACATATCTTGAAAACGTTGATGAAACCATTCTTGAAACATTTGAAGTTCAGGGAATGTGACCTCAGTTTGTTTAATTTCTTCTCATAATTTAATCCTGGGAGTCCAAGTATCATTACACCCTGGTAAATCAATGCTGCATTCCCTCCAGACCGATATACCCCACCTCAGGTGTGGTGCCCAGAAATGCTCGGAGTACTTGAGGTGTTGTTTAATTAGAGCTTTGTACAGCTTAAACATGCCTTCTACTTGCTAATATTCCAAACCTTCAGATAGTAAGGTCACTTTCTATTAGACTTTTTGACTATTTTCTGTACCTGCTCATGATACTTTATTGATCTGTGCGCCTGAATCTCCAGTGTCCTTGAATCCCTGCAATTCCTAATTATACATTCTTCAGAAAGTACCTTTTTTTCAAATCCTTTTTAGGTCCATAATGGAAAGCAATGTTGAAATCCACTTGTCACTGTTTTGTCCATTCACTGAATGTATGAGTGTTCTTTTGTAATTTCATGCTTCTGTCTACACTGTTTACAATGACACCAATAGAACGATTGCTACAGAAATGTATTCAACAAATTGGAATTATCTTTGAATACTAGATTAAATCTGTTGCATAAAAATGTTTCCCTCGCTCTCCTAAATAGAGCATTTTGTGTCAAGACAACTGTCAAGTCTCCTTCGCTGCTTTTGTCAATCCTTTAGTTGTTTTTTTCATTCCTTCAGTAGACCGAAGAAACACACAAAACAAAAACACTCAGCCTGGACATACGTGAGAGTTGTCAGTTCTGAACTTTAAGATTCTCAGGTATCTTCAATGTAACAGAGTCAATCACTTTTATAAAGACATATTATATTCAGGCGTACTTGAACCAAACACATTAGCAACTGCATGTTAAATTCCTTTGTAACTATTTTTAATTCAATTAATTAAGTATGTTAAAATAGTTGCAGAGGTAATTTTTGTTTTAAATGCATAAAATAAGACCTTAGATCCAGTGCCATACAGTAGACTTATGAGAAAAATTATAGCTCATGGAACAAAAGAGGCAGCAGCAATGTGGATGGAAATTGGCTCCATAACAGGAAACGGATTTTTTTTATTCATTTGTGGGACATGGCATTGCTGGCTGGCCAGCATCCACCGCCCATCCCTAGTTCCTGAGGGCAGTTGAGAGTCAACTACATTGCTGTGGCTCTGCAGTCACATGTAGGCCAGACCAAGTAAGGATGGCAGATTTCCTTCTCCGAAGGACATTAGTGAACCAGATGAGTTTTGCAACAATCAACAATAGTTTCATGGTTAGATTCATAATTCCAGATGTTTTATATTGAATTAAAATTCCACCAACTACGGTGGTGTGATTCAAACCCGAGTGCCCAGAACATCAGCTGAGTTTCTGGATTAATAGTTCAGTGATAATATTACTCAGTCATTGTTTCCCCAATAGTGGTTATTGGTTGTGTCTTGGGCTGGAGGGTGGTTTGTGCTGCATTTTCCCTGACAGTCAGTGTTGGAATCTTTGTTCTCTCTGACTAGACCTTGGTGTACAGGGCACAATTCAACATCTGCAAATGAGAGGAAGCATAGGGAAGTCTGAGGACGATAGTGCACAACTTCAAAGGGACAAAGACAGGTTGGTGGAATGGGCAGGTGTGGAGCAGATGAAATTCAATACAGAGAAATTTGAAGTCATTAAAGGAAAGGATACATTTTAAAGGAGATGCAGGAGCAGAGACTGTATATTTGCATAAGTCACTGAATTTGGCAGGACAGATTGAGAGAGCAGTTAGTATGCAGCCAATATCCCAGGCTTTAATAACAGGGGCATGAAGTATAAGAGCAAGGACGTGACATTGAACTTCTATGAGACATTTTTCAGCCTCAGCTGGAGCATTATACCCAGTTCCAGGCACCACACTGTTGAAAGGATGTGAAAACATTGGAGAGAGTGTAGAAAATAGTCACAAGAGTCTTCCAGGGATGAGGACCTTCAGTTATGAAGATAGTTTGGAGAAGTTGGACTATTTTCCTCAGAGAAGAGAAAGCTTAGTAGAGATTTGATAGAGATGTTCAAAATCATAAGGTCCCAAGACAGAGTAGATAGGGGGAATCTGTTTTCACTCATAAAAGGTTCAAGAATAAAAGGACAAATATTTAATGAAATTTGCAAAAGAAGCAAAGGGACATGAGGAAAATCCTTTCACGGAGTTAGTGGCTAGGATCGGGAATGCACTGCCTGTGTTAGAGGCAAATTCAATTGAAGCATTCAAAAGGGAATTAGACTGTCATCTGGAAAGGAAGAATGTACAGGGTTTTGGGGAGAAGGTAGAAAAACGGCACTATGTGAGTTGCTCATCCTGAGACCGTGCGCATACACGATGGACCAAATGGTCCCCTTCTGCACTGTAACAATTCTGGCATTCTGTGAAATGACACTGACTAATTGGAACCTTTCCTTTACTTGAAACATTGATGACAGCATACATCAAACTCGGGCATTTACCAGACTACCACATACTGCACTAACTGTAATTGGCATACATAATTAGAGAAGGCATAATAGATCTCACCAAGTCATTTCTACATGACTACAAAAGACAGAAAACATTGCTGTGTCACTAATTATATTCAGCAGAAGACTATGTTCACGAATTTTGTCATCCTGGCCTTCAGTCTAAAACATTGAATTATCATTTTAAGCTATTTAAAGTGTCGCCTGTTGTGCTGTCCAGCCGATGCCTCATTTCTGAAGCTGAACAAGAATGGAATTTGTTCAGAGTACAATCGGACAGTGTGGAAATATAATGCAAAACTTTTGGGTACCCTGTAAACCTACCCATTGTTGCATTATGTGATAATTCCATTTTCTCCAGTGTCTCCAGTTTCCTTCTTTAGCTTCTGTATGCTCTGTAATATCTTTTGATGGTAATTTCCAGAAAACGAAAGTTGGTAATTTTTCCCAAGAATGCTTTCCTATGATTTCTATGTAAAGAATTTGGAGACAGAAATGTTCATTGTCTTTAATTTTCCCTGAGATTTCTAATGAGCAATTGAACAAATCAAATGGTGTGTAAACCTAACCAAAGAGGCCCAAAGCTTTGACAAAGAGTCATCTGGACTTGAAATGTCAGTTCTTTTCTCTCCTTACAGATGCTGCCAGACCTGCTGAGACTCTCCAGCATTTTCTCTTTTGTTTTTTTTAAGATGGAGGTCACGTTTCACACCAGTCTTTTTTTCTCTGAGCTTGTTTAACCTGACACTGTGCCAGCCACTGAGTCATTGACATTTCATTATACTACTGGTCCCACGCTTTAAGAATACCCATCTGCTCGTAGCTGTAAGGAATTTGTACCTTGTACTATAATCTTTTTGGGGGAAATAGCATTTCGTGACAATCAGTTTGATTTTCAACTGCCAGATCGATCTTCTCCATGAATCATAGGATGTTTCATAATGCATCATTAAGTTGGCACTGCTCAGCTTAGAATTGTGACTGACAGAAGGAATTTTGGGTTAGAATGTGCTGCTGTGGGGCAATGATCAGTACCCAGCATCAATGAACTTGTGCCTGCTTAACTGTGATGGCATTTTGCATCAGAGATTGCTGGAAGTGTGAGATGAAATTGACACAGTGCCTACTGCAGGACACTGGAGCAGTGTTTGAATATGGCCAAGAGAAAGCCTGACCAGCTGACATTAAGTAGTGAAGATACACTCAGCAATTCAATCAGGAATATGGGGCAAGGCTTTACAGTCTTGCTCGTCCCGAAAATGCAAAATCCCGTCCAAGGTCAATGGACCTTTCCATGGTCTACCCCTCGTTCACATGGCGGATGGGTTGGTAAGATTCTAGCCATGGTGTCCACAGACTGTAATAAGTCAGTTTAATTGTAAAGAACCTTTTACATAAGAACATAAGAACATAAGAAATAGGAGCAGGAGTAGGCCATCTAGCCCTTCGAGCCTGCCCCGCCATTCAATAAGATCATGGCTGATCTGTTGTGGCTCAGTTCCACTTTCCCGCCCTCTCCCCATAACCCTTAATCCCCTCTCTTATCAAGAACCCATCAACCCGCTTCTTAAAAATATTTAGCGAGGCAGCCTCCACCACTTCAACGGGCAGAGAATTCCAGAGATTCACCACCCTTTGAGTGAAGAAGTTCCTCCTCAACTCCGTTCTAAACCGCCTCCCCTTTATCTTGAGGCTGTGCCCCCTAGTCCTACTGTCTTTTTTGAGCGGGAAGAGTCTCTCCACCTCTATCCTATCCATCCCATTCATCATCTTATATGTCTCAATGAGATCTCCCCTCATTCTTCTAAACTCTAACGAGTACAAGCCTAGTTTATTCAGCCTCTCCTCATAGCTCAATCCCCTCAACTCCGGTATCAGCCTAGTAAACCTCCTCGGCACTCCCTCCAGGGCCAAAATATCCTTGCGCAGGTGCGGCGCCCAAAACTGCACACAGTACTCCAGCTGCGGCCTCACCAATGCCCTATACAGCTGCAGCAAGACCTCCCTACTTTTATATTCTTTTAAAAATACTTTTAAAAATACCTTTTATAAAATAAACAGTGTGCGAATGATTTTAAAAAGCAAGGTTTTTCTTCAAGAGCTGTTGTTTATCAATAATTATTTTTCTCTTATGATTGTATTTGCATTATTACAGTTGTAATTGTTGTTATATTTAAATTATTTAATCAAAAGTTATTTAGAATGTCTTTTTACTTTGTTAATGGTACATCTCATTCCATTGTAAAAATGACTAATGATCTCAATTTTTATTCAAGGTTTTGCATGGTTTCAGCATCCTCCAGGTTGGGCAGTACAATGGCACAATGGTTATCATTACTGTTCCACAACGCCAGGGACCCAGGCTCAATTACAGCCTTGGGCCTGTGTTTATGCGAAATTTGCATGTTCTCCCTGTGTCTGCGTGTGTTTCCTCTGGGTACTCAGGTTTCCTTCCACAGTCCAAAGATGTGTGGGTTAGGTTGATTGTCCATGCTAAATTGACCCTAGTGTCAGGTGACTAGTAGGGTAAGTATATGAGATTACAGGGATAGGGTCTGGGTGGGGTTGTTGATGGTGCAAGTTTGATGGGCCGAATAGCCTCCTTCTATGATTCTATATTGTTCATTTCCACCATTATCTTATCTGCCTGAGGTTCAATCCTTCCTGCAGGTTCAATTTATGCAATACAGTGTCCACCATAATCCTATTATTTTGCTGGGTGAGTTGTGCAGAACCTCCAGGCCATTCTTGTAAGTGTGAAGCCAGCATCACAATTATCCTCTTCACCCCACTTAACACAAGTGTGTGTATGCAAGGTTATACGTTTTCCATGCTGCAATTGGTCCTTTGAGTGCCATCTGCCATGACATAGGCGTCTTGGTTCAGGAGAGAAAATTCTTCATTGCGAATCACGTAGTGTTTCTAGTATCCGCTTTTCCCACATTGAAGCAGTTCTAGAAACATATAGCTGGTAGTCCAGTCCCTCCTGGGCCATATAATGGTGTGTCTATTGTTTGCAGTGAGAGACTGGCTAACCACGGTTCTCTATCAGACAGGTCTGATATACTTATTCCTGTGCCTAATTTCAAATTAGTAATATGCCCATTCACATGTATGTTACCATTGCAGGAGGTATATCTGGGATCTTTAATCCCACCTTGGAAGCATTGTCTTCCTTCATCTTGGTGTGACTTCTATTTCACAGAAATAACTTTCTGTGTGAAGGTTTGATGTTGACCCTCTGTGTGTTTTGCGGTGTTTGATCTATGTATTTTCCCAAAGTGCCCCAGCCTTTTAACTGTGGAAACTTCTGCCATGATTGGAGGACACTATTTGTGCCAGTGAGGCTGTTTGGTGCCATGGCACTGGCATGCTTTACTGCCATCTTGTGTTTTAATGACATATGGCCTTCTCTGCCCTGGAGTACCTTTCTCTGTTTATTGTTTAATGAGCTGTACCATCCTTGGGGGTGTTCTGTCCCTTTCATTAAACTTTTCTCTCTCTAATAATTTGTTACTTCAAAGGTTAAAATAATCGTCAAAAGTTTTTAATATCATGAAATTTGGCTTAAGATTCAGGTGAAGCCTTGCCTTGCTATCACATCATCGGCAACCACACCAATGGAATATAATAATGTATTAACTTGCAAGACCTCTGATTTATTATATAATTCTGATTTAATTCTGTATCTTAAAAAATCTCCATTGTGCCCAGGTCTGGCCTTTCCATCTGCAGAAATCATTCTGGTAAAGTAGATGCTGAATCCCCCACTTTTCCCAAAGGAAAGACTTTCTATAAATTATGAAAATGGTGCTGCAGTAATTGGGTTGTCCTACGTGGATTAGGGTTTTTCAGATACATGCTGTGGTTACTGAATCCTTTCAAATCTACGAATCTCAGGGACAATAGTGAAAATGATTATTAAGATTAGTTAGTTATTTTGCTGTCACTAGAGGATCAGATTTAGTCACTGATTGTTATCTCCCGTTTTGTCTATGTAGTCGCTACATCTTATGATGCCACTCCTGGACCCGGCTGCAGCAGGTTCCAAACCATACGCTTAAAAATGACCTGTCTCCCAGTGCTGTCTACACCCTCCCTTCAGGAGCCCCTTCCTCTCATGGAGATAGAGAAGGAGGAGCAGCTGGTGCCAACTGTCCCAGGGTTTTTCCCTTAGAACAACCCCAGGGTTGGTGACGTCTCTTCATTCCCTCCACCATTCACTTCAACAACTCCAGTAGGCGAGGTGCGAGGGGGATGCCCTTGAACCAGTGCAGGAGACCCCCGGTCAGCCAGAGCCCTCAAGGTCCCACATTCCCAGAGGATGCCTGGCAGGGTTACCCATGGCAATTGGGCATGAGACTGAGCAGGCTGCCTTCACTTCAACTGCTGATGTCGGGGTTGCACCAACACATAGAAGAGGGAAAGGAAATCGAAATATGAACGTTGTGTGGACATAAAAGCACAATATAATTTGTTTTCTGTAATTATTCATAATTATAGAGAAATGTTGGTGCCTGTCATTATATCAGATGTAATGATCATGGCTCTCCCCATGTTTTTGGCTAGATATGTTGGCTAGAGAGGAGATTGGGACTTGGACATTATTCCTGAATGAGATGTGTTACATTTCTGTGCGTCCTTCATTAAGGTTGACGCGAATTGTTGATGAATATTCAATAGAAAATGAATTAAAATACAGGCACAGCTGGCCCTCACTCTAAAGGATATTGGTGAACTTTACTCTGAGCAGTTATAAATAAAACAGGTGCCGTCACATTCAACACCTTTCAAAGATGGTGCTGGATTAGAATCAGCAGAATCAGAATCGGGAAAGGCAGGTTGTTACCTAGGTGTCCACATAATCCTAAGAAGTCCATGGTACCAGCATTCACTAGCGAGTATGCATGACAAAACTCCGCTCCCCATCCTATTGCAAGTGGTAGAGGAGGCAGGTTTATAGTTAACTCATCAAAGGAGAGTGTCAGGCTGCGGTCTACACCCCAGGAAGGTGATGGAGACCTGGTGGTGGAGCTATGCATCATTCTTGTGTGAATCTTGTGTAGACCTACTTGTCTCAGATATCCCTTATACATCTCTCCATGGGCCTTGCATCTATGAAGCATTTATTTAGATTTAAGGCCTGCTCCTCATGTTCCAACAAATACTCCTCATAAATGGAGGACCGAGGTTCCTCACTTTCTTTCCCTTGCAACATTTGTTACAGCATTAGGCTATGCAGTCACAGAAGTATACTTCATACTTCATGAGAACTAAAGCAATTCTTTCCCAAGATTTTCATCTTCAAACTCTCCCTTCAACTTCTAAATATAACAACCCTTTCTCACACTCCAAACACTTGCTTTTTCAATGCTAAAGCCCATAATTAATCCCATACTCTCAGACTCGGATCACTTCATCCAAAAGGCCTCTTCTAGTGAACCCAAATTCTGGGATTGGTCACAATGTTTATTTGTTTTATTTATTAGTGTCACAAGTAGGCTTACATTCACACTGCAATGAAGTGACAGTGAAAATCCCCCAGTCGCCACACCAGTGCCTGGTCAGGTATACCAAGGGAGAATTTAGCGTGGCCAATGCACCTAACCAGCACGTCTTTTAGACTGTGGGAGGAAACCAGAGCACCCAGAGGAAATCCATGTAGACACAGGGAGAATGTGCAGACTCCACTTAGACAATGACCCAAGCCAGGAATTGAACCTGGGGCCCTGGGGCTGTGTAACAGCAGTGATACACCGTGCCGCCAATGTTCCAATTATCTCATTCAATCTCTTTCTTCAGCTCAATGTGAGCTACACATGGAAGTTCAACGATTGCCAAAGAACATTATCAGGAATATTGAAAATATGACAGGCATGTGAAAAGGGAAACTGAATAAACATGATTAAAGGTGAGAAGATAATATGAGGAAATAGTAAGAGATTTTATGAGCATGTAAGAATAACAATTAGAGAGGATGACTACGTAAGGTGGATGGGTCACTTGTAGGCCTACCTTCCCTTCATGTTAGGACCCTTGCTTGACAGGGTTTGTGAAGGTTGGTATACAGGCAGCACTTCCCATGTTCTCCATCCTGGTTTCCTGTCCATATCTTCCTTAATAGGGGCTGGCAAGAGGGTGGGGGGACAGAGCACTGCAATTCTCACACTCCACAGGGGTAAGATACTGGGTGAGTGCAGTGGTTCCAGTAAGCTTGGTAGCATGAACAGATGGTGGAGGCTCTGTGGGTGAACAAAGTGAAATTCATGCAAAACATTCAAAACAAAATGGTGACATCTACTAATTGGTGCTAATATTCAGCATGCTCACCAAATGTCTACAGTTTTTTAGACTTCCTGACCCTCCCACTATATTTAGGTGTATCCCCAGGATCCACAGCTGAGGTTGAGGCAGCCTTTTGACTTTCACACTCTTTTGCCTGTGATGATCTTGCGGGTGCCCCTTGGGGGTGTTGGGGTCTTTAGAGGGTCCAGGCCTGCTTTTGGGCAGCAAGCGTGTTTGACTGATCCCTCCTAGGTGTCAAGGTGTGGAGGTGAGCTGCTGAAGGGAGGGGGTGTCAACTAGGCTGGAGCTGCCCAAGGTCCCCTGGCTGTTGGGCCTCAGGCTGTACTCGTGTTGATTCTCTTCCCATGTTTGGTGGCATGAACAGACAGGGTGGATTCCTGGGGACCCCTGTGATCCTCCATGGGATAAAGGAGCAGCTGGAGTGAGATCCAGAAGCTCTACTATCCTCTCGTGCTGATACTCATGGATTCCCACCAATACCTGCACTATGCAGTTGAAGGCCTGCACTGTGGTGCGGTCATCACTTGCCATGGAGTGCGTCCAACACCAAGATCACCACTACGATCACCAACCTTGCAGTGGAGACTTTGATGCACTGCAAGTGACGGCACCATCTCCTTGGAGAGAAGGTGATGGGACACCTCCAGTCGGCCTTGCAATCTAAGAATAGTTGCTGTCATCCCTTCCTGATGCCCCCAAGTCTGCCTTTGCTGCTCTGGCAGCTTTAGGACGCCTGTATCCCCAGGGGCACATCATCAGCAAGAGGCTTAGCAGAGTCTTGGCCTGTGGCATCCCTCTGAGGGCCAGTTCCCTGGAACATCCCTGTCTCTGCCTGGTGTGAGGTGCTCACCAGCAGTGCAGGCATGCCCTGCCCCCTCCTCGGCCAGGTCGCAAGCTCATTCCTCCAAAATGTGCGATGGTCCTCAATTCAGACATGACTCCAGCTGGCTGCACCCACTGACACCAGTTTGTGATTGAGTTTGTCCTGCTATGACACAGCGAGGAAGAGCGTGGGTGGGAGTGTTTGATTTTGAAGATGGTGATGAGTGTGGCACGGTGTGAGCTGGAGTGTGAGGAGCAGAACAGCTACTGGGGGAACACTGGCGTTTGTGGGAGGGAGAGGGGAAGCTGGTGCCTGCTGTTGGCAAAGGCCAAAGTGACTAAATGAGAGATGGAGTTGGAGGTGGGAAGAGTGTGTCAGGGGATTCAGTGGGAGGCTGATGGTGGTTCACTTACCCTGGCTGAGTAAAGAAGGTAGTTCATCTTCTTCCACCACTGTTACACCGTCCTTCTCTGGAGTACGCTTGCACTGACCAGGGCTGTCATTGCATCCCAGACGGAGGTGGTGACCCTGCTGGAAAGCCTTCCTTTGGAGCAGGAGTAGAGTGTGTCCTGCCTCACCTCCACTCCATCCAGTATTCTTGTGAGGACCCCTCCAAAAAGTGCAGTGCTGCCTTCTTCCCTGCTACCTTCTGCAGTTGTTATTGAACAAGTGCTGGGGAGCCGTTGATATGAAGCTCTCCAGTCATTGTAACAGTTAAGTCATTGCAGGGTGGGTGAATCAGAGGAGGCATGCTGCTGGAGCAGTGTGAAACCCATGGAGATATAAATTATCAATAATAAGGCATAAGATTCAGTCTGAAAATACCCTGGTGCCGTTGGCAGAAACACTCTGGGCGTGATCTTACTGGCTCACCGTGCCATCAGTTAGCGTGGCAAGCTAGCAAGATAGCAGGCAAGGGTAAAAAACAGTGCAACTTGGCTTTGTATCCTCCCAGTCCTATTTTGCCAGTGAGGTTGACTTTGTGCGCAGAAAGGACATGAATCCGATTTACAAAAAGGCAATCTCAGCTAAATCCGCTTATCTGCTCCCCCATGGCTTCTTCTGGTCTCGGGAATCTTCCCCTTATTAATCTGCAGGGCAGGGACCAGGCACCATGGCCAGGCTGGGGGCACCAAAGGCCATTGAAGCCCCCGGGTGGTCGGCGGCATGGCCGGGCAGTGCCTATTAGGCTGTGCCAGTCTGGAAGTGCCTACCTGGCATCATGGCAATGCTCGGTTCGGCACCATGTGTTTTCCAGAAGTGGTGCAAGGGGATGGGATCTTAGTGGGGATGGGATCTTAGTTGAGATGGGGCCTGAGTGAGGGGTGATATGCACGATGATGGAGGGGAGATCAGCATGGTGGATGGCTGGCTGGGGGGGCTATGCAAGGAGGGGGGCTATGCATGGGTGGGCATGACTGTGGGTGACATGTCAGGGGCCCGCCAGGGGACTCATTGGGAGGGTCCTGATGCCCCAGTGCGATGACACATGTTGGTCTGAGGGGGACTAGCAATGCCACTGATGATAGGGGGCAGGCGGAGGTCTGATATCCGTGAAGGTGGGAGGATTGGGGCGCTGTGCGGCCTGATGCCTGAGCACTCTGTAGTCAGCTTCTGTGGTGTTGTTAGCCTTGCCACCCTGACCAGCACAAAGCTCTCAGCTATCAGAAAAACTGACAGTGTGGGAAAATTGCAATGCTGAGCTCAAAAGAATAGCGTGGAACACTCCTATTTTCAGACTTTGGGAAGATTCTGCCTTTGTTTTTTGCATCGGAATCAACACTCTGCTTTTATTTGGTAAGATTTTGCCCACTGTATGTGCACTACAGAAAGTTTGGAAATCAGTGGACATTACTTGGGTTTACTTATCTCTTGGTCTATGCTGATGATTTTGATCTAAGCAAAGAAAACCCAAACAAATGGAAGAGGACTGTAGAAGACTTTAG
The DNA here is from genome assembly GCF_965287045.1 of Carcharhinus amblyrhynchos. Lineage (NCBI taxonomy): Eukaryota > Metazoa > Chordata > Chondrichthyes > Carcharhiniformes > Carcharhinidae > Carcharhinus > Carcharhinus amblyrhynchos. The sequence continues at coordinate 43,727,909 of NC_137335.1, forward strand.
GAAGACATAGACAAGGCATCACCAATAAGAGACAATCTAAGCACTGCCCCTTGCTACTCAATGGTGTTACCATCACTGAAAGCCCACCGTCAACATTCTTGGTGTTACCATTGACCAGAAACTCAACTGGACTCACCACATAAAAAAAATGGCTACAAGAACAGGTCAGAGGCTAGGAATACTGCGGCAAGTAATTCACCTCCTGACTGTCCACCATGAGGCACAAGTCGGGAGTGTGATGGAATATTCCCCAATTGCCTGGATGGGTGCAGCTTCAATAACATTCAAGAAGCTTGAAACCATCCAGGACAAAGCAATCCACTTGATTGGCACCACGTCCACAAACATCCATTCCCTCTACCACCGAACTCAGTAACAGCAGTGTGTATTATCTACAAGATCCATTGCAGAAATTCACCAAGGATCCTTAGACAGCACCCTCCAAACTCACAACCACTTCCATCTAGAAGGACAAGGGCAACAGATACATGGGAATACCATCACCCTGCAAGTTCCCCTCCAAGCCACTCACCATTCTGACTTGGAAACATATAACCATTCCTTTGCAGTAGCTGGGTCAAAATCCTGGAATTCCCTCCATAATGGCATCATGGGTCAGCCCTTAGTACGTGGACTGCAGCGAATCAAGAAGGCAGCTCACCACCACCTTCTCAAGGGCAACTAGGGATTTTCAATAAATTCTGGCCAGCCAGCAATGCCCATGTCCCACAAATTAGTAAATAAAAGACAGTTAGTGACATAGACACGTTCTGGAAAGTGCTGGGGTGGGAAGATAAAGGTTTGAGAAAGATCAACAGCAGATTGAGTTTTATTAATAGAGTACAAGAGTAAAGCAGTGACGATGAATTTAAATGGCAATTGGCATTTGGTAGAATAACTCGCGCAGATTTGGTCATGTTATGAAAAAGGAACATATAAAGCTATAGAGAATGAACAGCCTAGATTGATTAGAATGATATCGGACGGAGGAAATTATAGTTATAAGAAGAGATTTCAAATATTCGGACTATTTCCACTGGGGAGGGAAGGTAAGATAAATGATAGCGTTGGAGATTCAGTGTGGAGAGGTCATCAATTTAAAAATGCGACTAAGAAAGTGAAGAGGAAGATTAAGAGAAATTGATTTGCCAGAAGCACAGTTGAGTCACAGGTTATTGCATCTTTTAAGGAGAAATCAGACAGACATTGGAAGCAGAAGAAGATATGAGTCTGTGAGAGAAAGCAGAACAGTGGGATGAGAATTCAATTGCTCTGAGATTAAACTGACACAGGTATAATGGGCTAAATGGCCTCCTTCGTGCAGTGGAATTCTGTGATTCTTTTATGTTTCTTGAGCTCACGGCAACCAAGCTAAGTTTAAAATTAAAACAGGAAATGCTGGGAATACTCAGCAGGGCTGGCAGAATCTGTGGAAACCTGGAAACAGAGTTAACAGTTCAGGTCTCTCACCTTTCCTGGAATCTTCAGGCGTTGGCTGATCTGCTAAATCCAGCCATTGTTCTTTTTATTTCGGATTTCCAGTATTTGCAGTTTTGGCTTTTGTATGTACACATATGTTGCTGAGTATCTGACACTATAGCTTATTATTTTTCTGATTATATACTTTAATTGAGGGCGTGTCTGGATTCATTTGAAGATTTTAAAATTATTTTAAGACTCTAAGTCTCAGATTCTCATTCCTGTGGTAAGTAATGTGAGTCAGGAAGTTTCCTAGTTCATCCTTGTCTGACTAAGGAGAAAGCCCCCTCCAATGGTAAGATCTTTGCTTTGGGGGAGGGGTATAGGGATGTAGACTGGAGGCAGCCACAGGAAGTGCCAAGTGCAGAGCTGTGACCTGCCTCAGTTCGCTGCAACTTTGTTCCAGTTATTCTGTTAAAAAATGGCTCCTCTAGCGTCACCTCTTAAACTGCTTCAGCTGCCCAGCCCTCCCCATGCCCCATTCAACTCATCTTAATTGATTCTCCCACATTGCCCATTGGCCCCCATTCACTCTATACCAACTTATGTAACCCACCAACCCCCACAAGCCCTCATACCCTCCATGCCAATGAATGCCCCTTATCATCCATGGAACCTCATACCAACGTGCTAACCCTTCCCCACATCCATACCTCCTTGGGTCCCTATAGCCTCCAATTCCAACTTAATGCTAACTCATAACAACTCGTCTGAATGCACCCCTCATCCTTTGCCTTTGCAACCTCTCTATCAATTCACACAGTATCCACAATGAATATACCTCAGGAGCCATGTTGAGATGAAATCAAATAAAGTGCTAAATATCAAGTACAGCCAATGCTGTATTAAGAAAACATTCCCATTCATGAAAACCCATTAAATTCGCTTATGTAGTTAATCCCTTAAAAACAAACTGACTTTTATTTATAATCCCATACTAAAGACAGTTGATCTTTTAATAATTTTTTTGAGTTGCCAATCAAACTGTGAATGGAGGAACTCTGCTGGGGTAATTTTAGGTTGTGGAACACAGCCCAGCATTAATAATGACACAGTGATATACCTAAGGGTAATATCAACAGCAATAATTGTTGTTGCTTGACCAATTTTCTTTTACCACTCACTGACACATGCAACTTATTTTTTAAGGGCTAAGGATTGAAATAATTTCAAAATTTTAATTTTGTTTAACTATCACTTATACAGGTAGCTTTGTTTTTAATTTCAATGGGCTGGGGATTTAAGCAATTTCATAGCTTGACAGTTCTATAGACCTTCCATGCTACCCAAGAGTATTTGCACTAACTCTAAAAGTTTGTAACTTCCACATCACAAGTCAAAGTCCTTGCTACAACAATGAGGTATGTTTAAACTCAACACTGAGTCAAATGGTCGTGATAAGTTTGTGTTTGTGTGTGAGCCATGCTCTACCCTCTTTCCCTGACTGGTGAACATGAGATCTGTCGGAAAAGGAGGTGAGATTTCTGGATCATGGTCCAACCCATCGTTTTAGAAGACCCACAGAATCTTGACTATTCTACAAAAACCCAGGCCAGGGAATATGATAAAACATCATTTTCTATTCTGGTGAATAATGGTCAAGGGCACTAACAAGAAATCATTGTGAATTGATGTGCCACAATGACTTTGTGGAGAGTGAATACATTTCTATTTTACTTCAAATTTAGTATTCACAAAGCATTCCCAATTCAATACATGTGAGGAATTTTCCATGGTTATTTTTAAATTAATGCTTTTTCAGGCTTCATGAGCAAAAGTGCACAAAACTGCTTTATGATGTCTAGTTCAAATATATACTGTGTGTTACTATGCCCCACACTTTGTATATATCAGAGATTTCATAGAATTCCTACAGTGCAGAAGGAGGCCATTGAGCCCATCAAATCTGCACCAACTCTCTGACAGAGCATCTTACCCAGGCCCATCTCTGTCCTTTCCCCATTACCCCATGCAATAACTCTGTTAATCCCCCTAACATCTTGAGATGATAAGGGGCAATTTGGCATGGTCAATCCAACTAACCTGTGCACTTTTGGACTGTGGGAGGAAACTGGAGCATCCAGAGGAAACCCATGCTGACCCAAGGAGAGTGCACAAACTCCACAGAGACAGCGATGCAAGCCGGGAATCGAACCTGAGACCCTGATGCTATGAGGCAGCGATGCTTACTCTGTGCTGCCCTTCTTTGACTTGTTTGTTTTCTGTTGATATGAAGCCAGATTCTGTTAAAGGTGACCACGTTTTAGGAGATTGTGATGAATGTAGCCTGAGTTGCCTGAAACAGGCCTCTTCACACATTCTTCATTATGTTGGCTGCTTGTGAAAAGCCTATGCTTTATTCTCCAGCTGTCTCCTTGGCAAGAGCAGCGCCTAAACAAAACAAAACTGATGTCATCCTGCAATTGGATCTTGGCTATGGTCTACACTTTTGGGATTGGCTGCAAGTGCAGATAGAAACAGCAACCCTCAGACATGTCCAAGATAGGACAAGTAGTTAGTGGGTGGCAGGGAGACATGACCCTGGGCACTGAGGAATCAGATTGAGTACTCCTGCATAATAGAATAGTTCTGTACAACAAAGATTAAAACTTATCTGGATTGCCACATAATGATTTCCCCTGAAGAATTCAGAGCTCAGAAGACACAACAACCTGTTTCATACACTTAAGAATTTGTCCCCACAAGTTTAGAGGTGGGACTAACTCTTCCATACATTTGAGGCGGGATTCCCCGGCTGCGCTGATCTAAAAGCCGGGAATTCCCAACCGACTGTCAGTGGGCCTTCAGTGCACCTTCTACAATTGCAGTGACAAGTGGGGTGGGGTGATTCTGGCCTTGATTCATGTGGTGCCACTGCTGAATTGGTAATATTTGCGCCCCTTATACCAGGGAAGTATCACGATGCATTTTAATTCCACCTGCGTCTTTTTGGATCTCAGTTGTTAAACATGAGGTTGCACAGACTTTGTTTGAGACACATTGACTTTGTTGGAGACCTTCCAATCACTGCTATATTAGTATTCTTTCAATATTCATCTTCAGTCTGTTCCACACTGCAAAACTATTTTTTGCCACAGACACAAACCCTTGAATCACTGCACGTAGGAGGACTCTGGGGTCACCTCATTTCTATGACTTTCTGCTCTGTCCTTTCCGCATTCCCATTTAATAGATTCAGATGTAGAATTATTCCACCTCTGTGGCCAAACATCACTTCTATTTCCAACAATTTCTGTCCCCAGTGTGTTGCATAGTGACTGTTCAGTGGGTCATCAGTGTATACATTTGAATCCCCTGTACTGGGCTTATTCTACTGCCGTCATGCCATGTTAAAATAATGAGCAGTGGATCTCAACACTGTCAGTTTGTGAAAACTTTTCCTCAAAATGTGCTGCACATCTTTTCAATAGCCAGCAAGGACCATCGTCTGGATTTTCCTGTGACGTCAGCACTTTCGAGGTTTCGATGCTGCCCATGTCATCAGCCCAACCACCTCAGAGATGGCCCCACAATTTGCACCACTCGGCTTACTGCATTGTAAAGAGCAGTAGGTGGATTTGCAGTGCTGGACCCCAATCACAGGGCCAGCATCAATGTCAGAGCAGCAGGACCAGTGGGTGCTGCTGAGGCAGGTAGCTGAGCATGAGGAAGTAAAGAAGCCATCAAATGAAGAGGAGCAAAATGGGTAAGACTATCAGGATTGAGGGGAAACTATTTCACTGTGATTAACATTGCTGCCTCACATGTTTGGGACCCGGGTTCAATTCCCAGCTTGGGTCACTGTCTATGTGGAGTTTGCACATTCTCCCCATATCTGCATGTGTTTCCTCCGGATGCTCCGGTTTCCTCCCACAGTCAAAGATGTGCAGATTAGGTTGCTTGACCATACTAAATTGCCCCTTAGTGTCCCAGAATGTGTAGAGAGATTAGCGAGATAAATATGTGGGGCTGTGGGAAAGGGCCTGGGTGGGATTGCTGTCAGTGAGACTCAATGGGTTGAATAGCCTCCTTCTGCCCTGTCAGGATTCTATGATTAACAGACTTGGCTGAGAGCTTTCATTGGGGGCCCATCATTGGAGCATTGTGATGCCCACTAATAAGATGCTAATGCATGCTAATCAGGCTCCGCCCTTACTGGGCATGAACCTGATTGCATCATAGAAAGGGGGCAATATCTCACCACTGCAAATCCAGATTTCAGCCTCTTGTGAGATTTGGTGGCCATGATGGGATTTGCGCCCATGGCTAATGCAGCTGCTGAATCACAGCTGTACCATTGATCCAGAGCACACCAATACAAAATGCTTTTGAATATTAGAATTTTAAATGCTAGGAATTTGAAATAAAGACAGTAAGTGCTGGAAATAGTCATCAGGTCAGGCAGGATAAGTGGAGAAAGAAATAGTTAACTTTTCAAGTTGGTAAATCAAACCTTCTGAACAAAGACCATTGAAAGGGTTGTGCTGAATTTTCCGCACTATGTGATGCAAGTTTGGAGGCTGGCTGGGAGGAGCTGTAAAAGTAGGGGGTGCTATGTCTGGATGGCTCTCCAACACAGTCCTAATACAGGGGAAGTTTCTCAGAGGCAGCCTGGAAGGGATACTGCTTGCGTCGTGCAAGGAGGCAGACAGTCATTTTGCATTCTTAAACCCTCAATGAAGGGTGATTTTGCGACGTTGCTGGCGTTTTGTTGATGAAAAAGCAGCTCCTTGGAGGTGGCCTTGCTGTGGGATGCTGGCTGGCTATCGAAGCTGGAGGCTCCATGCTGCAAAGACAAGGCTGGCGGAAGAGACCATGCTCACTGTATAAGTACTTCCAATGGAGAGATTGCCCCTCCAATCCTCAGTGCTCAGAAATGTTTGTCCACATATTGAAAGGCCCTTGTGGTCTCTGACCTCCCTCAGCAGCATCTATCCTCCCCAAAGTGTCTACCAAGGCTCCAGAGCTGCTGGCCTTCTGTGTTGCAGCCTGCCAGCCATCCTTAATATGACAGCAAGCACAGGGGCAATCAATTAGGGAGCCATCTTGTGAATGTTGTTCCTGATTTGATCCTGACATTAGGATCCCAGGCCTGTGGGGCAGCAGAGCCCTATTGACTGTTTCTCTGCCCAGGGATGCTGCCTAGGCTGCTAAGTACTTCCAACATTTACTGTTTTTATTTCAACAATGCACTATTACAAATTAAAATTTCATTAATTTAATCAAAAAACCCAGTAAGGTCTTTATTATTTTGATTCCTCATTCAGTGATGATTTTTAATGCTCAGGTTCGAATGCTTGGGATCAAATTGGTGGGGGGTGGATGTCCACTGCTACTCTGCTTTGGTCTGGGCTGGAGGGAGGCCAGCCTTTGGGGTGGCCTGGGGGAAGAGGGTTGTGGTCTGCGTGGGTGGTGGGGGCTGCCTCTGGGAGGCGGAACTGGCCCTGGGGGGTCAGTGGGGAGAGAGTCTCCTGGGGTGATGGGGTGGGGAGACCATGATTGTTTGGTGGGGGTGGGGGTGGACTGTGCACCGGGTCGCTCCAGGATGAGGAGATCGGGGCTGACCCAGGAATTGTTCTGGGGGCCAAAATTGGGCCGTTGGGGGGGCTGAAAGGGCAGCGCCGTGGGGGTCCAGTGATCCAGCTGGCTAGCAAATGGGCAAACGCGCAGAGGTCCAGAACTCTCAGACTCCAGCACGAATAGGCCCCGCGCCCCGGGTTTTTAATGAGATTCATGACTGGGACCTCTGCAGTGCACAGAGATTCACGTCTAAATCTGCATTGAAAACACAGTTGTGATCTAGAACAGTTTTCCCACCAATTCAGCACTTCTGGGCGAATCCCTGTGCTTCTGGCTGGCTGAACAGTCAGAGTCATGTGTGGTCTGAATCGTTTCAAACTAGACTGCCCCTCTTATAAGGGAAGTGCCAGTGGGAAGGAAGCAACTGCTGACCATCTCTAGTGCAAGTGGCTGTATGTAAAAACTGAACACGTGGAGCACAGGGGAAGAGATATTGTTCCAAGATTCACAGATGTGGCCTTGGAGATGGAAGTCAAGAGAAGGAGAAAGACCATGGACAGAAATTTAATTCCTAAATCCCCATCTTGCTGTTGGATGAAATATAGGTCGGAACCTTGAAAAGCTGGCAATGGCAGTGCTGAGGGAATTTTGAAGGAGTGCAAGATTTAGGTCCAGAAGTCACAGATTTCCCAACACTCCCCTGATCACAAACCATTTGAAATTAATCTACAACATTCAAATTAAAACAATGCACAACATTCTTAAAAAACATATTCAATTTGATCTTTTTCCCCCAATGTTAATGGACACTTTAAAAAAAACCCAGGGCCTGGATCCAGATCTGTATCTTTGCCAAAAACTAATCTGGACTATCCCAATGTGTCCCAAGTTTAGATGAAATGCAACCATTAGTTTTTGAGATATTTCCCTCCATTTTCCAGCATCTGTGAGGCAGGATTTCCCGTGGTGGAAGCGGCTCGCCATTGGCCGCTGTGGGATCTTCCGGTGCTGTTGAAGATGACAGCATTTTGCATAGCTCGCACATTCTGCTGACAGGAAACCTGTAGGCAGGGGGTGTCAACCTCAGCTTGACTGGAAGATCTCGCCGGCAGTAAGGACTGGAAAATCCTGCCCATACTGCTTACAAACAAACACACTGGCCAACAAAGGCAATAACATTACCTCCATTCACCCTCAGTGCCGGAGATAACCACATGGTAAAATTAACACCAGTGGAATCACTTCACTCAATAATATTCCTTATAATTTTACAGGAGTGCTGTTAAATTTAAGCTATTATCATAAAAATAAATACAGTTTAAAAAAAATTCCATGAGACATGCGCATCGCTGGCTAGCATTTATTGCCCATCCCTAGTTGGTCTTGACCTGAGTGGCTTACCTAGTAATTTCAGTGGGCAATTGAGAATCGACCACATTGCTATGGTTCTGGAGTCAATGTAGGCCAGACCAGGTAAGGATGACAGATTTCCTTCCATAAGGGACATTAGTGAACCAAAAGGGTTTTTCTGACAATTGACAATAGCTTCATGGTCATCAGTAGATTCTTAATTCCAGCTTTTTAAAAAATTGAATTCAAATTTCACCATCTGTCATGCGGGATTCAAACCCAGGTCCCCAGAACTTCAGCTAAATTTCAGGATTAATAGTCTAGCAATAATATCACCAGGCCATCATCTCTCCTAAAGCTAATTAAAGCAACAGATGATGCATGAATTTAAAAGATTCAACAACTCTCCCTTCAGTTGTATCCATCTTAGGGACAATTATGATGAAGTATTATTTCTCCCTCGCCTTCACTTGTACCAATCTAAATCCATTTTATTTTAATTTTGCTACATCTGACCATTACAAACCCGATTTTCTTAAAACTCTATGGAGTATATGTTCGTGCCTTGATTGAAAAATGTTTACTCACTCTACGCGCTATATTCATCATTGTAATGTCAAAATGTTTGTCAAATATCTGAGCACGCCTGGGAACCATTCTTTATTGTAGTTTCACCGTGGACTTCTGCATGTTAGCAACTCCACATCTAACAAATCAAATCTGCACATTCATACCAGTATCCATACATCACATGCTCCATCCAATACAAGCACTCGACTTTCAGATCATGATCAGTCTGTTTGAAAGGGTTGCATTTAATGGGGGGAGGGGCATGTTAGAAAAGCCAGTTGCAAACAGGGTGGCACGGTAGCACAGTGGTTAGCATTGCTGCTTCACAGCTTCAGGGACCTGGGTTTGGTTCCCAGCTTGGGTCACTGTCTGTGTGGAGTTTGCACATTCTCCTTGTGTCTGTGTGGGTTTCCTTCAGGTGCTCTGGTTTCCACCCACAGTCCAAAGATGTGCAGGTTAGGTTGATTGGCCATGCTTAAATTGCCTCTTAGAGTCCTGAGATGCGTGGATTAGTGGGTAAATATGTAGGGATATGGGGGTAGGGCCTGGATGGGATTGTGGTTGGTGCAGACTTGATGGTCAAATGGCCTCTTTATGCACTGTAGGGTTTTTATGATTCTATGAACTGATTGACTTTAAAAAAGGCTGTCCTGTAGTAATGCTATGGTGTGGGTGACCTTAACAAATGGAGAGTGGCAGGAAGCCCTGCCCTTGGGAGCGGCAGGTCAATCTGATTGATCGGCAGCTCTTACAGCCCCAGCAATGCCTGAGCTGAGTTGTGGAGGCTGCTGGGATAGCAGGCAGTCCCACGAAAAAGATGGATGATATCTGCACCCGAGTAAATCCAGGGTTTTTGGACAGGGAGGGATTAGAAACAGATGGATTGTACCATCTTAGGGCAGTGCTCCCAATATGCACAAGGCATCCCCAAAAAGATATGCACCCATTTTCCCATTCTCCCTCCACCCAACCCACAATAAATTTCTACATCCATTTTCTTTCTTATTTACTTGCTGAACTTGCATGCACCTTTTCGTGTTTCTGCCTTGAGGATACCCAGATCCCTCTGCATTGCAGAGTTTTGTAGTTCCTACCAGCAAAGCAGATAACCTTACATTTTTCCTTATTGTACCTCACATAAAAACAATAATGTTCAAGTCAGTAAGTTTTTGTCATAATTTAGTAAGTCTTATTAAGGAAATAGATACTTTCTTTGAATTGATAGGAATTTGACAATAAGACATTCTTTTCAAAATAGGGCCTCAATCTGTGACTTGGACAGATTAGAATGGCATTAGTCATGGTTCCCAGTTGAAATTATGCCAACTACAAATTATTAAAATTGCATAAATTGTATTGTTAAGCCAGACAATCTAAATTCTATTTCTAACTAAGAAATGATGCTGTCATAAAGTTGTCAAAATTCATAGAAGGAAATATTTGAACTATCAGCTGTGAAGGCACTTCAGCAGGTATGCAATGCTAACTGTATAAATTTATTACTGCACCGTTTCAATCCACAGCTATTTAACTTACTGCCAACAGCAAATTAAGATATCCAATTGGATTTCAGCTGAAATTATCCACATTTATCACTTGGACAAATGGAAGTGAACCACAGTTTCCAAACAAATGTAGCTGATTTAGGACAGACTTAGCATAAAGGGTAAAAAAAACAAAACTAAAGAAATGATACTGTAAAGACCACAGCTTTGCTGAAATGGAATTAGATGAGTGTAGCAGTGCATGAAATTTAAACATGCTTTCCTCATAAACCCAACAGTGTTGCAGATAACTGATGAACATCACAAGCCCTGGCTACTCACAGTTAAAACAATCTGAATTTCTGAAAGCTTGAGAAAGTTTAAGTGCACAGGTATATTGCAGTAATGCACATTAAAATGTTTTGCATTGGAGAAAGGTAGTTCTTTAACCATAAGGAAATTTCTTAAACAGCCTGGAAAATGATTGTTTAAAATGTTTAAACCTTTAGTTGATGGAGCCAGCACTTTCCCTGAGTCTTCTAATTCTGACAATTTTTACTACATTTTGTTTGAATTTACACATCAAAAGGAAATATACCACTGGATATAAAATTACCCGCATTATATAAGAACTGTCTCAAAAGACAATAATGGACGAGTTCAGGGAATTTGTCGGACTGTAACATTGTGTATGGTTGAGGAGTTCAATTTATTTTTTATTTGTCCACAGAATGTGAACATTACTGAGAAAGTCAGCATATGTTGCTCATACTGAACTTTCCTTAACAAGCCAGTAGTGAGCTATTTCTTGTGCTGCTGCTGACGTGGACTACACAACATGTACAGTCCGTTTCTGTGCTGTATATCCCATGTATGTAATTCTATGTGACTAGTACATGCACCAGTGGCGGCAAGAGTGAACATTAAAGGTGTTGAATAGCTTGCCAATCCAACGGGCTTCTTTGTTTTGGTTAGTGTTGATCTTCTTGAGTGTTGTTGGAGCTGCACTCATCCAGGTAAGTGGAAAGTATTCCATCAAACTCCTGGCTTGTGTTTTGTAGATGATAGAGAAGCTTTGGGGAGAGGCAGCCATTGCAGGTTACTCAGGTTTTTATCTGCTCTTGTAGTTACACTTTTTACGGGCTGTTCCAGCTTCTAGTCAATGGTATTCTCCGGTATGTTGATAGTGGGAGACTCGGCAATGGTAATGTTGTTCTTCACTGTTGGAGATGATGAGATTCTCTGTTGTTGGTCATTTCTATTGTTTAGCACTTATACGGTTGCTTACCATTTATCAACTCAAGCCTGAATGACGTCCAGGTTTTGCTGCCTGTGAATGCAGACTGCTTCCTTATCTGAAGATTTTCAAAGGGTCGTGTGAATCATATACAAGATGCAGTTCAGCAATTCACCAAGACCCCTTTGACAGCACTTTCCAAAGCTTTGACCACGACCATCTAGATGGACAAGACCAGCAGACAGATGGGAGCACCACAACCTGCAAATTCCCCTTCGAACCACTCCCCATCCTGACTCTATTGCTCTGCCTTCACTGTCGCTGGATCAAAAACCTGAAACTCCCTCTCTAACAGCTGTACCTGCACCAGATGAACTACAGAAGTTTAAGAAGGTGGCTCACCATCTCTTTCTCAAAGGTAACTAGGAATGGACAATAAGTGCTGGCTTTGTTAGCAACTACCATATCCCATAAAAAAGAATAAAAAGAAAACTGGACACTTTTCAATCACTGAGCATCACCACCCCTGATCTTAAAATGGAGATAAGGCCATAGATGAAGCAGTTGAAGATTACCTAGAATTCTTCTCTTCAGAATCTGGAAGTGACTTACTAGAGTTGAGATGATTGATCTCCAACAACGACTTGCCTTTGTGCTTGTTTTGACTCAAACTAATGAAGAGCTGTCCCCCAGATCCTCATCGACTTCAATCTTATCAGGGCTGTTTGACTGAATTAAGTATTGCCTTGGTGTCAGGAGAAGTCACTCTCCCTTCACCTCTGGAATTCAGGTCATTTAGAATCATAGCATCACAGTGCTGTAAAGTCATTATGCCACAGAAGGAGACCATTTGTCATCATGTCTAGCTCTCAGCAAAGCAACCAAGTCAGTCCCATTTCCTGCTCTATATCCTGAGTCCCACAGGTACCCACCTAATTTCCTTTTGAAACTATTGGTTGTCTTTCTTCCCCACTCTCATAGACTATGGGCGCTATTTTATCATTTTCATTCTAAGTGCTGGGTGGACTTGAAACTGGGAGTGTTTCAGATCCAACTTTTAGACCCGTCGTCAGGCATTCTGCCTGAAAGAATAACAGCAATTCTGAATCGTGCTGCAGAAACCTGTGGGCAGGGCCAAATCCACCCGAAATCCTACAGCTCTGATCGGCACCTCCAACTGCGCAGGCACAGAAAAAAAGAGAGAAACACTCCTCTTCCACTTTCTTCCCGGGCTGGATAATGCCTCCCTCTGTCCCCCACAGACATTGCCCAACCCCCACAACATTACTGGCCCCCTTATCCCCCATCGCCCTGCAACCCAGAGTGATCATGGGCCCCTCTCCCTCCTTCTCCCCCACACGCAGAGTGGCAGCAGACACCGCACCCCCTTGCCCCACCCCCTCACCCCTCTGGCCCCACTGCTCCACTAGCCCCCCCACCCCTCTGGCCCCCCCCCCCGCCCCTCTGACTCCTCCTCCCCCCCACCGATCTGAGACAGAGAGCCATCTGACCCACCTCACCCCCCTCCCCCAGACCTCCCCCTCCACCCCCGGACCAATCTGAGTCAGAGAGCCGCCGGAAGCTCTGAACTTACCTCCTCAGAAGCTGGAGCACCTGATTAGGGCCTCTGTGGGCCACGTCTGTTTCGTGCTGAATCTGGACAGGTGAACACAGTGGTAAAGGGGCAAGTGCCAGTAAGCTTGGGTGTGCAGCCTATTAAATCAATGTAAATGCATGCAAATACATTTAAATTGATGTCATGCCTGTTTTGGGTGCGGTCCCGATGGCGGCCATTTTCAGCCCTTGGTAAAGGGGGATCCGGTGTGGAGGTGGGCACTGATTATGCTACTCACCTTATGCCCAAATTCATCAAGTTTTCGCATCTGAAAACGGGCATGACTTGATGGCAAAATTGGGCCCAATGAGTTCCAGGTCATTACCAGGTTGCTGTGTAACAAAGCGCTTTCACACATGCCCCTGTATCTCTTTCCGAGACTTAAATCGGTATTTCCTATCCTTCATACCATCCATTAAAGGGACACGCTTTTCTTTGTCTACTTTGTATAAATTAGTCATAATCCTGCACACCTCTATCAGATCTCCCCTCAATGTCCCCTGCTCTATGGACAGCAACTCCAACCTAATATGTAGTTCTGATCCCTCATTCCTTTAACCGTTCTGGTAAATCCCCCTACATCTTCTGAAGGACCTTCAATCAATGGTTTGCACTGCTGTCTCATAGTGCCAGGGACCCGTGTTCAATTCGGGCCTTGGGTCACTCAGTGTCTGTGAGGAGTTGGCACTTTCCCTCCCTGTCTGTGTGGGTTTCCTTTGGGTGCTTCGGTTTCCTCCCACAGTCCAAAGATGTGAAGCTTAGGTTGATTGACATGTTAAATTGACCCTAGAAGAGTAAATATGTGGGGTTTTGGGAATAGGGCCTGGGTGGGATTGTGGTTAGTGCAGACTCGATGGGCGGAATGGCCTCCTTCTGCACTGTGGGGATTCTATGAGGATTCTATGTTGCCTCTCCCTGTTCCTTCTACCAAGAGGCCTAAATTTGAGAGGCAAAGACTTACATGGGGTTCCAGGGATTAGAAATTTCAGCTGCAAACTTAAGTTGAAGAAGATGGGGTTGTTCTTTGTGCAAAAATTATTGAGGGGAAATTTGATTGAAAAGTACTCCAGTTGGAAAAATAACCATTTACCACCACTCATTTATTTTGGTCCTTGGACCAAATTCTAATCCATGCTCACACTGACCCGACTATCCCATAAGCCTCCATTCTGTTAACTATCAACACATGCATGATACTTTAAAATCCAACCAGGAACACCCATTGTTTCCCTTCAAGAACCTTCTCTACTACTTCATCAAACATTCAGTTTCATTAGTCATACACAGTTTACTTTTCCCAAATCCCTACTGGCTTTCTTTCACTAAATCAAACTTCTCTAAATGCATGTTAATTTTTTGCCTAATTATTTTTGCTTGAAAATGGAATCAGAACAAAATCAAAATACCCAGAAGGTAAAACAGGATGTATGAAGGAAGAGCAGTCAGTCACTTGAAATTTCATCAGATATTTGTAAACCTGAAATATTGACCAACTTGTCTTTGGTGGATATTGTCCACAGATGCTGCCTGAGCTGTTGGACACTTACAGCTTTAATTAAAAATTGTTTCTTTTTCACATTTCCAGTATTTAATTGTCTCAGCTTTCTCAGTAAAACACTGAAATCTGTTGCCACCAGTGAAACTATAATCTTAAAAAAGTTTGTTCCTTCTCAGGGTTGGGAAGTCCTGTTATTAAAAGAATAGAAACAAATATTGGGAGCGGATAAAAATATATTTTATTCATTCATGGGACGCAGGTGTCACTGGCTGGCCAGGATTTAATGGCCATCCCTAATTGTCCTTGTTCAGACAACAGCTCAGAGTCAACCACATTGCTGTGGCTCTGGAGTCACATGTAGGCTAGACCAGGTAAGGACAGCAGATTTCCTTTCCTAAAGGACATTAGTGAACCAGATGGGTTTTTCTGACAATTAACAATGGTTTCATAGTAATCAGTAGACTCTTAGTTCCAGATTTTTTTTTATTGAATTTAAATTCCACCATCTGCTGTGGTGGGATTTGAACCCGGATCTCCAAAACATTAGCTGAGCTTCTGGGTTAATAGTTTAGTGACAATGGATTAACAGTTTAGTAATTTTGCCTCCTCTTTGTTCAGCAAAATATGTATTCAATAGTTTAAGTAAAGCTAAATTGGTCATTGGTTATTGATTCAAAAATTGGCAATTTCACTTAAAATAGGATGAATAAATTCAAAGGGAACTTTGAAAAAAAAACCCTATCCACCACTGAGGTTAAACTGGCCAGCCTCTGGTTATTCAGAATGTCCTTCCACACTTTCTCGAATAGGTTTATACACATTTGGAGTAAGATTGGAATGAGGTCTGTAGCTGATTGGCCCTGGCAGAGTATCAGTGAGCTCTTGTGAATGAGTAAATGTCACTTGTTAGCACTGTCTACAACTCCTTCCACCACTTTGCAGATGATTGGGAGTAGATTAGCGCAATGATATTTATTTGGATTAGATTTGAGCTAGCATGTCTCAGCAATTATCTACTTTGTTGAAGCCATATTGGAACAACTCGGTGAGAGGTTCAGTTAGTTTCAGAGCTCACGTTTTCAGCAGTGCCAGAATGTTGTCAGAACCCTTGGCTTCCATTGCATCCTCTGAACCTGATCATAGTTTCGTAACACCTTGGCTGGGATTTTCACTGGGTGGGTTTGGCGATGGGAGTAGAATATCTCATGGGAATCCTGTGGTGTTAAGAGCTTTAAGAGTTTTTTTTAAAATTATGTTCTTTGTAGCTCTCAACTCTCATTGTGGCATTGTTGTCTACTAGATGTCCTTTTATTGCTCCTTAAGTGCCTTAAATGGGGAGGCCCTCATGTACTTTCTGAGATTAGTTTTATGACCCTGCGTTGTTAGAAGGAAAATTGGTTGGCGGATCAGATGACAGGAGCTCTTTTATTTTCAGTTTGGAGCTGCAGGTTTGAGATTTTAGAAGGGACAGCAAGCTGAAAAGAAGTGTTTCCCTTTCTCCCTGTTATATTTGGAAATTCTGCTGGTTATCTGAAAACAAGGTCTTGCCTTCCTGGAGCAGAAAATCTGCTGTTGGTGATTTGATCAGAGTCTACGTGGGGTTCTGAGAAGCTATTCTGACTTCAAACTGTATCAAGAGGACTACAAGAACTTACAAGACTGAGTGGTTTCTGACAAATTTACTGGAGTTCTATGAGGATGTGTCTAGGGCGGTGGATAGAGGAGAGCCGGTGGATGTGGTCTTTCTTGATTTTCAGAAGGTGTTTGACAAGGTACCTCACAAGAGGTTATTGCAGAAGGTAAGGGGGCATGGAGTTGGGGGTAGGGTGTTAGCGTGGATAGAGGATTGGTTGTCAAATAGGAGGCAGAGAGTGGGGGTCAATGGGTGCTATTCGGATTGGCGGTTGGTGACTAGTGGAGTGCCCCAGGGGTCGGTGCTGGGGCCTCAGCTATTTACCATTTATATAGATGATCTGGAGGAGGGAACCGAGTGCAGGGTGTCGAAATTTGCTGATGACACCAAGATTGGTGGAACGGCAAATTGCACGGAGGGTGTGGAGAGTCTACAGAAGGATCTAGATAGGCTGGGCGAATGGGCCAGGAACTGGCAAATGGAATTTAATGTTGGCAAGTGCGAGGTGGTCCACTTTGGTAGGAATGATGGTAGGAAGGACTATTACTTATGTGGCGAAAAACTGCAGCAGGCGACGGTGCAGAGGGACCTCGGGGTCCTTGTGCATGAGTCGCAAAAACCCAGCCTGCAGGTGCAGCAGGTGGTCAGGAAGGCGAATGGGATGCTGGCCTTCATAGCGAGGGGGATTGAATATAAAAGTAGGGAGGTCTTGCTGCAGCTGTATAGGGCATTGGTGAGGCCGCAGCTGGAGTACTGTGTGCAGTTTTGGTCGCCGTACTTACGCAAGGATATTTTGGCCTTGGAGGGAGTGCAGAGGAGGTTTACTAGGCTGACGCTGGAGTTGAGGGAGTTGAGCTATGAGGAGAGGCTGAATAAACTAGGCTTGTACTCGTTAGAGTTTAGAAGAATGAGGGGAGATCTCATTGAGACATATAAGATGATGAATGGGATGGATAGGATAGAGGTGGAGAGACTCTTCCCGCTCAGAAAGGACAGTAGGACTAGGGGTCACAGCCTCAAGATAAAGGGGGGGCGGTTTAGAACGGAGTTGAGGAGGAACTTATTCACTCAAAAGGTGGTGAATCTCTGGAATTCTCTGCCCGTTGAAGTGGTGGAGGCTGCCTCGCTCAATATTTTTAAGACGCGGGTTGATGGGTTTTTGATAAGCGAGGGGATTAAGGGTTATGGGGAGAGGGTGGGAAAGTGGAACTGAGACATGACAGATCAGCCATGATCTTATTGAATGGCGGAGCAGGCTCGAAGGGCTAGATGGCCTACTCCTGCTCCTATTTCTTATGTTCTTATGTTCTTAATTGCAGTATCACGTGAACATCAGACTTTGCTGTGTTGAACATTGTTTAAAGTGTTTTGTCTATGGAAGGTTTTGGTTTGATTGGAACAGTTTAGAAATATTTGAGAGTTACACATTATCATGGTTGTTTTGTTTGTAACTGATAAAATGTATTGCTAATTTTCTTTTCGTACATGCTAACTATATTCTTAAATAAACTTTGTTTGATAAAAGCTCCCAAGTGGGCTATTTAAATCATACCTGAGATGAACAGTATCATGCAACTTCAAGGTACAAAACTTCATAAAACACTGTGGAGTTTCTGATCTGAACTATAATAATTAGGGGCTCGTTCGGGATTAAAATCTATATTTCTTGATTGGTTTGTGATCATTGAACTCAAAGACAGCGACTGGTAAGCATATTTGTGATTTATTTTCAGGCGTTGTATTCAGGTTTAAATGTCTCATGGAATAATGGTTCTTTCAGAGGGCTCAGAAGTTCCTGGGGCTGGAGGAAGTCACGCAAGATGGTTTACAAAAGGTGACTAAAACACAGCTTTTGGAATTGGCAAAAACATTGTAGTTGACATTGCCTGATGCTATAAGGAAAGGGGAGATAATTGTGGTGATAGCTCACCATCTAAAATTGCCAGAAACACAGTCAGAATCATTGGGACTGGCTAGAATTCAATTACAAATGAAACAGCTTGGACATGAAAAGGAATTAAAGCAGCTTGAATTTGAAATAAAGGAAAGAGGGAGAAGAGTGAAAGCCAAAGAAAGGGATGCTATTGCAAGTTGAGACCAGGCCTTGTTCAAAAACGATGAGATTATGGCTGGTGGAGTTCCCCCTCAGCCAGAATCCATGGCCTTTTCTATTTATTCATCCGTGGGACATGGATATTGCTGGCTGGTCAGCATTTATTTTCCATCTCTAGTTGCCTTTGAGAAGGTGGTGTGAGCTGCCTTCTTGAATTGCTGCAGTCCACATGCTGTAGTTTGATCTCTAATGCCTTTAGTGAGGGAATTCCAGGATTTTGATATTTCCAAGTCAGGATGGTGAGCGGCTTGGAAGGGAAATTGCAGATGGTGGTGTTCACATGTATCTGCTGTCCTGTCCTTCTAGATGGAAGTGGCCGTGGGTTTGGAAGGTGCTGTCTAAGGATCTTTGGTGAATTTATGCAGTGCATCTTTGTAGATGGCACATACTGCTGCTACTGAGCATCGATAGCAGAGGGAATGAATGTTTGTGGATGTGGTGCCAATCAAGCAGGTTGCTTTGTTTTGAGTATTGTTAGAACTGCACCCATCCAGACAACTGGGGAGTATCCATCATACTCCTGACTTGTGCCTTGTAGATGATGGACAGGTGTTGGAGAGTCAGGAGGTGAATTACCTGCCATAATATTCCTAACATCTGACTTGCTCTTGTAGTCACTGTGTTTATGTGGCAAATCCAGTTGAGTCAATGGTAACCCAAGGATATTGACAGTGGAAGATTCAGTGATGGTAGCACCATTGAATGTTAATGGGGGGTGCTCAGAATGTCTCTTATTGGTGATGATCATTGCCTGGCATTTGTGCGGTATGAATTTTCCTTGCCAGTTGTCAGTCCAAGCCTGGATATTATCCAGATCTTCTTGCATTTGAACATGGAAAAGTTGCAAATCGTGCTGAGCATTGTGTAATCTTCAGAGAACATCCCCACCTCTAACATTATAATGGAGGGAAGGTTATCAATGAAGCAGCTAAATATGGTTGGGCCTAGGACACTACCCTGAGGGACTCCTGCAGAGATGTTCTGGAGCTGAGATAACTGACCCACCACAACCACGATCAGCCTCATCTGCCAACGCCCAGTGGACCAAGTCCTGACATCAGTGGAGTACCTGCTAGAAATCCCACCTCCTTCACCACCAACTTCAAATATACTTGCACAAAGTTTGCACATCAAGCTAACAACTTATGGAAGGGAAGTCTAAAATTCTCATCTGCTACTAATTGCCATTAGGAAAGCCGAAAATTTACAATTGTACGATTTTGAACAGCGGTCACGGGCATTTGGCCTCGGATCTTCAGATAAGCGGCCTTCACGACACACAACAGCACAGAGTCGCTAAGCAGAGACTGATAGCTAAGTTCCTCACACATGAGGACGGCCTCAACCAGGATCTTAGGTTCGTGTCGCACTATCCGTTACCTCCACGACTTGCCTGGACTTGCAAAATCTCACTAATTGTCCTGGCTGGAGACAATACACATCGCTTTAACTTGTGCTTAACCTTCTCTTCACTCACATTGTCTATACCTTTAAGACTTGATTACCTATAAAGACTTGCATTCCAACCATTATTTTGGAAATTGTGTTTATGTCTTTATATGCCATTTTTGTGAATAGAACTCCTGCTCACCTGACAAAGGGGCAGAGCTCCGAAAGCGAGTGGCTTTTGCTACCAAATAAATCTGTTGGACTTGAACCTGGTGTTGTGAGACTTCTTACTGTGTTTACCCCAGTCCAACTCCAGCATCTCTACATCATGGCTAATCATGGGAATCATAGAAAAGAGGAACACCTAACCAACTAGAGGAGGTTCAAATCAAGTTCCAGGAAGCTGGAATGAACCAGATGCTTTTTTTAATATCAGTCAATGATCGTTATTACAGTCATTATTATTGAGATTAGCTTTATATTCCAAATTTATTGATTAAATTTAAACTCCAGCCACTGTCATGGTGGAAGTGGACAAATGCCCCCAGATCATTAGACGGCTTTGATGATGGCAGTGTTCCTCTGACTATACTACAAAACTCAACAGCGGGACAAACACCAAAGCAAGTTCTCACATTTCCCGAAGGATGTCCAGCACTGCTAGTGAGATTGTCATTGCATCATTTTCCCCAATTATGTATTACACTAATCAGAAGTTCTACGTACTAGACTTTTTCTTATTGCTTTTGCATCAGGAGCCATTTTCATCTTTTCCATATCAATTGTCCATTTTGATTTCCAATTGAGAACCTGCAGAATGATTGCCCTTCTTTTCACGCCTGCCACAATCTAATACATTTTCAGCTGCATTTTATACTCCGATATTTAAGAAGGTTTGCTTTAAATTTTCGTTTTCCACTCAACTATTGCTGTCTTAATGTTAGTCAGAGCCCTGCTGTAACATGGTGCGAATTGTTTTATTGCACATCATTGAGAGTAAGAAGAGATAGTCAAAGTAAAACAACTCACGTTGCATTGTGGCACGTCACAATGTTTCAGTGAGGCTGAAATATTTTATATCAGAAACAATATCAGAAATTAAAACAAACATTAAAAATTCACTCTAAATCTGACAGCAATGATTTATAGCACTGTGGTATAAGAGGTTTAGAGTATTAGAATATGTAGAGTAGCCTAGCACAATAGGAGCTGCATCCAGTAATTGATTAAAGTTGCTTTCTCGTAAATATTCACCAAAGGTTCAGACACATTTCAGAATATCCAGTGCAGCATCATCACAATTTAAAATAACCTTTTCATCAATATTCTGCAGAATGATAATTGAATGGAAAGTTATCAGAAGTCTCAACTTCTGTCTCATAGGCTGAATCTTTTTGCTCTCATACACGCTGGCCGTTTTGTTTGAGATTATTTATTAGTGTCACAACAAGGCTTACGTTAACACTGCTATGAAGGTACTGTGAAAATCCCCTAGTCACCACACTATGACACCTGTACGGATCCACTGAGGGAGAATTGAGCATGGTCAATGCACCTAACCAGCATGTCTTTCAGACTGTGGGAGAAAACCGGAGCAGAATATGCAAACTCCACATTTTGAACTAAACTGGGAATCAATTACAGGTCCCTGGCACTGTGAGGCAGCAGGACTGACCACTGTGCCGCTGTACTACCCTGTTTAGTGATGACAGCGGAAAATGTCACGAGAAGGTCAAAATCGCAGTTCATGTCAATGTTCATCCCCTCCTCTCAAGAGTGGCATGCCACATTTTCGACATCAGGAACCTCACTGTAATAAATTAGAAAATCATTATGGGGCCAATGCGTCAAAATCATACCCTCACGTCAAAAAATCTATCCACAACAGCAGGGTGTCAGAACGGAGTGAAGCATGAGTGGTCTCAAAAGATCTGCACCCGGTGAGCCGATCTCTGAATGAAACTTGGAGTGAGTGCAGCGCTCATAGTGTAAGGGAAAGTGGGTATGGAGGTTGAGTTGGGGGACACATGGGTTGATTCGGGGGAGATGGGGTGAGGCGGGGTTGAGTTAGGAGAAGACAGGTTAAGTCAGGGAGAAGGGGGAGGGGTAATTTGGGGGAGACAGGGGTTGGCATGCAAGTCTGAACAACGAGAATGGAGTTGGCACTCACAACCACTCCTTTGCTGGGTTTGTGATCTTGCTGCTAAGTTTCCGTCCTTTGTGTGTCGATGATATTATGTCCGGCCTCCACAGCTCTAAGCAATCTCTCCAGGGAAGTGTGGGAGAACTTTGGGGCAGGTCTTCTGGGAGTTGTCACTTTCCAGTGACCTGGGAAGTGCGACTGCTGTACGCTGGGGTAGCTTTTAAATGTGGCAGCCCAATGCTGTACACTGATTCGCCCTCCCCAGTGCTGAGGTGATGGCACGGTGAGTAAATCAACGATTCAGTGTGGAATCTGTGAATGCAATTTTTTGGCACTAAGTAACGTGCAAGATAAGTATGTAAAGACGCAATTACCGACAGCGGGATAAATGTGCTTTTCCCACTGGCATCTGCCTTTACCGATATTGGAGAAAATTTCACCCAGTGTTGGAACACTACTATTTATATAGCTCTGCCATATTGTATTAAATATAAAGGAACCTTTTGAAAATTGTGCACTGTCAGCACGATATATCTTCTATTACTGAGGCAAAATCTCAGAGGTGATGTGATTAAAATTTGTTCACATATGGTAAATTGACTCAAATTTTATTAAAGATGTCATTTTTATGGAAGGATACGTTTAGATTAAAATTTGTGAAGTGAGAGATCCAAAAGATATTTAAGTTCACTGTACAATCATGATGTGAGAGCTGAATTTTTTGTCTAAGCCGCACATCCTGGTTTTGGGGCCAGAGGCAAGAGCTGCCTCTGTTTGGATGGGGATTGGCTGACTGCACATGACCTTCCAGCAGCTGGCCAATTAAGACTAAGGAGGCACGGGCCCAATCAGTGAGAGGGCAGAGGCCTAGTGTGAGGAGGACGAGGCAGTCATGTGCCACTGGTGGGTTTGGCACCATATTTAAACAATTGCCAACACTGCATTTAAGGGTGAGTACCAGCTTGCCTGGAAAACTGAGCATTTAATGGAAACCTACAGCCATAATGGCATGAGGAAAACCCTGGATGGCATCATCGTTCAGTAATGCCTCCCTGCAGGCTATCTTCCAGTCTGCGAGAGCAAGGTGAGATGGAAGAAAGAGACTGGCTCATCTGACCCAACAAGCCTGGGCAGGCATCGCAGATGAGGTCAACGCCATGCAGTTACCCCTCCAAACCTAGATTAGTCCTTCAAGAATATTATTGACCATTGGTCTGCCAAGATGATTCTTTAATACCTCTTTTCCCTTTGGGGCTATGAGTGGTAATGCAACAGAATACATTTGATGGAGAGGGTGTGGATGCTTTGTCAGTGGCAATGGAGTCAGGCAATGGCATTTGTTGCGAGAAGCGTGGTTTAATCATGGGTAAGGGGAATTAATTTGTCATTGTGGACCTCACAGTTACCCTCGAGAGTGGTTGTATGTAGGATGCATTTATATGAGCCCAATATGGATAGCTGGATTGCCACCAACAGAAGTGTTGTGCTTGTCTCCATAGGGAAAGTAATGGTTTTCATTATGCACATGCAAGAGGTGGCAGTGCATAAGATAAAGGAAAGGGCCACTACATTTTTGAGGGCAAAATGACAAAGGTGACAATAGGGCTGCATGAAGGTATGCCTTAATTGGGATAAAACCAAATGGTAGCAAGAGTCATATGAAACACCTATGTACAAGCATATCTTGAGTCTCGCTTGCAGCAATCTCTTTGTACTTTGCCTTTGGTTCCTTTGGTCCTCCAGCTTGCATTTCCCAATAAGCAACCTCCTGTACATCCTCATTGCTGGAAGAGGCATAACAACTGCCAGGATCCTCATTGTTCAATGCCTCCCCCCTCTGCAGTGCATAGCAAACCATTACATTGTGTGAGCGCATACTGAAGGGCCTGAATGAACCAACTGAAGCATTTCAATTGTTTCTTCAGAAGCACTATGACCTGTTTTGTGGTTGCTTCTGCTGCCCCCTGCTAGGTATTGTACCTCTCCTCTGCACCTGTGTGTGAGATCCTCAGAAGTTTGAACAGCCATGTCCTCAGTGGTCACCTTTGTCTCCTAGTATCCATCGCTGAAGGCACATTAGGGTTGGAAAATCTTTGGCACCTGAGACTGACAAAGTATGGAGGCACCATGGCTGCTTCATAGGAACCATGCACATATTTGAAGGATCCATCTATGGTGGTCATGGACAGGCAGTTTATTGGGTGAGTGGAAGCCCTTCCTGTTGATAGAGGCTGCTGCCTGAGAGTTTTGATGGTAACATGCATGCAGAAGCTTACATCTTCAACTTGGGAAAGTCCAGAAATGACCATGGCTTCAATAGCTGAGGCTTTCTCAGCTTGACTATCTTGATCAGTGCAGGAACACACTCTTGAAAAGGGATGTATTGATGTGTTATAAACTGCAAGATTCCACATATATCTTCACTGAACTCCTGGGAAGACACAGAGGTGTTGAGGTTTAATACCACAGTGATCTTCAGTATCACCATGTGGACACCGAATCCTATGGGGCTCAGCTCATCCTACAGCATGGCAGATATATCAGAGACAACTTTCATAGGTGCAGTTTTTGGAGACACTGGCACTCAGGCATTTACATGTAGTTGAGTCTAAGACAGTCAGCCCCCTCTGTAGGGCAGTCTCTTCAGTGCACAATGGGCCCATCTGCAGTCTTCTATGTCCCTAACATGATGCAGCTCCACCTGTTGATCTTGAGTGTGCTGATCTCACACTGTCTATGCTTGGATCTTCCTCCCCCTCTGGTGCTGTTCTTCCTCCTCGGTGGAGCTTGGAAGACTGGGTGAACACCAAATTGTGGAAGGGAGTTGGAGGAAGAAATATAGAGACAGAATAAGGGATTAAATCAAAAGCATGGGGCATTCTAACTACCCTGATATTAATTGGGCAGAAGAGGTAGGTAAAAGGGATAAGGATTAGTGATTCTAAATTGTATTCAGTACTTATTTTCAACCCAATATTGGGTTATTGGGTCTATAATGAATGTGAGCAGACCTGGAAGTAAGGTTAGGGGAACAGCTAGGCAATAGTGAGCATATTATCTTATGCTTTAAGGTGATGATAGAGGAGGACTTAAGCATGATAGAGGCCAGGTTAATGGATTGGCAGAAAGCTGATTTAAGGGGCTGTGAATAGAACTTCAGAAAATAAAACAGGCAACAAACTTATCAAGTAATGATATAGAATAACATTGGATAATATTTAAAATGGTGTTCAACTGAGTGCAAGAAAAATCTATTCATTGAAAAGGGAAGAGCAAACTAAGTTTTTATGAGACTCCATAGATGAATAGCGACCTCAGGAAACATTTAAAGGTTACGAAAGAAGCATTCATGAGGTATAAATGTAGCAGAGGAATGTAGGATAAGTGAAAATACAAAGATAGTAGGAGAGAAGTTGAAAAAAAATTATTAGGAAGGCAAAGAATGAAATTAAGTTATCAACGACCAAAGTAATAAAATATTTTACAGGCACATTAGTGAAAAAAGGCTATGATGGAAATAAAGCCATTAATGAATAGATAGAACAATACTGCAGGTAATGATAGAAAGATGGTAGGAATATTAAATAGTTTTCTTCAGTAGTTACCAGGGAGATAGGATAGGTAGATGTGACATTAAATGATTAGGTGTATAATAAAAATATTTAAACATTTTAAATGAACTAATTTAAACACTGAATGAACTAAACAAACTCAAAACCTCTGCACAGGATAGATTGCATCAATACATTTTTTAGTTTATGTTTGTTTATTAGTGTCATGAGTAGACTCACATTAATACTGCAATAAAGTTAGTGTGAAAGAATCAAGGTTACAAGTAGGATTGGCATTACTATACACATCTAATAATTCATAAGAAAAAGAGGTAGTGCTTGAGCAGTGCCAGATAGCTCATGTAATTCCTGTATTTAAGAGGGGAGAGAAAGCCTGTCCAGGGAATTATAGCTCATTCAGCTTAACATTGGGAATAAAAGAACACCTAGAAATGAAAAACATAATAATAAGTAGTCAGAATGGGTTTCCAAAAGGAAAATCTTATCTTACCAACTTTATTGAATTTTTTGAAGAGATAACAGAGGGATTAGACAGTGGTATTACAACAGATGTAATTCATTGTATTTTCAAAAGGCTTCTGATAAGGTGCCCCATAATAGACTAGTGAATATGGTCAGACAATGTAGAGTCAGGGACCAAGTGACATAGTGGATTGCAAACTGGCTTCAAGATGGAAAAGTGTGGGAATAAAGGATCAAAGGTGGGAACCGAATTCCTCAAGGATCAGTGCTGGAACTCCTACTGTTCACAATTCACATTCATGATTTGGACTTTGAAATCAATAACACAATTTTTAAATATGTGGATGACATGAAATTGGGTGAAATTGTTCATGCTGAGAAGGACTGCAACAAATTACAGGAGGATATTAATTTTTGGGTAGACATTGTCTAATTAAATTCAACACTGAAACGTGTGAAGTAGTGACTCTTGGGGAGGATGTCCCACCCTCAGTAGTCTTCTCCCACCCGCAACTGGATTGGCTGGCAGCTCCATTGCTCCCAACAGCGTCAAGAGCACGTTAGTATTGCCAGGACTACAACCAGGATGAAGAAGAAGGCCTGTGGATCCTGCAGACTGGTAAGCCTGGGGTCCAGGGCAGGGAGGGCTTGGGCAAGCTAAATAGGGGACTGGGATGGGGATGGTGAGTTTAATGGGTGGGAAGAGAAAAGAGTTCTGTCTCAGAGGGGGCTGCCCACTGATCCACAAAGGGCAGCCCTGAAGATAGTAAGACCTTTCCTTCCTTCCTTCCTTCCTAACCTTTGAACTTTATTTTAAAACAGCCCGTTCCTGCCTGACTGCACACATCAATGCTTTAATGGCTTGGGCAACATATTCGCTTGCTCGCAAGCCCAATTGATCTTTGAGTATTTATTTAAATCTGGTGGGCAGGCTGCTGATTCCTGTGCTTGCACACCCTACAGCCTGATGGTGATGTGCTCTGAGTTGGGTGGCTAGTTGATATGCCCTATGTACCACCCTGCCAAACTCATCCTCTGCTATTGCATGCAAAATGCTGCCCAATGTGATCTTAGTTTACCACCTGTGATCAATGTATTTGTATGTAAGGGGTGTCAGATTGAGAATCCCAATTAAATAATTGCCACCAGCAAACTTTTTGTGGATTGTTTTTTAGAAGGAAGTTATTTATTAGCACACACTTGCCTCAAAATGTAAAACAATTGCCAGAATTCTACCGCCTCGCTTGTCATGGAATCGGAGGAGGTGAGGGACAGACTACAGTAATGTCTGGCGACCACGAGCAGGATTTTCCGGTCTCGCTGGAGCAAGGCCATAAAATCCTGTCCAATACCTCAGTCACTCAGCTCATACTGACAAAAATTAGATCAGATGCAAGTAAGAACCAAGACACTGCATACCTATATACCTGACCATCCGAGGCTCCAATGGCCTCTGAGCCACTCAGCGTGGCAATCACACTTGGTAGTAATTCTCACTGGCTCCCTGTTTCACTGGTGGGTCGGTGAAAACTGGGAGCTGGGTGAATCCGGCTAAAACCAGGAATACATATTTAAATGAAGATTTGAATATGCTAATCTGGTTCACATCCTCGCTGGGTGTGAACCAGATTACGTGTCCCCAGTGGGTTGTGGGTTGGGGAGTGGGGGTTGTTGAATCCCATAAAGGGCTCTCCCAGCTCAAATCACATAATGGGCCCTCTCGTGAGATTCTATGGCCATAATGTGATTTCTGCCTGGGCGTGCGGGCTGGAAAATCAGCCCCACTGGCATGTACTGCTTGGGCCTAATGGTCTGTTACTGTGCTGTAAATCCACTGTAATCCTATGAATGGGACCCATACCAGCTGGTCTCCCTCAATATCTCCCTCATTCTTTCCAAATGCCCCCCCACCCACCCATTCAACCACCTGTTTCTTCTGCTCAAGCACCACAGCTCCAAGTGCACACCCCTGCAATACTACACCTGGTCTCCCATCCCCCTCACGGCTGTGTTTGTTGGTGCCCTTTCTACTCTATCATTGGCCATGCCAAATTGACCTTTAGTGTCAGGGGGATTAGCAGGGGGTGATGGGAATAGGGCTGGGGTGGGATTGTTGTTGGTGCAGACTCAATGGGTGGAATGGCCTTCGCAGTGGGGATTCTACAATGTTATTTCCACCTGGAGCCTGTCATGTGCTACAGCCATTGTACACCCGAGACATGGATAGTGAGAGATCCTTTTTACCCTACACGCCCCTTTTAAGTTTTGCAGAAAAGAGGTAAATTATATTAATTCTTACACAGTCATGATGCACTCTTGTAATATCCTTGACATTTACCTAAGCCAGTCCAGTGGTAAAATCAACGTATTTCAACTGGCCTGCTTTTCAATAAAAATGGGGCTGAACACATTGTTCATTATCTTGACCCTAGTGATTGAAAAAAATGCACACTATTAACCCTTAATGAACTTGTGGGTTCCGCTGTTTCCATTTCAATTTTGAGGTGAGTTTGCATTATACGAGTGAAGCTTCAAGCATCACATTTAATCTCCTTCTATCTGCTGGTGGGAACAAACCTGTTGCCTTTATCCCAGAACTGTTAGAAGCGGGTGAAATAGGTGTATTTATAACACTGGTGTTGAGGTAAGGAAGTTGGAGCGTCAGCACAGAGTGACTCTCCAATCCTAATGTAAGGAAGAGAACGGGGCATGGAAGTCACTCATCCAGAACTGAATAATGTTATGAATAAAATATCAAAACGCATGTCGTGAAAGTGCTCGATGACATCTGATTACAATGCAGCAAAGCTCCTCTGTATTCTGAGATGGGAAATCAAGCTTGTTTCACCTATTGACCCAACAGTTAAACGCAGCTGTTTGCAAACCAGATCAAGAGGCAGAAAGGAAAATTAAAATCATATGCAGGCCACTGATTCAGAGCTAAACCATTCAAGATCAAAGGAGAATAGGGCATTTGTTTACTGAGAAAAGTAAGCGAAATGATGCGCACCAACAGACTGAAGACAGAATGGTTAACATCAAAGGTTCCGTGCTGGCTGCCAAATGCAGTAACTAAAAACTCATCTTACTTGGAGGTGATGAAAGTCAAGATCAAACTGCGTTTGTTTCTGATGAGGAAGAGGCCTGGTGACATTCACCACCTGAATATCCCAGGTGGATTCATATTGTTGGGATGTGCAGGAATGTCACATTCTAAACCTTTGAAAGATTTCAAACAAGAGCTAGACTTTTTCACCACTTTCTGGGCAGGAATGAAATATTGAATCAGAACCTTCTTTGCTGAGTCTCTACCCATTGGATTTTCAAACACAACATTCAATATTTCCTTTGGTTCTGAACTGCTAAATTTAGGTTGAAAGGGGAGATATTAATCACTTTTCCAGCTGGTCTGAGCTCATAAATGGAGCAATAGCATCTGGATATTAAAATACCCTGTTCCTCCTGCTCACCCACCACTGATTTTACAGATACTCAGACATACCAAGAAACATTAGTCCTGGTGATCAGACCTTTCAGCTAAAGCAGACTGAAGCCGAAAGGATACACTCAAATCCAGTTCAAACATTGTCAGTATCACTTTGTCACCGTTTTCCAAACTCAATGCCTGACTATAATCACTGCCTACTCCTCACTGCCAACGACTGGTGTGACCATTTTCAAACATTTAAGGTAATGCCCTGAGATAATGAGATGTAGAACATCAAGATAAGTTTTTAATCACAGTAGCTTGTGTAATTTTTGACTTTAAAGATTTGAAATTGCTTGCTGTAAGTTCTGAAATATTAACAGACTTCAGACATTGCCATTATTTATTCGTAGAGTCCCTACAGTGCAGATGGAGGCCATTCAGCCCTTTGAATTTGCCCCAACTACAATCCCACCCAATGGCCCTATCCCCACAGTGCCATGTTTTTACCCAGCTAGCTCCCCTAACATTAAATGGCAATTTAGCATGGTCAATCAACCTAACCTGCACATCTCTGGACTGTGGGAGGAAACCGGCACAGACTCAGGGAGAGGTGCAAACTCCACAAAGACAGAGGCCAGAATTGAACCTGGGTCCCTGGTGCTGTGAGGCTAACCACCTGGCACCGTGCTGCCCTATTCATGGGGTTCTCTTAGGAATGTCACTCTTGGAGGTGGAAGAGGAATAGGAATAGGAGGAAAGAGTCAAAACAAGCAAGAGGGAGAACAAACAACAGTAGATGAACTTGGAGGAATCTTTCTCGTCCCAATAGAGATACAATCTTGGAACAATATTTCTGCTATTCCCGGGAGAGCAGTGCATGTCAAGGCTTCAATTCTCTAGGGAGGCACTAGCCCACAGAGTTGATCCCCATTCTGCAAACAGAACTGCAATCAACTACTGCAGCTAACAGAGTGTTATCTAATGTAGTCATTGTCACTATCGTCCTGACCTTCTCTGTTTCTGGCTCTTCCCAGGCTGTCACATGGAATACAACAATATCAGTCATTTCAAACTCATCTTTGTATTGAAGTCTACTCATTCATTACTTTCCCCAGGGACATTTTGAACCAAAATAGGACTCTGGGCTTGCATTGATTGCAAGATTACCCCAAGCTAAAGATGACATTGACGGAAGCAATATCACTTTTCAGGTCCTTCACACAACACAATTAATTTCATAAATTATAACAGAAACTTACATCCTTAACACAGTGGCCACTGAGTTTATGACTCAGTCCTTCCGTTGTGTCAATGGCATCTTCCCAGATACCAAAACTGATATGAATGTGCAGTAAACTGCAGGATTATTGGTGGCTTCAGGAACTTTCCCCTTACAGAGAGTTTTATAGAAAGAAATAGTAGCTGTCTGAAGTGCACTTGCCTGCTTTAGTGCCTCTATGGGGTGCTCCATAAATGTTGTAGCATAAGAACTGAAATGCTGATGCAGCTTATTTAAAAGACCACGAGATGTCCCTACTTGGGTAACAACATGGGGAAGGATTTTCCGGCCATGCTCGCCCCAAGCCCAGAATATCTTGCTCGAGGTTAATGGATCTTTGCAATTTCCATGGCAGACGGGAGGGGAAATTTCCGCCCTTAATGCCTGCCAGGGCAGTCAGGTTCAGTAGCTTTAGGATGTCAGATTGAAAGATTATGAGGGTATCATTAAAATGACATTGTGTTCTATTTCCAGAACAGGCCTTCAGTTCAGCGCAGCAACAAATCCAGGGGAAAGCAGGTCCTCAGAGAACTGCAATCTGATTGAAGTCTCTATCAGTTTATTCAAAATAGAAGAATTGAATGAACTCAGAGGATGGAATTTCCTGTTCCGGCCAGGGATCAAACTTTATCGATGAATGCAGTGTGTGTGGCAGTGCTGTGCACTTGAGTACAATATGGGTTGATAGCTGTCTCCACTAACCAGCAAGTTTTGGAAGTATTCTGGCTGGTGGTCTGATGCATTCAGAGATTGCTTGTGCACCAAAAACAGCCGAGAAGTTCAATTATGTCAGGGAAAATGTGAAATTGGTGCTGGCACCTGCTACCCATGCCAATTACTGTATGCCTTCTTAGAGGTGGGTTTGGGAGTTTGGAAATTTGGGCAACTTTATCTTAAAGGAGAGATGTACTCTGGCCGCACAGAATAGGGACATCCTGTAGGATGAAAGAAGGCATCAAGAAGTCAAGCGAGGGCCATTGGGCCTGATTTTACCATTTTCATTCTGCACGCAATTCAGATTCGATTTGGAAATCTGCTTCCAGGCATAACACTTAGTCTGAAAAAAATATCGAGGGTCCCATTGGCACTGTGGGTGGGGCTTAGTGCGCCTGAAATGATCGGAGCTCTGAACTGTGCACGTGCAGTTAGAAAAAAATATGAAACAGCCTGCCCGTGTCAGATCACTCCTGGGCTGTGGAAAATGGAGAAGGCGACTCGGGAGGGAAAATCAGGAACAATGGCCCTCACAAACATCACTGTCCCCCTTATCCACCCAACAGCCCTCTCTACCCAGACCGACCATAACCCCCTGCCCCCTCCCCCCCACCGATCGCCCTCAGAGTGGCAGCGGACCCCACTGCAGCCCGCCCCCCCACTCATCTCCCCCACCAAAGATCCACTTTACCCGCCTCCCCTGCCCCAGAGAATGATCTGGCCTCCTCACTAGCCCCCCCTCCTCACCCCGAGAATGATCTGGCCTCATTCCCCCCGCCCCCACCAGTGAATGATCTGGCCTCACTCCTCCCCCCCAGGGTACATCTGACCTGCGTTCCATCCCTCCCCAACCAAATAATGATTTGCCCTTCGTCCCCCCACCCACAACTAGACAACAATTGCCCTCCTTCCCCCAACCAACCAGACAATGATCGGCCTTCCTTCCTACCTCCACCGCACCCACCCCCCCCTCACCCCACTGGACAATGACCTGGCCCTCCTCCCCCCACCCCCAGTTAATGGTCTAAGTCAGAGAGCCGTTGGAAGCTCAGAACTCGCCTCTTCAGCAGCTGGAGTGCCCGATTCAGATTTTTATTCAGCATGTACATTTCCGTGCGATTCCGGACTGGGGAACGTGGTAGTAAAGGGGTAAAGTTGGGCGGGCAGTTCATTAACTCAATTAAAATGCGTGCAAATGCATTTAAATCGCTGTTGCGCTCATTTTGGGCGCGAATCGGCTCGTGGCCATTTCCGGATCTCAGTAAAGTGGCCATCTGCACGGATCACATTAATGGCCTCACACCCGACTTTACCATGTTTTCACGCCCGAAAATGGGTGGGGCACAATGGTAAAATCGGGCCCATTAAGTTCACTTTTGCAGCATTTGAGACTGTGGTCCACAGTTGAAAAGGAGGCAGGAGATTTTAATCTCCCAGGGAACAAAAGTCCTGCCAAGAAACAGCTCTTCTTCCATCATACCATGCCAGGAGGAAAGGTTCATAAAATCAATGATCAGCTGGACCTTTTTTGGGATAATGCTGCTTTGCACAGACTTTTTAAATGTTGAGAGTTATAAGACAGGCACAGTCTGTAAGCTTTTGCAGGCAGGCAGGTCTCTTGCCAGAGGGCTGGCTTCTGGTTGGAATTGAGCAAATAATCCAGAGGTGGGAAAATCAGTTTCAGTTCAAGGGTGCACCTGTGAGGTGGGTAGATCTCCCAGTGTGCCCGAGGTGATTCCAACCGCACCCAAAATGAAACTGAGGCCAATAATTTAGCCTCATTTTTAATCGTGCAGTTGAGTAAGGTGCAGGAAATGATGCCTAATTCAGGATGAATGTGGTTGAACCCATTGCAGGGTGGAAGACAACACTACTGGGGTGGCACGGTGGCACAGTGGCTAGCACTGCTGCTCAAAGCACCAGGAACCCATGTTCCGTTCCCAGCTTGGGTCATTGCCTGTGCAGAGTCTGCACGTTCTTCTTGTGTCTGTGTGAGTTTCCTCTGTGTGCTCAGGTTTCCTCCCACAATCTGAGAGACATGCTGGTTAGGTGCATTGGCCACACTAAATTTCCTCTCAGTGTACCCAAACAGGCACTGGAGTGTGGCGACTACAGGATTTTCACAGTAACTTCATTGCAGTGTTAATGTAAGCCCCTGCTTGTGATATTAATAATTAAACTTCTGCAGTTCCTCGTTAGTATATTGGTTCGTAACCCCACCCTTAAAGCGGCAGACTGGACATCAATTCCTCGATGAGGAGCTGTGAGGTTTCCTGACAGTGGCTTTTAGGGAGTTTTTGGGATGGCTCAGTGGTTAGCACTGCTGCCTTACAGCACCAGGGACCTGGGCTCAATTCTGGCCTCAGGTGACTGTGGAGTTTGCATGTTCTCCCCGTGCCTGCATGGATTTCGTCCGGGTGCTTTAGTTTCCTCCCACAGTGTTAAGATGTGCGGGATTAGCCATGCTAAATTGACCAACAATGTCAGAGAGATTAGTAGGGTAAATTCGTGGGGTAATGGGAATATAGCCTGGCTGGGGTTGTTGTCAGTGCAGACTCGATGGGCCAAATGGCCTTTTTCTGCATTGCACGGTTTCTCTGATTCTGTGAATATGACAGCAGGGAGATTGGTCAGGGTATTCAATCTTTTTGTCAGTGCGTTTTATTCATTGCTATCTTTTTAAAGTAAAGTTAATAATGACTACATTTGAGTTCTACAACACTAAAGAGCGTTCTTGAGGCAAGCTCATACGTTTTTATGGTTTTCGCAGTAAATTCCAGAACAGATTTCCTACATAAAATAAAACTGGATTTTTTTTAAGAGGTGTTTTACAGCTTTATTTGATTTAAAAATAAATAAACATTAAGGTTTATAAGGTTGCAGGCTGGTGCCTTTCTCACCTCTCTGACAGGAGAATTCCTACACTAGCATTGAGGTGATGCTTCCTCCTCAGCGTTATTTAAAACCAGCACACGGTAAAGCCAGGGCAGTTTCATAAAAATGCTGCCCGTGTGTACTTCAGCATTGTGCATAAATTAGAGTCAAGCTCAGATCATTTAATCCAGATCATTTTAAAAGGAAGATATATCAACTGGGTTTATTCTTCACCTCCAAGAGCAGTAAAAATTCATTGTTCAGAGTCTGTAGGTTTGTCACAAGAATATCCAATAAAATGAAACAAGCGCTCATAAAGTCAAAAGGGATGCGCAGCAAATCTGGGATAATTCACTCTAAATGACTTACGCCTCAGTAAATTACTTGTCACTTTTCTTTCTGCATTTCATTCCTGCTTTTCACCTTTCCTTTTCTGAAGCCAAGGACTGAAGCTGGGATCAGTAGCCCTTGGCTACCTAACCTATGCCACTGCCCTCCTGCCTTCTTTGCCGTGACTGTGTTACATTATTGACAGCCAGCAGAGTTTCGTGGGAAGGCGCAGAAGTAGAAATTCAACTGGGGTGGCAGTACCAGACAGGCAATATGAACTGGCCACCCCTTGAGTGCAGTGCCTGATGCTCAGTTTTATTTAGTCAATGGAGTTAAACCTCAGATACTGTTTATAAGGAACAGCTGATCTGATACCTCCCATTTTGTGTCACTGTCTGAGACAAATTTTTACCCCACAGTTTCTGAAAGAGTCTGGATCATTTTAACTATCAGAATGGCTGTAGGGGAAACTTAATTATTTGGGGCAATGCCTCTCCTCCTTCCTCCCAGGCCCCCCCTTTCCAATATGATGTTTTTGTGGAAATCCCTAATTTAACTTAATGGGGAGAAGAATTTCTTTGATCACCAGGTTTGCTGACATTAAAAATGCATTGGTAGCGTCGTCCTCCTTGCAGCAGGATTATAAATGGGTCCTGAAAGAATGTATTCATGATTTTGCTGAATTCTGAGCAGGGAAAACCTCAGGAACACATTTACAATGTTGCTGCACACGGTGATCAAAGTCATTCTTATCCCTTTCTTGCTTTTCTAATATCTACATGGCCTTCATTCCTCCCACTGCTTAGGTGTTAGCAATTCACGTTCCTGGTGCTGAGCTTTGTGTGGACGTCAGCAGTCCCCATAGGACTTCCATCCCTTAAAATGAAAGGTCGGAAAATCCTGCAGGGCTTGCTGCCCTTTGCAACCCAATTACTCACATGCACTCCTGGCATATTTAATAACATCATTCCATTGTAACAATCCATCAGGGGTTAAGCAGAGTACAATACTGTCGTGTGATTTTTCTCTTCGTTTATTAACAAGTCCAGCTTTAACAATGGCAAATTTCCTATCATTTTCCCCAGGAAAGGTGAGGCAAGACTGCAATTCTGTTTCTCGTTAAATTGCTGTTGCTTTAATTTTCCTTTTTTGTCAGGATAATCCCCACAATAGTAGAATCTTCACAACACACAGTGATGGTTATTCCCGTTTTCTTACTGAACACAAATTACATTCAATAACCTCCCTTAAATTCAGATTGAATGGTCCCTTGGTTAAAAGGAACCTTGAGACGTATGCATTGATATACTTTGCAAACTGACTCATATTTGCAAACGTTTAACTTAAAAGAATGATGTGCGTGAAAGATAAGGATTCATAGATGTCATTGCCTGTGTCCAGGCAACAAAGGCAATTGCCAATCGAAGGATATTTGCATCTAGAAGGGAATGACCTGTCAGATTGCTTCTTGTTGAGATGTAACCTTGTGACAAGTGAGCCTGTCACAGTGCAAGTTGAATCCTTGCTATGGCAGACCCATCAAATTAATTAAGATCCCAACTCACCTGAACAGGACTATTTTAACCCTGCATTGAAAATTTAATCCAATCGAGCAGGAGGATACCGCTACATCTTTAATCAAAACATAAAAGAGAATTAACTATAAAGACACACAGACTGATCAACTGATCAGGCAAGGTTTTCAAGCTTAACTCCCAATCCTGGAAAGGTTCAGTTCATTCCAGAAATTAAAGTTCAAAAGCAATGAAACTGGAACACAACCATCATCAAACATGCCCACTTCCCAATTTAACGCAAGCAGGATGAGAGTCAGGAATGAATCTACTCTCAGAAAGTGAGCTGATTCTTAAATATTATGATGAGACTACCCATCTTTAATAGTCCATGTTCATTTAAACAATTTCAGCCTGTTTTACAAGGTCTGAAGGAACCCAGCAGGTGAATGGAGGCGAGAGGGACTGAATGCATGAGATTAGTGCCTTAACACCGCTGATCGTGGCCCAGGGGGACGGGAACTGTTTCCTCCAGGCCCAACAGGCTGCCTAGTAAATACCTCACCCTCTGCATCTCCCATCATCAAATGCCCCTGACACCAACGGACAAACCTGTAACATTCCCCATTCCCCAACGGACCCCCACCGTGACACAGTCTGTAACATTCCCCATTCCCCAACGGACCCCCACCGTGACACAACCTGTAACATTCCCCATTCCCCAACGGACCCCCACCGTGACACAGTCTGTAACATTCCCCATTCCCCAACGGACCCCCACTGTGACACAACCTGTAACATTCCCCATTCCCCAACGGACCCCCACCGTGACACAACCTGTAACATTCCCCATCCCCCAACGGACCCCCACCGTGACACAACCTGTAACATTCCCCATCGCCCAACGGACCCCCACCGTGACACAGTCTGTAACATTCCCCATCCCCCAACGGACCCCCACCGTGACACAGTCTGTAACATTCCCCATCCCCCAACGGACCCCCACCGTGACACAACCTGTAACATTCCCCATCCCCCAACGGACCCCCACCGTGACACAACCTGTAACATTCCCCATCCCCCAACGGACCCCCACCGTGACACAACCTGTAAAATTCCCCATCCCCCAACGGACCCCCACCGTGACACAGTCTGTAACATTCCCCATCCCCCAACGGACCCCCACCGTGACACAACCTGTAACAACCCCCATCCCCCAACGGACCCCCACCGTGACACAGTCTGTAACATTCCCCATTCCCCAACGGACCCCCACCGTGACACAACCTGTAACATTCCCCATCCCCCAACGGACCCCCACCGTGACACAGTCTGTAACATTCCCCATCCCCCAACGGACCCCCACCGTGACACAGTCTGTAACATTCCCCATCCCCCAACGGACCCCCACC
Source organism: Carcharhinus amblyrhynchos (assembly GCF_965287045.1). Lineage (NCBI taxonomy): Eukaryota > Metazoa > Chordata > Chondrichthyes > Carcharhiniformes > Carcharhinidae > Carcharhinus > Carcharhinus amblyrhynchos. Next base: position 43,765,527 of record NC_137335.1, read on the forward strand.
GTGACACAGTCTGTAACATTCCCCATTCCCCAACGGACCCCCACCGTGACACAGTCTGTAACATTCCCCATTCCCCAACAGACCCCCACCGTGACACAGTCTGTAACATTCCCCATTCCCCAACGGACCCCCACCGTGACACAGTCTGTAACATTCCCCATTCCCCAACGGACCCCCACCGTGACACAACCTGTAACATTCCCCATCCCCCAACGGACCCCCACCGTGACACAGTCTGTAACGTTCCCCATCCCCCAACGGACCCCCACCGTGACACAACCTGTAACATTCCCCATCCCCCAACGGATCCCCACCGTGACACAGTCTGTAACATTCCCCATCCCCCAACGGACCCCCACCGTGACACAGTCTGTAACGTTCCCCATCCCCCAATGGACCCCCACCGTGACACAACCTGTAACATTCCCCATTCCCCAACGGACCCCCACCGTGACACAGTCTGTAACGTTCCCCATCCCCCAACGGACCCCCACCGTGACACAGTCTGTAACGTTCCCCATCCCCCAACGGACCCCCACCGTGACACAACCTGTAACGTTCCCCATCCCCCAACGGACCCCCACCGTGACACAACCTGTAACATTCCCCATTCCCCAACGGACCCCCACCGTGACACAGTCTGTAACATTCCCCATTCCCCAACGGACCCCACTGTGACACAACCTGTAACATTCCCCATTCCCCAACGGACCCCCACCGTGACACAGTCTGTAACATTCCCCATCCCCCAACGGACCCCCACCGTGACACAGTCTGTAACATTCCCCATCCCCCAACGGACCCCCACCGTGACACAACCTGTAACATTCCCCATCCCCCAACGGACCCCCACCGTGACACAACCTGTAACATTCCCCATCCCCCAACGGACCCCCACCGTGACACAACCTGTAACATTCCCCATTCCCCAACGGACCCCCACCGTGACACAACCTGTAACATTCCCCATCCCCCAACGGACCCCCACCGTGACACAGTCTGTAACATTCCCCATTCCCCAACGGACCCCCACCGTGACACAACCTGTAACATTCCCCATCCCCCAACGGACCCCCACCGTGACACAACCTGTAACATTCCCCATCCCCCAACGGACCCCCACCGTGACACAGTCTGTAACATTCCCCATCCGCCAACGGACCCCCACCGTGACACAGTCTGTAACATTCCCCATCCCCCAACAGACCCCCACCGTGACACAGTCTGTAACATTCCCCATTCCCCAACGGACCCCCACCGTGACACAGTCTGTAACATTCCCCATCCCCCAACGGACCCCCACTGTGACACAACCTGTAACATTCCCCATCCCCCAACGGACCCCCACCGTGACACAACCTGTAACATTCCCCATCCCCCAACGGACCCCCACCGTGACACAACCTGTAACATTCCCCATCCCCCAACGGACCCCCACCGTGACACAGTCTGTAACATTCCCCATTCCCCAACGGACCCCCACCGTGACACAACCTGTAACATTCCCCATCCCCCAACGGACCCCCATCGTGACACAACCTGTAACATTCCCCATTCCCCAACGGACCCCCACCGTGACACAACCTGTAACAACCCCCATCCCCCAACGGACCCCCACCGTGACACAGTCTGTAACATTCCCCATTCCCCAACGGACCCCCACCGTGACACAACCTGTAACATTCCCCATTCCCCAACGGACCCCCACCGTGACACAGTCTGTAACATTCCCCATCCCCCAACGGACCCCCACCGTGACACAACCTGTAACATTCCCCATCCCCCAACGGACCCCCACCGTGACACAGTCTGTAACATTCCCCATCCCCCAACAGACCCCCACCGTGACACAACCTGTAACATTCCCCATCCCCCAACGGACCCCCACCGTGACACAGTCTGTAACATTCCCCATTCTCCAACGGACCCCCACCGTGACACAGTCTGTAACATTCCCCATCCCCCAACGGACCCCCACCGTGACACAGTCTGTAACATTCCCCATCCCCCAACGGACCCCCACCGTGACACAACCTGTAACATTCCCCATCCCCCAACGGACCCCCACTGTGACACAACCTGTAACATTCCCCATTCCCCAACGGACCCCCACCGTGACACAGTCTGTAACGTTCCCCATTCCCCAACGGACCCCCACCGTGACACAGCCTGTAACATTCCCCATTCCCCAACGGACCCCCACCGTGACACAACCTGTAACATTCCCCATCCCCCAACGGACCCCCACCGTGACACAACCTGTAACATTCCCCATTTCCCAACGGACCCCCACCGTGACACAACCTGTAACATTCCCCATTCCCCAACGGACCCCCACCGTGACACAACCTGTAACATTCCCCATCCCCCAACGGACCCCCACCGTGACACAGCCTGTAACATTCCCCATCCCCCAACGGACCCCCACCGTGACACAACCTGTAACATTCCCCATTCCCCAACGGACCCCCACCGTGAGACAACCTGTAACATTCCCCATCCCCCAACGGACCCCCACCGTGACACAACCTGTAACATTCCCCATCCCCCAACGGACCCCCACCGTGACACAACCTGTAACATTCCCCATCCCCCAACGGACCCCCACCGTGACACAGTCTGTAACATTCCCCATCCGCCAACGGACCCCCACTGACACAACCTGTAACATTCCCCATTCCCGCAACGGACCCTCATTGTGACACAATCTGTAGCATGCTCCAACTAGACCTTTGTGCTCTCTTTGTGTTGCAAACATCCTGTTTGACAGGCCTGTTATGCTACCTCAGAGCAGGAAGCCAACAGAAAAAAGATAGAGTGGCCCTACAATAAAAAACTTCAGGACATTTGGGTGACCTAGTTCCCTGGGTTTCATAACTTCTAAACAGCTCCTGTCGCCTTGAACAGGTCATGCCTCCAGGATAATATCCAGGGCACTGTATCATAAGGTATATTTTACTCAAACCATTCCAATGGACAGCTCAGCCTATGTAATTCTGTTCTGTAACTAATATATTTATTTGATTCTATACAACAAAACTCTTACGGATTTAAAAAATATATTTATTGCAGTTCAGACTTGCTAGATTATGTCAAATATCCTGAGATTGTTTATTCTGTGTGTTGAGAGGTAACAAGGGGCCTTTTTGTCAATCGTGCTTGAATTTTAGGCCAGTCTTAACTTCACAGACCAATGCAAATACCTCCCTCAATGCTGAGGAGCAGTAGATATCATTCGACTGTTACAATACCTTTTTTACATTTCAAACAAAAAAAGTTTCTTTACCAGGAGGGATCAGAAACAGATGCTACTAATCCCTCGGGATGAGAACAGCAACATCTTCTTCATCCATGACTGATAAGCATGTCAGCACTGCCAAAAAGAAAATATTCCCCCTTCATCCAGTTACAGCAAGGCTGTCAAAGGAAATAAAAAGTCCTACAGGATCACCACAGTAAACACAATTCTGATGAGACACCTACCTCTGTTTGCTGGTGCATACACTTTCACATTTAAAGTGTTTTAAAACAGCCTAAATTAAGGCTCTTCCAAACAAAACAGTTTGTTCAAATTGTTCATCTCAAAGAATACATGAAAGAAGCCGATATCGTATGGGAATAATCCATTTCTATTCTTTTATGTATTTCTTTCCCATTCCAATTCTCTTCCCACGGCTAGTGGTACACCGAGGCAGACTGTTGTTTGTTCCCACAGCTAGTTATTCCCGGAACAGGTCACTAGTCTGTCGCCAGAGGCTGAGAGCTTGAGCGGCGCCATTCCACTTCAAGCATGGCTGACCAGGAGTCTCGCCCACTCTTACCGCCAGCAACCGGCATATTGGAAGCATTTTTGACCTGATACTCAACCCCTGTGGCCTGGTTGTGAGCACACCTGCACATTTATTTTACAGAAATAAGGCAATAAAGGGCAAGGTTGCTGATACTTACCCAGGGCTACAGCAGTGAAAGGATGTCAGTAAATAACGTTTTCTGGATGTCCTTTTTTATTTATTCATTCACGGGATGTGGGCACTGCTGGTTAGGCCAGCATTTATTGTCCATGCCTAATTGCCCTTGAGAAGGTGGTAGTGAGCTGCTTTTTAACCCACTGCTGTCCTTGTAGTGTAGGGACACCCACAGTGCTGTTAGGGAGGGAATTCCACGATTTTGACTGATTGAAAAGTAAGGAACGGTGATGCAGTTCCAAGTCATAAGACCATAAGACATAGGAGCAGAATTAGGCCACTCAGCCCATCGAGTTTGCTCCACCATTTAATCACGGGTGATATTTTTCTTATCCCCATTCTCATGCCTTTTCCCCATAACCCCTGATCCCCTTATTAATCAAGAACTCATCTATCTCAGTCCTAAAGACACTTAATGACCTGGCCTCCACAACCTTCTGCAGCAAAGAGTGCCACAGATTCACTACTCTCTTAAGAAATTCATCTTTATCTCTGTTTTAAAGGATTGTCCCTTTAATCTGAGGTTATGCCCTCGTGTTCTAGTTTTTCCTACTAGTGGAAACATCCCCTCTGCGTCCACTTTATCCAGGCCTCGCAAGTTTCAATAAAATCCCCCCCTCATTGTTCTAAACTCCACTGAGTACAGACCCAGAGTCCTCAACCGTTCCTCATACAACAAGCTCTCCATTCTAAAGATCACTCTTGTGAACGTGCTCTGGACCCTTTGCAAGGTCAGCACATCCTTCCTTAGATATGGGGATGGTGAGCGGGGAGAGGGGAATTTGTAGGTGATGGTTTTTCCATGTAATGACTGACCTTGTCCGTCTAGGTGGTAGAGGTCATATGTTTTGTAAGTGCTGTCAAAGGTGGCTTGGCGAGGTGCTACAGTGCAACCTGTAGATGCTTCCATTGTGCATTGGTGATGAAGGGATTTAATATCACAGGTGGTGGATGAGGTGCCACTCAAGCAATTGTCTTGGATGGTACCAAGCTCTTTGAATGTTAGCTGCATTCATCCAGACAAGGGGACAATATTCTAATGCACTCAAACTTGTGCTTTGTAGATGGTGGGCAAAATTTGGAGAGTTAGTGATTGAGTTACTTGCTGCAGAATTCTGAGCTTCTCACTGGATCTTGCAGCCAAAGTGTTTAGAATGCGATTGAAGGCTGTGTAGTTGACAAGGCAGACAGAAGTGGGAAAGCAACATTGTGTATTTACTTGAGGTGGCAGGAAGATTTTGTGGAGAAGAATGACTGACATAGTGCAGTTTGTCGGATACAGAAGTAGCAGCGCACCTACTCAGAAACAAGGAAAGACTGAAGAGGGCACGGTAGCTGTTGTTGCTCAGTGTTTGAGACATGTCTGGAAAAGGCTGCATGACTGTGGAGATTGTCCCACCAAAATATGTGGAGAGCCATCCCTGTAAGAGGAGAGGACATGTTAAAGCTGAGTTTAAGGAGGAACCAATTAAGAAAAGGAGCATTTAAGATATTGAAGATGTAAAAGGCAATGAAGTGCTATTCTTGGGAGAAATTATAGGATCAAATGGGAATTATTGGATCTTAGATATTGCAGCCAACAGACACAGAACAAACTTCAAATTAGATGCTGGAACAGGAGTTTCAGTGTCTTCAGAGGCAGCTCAATTGAAGGCCAAGGGACAGTTGACTGCTATGCATAAGTATAAGTGAACCAAGATTGTTCACTATTAAGATCATAGAATCAAAGAATCCCTACAGTGCTGAAGGAGACCATTTGGCCCATCTAGCCTGCACTGACAGAAATCCCGCCCAGGCCTTAACCCCATAACCCCACGTATTAACCCTGCTGGTCCCCCTGACACTAAGGGTTAATTCAGCATGGCCAATCAACCTAACCCGCACACTGGAGAGTGGAGGAAACCAGAGCACCCAGAAGAAACCTATGCAGAAATGGGGAGAATGTGCAAACACTACTCAGTTACCAAGGCTGATGAGTGTGCTGCCCAGATGTAAATATGTAAAGCCTGCACAACACTACAGCCCATCTATAAAGTAGAAGAACTGGAAAGCCAGGACAAACCATAAGAATTCTCGACCTAGTCAATCAGACATTGGCCCACAGTTTGCCAACAAATGTTTTAACCAGTTCACAGAAGCCAATGGGCAGAATTTTACAGAATGATTCTAAATGTCCAGCTAGCGTGAAAGTGGGAGAGTTGCAGATCCATCTTTTGGATGAGTTTTTGTGCCCAGTCTCATGTGCATAAGACTGGGCATAAATTGGCTAGATCATTTTTACCTGCTACAGGCGGTGGGTGTGGCTTGATTTGCCAGTCAGCTTGCAGAGGGAGCTATTATGCATGCACAGACCTCTAAGTCTGTGCATGTGCAATAGCAGTAAGAAGTCTGACAACACCAGCTTTAAGTCCAACCGATTTATTTGATAGTAAACTCAAGTTTTCAAGGTTTCCCTCTTCGTCAGGTGAATGAAGAGTTCTGGCCTCAGACAGAGCATATAAAGCACAGACAGTTTACAATAGCAACAGCAAAGGTTTGATAGAGAGAGAGCTGTTGAACATCTGCTACTGCAGCCAGCCTGAACACAGTCCCCCACAGAATCACAGGGGCCAACAGTCAATTGCAAGCCTTACACCACCCAGAAATGTAGCCCCCACTAGCCCCTTGGTGCACAGACTGATCATGCTTCCTTCCCCCTGCCAATCACAGGCATAGTGGCAGCAGGCCCCCCCCCCACCATACCAATCGGAGCTGCAACATGGCAGCAGGCACCCTCTGTCTACCTGATTGGGCCGTCCATTCAGACCCTACCCCCATAAGTCTTCCCCCTTCATGCCCCACTCCATAGGCCTGGCCCCATAGCTCCCACTCCCTAGCAGTGCTAAGGTGCCTGGTGGGTATTATTGAGGTGCTAGGCTGGCAGTGCCAAGGTGCCAGGCTGGCACTAGTAGACTGGCACTGCTCAAAGGGGTAAACCCACTTGCTCTCAGCTTCCCCAGGGGGCCTCAATGGTTGCCAGTTCGACTGGCAAGGGCAACATGACTGTTCACCAGGGAACCTCTCCTGGTGAGGCCATAAAAGCGAGTGAGCCCAGACAATTGAGCGCTGGGCTCGCTAATACCATTTAAAATAGCATTAAAATATATTTAAATAATTTATTCAGCCTCTCGTCCAAGATCACAAAATCCGAGAATGGGTGGGGTGAACCGGTAAAATTCCGTATGACCAGCTCAACCAGATATGCACAAGCTAAAAGGAGGCGAAACCCGATATAAGGATGATATCAATTTAGCTCTGATAACATACTATTGCACACATGCAATGGTACATGCATATGTGAAAGGCCTGGCTCCATCCAAACTTCTGATGGGAAGGCAACTGTGGACTCAACTTTCTGCTCTTCTGAACATGCTGACGCCATGTTTCAAAGTAACCAATATAGAGAAAGTAAGGGGGAAGGAGGTATTGTGCAAATCAAACCAGAAACTACAATCACCACCATAGAATATATAATTTCCTAGAACATGAGGCAGGAAGCCAGGATGGATTTGGGACCAAAATTGCAAAGGGCGGGACCTGGAAAAGAATAACATCCATGATATTACATTGTGGAGACTGAAAATGGAATAGTCAGAGGAACAGAGGAGAACACCAATCTACAAGAAAATCTTCAATGAAATGGACCAGTTACCAGTGGATCGGGAAGAGGAGCTGAATACTGAGCCAGTATTCTCTGGTGAATCACATACAGATTGAGAGGAAACATGATGAACTTGAATTCTGTACACACTTCGGGAGAGAGGCACACATTTTATAGTGGAGGGTTGGGGGTAGAGATGAGGGGAATGTAGAATCACATAAATAATGTACTTATTGGAATCAAAGATGTCAGGGGACATATCATGTAAAGGGTTAGTGTAAATAGAATAATGTAAGATCATATGGCAATAGAACATGCTGAGAGGTGGTTAAAAGAATGTTTAATAAAAATTAAAGATTACAAACATACTTGTCTCCAAAAACCTCCACTGATACTAACCAATGGCACCCTAAGCTGAGACACACAATGATCATAACAGAGTTGCCTTTGAGCATCCATTGTCTCCAACTATTTCTAGATATCACGTGGAGTGAATCAAATTGGCTGAAGACTGGCATCAGTGATGCTGGGGACCTCAGGAGGAGGCTGAGATAAATCACCCACTTGGCACTTCTGACTGAAGATAGTTGAAAATGCTTCAGCCTTGTCTTTTACACTGACATGCTGGACTTCACCATCATTACGGAGCTTCATCCTCCAGTTAATTGTCCGCCACCATTCACAACTTGATGTGACAAGTCTGCACAACTTATTTCTGATCTATTGGCGGTGGGATTGTTTCATTCTATCAGCAAGGTGGCACAGTGATTAGCACTGCTGCCTCACAGGGCTAGGTACCTAGGTTCGATTCCTGGTTGGATCACTGTCTGTGCAGAGTCTGCATGTTCTCCCTGTATATATGTGGGTTTCTTCCAGTATTCCGGTTTCCTCCCATAGTCCAAAAGACATGCTGCTTAGATGCGTTGGTCATGCCAAATTCTCCCTCAGTATAGCTGAATAGATGCCAGTGTGCTGTGAGTAGCAGATTTTCATTGTAACTTCATTGAAGTGTTAATGTTTGCCGACTTGTGACACTAATAAATAAATATAATTGCATGCTGCTTTTTGATACACAACAGTCCTGTTTGTAGCTTCACCAGGTTGACACCTCATTTTTGAATACGTCTGGTGCCCCTCCTGCACGCTACATTGAACCAGAGTTGATACTGGCTTGGTGATAATGGTAGAATGGTACAATATCACATTGTGAGATTACAGACTGTGGTTGAGAACAATTTTGCTGTTGCTGTTGGCTTTATGGACGCCCGGTTTTGATTTGCTAAATCTGATCAAAGTCTATCCCATTCAGCACAGAATTAGTTCCACATGGCACAATGGAGACTATCCTCAATGTAAAGATGGGATTATTTTCTCCACAAAGGCAGTGCAGTAGTCACTAGTATTAATCCTGTCATGGACAGGTGTAACTGCAGTAGGCAGTTTGGTGAGGATGAGGGCAGTACGTTTTTCCCTCTTGTTGGTTTCCTCACCAGCTGTCGCAGTCCCTGTCAAACATTAATGCCCTTTAAGATTTGGCCAGCTCAGTCAGTAGTGGTGCTGCTGAGTCAATCTCAATGATGATCATTGAAGTCACCCATCCAGCATATATTCTGTACTCTTGCCACCCTGAGTGCTTTGCTCAATGCGGTGCTCAATATGGAGGAGTAGTGATTCATCAGCTGAAGTGGGTGGGAGGGGTGGGAGGAATGCGGCAGTAAGTTGGAATCAACAACAGGTTTCCTTGTCCATATATGGCTTGATGCCCTGAGACCATGCTATCCAATGTTGAGAACTTCCAGGGCAATTGCATCCCGACAGTATCACCACTGTGCCAACATCTCTCGTGGGTCTGATCTGCCAGTGAGGCAGGACGTACCCAGAGATGTAAGGGTGGTGATTGGGAGCTGGTCTATAAGATATGATGCAGTGAATATGATCATATTGGGCTGTTGCTTATCTATCTGTGGGATACCGTCCCATTTTGGTACGAGCCCCCTGATGTTAGTAAGGAGCACTTTGCAGGATTGACAGGGTTGGGTTTATCATCATCATTTCTGATGCCTAGATCAATGCTGGGTGGTTTGAATGATTTAATTTATTTTAGGCTTTGTAGTGGTTTAACACAACTGACTGGCTTGCTAGGTTATTTCAGAGGGCTTTGAGAGTCAATAATGTGGATATGGAATCACATGCTGGCCACACCAGGACAGGATGGCAGATATCCTCCACTGAAGGACATTGGTGAACCAGATGGGGAAACAGGGTATTGTAGATAACAGGTACAGGGTAAAGAGGTCATCTCGCTTGGGCCCGGAAGAAATTCTATTGCTCTTCCTGGACCTCAGCAGTGCTGTATAGGCATTTGCCATATGCATTTGGCCTTTCTTGCTTCCTGTAACTAATCAAGTTTTCTCAGTCCAGCCGACTATTTAAAAATAAAAAGAAAACTGTAAAAAACAAAGGAATGCAGCCTTCCTTAAAGAAACCATTCTATCTACTGAAAGCGAATGAGTAAACCACTCTAGATCCACCCAGAACTGGAAGTTAGTGCGTTCAGAATGGATTAGGGTCAGATTATATATTTTTTAAGTTTTACTTACTATAATTTCCAAACCCCCCCATTCTTGGGAGTTAAAATTCATTCACAGTAGTCTGCATTAATTTAAAATCTAATTCAAACAATGTATTCTGTTTAAATAATACAAAATATTAGCACGGTGGCACAGTGGTTAACATTGCTGCCTCACAGGATCAGGGACCCAGGTTCGATTCCCGGCTTGGGTCTCTGTCTGTGTAAAGTTTTCACATTCCCCCTGTGTCTACATGGGTTTCCTCTGCATGCTGCAGTTTCTTCCCACAGTCCAAAGATGTGCAGGTCTGGTGGATTGGCCATGCTAAATTGCCCCTTAGTGTCAGAGGGACTAACTAGGGTAAATGCAAAGGGTTATGGGGGTGGGGCCTGGATGGGATTGTGGTCAGTGCAGACTCGATGAGCCAAATGGACTTCTTCTGCACTGTAGGATTCTATGATATCAAAAAGAAAAGAGAAGAAGAATCAGAGAAAAAGTCACTGTTCAGTTCCTCACCTCTCTGATGCCATAGGCAGTTATAGTATTCCAATAACTGTATAGCCTAATTATATTGTTTCATCATTACATCTCTTGATGTAAAGGGCCAAGTTTCACGTTTAGTGCAGTGGCCAACTGATTCTTGTAGATTGACATGATTGATTTTTAGTTCCATTAAAATCAATGGAAAGGATAATTGGGCAGGCCATATAATGTGACTGCTTGTTTACCACCCTCACCCAAAGTGAAATCTATCCCTATCATTGATTTATTTAGCAGATAGTATTTTGTTGGCTTTGTCCATTACAACACCATGTGACTGACGATGTTAACTGCTAAATGTACGAACATCACTCCATTGCCTTCAACTTCGCTTTTAGCACATCTGATGCAACTTATGCAGTGCACATCGTACTGAATACTTCTTTAAATATGTCTTGCACTTAAATGTGCTGAATTGTATTTGTAATACAACCACTTATTGTAGTGTTCCAAATTTACCCAGCCAGACACATCACCCAGCCACTTATGCATCTTCGGTGGGTTGTCATTGGACTGCCTCAGCAAACTCCATTGCTCTACCTAGCTTAGTGCTGTCCTTAATTTTCAAATCAGTTTCTGAATCCAAACTATTGTAAATTGGATTCTCCTGAAAGGAATTGCGAGGTCAGCAGACTACTACACTGAGGGAAATGAGGCAAGGTAATATGATTACTTGTACATGTTGTGGAGTGTTAACATAGTGCGTCAGCCAGGTTACTATTAGAGGTTGCTTGCATCGATAGCTATTCATTTGTGAAGGCCATTCCGACAATCAAGATTAACTTCAGGTTAAGCTGACCACAGGAGTTTTGTTCAGAACAAAAATGTGCTCTAGCATTACTTTAGATGTCTGGTCCATGAGGGAGGAAACAACAATATCTGAATGACTTATGAATGTACTTGAAAAGGAAAAATGCATCATTTCCTCATTCCACACTTGAGTTGCTTCCTGAAACTCGGTCTGACAGGGTCTTTAATCTTGCTGCACACCATGAATATTTGTATGAAAACAGGGCATATATCTGATGTAAATTATGTAACTGTGACATGGTAGGAGAGTCAAAGGTCTATTAAAAGCCTGTTTTTGAGTTGATGGGATACGAGAAACTGGAAAGCGATTTAGTGCGATCTTCATCAATATGAAAAGAACTAAATTTATTATCACAAGAGGCATGTTGCCAGTCAGCTCAGTAGCTTTGGTGTTGGGGACTGCACTCTTGATCAGATGTTTACTGGTTTGAATATTAGCATTGACTGTCATTGAAAGTTGGCTGCACTCAATGATCATATTTAATAAATGTTATCAGCATTAAGTGGTACTAAGATGTTGATCTCCAGGGACAAAACAAGAAATCCTGGAAGAATCAGTCCTGCCCCAAAAACATGCCCTCTCTGTCATAAAATGTAGGATTCTACATGAGAAATGTAAAACAAAAGGCAAATCTCAGATCTCAAGGTTAAAGTCAAAAGTATGTTCTTGGCATCAGGAGAGAAGTTTAAGATAGGGAGAATAATATAAATAAAACAAAGAGAATTATTGATCCAGGAAATTGGGACAATTACTAGCAATGCTAGCCTATACATGTCATAAAGTTTGTTAAATAAGATGTTTTACTATATTGCACTTTGAAATGGAATATTTACATTTATTAATAAAGAGTTTTGATGCCGATTTGTGCATCACCAGCCAGGGCAAGAATACTGACCCCTGTTCAGTTCAGTGACAGGCAGTCAGAAGGAAAGCTGTCAGTGTGGCCTGTAACTGAGTGTCTTGCAGCTTGGAAACTTGATGTGCTGGGCTTCCAGAACTGCTTTCCAATTGCACAAATGTAAATAGCAGCTATTAGATATGGATATGGTCTTTAGTTGTTTAATTTTTAATTCAATGCCTGTAGCAAAGGTGAGTGCTAAAATGAATCCTAGCATAATGAAGCTCAGGTTTCAAGTACAATGGGATTGATTATGTTCATTAGGTTATGTTTGCATCAATTTTTCTGTTTTATTTATATCTTTAATGATTTTTACATTAAGGTCTGCAAAGCTTCAGTGTTATATTTGGTGACATAACTGTAGAGTGCAGGAAGAAGGATTGATTTAATGTATGTCTCATGAAATTGACCATATGTGGAATTGATACTATTGTTATGAAACCAACTAGATATTTCCAATACTCAACATCATTTCAACATGTAATCTGTTTAAACTTAATCTTGACCCCATTTTTTGACATCTTGTTCACAAAATAATTTTGGCTGAGGAAGGACATTTGCCAATTTGCCATTGCTATTTTCATGATCATTGAGTTTTCGTATCCATTACTCTATCTGGATCTTTACGCCACATGTGGAACTGAATGTTCACTTTGTGGGTCTTGAACCCATCCCCAGGGGGAAACAAATACTTTTTGGGATTTTGACAGAGGTGTACTTTCAATTAGCATTGAGGCAGGCCCTCTGTCCAATTCAGATCTTAAAGCTCGAGGACCAGTCAGAGGTCTTCTGGCTTAAAGGGGATGGCAGGCTGCAGTAAAGGCTAAGTAATTGGGAGGTTCATTCAATATGAGGGTGCCCTCTCACCATTTGTTAAAATACTCAAATAACAATTAGAAAAAGCATCCAGGCCACCAATGTGTGTGGTGGGGCATTTAGGGTGAGTGGTTCTGCATGCATAGAGGTGGGGAGGGTGGTTGTGGGTGTGGGGGTGAGTGGTGGTAGGGGTGTGTGTGGATCTGGTTGTGCGGGTGGGTGATTGTGGATGGGGGGTGGGTGGTTGTTGTCCTGGGTGTGGGGTGGGTAGTTGTGGGGCTGGATGGGGAGTGGGTGTAGGAGTTTGGTTGTAGTTCTGGGTGTAGGGATGGGTGGTTGTGGTTCTGGATGGGGAGTGGGTGTAGGGAGTTGGTTGTAGTTCTGGGTGTAGGGATGGGTGGTTGTGGTTCTGGATGGGGAGTGGGTGTAGGGGGTTGGTTGTAGTTCTGGGTGTAGGGGTGGGTGGTTGTGGTTCTGGATGGGGAGTGGGTGTAGGGGGTTGGTTGTAGTTCTGGGTATGGGGATGGGTGGTTGTGGTTCTGGATGGGGAGTGGGTGTAGGGAGCTGGTTGTAGTTCTGGGTGTAGCGGTGGGTGGTTGTGGTGCTGGCTGGAGGGTGGGTGTAGGGGGTTGGTTGTAGTTCTGGTTTAGTGATGGGTGGTTGTGGTTCTGGATGGGGGGTTGGTGGGGTGGGGAACATGGTTGTTGGTGCAGGAGGGGGCAGTGGTGGTAGGGGAGTAGTTGTAGGGGTGGGGGGTGGTCGGGGTTTTATGGGTGAGGTGGAGGGGGAATTCTCTACAGGGTGACTGCCTCTGCACCAAGGCAGATTGGGAAGGCCCCTAAGTTGCCTGCAGTGCATCTCCCACCCCAGAGCCTGCCTGCCATTGGATGCCAGTCTCCAGGCAGCAAAACCCCTCTGTGTCAGGCTGGAAAACTGGAGGCCTATTGATTTCATAATCTTCTCATCTCATTGCTTATTTTGTTGCCTGCTTTGACATCTAATGCTTCCTTAATGTCCAATGAGTCTCCCACAAAGAGTATCGATGCCTTACAATTCTCTTCTTTACTATTCCTCAATGTTGTGGGATAATTATCATTTATTCCATTGCCGACTCTTGTGAGTTTGATTTATTTTGAATTTGTATTACAATAGTATTCAACCAGATATAACAGATATGATACCAGAAATGTGTGAACTTGATCCTTACATGTTGCTAAATATGGTGTTATGGTTCAGGTCAGAAACTCCAAAGTGTTTTATGGAGCCTGCCTAGATCATTGAATTTGGCTAGGATAAGCATGATAGGTTTCACCTCAAAAATGATTCAAATGACCAGTAGGGAGTTTTCATCAAATAAATTTATTTAAGAATATAGTTAACACATATAGTGAGAATATTAGCAATAACAGTTGTCAATTACAAACAAAACAACCACAATAATGTATAACCTTTAACAAATATAGCTAAAATGTTCCAATCAAACTAATCTCATAAAGAAAAGAAATAAGAACATAATAAGAACATAAGAAATAGGAGCAGGAGTAGGCCATCGAGCCCTTCGAGCCTGCCCCGCCATTCAATAAGATCATGGCTGATCTGTCGCTGCTCAGTTCCACTTTCCCGCTTTCTCCCCATAACCCTTAATCCCCTCTCTCATCAAAAACCCATCAACCCGCGACTTAAAAATATTTAGCGAGGCAGCCTCCACCACTTCAACGGGCAGAGAATTCCAGAGATTCACCACCCTTTGAGTGAAGAAGTTCCTCCTCAACTCCGTTCTAAACCGCCCCCCTTTTATCTTGAGGCTGTGCCCCCTAGTCCTACTGTCTTTTTTGAGCGGGAAGAGTCTCTCCACCTCTATCCTATCCATCCCATTCATCATCTTATACGTCTCAATGAGATCTCCCCTCATTCTTCTAAACTCTAACGAGTACAAGCCTAGTTTATTCAGCCTCTCCTCATAGCTCAATCCCCTCAACTCCGGTATCAGCCTAGTAAACCTCCTCTGCACTCCCTCCAAGGCCAAAATATCTTTGCGCAGCCATAGGGTTAACACAGCAAAGACTAATGCTCACGTGATACTGGAACTGAGTCCTTTGAAGTCAGAACAGCTTCCCAGAACACCGGGGAGAGACTCTGGCCAGACCAGCCACAACCAATTTTCTACTGCAGGGAGGCAAAAAGCTGTGCTTTTAACTAACAGCAGAACTTCCAAAACCCAGGGAGAGAGAGAGACAGAGAGAGAGACTGCTTTCAGACTGATGTCCACTCCCTTCTAGAACTAAAACTAACCAGCAGCTGAAAACTGAAAATGAAAGAGCTTCTGTTATCTGACCTGCCAATCAATTTTCCTCTTAACAATGCAGGATCATAAAATGAATTTCCAAAGTAAAAATAAACAAACCCCATTTAAACCACTGAAGGAGCAATAAAAGGACTTCTACAGACAGCCCGGCAACAATGAGAGCTGAGAGCTACAGAGATCATGACTTTTAAAAATCTCTTAAAGGTACACTAATATCACAACGGAAAGAATTTCCATTTATTGATGGATGTTTCTACAACCCTGAGACTGAAGGTAGTTTATCGTTTTCAGTGTCAACATAAAATAAAGTTCTGGATAACACCATGGTGTGTGAGTGCGTCCCCTAAGGAGGAGATGTGGTATAGGAAGCTCTCCTTCTGGCATTATTTATGGATTATTAGGGGATAATGAAATTCTCTGGCAACAAAAAGAGGTCTGAATTAAACACGAGGCAACAATAATAATCTTCCTGAATTCATAGGCCCTGAAAATCTGTGGACTGTACACCTGATCTCCATTCCCAGGAGCTTTATGACCATTTAACACTTCAAAGCACAACACTGGAGGATGAGGCTTGAATTTTATATTGAAGTGAAACTTGAACCCATAACCTTCTGACCCATACTCAAGCCTACTACCAACTGAGCCACAGCTTGTGCTCCAGAAATTACCTCTCCCCGAGCCAAACTCTCCCAGTACAGTTACAACACTGGCACCTACCCAACAATGTAGAAAATTGCCCAGGTATGTCCTATACACAAAATGCAGGACAAATCCAACTGGGCAATTACAGCCCAATCAGGTTACCCTTGATCATCAGTAAAGTGATGGAAGGGGACCTGCTCAGCAATATCCTGCTCAGTGACGCCCAGTTTGGGTTTAGCCAAGGTCATTCAGCTCCTAACCTCATTACAGTCTTGGTTCAAACATGGACAAAAGAGCTGACTTCCAGAGGTGAGGTAAGATTGACAGCCCTTGACATCAAGGCCAAATTCAACACTAGTGAAACCGGAATCAATAGGTATTAGGGGGCAAACTCTCTGCTGGTTGGAGGCATACCTGGCACATAACAAGATGGTTGTGACTGTGGAAGGTCAGTTATCTCAGCTCCAGGACATCTCTGCAGGAGTACCTCAGGGTAGTGTTCTAGGCCCAACAATTTTCAGCTGCTTCCTCAATGACCTTTCCCCCCATCATAAGGTCAGAAGTAGGGATGTTCGTCGATGGTTGCACAATGTTTTTTAAAGAATAAAATTAATTTATTAATGTCATAAGTAAGCTTACATTAACACTGCAATGAAGTTACTATGAAAATCTCCTAATCGCCACACTCCGGCACCTGTTTGGGTACACTGATAGAGAATTTAACATGGTCAATGCACCTAACCAGCACATTTTTCAGACTGTTGGAGGAAACCGGAGCACCCGGAGGAAACCCACGCAGACACGGGGAGAACGTGCAGACATCACACAGACAGTGACCCAAGCTGGGAATTGAGCACAGGTCTCTGGTGCTGTGAGGCAGCAGTGCTAACCACTGTGCCACTGTGTCGCCCCAATGTTCAGCACCATTCATGACTCCTCAGATACTGAAGCAGCACATGTTCATATGCAACAAGATTTGGATAATATCCAGGCTTTGGCAGACAAATAGCAATTAACATTCACACTACACAAATGCCAGGCAATAGCCATCACTAATAAGAGAAACTCTAACCACCACCCCTTGACATTTAATGTTGTAACCATCACTGAATTCCCCACAATCAATGTCCTTGGGGTTACCATTGATCAGAAACTCAACTGAACTCACCACATAAACACAGTGGCTACAAGAGCAGGTCAGACGTTTGGAATATGTGGTGAGTAACTCACCTCCTGTCTACCCAAAGACTATCCACCATCTACAAGGCACAAGTCAGGAGTGTGATGGAATACTCTCCACTTGCCTGGATGGGTGCAGCTCCAACAACATTCAGGAAGCTTGACACCATCCAGGACAATGCAGCCTGCTTAATTGTCACCATATCTACAAACATTCATTTCTTCCACCACCAACACTCAGTAGCAGCAGTATGTACTATCTTTAAGATGCACTGCAGCAATTCAGCAAAGATCCTTAGACAGTACCTTCCAAACCCATGGCCACTTCCATCTAGAAGGACAAGGGCAGCAGATAAATGGAAACACCATCACCTGCAAGTTCCCCTCCAAGCCACTCACCATCCTGACTTGGAAATAAATCACCGTTCCTTCTCAGTCTCTGGGTCAAAATCCTGAATTCCCTCCTTAATGATATTGTGGGTCAACCCACAGTACATGGATTGCAGTGATTCAAGAAGGCGGCTCACGACTACCTTCTCAAGGGCAACTAGGGATGGGCAATAAATGGCCAGCCAGCAACACCAATGTCCCATGAATGAATAAAAAAAAAGTTAACATTGGAAGATGCAGAATCTCTGCTCTGGTTTTCAAAATAAATATGGGCAGGCATTGTTATTTGTATATTAATTGAGTGTTAAAATGTATTCCGCAGGTGGGCATTAATTGGGACACATTTGTGTCTATCTATAAGGTACTCTGATGCCCAGGCATCCCTGGTGAGGGAACATGAGGCCTTCTGTGAATGGTGGATGCTGCAGGGCCTGGAATGAATCATCTGCCCAAGGAACGACATTTTAATTTAATTAGATACAGTTTCTTTTGAGAATTTTATTTTTGTTAGAGTGCCCTTTGAAGGGTTGTCACGTTTCTCCTTTGTTTATTTGATTAGTTTATTGTTCATTTAAAGGAGTATATAGGAACAGAGAGCTAA
This sequence comes from Carcharhinus amblyrhynchos, assembly GCF_965287045.1. Classification (NCBI taxonomy): domain Eukaryota; kingdom Metazoa; phylum Chordata; class Chondrichthyes; order Carcharhiniformes; family Carcharhinidae; genus Carcharhinus; species Carcharhinus amblyrhynchos. The sequence continues at coordinate 43,783,887 of NC_137335.1, forward strand.
TTATTATATTTGTTACTTTGTTTATTTTCTTCAATTGGTACTCAAAAGAGTATATAGGAACAGACTAAGGCTATGATCTTAACAGCTCATCCTGCCGGTCAATTGGTGAGCTGGATTGTGTCCTTCTGTTGTGGCGGGGGGGGGCGGGAGGTGTAGACAGGAGATTTCTCAGTACAGTGGGAGATCGGGGCACCTGCGCAATGAAGCCCAAGAACTCAGCAGTCAGCTTCACTGGTGAGAATAGCACATCAGCTATTTTTATAATTGGGTGCCATACGATCGAAACTGGGAGCTCGTCCAAAAGACCGGCATGATTCTCTCCTGTCTTAACACTCATTTAGCACTTAGAAACCTTTCCGTCAAATTCCACCTAAACTGTGGTTGTCATGTTTAGAGTCGCATGTTGTTAACGTGTTTTGGCAAATGAAAGCCTATAAGCTCGAAAAGATTGGGCTCCTGTTCTAACCTTCATCACCTGGCTATCTGGAACTAATCAGACTTGGAGCAAGGGATGGAAACTCCCTGAGCTGGACATTAATGCATCTCAGGCTGGAATAGGACCGAGAATTTCTGTACTGGCTGGCATTGCCAAATCAGAGAATGTTCATTAACGGGATAATGTCCAATAGATTTTCTGTCCTGCGGTCTTGTAGGGGATTGACAATCAGGTTTTATCGCCGATGTTGTAGAGTGTTTTCTCTGGCATGGAATGAGCCATCTCATTCAGTCAGATTTTGAATGATGTCTGGAGGAGGAAACAGCCTGCCTATCAAAGCAGATGTATGCTATATAAAGCGTATAATGTTAGCAATAGTGATAAGAGGATTGGAGATTAATCGTACAGAAACTTCTCCAAATTGTCTGTGCCACTTCCTTTATAAGGCATCATTTGGCTGTGATTACTAAGCCAAGAAGCTGAATGTTTATAATTGAAACCACAAGGCATTTTAAAAGAGCAGATGTGTGTGAGCAACATTTTGATCAATATTATGGAACATTTTCGGAACAATATTGATTTGGCTTTCTCAGTGTTGAAGGTAACACGTAATTTGTCTACCCGCTATCCAGTTCTACCTCTATCTGCCTGCAGTGTTACTTGTCCGGAAGATGCTAATCATACAACACAGGATAGCATTATTGTAAATGGAACATTGGCTGGGATTTTACCCCTGCATTGGACAGTGGGGATGGCATCAAGTCATGCCCCTGATGTCAGGGGCTATTCCATCAGTGGTAGCTGGCATGTCGATTGGGGTCTCCGTTTGTATTTTGGAAACAAACTACTAAATATAAATTAACATTGTTAATGAAGCAATTCACAACGTTTTAAGCATTTTAAGAGCAGTGCTAGGGCCACAAGGTGGATCAGAGCATCAGCAACTTTAAAAGATTGGCAAAGAGGCGACAGCAATTTGAGTGGCAGCCATTTTTTCCTAAAGGGATAGTACAGACTCCACCCATTACCACCGCAACATTGGGCTGTCACTGTCCAGCACCTGTACCCTCACACTTACCGACCTCGAAAGGAACTAAGACTTGTCCCTCACTTTGTGGAGTGAGAAGTCCATTGGCTTACTTTGCAGCACTGTAGCCAAGTTCTTCACTGTTGATAACTCAACATGAACACATATTGTAAATCATCACATTCCTTTGGAAAGCAGGGAAAGTATTTTTAAAAGAAAGAGGGATGTTGTAATATACAAGATTCCGGTATGACATCAATAGAAAGGAAGTATGTCATCTGATCTTGTCTTTGTTTCACTTTTGCTTTGAGCAGAGCATGCATACACAGTTGTGATGTCTTCAAGGTTCATACATATGTATAACTTCTCATGTGCCTGCTGTTAATAATAAATACATGAATAATACAATAAATGAAGAATAAATGAAGTCACAATGTGTTTATGAGTGATTGGAGTCTTGTTTCTTGTACAGTAAGTAAGCCCAAGGTATTATATCATTATAATGACACAACACAGTGATCAGCATTGGTGAGATACGTGGCAGCAATATTAAATATTTGTCCGACACAATGAACAGCCTTAGGCCATTCTACATGGCATGAGAAGAGCTTGGACATTTTGGTCAGACTGAAATGAAGCTGTAGCATCAGAGAGCAGGTGACCGCCACAAAAAGCTGTGAAGACATAGAGCAGAGCTAGTGCTCAGATAAATAGCTGGGAAGCAGATGGATCTCTCATGATGAGACTGTAGCACATAGCCTGGCAGTTCAGTGAATAGGGCAGTATGCTGACAGGATAAATACAGGGTTGGTGCAGTCAGGAAAGGTGAGTCACCAGGGTATGGGCCAAATTGATAGTCAGCAATGGAAAGTCAAACAAAAAAAATCATAACTATCGGGCTAGTGAAGGTTGTGATTATAGTGGGTGGCTTTGGGAGTTGCTGAACAATGAATTTAGAATAGAACAGATTTTCTACAGTGCAGAATGGAGGCCATTCAGCCCAATGAGTTTGCATCAACCATAATCCCCCATGCCCTATCCCCATAACCCCACATATTTACCCTGTTAATCCCCCTGGCACTAGGGTCAATATTGCATGGCCAATCAACCTAATGCCACATCTTTGGGCTGTGGGAGGTAACAGGAGCACCCGGAGGAAACCCACACAGACACAGGAAGAAACTGAAGACTCCAGTGACTTGAAGCCAGAATTGAACTTGGATCCCTGGTACTGTGAGGCAGCAGTGCTAACCAATGTGCCACCATGCCGCCCCTTTTAATAAAAAGCAAAGACATAATTGCTCTCAAGTGCATTTCCACCACACTTTGTTTTTGCAGGCAGTGTTTCAGAAAGGTACGTGAGTGCAGCTACAGTGACATTCATCCCATATATGAAAGCAAAAGGAAGGTCAGGAGACCATCATCAGAATGTCCACAAAATCCTTCAGTTTGAGTTGGGATGAGCTGACCAACTCTCCAAATTCAAAACGTTCAAACCACATATGGTGTTATTGGTTTTTTTGATTCTGATGTGTCTGAATCTGACTCACAAGTCTTAAAAATTTGCCTGGCAACTGGGAACAAAGGTCTACCCAGGCTAAACATGTCAGGATTAACAGAAAAAGAGTTAAAGGGTCCCCAAAAATATAAACTGCATTCCCAGACTGGTTCTGAATCAAGTTCAGCATCTGTATTCATTGGCTAGAATTCATGGAATTTCAAACAATCGTCCACAGAATCCATAGACCTCTGTTGCAGATGCAGAGGAACTGTACGTTCCATGAATTTTCAAAAACAGAGCTAGTAGGTAGAATTGTTAATTTGGTGATTGTATCCACTCCCATGGAAGGGATGGGGTAGCATTGTAGCATAGTGGGTTGTCACTGCTGCCTGACAGCACCAGGGACCCAGGTTCAATTTCAGCTTTGGGTGACTGTCTGTGTGGAGATTGCACATTCTCTCCATGCCTGCGTGGATTTCTTCAGGTGTTCTGGTTTCTTCCCACAGTTCCAAAGATGCACAGGCTAAGTGGTTTGGCTTTGGGAAATGCACAGATTATGGGACAGGGTGGAAGTGGGGGATGATCTTGGATAAGATGCTGTTTTGGAGAGTTGGTACAGAATCATTGTGTGATTTTCCACCCTTGCCCACCCTGAAACTGAAAAATCCTGCCTGAGGCCAACAGACATTTCCATGGTCTGCTCCGATTGCCATGGTGGACGGGACAGTAAAATTCCCCCCAATGTGCCAAATGACCTCCGACTGTGGGGATTGTAAGGTTCTATGGAAGCTTTCAAGAAAGATCTACGAGAGAAGTCCAAAATATGTAGTGTCAAAGATCTGCTCAAATGTGAAGAAACCTGCACAGATTACCAGAGCTGACATGTCCTCATTACAACCCTAGTTGTTCACACATTCACTAGAACACTCAAACCTAGCAAGATATGTGGAAGGTGTGGACTTCTGCGTGCAGCAAGGAAATGGCCAACTTTCCAACAATTATGCAATGCATGTGGCAGATAGGACCATCAGCATTAGCAGTGCACTAGAACAAAGGCTGATGTAGCTACAAAGAGCCATGCACTGAGCCAAACAGGCTATACACAACAGATACCTTCAGACAAGAGGAATTACCATTTGGCATCCTGTCAGAAACATACATATGAGGTGACTGATAAACCAGAACATCACAATGATGTACATGACCAGAAAAGCAGTGAGCACATGTTTCATGCCATTAATCTTACGAAAAACATAAATGTCACCATAATATCCAAAGTGTTTGACAAAACTAAAATCACTATTTGTTGCTGGCCAAGATTGACACAAAAGGAAGCGGCAACATAGTATCTCTGTAAATTCTAAAAGACATGCGTCCACAGTTGTGGAAGGCAATGGCAAAACTTACTATTATGAAACATTCAGTAAACTACGGATCACTGGTTCAATGTACAGAATCCATAGTCATTGAGGACAAGTACAATCAATCTTCCTGGAGATCACCAGACATGCTACAACATGGAAACTAAAGCCCAGCCTTTGCATATGTACCAGCATGTCCTACATTACATTAGTATCAATCCATGGAATCAGTCTGACAGCATAAGGTGGATAAAACTCAGAACCCACTCCCATCATCTCAGTTCATGACCTAACATTGAAATATCCGGAATGTTTCAACAACATTGGCAGTTTCAAGGGAGATGCACCATTGCACTTACAGAAAAATCCAAGTCCATCAATTGATCCACCACATAAGTGCAGCAATCACATACAAGACAATTTGAAGGTTGAACTAGACGAAATGGTGAATGACAGAATCATTAGAAGAATAAAAAAGCACACAAATTGTTGCAGTTCAATCATACATGTCATAAAGAAGGATTGATCATTGAGAGTATGCCTCGATCCATGATGTTTGAATGCAGCTTTGAAATGTTGTCCTTACAAAATACCCAATTCAAAGAGCTAAATATGAGATTTTCAGTTGCAAAATTCTTCTCAATGCTTGATGCCAAGCGTGGCTACTAGTTAGTACATCTTGCAGAGAGGTTTCAAGGCTTTTGGTACATTTTACACCCCATCTGGATGATACTGTTTTCATTGATTATCTTTTGAAGTGTCTGTTGGCCAGTGTCTCAAGCTCACATAGACCAAATTACTGTCCAAGATGCATCCATTTTCAGATGATGTACAGCTGTGGAGAAACAAAGTGGGAACATGATCATCATCTGCACATTTTGATGCAAGCAGCAAGTAATAAAAGATTGGTGTCTAACAGGCTGAAATGTGACATCACTTCAAGATAAGGATGATTTTCAAAGATGCCTCGCTCTTTTTAATTTGTCTCCACATATATCCAATTTTGCACAATAATCCTGATTGTTTAGGGAATTGTTGAGAAAGAATGTGCCTTTCTTGTAGTAAGGAAACAACCAATACCTCCTCAAAGCACTGAAACAGTCATTATCGGAACCAATGACATTGCAATATTATGGTCCTAGGGAGACAGCAATCCTGGAGATTGATGTCTCACAGAAAGGGCTGGAAGAATGTATACTACAGAACAGCAAACTGATTACATTTGTAACACAAATCCAATGAGCCCAATATTAAACAAGAAATATTAGATTTATTGTTTGTAATCATATATTTTCATATCTATCTTCCTGGCAAAAGATTTGTGTGAGAGTCCAACCACAAGCCATTGGAGATGAGTTGGCAAAAACCATTGACCAGTGTATCTTCAAGACTGCAACATCTCTTGTTAAAGATTAAGTAAGGTTCAGATGAGGTAACTTGATGGTCACACTGAATACATTTAACAAGTTGCCTAACTTAGCAGTATCCTTCGATCTTCAAGTTGAGTTAGTTGGCATCGAACCTGAAAGTGTTCTCCAATTTAATTCGGTACATTTTGCATAGTGCAAATGCCAGCAACTACATGAAGAAGTGACAGAAGATTGTACATTTCAGAAATTGTGGTAAACCATTAACGAATGATGGCCTGATTCAATTCAGCGGCTGGGATTTTATGGCTTTGGTCAGGCGAGGCTCATAAAAATCTTGCCTAGAGCCAATGGAAAATTCTGTTCAGTGAGCTTTGTCTGCTCCCCTACAGGGGTGGGCAAAGCAGTAAAATTCCGGTCAGCGTGTCCATGAACGTATGAAAATGTTTTGGTCTTATTGGAATAAGCATGTCATTTCCTAGGAGCAATTTTTAAAGGCAGGCAGGTCATGATATTGGAGTCTTTTTGAGCTGATATTCATCAACAATTACATCACTCACGTGGGTATAGATTGGAAAAGAGGACTTGCAAGGGAGACACTCTATTGTCTGGGTACGGACAATGATATTAAAGTCATCGTCAAGGAGTGCAAGATATGTCAAGGGCATATGCCAATCAGCACAAAGAACCACTGATTCCACGGTCCAATATAACATGTGACCTCATTCATATCCATGGTACTGATTTCCTCATCATTGCTAACTGCTTTACCAATTATCCCATTATTCACCAATTGCACAATATGTCAAACATAACTTCCACGCACATACTAAGTGCTTTTTCAGTTTATTTGATGTACCTAGAAATCAGTTTGAATAGCGGTCTATAATTTATTGGTCCACCATTTCAGGAAATGTGTGAGGAGTGGACTATTGATCACACTAGTTCTTCTCCTCATTACCAACATCTAACAGCTTAGCTGAATGAATGATTCACATGGTGAAATCCCTAATTCTCAAGTATAGACAGGCAAAGCAAAATCTATGTACTGAATGCTATATCTAAGAGTGACACTTTTAAGTGCAGTTATTCCATCACTTTCAGAGTTCATATTTGGCAGACCAATGTGTACCAATTTACTTACTCTTACCCATTCTACTCTCTCAGAAACTAGAGAGTAGCTTTAAAACTACAAGAGAAGATGGCCAATGTGCATGATAAAAATGTGGGTAAAGAATTGCCAAATTTACAGTTGGGACTGTAAGTTTACATCCTGGATCCAACAGAGGTTTTGTGGCAACCAGCCTAGCAGACAAGAATTTGTCCAGAACCAAAGTCCTATGAAATCTTTACTCACAAAGGCACAATGGTGAGGCATAACCAAGAACAAAGCAAACCCATTCCATCTCCCCAATCACTGTGCAGTCCTATTACATTGAGGAGAAGATCCCAGATGCAACCAGGAACAACATTCAAGAATGACAATCCCACAGGTCACTGTGAGCAATTAAAGAAACTTTCTGACAAGGTTACCATTATAGGATCTAAGAACACCAGCAGATTAACTTTATGCTTTAGAGACTCCTTACTTCATCAGTTCTGTGCATTGACATAATGGTAGCCACCTGGGTTCTGGCTTCTGCTGTGCCCACAGAAGATTCTGCAGATGTTAGCAACATAAAAACAGGATTTTACCATTCAGCCCATCGAGCCTGCTTCACCATTCACTATGATCATGGTTGATCAATCATTTCAATGCCTTTTGCACACCATCCCCATAACCCATTACGCCATTGTTAATCAGAAACCTGCCAACCTCTTACTGAAACGTACTCAATGACTAACCCTCCATGGCCTGCTGGGGTAGAGAATTTCAAAGATTCAGAACCCTCTGTGTAAAGAAATTTCTGCTCATCTCGATCCTAAGTGGCTTCCCCCTTGTTTTGAAATTGTGTCCCCTGGTTCTAGACTCACTAACAAAGGGGAACAACTTTCCTACATTTACCCTGTCTGTGCCTTTATGTAATTTGTAGTTTTCAATGAGATCCCGTCTCATTCTCCAAACTAGAGATTACAGAACCCAGTGTACCCAAGTTTTCTTCAGAGGACAATCCCGCCATACTGAGAACAGATCTGGTAATTCTTCACATTGCTCCCTCTATGGCAATGATATCTGATTGTAGGGGATGAAAACTGCACAGAATACTCCAAGTGTGGCCTAACCAACTTCTGTACAATTGAAGCAAGACCTCACTGCTCCTGTATTCCTTCATCAGCTGCCAGATGATTGCTGGTGGTTGCTTGTCTCTCCTTGGTTTCGGGAGAAAGGGGTCTCTTTGATGTTAAGCTAAGGAGAGGCCAACTGCAGGCTAAAGATAGGATAATCTCTAGATGAAGCTGCAGAATCCTGACTCCCAGTCACTGCGGCCTTTGTGTATATGCCCATTTTTAGACATTGTGTGAGAACAGCATCAGGCTCATCTGTGGTGTATCCATCCAGAATTGGATTTATTATTAGTTCATATATGAACAATGGTCACTTGGGAAAGATCATGAAAAGAGTAACATAAAAATATTTTAAATCTGCCTTACTCAGTTCTTCAAATGCTGATATGGACAGAGATGTCAAGAAATCATTGAATCCTATAGTGCAGAAGGAGGCCATTTGGCCCATCAAGCCTGCACCAATCACAACCCCACCCAGGCCCTATCCACATTAGCCCATACATTTCCCCTAATGAGTCCCCCTGACACTAAGGGGCAATTTAACATGGCCAGTCCATCTAACTCACACATCGTTGCGTTGTAGGAGAAAACCTATGCAGACACAGGGGGAACATACAAACTCCGCACAGGCAGTGACCCAAGCCAGGAATTGAACCCAGGTTCCTGGTGCTGTAAGGCAGCAGTGCTAAACACTGTGCTGCCCTACTGTGCCACCGTGTCGCCCAAGTGGCACCAAGTGAAAGAAGGTAACCAGTGGGGATAAAACTGGCCATGCCAGTTGTGGGAATTGAACCGGCAGACAATTGTTCACTGCATCCAATCCTTTTTCCCCTGAAATTTGCAAAATGATACTTCAAACTCTTTTTGGATACCCATTTCCTTGTGTCACGTCACTCTCACTTTGTTTGAAATGTAAAATCTTGCCAACATTTTCAAAAGCCAAGGAAAATAAAAAGAAATCTGGTGTGGTGGAGACTACCTGCCTGTTTTTACTATGAGCCCATTTTGCTTTCTTGGCAAGGACCAATTTCACCCTCCCTGAGGTCAAATCAATCGATAATGCTTTGGTTACGTTCCCACTAGTCAGCTAAACATTACAATAAACATCAAATCAAAATTACTAAGGCAGGAGAGGCTTGTCTGTGATGTATGCGTTGGGAATTCTGCACAGTGTGAGGAAATCTGAACAAAATTATCAAAAAATGGAGAGAATATAAACAAAGATTTGCATTTATATTGTTGTTTCAATGCAGAAAATTGGCACCTCACAGTCGTGGGACAGCAGGCTTCCCTGAGGGACCTCTCATACAAAGCAAATATTTGCTCATCATTAGATGGTGCAAAGCATGTTTGTAAAGATAGATTCAGTATTGAGGTGAGAATGGTTCAGCTGAGGCAAGTCATCCGAGGAAAAGTTAAACGAGGAATACTGTACAATTTTAAATTCAGTATGTTGGGGCACAGAAATAAATGGAGGTTGTGAGGTGGCAGTTATGGGTGAGCAGAACACATAAATTAGGACAAGATAGAATCAAAGAATCCTGACAGTGCAGAAGGAGGCCATTTGGCCCATCAAGTCTGCACTGACTCTCCGATAGAGCATCTTACCCAACCTTTACTTCCCCCCACTGTATCCGTGTAACCCCACTGATCCCTCTAACTTCCACATCTTTGGACACTAAGGAGCAATTTCATAAGGCCAATCCACCAAACCTGCACATCTTTGAACTTTGGAAGGAAACCTGAGCACCCAGAGGAAACCCATGGGGAGAAAGTGCAAATTCCGCACTCAAGGCTGGAGTTGAACCCAGATGCCTGGCGCTGTGAGGCAGCAATGCTAACCACTGTGCCACCGTGACCAAGATCATGTAAATTTGCTTTGCTGGCATGGTAAAAACCCTTTTTTTGTCTAGTTTGCATGAGTGGATGTACTTTTAAATGCAACCACAGAACAGTTTCAGGTCAAACCCTTGTGCCATGTTTATCCAATATAAGGTTGGAATCATTAGCTTCAAGGGCAATGTAAACAAAGGCAAAACATATTTTTCTCTTTGGACTTCTTCTGCTCTAAATCCTAAATCCACAAGGTTGACTTGGCAGGAAAACCTCAACCATGTACCTGCTCAGCACAATGGTTAAAATAGTGGTCAGATCTCAATGTCACCATCAGAACTCCGTATTTAATGAAGGACCCCATCATTTCCCTATGGTTAGGTACATTGACCTGAACAGGTGCCAGACTGTGGTGACCAGCGGATTTTCACAGTAACTTCATTGCAGTGTTAATGTAAGCCTATTTGTGACTAATAAATAAACTTTAACTTTTTTGGGTATCCTTTCTGCCTGCTGATAAGAGCAGGTTAAAATTGAACAGCGTGGGAAAGCAGGGAAACATCTGCTGGTAACTCTGATGGCAGATTGTGTTTGCCTGCTGGCCTATCAGATTTCTGACAGATGGGTAGGATTAAAATTGCCTGACAATGATTCAGAACTATTGACAAAGAATTAACTTACTTCTTAAGAGTTCCATTTTTAAAGAAACAACTTGTTCGCTTGACATTTTAGGTAAAAATGATTTCCTGGTATTATAATGATGTATAATTGCTACTTAGATGCTTATGATGAGTAAATTTGCTTAATATTGCATCAGTTGGGCCTTTCATCTCTAAGGAGCACCTTAGGTTCCCTTCCGGATTTTCCGACTGGCAGCTCCCCGTTTTCCAATGAAATGCCGAAAGCCAATAATTGAAAGTTGTCCAAAATGTGAACTTAAAAAAAATACACATTTTAGAGGAGGCATACTGTGGCTGGAACAGCTGCTGGAGCAGTTAGTGGAAGATAGTCTGAGCAGGAAGAGAGAACGGTGTTGCAACAAGGGAGAAAGCGTGTTCTCAGGTTCTCTGATGTTGCACTGGATGTTTTGGAGGAGTCAGACTTAGCTCCCTTCTCCCAAGTGTCAATTATCTGTTTCACCATCAATGTTATACACAATGATTTATTTGATTTATTATTGTCATATGTATTAGTATGCAATGAAAAGCATTCTTGAATGCTATACTGACAAAGCATATTGTTCATAGAGAAGGAAAGGAGAGAATGCAGAATGTAATATTGCAGTCATAGCTAGGGTATAGAGAAAGATCAAGTTAGTGCAAGGTTGGTCCATTCAAAAGTCTGATGGCAGCAGGGAAGAAGCTGTTCTTGAGTCAGTTGGTACATGACCTCAAACATTTTTTATCTTTTTCCCAATGGAAGAAAGTGGAAAGGAATATGTCCAGAGTACATGAAGTCCTTAATTATGCTGGCTGCTTTTCCAAAGCAGCAGAAAAGGCAGACAGAGTCAATGGATGGGAGGATGGTTTGTGTGATGGATTGGACTACATTCCATCTTGCGGTCTTGGGCAAAGCAGCAGTGACACAAAGCTGTGACACCACCAGAAAGGATGCTTTCTATGGTGCATCTGTAAAAGTTAGTGAGAGTCGTAGCTGACATACCAAATTTCCTTAGTTGTCTGAGAATGTAGGGGCATTGGTGGGCTTTCTGAATTATAGTGTCGTCAATGGGTTGGGCGGGAGGGGTGGGCCCGGACAGATTGTTGGTGATCTGGGACACCTAAGCTCTCCACCATTTCTACTTCATCCCCATTGATGTACACAAGGGCATATTCTCCTTTATGCTTCCTGAAGTCGACGACTAGCTCCTTCATTTTGTTGACATTGAGGGAGAGATTATTGTTATACTTTGTTCCGTTGGTTGAGGTGGATCTCCTTGCAGAGCCTGGCCAGATTGAAGGCATACAGATGCAAGTTCAAAGAATGGTGCAATAGCTCCTGAATCTTGTACGGTGCTGTTGCGACTGGGCAGCTGGAGAAATGCTTGATGAGGCAGCACCTTCTGATGTCTGGTGCCAGATGCCCTCTATCCAGTTAGCACCTCACATCAGCAAGGACACCAGCCCGTGAGGCTTCATCATCCTTTATGTGACAATGTGAGCTTGATTTGAAACTATTCACTTACATATTGAAGGTCATGGTGAAATGAGGGGATTAGTAATGCTGATGCTCATTCTGGCCCATGGTAGAGGGCACTTGTCCAAGAGGCACTCACTGGAACTCATCATTCTCCTGTGGAACCCTTATCTCTGTTCTATCCTGACCCAAAGGCTCAGCTGTACTGAGCTATCAATGGCTCCCAGGGTGACTTTGAACTCAAGAACTCCAACCCCTCAACAGCACAGGATTGACAGCAGCATTTCAGCTCCGTGGAGCCAACTCTCCTTCCCACCTGCTTCCAACTGACCTGTCCAGTAGGTTTATTCTCACACCACATCTGGATCCTGTGGTTATTGTTTCATGGCACACAACCACACAGTCAGCCCACCTGATCCCCTGTAGCCACAGAGGAATACAGTAAAAAGTCTGACAACACCAGGTTTAAGTCCAACCATGTCTGCAGTAAGTGCTGGTTGCTGGAGGAGCTCCAGCTCAAAGTAGTCTGAGCTACAGACACTGAGGCTCATCAGGGGGAGGGAGGGTGCCATTGATAATGGGGTGCAAGAGGCATCCACCCCCCCCTAGACTGGCTAACTCTAAGGGTCAGGAACAGGAGGGGGCTGCAGAGAGGAAGGAGGGTGGGGACCAAATGCCTCAGCCTCTCAATCTGCATAACAGGTTTGAGGTTCTTGCTTCCAGCGTGGACAAGAACGAGGGCGGTGAGCTTGGTGAGCAAACTGCACACGGTACAGTGATGCAGACACAGGTCATAGGCATAGAGAAGGTGAAAAGGAACGTAGTAGTAATTGGGGATAGTGGGGTTAAGGGTATTGACACTGTCTTTTATCACAATGATAAAGAGCACAGAGGGGTGTGTTGTCTGCCTGGTGCTCGGGTCCGGGATGTCGCATCTGGGCTGCAGAGGAACCTGGAGTGGGAGGGTGAGAATCCGGTCATCGTAGTACATGTGGGTGCCAACGACGTAGGCAAAATGTGAACTGAGGATCTGGGGAGGGAGTTTGAAAAGCTGGGAATGGAATTAAAAAGTAGAACTGACAGGGTGGTTATCTCTGGACTACTGCCTGAACCGAGTGCAGACGGGCGTAGGGTTGATAAGATTAAGGAAGTGAATGGGTGGCTCAGGGATTGGTGTGGGAGGAATGGGTTTGAATTTATGGGGCATTGGCATCAGTATTGGGGTAGGTGGGACCTGTTCAGGTGGGATGGGGCTGGTCTGAACCGTGCTGGGACCAGAGTCCTGGCTAATCGTGTAACTAGGACTGTAGACAGGGCTTTAAACTAATTAGGGGGGGGGGAGGGTGTGAGGGTAGGTGACATTACGGGGTCTAAAGTAAAGGAGACGGTACAGGTAAGGGGGGAGGCCAAGGATGTCCCAATAATAAAAGGAGTAGGGGGCGTGAGTATGGTTGGTGGCATTCCTGCAAATAGGGTCCAGGTGAAGGCTGGGATGAAGGCACTTTATCTGAATGCACGAAGCATTCGGAATAAAGTGGATGAGCTGGTGGCGCAGATCAGCACAAATGGGTATGGTCTGGTGGCCATTACAGAGACGTGGCTGCAAGGTGACAGGGACTGGGAGCTGAATGTCCCTGAGTGTTTAGGAAGGATAGGAAGGAGGGAAAAGTGGGGGGGCGTAGCTCTGCTGATTAAGGATAGCATCAGGGTGGTAGTAAGGGATGATATAGGAACCAAAGTTCAGAACATGGAATCGTTGTGGGTGGAGATTAGGAACAGCAAAGGGAGGAAGACGCTAGTGGGTGTCGTTTGTAGACCCCCAAATAATGATCTGGAGGTGGGGCGGGCTGTTAACGTGCAAATAAGTGCGGCGTGCAGGAATGGGACAGCAGTAATTATGGGGGATTTCAATCTACATATTGATTGGTCGACCCATGTTGGACGTGGTGGGCTTGAGGAGGAGTTCCTGGAATGCTGCCGGGATAGTTTCCTTGAACAGTGTGTGTTGGAGCCGACGAGGGAGCGAGCTATCTTAGATCTGGTATTATGTAATGAGGCGGGTAGAATTAGGGACCTTGTGGTGAAGGATCCTCTTGGGAAGAGTGATCATTGTATGGTGGAGTTTCTGATGCAGATGGGGGAGGAGAAAGTGGGTTCCTGGACACGCGTCCTTTGTTTGAACAGAGGGGAGTATGGTAGGATGAGAGAGGAATTGGCGAATGTTGATTGGGGGAGTGTGTTGGAAGGTAGGTCTGCTGAGGAGCAGTGGAGGATCTTTAAGGAGATCTTTCTTGGTGCTCAGCAGAAATTTATTCCGATGGTTAAAAAGGATCAGAGGAGGAGAGGTAATAAGCCGTGGATAACGAAGGAGGTGAAGGAAAGTGTTAAATTAAAAGCGGATGCGTTTAGAGTAGTTAAGAGTAGTGGGCGAGAAGAGGATTGGGAGAGGTTTAAATGTCAACAAAGAATGACAAAGAAATTGATAAAGAAGGGTAGGAGAAACTATGAAGCTGGGCTAGCGCTTAATATAAAGAAGGATAGCAAGAGGTTTTATAAATACATAAAAGGGAAGAGGCTGGCTAGGGTGAACGTTGGACCCTTAGAGGATGAGAGGGGGGACTTAGTGGTAGGGGATGGGGAAATGGCTGAGGACCTGAATAACTTTTTTGTTTCGGTCTTCACGGAGGAGGACGTGAGTAATTTGTCGGGTGTTAGCGATGGAAAGATGGTAGGAGTGGAGGGCCTGAATGACATTATTGTTACTAGCAAGACGGTGCTCGACAGATTGGAGGGGCTGATTGTAGACAAGTCCCCAGGACCGGATGGAATGCATCCAAGGGTTCTGAAGGAAATGGCGGAGGTGATAGTGTGTGCCTTGGTGATTATTTTCCAAATGTCGTTGGATTCCGGGGAAGTGCCGGAAGATTGGAAAACGGCTAATGTTACGCCGTTGTTTAAGAAGGGTGCCAGGCAAAAGGCGGGGAATTATAGGCCGGTTAGTTTAACGTCTGTTGTAGGAAAAATGTTAGAATCCGTGATCAAGGAAAAAATAGCGAGGCATCTTGAGGAGAATTGTTTGGTAGAGCAGACACAGCACTGTTTCGTTAAGGGGAAGTCGTGTCTGACGAATTTATTGGAGTTCTATGAGGATGTGTCGAGGGCAGTGGATAGAGGAGAGCCGGTGGATGTGGTCTTTCTTGATTTTCAGAAGGCGTTTGACAAGATGCCTCACAAGAGGTTATTGCAGAAGGTCAGGGGGCATGGAGTTGGGGGTAGGGTGTTAGCGTGGGTAGAGGATTGGCTGTCAAATAGGAGGCAGAGAGTGAGGGTCAATGGGTGCTTTTTGGATTGGCGGTTGGTGACTAGTGGAGTGCCCCAGGGGTCGGTGCTGGGGCCTCAGCTATTCACCATTTATATAGATGATCTGGAGGAGGGAACCTAGATAGGCTGGGATAATGGGCCAGGAACTGGCAAATGGAATTTAATGTTGGCAAATGTGAGGTTGTCCACTTTGGTAGGAATAATGGTAGGAAGGACTATTACTTACGTGGTGAAAAACTGCAGCATGCGACGGTGCAGAGGGACCTTGGGGTCCTTGTGCATGAGTTGCAAAAACCCAGCTTGCAGGTGCAGCAGGTGGTCAGGAAGGCGAATGGGATGCTGGCCTTCATAGCGAGGGGGATTGAATATAAAAGTAGGGAGGTCTTGCTGCAGCTGTATAGGGCATTGGTGAGGCCGCAGCTGGAGTACTGTGTGCAGTTTTGGTCGCCGCACTTACGCAAGGATATTTTGGCCTTGGATGGAGTGCAGAGGAGGTTTACTAGGCTGATGCTGGAGTTGAGGGGGTTGAACTATGAGGAGAGGCTGAATAAACTAGGTTTGTACTCGTTAGAGTTTAGAAGAATGAGGGGAGATCTCATTGAGACGTATAAGATGATGAATGGGATGGATAGGACAGAGGTGGAGAGGCTCTTCCCGCTCAGAAAGGACAGTAGGACTAGAGGGCACAGCCTCAAGATAAAGGGGGGGTGGTTTAGAACGGAGTTGAGGAGGAACTTCTTCACTCAAAGGGTGGTAAATCTCTGGAATTCTCTGCCCATTGAAGTGGTGGAGGCTGCCTCGCTAAATATTTTTAAGACGCGGGTTGATAGGTTTTTGATAAGAGAGGGGATTAAGGGTTATGGGGAGAGGGCGGGAATGTGGAACTGAGCCACGACAGATCAGCCATGATTTTATTGAATGGTGGGGCAGGCTCGAAGGGCTAGATGGCCTACTCCTGCTCCTATTTCTTATGTTCTTATTTGATAGTATGCTCACTAGCTTTCGGGATTAGTCCCTTCGTCAGGGACTAATCCCGAAAGCTAGTGAGTGTACTATCAAATAAATCGGTTGGACTTAAACCTGGTGTTGTCAGACTGTTTACTGTGTTTACCCCAGTCCAACGCCGGCATATCCACATCATGGCCACAGAGGAATGCCAGAGACCAAACCTACACAACCTGTCTCCCTGCAATGTTCTGTATTCTGGAATATGTTGGGAATTGTAGTTCTCGACCTCTGCCTGGAATACACACCAAAAAAAGTCCCAGGTGTACAAATTCCCTCACATGTTGCCCAGGGTTGTCACTTAGGTCATTGATGAGAATGGTGAGAATCACTGGGCTCTCATGTTAGTTGCAGTGCTGGATTTCCACAGGTACAGAACCTGGTACATGTACAAACGACAATCAAGGTAGCATCAGATCATCCAGATAGAGTAGAATTGAACTTCATCAGTGTGTAGCTGATACACACCCACTTCATGCATTTTTTTAATTCATTTGTGAGATATGGGTGTCGCTGGCTGGCCAGAATTTATTGCCCATCGCTTGTTGCCCTTTTCCTGGAGTGACATGTAGGTAGACCAGGGTAAAGTTGGCAGATTGCTGTGGCTCTGGAGTCATGCGTAGGCCAGAGGTGGTAAGGACAGCAGATTTCCTTCCCTAAAGGACATTAATGAACAAAATGTTTTTTTCTGACAATCGACAATGGTTTCATGGTCATCAGTAGATTCTTAATTCCAATTTTTTTTATTGAATTCAAATTCTACCATCCGCCATAGTGGGATTTAAATCCAGGCCCTCAGAACGTTAGCTGAGTTTTTGATTAATAGTTGAGCTATTAATCAGTGTCTGTGATCAGTGTCGGTGATCTGGGTGCCCCAGATCACCAACAATAGTCGAGTGATAATACCACTAGGCCATCACCTCCCTGTGACCTATCTGTGTAGGATAGCATAGAAGCTTCAATGCTTTCTTCTGAGGCAGTCTTCTCTCCAGTGGGTATTCACACATCCAAACAGAGTCAGGTTGTAGTCCCTTAGACATTAGGGATACCCTCTAAGAAGGTGCCTCATGATATCTGTAAGGACCAACGTGATTGATGTTGAGAAAAGTACAATTGAAGTCACATGAGCATTGCATACACACTGAGAAAGCCATCTGAGTTGTGAAGATACACTTCTGGTCAATCTGTGGATCCTTTTAATAAACACCAGTAAGGGTTTCCAGAATGGTAAGGCTGTGCTGTGTCTTGCACTGCGTGACTCTGCCAAAGGACTGGAGTTCAGGAGTGGGAAGATGAGGATTATTCTGCACCCTCAGAGGAGGAGTGTGTACCCCGAGGTGTCCAGGGCATCAGCAGCTGTTCACCTGGCTTGTCACAGATTCTTGTGATGAACTCATCCAGGCACAGTTCAGATAATGTGTGTGTGAAACCCGCTGAGAACAATAATGCTAAACCCACCTGCTTCTCACAACACACATCATTCCCTCAGTCAGAAATCCGTTTATCTCACTCACTCTCCTTGTTGGACAATAGCTTGACATAAAGGGTATAATCCTGATTTATTTTGCAATACATGACAGCATACTGGCATGTTAATGATCAGCCAGGTAAATCCCCTGGGGCAATGCAAACATTTTATTTTCCTACAACTTCTATGTGTTGCTATCATTATGAAGCAGCAGAACTGAGGGAAGGCACTTTCTCTCCTGCTCTGACAGATGGGATGCCCACGGTGGGCATCCTCCGGGTTTTAAGGCCTGCAAGACCCATTGAAGCCTGCTCCACTTGCAGCTGTGCGGGGGCAGACTTAATCCCTGGGGCAGGAGGCTGCAGGGACAGCTGAGGGGGTTGGAGAGAGACCAGGGGATGGGGCAAGGGATGAGAAGCAGGAGCAGTGTGAGCTGAGTCTCCACTTCCATATATTCTTTCTCCATCTTCTCTCTCGTGGCTCACTTGCACTTTCCTGCTAACCAAGTGCTGGAAAGCATTTTACTACTCTTCACAGCGGTGCATGAGAGGGTGACCTCCTCTGAGAAATCCGCGACCTCCTCATGCAACAAGCCTTGCTTGAAGGACCTGCGGGAGATGAACAATATGAATTAGAACTGACAAGGCAAAAAGATTCAAAATTAGCCTTGTGCAGATGTCCATATTGAAATTAATGGTGAAAGCAGTTTAACATTTCTTCATCCAAAGAGTGCTCAGTCTGTGGAATTCATTATCACAGGAATTAATTGATGCCAAAACATTGAATGTATTCAAGAGGTGGCTGGATATAGCACTTTGGGGTGAATGGAATCAAAGGTTATGGGGAGAAAGCAAGATTAGGCTATTGAGTTGGACAATCAGCCATGATCGTAATGAATGGCGGAGCAGGCTTGATGGGCTGAATGGCTTCCTCCTGCTCCTATTTATTGTTTCTATGAGTTGTTGTATGCCATGTGACAGTATGTTACCTACTTCTGTCGTCAGGTCTCTGGGAGAAACCCGACTCTCCATCATCAAGATTTTGCACTCTCTTCTGCTGAAATGAGAGAGTATTGAGTCTGTGGAAAGCAGGGAATGTTTGTGGAGAGAGATCATAAAGAATAGGTGTGAGATATCAATAAAGTTAGGAGGTTATCAAAGATAACTATTCAGATGGGGGCGTGAGGACATACTTGGAAAGAGAAGAATGAGTGGAGCTGCAAGATGTTCTGTTCAAGGGACTTCGATTTGATTTGATATATTAGTGTCACATGTATTAGTATACAGTGAAAAGTATTGTTTCTTGCATGATTCACAGACAAATCATATCATACATTGAGAAGGAAAGGAGAAAGTGGAGGATGTTGTGTTACAGTCATAGCCAGAGTGTAGAGAAAGATCAACTTAATGTATAGTAGGTCCACTCAAAGGTCAGATGGCAGCAGGGAAGAAGCTGTTCTTGAGTTAGTTGGCACGTGTCCTCTGACGTTTGTATCTTTTTCCCGATGGAAGAAGCTGGAACAGTGTCCTTAAGTATGCTAGCTGCTTTTCTGAAGCAGCAGGATGTGTAGACAAAGTCAGTGGATGGTAAGCTGGTTTGTGTGATGAATTGGGCTTCCTTCATGACCCTTTGTAATTTCTTGCGGTCTTGGACAGAGCAGGAGCCATACCAAACTGTGATACAACCAGAAAGGATGCTTTCTGTGGTGTATCTGTAAAAGTTGGTGAGAATCATAGAAGACATGCCATACTTTCTTAGCCTTCTGAGGAAAAAGAGGCAGTGGTGAGCTTTCTTAACTATAGCTTTGGTGTGGAGAAATCAGGACAGGTTGTTGGTGGACCTAGACACCAAGAAACTTGAAGCTCTTGACCATTTCTACTTTGTCCCCATTGTTGTAGACAAGGATATGCCCCCCACTATGCATCCTGAAGTCAACGGCTATCTGCTTCGTTTTGTTGACATTGAGGGAAAGATTATTGTCATTGAACCAGTTTGCCAGATTCTCTATCTCTTTTCTGTACTCTGTCATTGCTTGAGGTCTACTGATTTATTATTGTCACATGTATTAGTATACAGTGAAAAGTATTGGTTTTGCACACTATATAGACAAAGCATGCCGTACATAGAGGAGGAAAGGAGAGAGTGCAGAATATAGTGTTACAAGCATAGCCAGTGTGTAGAGAAAGATCAACTTAATGTGAGGTAGTTTCATTCAAAAGTCTGGTAGGTGTGGGTGAATATAATTCCCTCCCTCCGTGATTCACTGTGAAATTCGGGAGCTGATGTCAAAGCCATGGCTGAGTAAAATAGCTACAAAAGGACTCGTTTCACTGACAATCATCATAAACCATTCCCCTGACACAAGTGGGATGGTTTTGGATTTTGTTTTAAGGTTCTGCTCCATGTTTCAGAACTGAAGTGTTCTGCTCTGTCACATTTATTTGCAGCTGAGGAACTTAATGTGGCTTTTAAAAAAAATGTAATTAATTTTGAAAAATAATAGGCATGAT
Organism: Carcharhinus amblyrhynchos; assembly: GCF_965287045.1. Lineage (NCBI taxonomy): Eukaryota > Metazoa > Chordata > Chondrichthyes > Carcharhiniformes > Carcharhinidae > Carcharhinus > Carcharhinus amblyrhynchos. Next base: position 43,804,078 of record NC_137335.1, read on the forward strand.
CTTACTGCCTGTTCATGCCATGCTCCTGCTGAAGTGAAGTTCAAGAATTTGGTGACAAGCCAAAACTCTGTTGGCTGCAGCGGGATGGGAAAATCCCATTGGTATGAACGGTTGGGAAATTCCGGCCGTTACGCACTGAAATGCTGCCCGATTGCTTTGGCTCATGGAAGCTTTTACTTTTGGCAATCTACAATGGCTTTAAACAGAATCTCGAAGAAAAATACTTTGTAAGGCCAGCACATATTTGAGCACAATTTGTGCTGACTGTTCAAGGTGGAAACTCTACAGAGATTCAAGTGAAAGAAATAAAGGGAACTTATAACCTACTTATAATCTGGCACAGAACCAAACTAAATACATACAGAGCAGAAGAAGAGCTAAAAAAAGAGAACAAGGGCAATAAGTGAAGAGTTTGAGAATAGGTTTGCATGTGAGAACCTAGAAGTATGTTGATAACTTAAGAAGAGGAAAAGGGCAGTTAATAAAAACCATGCTGTCAACTCGGGACCAAAAGGAAGACTTTCCGTGATATGAGGAAATGGCTGAGGTACTGAATGTACACTTCACGTCTTTCTTCACTAAAGAGGATGTTGCCAATACAGCAATAAATAAGGGGGTGATTATAATAATAGATTGAATAAAAAAGGTAAAGAGAAGATTAGCTGTACTTAAGGTCTGGATGGAACGTGTGCTAGATTGCTGAGCAAAGTATGATTTTAAACTGAGGAGACTCAGGCCATAATCTTTCAACCCTCCTTAGGTATGGGATTGGTGCCAGAGAATTGGTAGGTTGCGAATGTGACACAACTCTCTTCCTAACCCCATTGTGTGTGTAAAAAGAGAGTGGGGTAAACCTGACAGTCACAGGCCAGTCAGCCTAACGTCAATGAAGGGAAATGTTTAGAGACAATGGCTGGAATCCTACCACTTCACCTGCCATGGATTTGGACTGGGCAAGGATCCAACAAGGGAAATGTCCGTTGACCTCATATGGGAATTTCCCGCCTTGCCTAAGCGAGGCCGTAAAATCCTGCTCATTGACTGGGATTCTATGGTCTCCCCATTGTGGGAGGTGCCATAGAAGGTGCCAGCCATTGGCAGGCAGAGGGATCTTCTGGCACTGCCACTTTCCATGGGATTTTTCATTGAATTCATACCGCACGATGGGATTTGTCAAAAACAAATGGGGTGGAATTTACTCAAAAATACCCTGAGCTATAAACGAGCAAGAAAATGAAAGGTTTTCTCACCCATTTTTTCAGCTAGCTGAGGTATGATAATTTACAGCACTCTGTGCAATGCAGAAGTCGTCAGGAGATTCGCACCAGTAGGGGTGTGGGCAGAGCCTACTTCCATCAGAGAGGCCAGCAGAAGACTGCTCAGGGTGATAGTGCACATGTGCACATTCTCCCAGTATACCAAGAAGTCTCCTGTTTACATCATTCCATGGACATGGCTGCCTCCCCAGCTCTCGCTCCCCCCCTAACACCCCAGCTTTCACAACACCCACCCTCCCACACCTTATACCCCCCCTCCAAGGCAGCTTTGGCCTTTGGTCTTTTACCCCCTCTCCTGATCACCATCCCCAACCCTGATCACCAGCCTCCTGATCGCAGGTCTGCTGATTGCTGGCCTCAAACCCAAACACCAGCCTCAATCCCGACCAGCAGCACCAACCTCGCAGAGTTGCCCCACTCCCTCCCCTCCTACTGACTTCCCAACCTCTCTTCTGGCTTTGCCCTATCAGACCCCACATCTTGAGTCACACTCCTTTGGCATTGCCTGATGTCCAGTGGGCAGACCCCACCAGGCAGTGCCAAGGGGGCATGACGTGAGGGGATGCCAGGTCCCAGGCTAGCACTGCCCAAGGAACCCCAGCCCTTGGCACTGCCTGTGCCTGGTGGGCAATGCCAGGTTGCTCAGTGGGCATTGCCAAGGAGCCAAGCTGGCACTGCCCAAGGGGCAACCTCCCTTTGACCCCAACCTCCTGGGGGTGGGGGGCCTAAATGATCTCTGTTTCTACTGGTCAACGTTGCTGGAGACCAGTTGTGATCCTCGCCAGATAGAACCCCTCCCGATGAGGCCACAAAGGCGTGTGAGCTCAGACGATTGTGTCCCGGGCTTGTCAATTACATGCAAAATACATTGTAAGTAAAGATAAATAATTTAGAAATGGTCGGGAGGCTAACTTCGCCGGACATCTGGTGCCAGTAAGATTGCAAGAGGCAAAAAACCGGGCACAAATCTGATTTCTCGGCTCTCGTGTGATCTTAACAGCTCGCCCTGCCCATCAGCCAGTGGGGCACGATGGTGAGATCGCTCCCGTAATCTTTTTATTGTTATTAGGTAGTAAATTGTAGTTGGTCCTGGAATGCATTGCCTGTAAGGATGGTGGAAGTAGGTCCACAGGCAATTGGATAACTATTGGAAGAAAAACCATTTGATCTATAGGAAAATATCAGCAGGGTGAGACTAATTGAATTGCTCTACCAAAGAGCTGGAACAAACATGATGGGCTGAATAGCCTCCTTCCTGTGCTGTATCATTCTAACTATAAGTGAATTTTTCCAATGAGGGATCCATGCTATGAGTGTAAAGTATAAACTTATTATTTACTCCTTTTCATCTTTGTTTCCACATCTGAATATTTTCTATTAAGTTTGCATTAATTTGGACATCCAGGTGCTAAGACCCATCTGAATATATTGGTATTCATCTATTTTTAAAAGAAATGGTGATGGTGTAGGTTTATCCAAGATAAAAATCTTTTGCAGGGAAAATTTAAAAATTAATTAGCACTCCTGACCTTCTGCTGAATCCTCACTCTTACAGTGCTCAACCATTCCGCAGTCTTTTTTTTGTGTACTCAGAATTGCAAATCTTTTAAAGCCATTAGCTTCATCCCTATGAAGGATCTAAGTAAACTGACACCATGTAATGAAATATTCATTACACTGGGAATTGTATTATGCCAGGCCACAAACTGTTTATTTTCATTATATAGAATTCCAGACTCAAATCTTAAATAAAATAAAAAAGATCGAAGACAAAAAGGTTCCTATTATCTCACGCTTGATATTGAATTCAGTGAATCGTTTATTACATTTCAATCAGACAGTAGTTTATTTCTATAAAAATGATGCACATTTTAGGTATTCCTTAGTGGATTATATTCTGGAATCAGTGACTACAAAGATTTGCAAATGTATCATATTTATGTTTTATTTATTGAAATTTTGTTACAAGTATAAGTATGATAGGAGCTTATACTTTGATACACTACATGTGCTTTTATCAGAATTCAGCTTTACTGGTATCAGTCAGTGCCATGAACTACTGTGCTGTTTATGAATGCACAAAGGCAGCAATTGAATTGCAGGCTTACTGGCCATTCCAAATTGTGAATACAGAGCCCAGATTGAATGCAAATTAGGCTCAGCTCAGCAGTCAATTCCAATTGTCATAAAAGGTTTGGTGCATCTTATGTTCTGAGAATGGAACCATGCATTTTCTCCCAAATCCTGACATCCTGAATAGATGTGGGGAGATCTTATTGAAACTTACAGGATATTGAGAAGCCTGGATAGAGTGGACGTGGAGAGGATGTTTCCACGAGTAGGAAAAACTAGAACTCAAGGGCACAACCTCAGGCTAAAGGGACAATCCTTTAAAACACAGATGAGGAGGAATTTCTTCAGCCAGAGGAGGTGAATCTGTGGAATTCTTTGCCGCAGAAGGTTGTGGAGGCCAGGTCATTGAGTGTCTTTAAGACAGAGATAGATAGGTTCATGATTAATAAGGGGATCAGAGGTTATTGGGAAGAGGCAGGAGAATGGGAATGAGAGAAATATCAGCCATGATTGAATAGCAGAGCAGACTCAGTAGGCCATGTGGCCTAATTCTGTTCCTATGTCCTTTGTCTTATGGTCTTATGCCTGATTTTATGTTGGTGTTAAATCAAACTATATGTGAATTTTGTTGTTTTCTGCACGCATCCAAGTTATGTCCACTTATCTCATACACATAGCTCCGCCTCCATCTACCACAAGCAAAAGGCCAGAGAAGGAGAATTTCCTGAGTGAATGTCTATTCTTAATTGGCCTAAATTTTTATAGAAGTTGAAGCCACCAGTTCTGGTGCCTTACAGCATTTTTGTTTTCCATTGCCTGACTGAGACATACTTTGAGCTTTCTGCATCATTGTATTTTTCTTCGTATCGCATTAGATTAAGAAGAATTGTCACATCCCTGATTTACAGAAATGGGAGGTGTGATGGCTTCTATATTTTTTCATATTGGTGTTATGAAATGTAAGAGGAACATGAAGAAGGTATGTGTCAAAGGATTTTTTTTGATTTTGCAATCCCAGTGGGGAGGCCATGTGTAAGGAAGACAATGACAGTTCAGGATAGGACAAAGTGGTAGCCATTTAATCCTCCAACAAGTGTTCCCTTCCATTTGTGGTGCCATTGGGAGGGTATGTTCAGCAACAAGAACAACTTATGTTTATATAGTGCCTTTCACCTACTAAATCATCCCAAGGCACTTGTAGAATTAACCTATCCAGCTCTGAAGGGGTAACTGTTCGTGGGTCTGCTGCCAGTACGGGTCTTCCTTGGGTCAAATCAAAGTTTAGGGGCCAACCTTCCTGTACGCTTGAGAAAATATGATCTGCAGACTATGGTGATTTGCAAACTGCACATCCAACCTATGTGTGAGTTTGCATGCTATTTTCTGTCTATCACATTGGGTTGAGGGTACAGTGCAGTTTGCAAGCTGCAATGGAGTGCACAAGGAGTTTAGGTGCAGAGACAGGCCAGATAAAAGATCTTTTTCCATTCTCTAATACAGTATTCCAGTACATAACAGAGTTTACTTCCCCTCTAAATCTCACCCTTCACCTCCCTTAACATTCACATAATCCCATGCTGCCCATGTCCTGTCAGATTGTGCATGCTGCCTTTGTGCCTCCATGTATCCATCATTGCCACTCACCCAATGTGCACTATTTACAGTCTTCAGACTGCTTGAAATGTCAATGGGAAATATTTTACATCCCTCTCATTAGGCTCTCATTAGATGACAAGAGTCTCCTCTATTCATATGGAGGACAGCCTCCATATCATTGATCTGAGAAACAAATACATTCTTCCATGTGGGAAAAAAAACTTGTAATACTTATAATCCTTGCGTTAACAAATCAGAAATCATATCAAAGGTGCAAGTTGCTATTACTACTTCCCTAAAGCGTCTTTCATTCTCAGAAAAATAGAGCATCAATTGTCTAAAACCCATTAGCACTTGGAGATCAGCCAAGCATTCAGAAGAGCCGCAGCTGTCCAAACAATAGACTGCCCTCTATGAAGAAAGAAAAGTAGTTGCTCATTTGAATTTCAAAGCAGAATGTTTGTCAATTAATGTGAGGGAGAAGGTGATTTAGTTTTTTTTAAGCGCCGGAACCAATTTTTTTTATCAGCGGGAGTCATTTTAATCGCAGTAGAAAAGATGACAGCAAAGGTTAACAGCGCATCTTGAAACTATTTTTTATTGCACTGTGCTGCTTTCTCCATTGGAAAAATACTGCATTAGATGTGAATAAACACACAATGCTAGTCAATGTAAAGGTCAAATTACCTTTGCAGGACAGATCCCTATGATGAATCACTGCATTAAAACACATCTATATTACAATGCAGCATTGAATAGTGATGTTTAAGGCACAAAAACACTACATTTAAGTTTCAGAATATTCTAAACTCCCCAGTGAGCTTTACATTTCCTTCCTGAGTCTCAAGACAGACATGCTTTAAACGGGCTGCCAAAATCTTGCACCACTGGAGAAAAATGGGATGCAGAAGAAAATCTGATTTTTGTCTCCTCTTTAAATTAGGGAGCCTGGGAACCTGATTTTAGTGGAGGTCAGTTATATATTTTGCATTCTAGGCATTCCTAACCTGAAAAAAGCCAGGGGAAACTGGCACAGGGTCGCAAATGCAAACAACACAACAAAGGGAATCAGATTTCCTCCAGAAATCACAACATTTGGATATTCAAGCACCCAAATGGATCAGAGAAAAAATTAACTTTGTTGATCAGTGTGTCTGGCACAGGATTTAATTCTAGGAGCACAGAATGGAAATTAGAGTTGCAGACAGATTGTTACAGACAGCAACCAGAAAGAACAAAACCTCTGTTCCCTCCCTTATTGTCTATAATCAGTGTATTTTTGAAAAGTAAGATGATTTTTTTTGCTTACACATTCACTCTAAAACAAAATGAATGCTGTGTCACTCATTCACCTGTGTGAACATGCGCACAAAAGCACACATATAAACACACATAGACACACACACACACACAGACACACACACACACACACATACTCATACACACGTAGACTTACACATAGACAGACAGACAGACACACACACACACACACTCAAGGAACATACATAGGATAAAGCACTTTTACAAGTTACAAACAAAGCAATAGTTCATAGATCATGCAATTGTCTTATCCTGGTGTAAGCCAGCTGACAAAAAAGGTTCTTCTCCAATCTTGAAATGTAATAGGTGAATTCACTAACCGAAGTATTATATAAAAATCATTGCAGGAATCAGTCAAAGGGATGGATTGCCAACAAGTTATGGAGTTAGTTGTTTGTGGTTTTATTACTAGGAGGCAGACATTTTGTACACGTGGACTGGAAAAGGAATAGGCTTGGAGACCTTATGATGTTGCAGTCCACGGTCATAAGGCAAAGATGTTACTGTCATCTAACAGAAACCTTTGTCTCTTCACTGGACACAGGTGAGGTCCCAGAGGATTGAAGGATAGCAAATGTGGTCCCGTTATTTAAGAAGGGTAGCAAGGATAACCCGGGTAATTATAGGCCGGTGAGCTTGACGTCCATGGTAGGGAAATTGTTGGAGAGGATTCTTAGAGATAGGCTATATGCACATTTAGAACGGAATAATCTCATTAGCAATAGACAGCATGGTTTTGTAAGAGGGAGGTCATACCTCACAAATTTGGTTGAGTTTTTTGAGGAGGTGACAAACACGATTGACGAGGGAAGAGCCATGGATGTCGTCTATATGGATTTTAGTAAAGCGTCTGACAAAGTCCCTCGTGCCAGGTTGGTGCAAAATGTTAAATCTTAGGGGATAAAAGGAGAGCTAGCTAGATGTGTGGAGAACTGACTTGGCCATAGAAGACAGAGGGTAGCAGTGGAAGGGTCTTTTTCCGGCTGGAGGTCTGTGACTAGTGGTGCTCTGCAGGGCTCTGTAATAGGACCTCCGCTGTTTGTGATATGTATAAATGATTTGGAAGAAGGTGTAACTGGTGTGATCAGTAAGTTTGCGGACGACACAAAGATTGCTGGACTTGCAGATAGCGATGAACATTGTCAGAGAATACAGCAGGATATAGATAGGCTGGAAATTTGGGCAGAGAAATGGCAGATGGAATTTAATCCAGATAAAAGTGAAGTGATGCATTTTGGTAGAACTAATGTAGGGGGGAGCTATACAATAAATGGCAGAACCATCAGGAGTATAGATGCACAGGGGGACCTGGGTGTGCAGGTCCACAGAAGCTTAAAGGTGGCAATGCAGTTGAAGAAGGTGATGAAAAAAGCATATGGCATGCTTGCCTTTATAGGACGGGGCATAGAGTATAAAAGTTGGTGTATGATGTTGCAGCTATATAGAACGTTGGTTAGGCCACATTTGGAATACTGCATCCAGTTCTGGTCGCCACACTACTAGAAGGACTTGGAGGCTTTGGAGGGAGTACAGAAAAGGTTTACCAGGATGTTAACTGGTATGGAGGGTCTTAGCTATAAGGAGAGATTGGGGAAACTGGGGTTGTTCTCCCTGGAAAGACAGAGGATAAGGGGTGACCTCATAGAGGTGTATAAAATTATGAAGGGCATAGATAAGGTGAACAGTGGGAAGCTTTTTCCCAGGTCAGAGGTGACGAACACAAGGGGTCACAGGTTCAAGGTGAGGGGGGCAAGGTTTAATACAGATGTCAGAGGGATGTATCTTACACAGAGGGTGGTGGGGCCTGGAATGCACTGCCAAGCAAGGTGGTAGAGGAGGACAGGCTGGGATCGTTCAAGACTTACCTGAATAGCCACATGAACAGACTAGGAATGGAGGGATAGAAACGAATATTCTAGTTGGAAGCATGAGCGGTGCAGGCTTGGAGGGCCAAAGGGCCTTTTTCCTGTGCTATATTGTTCTTTGTTCTTTGCTGTTACTGCTGTTTGTTGCTGTATTGTTGCAGACTGACTAGTTTCTCCATTGTGCTTGGAATAAGTCAGATTGGTTACCTGAAAATAAGGTGACCATATGATCAATATTTTTATTGTTCACTTGGAATTCTTTGAAGTTAGAAGTTATTGCAACACAATGCAGGTTGAGGAAGGGTGAGATTGGATTGCGATTTCACACCTATGTATGATGAACTGGTTTCTCTGCAGTTCTGTTTGCTAATTTTTGGGATCAGAGATTGTGGGTGGAATTTTCTGGTCCTGCCTGCCACCAGGATTGTCAGGTCCTGTCGGAAGTCAATGAACATTTGGCTCGGCTTCTGAATCTCCCATGGTGGGATCCCACCAGGTTGGTGACAGAAAATCCCAGAAAGTGAGTCTAGGAGCCCATAGATTTTGAGTTTTGGATAAGTCCACAAACAATAGGAAGTGTTCCTATTGTTAATTCCACAAATTGTTTCATCTTGGTATGCCCATTCAAAGGGAACATTCTACTCATGGTCACTTAATGTAGAACCTTCTGTGACTTGAGATACTTATAAGCCAATGCAAAATATACTAAAGTCACCTGATCCTCAGCAGCCACCTTAGCAGCCTTTAAAATGCAATTTTGAATACAGTCCATGTTTTAAGTTATGAATACAACATGACTTTACTGGGCATGACAATGATTATTTGATACATTTCCAATGCTTGTATCAAATTGTCACAAATTGTTGAACGATAGGTGACTTCAGTAGCAACTGCAATGAAGATTTGGATTAGACTCGTTCAACTTAACATAGAATTTGTTATCACTGACATAAAGAGGAAGTATACCATACCACAAAGATATTAAATTGCACGTGCAATGCATTCCTTCCACTCATATAAATCAGGCATTGCTGAACCATTTAGCTTGTTGGTAGTGACAGATAAATTACTGACGCGTTGATATTAACAATCAACAATGGTACATATTGAATTGAGTACGCCTCTTGCATAGTACATTTTTGCAAAAGACCAGAAAGAGCAGGCGATGAGAGGTAGCAATGGTATGCAACCCTTGATGTGTACAGAGTGGTTCCTGTACTAAACTGACAATTGTGTCGATGGTTATGAGCACACAAAATCATGTAAGTTAACCCCATGGCTTTGACCTATTGCTAGAAATGGTCTACGTTGACAGCAGAGCCACAGAAAGTTACCCTTTAAGGGATATAAGAGCTGATTCTCCAAGCATCTTGAGATGTTCTCATACATTAAAGACACTATATAAATGTAAGTTATTGTTCTTGTTGTTGAACAATGGTGACCCAAATGACAGGGGAGTCTAGTTGGAGAACTAAATGGCTACATAAAAACTGAAGAGCAGTAAGTTAGGAGGCTGAGGATTAGCATGTTGATAGTGTTAAAGCTGAGCTATGTGCTAACTCCTGCAAAGCGATCTCCAAACAGGTTCTATTCATTCCAGATTTTGATATCCTTCAATTTCAAGCACTCTGCTTCTCTCAGACTATTGTTGAAGGTACTTACAAATAAGTCAGTTTGCTGTGCATAACCAATCGGGAAGGTGGTAGCTGCACTTCATAGCTGAGCCAACATTACTCAACAGTGAGCAATAGCAGCATCAGAAATCTGCCCAATTCTAAAGGCATCTTATCTTGCCAAGGTGGTCTTCCATTGCACCTCTGTTGTCATTTGAGTCCAGTGCATAGCATAATGGTTTATTTCAATGAGAAGTGTTTTACTCTATCAATATGGAGATGGTCTGTGGTCACCAGCACTAAATCATATAAGTGAAAACTTGCTTCTAGGAATACTTCCTTCACCTGTTCCAGCCTTGCTTGAAGGTGACTGTAGGGAAGATGGCTCTTGGAGGTAAAGATGAATTTGTACAGCTACTGTAAATGATTTATTTGTACTAACTATAGACAATAGCTGAATCCCGATACAATAAAATTCATGGTACGACCAAGATGATTACAAAGCATACTATTGGGAGTTTGAAGCTGAATCTTTGGACAGACAGAATATGAGATGCATTACTGTCCAGCTTCCAGGGCCTGGAGTATCAATGCCATCTGCCACATGCTATCTTACTTAATTCTGCAAGGAGCTCTCATGGTAAGAAATACAGTAAGAAAACATGTCAGTGCTGGACTGGATGATTATAAAAAGAATATTGCAGAAGTGGCAATGCAATGCAGACCAGCGATGTACCAGGAGATATAAGACACATTCCAAAACGATCTTCTATTCACTCTCTGCTACATCTTCCTCGCACTTGCACAATGAAAAAGGCATATTTTATCCTTTATTCTATACAAGGCAGTACAAATTATCAGCACACTGTACAAATGGTTCACAAGTGGAACTGATTTTCAAGCAATTGTGCGCTCAGTAATTTTGTCAGCATGTTTCACCACAATGCCGCACCTTAGTGGTTTCATTGTGAAGTGTGATATTTACTTCTCCAATGTGTTTCTGTATTGGCAGGAGGAGTATATGAACTGTCTGACTGCAAGGTTTCCATAGCAGCCTGGGTGTGACATTTGATCTCCTAATGGTGTATATTTGATGGACCTGCATTGAAGTCAGCTAGATCAGGTGCTGTTTTGACTGTCTTAACAACATTGATTGTTCCCTTAGTGAAGATACTTGATAGACCAGATGCCACATACATTTGAGTGACAGCTCCCTCATTCATGACTATTAAAGGCCTGCCCATTCTGCTAAACACGGCTTCAGCGTGCCTATTACATCCCCTGAGTTTAAAGGAGCATTGGTCGCATGGATAAAAAAAATTGCCTAATTCTCTAAAAGAAAGGAAGCAGAGAATAATGTCAATGTTTTTCAGATTGGAGAGAAGTGTACAGCAATGTTCCTTAGCGTTGATATTGAGGTCAGCATTCTGGATACATATTAGTGACCCGGCTTGGTAGCGAATATAATTTTAAAGATTGCAGATGACACAAAACTTTTATTTCTTCAGCCAGTGGGTAGTGAATCTATGGAATTCATTGCCACAGAAGGTTGTGGAGGACAGGTCATTGAATGTATTTAAGACAGAGATGGATAGGTTCTTGATTATAGGGAAAAGGCAGGTGAATGGGGTTGAGAAACATATCAGCCATGTTCGAATGGTGGAGCAAACATGATGAGCCAAATGGCCTAATTCTGCTCTGATTCTTTATGATCTTATGATCTTAAAAGTAACAAACTATGAGGACAAATAGTAACAGATTTCAGGCTGATACATAAAATGGACAGGCACATGGAGGCGAAATTTGACACAGAATCATAGAATCCTCACAGTGCAGAAGGAGGCCATTCAGCCCATTGGGAAGTGTGAAGTTTTGGCAGGAAGAATGAGAGGATGCAATATAAGCAAAATATTGAAGGAGATGCTCAGGGTGCATGTACATAGATGTTTGAAGATGGAAAAGGCTATTTAAAAGAATTTTTGGGTTCCTGGGATTTATAAAGTCATAGAGCACAGAAACAAGAAGAATATGTGAATCCATTATAAACCACTGATTAGGTTGCACGTAGGATATTGTGGCCAGTTCTGGACATCTCATTTCAGAAGAATATCAAGCCCCTGAGGAGGGCGCAGGAATGATTTACCAGGATGGTACCAAGAATGTAGGGCTTAAATCATATGGAGGGACTAAAGCTACTGGGTGAGATTTTATGGCCTCGCTTGGGTGAGACTGGAAATTCCCGCCCGGGGTCAACAGAGATTTCCATTGTCGGACTCTCACCTGCACCAGTTCCATAGCAGGTGAGGTGGTAGAGTTCCGGACATTGGGACTGTTCTCCTTAAAGAGGGTTAAGGGAAAATTTAAGAGATATTCAAAAACATAAGGGTTTTAATGGAGCAAATAAGGTGCTTCAAATGGCAGAAGCATCTGTAACCAGAGCACACGTATCAGGTAATTGGCAAAAGTAAGCTGACAAAAGGAAAGGAAATGTTATGCAGCAGGTTGTTATGATCTGGAATGTCCTGTCTGGAATGATGCTGCAACAAGATTTAATAATAAATTTCAAAAGGGAACTTGAAGGAGAATGAAATGCAGAGCAATGAGTAAAATCCAAGAAGTGAGGCATATTGGATTGCTCTTGGAATGGGCTGGCAGACGCATGATGGATTGAATGGCCTTCTTTGATGCTGTGCCATTCTGTGATTCAGTATGTGAAAGCACGACTTTTGGGTAGCAGAAAGGCCTGTGAATGTCTGCCTCGAGGTTGTCTTTAAGGATATGATAATGAGGCACACAAGACATCTGTATCTGAATAAGTTGATCTTGTTTCAGAATGGAAGGTCAGCTCATTAACGAATGATACACAGGGCCATTTTTGAGGGGCGGAGAAAGAGACCAGCGCCTGATTAAAATCAACCTTTTATCATGCAATTCTTTGAGAAAAGATAGGCTGCTTGGTTTTAGTGCCAAACCATTGAGTAATGTTATCTCTTGTATTAACCCTTTCCTCACTCATTAATAATAGGACTTTTTTTTAGGTGCTCCAGTTGCATAAGATCAATTGCAGGCCCATAATGAGCCTTAGACACAGTTTGGCCAGAATATTGCTGGCACGTCTGCCCTGATTCCGGGAGCAGGTGAGGCTCGGAGAACGGCGTTCTCCGTTGGCCTCAGGTGGAATCATATGAACCCTCAGGTGGACATGCCAGTAAAATTCCACCCTTTGTGTCCAGGTCTCGATGCCAACAGCTCAAGGGGAACTGAAATGGTCATAGAGTGATGATGAGCCTCTGCATCCAATCATACAGGGAACTGGCATCCGATGAATCAGTCACAGTACGATCATCCCTCCTGGCTAAGGCTACATGCCAAAGGCATCTACAGCAGCTGGAGAAGCGTTTACGAATATTGTGCTAGATATTGACCAGTGCCAACCATGGGAGCAGAGTTTTGGGTAAAGAACTCTGAATTTTGGATTTGCATGTATGCTGAGGAGTTTTAACTGCACAGCGTACATTTCCTTTTGCTAGGATTCTTGCCCTGTTGTCAGTCTGATTGACATAACTGGATTCACAATTGGCTGGGAGCATTCAGAACTGGGCTACCACTACAGGTAAGCAACCTGCAGTTGCTGATGGGAGAGTGGAACTTATCCTTGCCTCACTTGACTAACTTCTCAAGGTTTGAAAAATACACAAACTGATTGATGTAGGTGTAAGGCCAATTGTGTGATGGTGAGGCAAATCTATGAATCTGAGGTATGAATCATTGTTGGTAGAGAATATTGGTAGGTGTGTTAGGATTTTGCTACTTTTACCCCCAGCAAGGTAAACTGATTGCGAGCTTTAATTCTCAACAGAAATAAAATTTATACAATCATAACAGCTCAATAAGCTATGCTAAATATTGTTGTGGTCTGAAGATAAAGGGCGGAATTCTCCGGCCGTGATCGTCTAAAAGCCAGAAATTCCTGCCCTGCGTTTCACATTCCCTGCAACCCGCCCACTAAAGTTTCAGTGGCAGGCAGGATGGAAGAATTCCAGCCAAAACATCCTTTCTTTCAGGGGTATTTAAACTAAAAAAAACTTTCAGAATAAAACATACATGGTACATTGCACTAGAATGATCTCTCCTATTAGATAACGACCTCTCTCAGAACTTCAAATCTTATTATTAAAAATTCAGGAGAGCTAAGGTCCATGAGATTTACTGAGACTACAACATTTTAGAATGGTTACTAGATAATACTTTATCATAAACTTAAATCTTCAATTTCATTACAGTAATGTTTTGAATATTACAGAATGTAAATACAAAATAAACTAAATCATCTAAATATAGTGCATGCAAACTTCAAATCCAGTTAGAGAATAACACTAAGACATTTAAACAAATAACAAACTACATTAATACTTACAATCAAGCATGTAGTTTTCCCTGTCATTATCTCAGCTAAGGTTTCAACTCAATGATGTTCCCACAAAATCTGACTGATCTGTTTACTTAAGTTTGCAATATGAAATAAATCACTTTTATTTGAATAATATGACGATTGTTTGTTTTACTGTTAAACTCCTTTGTTCTGAGTAATTCTTAAGAAATCATAAACTCAAGTCTCTCTAAGATGCAAATGCTTAAGCTTGGTTCCAGGTCTGAAAAAACCTGTTCGCAAGGCCTTTGCATCTGTGTATGTGTGTGTAAGATTGTGTGAGAATTTCTCAAAGATTTTTTAAAATCTTTGTTTAAATTAAATTTTAACTCTTTCATAGACTGGGTCAAATTTTTAAGTGAGTGAAGGAGGCGTGGTGAATGGAGCAGTGCCTGAGGATAATGGTTAATTTGTAAGATTATGGCAGTTGAAGGTGTGTTCCTGGCATTGATCATTTGTATGAGAGCATTGAACATATTGTAGCGCCGTATTCCAGGCTTTACACTGCTGCATTAATTGTGATGGCTGTCTGCTTCCAGAATGTTTGTAGTGTCTGTTGGAAGATTTGTTAGCTCTCTGCAGATGTAAGGCCTCTTTCCACTTGTCCAACTCCTGCATCAAGGCTTCCTGTACTGCATCAGAGCACCTTGGAGAATGTCCTCTGTCTCAGGTTTGCCATATTTACTCTCATTACAGATCAGGCATTCTTCCCCAGTCGCTTTCAGCATGTGCTGCAGTTAGATTAGTCTCCTCTTTAAGATGCGAGATTGGGTTTTAATTAATGCAGACCAGATTTAAATGATGCTAGCCTCTCACAAACTTTGGTTCGGTGCCTCAGCAAGGGGGCAAATAGGCAGCATGCCACCATCAGGAGAATTAACAGCGGTTCAAAGTTTGAATGCCTCTTGCATCACAACAAAGGCCTTGAAATATGAACCCTGAATTCAGGCAGGGGCCTCAGTTTTACTCCTCTTGTTTAAGCTGTCTTTCAGATTGCTTTATGAATCTCCAATTAAGTTGATATATCTGATCTCTGTAAGAGTCTGGAGTTCTCTGACTGGGATTATTCACTAGGTTTGGAGACGGAATCCCTTGTCCCCTTTTGGACAACGTCAGGCTGCACCTTTTCAATGACAGCAGGAACGCTGAAATGTTACAGGATGTGGGCATGCTGGGCCTGCACATCAGCAATGTAATGACATAACGGCTACTGGTTGTCACAGAAAAGTTGGGCATGAAGAGAGTGGAAGTATTTGTGAGTTAGGAAAGTCGCAAGCTCATTGGCAAGGGCTCGGATTGCCAAGTGTGAGGTCAGTGGCACCCTGTACTTGTCAGAATAATGCGTTGATGACAAGCCACAGATCTTTGCATCTGGCCCATTGTGGGGGATTCTGAGCCCCCCCATCCATCTGCGGGAATGGCAGTGCATATTCAAAATCCCGAGAGACTCAGGTGGTGGCAAGTTTTGAGGTTCTGATCTTCTAACCCCCTTACCAGCGGTGGAGCATGAAACACGTCATGGGATCCCAGGAAGCTCATTTTAATAAATTAGCATATCATGAGTCAGCATTCTTCCCTAGACTTTTCCCCATCACCTGAAAGTCAGTAGGTGCCAGCGTGACGTCATGCCGGTGTCATTTACCATAGCTCTACACAAGCATGAGCCTGGTGTCTTCACCTCTCAGGGAGATTTTGGAGGTGAGCCTCAGGTAACCAGCAGCCTCCCCAATGTGCACTGCTCAGGGGCAACCGGAGTGGACTTGGGGGACACAAATAAGTGCAACTTGGGGTGGGGAGGGGCGGGGGGCAGACGGGGGGACGGAGGGCGGACGGGGGTCCAGAGTCGCCATATTGGGGAGAGAGATCAAGAGGGTTCACTTGCAGGCCTTACCTTCACCTCATGTTGGGGCATCCTTGCTTTAAGGGGTTGTGAGGGCTGGTTTGCAGGCAACACTTCCATGTCTTCCTTCTTGGGTTCCTGTTTATATCACAGCTGAGGGAGTGCCCTCTCTTAGTGGGGGCTGGCCTGAGGGTGAGAGGGATGGGAAAAAAGAGGCTTAGCACTGGTGGTAACTGGAAGTTACCTGGGTGGGATCCCATTAGAGTCCAGGTGTCAGAGCAGAGTGAGGGATTTAGGAATGGGCTGTGTTTCTCCTCATGTGGACTGAATGGACTTGCACTCAGGGGAGAATGACTACAATGTTATTGGGACACACACTGAGGCAGTGGTGTGAGGACAAAGGTGAGAAACTGCCCAGCAGTCCCAAACTCATTGTCAGGGGTGCTTGCATGTAATAGTAGTAACTGATGTATGTGTCTAATCTTATCTTCAAATAAAGAGCCTGCATTAATGTTCTACCAATCTGTTATACATTTGTGCAAAATAAAGTAATGCAGCACATATTGTTACCCTTTTATACAACAGCATTTTCATATCTTGAATGATTAATCACACGCACATCCACAATTCAGCACTCCTGGAATGGAACAGTGATCATAGGGAGAACACTGCTGAATCTCAGATGGGAGCCTGTGATTTCCATCTATTCCAGGTGGTTACAGATCACATATTGAGAATACAAAATAGGAGCTTATCTTAACCCAGTTCCAGTTTGATTAAGTGACCTGTGCAGCATCACTACAATTGCACTTTGTATATCCAATGGCCTAGCTCTCTTGTGGTGGAATCTTATCAGCCTCACAGAGAAAGGGACTGGGAGCAAAATTTGAATTGCGTTAGCATTCCTGCCTCAGAGTGACCTTGCTTGATGTGGAGGTCAATGAGGCAGTGATGACTAGCCCATTTGGGATGATAACCACTTGGCCAATTAAATGACCAACTTGGGGCAATTTGTTAATGCTATCAGGTTCTCCCTTACGTTGGACAGGCCCTCTGCTGAGGCTATCTCCTACAGCAGGCGACAAGATCATCAGTGGCATCTCTCAATCCCCTCAGGAATGGGCCGTTGGGATGAGAAACTCTCAGCCACAGCCACAAGCAATTCTCTGGACTGGCTCTCAATTTTGAGTCACCTTTATGGTTCCTTAACCACACCAGCAATGTTCAATTCTCAGTGGAACTGCCAATCATTCAGAACTTTGGACCCACTGATCAAACCTACCTGACATTATTAATTGGTGGCCTCCTGTAAAATGGCGACACCATGCAACCAGTTGCTTTTAAATCAGGTCGCAAAAAATGTTAAAGCTGGCTCAAATTCAGCCCTTGTTGCTCACACACATTTTGAAGAAGATTTCTTTGCTTTCATACGGCTTAAAATAAAATGTGACTGTTTCTCCATTATTTATAACTTTATCTTTTAAGAATAAATTATGCTCTGAAAAATACATTTACTTATCCACACATTTAAGTGAGATACTTTTGAGCTGAAAATTTATTGAGCCAATAAATAAACAAACAAGTGATATATTATACACATCCTAATCTAATGCTTCTTAAAGTAAATTCCACCCTGCGTTGGACATTGAATTTTATAATCTAACATTTCATAAGATCCATCTTTCTGCATCTAAACTTAAATGAAACCTCTGACTAATTCCACATTAGATACAGAGGGAAAAGATCCTCCATTGCTTTAAGCAGTAACTGTTTTTTCTCATTTCTGAAGCAATTTCCAGGTTTATAAAGTGTTAACGTAGTGCTACTGATAGAATGAAGCCACAACATTCCACAGTTTAAAACAGAGTAGCTTTTACTGTATGAGAGTCAACAACGTGAACACTAAATACAATCTATCCTGCATCCTGATATCTGGAATTAGCATGAATTAATTATGAATTAATAGATAAATTGTGGTTAAATATAAACTATAAATTACACATTAAATGCCAATTACAACAAAGACAGATGTTACGAATTGGCTCAGCCGTCTGTTCAGGTTATGGAAATCATGCTTAGTGACAAAGTCCTCCAAATTTACAAGGAATTTCAACTCTTCCCCTTTTTGGAGCCAGCCTGATTTCCAGATGACAGCAGCATAAAATCAACCCAAGCTCCACAGGCATAATCTTCATGACAAATGGCACAGAGCTTCAGAACCTGCTCAACTCAGTCTGGATGGGGCAAGCCCCCACTAATGTTATTTTCCAGTAACATAAACAACTGCAGCAATTTGTTCTCAGCTTCTGGATCTGCACCTTGCCTTCTTCAACATGCCAGTTCTGCACTCATCAACTGCGACTGCTCAGCTTGGACTGATCTGCCTGCTTCTATATCTTTCAATCAGGGTCAGTTTGTCATATGTTTTGTTTCCAGACCACAATTTGCTTTGGTTCCTTAGAAATGAGGACAGTCCATTTATTTTCTATGTTTATCCGCTGTTTCCTTTTTTATTTCCCTTCTGTTTCAGTTGCAGTCTGTCTCAAAAATTACAAATTCAATGTAAAAACACAAATTCGCTTACAAAAATAATTGTTTGTCTCCTTTGCAGAGACCATAACCAACTTCCTACCGCCAGATGGTGATGTCATGGTTGCCTGATAGAAATGGCAGGGCGAAATAATGTTTCTAATTAAAGCCTATCATCTGTAACTTCAAACACAAAATTTTATTTCTGTTACAGTTGCGTCCATTAGTTCTTGCAATGCACTGCCTTGACCCAGTTGATATTCACATCAAAGATGTATTGCAAATAAGACCATGAGGTGCACAAAAAAGATTACCAACTAAAGCAGTGAATAGAATCAGAGCATAGGTTTATAAGATGATGTGGGGGATAAATAGAATGGATGTGCAGAGACTATTTCCTCGGATGGATGTAGCTGTTACTCGGGGGCATAACTATAAGGTTCATGGTGGGGGATATAGGAGGGGTGTCCGAGGTAGATTCTTTACTCAGAGAGTGGTTGGGGTGTACAATGGACTGCCTGCTGTGATAGTGGAGTCAGACACTTCAGGAACTTTCAAGTGGTTGTTGGATAGGGACATGGAGCACACCAGAATGATAGGGAATGGGAAAGCTTGATCTTGGGTTTGGACATATCTTGGAACAACATTGAGGGCTAAAGGGCCTGTACTGTGCTGTACTGCTCTATGTTTCTATAAAATAAAACCAACATATTTCATTTTGCCGCTAATTGCTTGAGGTATAACTTGGATTGAGACTGTCAAATCTTTCAACCTCCACAGCTAATTTTACAGGGACTGCAAAGGGAGAATTTATTTTTAAATGTGAAGTGAACCTGAATCTATTTCACTTGAAGGGGCCATTTGCAACTTAATTCAGTAAGAAGGAACTGTGGAGTGGTAGCACGTCATCAGCCTACATAAATATATCTGATGGCTGACACATCGATCGCCATTCAGGGCAAATAAATTTAGCCTCAGGAGGAGCCTTGGGGAAACACTTACTGAAACTAATTTTCATTAATTTCACATCATTAATGAGGTATTTCTTCTGCTGCCTGTCAGCCAGAAATAACTGAAGTCACGGTATATAATTATAGAACTGAAGGAAGTACCCATTTTGACAGAATTTGATCGTTCATTTCTTCACCTCAGAAAATAATTTGATTGTGATAATGTTCATCAACAACTTCCTGGAGTGTTCTGCCAATATGGACAAAACCATTAAAATACATGGTGTGGATCTAATTAATACTTATTATTTCTGCAGCTTAATAATAGGTAAACATTTTCTGGACACAAGGGAACGTTTTTGCTGTGTATTATCAGTAGCACATAGAAGTTAGCTATCTGTGTCCTTTCTTGAAAATCCTCTAGCATCAATTACCAGGGTGAAATTCTAATGGGTCCCCCTGCCCACCCACTGCAATTATGGTGGAAGTGTCACAAAAGTCGGAAAAATGCCTTAAATGAAGCAGATCTTGTGGAAAATCATCTTCTTTAGATCTGGATCTTAGCTTCACAGATTCATAGATGTTTGCAGCACAGGAGGAGGCCATTTGACCCATCGGGTCCATGCTGGTCAACAATGATGCGACTACACTAATCTCATTTTCCAGCACTTGGCCCATAACCCTGAACATTATGGCAGTGCACGTTTTTCTGAATTATGCAAATATTGCTAACTCAGCCACCCTTTTAGGTAATGAGTTCTAAACTCTTACCATCCTCTGAATGAAGGAGTTTTTTCTCAATTCCTCTCTTATGCTTCCACCTCTTACCTTAAATCTGTGCCTCTGCTTATTGATCCTGCTACTAATGGAAAAAGTGTCTTCTGATCCATCCTATCTATGCCCCTCATAATCTTACAAACCTCTATCCGGTTCCCTCTCAATCTTCACTGTTCCAAAGAAAACAGCCCCAGCCTATCCAATCTTTCCTCATAGCCCAGACAACTGGGTAAACCTTCTCTGCATCCTCTCACTTTTGATGAAGTATTGCATAGGATGGCCTGCAAGGCACTAAATAAGCAGGGAAATGCTGGAAAAATCCAAACATTGTTCATGGAGATACATGAGAATGAAAGGTGCTTAATGCTTCAGAGTCAGAGTCAATTGATTTGGAAATGAGTGTAGAAATTAAGCCGTGAGAAGCCCTGAGAAGGAAGAACATAGACGCTGGACTGAGGTTTTGGTGGGGAGGGATCGGGAGCACAAGCGAGAGGGGAGGGATGGGAGATTGGAGGATGGGTTTGAGATGCCAGGAAGATGGCACTGGGGGGTGGTACCGTCTTGGGGGCATGGCTTTGATCGAAGTTTCCACAGGAGGTTCCACCGCTTCTTTCCTGCCTTTTACCGTGGATTGGTAACATTGTGGACTGGCTCTTCCCTTCCACTTTTTACCGCCCACTGTATTATGATGCTGGAGGCAGAAACAAGCCCTTAAGTGGCCTTTAATTAGCGACTTAAGGATCTCAAAAGGCGTAAGAGTGGGTGAACAAGCTGGCGCCTTATCTGCCCACTGTAATATGGGGAGAACTCAGGGTTGGGTGGGAGGCGATGGGCTAGCCGCCTGTTTTATCTTATATGCTCCTTGCTTTAAAATGTGCTGGCTCGCAGGGGGCCGAATATAAAATATGGATGCTTAATTTGCATTATTTATTAGAAGTTACACATCTGGCCAGTCCTGGAGCGGTCATGTAACGCACTATCTTTTTAATATTTTTGGCCTGAGCCTGATCTTTGTAGTAAAAAAATGATAAGGTCTGTTAGTACACTGTAGCCATAGCAACCTTTGCTGGTTAGCTACTGGTTACAAAATAGGAAAATATTC
Source organism: Carcharhinus amblyrhynchos (assembly GCF_965287045.1). NCBI lineage: Eukaryota > Metazoa > Chordata > Chondrichthyes > Carcharhiniformes > Carcharhinidae > Carcharhinus > Carcharhinus amblyrhynchos. The sequence continues at coordinate 43,825,449 of NC_137335.1, forward strand.
CTAGGAGGTCTGCTGTGGATTGCTTGTGATTTCCTGAGGGGATGCATTGGAGGAACAGAATGGGGAAATTAATGGCATCGAAAGAAAGGGTGAGAATGGCAGATAGGGATGACACAGGGAGGATGGAAAGCATGGGAAATTTAACAAGTACTACTGAAATAAAGATACTCATTTCACTGCCAATGTTGTGTGGGTCACTGCTCAATGTGAAATAATCAACAGTTTATATGTAGCATTGATGTTTGATAATGAACTTTATCTTTTAACTTTGCACTTTTCTTGAAATTGGACACCTTCTCTACACATCCAGACATGGTAAACAAAATCATTGAAATTCACTGCATGGAAGGCTTGTCACGTCCATGTTCACCTACAACAAACCATTCAGCCTAATCCCACTTACTGGCTCCTAGTCGGTAGCCTTGTATGTTTACTGTACTTCCAGTGCATATTCAAACACCTCAAAATGTTAGGAGGGTTGCTCCCTTTCCACACCCTTTCAGGCAGCAAGTTTCAGGTTCCCACCACTGTCTAGCTGAAAATATTTCCCCTTTCCTGCCCTCTAAACATCATTCTTAAATCCATATCCACTGATTATTAACCCCTCAAGCATGAAGAAGAGTCTTCTTATCCAATCTATCCTCGTAATCTTACACACTTCAATCAAGTTCCTTGTCAGCCTCCTCTGTTTCTCCTTTCGCCTATCCAAACATTGCTTCGGCTGGATGTTACCTTTCCCTACTGGCAGGTTTGAAGTTGGGACCAGCATGTGAACCCTCAGTGTTGCCTTTCCACCACCGGCCCAATCATCCCTGACTTGTATGAAATTTTACTGGGGAGGTTGGTGGTGGAGACATCAGGCAGCCCACCTGCCCTTGGGCCTATTAAAACCCATAAATGATCAATTAATGGTCTCTTAAAGGCCTCATCCCACTCCCACTGCTATTTTACACACAACATGGAGAGACCCACATCAAGCACACAGCCAGTGGCTTTACTTGCATGGGATACTGCTGGAAATGGGATGGGGTCCTATTTTGCAGGTCCTCTGTGCCCAAGGCATTCTGATCGCACTTCATCCTTTACCCTAACCCCCTCCCCTCTCAGGCCTCTCAAACCCAGCCACTCCCTCCCCCTTTGCCAGATCATGCCAGCCTGACCTTGGTGAGAACCCTCCCTTCTTTATTGGTGTCTGATTCTAATGATGATTTCCACTGGGGATTGCCTGTCATCCCAGCATAGCCACTGTTCATGTTTAATGGATAACCATGTGGAGAGGTCATTCTTCCCATGGGTGAGCTTCCTACTGACCTTCTGAATGTGCAGTGGAGGGGGAAGGAGGCAGGAGACAGGGACCATAACACCCCGGGAGCACCATGGCACACTGCTGCCTCACTGTGCCAGGGACCTGGTTTCAATTCCAACCACAGGTCACTGTCTGTAAGGAGTTTGCACATTTTGCCCATGTCTGCGTGGGTTTCCTCTGGGTGCTCTGGTTTCCTCCCACAGGCCAAAGATGTGTGGGTTGGGTTGATTAGCCATGCTAAATTGACCCTGGTGTCAGTGGATTTGCAGGGGATTTGCATGTGGGGTCATGGGAATAGGGCCTGGGTGGGGTTGTGGTCAGTGCAGACTCGATGGGCTGAATGGCCTCTTTTTGCACTGTAGGGATTCTATGATTCTATTCTCTAATTTATCCTTGTAAATCTGCACAAATGCAATTGTGCTGATAAATGCGAGGTGATGCACTTTGGAAGGAATAATGTAGTTACACGATAAAGGGTAGACCTATTAAGAGTGTAGAAATACAGAGGGACCTGGGAGTGCAAGTGCACAAGTCTTTGAAGGTGGCAACACAGGTAGAGAAGGTTGTGAAGAAAGCTTATGGAATGCTAGCCTTTATAGGAAGGGGTATACAGTATAAAAGCTGGTGTCTAATGCTTCAGTTGTACAGAGCATTGGTTAGACCGCATTTGGAGTACTGCATCCAGTTCTAGTCACCTTACTACCGGAAAGACGTGGAGACCCTGGAGAGAGTGCAGAGGAGGTTTACCAGGATGCTGCCTGGTATGGAAGGACTGGGTTATGAGGAAAGATTGGGTAAATTGGGGCTGTTTTCCTTAGAAAGACGGAGATTAAGGGGGGATCTAATAGAGGTGTATAAAATAATGAAGGGTGTAGATAGAGTAAACGGTGGCCGGCTTTTTCCTAGATTGGAAACAAATATCACGAGGGGTCACGGGCTTAAGGTGAGGGGGGAGAGGTATAATTTGGATACTAGAGGGAGGTTTTTCACACAGAGGGTCGTGGGGGTATGGAATGCACTGCCAAGTAAGGTGGTGGAGGCAGGCACGCTGGACTTGTTTAAGGTTTACTTAGATAGACACATGAGCGAAATAGGGATGGAGAGTTATAGGAAATTGTTTTAAATAAGGATCAGAGCCTCAGGACGTTCCTGGAAATCAACTGTTACATGTGTTGATGTTTTTCTCTTTTACTCCGCAGGTGTGTCGGCCCACCTTGTTGTCTAACGAGGGGCATGCACACGGTGGGTCGTGCGTGAGCTGCTCTTGAAAGTTCGAGAGTAGCCTAGTACTTCGCGTCATTTGTGTATGCTTAAAACTGGACCAGCAGATGGGCACCACAACAGCTCAGTGACTATCACTGTTTGCTGTGCAGACACATGGATTGGGCCGGTGTCTGTGAGAGTTTGCGCATTCTCCTTGTGGTTGCGTGGGTGTCCTCCGGGTGCTCCGGTTTCCTCCCACACCCCAAAGATGTGCTCTTAGGCTGATTGGTGTAACAAATTGTCCCTAAATTATTCTCCCCTTAATCTGGTTTCCAATGGGGGTACCATAAGCATAGACATGGGTCAAGGGTGGAGGAGGAGAAACACATTGTTAAGATGGCAGCACGGGCTCATTGGGCCGAAGGGCCTGTTTCCCGTGCTGTGTTGTTCTTTGTTCTTTGCTTCTCCTGCTCACCTTGCCGTTTTTTAACGCATTGCAAAAGGAAAACATTTGTCTCAGCTCGCACCTTTCATGACTTTAAGCAATCCCAAAGCTCTTTGCAGCCAATCAGATATTAACATGGCAATGTAGTGAGAGGGGGCAGCCAATTTGCGTACAGGAAGGTCCGACAGAAAGATTTGTTTAATTGAAGTTGGATGAGGGGTTAATGCTTACCAGGATACTGGGAAAAAACATCCTCATTTTCAAATAATGCAACGGAATCCTTAATATTCACCTGAGAGAAGATTTTTGGTTTCACATCATATCCAATCGACTGCTGCACTGAAATGTCAAACTGAATTATATGTTCGAGTCTCTGGCGTGAGGTTTGAGAATATATCCTTCAGATTCAAAGGAGAGATTGTTTCCACAGAGCCAAGGCTGCCACTGAGTAATAATAATTTGCTGGACCTTTTCAGTAAAACAGGTCTTTTGACAAATTATTTCCTCCACTGTCTCCACGGCTGGATTGATTCACTGACTGTTATTTGTAATGCATACATGCCTGGTGATGCAGCACCCTTATTACAGTTTCACTGTAGTTGACAATTCAGTTGTGCATCAACTGTAACATATCATAGCTTCCAGAATGTTCTTTCAGAAAATCTACCGGTTCCTGTGGAAGTGCAAATAAAGAGAAGACAAATGACCTACCCGACAGCAAAATACTACGGGTGCTGGAAACCTAAAATAAAAACAGAAAATACTCCACCGGTCTGGCAGCATCTGCAGAAAGATGAGATTAACAGAGTTATTGGGCTGAATTTTCAGGGCCTGTTAGAAATGGAAAAGGAGGTTGGATGCGGCCCAGAAATGCAGGCACTGGCAATGTGCTATTCCCCAATGTCATTCCCAAAGCCAACCAATTTCACCAACGCAGGGGAGGGCAAGGTCCTGTCCAAACCAAAGAACCAATTACGAGCTCTTTAACGAGAATGGTGAGGTAAATCAACTGTCATACCTTGTCAAGAGATCAGCTGATTATATGAATTGAAAAGCGTGCTAATGGTCCCATGTCCGTGGAGCTTGGATAAACTACTGTTCATCAAAATGCACTTGTAGTTGAACAATTACCACAGCAATGAGTTAGATAGTGGCATAGTGGTAACCTCACTGGACTAGTAGTCCAGAGACCCAGGATAATGCTCTGGGGACCAGGGTTCAAATCCCACCATAGTAGATGGTGAAATTTGAATTTACTAAAGACTTGGAATTAAAAACTCTAACCATGAAACCATTGTTGTTTATTGTAAAAACCCGTCTGGTTCATTAATATCCTTTAGGGAAGGCAATCTGCCATCCTTACCTGGTTTGGCCAACATGTGACTCCAGAGCCACAGCAATGTGGTTGACACTTAAATGACCTCTGAATAAAGGTGATTAGTGATCGGCAATAATGCCACCATGAACGAATAAAGAAACATGATGCAGATACTTTGCATTCATTATTTAATAAAATGAAGTTAGTCTTTGATGATGAAGGATTAAAACAAGTGGGAGCTACTGAGGCATCTGGTACACTGAATATCTCAAGGGTTCTTTTGGGTGCAGATCTTAGTTGGCCTACTTTCCAACTTGCTGTTCTGGAGTTGATATTATAGCATGCATAGTGGAACCGTCATTTGGTTTTATACCAGTAGCAATACAAAGCATAGAACAAGACAAATTATACCTTAGAATCTGACATTGAACATTTGACTAATACCAAGTTGGTATTAGTTGTTGACCAGAGTAATGGAGACACTTTGAGCACAAGGCCTTGGAGAGATTTGAATGTAAGGATGTAAAGTTTAAATTTGAGATAAATGGAGTTGATTTAAGCCAGCAAGAACAGGGTTAATAGGTAAGCAGGACTTGGCATGATGCACAATGCTGTGCATTCTCGTTAAAGATTGCTAATTTTTTGAGAAAGGCCAAACATGATTAATTCTAGCAGTGGATTGAAGATGAGAAACAGGAAATAGTAATTATCAGATGTTTACAGACAGGAAAGGATGCTCAGGAGAGCATTGGAATCATCAAGTCTGGAAGTGATGAAGGAATGGTTTAAATCATAGACAGGCTGTAGTAGTGGTGGAGATGGACAAAGTTAGACCTGAAAATAGGTGATCTCTGTGAAAATGGGTATTTGAGGTCAAAATCTCAGGACAGCATTAATCAGGACAGTGCAGTTTCAAACAGTCTGATTAATGTGAGACTGTGACTGGGGAAACTATAGGAATTTATAGTGAGAGATTGGAGTTTCAGGCAGGGTTGTAGCTTTGATCATCCTGATTTTTAACTGGAGGGTCATATCATGACTGGATGTGAAATTAGAAATCTAATGACACAGAGGCCTTAAAGAAATCAAGTCAGTTGGAGGAATTGAGAGAGCTGGAAGTCATCACTGAACATGTGGAAGCCACTGATTTGTCACCAAGTACAGGCTCACTGAGCTGAATAATGGAGCAGAAACATTTTTGATGGAGGATGGTGAACCTGATTGTATCAAAGGATCCAGAGAAGATGACTGTCAGGGTTGCTCACAGTCCTGGAGGATATTGTTAGTCTGTTGGTTAGGACCATTTAGGTCAAGGTCGAAACCCGATTAGAGAGATTGAAATGGTAAATTTAGGACGAGTGAGAATGGATTTGGGAAGTGAGATCATGTTAAATGTCTTTGGAGAGAAAAGAGGGATTAACGTCCATTTTAAAGTAATTTGTGCATTATTAACAAGTTAGCTGAGTTATTCAGTTTTTAATAAACATTTCCATAAACAAATCCAAATGTTACATTATTTAGTTTTTTTTAAAGCCCTTAATCCTTAAAAATAGTTCAGAAGACAAAAGGTGAATTAATTGTAAAGACTGAATTAACTGAAAATCTAATTATAAGTGATTATATAGGGAACCTCAATGTGAAATGTTGACAATTTGTGATAAGTTATTGTTAACAAGCAAATGAAGTATGTGAACAGGAAGGGAAGTGCATAGTCATTTTATTTACATTTCTAATTTTATTTATTTATTAGTCACAAGTAGGCTAACATTAACACTGTAATGAAGTTACTGTGAAGACTCTCTGGTTACCACACTCCAATGCCTGTTTGGCTACACTGAGGGAGAATTTAGCATGGGCAATACACCTAACCTATAGACACTCTATAGACAGTTACATGGGTAAGATGGGTATAGCGGGATATGGGCCAAATGCAGGCAATTGGGATTAGTTTAGGGGTTTAAAAAAAGGGTGGTGTGGACAAGTTGGGCCAAAGGGCCTGCTTCCATGCTGTAAACCTCCATGACTCTATAACCAGCACGTCTTTTGGATTGGGCGGCATGGTAGCACAGTGGTTAACACTGCTGCTTCATAGCTTCAGGGACCTGGGTTCAATTCCTGGCTTGGGTCACTGTCTGTGTGGAGTTGGTACATTCTCCTCGTGTCTGCGTGGGTTTCCTCTGGGTGCTCCGGTTTCCTCCCACAGTCCAAAGATGTGCGGGTTAGGTTATTGGTCATGCTAAAATTGTCCCTTAGTGTCCTGAGGTGTGTAGGTTAGAGGGGTAAGTGGGTAAAATATATAGGGATAAGGGGATAGGGCCTGGGTGGGATTGTGGTTGGTACAGACTCAATGGGCTGAATGGCCTCTTTCTGTACTGTAGGATTTCTATGATTGCAGGAGGAAACCGGGACATCCAGAGCAAAAGCACACAGACAAGGGGAGAACATACAAACTCCACACAGATAGTGACTCAAGCCAAGAATTGAACCAGGATCCCTGATGCTGTGAGGCAGTGGTGCTAACCACTGTGCCACCGTGCACTGTGATATGCATCATCTCAAACTCAGTGACCATTGCTTCCGACCCTAACAAAATACACAGGGTCAGAAACACATTTAACTAGCTGCTTCCACTTACTCCAGCATATTGAGATCAAAAAGGAGGAGGTATTGGGGATCTTGAGAAACATTAAGGTAGGTAAGTCCCCAGGGCTTGATGGGGTTAAACCCAGAATACTGAGAGAGGCAAGGGAGGAAATTGCTGGGGGCCTTGAGACAATTCTTTGTATCCTCACTGGCTAAAGGGGAGGTCCCAGAAGATTGGAGAATAGCCAATATTGTTCCTTTTTTTAAGAAGGATAGCAAGGATAATCCAGGTAATTACAGGCTGGTGAGCCTTACATCAGTGGTAGGGAAATTATTGGAGAGGATTTTTCGAGACAGGATTTACTCCCACTTGGAAATAAGGGGATGTGTTAGCGAGAGGCAACTTGGTTTTGTGAAGGGGAGGTCATGTCCCACTAACTTGATTGAGTTTTCTGAGGAAGTGACAAAGATAATTGTGGTAGGGCAGTAGATGTTGTCTACATAGACTTCAGTAAGGCCTTTGACAAGGTCCCTCGTGGCAGACTGGTACAGAAGGTGAAGTCACACGGAATCAGAGGTGAACTGGCAAGGTGGATACAGAACTGGCTCGGCCATAGAAGACAGAGGGTAGCAGTGGAAGGGCGCATTTCTGAATGGAGGGCTGTGACAAGTAGAGTTCCTCAGGGATTAATGCTGGGACTTTTGCTGTTTGCAATATATATAACTTATTTGGCGGAAAATGTAACTTATTTGATTAGTAAATTTGCAGACAACAGAAAAGTTGGTGGATTGGATATAGTGATGAGGACTGTCAGAGGATACAGCAGGATATAGATCAGTTGGAGACTTGGGCGGAGAGATGGCAGATGGAGTTTAATCTGGACAAATGTGAGGTACTGAATTTTGGAAGTTCTAATACAGGTGGTAAATATGCAGTAAATGACAGAACCTTTAAGAGTATTGATAGGCAGAGGATCTGAGTGTACAGGTACACAGGTCACTGAAAGTGGCAGGGCAGGAGGAGAAGGTAGTGAAGAAGACCAATGGCATGCTTGCCTTCACCAGCCGGGCATTGAGTTTAAAAATTGGCAGGTCATGTTGCAGCTTTATAGAACCTTAGTTAGGCCACACTTGGAATATAGTGTTCAATTGTGGTTGCCACAATACCAGAAGGATGTGGAGGCTTTGGAGAGGGTGCAGAAAAGATTTACCAGGATGTTGCCTGGTATGGAGGGCATTAGCTGTGAGGAGAGGTTGGAGAAACTTTGTTTGTTTTCACTGGAACGACGGAGGTTGAGGGGCAACCTGGTAGAAGTCTACAAGATTTTGAGGGGGTATGGACAGAGTGGATAGTCAGAAGCTTTTCCCCAGGGTGGAAGTCAATTATTAGGGGGCATAGATTTAAAATGCAAGGGCCAAGATTTAAAGGAGATGCATGAGGCAAGTTTTTACACAGAGGCGAGTGGATATCTGGGACTCGCTGCTGGGTAAGATGGTGGAAGCAGATACGATAGTGATTTTTAAGGGGTGTCTTGGCAAATACATGAATAGGATGGGAATAGAGGAATATGGTCGCTGAAAAGGTAGGGGGTTTTAGTTAAGTCGAGCAGCATGATTGGTGCAGGCTTGGAGGGCTGAAGGACCTAGTCCTGTGCTGTAATTTTCTTTGTTCTTTGATGAGTAAACTTTTTGTGTTGACTGAGTGGGTTGGGGGCATGGAGTGTAAAGTGTTTTACTGGGGTGGATGACCAGGCATTCCCCCTTTCTTGGTGGACAGTTCTGTTTATCTCTGAACCATTGATATCAGCGGGCGGAACAATAGAAGCCGAAAACCTGCAAACTTCCAATCAGGATTTTCCATGTGATGGGAACACCCACAGTCCAGGAACCAATCTTATATTTTCATTCCCATGAGCGTGGATGTTATTTGTGCTATATCTAGATTATTCATAATCAAAAAATACTTATTTCATCAATGCTTCACAATCTGGCACTTCATAAAATTCACAGTTTGAAACCAGTCAATAAAGCAACTTGACTTTCTGATTCTCATCTTCAACCCACTACTAGAATTAATCATGTTTGGTCTTTCTCAAAAACTGAGGAATCTTCAACCAGTTGTTCAGGACCAGCTTTGATAAATATCTTGGCTGTGGAACAGGTCTGAGTAATGCTTATTATTTACATTGACTTTCTAGTTCAACGTAACCCACAGAAGTAACTATATAGCCCTTTATAGCCATAATTATTTCAGAGCTGTGCATGATGCTATTGAAGTAATTTGCTGGGGCATATCGACTGCAAATATCCAGAAATAATTTCTTTAGAGTTACTGAGTACTAAGTATAGTTTGATTTTTAGTTCATTGATTACTGCCATTCATTAAAAAAAACCTACATTATCACAGAATTTCCAAGCACAACATAGACCACTGCTTTGAAACAGCATGCATTGATTTGCATCAGTAAAAAGGCATCTCCAAAGGCTCTTACTTACATCAGGTAAACATATGGTACAAATCAATACTGAAAAAGGTTTCATTTGACAAATTAACTCTGATATGTGGTAATCAGCAAAATCAAATTTAAAACTGTTGTAAAATCAACTTTGCTTCAGCAACTATTGCTAACTATTACTTAACCATAGAGTTACTTCACTCCATAATTAGATAACATTCTGTGCAGTAACGTATAATGACTAACAATAATTCAGCAGCCTATTATACAACCTGATAAACTGAGCATGCTATAAACTGAGCTATTGCTGTTATCCTTTTCTGTGCTAACTCACAGCACCAATTTCAATCCACTTGTCATGGAAAGCTTTCTTATCAATGTATACAGAACAGGCTTTTCTTTCTAGCCAGTTGTTACAGAAACAATTAATATAGTTGAATACACGGTAATCCTATTAATTATTGAAGCTATATTTTGTGGCCCATTTAACATTTTGAAGTGTTGACTGTTCAGATGGACACTTCTGAAAGGATAGAAACCTTCCCTCTCTGTTGACATTCTGAGCATCACTGCCTCCTTTGATTTAAAATGGAATTCTTGTATTTTTATTGCCTATAAGAAGCTGTTTCCTGGCACATCAAACACTACTTTTCTGACAAGTGCCTTGCACGCTTTTAAAAAAACCCTATAAAGTTTGAATACTGCTCCATAATAAACCTCTTCCAGCATGTTACCTACTCCTGAATAGCGTCAGAAAGAAATTAATTCCCTGAGTGGCAATGCCTTTATCTCTTCTGAACCTTCAATCTCCACTCACTTTCTTTGTCACAGACATTTTTTTATTTTAATAATGCACTTATGGTCACTACTTCACTAAATATTTAAGTATTGTCTTTGCAACATGTCAGCCTGCATGCTATTTCTCCTCTTTTTATACCTTTATTGTATTAAAGTCATGACTTATTGCACCATTTTATATGTTTAACTTATTCTTTTACAGTCTCCTCAGAACAGTATAGCCTGTAACTTCTCTCAGCCTCTTCCCAGTTCTACAACCTTCTGGCTTTTAAAACACAAATTTTTCAACATGTTACCTTTTTACTTATTTCATCCTGCTCACACACTGGCCCTTCAATTTGGCTTCCCAAATTAAAATTGCAACTTTGTCAATTAATTTTAAAATCATCCTATTCCTCAAGTTAAACAAATTGGGGTCGGCGTTCTTAATGAGCCAGGAATGCAAGTTGTAGGGGTGGAGGTGAGAGGGTGTACGTGAAGGACAATTGGTATATAACATGATTGCATGTGGGATGCATAGTAATGCCTAATGACAGCCTTGGGGCCTCACTATAATTTTATTTCCATATGTCAAAGATGGCATGGTTAAAGATGCCTTATTGCATGAGAGGTAGAACCTCAGTATGTCTCCCAAAGTGCCCTGGAAGAAATCAGAGACAAAAGAAAATTTCAAGTGATGGTGCTTTTCATTGTCACGTTTAAGGTTTATTTATTAGTGTCACAACTCAGCTTACATTAATATTGCAGTGAAGTTACTGTGAAAATCCCCTAGTCACTACACTCCAGCACCTGTTTAGGTGCACTGAGGGAGAATTTAGCATGGCCAACGCACCTAACTAGTATATTTTTCAGACTGTTGGAGGAAACTGGAGCACTCGAAGGAAATCCACACAGACACAAGGTCAACATGCAGACTCTGCACAGACAGTGACCCAAGCTGGGAATCGAACCTGGGTCCCTAGTGTTGTTAGGGGCAGCAGTGTTAACCACTGTGCAACCATGCACCGTGCCACTCTAGTAATGCATGGCCATTAGGCCCAGTAGGGGACAAACCATCTTCTAGGAGGCAGCCATTGTATGCACTGCTGTTCTGAGAGATGATGTGGAGATGCTGGCGTTGGACTGGGGTAAACACAGTAAGAAGTCTCACAGCACCAGGTTAAAGTCCAACAGGACTACCAAATAAACCTGTTGAACTTTAACCTGATGTTGTGATACTTCTGAGAGATCACAGACACCCAGTCTGCCTGTAGATCTGGTCAATTCAATAGTGTCTTCTGTGACCTCAGTCCCTCTACCTGGTGCCAACCTGCCAATCCCTCCACAACATGGCCTTGCTGCTTAGAAGGAGATTCCCTTCTTGATCCAAAGACCAGTTAACAACAGCCAAAGCTCCAACTATCCTGATGGTCACTGTATGAGCAACTCCAAGCTGGAAAAATAAGTGTCATCACAAGTATGTCCCCCTCCTCCAGCCCCCAGCCCATTTTTCAGAGAGAACTGAGAAAGCAGCTGTGAGCCCTGAGGCTTTATTCACCTCTAGCCAACCTGATTCAATCTGCCTTCTGTTTATGGGTGAGTTTGCTAAGACCTGAGGACCTGTGCAAGAGAAATTGGCCAGAATTTCCTGGCCCTGCCATGGGGGGGTTCCCTGTGATGGATGCAGCAAGCCATTCAAATATCGATCGATTTTGGTGGGACTGGAAGATCCTGCCGACAGGAGAGGATGGGACTTAAAGCCATTAATTTTGAATCCTTGGTAAATTTTACCAAAGGTGCTTAATTTAAATATTATGATGATCTCCATTGTTTCAAGTAACAGCATTTTGAACAGTTTGCAGCTAATTCTTATTTATTTGGGAAGTGAAATGTCAAATGAATTTAGTAATTTCCATCCTTCATTTGTATTGTTCCATGAAATTGATGGATCTGTCTGCCCCATCAGGAACTATGCATTGAGATTTGAATTCACTGAAAACCCACCCATTTTCACAGGCAAATTCATTAGGGTCTTTTAAGAGACTTCTGGATGAGTACATGGGACTTAATAGGATTGAGGGTGATAGGTAAGCCCAGTAGGTAGAGATAAGATCGGCGCAACTTGTGGGCCAAAGGGCTTGTTTGTGCTGTAGTTTTTCTATGGTTCTATGCACAGATGTAAATCAGGTAATGTTTTAAATATCTCACTCAACAAATGAACATCCAAGCTCTTTGTGATTAAAGAATATAATAATGAACATTACACTGGTGAAAGAGGTTAAGCTAACAAACCTATTCCTCTGAGACCCACGGACCTTCAAATATTGAGGTAGAAATTGGTAGCTATTGCACACGTACTTTTTGAGCATAACCTGGGGGCAAAGCAGCCTGATTTAAGAAAAGACTGATCTGTTTCCAAATTGCACAGGTGCTTGTTTTCTTGTTATATTCATGGGCCCTTAATTACATGTTGCAGACTCGTTTCAGCCAGAACGTAAACTAGATATGCATACTGATGTTTTCTATTGGTGTAGCTGACTCTGGAGACATGACCAACACCATCGATTCATGTTGAATGTGTTGGTGAGGCCTGAGGACCAATTTGCATTGACCCTCAGACCTTTCAGTTTAAAAGTGGGTCTACACGAAAATCAATGCCAATCTCCATTTCAGAATGCAGGACAGCTTGAGATGGGGACAATGTCTTGACTGTTACTTGTTCAAGTGTAAGGACAGTTCTACAACTTTGCGCGTTCAAGATATTGTGGGCCAGAGATTCAATGGAGCGGCAATCACATTCAGATTGTCATCCGTTCCTTTTTACATACCTTAGTTGAGAGCTTTCCATTTATTTATTCTTTCATGGGATATGGGTGTTGCCGGCAAGGCCAACAGTTGTTGCCGCTCCCTATTTGCCCCTGAACTGAGTGCCTTGCAAGGCCATTTCAGAGGGTGGTTAATAGTTAACCACTTTGCTATTGGCGTGAATCACCGGGAGGCCAAACCAGCTAAGGATGGTAGAGTTCCTTCCCTAATGACGTTAGTGAACCAGATGGGCGTTTTACAAGAATTGTTAATGGTTTCATGGTTATTATTACAGAGGTTAGCTTTCAATTCCTGCTTTTATTAATTTAAAATCCATCACTGCCACTTCAATCCATGTCACCAATTAGTCTGGAGGGGGTAGGATGGGTGGTGGATGATAAGATGGGTCAGTTGGGACAGGTGGAGTATAATCAGGGGGTCAGAATGGTAGTCATTGGTTAAGGGGATAGTCAGGGGACGCAGGGATGGTCAGGGTGGGGGGGGTGGTGGTGGAGAAGGTAGTCTGGGAAATGGGGAATAATTGAAGGGACCAATAAAGGGGTAAAGGGTGTATTGGGGGTTCCAATGGAGGGCTGGGGAGGGTCAATGCCAAAGTGAACCAGGAGTTATAAGTGGTTTTAATCCTTCTAACTTTTCCTGGGTAACTACTCCACTAAAAGAGTTGGAACCATCTGCAGTCTCTGATTTAAATTGGAACACAGTAAGAAGTCTGACAACACCAGGTTTAAGTCCAACTGGTTTATTTGATAGTAAACTCACAAGCTTTTGGGACAAACCTCGAAAGCTTGTGAGTTTACTATCAATCGGTTGGACTTAAACCTGGCGTTGTCAGACTTCTTACTGTGTTTACCCCAGTCCGACGCCAGCATCTCCACATTATGAGTTAAATTGGAACATCAGATGGTTCCCAGTGCAGGGTATTTGCCCATTGGAAGTTTGAACTTCTCAGACAATTGCTGAGCTGTTCTTGTGTAAGGATTTTGGGGGAGAGGATACACAGTACATCTGGAGAACCTCCAGGATACCACCCTCTTGCATTGCCCCTCCCCCAGAGATCAGAATGTTAAATAGATATTACATCACTATATTGGTATTTAGTATTATTTTAGCAATTAATAATTCAGCTGAAAATTCAAAATAGAATTGTTGTTAAGTCTATAACTACCAATTGCCTAATTAATACCCAGGGAATGTTTTAAACACCAGCTATCTGCTCAATAGGCATGTTGGAATCAGAGATCAGTAAAACTGTGATACAAAGGATCAATTATTAGGAATTTGAGAAGTGGATGCTGCAATAATAAAACAATTTTGGAAAAGAACTAAAATTCCTTGTGGAAAAGATTGCCTCTATTTGTGAAGCCTCTGAAATACCAGTTCACACAGCGAATACACATTCTGATTTGAAATGTCTGGCCCATATATGCTCCTGATTCCCATGGTGCCACCTGCTGTAAATCAAGGAAACGGATATGGAGAATATCAGCCTGTACCCAAATCTCTGAAATCCCCTCCCTCAATCTCCCTCTCTCTCCTGCTTAAAACCCAGCTCTTTGATCAAACGTTTGCTTATGTATCCTTTGAGGTCAATATCCAATTTTGATTGCTATTTTCCTCTGAAATACCTTGGGACATTTTACTATATTAGAAACGCAATATAAATATATGTTTTTTTTGTATATTCCTAATATTCAAAAGCTAAAACAAATGCTTTACGGATAAAAACATAATTCTGGATGTCTGTGTTATGTTAAATTTATTGCCCATCCCTCATTTCTTGTCCCGATGACATTGAAGAAATAGCAATTTGATTCCAAATCAGGATGGTGTGTGGCTTGCAGGTGGTGGCGTTCCTATCTGCTATCCATTTCCTTCTAGATAGCAGAGGTCATGGGTTATGAAGGTGCACTCGAAAGGCAACCAGAATTGTACTCAACCACAATCTGTAACCTGATGGTCTGGCATATCTGCCACTCTACCATTACCACCAAGGCAGGGGATTAACCTTGGTTCAATGAGGAGTGCAAGAGGGCATGTCAGGAACAGCGTATCTAAAAATGAGGCAGCAACCTACTGAAGCTTCAACACTGAAATACTTGCGTGCAAAACAGTATCAGCAGCAAGTGGCAGGGCTAGACAATTTCACAACTAATGATCAGATCTAAGCTCCGCAGTCCTACCACATCCAGTCGTGAATGATGGTGCACAATTAAACAACTGACTTGAGGAGGAGGCTCCATAAATATCCCCATCGGATATCCCCATCAGGGTGACATGGTGGCACAGTGGTTAGCAAGGGACCAGGGTTCGATTCCAGCCTCAGGTGACTGTCTGCATGTTCTCCCCATGTCTGCGTGGATTTTCTCTGGGTGATCCAGTTTCCTTTCACAGCCCAAAGATGTGCATGTTAGGAGGATTGGCCATGTTAAATTGCCCCTTAGTGTCCAAAGGTGTGCAGGTTAGGTGGATTAGCAATGGTAAATGCACAGGGTTACAGGGATAGAGCAGAGGCAGGGTGTGGGTGGGGTGCTGTTTTGGAGAGTCAGTGCAGACTCATTGAGCTGAATGTTCTCCTTCAGCGCTGTTGGGTTTTCTATGATCCAATGGTCTATCCTCAATGATGGGTGAGCCCAGCGTATCTGTGCGAAAGATAAGACTGAAGAATTTGCTACAGTCTAGAAGTGCTGAGTGGATGATCCATCTCAGCATCCTCCTGATGTCCCCAGCATCACAGGCGCCAGACTTAGACTTCAGCCAATTCAATTCACTCCATGTGATATCAGGAAATGGCTCAACACACAGGATACCGCAAAGGCTAGGGGCCCTGACAACATTCTGGCAATAGTACTGAAGACTTGAGCTGCAGAACTAGCTGCTGTTCTTGCCACTGTCGTACTGTCCTAGTATAGCTACAAAACGAGCATCTATGTGGCAATGTGGAAAATTGTTCAGGTATATTGTATACACAAAAACAAGACAAATGTAACCCGGCCAATCACCACCCTACCCCCTCCACCCTCATCACCCACCCCCGTGTCCCCGCAGCTCCTCTACCCACCCCCCCTCCCCCTCCCCGCCTGCAGCCCCTCTATCTCAGCCTACTTTTTGCGATCATTAGTAAAGTGATAGCAGGAGGTCACCAACAGTGCTATCAAGTGACTCTTGCTAAGCAATAAGCTGCTCAGTTTGGATTCTGCCAGGGTCACTCAGCTCCTGATCTCGTTAATCTTGGTTCAAACATGTCCATACCCAAATGCAGCAAGACCTGGACAATATCCAACCTTGGGCTGACAAGTGGCAAGTAGATGGCCTAATAGTATTATCACTTTACTATGAATACAGAAACTCAGCTAATGTTCTGGGGGTCGTGGGTTTGAATCTAACTATGGCAGTTGGTGGAATCTGAATTCATTAAAAACTATCTGGAATTAAGAATCTATTGATGACCATGAAAACATCGTCAATTGTTGGAAAAGCCCTTCTAGTTTGCTAATGTCCTTTAGGAAAGGAAGTCTGCCATCCTTACCTGGTCTGGCCTACATATGACTCCAGAACCAAAGCAATGTGGTTAACTCTCAACTGCCCTCTGAAATGGCCTAGCAAACCACTCAGTAAGGGCAGCTAGGGATGGCAATAAATATTGGCCAACCAGTGATACCCATGTCCCAGGAATGAATTTAAAAAAGTAACTTTCATACCATACAGGTGCTAGACAATGACCATCTCCAACAAGAAAGAATCTAACTATTGCTCCATGACATTCAATTATATTATCGTCACTAAATCCCCCGTTACTAACATGCTGGGGGTTACCATTGACCAGAAACTCAACTGGATGAATCATATAAATACTGTGACTACAAGAACAGGTCAGGGGCCAGTAATCCTGCAGTGAGTAATTCAACTCCTGACTTCCCAAAACTTGTCCATGATCTACAAGGCGCAAGTC
Source organism: Carcharhinus amblyrhynchos (assembly GCF_965287045.1). Taxonomy (NCBI): domain Eukaryota; kingdom Metazoa; phylum Chordata; class Chondrichthyes; order Carcharhiniformes; family Carcharhinidae; genus Carcharhinus; species Carcharhinus amblyrhynchos. The sequence goes on from NC_137335.1 coordinate 43,842,312, forward strand.
AGGTGTGTGAGGGAATACTCTTCACTTGCCTGAATGAATGCAACTCAAGAGGCTTGACACCATCCAGGACAAAGCAGCCCACTTTGATTGGTAGCCCATCCACAAACATTCACACCAATACCAATGAACACTGGCAACAGTGTGTACTATTGACAAGATGCACTGCAGAAACTCATTGGGCAGCACATTCCAAACCTACGGTCACTGATATCTAGAAGGACAGGGATAGCAAACACTTGGGAACACCATCACCTGGGGGTTTCCCTCCAGGGCACTCATCATTCTGACTTGGAAATATATAGTGTTCCTTCACTATCATTGGGATAAAATTCTGAAACTCCCTCTCCAAAGGCACTCTGGGTGCACCTACCCCTCGGGCACTGCAGAGGTTCAAGAAGGCAGCTCACCACCATCTTCTCCAGGGCAACTAGGGAAGGGCAATAAATGTTGACTTAGCTAGTGACAACCACATTTGAGGTTGTCACTAGCTGACTAGAGGCTGACTAGAAAAGAGGCTGACTAGACTAGGGATTCCTTACAGCAGAGAAGCTGAGGGTGGGTACTAAGCTTTGGAATTCCATCTCCAGACCTTGCTTCTTCTTGCTTCCCACTTCTCATTAGCTCTTTTAAGAAGCTCTGGCAAACCTTCTTCTTTGATAAAGATTTCGGCCAACTCCCTTAATCTTGCATTTTGTGACATTTGTGTCCAATTTAGCTTGCAACACTCCTGTAAAGCATCTTGTGATCATTTATTCTATATTTACAAGGTGTTGTTGATGGAAATGTCACCTTCAGAAAAAAGTTGTGTTAAAGAAGGTTTCCCCCAAATAATTCTTTCTGAGGAGTCTGTTTGGGAAAACCAAGGTCATCAAGTGAGAAACTAGAAGTCAAACAGCTTATTAAAGCTGACACAACTGGTAAAAAATATAGCGTTTATATTCCTGGTCCTCCTCAGGGACATTAATCATACTGGATGGAATAATTTGGTTACTATAGACAGCCGTATTTATTTATAATGGATACTTATAGGGGCTAGAATGAACCTCTGCCAGCCTTCACTTGATTTAATCTATTATGTATTGGATCAAGATTTACTGTATTCTGTTCATTGAATCGATGTAAGTATATGGTGAGTTTATGAAATGTCCCCATGAGACTGAAATAATTGAATAAATCTTCATTAGCTAGCAATAGAATTGTAGCGAATCCTGTAGAAAAATCATACCAAATTCTCCACATTCTGCTTGTGTGGGAATGAGTAGGATTTCAAAATTGTTTCTATGGCCAGAATGTTATGCTCCTCACTAGCGGGTTTTTGTGCAATGGGGTGAGTGTGAAATTGAAGGGACAAAATTGCCCCTGGATTCTGACCTGTTCCAACTACACAGCAATTTTACACTGAGGAGGGCAAGGGCTTAGACTGGAAGTCCCCCATTGAGGCTCTTAAGTGGCCAATTATTGCCCACTTCAGGCTGATTCCCATCCAGCCTCAATTTTGAGGCTGAGGGTGAATTGGACTTCTTTGGAGTAAGCCTGAAGAAGAACAGAGTTAAATATCAGGCAAAAAATGGGTGCATCCATTGGAAGCCCACTTCTGAAGTTGGGAGCTCACTCCTTTAAGGTCTCTGGACCTCCCTCCTTCCTGGACCTCTCTTAATGCCTCCCTAGACCCTCACCACCCTGGAACCCTTTAATATACCAGGGCCTCGTGTGCTCGCGCTTTGTCTCAGGCATCGTCCTGCATTTCTTCTTCTGTCCACCTCAACGCTGTTGCTGCAAGACTAGAGCACTGACAGCCAACATGATTGGCTAACAGCTCTCTCAGTTGGGACTTCTTCCCAAGCGAGGGGTGGAACTCCTGCCTTCAGTCACGTAACATTGAGCGTGAAATGGCTGCAGGGTATTCAAAATTGGCAGGGATGTATGACTCTTCGGATAGCATTGTTTAAAAAGGTTGAGTGGGATAGGTTAGAAAACTACAGCTCAGTCAGTCTGACCTCAGTGGTGGGAAAATTATTGCAAACAATCACTGATTGATCAGGGACAGCAAGAGTAGTTTCGTTAGGGAACACTTGCGTCTTACAAACTTAATAGAATTTTTTGAGGAAGTAATAAGAAGGATTGATGAGGGTGTACAGTGGATATTGTCTACATGGATTTCACTGAGGTATTTAACATGGCCCTACATGGCAAACTGGTGAGAAGAGTGAGATCTCATGGGGATACAGAGGAAGGTAGCAGGCTGGATCCAAAATAGGCTCAGTGACAGGAAACAAAGAGTAATGGTGGGTGGATGATTTTGCAAATGGAAAAGAGTTACAGTGGTGTTCCATATGGTTCGGTGTTGGGACCTTTGCTATTGTGTATATTAATGATTTCAACTTAATTGTGGGAGCATGATTAGGAAATTTGCAGATGACGCCAAAGTTGACAATGTAGTTGATAGTGAAGAGAATAGCTGTCGACTCCAGAATGATATCAATGGCTTGATTGAGTGGGTGGAAAAGTGGCAAATGGAATTCATTCTGGAAAAGTATGGAGTAATGAATTTGCGGAGGACAAACAAAGCAAAGGAATATTCAATAAACGTGAGGGTATTGAGAAGGCTAGAGGAAGTGAGGGACTGTGTTGTACATGTTTACAGGTCCTTGGAGGTGACAGGACATGTGGAAAAGGTGGTCAAGAAAGCACATTGAACGTTTTCCTTTATTGGATCAGGTATTGAATACAAAAGCAGGGATGTAATGATTGGAACTTGAAAAGATGCTGATTAGGCCACAACTGGAATTTTATGCATACTTCTGGTCACCACATTACAGGAAGAATATAATTGCTCTAGAGAGAGTACAGAGAAGATTTACAAGAATGTTGCCAGGGCTTGAAAATAACAGCTATGAGGAGAGATTGGGTAGCGTAGATTTGTTTTCCTTAGGACAGAGGAGACTGAGGTGTGACCTAATTGAGGTACACAAATTTACAAGGGGCTAAATAGAATAAATGGAAAAAACTGTTTTCCCTAGCTAAGGGGTCAATTACTGGGCAGAGATTTAAGGCAATTGGCAGAAGGATGAGAGGGGACACGAGGAAAGCTTTTTCATCAAAGGGTGGTAGGCATCTGGAAATCGTTGCTTAAGTTGATGCTTGAGGCTGAAACACTAGAACATCACTGCGCAGTACAGGCCCTTCGGCCCTCAATCTGGTGCAGACACAAGGGGCTAATGGCCTCTTTCTGCACCGTCATCTAAGGTTTTTAGCAGGAAGCAAGATCCTGCCATCCAAAAAAATCATGCCTATTCAATCAGGTTTATCACAGTGAAAATCTCCAATGACATGTTCATATCAGACATTTTATGAACCCAAACAGTTTAGTATCCAAACTGGATATTTAAGGGATATTAAAATGTGATAAACTCCAAGTTCTCAGTCTCTAACTGATGATTGATTCCAATAACTTCACTGATATTAAACGGATGTGTTTGTAGTTCCTTGATTTCTTCCTCCATTCCTTCTTTGCAATTTTATAATTAGAGACACCGGGCCAGTATTTTCTGGCCTTGTTCATGTGAGGCTTGTAAAATCCCACCCGAAGCCAAAGGAGAATTCCATTCTGTGAGCCGCGCCCATCCTGATTCTGGGATGGGTGTGGCGGTAAAATTCCAGCAACAATGTGTGAATATGAAGAGAGATTATATTATGATTAACGGATGTGATCTTACCTACTGTTCATGTCATGCTTCCACTGCAGTGAGGTCGAAGAATTTTGTGGCCAGCCAAATCTCTGTTCACTGCAGCAGGATGGGAAAAGCCCGTGAGTGTGAATGGTGGTAAGATTCCAGCCAATGTATTGTTAAATTGATTACCTATTTCTTTAAATACTCTGGAGTAGAAATCATCTGGTTCAAGAAATGTATCTATCTTGAGTCTCATTATTTTCTCCAATACCAATATTATATTTGTATTAAATCTATTACTCTTCTTGTTATTTTTAGATTATTGAGAACACTAATATTTTACCATCTTTCTTTGCTGTGGAAACATACACAAAGTATATATTTAACAAATCAGCCATTTCTTTGTCATTCCTTTAGCCTCACCTACCTTTGCTTTTCATCAGTCAATAGTTAATTTTACTATTCTCTTTCTGTTAATGGATGGGTGCAAATATTTACATTTAGTTGTGACACTTTTGCACATCTTCTTTTCATATTACTTTTTTGCATGTCTGATTATTTTATTTGTATCCTTTGTTGCTTTTATATGGCTCTCTCAGTCTGTCACATTCCATCTCCCCTTACATTTTGTAAACTTTTTCTTTTATCTTCATACAGTCATAGAATCATAGAATTCCTACAGTGCAGAAGGAGGCCATTTGGCCCATTGAGTCTGCACCAACTCGTTGACAGAGCATCTTATCCAGGCCCTTTCCCTCCCCTAACCCTGCACTAATTGACACAACTTATACATCTTTGAACACGAAGGGGCAATTTTGCACGGCCAATCCACCTAACCTGCACATATTTAAGAAGTTAAGAAAGCTCGCCAATGCCTCTATTTTTCAGAAGACTAAAGAAATTTGGCATGTCAGCTACAAGTCTCGCCAACTTTTACAGATGCACCATGGAAAGCATTCTTTCTGGTTGCAACACAGCTTGGTATGGCTCATGCTCTGCTCAAGACCGCAAGAAACTACAAAAGGTCATGAATGTAGCCCAATCCATCACACAACCCAGCCTCCCATCTATTGACTTTGTCCCGCTGCCTCAACAAAGCAGCCAGCATAATTAAGGACCCCTTGCACCCCGGACATTCTCTCTTTCACCTTCTTCCTTCAGGAAAGAGATGCAAAAGTCTGAGATCATGTACCAACTGACTCAAGAACAGCTTCTTCCCTGCTGCCATCAGACTTCTGAATGGACACACCTTGCATTAAGTTGATCTTTCTGTTCACCCTAGCTATACCTGTAACACTGCATTCTGCACTGTCTCCTTTCCTTCTCTATGAATGGTATGCTTTGCCTGTATAGTGTGCAAGAAACAATACTTTTCACTGTATGCTAATACATGTGACAATAATAAATCAAATCAAATCTGCATTGTGGGAGGAAACTGGAGTTCCTGGAAGAAACCCATGTAGACATGGGGAGAATGTGCAAACACAGTCACCCAAGGCCAGAATTGAACCAGAATCCCTGGAACTGTGAGACCTGCCACCAAATTGTTTATCTATTGCCCATAATGAATTAATGATGAATTAAGAAATCTATTGGATCTTGGGCTCAACTTGGGAGTTTGGCTACACAGAAAGTTTCTTCATTGCCTAAAATTATCCTCACTAAAAAGAGCCAGTTAATTCCTTTATCATTTAGTTGTGTTTGGATGGTTAGTTTTCTAGTGCCATATTTTGTCTTGCCATCTTTTCTGGCATCCAAAATGCATTCATTGGGCCCGATTTTACCATTTTGATTCTAAGTGCTAAATCTGCACGCAATTCAGATCTGACTTGGAAACTTGTTCTCAGGTGTCCCCATACACACTTAGCCTGGAAAAAAAATTTGCGAGACTGAATCATGCTGTTGGTGGAGCTCATCGCGTCCGAAATGCTGCTGCTCCGATTTAAGCCCTCAACTACACATGCGTGGTGAAAAAAATTTGAAAAATGCGCCCCTGTCACATTACTCCCGGGTCGCAAAAAAGCGGATAAAGTGGCCTGGGAGCAAAAAGCAGGAGCAATGGTGCCCAGAGATATCGCCCCACCCCCACAATATAACTGTCCCCCGACCCACCCATCCCCCCACCTACCCAGGCCAATCGCGGCCCTCTGCCCCTCTTCCTCCCCAACCTATCGCCTGCAGAGTGGCAGCAGACACCCCCTGACCCCACCACCAGAGATCCATCCATCCTCCATCTCCCCTGCACCCCCCTCCCCACCCCCCCGACCAGAGAATGATCTGGCCTCCCTCCTCCCTCCTCCCTTCCACCCCACCAGAGAATGATCTGGCCTCCCTCCTCCCTCCTCCCTTCCACCCCACCAGAGAATGATCTGGCCTCCCTCCTCCTCCCCCCGACACCAGAGATCCATCTTGTCTCCCTCCCCACAACCAAAGAATGATGAGGCCTCCCTCCTACCACCACATCTCACCCCACCTCCCCCTCCGCCCACCAGAAATGATTTGGCCCGCCTCCTCCCCCACCTCCCCACCACCAATCTGAGTCAGAGAGCTATTGGAAGCTCTGCACTTACCTCTTCAGAAGCTAGAGTGCCCGAAACAGACCTTTGCCAAGCATGTCTCTTTCGTGCCGAATTTGGATGCGCGAACACGATGGTAAAGGGGGAAGTGCCGGTAAATTTGGGCGGGCAGCCCAGTAATTCAATTTAAATATATGCAAATGCATTTTAATCGCCGTTGCACCCTTTTTGGACACGGTTTGGATCGTGGCCATTTTCGGGCCTTGGTAAAGTGGGCACGTGTGTGGAAGTGGGCGCAGATCACACTAATCACCTCATGCCCAACTTGACCAAGATTTCATGCCCGAAAACAAGTGCAACGCAATGGTAAAATCAGGCCCATTGTCTCATTTAGATGAATTGACCTTGTTCTACTTTGGTGGGGTCAAAAATAGAAATTACTGGCAGAGATCCCCTTGGATTATTGGTACAATTTGTCTTTTACAAATCTTCATTGTCCTTATTTAAACCTTGCCTTTTTAAACGATTATTAAGTTTACTTCCCCTCCACTGGTTAGGCTGATTGCGCTATTCCACCTAGTTCATCCCTTTTTCTCTTTTTGAATACAAGTATTACATTGGCAACCCTTTAATTCCCTGACACAGATTCCATGTCCAAGGATGTTAGCTGCGATTAGAACAATTTACTGGCTATCCCAGTTTCTTGCTAAAGGGAGTTTCAAACCATATAATGATAAAGCACAGGAAGAGGCCATTTGACCAATCATATCTGTTCCAGTTTTTTTAAGTGAAAGCTATCCAATTAGCCTCACTTTCTTGCTCTTTCCCCATAGTTTTGGAACTATTCCCCTTTGAAATATTTATCCAAGTCTCTTTTGAAAATGATTGAATTTGCTTTCTCCATCCTGTCATACAGTGTATTTGGTTTCCCTCATGTCTTTGTTCCTTTTTAATTCATTTTTGGGACATGGGCATCACTGGCTAGCGAGCATTTATTGCCCATCCCTAGTTATCTTTGGAGGGCAGTTTAGAGTCTGTGGCTCGGGAGTGATATATAGGCCAGAGCAGGTAAGGACTGATTTCCTTCCCTCAAGGACATTCGTAGCTCTTTGCCCAAATAACTTAAGTATATGTCCACTGGTTATACTGATCTTTCTGTCGCTAGAAACAACTTCTATTTATTGATTTGACCAAAACGCCTCAATCAAATCTCTCCTGCAGGAATTTCTCATTAACACTGCGAGGCATGGCTTAAACAAGCTGAAGGGCTTGGGGTGGGAGGGAACATGGGATGGTGTTGGGGGGAATGATAAAATTAGTGACAGTTACAAATCTTAATTCTCTTCTTTTTCACATGATTAGAATTTCATGTGGAAGTGTGAAATGGCTGCGGGGCAGATAATGTTAGTGGGGATATGTTCCTCATTCATTCTTCTGGGGGTGGGGGGAACCCTGCCTCCCAAAAAATCCTGGCCCATGTGTTCCAGTCTCATCGCTTCACATTCAGTTCCCTTTTGTAGCATCTTGAAGTGACAACTACCATGCGGAGTAACTCAAGAACTGCTTATTATTGGGACATAATTATCTATTGAATGGGAAGGATGCTGCCATGCACTTTGACTCCAGTCAGCCCCAGGATTTGCACACCTCATCTTGATCAGCCAAAAGGGTCACATGATCCCCTCTGAGCCTTCGCTTCTGGAAGGGGCTCACTACATACACCTTCCACGTCACATCCTTTGAATCTTGCATTTTTGTTGCACATTAAGTTCCACATGATAGATCAAAGGCAGCATTATTATTGAATTCAAGATGAATGACCATAAATTGGTTAAACATCTGGTGGTCCAGTATACTATTATCTGCAAAATACTGCTGAAAATCTGAAATAAAAACAGGAAGTGCTGGAAATACTCAGCAGGAGTGGAGCAAGAAAGAGTTACCATTTAAGAAAAATAACTTGTCATCAGAATTGGGGAAAGTTAGAAATATAATTTTCTAAGTGTGCTGAAAGGGTTATCAACTTGAAAGACCAATCCCACTTCTCCACAGATGCTGACTGACCTGCTGAGTATTTCCAGTGTTTTCTATTTCTTTACTATCAATCAGCTTTTTCTGCAGTTGTCTTGTCCAATCAATCTTTACACTCTCGAACCTTACCTGCTCATTGGTTTAATCTTTTGATAATTAAGCGTTTTCAGTCTTGATGCCCTTTTAGTAACTCTCTTCTGCACCCCCTCTGAGGTCTTGATATCTTAAGGAATACTGCCCAAAATGAAACCCTAACCAGTGTTTTATAAAGGTTTTTAGCAGTTAAAGCAGAATTTCCTAAGAAATTTTCCTAATTTGGCCTCTTTTGTTGTCTTTTCCAGCAAATTGCATGGCTAGGCAGGCTGGCCAATGAGTAGGTGCCTCCAACAAGTCTGGATAATGGAAGTTTGATGGATTAGTTGTTTTTTTGCTAAACTTATTTTCATATGTTTGGAATGAAAGGCATCTTTATGATGTCAAAACAAGATAAACAGCTTCACTTTTGTCATACACCCCAGAACATCATAAGGTATGTTTCTGCAAAAATTATGGATTCTTATTTTTAATAGCTTTAATGCATCAGTGCACAGCACATAAGCACACATTCTATTAAACAGGAAAATGAATATCAACATCAGCACAGTTGGAAAATTATTACTCAATCTATTGCATAATTCAACAGATATTGTTATATAACCAAAGAAATGATAAACAGATTGTTAGCCCCATGCGAATTTAATAGCATGACATTCAATGACATAGTTTTATTCTGTACATTATAAGTTATAAATCAACTTTTTGGTCAGATATTAACCCTGTGAAAAACCAATGAAGGAAATGCAATTAAGGCATTGAGAAACAAAACATCCCACAGGGAAATGTTAACCAACCCATGCTGATAATGGTATTCCCTCTTTAGGTCATCTTTGCTCAATGCATTAGATATCTTAGCCAGCCTATATGTGTTGGGCACTCTCAAGCTATGTTAATACTATTTCCCGTATAATGCTGATCAGAACTAAATGGATCCTCACGGGCAGGAAAAGACTAGCAGCTGTAGTGGTGGATGTCCTTTCAGTGAAACAGGTTGTGAACGGTTGGCAGAGAATTGTCAATCTCCCATTTCTGTGCCTTGCTGGTTTCCCCTAGCAACTGGGGTTTCCACAGTGACTGACAGGCTCCATCCATTTTGTCAGATTTATTTTGCCTACCTCAGATTGTCAGCATCTTAATATTTAATAGAATCCTTCTGTTGTGTGGAAAAGTACTTAATTGATTCATTGATATAGTTTTTCTGTTAAAATGTTAAGTACATAATAAATATGCTTCTGTTTTTATTAGCTGTATCATATTGTGGTCATGTATATTCTGATGTTTATTTCTGATCCATCTTCAGAAATAGTATTGTATCTATGTCAGAGTGAATTAGCAATTGATTTCAACAGGAATGTTTCGTATTTATCAAATACAGTTTCTACTTATCAATAAACAAAGAACAAAAAAAAGCACATCACAGAGGCAGGCCCTGTGGCCTTCCAAGCCCTTCGGCCTTCCAACCCTGTGCTGATCATGATGCCCTAACTAAACTGAAAAGACTCTTCTGCCCTTACTTAGACCATATCCCCCTATTCCCTCTTTATTTACATACCTATCCAGATGCCTCTTAAATGTTGCTAATTAACCTGCCATCATTATCTCTGGCAGCACATTCCAGGCACCCATCACTCTCTGCATGTAAAACTCTCGCAGCATGTCTGCCTTAAGCTTTACCCCTCTCATGTTGAACCTGGGCTCCCTTGTAATTAACACTTCCTCCCTGGGAAAAAGCCTCTGTCTATCCATCTTGTCCACGCTGTCATAATTTTATAGACCTCTATCAGGTCTCCCCTCAGCCTCCATCTTTCCAGTGAAAACAATCCTAGTTTATTCAATCTCTCTGCATTGTCAATGCCCTCGAGACCAGGCAACATCCTGGTGAAACTTCTTTGCATTCTCTTCGAAGCTTCTACATTGACATTATTTACATTATCCTGAATTCTCTTTTGCAAACACAGTGAAGTGCCAATGAGATTAAGCATAATGACACTGATAATCACTGCTGATACAAAAGCTGACAAGAATAAAGTTAACGTACATATAAATGTAACACCTACCAGCTGCATAAATAATGGCAGGTATACAGGAACAATTGAAAAATTTTAACTGAATCTCGAGATTTATACAGTGGTTATAAGATGCCTGGTTCTATCTGTTGTGATAGTGTTTGAACCCCTAACTGCAATCACTATCTCATATTTACTGGCAAGCATCCATTTTTTTTCGACATAATTGCCTGAAGAGAGTGGCATGGATCAAAACAATCATCCTGATGACAATAAGCATGCAATTTGTGGATGAAAACAAAACAATATTGTGCATTGGATATTCAAAAATCTCCTCACCAGCTGATCAAGCCCAAAAAGGGAACTGCAAGGCTGGACTATTTGAACTTTTTTCTTATGATTTTTGATATTTTTCATAAAGATATATTTGTGATTTACTTGTTGCAACTTCATTTATAATGTTATATCCTGTAAAGCTTTATAAAGCAAAATATCTGCGCCCAATTCCAAAATCAATAACTCCCCAAATGAAAGACTCTCACTCAACACCACCAAATTTTTATTTTGTGCAGTCGCAGAGTTAGTGGTGTGAAAACATTGAAGACATTTAGGATAATGTGAACCAGTTCTTCATTTTCAAGGCAGTGCAGCTTAATAGACATTTGTATCAGTTCAATGTCTACAATCTGAGGATAAATACTGCAAGAGGCTCTCTCACATATGCCAATGTTGCAAATGACTGGAAATCACATTCCGGAATAAGAGCTATTTAGCATAATTTTACATGTGCTGCTTGGAAATATACAAAAGAATGTCCATTACTCGTTGATGCTTTTGTATGAGTAAGGATGATGAAAATTTATTAATTGTTGTGACGGTTAATTAGACCATGTTAATCCTTTAATTGGTATAGATGTAAAAGGAAGGCCAAGGACTGTACCTAATTGTCCATTGTATGACATTTGCTTTATGATACCTTTCCAAAGCAAAACAGGGAATGTGTCTTATTCTGTGTTTGTTTTTGAAAGGTTAGAAGTTTACACACAGTGTAGAAAATACAGCAAATCTTTATTCCTGGGCTTTTAATATTCATGCAGTCTTGGAGACTTGGCCTGTAGAGACAGATCTGACCAACTTAAGAGTCAGCTAGCATTGCTGCAGATCGTAATGGTAAGTTATGGAAATAGTTTAATCTGTGAAGCAGACTGATGTTGACTTACTGGCAAGGAATTGTCTTCCTGCTCACATAAATATTTTTTTCTGCAGTAATGGGATGGATCTTGCTGTAGCAAGTAACATATACACCATTTTAAATGTTCTAATCAGCCTGTGAGTTCAGAGATCAAGAAATGCACTGTGATTTGCAGGTTTCCAGGACTTGTGAGTTGATTTATTCCACTCTATTGTTTCCTGTGAGCAAAGGGCATCTCACCCTTAGACTCTCCATTATGTTTTAATACTTGCTGGATTTGCACATTACCTGCCCATTAAGTTCACCACAGAATGTTAAGTCTAGTAATTAACAGCGTACACACTTTATAATGAAGTGTTAATTGTTAATGCAATGCCAATTAACCTCTCTGGTCCAGAAATTGAACAATTTAGACATACAGTTTCATTCCTTCATTTGGTAACTTGCTGTTAAAGATCTTTAAAATGTTGGATTTTAAATGTTGATGTTTATTGATGTTGATTTTTTAAAAATAATTTCCCTTCCTTTCTCTTTATTCTCTTTAACCCGATCTTCATTTCACATCTTAACAATAATTAAAAAACATATTAAAATTATTCAATGTACTTTGACCTGTTAACCTTATGTTTAGAAAAGCACATAGTTGGCAAAGGAAAGAAAGACTTTTCCATTCCTCACAATTATTCTTTCCTTTTCCAGAAGACTTTATTTCATGCTAAGGTCCAGTTCCAGATAGTCTTGTTGTCTCCCATACTTATTCATGTCTTATTCTTCAAGCTCATTGAAATACAGTGCAGGGTAAAATTTACTGTGGAGCATGGGATTGGATCATCACTTAGGTACAAAATAAGAAACTGGCTGTGACAGGAATACAGTCAAAATGGGAGAATAGGTTCATACCACTTATGGGTATTGGGAGCAATTTGGTCTGAACATTGAGTATTTGAGTGCAAATATTAGCCTTCCTGCTTTCGGCCATGCCAAATGTTTTATGGTGTGGGTAGTGCATTATCAGGGTTAATTGGTTTGATAACAAGCCCAATTTGCCCTGGATTACTTATTTAAAGTGGGTGGATCGCCGATTTTGGCACCCATCCAGCCCCCTTATTAGGGGGATGAGTTTGGGATGGGCAGGAAGGTGGTGAGATGGGTGCCCCCACTCATCCTATTGTGAATGACGCACCTGATGGGGCATGTAAAATTCAGCCCAATTATGCAGATTAGCTGTAAGCAGCACCAGTAAGTATTGGTTTTGGGTCCACTGCCAAAAAGTGCAGGATTAGCACTGCCATCACATAGAAATCACATAAATCAGTAGGCAATACATATACACCATGATATCCTCATCGAGATATTTCATCATACATTGCAATCCCTGAACCCTTTTACATAGGCTATCCAATTTGACCCCTATTTCTTATTAGTGGTTTGGTTGTGGAATAAACATTGGTTAAGTGTGATGAAAGTATATAAATTATGTACATTATATATGTGGTCAGTATATCTGGAAGGAATACAGCTCAGATGCTGGGAGGGCAAAATAATTATTCAGAAATCAGTGTAAGGCTGAAAAAAATATTTAAATCAGGTTTTACATCTTATTAGTGGGCCCAGGACTGCTAGCGATTCCCCTCCTGCCAAGGAGTATTTCACTCCAATGGGGTTTACAAAAGTTCCCCACTAATGGGGATCTGGTGGCCTGACCCTGCTGGAATGAATGGAGGCCCCTTGGAGGTCAGGGGTAAAGGAGGGGGTGCACCTGGGCATTGCCAGCATGGCAGTGCCAGTCTGGCCCATGGGCACTGCCCAAGGGGCAAAGTGGCAATGCCCAGAGGGCACCTTGACACTGTCCACTGGGCATCAGCATTGCCAAGGAGGTGGTGCCAGGGGAATATATTGGGGATGGGCCTTATAGGGGGGCCTGCTGACACTCTGCAAAAACATTGATGACAGAGGGAGGGAAGGGCTGATTGGGCTAGTCATTGGGGTTGGGATCAGCCTACCGGGGGGATGGGGCCAGGGCTACGGGGGGGGGTGGGTCGAGACTGCAGGGTGGGGTGGGTTGGGGATATCAGGACTGCTGGGAATGGGGGGGAGAACGAGGTGGTGGAGGGGATGGGAGGTAGGGGCTGGCCTGGACATGCAGAGGGGCAGCTGTGGGGCGGGGGGGGGCAGGAGAGAAGGCCAGCGATTGGGCTGGTCAGCGAACAGGAGGCCGGCAATGCAGAGCTACTGCACATGCACCAATCTCGGCGCTGACAGATCGACGCATGCGCAATGGCCCACTCAGCGCAATGCTGCTGGTCTCTTTCCAGTGAGAATAGGCCCTGCCCACTGATTTTCAACATGAATCTCACTAGGGTACTCTATGATGCACAGAGAGCGGGAGATTCATTTTAAAAATCCCGCTGAGAAAAGCAGCCGGATTAACTCCAGTTTTTATGCAAATTTGGCACTTTGAATATTTTTGGGAGAATTCTACCCATTATGTCCAGGGTTCACGGGGTCCTTGATTATGCTGGCTGCTTTTCCAAGGCAGTAGGGAGTGTACATGGAGTTAATAGCTGGGAGGCTGGTTTGCGTGATGGACTGAGCTTTGTTCACGATGCTTTGTAGTTTCTTGCAGTCTTGCTGGAGCAGGAGCCATACCAAACTGTGATACAATTGGATAGGATGGTTTGTATACCGCACTGGTCTTTGCCCTGTCAGATTGTTAAATGTCCAATAGATCCAAAGAAATCTCAATATATTTCAATATGGTGTTGTTAAAGAGTTATGCAAGCGGGAGAATGTAATCAGGATGGAGTATTATCTCCATGCTAAAGAATTCTCAATGGATCTCCTGAACTGTACAAAATTTTCATCCTCCTCAAGCACACCTGCTTTCTTGCCTCTTCACGTGTATTCTTCTCTTGTAAAAAATCAACTCTCGTGATAAACTACACAAGTTAGTGTCAGACAATAGGTCTACACAAAAAATCCTGAAAGTTGCTTCTGCAAGCAGAGTGGATGCCACTCCAATGTTGTCTGAGACACAGAACATCAATACTGCTGGACACACAGCTGAAAATCAATATGAAATTACTGGAGTTTCAGCTGAGATTTGGTTTTGACAATATTTGCTAACATACAGACAAGGAGTCCTTGGCATTGAAAACGGTTTCCTATGCTGCTCTTCTTCGAAGCCAATTCTTTCATTGGAATTTGACAGTCTGCTGACCTGGGGCTGAATATTCACTATCGACTCCTCAAACCTGACTTAGGAGACGGTGTTCCGGATGGTTTAAATTTTCATTCCAGGGAGGGAAGCGGGTGGATGGGTGTTAACTTGAGTCAGGCCTACTGCAACCTGCAAGTATTTGGAGTCAACCACAGAGGGTATGATATGCGCAGTGTGAATTTCATTCAATTTACTTTTATGAAAACACACATTTGTATTCATAGCCCCACATCAAACACTTTAGAACCACTTGGAGCTATCAATCAAATTGTGAACTGACCAATGTGATAATGGTTGTGGAAGAAATCTTGCAGCGCTAATCCTACAACTGTTTTTCCTTTAATTTAAAGGGCTGGAGATTTAACTGCTTTAAAAAGCTTGACAGTTGCAAAGAGCTTATCCACCTTTTATATGCATTCACATCTATTCTTATCAATCCCAAAGAGCATCATTCCTCTCCAAAAGGTGTACCTTATCTCTCCCAAACAGGTACCTGGACATATCCAAAAGAAGTCCCTTGACCTATCAAAAAGGGTACTCTAATTCTCCAAATAATTAACACAGCTTTAGACATTTTCCGCAAGAATTCAAAGTCCATAAGTCATGGTTTGGACAACCCCTTCACAAAAATTGGATTTGGTTGAAGGGCGAATGTGCAACTGCCTCAGTGAATCATGGATGTGCAAACAGCAACCTGCCCACATTAACTTCCCCTAGCAAAATTGGTGGATGCTGGGCTCAGGGGAAGGGGAATTGCTGGATTTGGGCACAATTTTGATTAGGCCGACGACCCTTTCCACCCTCACAGAAATTCAGGACTCAGACTCAGTCAACAGATTGGAACTTCTTGTCAGATAAGAGGTCAAATAATCATAGGATCCAGAGTGCAGAAGGAGGCCATTCAACGCATCGAGCCTGTACCAATAACAATCCCACTCAGGCCCTTTCCCTGTAAGCCCATGTATTTACCTTTCTAATCTCCCTGACACTAAAAGGCAATTTAGTGTGGCCAATCAACCTCGCCTTTGGACTTTGGGAGGAAACTGGAGCCCCTAGAGGAAACCCACACAATCAAAGCCACATTCACATTGACTGACTGTTGTTTTAAACTTGTGTATTTCTTGGTGAGTTATTGGTCTAGAAAACCTCTGATGCTGGCCCCCTGCCACCTGTCCTGATTCTGGGGTGGACAAGGTGGTAAAATTCTAGCCTCAAAATCTGTCATGCCTCCATTGCCGACAGCATCGCCAGGAGCAATGTCTGCTGCCAGTGTACTGCAAGAAGTCTCTTAGCGTGGATAGAGGATTGGTTGTCAAATAGGAGGCAGAGAGTGGGGGTCAATGGGTGCTATTCGGATTGGCGGTTGGTGACTAGTGGGGTGCCCCAGGGGTCGGTGCTGGGGCCTCAGCTATTTACCATTTATATAGATGATCTGGAGGAGGGAACCGAGTGTAGGGTGTCGAAATTTGCTGATGACACCAAGATTGGGGGAAAGGCAAATTGTGCGGAGGGTGTGGAGAGTCTGCAGAAGGATCTAGATAGGCTGGGCGAATGGGCCAGGAAATGGCAAATGGAATTTAATGTTGGCAAGTGTGAGGTGGTCCACTTTGGTAGGAAGAATGGTAGGAAGGACTATTACTTACGTGGCGAAAAACTGCAGCAGGCAACGGTGCAGAGGGACCTCGGGGTCCTTGTGCATGAGTCGCAAAAACCCAGCCTGCAGGTGCAGCAGGTGGTCAGGAAGGCGAATGGGATGCTGGCCTTCATAGCGAGGGGGATTGAATATAAAAGTAGGGAGGTCTTGCTGCAGCTGTATAGGGCATTGGTGAGGCCGCAGCTGGAGTACTGTGTGCAGTTTTGGGCGCCGCACCTGCGCAAGGATATTTTGGCCTTGGAGGGAGTGCAGAGGAGGTTTACTAGGCTGATACCGGAGTTGAGGGGGTTGAGCTATGAGGAGAGGCTGAATAAACTAGGCTTGTACTCGTTAGAGTTTAGAAGAATGAGGGGAGATCTCATTGAAACGTATAAGATGATGAATGGGATGGATAGGATAGAGGTGGAGAGACTCTTCCCGCTCAAAAAAGACAGTAGGACTAGGGGGCACAGCCTCAAGATAAAGGGGGGGCGGTTTAGAATGGAGTTGAGGAGGAACTTCTTCACTCAAAGGGTGGTGAATATCTGGAATTCTCTGCCCGTTGAAGTGGTGGAGGCTGCCTCGCTAAATATTTTTAAGAAGCGGGTTGATGGGTTTTTGATAAGAGAGGGGATTAAGGGTTATGGGGAGAGGGCGGGAAAGTGGAACTGAGCCACGACAGATCAGTCATGATCTTATTGAATGGCGGGGCAGGCTCGAAGGGCCAGATGGCCTACTCCTGCTCCTATTTCTTAGGTTCTTATGTTCTTAAAGTCCAACCGGTTTATTTGGTAGTAGACACCACTAGCTTTCGGAGTTTGCCCCTTTTGTTTAAACTGTGTGTGCCTTTATGCGCTCTGTTTGTGATCAGAACCCCCACTCACCTGACGAAGGGTCAAACCCCGAAAGCTAGTGGCATTTACTACCAAATAAACCTGATGGACTTTAACCTGGTGTTGTGAAACTTGTTACTGTGTTTATCCTAGTCCAACGCCGGCATCTCCACATCATGGCCAGTGTACTGTGACAGAATTCACTGTGTGATCTATGTACGCGGGGCAGTCAGGGTGGGATTGGGATCATGGAGGGTGTGCGTCATAGGCAAAGTTAGGGGTGGTGTCTTTTAATCAGCCTGCCTATGGGATCATCGAAACGAACTCAATCTTGCACCCACCCAGAGCAAATAACCAATTCAGAAAATAAGGCAGAATGAGCATCCTTCTAAACAAAGCATCCTATGGACAAAAGTGCAATCACTGGGCAGAAAGAATTTAAATAATATATTGCTGCCATTTCTGGAAAGCTCAAATTAGCAGTAAAATAGAAGATAAACATAAAAAAAATGCTTAACTGGAGGCTTTTGAGCAAAAAAGACAAGATCTGAATTTGTGATAATGCAAATACATTTCTGCTTGCATCTGTGAGATCAAGCAGATTTACATTTACAATGTCTTTTGAATCATGAAAATGCATACAGTATTTTCATGCTTTGATAAAAGCAGATGCAAATTATATTTTGCTCTGCATCTTCATATCTAGATTTCAAGCACTTTTTTTCTTTGCAAGTAGCGAGGCATAGGACAAATAAATGATGCTCATTTCTAGCTGTGCAAAGTAGTCGATGGGGGTTTACCAAAGGCAGAGAACAGATTATAAAAGTAACAATAGCCAAACTGCAGCTCCCAAGCTCCCTGTAACTCATTACCAGCTAAAGTGCAGCTTTGTGGATAAAATGAGGTATCCACTAAGGAGATTAATCTCACCCTGAAGCCTAGGCTGAGTGTACGGAGCTGCTGTATTCACCGGCCCAATTCTAACCTGACTGAGAATTAAGAGCAAATTACTGTGGATGCTGGAAATCTGAAGCATAAACAAAAATGTTGGATAAACTCAGCAGGTCTGACAGCGTCTGTGGAGAGAGAAACACTCTGAAGAAGAGTTATACTTGGACTCAAAGCGTTAACTCCAGGTGGGAGTTTTCCAGTCCGTCTACCCCAAGACTGGAAATTCCCACCTGAGGTCACCGACCTCACAATGGTCTGTCACATTTTCCATCCCACCTGCGATGACTCCTGAGGCAAATGGGACTAGAAAATTTACTCCTTTGTTTCTGTATCCACTGATGTTGTGGAGGTACCCCCACGGCTTGCCTGGGCTTGCAAAATCTCACTAACTGTCCTGTCTGGAGACAACACACATCTCTTTAACCTGTGCTTAACCCTCTCTCCACTCACATTGTCTGTACCTTTAAGAGTTGATTACCTGTAAAGACTCGCATTCCCACTATTATTTTGTAAACTGAGTTTGTGTCTTTATATGCCCTGTTTGTGAACAGAACTCCCACTCACCTGATGAAGGAGCATCACCCCGAAAGCTAGTGGCTTGTGCTACCAAAGAAATCTGTTGGACTTTAACCTAGTGTTATGAGACTTCTTACTGTGTCCACTGATGTTGCCAGACTTGCTGTGTGTATCCAGCATTTTCCAGCTTTGATTTCTAACCTGACTGCTGCAGCTCGATGTCTGATTCGGCAACACAAGAGATCACACCTGGTAGCTACTCCTGCTGCCTGCAAACTGCAGGGTGCCTTCCTGCAATGGACCATCTGCATGATGCTGCTTCAGCTGTGGGAGTCGACCCTGCTGAACTGGGGCAATGGTCAAGGTGGGAGGGAGGGGGGACGGTGCCAAGAGCACAGCTGGGGTAGTACAAGGATGGGGTGGAGTGTGTTGGGAGACTGAAATCAGGAACAGGGGTGTAGGGGAAGCTGCAAAGTCAGCACAGGAGTTAGGTGGGCAGGGGCATATTTTTAATTTACTCACAA
This sequence comes from Carcharhinus amblyrhynchos, assembly GCF_965287045.1. NCBI lineage: Eukaryota > Metazoa > Chordata > Chondrichthyes > Carcharhiniformes > Carcharhinidae > Carcharhinus > Carcharhinus amblyrhynchos. The sequence goes on from NC_137335.1 coordinate 43,861,501, forward strand.
TTGTATAAATGTTATTTATTAGTGTTACAGTAGGCTTACATTAATAGTGCAATTAAATTACTCTGAAAATCCCCCAGTTGTCACACTTCTGTGCATGTACGGGTACATTGAGGGATAATTTAGCATGGCCAATGCACCTAAACAGCAAGTCTTTTGGACTGTGAGTGGAAACCGGAGCACATGGAGGAAACCCACGCAGACACAGGGAGAATGTGCAAATTCTGCACAGACAGTGACCCAAGCTGGGAATCGAACCCAGGCCTCCAACACTATGAGTCAGCAGTGCTAACCACTGTGCCATTGAGCCACTCCAATGATAAGCTTTAAGGGAAATAAGTTATGGCAGTCAGTTGGAATTGGAATATATCTCCTTCTAGGTTTAAGACGATCAGTCATGTATCCATTCAGGAAAGCCACCAGCCCATCAGATTTCCTTTGCAGCATACAAAGCTAAGTCATATTAAACAGGAATTCTTCACTGTTGAAAGATTCGCTAATGTCATGGGATCAATAGACCAGATGCAAATTTACATCTGCCAACTGATTGATTCTAAATAAATCATCTGGAACAAGAAATGAACATATGAGTTGGGATGTAATGCCAACTCTGCCATCATCAATTGTCATTTCTAAATTCCCTGCTTTACTCCACGACCCCTAGATTTTCGTTAATTCAAGTCTGCCTGGCATGTTTAACATAAATTGAATGAGAGGAGATTAATTTTTCTCTGCTTAGTGGGCAGAGATTGCTTTAGCCATTGAAATGTTGCATCATTTTCCCAATCATCACCAGAAGGGACAATGACCGTCTTTGAAACTCAGCAAAGAGCAAGTTGAGGCCATTTTCAGCTTTCAGGATCAAAGGGCTCCTCTGTGCACAGAGCATTCTCTGGCTAGGTTGGGATTATTTCCAGCTCACTAATAGGTAGGTGGGAAAATATTTGAGACCAAACAGAAAAACAACTGGGCAAAAGACAATCGCAAGTCGAGTCCAAAACTCCTCTTGGCAAGATTTATACCGTACGTAACCAGCATCATCACATTACTAGAGGACTCACTAATTGCATTTTTGGCACTGAAAAAGAACACCTCCATTGTACCAACATCTCTGATTGTTTTTGAATACATCACAGATATCATGTTAAATCTAGCTTTCTGGAGAAAGATTCCATTAAATATGAATAGAATCAATCTTTAAACTATAGCAATAACATAGTACGGGGGCTTTATGGATTTTATTTGCTTTGAAATGTTTTGCTTTTATGTATGTAAACTTTATGCTTTTGTTGCCATGGTAAAGATCTTGGTGAACATTTCTTTGTAATTTGTGTAATAAATGAATGTGTTCCTTTTGAATATCTCTGTCTGTAAGATTTTGTATGTTGATTGCTATATATATATTTCAAAATATTAGGCCTTTTACAGCCCCCAGGACACAACATTGAGTGCGACAACTTTAGACTATGACTTTTCTCCTCCACCTTAGCACCTTATTTTTATCTCAATGCATGAACTCTCCCTCCAGCCCATCTTACACACACACACACAAACACGTAGGCATGCACGTGCACACAAACACATATGTGTGCAGATACACACACGCATGCACATACACACACATACACTCACACATGTGCATGTACACACAGACGCACACATACACAGCCACACACACATTCATAGACACACACAGACGTACATAGACATATTCTTGCAATTCTGAAACGTAAGCCAAAAATTAGTTCAAGAATTTTATAATCCTATACCTTTACCAGCATCGCTATTTATTTGATTCAAATCTGGACCCTCATAACTGTTCAAGTGTTATCCTCTGCATCCTTGGCCTCACCATTTGTATCCATGCCTCCAGCTGTTTTTATGCCCTCAGAGGAATAATTCCTTCCTAAAACCTCTTCACCTGTTCCCTCTTTTTAAACATTCTTTATAGTCTATCACATTGACAAGGTTTTCACCAGTTTGCTAATTTCTCCTGCTTTGTCACTTTGTCAATTTCTGTTCACACTCTGGTGAAGTAGCGAAGGATGATTTACTCCATTAAAGTTACCACTTCAATGCAAGTTGTTCTTTTCTTTCCTTGGTACACACCCAGGTGCATTGGATCAACTGGGTGCAGTGACTCTCTAAAAGTTAGGCGGGTTGGCTCTCTATCTGTTTCAATATTTAATTTTATATTACTGATGTTTTGTGTGTGCTTCTAAAACATTTGCTCTCCCTTTATTTGCTTTTGTTCTTCTCATACTCCCATCTTTTCCTCCTACCTACTACAGAGACTTGGAGCCAGCCCTGATGCTCCAACACTTTCATTATTGCACAGTTCATTGTATTAGTTGGCTCAATAGTTGCCTTTGAGTTAAAAGACTGTAGATTCATTCCAGAGACTTAAGCAGATGATCTACGCTGACATTCCGATGCAAAACTGAAGGAAAGCTGTATGGTTAGAGGTTCTGGCTGGGATACTCCGAGCTCACCTGTGGCCGGGATTCTTTGTTCCCGTTGCTATGCATGGATATTTGGCTGGGTGCCAAATTCTCCATTCCTGCTGGCAGCGCTGGCAGGGCTTTGGAGACTGGAGAATTCCAGCCTATGGGCCCGATTTTACCATCAAGTTGCGTCCATTTTCGGCCGTGAAAACTTGGTAAAGTCGGGTTTGAGGAGAGGAGTGCGATCCGCGCCTGCCTCTGTGCCGATTCCCCCTTTATCATGGGCCAAAAATGGCCGTCATTGGGACTGTGCCTACGTGACATCAATTTAAATGCATTTGCATGCATTTAAACCCACTTAATGGGCTGCACGCCCAAACTTACCAGCACTTCCCCCTTTACCACTGTGTTTGCCACCCAGATTCAGCACAAAACAGACATAGTCCGTAAAAGTCGGATTCAGATCATCTAGGGAGGTAAGTTCAGAGCTTCAGGTGGCTCTCTGACTCAGATTGTTGGTGGGAGGGGTGATAGAGGCAGATCAGATTGATCTCTGGTGCGGGGGGTTGGGGGGGGCTCAGATGGCTCTTTGGTGGGGGTGGGATAAGGGGGTTAGTTACATTGTGAGGATGAGGCACTGTCTGTGGGGGCCAGTAGGAAGACATTATCTGACCTGGGAGCGATGTGGCAGGGGAATGTTTTTCTGGTTTTTTTTAACTGCACACGTGCAGTTGAAGGCTCAGATCAGAGCAGTGTTTCAGATGCGTAAAGCCCCACCCACTGGCTTCTGCAGCATGATTCAGAATCACTGATACTTTCAGCAGTGTATGGGGGTGCCTGAGAACGGGTCTAAAAGTTGGATCTGAAACAGTCCCAGTTTCAAGTCCGCCCAGCACTTAGAATCAAAATGGTGAAGTAGGGCCCACTGTTTTGAGTCAGACTGCTGCCTGAAATGATGACCCAAAATTCTCCAGTCTCATTTGCCCCTCACTGAGAATGGAGAACTTGGCATTGAGTCAAATCTCCATTCACTGTAGCGGGACTGGAGAGTCCCAAACATGTGCAAGATCAGAGAATTCCTGCCAATGATTCATAGAATCCCCACATTGCCAAGGGAGGCCTTTCAGACCATTCAGTCTGCACCGGCAACAACCCCACTCAGCCCTATCCCTGTAACCCCATGTATTTATCCTATTAATTCCCCTAACAATAGGGGGAAATTTAGCATAGCTAATCAACCTAACCCATGTGAGAGGAAACTGGAGACCTGGAGGAAACCCATGCAGACATGGGGAGAATATGCAAATGCCACACAGACAGTCACCCAAGGCCGGAATTGAACCCAGGTCTTTATCTCTGTGAGGCAGCAGTGCTAACCACTGTGCCGCCTTCCCACCTAACGTTTTGGAACGTTAAAGCTTTCCTTATGGAAAGCACAAAAGCAAAGGTATGTATAAATTAATGTGGTGAATTTAGCGACTTCTTTCCACACTGCAGCTTCATTAGTTATGCTAGTTTAGATGAACCCTGACTCACACTTATTTTCATGGAGTCTTTCTGTTCCAGGGGAGTAGGTGTTTACATCAGCAAGATTAGTGTCTGCTGAGTGCTGCCAACACATGGATCATACTTCAAATCAGCAATTGGACTGCCAGGAGAGAAGAAAAGAGAAAAGGAAAAAAAAACTAAAATGGTGAGGAGATAACAAGCAAAAGTAATGGAAATCGAAAAGGAAGAAAATAGCTCAGTTTTAAAAAGAGAAAGACGTTTTTTCTTGATAGTTGGGTGACTGCCACAAGACAATTCTTATCAAGGGAACCAGTTATAAAACAAAAACGAGATTTGATTTTTCCATGCTACAGATCCCATAATATTCAAAGCTGTGCAGCATTAATTTGCAAATGTCATTTGATATTTTTTCTTTACAAAAAAGAAAGGAGCATTTTCATTCTGATTCAAACTCTACAAATAGACAAAGCTAAATTAGACAGTTTGTAATTATATTTCTGTGGTCTCTGAGCCAAAAAGGATTAGATGAAGGGAAGCGAGCGTATTCCCTCAGTGCAATGTTACAAGCTGGATTTCTCTACAGCACAGCAGCATATGGTGCAGAACACGTGACAGAGGATCTTGTTCATCAATAATATATTGAAATGTAAAATATGAGAAAAGGATTGCTCCCTTTGGAGAATTACACATTTAAATCTTGAATTTAGAACAAAATAAAATTACATTTTTAGTTGAAGATAATTGTAAATGGATTGCCAATTTATTACCTAGCTCATGTAGGGTGAACCCTCTCTCTCTGGATCAGCTCAAATGACAGAGGTTGTGGTGAATCTATTGCATCTTTGAATATATCGACTACCGTCTGTTAAACAGATTCACACTGCAGGTGGGCTAGTCGCCACGTCAGCACTCTGCATGATCTGCCCATATATTTCAACACTGCCGCCTGCCAAGACAAGATGGCTGTGGTACCTGGATATACACGTGCACTTGGCTGCACATTTGCAGGATCCTTTGTCGCCATTTGCAGGAGACACCGTGCCAGTTGGATGCTGATCACCCGGTGTCTGGGGTGCAGCCTCCTTGCAGCTTCTGGGGATTGGGGATGGGGAGGGAAGGGGAGTTCTGATCCATCCAATGAGAGCTGCAATTCCTTTTGCAGCTCCAGATCTTGTTCCTATGAGCGTTGCACATTTAAGCACCAACAGGACAGGACAGGCAGATGATGGCAGGCAGGCTTAATGTAAAGTTTATTTATTAGTCACAAGGAGGCTTACATTAACACTGCAATGAAATTACTATGAAAATCCCCTCATCACCACACTTCGGTGCTTGTTCAGGTACAGTGAGGGGGAATTTAGCATGGCCAAAGCACCTAACCAGCACTTCTTTTGACTGTTGGAGGAAACCGGAGCACCCTGCTGAAACCCACACAGGCATGGGGAGGACGTGCAAACTCCACATAGGCAGTGACCCAAGCCAGGAATCGAACCCAGGTCCCTGGAGCTGTGAGGCAGCAGTGCTAACCACTGTGCCACCGTGCTGCCATCCCTTCACACCATTCCTTCGTATTTCAAACAGTGTGCCTGACAGGAACCCTCTCTGACCCCAGGTTATTTATTTTTATGTTGGAAAACATCTTTGGCAGTTCTAGCACCAGTATTGTCAGTTGTTCAACAGTATCGAATACTCGATGCTCATTTGTAGAGACAGTGCAGACACGATGGGTCACACGGCCTCCTTTTGCTCTGGAACAATTCTGCGATTTGTGAATGAAAGTGGTTTCTGGACCACCCAGCTGTTTCCTGCAATTCCAGTGATTCAGTTTTACTACATTTTAAAACCGTCTTCTCTTCCAGAGCTGCTTCACATGATTCCCTCTGTGGCTGATTAAAGAAAGCGCATTGTTGGAACTACTGGAAATCCATGGAGTGAGTTCTCAACTCACAGGAGATTCCAAATTTCTTAACTTTTAAAGATGGCTTTGTATTTTCTATTTCTAAGTTAAATCTTCACATTCCCTGCCCCTTCAATGGGACTTACTCTCAATGTCCAATTTTCAGGATGCACTGGGTAGGCAGGGCTTTATTCAATAGCTTCCCTGGAGGTGTGTGTGTGGGGAGGTGGGGTGAAAGCGCTAGTCAAGTTTTGTCTTTAATGTAACTAACAAACCTGGAAATCAACAGTTTAATCCAAATCTAGTGGTCTTGTTCAGTTGTATCTGTGTAACACGGATGTTAGAGGGAGGTTTTTCACACAGAGGGTATTGGGGGTGTGGAATGCTCTGCCAAGCAAGGTGGTGGAGGCAGGCACACTGGAGTTGTTTAAGAGTTACTTAGACAGGCACATGAGTGGGTTGGACATGGAGGGATATAGGAGATTGTTTTAAATAAGGTTCAGGAGCCTTGGGATGTCCCTGGTAATGTATAACGATGGGGATGATACTAATGTTTTTCTCTTTTAATTCACAGGTGCTTCGGTCCACCTTGTTGTCCAACAAGGGGCATACACGCGATGGGTCGTACGAGGGCTGCTCTTGGTTGTTTCGAGAATAGCCTAGTACTTCATGTTGTTAGTGTACGCTTAAACTGGACCAGATGCTGGGCAACACGACAGCTCAGTGACTATCACTGCTTGCTGTGCAGACACATAGATTTGGGCCAGTGTCTGTGGGAGTTTGCGCATTCTCCCCGTGCTTGTGTGGGTTTTCTCCGGGTGCTCCGGTTTTCTCCCACACCCCAAAGATGTGCTATTAAGCTGATTGGTGTAATAAATTGTCCCTAAATTAGTCTTCCCTCAATGTGGAATGCCATAAGCATAGACAAGGGTCATGGGTGGACGGGGGACTCGTAATGTTAAAATGGCGGCGCGGGCTCGTTGGGCCGAAGGGCCTGTTTCCAGTCCTGTTTTGTTCTTTGTTCTTTGTTTTGTTCTTTGAGAGAAGATTTTAGCTGTGGCATTCTGATATCAATGTCTTGGCAGCTAGATGTCACACGTTTCCTGGCTACTAAGACGGTCACTGGTATAAATGGGGGAAGAACAGGAAGTAAGAGAGGAGGTGGAGTTGTGTTTTTGATTAGGGAAAACATCATGGCAGTACCGAGAGGGGATATTTCTTAGGGTTTGCCCACTGAGTCTATACGGGTAACTGAGACATAAGAAAAGGGAGATCACGTTGATAGAACTGTACTATAAACCCCCAAACACTCAGCGGGAAATTGAAGAGCAAATATGTAAGGAGATTACAGATAGAAAGGTAGGACTGTAATAGGAGGGGACTTTAATTTTCCCAACATTAACTTGGATAGCTATAGTATTAGGGGGTTGGATGGAGAAAAATGTATTGAGTGCATTCAGGAGAAACTTCTCATTCATTATGCAGATGGCCCGACTAGACAGGGGGCAAAACTTGACCTTCTCTTGGGAAATAAGGAAGGGCAGGTGACAGAAGTGTTGGTGAGGGACCACTTTGGGAGTAGTGACTATAATTCCATTAGTTTTAAAATAGTTATGGAAAGTGATAGGTCTGGCCCAAGAGTTAAAATTCTAAATTGGGGTAAGGCCAATTTTGATGGTACTAGACAGGAACTTCCAAAAGTTGATTGGAGGTCTGCTTGCAGGGAGATCTGGTAAGTCAGAGATTTTTGAAAGTGTGTTAACCACGATTCAAGGTAAGCACTTGCCTTTTAGAGTGAAGGGCAAGGCTGGTAGAAGTAGGGGACTCTGGATGACTCGGGATATTGAGGCCCTGGTCAAGAAGAGGAAGGAGGCATATGACATGCATAGGCAGCTGGGACCAAGTGGATCCCTTGAAACGTATAGAGAGTGTCAAGGCAGAGTTAAGAGAGAAATCAGGAGGGCAAAAAGGGGACATGAGATTGCTTTGGCATATGAGGCAAGGGAAAATCCAAAGAGCTTCTATAATAGATAAAAGGCAAAAGAATTATTAAGGAGAGAATAGGGCCTCTTAAGGATCAACGAGGATGCACAAGAGATGGGTGAGATCCTAAATGAATATTTTGCATCAGTATTTCCTGTTGAGAAAGGCATGGATGTTAGGAAACTTTGGGAAATAGATAATGATGTCTTGAGGAGTGTACATATTACGGAGGAGGTGCTGGAAGCCTTAAGGCGTATTAAGGTAGATAAATCCCCAGGACCCGATGACGTGTATCTTAGGACATTGTGGGACATTAGGGAGGAAATTGCGGATCCCCTAGTAGAGATATTTGAATCAGTGATAGCCACAGGTGAGGTGCCTGAAGAAAGGAGGATGGCAAATGTTGTGCCTTTGTTTAAGAAGGGCTGCAGGGAAAAGCCTGGGAATTACAGGCCGGTGGACTTAATATCTGTTGTGGGTAAATTGTCAGAAAGTATTCTGAAAGACAGGATCTGCAGGCATTTAGAGAGGCAAGAACTGATTAGGGACAGTCAGCATGGCTTTGTCTATGGAAAATCATGTCTCACGAATTTGATTGAGTTTTTTGTAGGAGTAACCAAGAAGGTAGATGACAGCAGTGCAGTTGGTGTTGTCTACATGGACTTTAGCAAGGCCTTTGACAAGGTACCACATGGCAGATTGTTGCATAAGTTTAAATCGCACGGGATCCATGGTGAGGTAGCCAAATGGATACAAAATTAGCTTGATGACAGAAAACAGAGGGTGGTTAGAGAGGGTTGTTTTTCAAACTGGAGACCTATGACCAGCGGTGTGCTGCAGGGATCGGTGTTGGGTTCATTGTTATTTGTCATCTATAATAATAATTTTGATGAGAATTTAGGAAGTACGGCTAGTAATTTTGCAGATTACACCAAGATTGGTGGCATAGTGGACGGTGAAGAAGGCTATCGAGGATTACAGTGGGATCTTGATCAATTGGGTCAGTGGACTGATGAATGGCAGATGGAGTTTCATTTAGATAAATACATGTTGGTAGATTGAACCAGGGCAGGACTTACTCAGTTAATGGTAGGGTGTTGGAGAGAGAGTTGTAGAACAAAGCGATCTAGGGGTACAGTTCATAGCTCCTTGAAAGTGGAGTCACAGGGAGACAAGGGGTGAGAAGGCATTTGGCATGCTTGGTTTCATTGAACAGAACATTGAATACAGGACTTGGGGTGTCTTGTTGAAGTTGTAGAAGTTGAAGAAGTAAAGGCCACACTTGGAATACTGTATACAGTTCTGGTCACCTTATTATAGAAAGGATATTATTAAATTAGGAAGAGTGCAGAAGAGATTTACTCAGATTCTACTGGGATTTGGTGATTTGAGTTATAAGGAGAGGCTGGATTGACTGCGACTTTTTTTTCTGGAGCATGGGAGGCTTAGGGTGATCTTATGGAAGTCCATAAAATAATAAGGGGCATAGATAAGGTCAACATCATTTCCCAAAGGTAGAGGAGTCTAAAACTAAAAGGCATAGGTTTAAGTTGAGAGGGGAAAGATACAAAAGGGTCCAGAGGGATAATTTTTTCACACAGAGGGTGGTGGGTGTTGGGAACATGTTGCCTGAGGTAGTGGTAGAGGCAGGTATAATTTTGACTTTTAAAAAACATTTAGACAGTTGCATAGGTAAGATTGGCATTGAGGGATAGGGGCCAAATGGGGGCAATTGGGACTAGCTAAATGGTAAAATCTGGGCGGCATGGACAAGATGGGCCGAAGGGACTGTTTCCATGCTATAAACCTCTATGACCGTAATTGAGGACAGAAACTGCCAGTCTCCAAGGGAACCCAATGTAACATCAGAGGTAGGATATCAATCAGGCAGATTAGGGCAAGCAACAAGCCCCTGGGGTCCAGGCTAGAATTACTGTTTGAGACCACAAAGAAAAGTCAGGGTTTAAAGCAAAATCTTAACTGTGACCTTCTTACAACGAAGCTGCCAAATGCATTGAAGAAGGCTTTCCAAAGGGCCTGGCCAATTCCCAGCCTAGTATTACTCAAATGGACTTCCTGGCTTCTTTGGTATTCACTCACAAAATGGGTTTAAACTCAGGGATATTGCAATCCGGAGCCAGAAGTATATTGCACCTTGATCCCAGAAAGTCCCCTAATGTTAGCAGGTTGAGGTTGCCAGTACAGGCTTGTTGGCAACTACCTTAGGTTGCACTCAACTGCATTTCCTGTGGTTCTTGTCTGTAACTTAATCAATGGAAACTGGGAGAAGCAGCTTGGAGTGCAGGTGTGTGCAATGGAGGTGGGGGCAGGGGACATGCAGTAGGATTTGGGGTGTGCAGTGGGGGTGTGTGCAGTGGGAGTGTGTGCAGTGGTGGTGTGCAGTGGAGGTAGGGGGATGTGCGCAGTGCAGGTGTGTACAGTGGGAGTGTGAGCAGTGGTGGTGTGCAGTGGAGGTAGGGGGATGTGCGCAGTGCGGGTGTGTACAGTGGGAGTGTGAGCAGTGGGGATGGCAGTGTGTGCAGTTGGGGTGAGCAGTGGGGGGGGTGGTTGTGTGCAGTGGGGGTGTGCAGTGGAGGGTGTGCAGTGGGGCGGGGGTGCAGTGGGTCTGTGTGCTGTGGGGTGTGCACAGTGGGGATGGGGGTATGTGCAGTGGGAGTGTATGCAGTGGGGGTTGTGCATTGGGGGTGTGTGCAGTGGGAATGTATGTAATGGGGTGTATGCAGTGGCGGTGTGCGTAGTGGAGATGTGTGTAATGGGGGTATATACAGTGGGGGTGGTCAATGGGGGTGGTGGTGTGTGGTGGGGATGTGTGGAGTGGGTGTGTGCAGTGGGAGTGTGTGCAGTGAGTAGGGGTGCGCAGTGTGTGTCTACAGAGGGGGTGTATGCAGTGGGAGTGTGTGTAGTCGGGATGGTGGTGTGTACAGTGCGGGTGTGTGCAGTGGGGATGGTAGTGCATGCAGTGGTTGTGTGTGCAGTGAGGTTGTATGCAGTGGGGATGTGTGCAGTGGGGCTAGGGGTGTATGCAGTGGTGATGTGCAGTAGGGTGGGGGTGTGCACAGTGGTGGTGTGGGCAGTGGGGGTGGTGGTGTGCAGTGGGGATGTGTACAGTGGAGGTGTGCGCAGTGGGGTTGTGTGCAATGGGGTGTGTGCAGTAGGAGTGGGAGTGTGCAGTGGGGGTGTGTACAGTGGGGGTTTATGCAGTGAGAGTGTGTGCAGTCAGGCTGAGGATGTGTGCCGTGGGGGTGTGTACAGTGGGTGTGTATGCAGTGGGAGTGTGTGTAGTCAGGATGGGGATGTGTGCAGTGGGAATGTGTGCCGTGAGGGTGTATGCAGTGGGGTGGGAGTGTGTACAGTGGAGGTGTGTGCAGTGGGATGTGTGCAGTGGGGATGTGTGCAGTGGGGATGTGTGCAGTGGCGGGGTGTGCAGTGGGGGGGTGCAGTGGGGGTGTGTGCAGTGTGGTGTGTGCAATGGGAATGTACACAGTGGGGTGTGTGCAGTGGGGGTGTGTGCAATGGGGCTGTGTGCAGTGGGGGTGAGTGCAGTGGGGTGGGTATGCAGTGGGGGGTGTGCAGTGGGTTGTGTGCAGTGGGTGTGGGAGTGTGTGCAGTGGGGTTGTATGCAGTGAGGGTATGTACGATGGGGGTTTGCGCAGTGTGGGTGGGGGTGTGTGCAGTGGGGGGGGCGAGAGTGCAGAGGGGGTGTGCAGTGGGAGTGGGCGTGTGTGCAGTGGGGGTCGGGGGTGTTTAGTAAGGGTCGGGATTATGCAGTGAGGGTGAGGGTGTGTGCAGTAGGGGTGTGCAGTGGGGGTGGCATTGTGTGGGGTGTTTTTGGTGGGATTTTCTGCAAAGTTAGGGCTCTATGTGCATTCATGGTTGGTATTTATTCAGGGGAGGGATCGTCAGATTTCATCCCAAAAGGTCATTGATGGGTTTGTGTCGCAATTGATAATCTGATCTTCGTTTTCCATTCCACATTAATTGAATTGAAATTCCCCCAGCTACAGTGAATCTGTGTCCCTGAGAACATTACCCTGCCTCTCTGAATTGCACTACCCTACCATCGCCCGGTCTCCCCCAGGTATCTACATTTGGGATGTCAGTATGTTTTAAGAACTTCAGTCTCCGGGATATTGTCTTGCACCTATTGTCTTGTAAATTTAGGTGATTGTGGGCCTGATTTTACCATTTTCATTCTAAGTGCTGAATCTGGGCGCAATTCAGATTCAACTGTACTGGATCTTGGTGAGACCACTTTTGGAATATTGTGTGCAGTTCTGGTCACCTCACTATAAGAAGGATGTAGAAACATTGGAAAGAGTGTAGGAGGGATTTACCAGGATGCTGCCTGGTTTGGAGGATAGGTCTTATGAGGAAAGGTTGAAGGAGTGGGGCTTTTCTCTTTAGAGCGGAGGAGAGGCAACTTAATAGAGGTTTATAAAATGATGAGGGGGATAGATAGAGTGGACGTTCAGAGGCTATTTCCTCGGTGGATGTAGCTGTTACTAGGGGGCATAACTATAAGGTTCATGGTGCGAGGTATAAGAGGCATATCCGAGGTAGGTTCTTTACTCAGAGAGTGGTTGGAGTGCGCAATGCACTGCCTGCTGTGACAGTGGAGTCAGGACACTTTAGGAACTTTCAAGCGGTTATTGGAGAGTCACATGGAGCACACCAGAATGATAGGGAGTGGGGTAGCTTGATCCTGGTTTCGGACAAAGCTCGGCACAACATTGAGAGCCGATGGGCTGTACTGTTCTATGTTCTATGGTGACTTGGAAATCTGCTTTCAGGTGCCCCCATACACACTCAGCCTGAAAAAAAAATTGCCAGTCCCATTCATGCTGTGGGCGGGGCTTAGCACATCTGAAATGATCGTAGCTCTAAACGGCGCATGCGCAGTTCGAAAAAAACTTGAAAAATTGTCAGATCACTTCCCTGCTGCAGAAAGTGGAGAAAGTGTCCCGGGAGCGAAAAGCGGGAGTGATGCACCCTCAGACATCACTGACCCCCTTATCCACCCACTCCCGCTACTCAGACCGATCACGATCCCTGCCCCTTCCCCTACACCAAATGCCGCAGAGTGGCAGCAGATTCCCCTGCGCCCCCCCCCATCTCCCTTCCACCAGAGATCCATGTACCTCACCCCCACCAGTGAGTGATCAGGCCTCCCCCCTCACCCCCTACCAGAGATACACCTTACCCACCTCCGTCCTCCCCGCATCACAGAGAACGATCTGGCCTCACTCCCCACGCCCCCACCACGCCCCCCCCCCTCCAACACCCAAGAAAATGATCTGGTTTCACTCCCCCCACCCCACCTGCACCCCCCACCCCTCCCCCAGAGAAAGATCTGGCCTTACTCCCCCCAGAGAATGACCAGGCCTGCCTCCCTCCCTCCCCCCCACCAGAGAATGATCTGCACCCCCCCCCGGGCCCCCGTACCAGACAATGATTGGCCCTACCCCAGGAACCAGACAACAATCTGGCGTCACTCCTCCCCTATCCCCAGAGAATGATCTGGCCTCACTCCCCCTGCATTCCCCCCCCGACCAGTGAATGATTTGACCTGCCTCCCTCATTCCCACCACTGATCTGAGTCAGAGAGCTGTTGGAAGACCTGAAGTCGCCTCTTCAGCAGCTGAAGGGTCCGATTCAGGCTTTTGTTCAGCATGTCCATTTCGGCACGATTCCAGATCGGCGAGCGCAGCAGTAAAGGGGGAAATACTGATAACGTTGGACGGGCAGTTCATTAATTCAATTTAAATGCATGCAAATTCGGGTGTGAATCGGATCGCGGCCATTCCCGGGTCTCAGTAAAGTGGTCATCTGTGCGGACACGGGCGTGGATCGCATTAATGGCCTCACACCCAACTTCACCGCGTTTTTGTGCCTGTAAATGGGAGTGACGCAATGATAAAATAAGGCCCTGTGATTCAGTTTCTCTTGATGTTTCTCGGATGTCCACTCTAGGCAGGGGGACATTACACCCAGCATTGATTTCAATACATTTACAGTCTGGTAACTTCTTGCAACACAACTGACATAGAATGTCTTTAATGATAATGGTGAGCTCTATGCTGCATAATTGCTCTGCAACGCTGTACCTCAGCACCTTCAAATAACCCACAGCCAAGGAGAAAACGCACAGACAAGAACCTATTCAATTTTACATCCAAAGCGAGACTCACTGCAACCTCACACATTTCATCAAATAAACTAAATCAACAAACTGCGGGATAAATTAAAAGACAGTCCCTCAAAGGGATGTTGTATCAAATCAGAACCTCAAAGGAAGTATATATGATACTTGTATGTGTGCTCACACAGTAACTGTGCATTATCTCATTGTTAATTCCATTGCCCTAGAAGGCTGTTAAATAAGTTAAGAGCCCATGGTGTTAGTGGTGAGATCCTGGCATGAATAGAGGACTGGCTGACTGGCTGAATGTGGGTATGCCGGTGTTGGAAAAAAATCGGTTGGACTAAAACCTGGTGTTGTCAGACTTTTTACTGACTGGCTGAAGGCAGAGAGTGGGGATAAAGGGGTCTTTCTCAGGATGGCAGCCAGTGACTAGTGGTGTGCCTCGGGTCGGTGCTGGGACCACAACTTTTTACAATATACATTAACGATTCGGAAGAAGGAACTGAAGGCACTGTTGCTAAATTTGCAGATGACACAAAGATCTGTAGAGTGACAGGTTTATTGAGCAAACAGGGAGGCTGCAGAAGGATGTGGACAGGTTAGGGGAATGGGCAAAGAAGTGGCAGATAAATTACAATGTGGGAAAGTGTGAGGTTATGCACTTATAAAGGAAGAATGGAAGCATAGACTATTTTCTAAATGGGAAAATGCTTCAAAAATCAGAAACACAAAGAGACTTGGGATTTTCTTAGGTTAACATGCAGGTTCAGTCAGCAGTTAGGAAGGCAAATGCAGTGTTAGCATTCATGTCGAGAGGGTTAGAATACAAGAGCAGGGATGTGCTCCTGAGGCTGTATAAGATTCTGGTCGGATCCCATTTGGAGTAATATGAGCAGTTTTGGGCCCCGTATCTAAGGAACGATATACTGGCCTTGGACAGATTCCAGAGGAGATTCACAAGAATGATCCCTGGAATGAAGAGCTTGTCGCACGAGAAACAGTTGAGGACTCTGGATCTGTATTTGTTGGAGTTTAGAAGGATGAGGGGAGATCATATTGAAACTTACAGGATAATGTATGGCCTGGATAGAGTGGACATGGAGAGAATGTTTCCACCAGTAGGAAAATCTAGAACCAGAGGGTACACTCTCAGAATAAAGGGACGATGCTTTAAAACAGAAATGAGGAAAGATTTCTTCAGCTAGAGAGTGGTGAAGCTGTGGAATTCTTTGCTGCAGAAGGCTGTAAAGGCCAGATCATTGACTATCTTTAAGACAGAGATAGACACGTTCTTGATTAATAAGGGGATCAGGATTATGGAGAAAAGGCAGGAGAATGGGGATGAGAAAAATATCAGCCATGATTGAATGGCGGAGCAGGCTTGATGGACCAAGTGGCCTAATTCTGCTCCTATGTTTTATGGTCTGTATCATGTGAGAAAATTGACTTTACAATAATCATCCAAAAAACCAAAAAATCTACCCCTGTCAATTACAATCAATAGTAAAATCCTGGTAAATGAGGAGCATTCTCCATATCTTGGGAATCTCCTTTCAACAAAGGCAGACGTAGAGAATGAATTTCATCATCACCTCCAATGTGCTAGTTCAGCCTTTGGTCAACTGGGAAAAGGAGTATTTGAGGACCCAAAGCCTAGACTAAGGTCATGATTACTGGGCAGCAGTAATCCCTGCTCTCTATGTACTTCATTGGACAATCTACAGCAGGCATCTCAACATACTGGAGAAGAAATATCAATGGTACCTTCACATGATCCTCAAAATCTGATGGTAAGAAAAGGGATACATCAACAGCATCCTCTCCCAAGCTAACACGCCCAGCATCAAGGTGCTAATCACTCAAGTTCAGCTTGAATGGACAGGACATAATACTTGTACACCTGACACCAGACTCTTGAAGCAATTGTACAACTCAGACTTGGCCACAGCTGCAGACTCCCAGAAAGACACAGTGAGTGCTTTAGGGATGTCCTCAAAGCTTAACTGAAGAGGTCAAACATCTGTGCCGACTCAATAGGAATCCCTTGTGACCAAGTTCTGAGTAGTGCAATTATTTAGACAGATTGGTGTCAGGCATACAAATGAATGTCCCACCCTGCAAAGGAAGTTTTGAGTGACAAACCAAAATGGAAAAGATTCATTCTGGAAGGCGGCAACTAGGTCAAGGACTTGCAGTAACATGCAGAAGTGAAGTTGGGTATTGGAGGAAGTGCGTACTCCTCCAAACAAATATATCCAATCCTTCAACCATCAGCTGCCCCATATGGCTGAGTCCACAGATAGTACTTAGGACATACCAGCCACCTCAGAACTGATCAAACTGGAGGGGAAGCAAGTCATCCCTGATCACAAGGGAATGTCTAGAAAGGGAATGTCTCTGCAACAATGACAATATTTGGTGTTATCAATAGATGATAATCTTTAGCACGGTTGACAGTGAGATGCTGATGACATCAGGGGTGTTAACAAAGGGCCAGATTCCAATATCTACTTGCAGCCTAAGCTCTCCAGCAGCAGGTCACTGAGGAGCAGTTCACAGAATCATAGAATCCTACAGTGCAGAAGGAGGCCATTCAGCCCATCAAGTCTGTACCAACCACAACCCACCCAAGTCCTAGCCTCGTAACACCATGCAGGTCCTAGCCTCATAACCCCTAGCTAGGCCCCCTAACACTAAGGGCAATTGAGCATGGCCAATCTACCAAACTTGCACATCTTTGGAGTGTAGGAGGAAACTGGAGCACCTGGAGGAAACCCACTCAGACACGGAGAGAATGTGCAAACTCCACCCAGACAGTGACACAAGCTGGGAATTGAATCCGTGTCCTGGTGTTGTGAGGCAGCTATGCTAACCATTGTGCTACCATGCCGCCCAATTGAACAATTCCTGCTCGCGCTCACAACCAGTGATACCCAACATCATTCTGCCCTCTAATAAACTAAGTCTGTGTAAACACTAACACTGGCAATTAGATCGAGGAAAATGCAGGGATACCAATGAGAACAGAACACTTTTGTATGAAAAAAGGCAAAATTGGATCCATAGTGGGCACCCCTCCTGAAGAAGAAGCCCTGCAATAGTGGGGCAGCAGGGCAGCCAAGTTATAGCTGACAGCGAGGCTGGAGGGGCAAAGTGTCAGAATGAGAATCCGTGCAATCTGTTGTTGCCATGTGAGCTATTGTGCTGTACTCAGAGTCTCCATCTCTTCCTTTTTTCAGGTCCTCACAAAGCAGATGCCAAACCCCAGGAGACAATTGTCTAGGGACAATGAGACCAGTGACCCAGAACATGCCCTGTCACCTTCCTGTCCCACAACTACCTCCAGTACAGATACACCCACTTGGGTCGGAAAGGAGTTGTGTTTAGAATTGAGGTCATATTCTTATGAGCACAGCACAGGTACTTCCCAGCAGCTAAGGGAGACCATGATGGTCCAGGTGATGATCTTTTCTATTGGGAACAGATCTACTGATGGGTCTCTGGTTGCAGCCACAAAACATTTGCTGAAAATGTAGCAGAGGTTAGGGGAACACATGGTGACGATGCTTGGAGTTGTGCGCAGCTTTGTGCAGACTATGGAGGGGTCCAGCAAAAACAGAGCCAAATATGTGCGTCCATCCCTGTAACAACATAATCCCAGTAAAAAGTTTGACAACACCAGGTTTTAGTCCAACCAATTTATTTGATAGTAAACGCACAAGCTTTCGAGGTTTCCCTCTTCGTCAGGTGAATGGAGACTCATGAACCAAATTGCCAACTCTGGTTAAATAGCTCCATGACCTTGTGGATACCATAAGAAGTGTGGAAGGCTACAAGGAGCAAACCCCAAGAAAAATCTGCAGTGGAGACCAAAGGCAGACTGATATCTAAATCCAAATGTACATATCTAAATATGTCATTTCGCTGGCAACCTCTGCAAAGAAGCTGGCACCAAATATCATTTTTTGTATTCCATCAATTGGGCAGGGAAGAGAGGCACCTTGATATTATGGGCAGTCCAGGGTCTCTATAAATCCTGGTCAGGTTTTCCCCTGGGGAGGACACTCGATTTGTGTTGCAGGCTGTGGATCTAATATGGGAGACACTAGCTATGAGTGATCAGCCCAAACCAACTGATGGAGAGAATGAGTGTTAAAGGTTGTTTCCAATAGTGCCACTTGTCAGTCACCAGCGACCTCAAATTGGCATCCTCTGATGAATAAGCTGCTGATCCACTGCAATTCATCTGCTTCAGTGGCTGCTTGGAGCTGTGTCTCTGCTCAACAAATGGACCAGACAAACCAGCAAAAGGAAAGAAGATTTCAGCTCTTTGATTAGCAATCTGGAGAGTCAGGGCCACGATCAGGGGATTGACAGATGACTTGCAGCTTGTTGATAAGGCGCTTAAGACAGCTGTGATCAACATAGAGTTTGACAGCCTGAGCATTGAGAAAACTTCCCGACAATTGACAAGGCTTCCTGAGAGTGGATCACTGAAAAAAAGACACTACTCGTTCACCCAGCAGTGGAAATGTTCAGAGAGAACACATGAATAGGGTATAGGCTTCACTGTAAGGTACCTGGTTCTTTTGATGATTGAATTCTCCAATGTATGCTCTCCAACCATTTCTCAGCTCGGTAAATATCATGAGTTTCTATGTCCCAACTCCATACTCCAATACATGCTCTGAGAGTAGAAGGAATCCCTATAGTGCAGAAGGAAGCCATTCGGTCCATCAAGCCTGCACTGACAACAATCCCCGCTACACCACGTTACCTATTAATCCCTCTGACACTAAGGGGCAATTTAGCATGACCAATTAACCTAACCAGCACATTCTGGGACAGTGGGAGGAGCAGCCGGAACAAACCCATGCAGACACGGGGATAGCATGCAAACTCCACATGGTCACTCAAGCTGGGAATCCCTAGCACTGTAAGGCAGCAATGCTAACCACTGTGCCACTGTGCCATCCCAAGGAATACTGGTCCATATAACCTGACAACATTTGACCTGGAGGCAGTGCCAGCAGGAAGGTAGTTAAAATACAGACACTGTGTAGCACATATACCAAAAGATCTAAGTTTGAAAGAACTGAGACTGAAATGATTCTGGTGGAATGGGCTGTCAAGAAATTCTGTTGCATTTGCTATTCCAAGTGTAAATTGTAGTCCATGCCCACTGTTATTTGCCTCTTAATTTATGTTTAATTTATTTTGATTTCTGATTTATGTTGAAGAAAATTACAAAAGTGAAATTTTGTACGTAATTTCTTCATTTGGGATCATTCACTAAATGTTATTACTTTAGTTTACAGATCTCCACAAAGATTCTAGCATATTTACATATTACAACTAATGAGAAACTTCTTAGCTTTAACCACCTGAGATCCAAGACAAAAGCTATGCCAAATCCTCATCAGAGAGTTGTTTATGATACACTAATATTCCACACGGAGGAATACCTTTGGTTGCAAATGGACAGACCCCTCAGTCCTATGAAGACTTTGATGTGACCATCAGCATCAGGACAACAAATTTTATTGTCTAGAATGTTACCACATAGCATTGACAATATGATAGCTTCACGTGTGTTGGCTCCATAACCACCAGCAATCTGTCACTTGATGTTGAAATCAACAAGCCCACGGCAAAAGTTCCAGTTGCTATGTCCAAGTTGAATAAGAGAATAGGGAGCAACAGCAATCTGACTGAGAACACCAAACTGCAAGTCCTTAGCAAAGGTTAAGTCATCACAGTCCCAGATGATCACAGACTGCTCTCCTCTTTCAGGGAGAGCTGACTGGTGGCGATTTAATCTGAGGATCATCACATCTTAGGTAATGGGCAAGGTTGAGAAGGTGGGCCTTCATGAATAATCTCAGCCAGTATGCGAACTTAACCCACTCTATTGGCATCGCTCTGCATTAATAACCAGTCCAGCCTACTGAGTTAAACTGACCTCCTACACTCCTCAACAATAGCAAGATGAACCATATATGTTAGGCAAGAGAAAGGCCGGAATCATTTCTAAATTTGCTGACTCAGATATAACCTCTGCATCTCTTAGAAAGACAAAGTCATCAATTCTGAGGCCCTGGAACATTACTGAGCCAACAACACTTCCACTGGAGCAGCCACATTCAGCAGGCGGATATTGATTGTTTATCCAAAGAGCTTCTGTATGGTAAGGGGACCACTGAATGTTGACCTCCTGGACGCGCATATCTTCACAGTAAGATCATCTGCAAGTGAGATATGAAGATGGTGGACATTGACACAGTCAGTTGGGAAACAGTTGCTGATGGGTGAGACTTCTGGGGGCTGACTGTGTGTGGGGCACTGGAAGAGTGAAGCAAAATAGAAAGGTCAGCTGGCCAGGAAGTGAGCCCAGGTAAAACCAGAGGCCAGTCAATTCTCCATCTTTTCAGTCCGCCATCTTAAGCTGCAGAAAATGTGCAGAGATCGCCCTGCAAGAGTGGAGCTTCCAAACCACATGAAGCCAAGTTTAACACCGAGTTTTCCACTATAGTGCAGACTATCATCTGATAAGACAGAAGGCTGCCAAAGAAGAGAGATGTGATGAGAAGTCATATCTGGGCAGTCCTGATAACGTCATTTAATTTCTTTTGGCAATGCAGCCACATGCTTGGGACATTGATGCTGGTATTGAGAAGCCAGACATTTCTCTCTGCTGCTTCTTGCTAATCTGCTGGGGTACTATTACTGACACCGTTCCTCACTTACTTCATGAATATCTTGTCTTCCCTGTAGAATTAGGGGTCGCTGGTCAACATTGTGCTGCTGGAGTATCAGGAATGTACCACTTGCTGACTGCTTCTCAGCTTCAAATGGCCTTTGAGTGGCACAAGGCTCCTAGAATTTCTTATCCACCTCATTAATCATTACTGTGAACAGCTCGCCTCTTGCACACAGATGAGTCTGAAGCATAAAAATTGATAAAGGCTGGTTTGCCAAAGTCACTGGGTGAGTTGATGCATATCCACTGCTCACTCCCCATCCAATCTACCCTACAATGACAATGACCCTCGATATCCTATATAACTTCCACTTTCCTACAATTCAGTCACCTGGCATTGCAGAATTAGTCTCGTGACACATTCTTTGCATTACTTCCAGACCTTGAGTTATTATATTCTGTCAAAATTGATGCACATTTGACCGTCTCACTCAGAGAACCCAAATATTAATGGTTATCAGGTGTACCCTGAAATACATTGCCAGGTAGCCTTTAAAAAATAAATAAGATGGAATTAAAAATAAATAAAAGATTGGGGTGGCACGGTGGCACAGTGGTTAGCACTGCTGCCTCACAGAGCCTGGAACCCTGGCTTAATTCCCGGCTTGGGTCACTGTCTGTCTGGAGTTTGCACGTTCACCCCGTTTTTGTTTCGATTTCCCCTGGGTGCTCCGGTTTCCTCCCACTGTCTAAAGATGTGCAGGTTAAGTGTATTGACCACGTTAAATTGCCCCTTAGTATCAGGGGAACTAGCTAGGGTAAATGCATGGGGTTGTAAGGATAGAGTCTGGGTGAATTTGGAGTTGGTGCAGACTTGATGGGCCGAATGGCCTCCTGCACGGTAGGATTTTATGATCTGCTTAATATTGCATCTATCAGGTATTTCTTGTTTAAGTACGTATCACAATTATTTGTGTACTGAGGATAGCTAAGCTGCCTATTTGCATAAATAACTCATGGCTCAAACTGAAATGTTTAATACTGTGGGATCCAGTGCCATTTATGTATTTTTGAAACTTAATCTATATTGGTGGAATTCAAGTTAAACATGTTTCAAGTATAAAACATTTAGCAACAGAAATAGTTTGGATGAAGATTTGACTTTCATATCACCACTGAGTGCTTTAAGATTACTTGGGAATATTTCTTGATAGCTGTCTGAGGATAACATTTAGAAAATGGCTACGAAACTAGGTTTAGATACTAGTAGAATCACAGAATTGTCACAGCATGGAAAGTAACTATTCAGCCTGTTGTATTTGCATTTGCTCTTCATCGGAGCAGTCTACCAAGTGCTGTTTTCCATTACCAAGGGACACAAGGTAGGGACTGACCCTGTGGATGGTTAAAGTGGGAAGCTGAGTCAATCAGGAGCAAGGGTGCGGCGGGTGGCACAGTGGTTAGCCTGTGGTCAGTGGTCAGCCTCACAGTGCTAGGGACCTGAGTTCAATTGCTGGCTTGAGTCACTATCCGTATGGAGTCTGCACATTCTCCCTGTATCTCCGTGTTTCCTCTGGGTGCTTCAGTTTCCTCTCATAATCCAAAAAAAGGTGCTGGTTAGCTGCATTGGCTGTACTGAATTCTCCCTCAGTGTCCCCAAACAGGTGCCAGAGTGTGACGACGAGGAGGTTTTCACAGTAACTTCATTGAAGTGTTAATGTAAGCCGATTTGAGATGAGTAAGTAAATAAATAAAGGATCCTGGATCATAACATAAGAACATAACACAACATAAGAAGTAGGAGCAGGAGTAGGCCATCTAGCCCTTTGAGCCTGTCCCACCATTCAATAAGATCATGGCTGATCTGAAGTGGCTCAGTTCCACTTTCCCGCTTTCTCCCCATAACCCTTAATTCCCTTGCCTACCAAAAACCTATCTACCTGTGTCTTAAATATATTTAGCGAGGTAGCCTCCACCACTTCAACGGGCAGAGAATTCCAGAGATTCACCACCCTTTGAGTGAAGAAGTTCCTCCTCAACTCTGTTCTAAATTGCGCCCCCCCCCCTTATCTTGAGGCTGTGCCCTCTAGTCCTGTTGTCCTTTCTGAGCGGGAAGAATCTCTCTACCTCTATCCTAGCCATCCCTTTCATTATCTTATATGTCTCTATAAGATCCCCCCTCATCCTTCTAAACTCCAATGAATACAGGCCCAGTCTATTTAGTCTCTCCTCATAGTCCAACCCCCTCATCTCCGGTATCAGCCTAGTGAACCTCCTTTGCACTCTCTCCAAGGCCAAAATATCCTTGTGCAAGTGCAGCGACCAAAACTGCACACAGTACTCCAGCCCTGTACAGTTGCAGCAAGACCTCCCTGCTTTTATATCCTATCCCCCTTGCTTAAAGGCCAGCATCCCATTCGCCTTCTTGATCACCTGCTGCACCTGTAGACTGGGTTTTTGCGACTCATGCACAAGGACCCCCAGGTCCCTCTGCACCATAGCATGCTGCAGCTTTTCGCCCTTTAAATAGTAATCCCTCCTACTATTATTCCTGCCAAAGTGGATAACCTCACACTTGCTAACATTGTACTCCATCTGCCAGGTCCTCGCCCACTCGCTCAGCCTATCCAGATCCGTCTGCAGCCTTTCCACACCTCCGCACAATTTGCTTTTCCACTTATCTTTGTGTCATCAGCAAATTTCATCACCCTACACTCAGCCCCCTCCTCCAGATCATCTATATAAATGGTAAATAGCTGAGGCCCCAGTACCAATCCCTGCGGCACTCCACTAGTTACCAACCGCCAATCACAGTAGCACCCATTGATACCAACTCTCTGCCTCCTATTAGACAACCAATCCTCTATCCACGCTAACACCTTAACCAATCCTTTATCCACGCTAACACCTTATCAAGTGATCAAGGAGGTCCCACAGTTGCAGCCTAGGAGGAGAGTTGTTTAGTTCCATAGTTAATTCAGTATATTCTTATTTATCATTGGCAACAAAGCCTTTGTTCCTTTAAACCACATTGAGTCACCCTCAATTTATGACATTCTCCTCCCCAGTGAGAGCAATGAAAAAGGCAGCATTGCCTGCTGCCTCCATTATGTACTCCTCCTGGTCTCCGGAAATTTGAACAGAGGTTTGATTGAACATAACTCTGCATTGATCACCTTCCATCACCATGCCAGGGAGTCATTGTGAAGTCCTTGGACTGACCTCATTCCAGGGATTTCATTCCCAGATCCTCCCTTGTAGCTGTTGCACAGCCTTAAGGATCAATAGAAGCTGACCCTGTCCTCCCTAACCAATGATGTGGATATGCCGGCATTGGACTGGGGTAAACACAGTAAAAAGCCTGACAACACCAGGTTTAAGTCCAACTGATTTATTTGATAGTACATTCACTAGCTTTCGGGGTTAGTCCCTTCGTCAGGTGACGAAGTGAGTGTACTCCCCAACCAATTCCAGTGCTTTCACAGAAGGGGGTTTGATTTGGATCAGGATCTGGATGAATATAGCCAAGTGCTATATGCCTCAGTCAGGGCACTGTCAGATTGCCTGCTTTGGACTGGAGTAGAGCCCAAAGCTGCACCAATATAATGACTGTAATCCCTTAGGCATATAAAGCCTGAAGCTGCTATATATCTTTGGAGCTTCTTACCTCTGTACTTTAGCTGTTGCCTCTTTACTGATGGATTCTTGCGACCTTTTCATATCCTTACAAGGGGAACAAATGGTAATTGAAATGGTCACAGCCCCACGCTGCAATGGATTCTCACAAGAATGTGTGCCATGGGTAAAGGTGCCTAAATCCTTCAGTAGGCATTGCAGTCTTCCTAATGTCTGCATGTCCTGAGTTTGGAATTATTAAGGTGCTCCTTCAATTGGCCCAGATGGCAGTAATTGACACTTCTGCACACCCTCGGATTCCCTCTCCTGGAGATTCTATTCCAAGATTATTATTTTATTGCATCACTTCATCAGCTGATGCACCAGTGCTGTGCCGGTTCCAATCTGAGATCAGCTTTTACCCCCACGTGTGACCATCTGCAATTCCCCCCCAATGATTCCCAAAGTATCATGTGTAAGTTTCCTGCCCTCTGATCACTCTCAATGCTCCCCCTCTAATTCTGGAGCATCAGAATTCTAGTAGATACCTCTGTCCCCTCCACTGAACCATTTTCTGATGTCTCGATGCCAACCTGACCCCTCCTCATTTTGAGACTCTATGTAATCTGGTGAGTTAGACCCCAAGGAGACCCTTGAGCGTCCCTTCTTAATGACCAGTTCCGCACATACAAACTGCAAATGCCTTCGCTGACGGGTTCTGTGCCTCTGCAACAGAGTAACAAGCCACTGACCCTGGAGGTTCAAGACGTATGAGGGACTGACTGTGCCCTGTGCACCCTGTATATAGCTGACACAGGATAGAGAGAGACCCTCCCACTCCCTGGACTGTGACCAGGACATGGGTGCCAGATGCAGCTTTGGCATGTGGTGGGCACAGTCTCAGGATTGTCTTTGTTTTCTGGTCCTGACTAACTGGTGCACACTGGTGTAAGATTGCATTCCATTTACACATACTCTTACTTCCCAACCCTCCTCATACCATCCCCACCCCCTGTTATCTTTCTCTGCCCCCATTTCTGTCCTGGGCTCCAAGCAACCGTTCTCTTCCCCTAATTATGTGTCCCTGTCAACCCTTCCCTCGCCTCTGCCTTATCTTACCCACCACACCCTCCTCCACCCTTATCAAGTGTCTGTCTTCCAGCCTCTTCCTTTACCTTTTGTCCTGTGCCACTTACAGCCACCCCCCCCCCCCCAGTCTAATGTATCCCTTATAAACCACTATAGCATTGCCTTTCCCCTGAACGTGCTTGAGTAGCCTTGACTGCAACCACAGCACAGTGAAAGGTTGACCAGTGCTGAGCACATGGTCTAATTACCTGATGGCATGACCATTTGATTTGGAGTGGGGGTGAGGAGGGGGTGGGGGCATGATCCCAGCCAGCTGGGCTTTGTAATGATCATTTATGAGGTGCAAAGACATGCAAATATGGTTCTGGGACCCACCATGGAACTCAGGAACAGATAATTGTGAACCATTTTCACACCAGTGGGAAACTGACTTTCCTGCTGGAATTTTAACCTGTCATATCATGGGAATTGGAGTGGGCAAGGAATGGACACTGGAAAGGTCCATTGACCTTGGGCAGGATTTTACAGTTTCAAGTCAAGCGAGGCCGTAAAATCTCGCCCTTTGACTGCACCATAAATCTTCAGGACCTCGCCTGTGTTGATGCCTGCTGCTTCCAGGATTGGAAAATCCCACCCAATGGTTCACCTTCAAACATTACAACATTCCCTCATCAGTATTACCAGGCAATATTCTACGCTCTAGTCTCTGGAGTGGAAAATGAACCAGTGATCCTCTGTCTCAGATGTGAGACTTCCACCCAGAGACAAAACTAACGCTTGAGCTTATTTTCTCAATCCCTTACTGTAGGTGAGAATTACTCTTGCTAAACTAAAGAAATTAAATTCTTTGTGTTTATTATATATCTTTGGAACCATTCATCTGGAATGCTGCATGGAATCTAACAATGTTTGACAATAGACGGGCTTGTTTAACTACAGGCAAATTCAGCTGTTTTCTCACACTGTGGTGAAGATCAACTTTGATGTGTAGATTCATGAATTGCAGCTTTACACACGCAAACAATCTCCGCCAGGCAAGTATTCCAGCGTCTCTGGTGTTCACTGGCACACTTCGAAACTATATTTCTTAGGGTTAAATATTCGAAAGCACTGGAAAACTGCTGCGAAGCTGGTGATGCGTGATTAACTCGCACCAGTCCAAAGTAAAGCTGAAAGCACGCAAACTTGATGCAAGCTGCTGATATAAATGACGGTAGCGTGCGGCCCAGCGTGAAACATACTGCTGAGTGGCTGCCCCAGCAGGAGGCCTGAGTTCATGTGAGGCGAGCACCACTTAAAACTATCCTGCAGCTCATAAAAGAGAGGTAAGCTTCGGCTGCAGCTGGGACTGGACGTCATTGCAGAACGGCATCTGACCCACAGCCAGAGTGGCGGCCACGCAAAGTGGTAGAGAACAGGCTCCCAGATTTTCCACTTTAGGACACCAGGTCTTTGTGCAAGAGGAGAGAAGTCTTCTTGCCATAGAGATGCAGGAGACCCTCTAGGCAAACACCTAGAAGGGAATGAGAAAGATAGTGACAGAAGTCAATGTGAACACTTGTCATCCCTGAGGCCCTGGTTGCAATGCTGCAAATGTAGTGACTTGACACATGTGGTTAAGATCAGTGAATTCATCTTCAAATGTCATACCCTTCCAACAGACCTTATAAAATTCTCTGTACACCACCTAGCTGCCAACATTCTTTACTCAGCGTAATGCAGTCTTCACTTCCATAGCTCTTCATATCCTTGCACACTTGGTATTATGCAACCCTCACCGCACATCTCATAGTTTGTGTGCACTATCTGCTATTTAACCATTGTAAACACACCACCCAACTACATTTCACCATACTTGCTGACATATGCCCCTCTTTCTTGAAGGACAAGGCACCACACAACTGGAGTTAGCCAGTGGACAGCACTGACACAGATGAATGTCCTCACATCCCTAGGGGAGACAGTGCTCGCTGACATTGGAGCAGCCATGGCTGAGGCTGTAGTCAGTCCTGTGCTGAGGCCACATATCAAATCCACCTTCTCAATTTCCACTTTCCCTTTATCCCACACCATTTTCTGAATTACACACCACACATGATGCCAGCACTCACTTCTCACCATAACCTTTCAGATACCGAGGAACTGCCTACTGCATAAATAGTGATGTGGCCTGTGAAGGTCTGAAGGAGCAGGTCACTACTGATGAAGACATGCTGCCTTGAGATCTAAAACTCACAGCTACCAGCGCGGATTGTGACACTGCATGCATTTCAGAGGCTTGAATAGAGGTGAGAGCTGCATGAGCTGAGCAAGTAGATATGTGCGGGTTACAGCCAGGGCAAGTGGAGAGTGTGGCACTGCTGCCTGCCCATTGGAGGGTGAGATTCTTCTGCACAAGATGCAAGTGGGGGCTTTAATGGGATGGCATACAACAGAAGGCTGATTCGTATCACAGTGAAGTGCTTAGAGTTTTGCAGCACATAATGGATATTTTGTTGGATAACATGGATCTGTGTTGCTATGTAATGACGTTTGTTTCAGCCTTAGAGCAAAAATGCTGAGGATTAGAGTCAAATCAGCATTACATACTGATTGATGTCACAATCTGCCTAATCTGCAAACATTTGCTGCATGGTTTTAACGCTCTCACTAACGCTCTCACCAAAACTACAGACACTACAGATCCCAGTTTTGCAGCTTCAATCTTTAGTGTGATCCTTTGACTAAACCATCTGTTTGACACAGGTACCTCTTAAATATCTGAGAGATATTCACTGCTGTTGTTATCAGGTAATGTTTCTTTCTTGATTCAACAGTTTTTTTCTTTGGTGCCTAATGTCATCTCTCATGTTCAGAATAGGAGCTAATCACTTGTGGGGATAATTCTCCTACTTTGCACTGAATGCCTAATCTGTATATCCAGTGAGTGAGGCTTCCTGCCAAGGCATAAAGTCAGAACATTATCTGGTGCTGCCCTGAAAATGCTTCACATGCCCCACTCTACAACTGTCATGGCGTGTTTGTAAATACATTTTAAAGTCTTTTAAAATAATTACCTGAATGCTTTACTTTACAAGTTAGTTACATAACTGATCATCCCAGAACACTGTTCCCTCAGATCAGGTGACTGCATTTCCAATGTTTTAGCATGACACTAGGGACCCGAGTTGCTTATCTAATTTCAATATGTACCACTATTGCTCTCTTAAATATTTCACTATTGCTGCCTTCATTAAGCAACTAGGCCAAGCATCTGCACTTTCACAAGTTATTCTCCAAAGTTCAGTCCCTCCTTGGAGCAAATAAATACAGAAGGCTTTCTAAAACATGTGAGAAGGCAATGATGAAAAGTTCATGCAGGTCATTTTGAAAGACTTGTTAAGGACCAGATCAGAAACTCCAAGGTATTTTATGAGGTTAGCTTGGAACCTAACTTTCACATTTTATTTTGGCATTAAGTTTTTAGGTTTATTTCTTAGTGTCACAAGTAGGCTTATATTAACACTGCGATGAAGCTACTGTGAAAATCCCCGAATCACTACACTCCAGCACCTGTTCAGGTACACTGAGGGAGAATTTAGCATGGCCAATGCACCTAACCAGCACATCTTTTAGACTGTGCGAGGAAACCAGAGCACCCAAACAGAACCCACACAGGCAAGTGGAGAACATGCAGAATCTGCGCAGGCAGTGACCCAAGCCAAGAACTGAACCTTGTCTCTGGCATTGTGAGGCAGCAGTGCTAACCACTGTGTCACTATGTCACCTCATTGAATGGCAGTGAGCATAAGACGTTTCACTCCAGGTATGATTCCAGTGACCCACAAGGAAGCTTTTATCAATTCAAATTTTATTTAAGAACACAGTTAGAATATAACAAAAAGAACTAGCATAATGTTTACCAATTATAGTGCTTAAACATGACAAAATAAAATTCTTGATAGCTAGTTGTCCCTATTGTTCCAATTTAACAATATCCCCACATAAGCCTGCGTCTCTTCTTTAGAACCAGTTGGCACAGAAAATCAAATATACTTTATGTGCTGTGAGATTTTTGGCCTTTTAACATTAAAACTGATATTTGTCTTCTAATTCTCATGCCACAACTTCCAGAGAAAACTCTACCTCCAGAGAGTAGAATCACAAAGACTTATTTCTTGGCAGATTCCAGTCTCCACATCATACAGAACAAGAAATACAGAGAAAGCAACCTCTTTCTAAAGATCCCAAAAAGCACACTGTATTGTGTTCTCTGTAATAGCCTAGCTTCACCCAATCATACAACCTTACCTGCCAATCAACCAAACCAAATCTTACTCCAAAATATCCTGGGGAAAATATAAAATAACAGAACCCTGCATTGAGCCAGATTAAAACAAACATGGTAACAATTAAGATCAATTATGTTGGTGTAGTAAAAATAGAGTGCTGGATCCAGACAAAATGGCCCTGAGTGCATCGAGCAGATTCTGCACAAGAAACATAACTAAAATACATTTCTTGAAGGTATAGTATCGAAACAAACTAATTAATTAGTTATGTTCCAGTTCAAAATTCACCATCTATAGCGTCTTTGTTTCCATTGCCAGTACTGGCACTGAGCCAATATTATGCCACCCTTTACTTTTGTTTATTTACGCTCACCTGAAGCAGCATACATTCACACAGAGGGACCTACTCATAGCAAACAAAAGGAATGTGTTCAAGTCTTGCCCTTTTTTTAGTTACTGGTAAGCATAGGGAAAGCATAGTTCTCCCTTGATTTCTCCATGGCAATGCCTCAGCCAATCAGCATTGACTTGCTAATCAATCAATACCCCTTTTCTCCTGCAGTGTAAGTTGTTGTGATCCTTTGAAGTTTGGCATTCTGGTGTTTGTCCTGAAGAGCACAAGACAAAAAGCTTTGGCAACATTTTTTTTCAGCAATATTCAAGTTCCGCATTACCAAGCAAAAATGGATGACATGCTGTCCTAATGTATGGCATTCCACGAGACAGGTCAGTTATCGATGTTCAGTATGCTGCTTTATGCTAAACTTGATCCTGAAAGATTTTTGCTGTGTCCATCAAACATTTGGCTTAAAACATCAACTTTTTATGTTGAAGGAATGAGCATTTTTGCTCTAAGTATTTTTCTGACAGCCTGGAGAATTTCCTTAAAGCTTTTGCTCGTATTTCTCTCCAAGAGGAGTGTTACAACAATAGTTTCACTCTTGTCACTTCATCCATTTCAAACCATCTGTTCACTCAGAATCAGACATCCTTCACTGATTTTTAGTTTTCTCTGCATTGTTTTTGCAAACTCTTAACTGCTACCAAAGATATCCTGCTAACGAGAAACTGACACCCTGGAGAGTGTCCTCTTCAAACACTTTATTGTAATTTCAAAGCCTGGTACAATAACTTGTACTTGGAACAATTTATTTAAATAGCCCTGCACTTGGCTGCCCTCGACAACTTAATGGATATAAGTGTTTGTGAAATGCATTAGAGTGTTACAGATCAGGAAGATACCAAGGCCTATACCTTTTTCCAAGTGCTAACTGCCTAAAAAGCCTGCAATGTGGAAGGTAGTAAACTATGCATATTTCTAGCCGAAAAAGTAGGAGCCAAGGGCCTTTGACTGAGATGAAGATATCTCACCTATATGCACATAAAAGGCTTCAAACTTGGATGAGGCCCCCATTACAAGACTATGTTTCCCTTGGGCAGCTGGCAAAACCAAACTGGGATCAAAGTTTTTCAAATGTACTTATCTGAATCTGTTATTTAACAAACACAGGCATTGATCTCCCTGACCCGGCTTCTGGTTTTTTCTCACCACCATATACCCCCCCTCTCCACTCCCAGTCTCCTCAATTCCCCTAACCTGCAATATAGAGATTGGCCCGCTCCATTCAGATGTGGAGAACGCCCACCTACACACTTAAATTTCCATCCCCGGTCTTTGGTGAGTTAATTAATTTCTGGAATGTGACAATGAGGGAGCTAATGCTGCCAGACAAGGAAGAAGAAAAGTTCGGACAGGTCGCTGAAAGTAATTATGATTGAACCATTGGTGAAAGTACAGTTGTGTGGATGAAGGTGATCAGAGAGTCAATTTGCTGCCCCGCGGTCACCACTATTAATTCATTTGCTGAGTCTAAGTGATCAGGATTAAAATTGAAGAACAGTTACTTCTCTGAGGTATCACAAGACAGCTAACACCTGCAGTCTTGCACCATCAGCACTCACTATTGCATCATCTCGCTATTGTAGCCGATATGAAAGCTTTGCACTGCAATTTTCAGAGCAGATGTTCATACCTTTTTATTACATCAAACCTTCTGGAAAGCTCCCAGGATCGACGAAGTACATTACTGTGAGTGGTATAATAAATTGTTTGATATGTTTATCAATGTCTAATGCTGAAGCAGAGATCATGGCCTGGAATTTCATAGAGTCAGGATGACTCTTTTAAAAATGGTGGGCAGGTCCAGGATCCAGGGCGATTCCTGACCCTATTGCCAGGCTGTCTGATTTTAAGGATTTTAAAAAGAATTTTAAAGAGTGCAGGTTGGTTTCAGTCAAAATTCCACATCAGACACTCTTGAGCCATCCAGCTCCAATGTGGCAATAGGTTTTTAAAGAGATATGGTTTACAGTCCTCAGGGGAGTCATGAACCTTAATCCTCATGAGGGGACCTTTTAACAGATAAGTTCAGAGTGTCCTCCTCATATCCTTTTTGCTAAGCTCTACCCTTCCAACCAACGCCGTGACTCTCATGTGCTTAGTTTTGGAACTTCCATGCCCTTGATCTATTATATTCTGTCTAGAACCAGTAAACATGGTGTATAATTAAAAGCTTTAAAAAAGTAATTCATTAATCATTAAGAAAGTCATTTCAGTACAAACTAATAAACGTGTCAATCATCCAGACTCTTTAAAGGATCATTAGCATAAATGCCAAAACTTTGAAGCCATTTAACCTTGTGTAAATAGACATTGTGTAATTGACAGCAGAGATCAGCGAGCTTGAGCTGCCAATCAAACCATGTTTTCTGGGCTCTCAGGCTAAAATATGTAACAAGGCTTGGCTGAGGTCCTAAACATCCATTAAGCTTGTTGAAACACAGAATTTATTAGCTTGTAGTGAATTTACATTTTTCTCAACATAGTTATGAGTGAATTGTTTTAAAACATTTTACATATTTCACTACATAAGATAGGACTGATTGCTTCAAAACAGCATATTGACATGGAAATGCTACAGCTGGAAACCAGAGGAATGAGCAGCCATGGGGTGGGTGGAATGGTAGAGCTTGACATGGGACCATGGGGATGGGTGGGGAAATGAAGTGACATGGCTGGGACATAAATGTGGGAAATCTTGCCGTTCCCCTGCCATGGGAATTGGAGCGGACAAGAGGTGGATCATAGAAAGATCCGTTGACCTCGGGTGAGATTTTCTGATTTCAGGGTGAGCAAGGCAGGAAAACCCCACCCATGGAATATTTTCTGGCGATGGGGGTATTAGGGCTGAGGGCAGAAAGGAGTTTGAGAATTTTATTTTAACTGGGAGGAAGCCCTACGACCCCGAGGCAGGTCTTTTAAACAGCTCTCTTCCACCCCTGGCAGCTCCCCTGGCTGACTCCAAACCTCTTCCCAGGTTGGCTGGTACCTGCCCCCTCGACCCCAATTCTTTCTCTGGAGGTAGATGAGCTGATCCAGAAATGTTCCTGATTCCCACTGCCTGCCTCATGGATGAAAAGCAAAGCCTACAGTGCAGAATGGTTTAATATATGACATTCTGAGAAAGGCATTTAATTAATCATCAATGAGCAGTTGTTATTTACTTTTGAAGATTGTAAGACCAACTTTATCCATGTGATTATAATCATTCATTCTACAAATCATGCATGTTTTTATAGTCAAAACAATAAAAATACACATAGAAATAGGTCTTCCACATGGGTGCTTTCACCTCTGCAACCTGAGCATTCATCTGGTCCTTTAGGCATGTCCTTGTGAGGTTGTAGCCAAAATACATTATTATGGCAAAGAGTAGATCCACACTGAGTCTGTGGCATACCTGACTAGATGATCCAATATTTGTGGGGATGTGTGGACATGGAGGGGTTGAAAGGTGGGTTGTGGCAGTGGAAGTGGAGACTAAAGCAATCCAAAAACCTGGTAAGACTGGGAGCTGAAACTGCTGTTAATGACAGGAACTCATTATCATGTTTCTTCTGTTTGCTGGTGAGTAGCAAGCTGCTAGGAGAAATATATATTTTGACAGAGGTCGGCATTTTAAGATGGGGACTACATCACTTCATAGCCACTTCTGATGCCTTTCATCAGCACACACTCAAAGATGATTCTGAGGTGCTGGAACAAGGCAATGCCAAGCGCCACACCTGCAACAATCACAATGTTGTTTTGAAGCTAGGTATTAATAAGACTCACATAGCCCTCCTGGTATACGTTGGCAGCAGTTGGGAAGACCAAGTACCGGATGGCACGTCTCAGAGTTGGAGAGGGTGGAAGATCTGCAGTCCTGCTGCTGAATGGAGTTGTGTTTGATCACGAACAGTTGGAAGGAAGGAGGCTATTGGAATTGGAGCACAGGAGATTGGCAATTGTAAGAGAGAGAAAGGGAAGGAGAGAGAGAGAGAAGGGCCATGTTTGATACAGTGTGGTAGAGAGTTTCCTTGAGGGCCTGGAGGAGCACTTCTTCTCCTTGTGACTTACAAGGACTGCTGTAAAAGGCACTTAACTTGGAGAGATGATAGTTTCCACCTGAGCACTTTCACCGCTGGGTTTCCTGATTGCTGGGAAACCCACACAGTAACTGTAAAGTTTAAATCAGGATCACTATCGCACATGATTTAAATCTGTTAATGAATGTCCCACCTTTCCACGGTGAGATACACGAACAACATGAAATACCATTGGCACACAAACAGCACCAACCATGTATGCAACTGCTGGAGGATGCGATGACCATTTATTTTCATTTTTAACATCACTGGCATCCTTCTGCCTAGATGTCAAAATTATGCTCTTGAAACTGGGGGATAAAAATGGAAAAATGATGTGCTGATTTTTCTTTCTCCTTGCAGAGCATTTAAATTCACCCCAAAACATTGATCAATGACATCATTTGTCAGTTTATGCAGCTCCATCTTAAAAGCAGCACAATCAACAAAGAAGAAATATCAACAATTTTTTTGTGGAATCTGACATACCTACCAAATTGTAACAGACAATACAACAAATTAATGTGCCAACTGTTTTATGCTTGAAAATGGCCAATCATATGCCCTTGTCTCCATGGTGTGCCTCAAGAATTCCATTTTCCATTTGCTGGAGTAAACCTTCACCACTTCCTGTCTCTTACCAAGGGCTGCACCATCTGGAGAACCAACAAGGAATAGTACAGAATGCATTTTCTGGTCAGTTGCACAATGTATTTTGGGTGCAAAATAGCACAAGGCATCATGAAATTGGCCAGAGATCAACAATATTTGACCTCTCTCTGCATTTCAAATCTGAATTTACGACTTTCTCTCAGAGCAGAATTTTACTGTGCCGCTTATCATCTGTATTATGGGGCACGGATCTTGCTAAGGTCCAATGACCAAGGGCGGGATTTTTTCGCTTTGAGCAGAATGTGGCTGGAAAACCCACTCTCAATGTGCTTGGGAGCCTGTTCCAGTTTATGCTGAGTGTATGTAAGTGAGTGCCTAATAAAGTCATTGTTACTCTTATGTGATTTTATCATTTCTTTTGTATCCTTTAGTCACATGTAGACACTGGGCTTACTTGTTTCTAGGTACTAAGGTCAATATGGTGATCAGATTAACAAAACTGGAAATAAGATGAAAACGTTATCAAATTATTCCTGTTCCATTCCTTGCCTGTCTATATTTTTAAAAAATCTTCTTCATTGAAGTTTTCCCTGGGGATTTCGTCATGTTCAATCTTTTTGGAAAAAAAGGAAAGAACAGAGACATTGGCTGTAACGTTCCTCACTGAGGCATTGTAGCAGGACACAAGAAAATTCCTGTTTCGGGAGAATGTGCCTATTCTTGGGCTAGGGAGTGGGGAGGGGCTACAGGCTGGAGACAGACTAACCAATCAAGGAAGGAGGTCAGAAGCAGGCAAAGAGACAGTTGGCTACTGTGGGGCTTTGTCCCAGTTACAATAAAAACGCAAAGGCCCTCCAAACCTCACTCCTCACATTCCCACATCCTTCACACACACCCTATCTCTCATCCATGCCACCTTATGCCCTATGCCAAGTTAAGATCTCACTCCCACCCTCCCATTGATCCCTCATATCCAATACGTCAAGCAATGGCATTTCAGCTACCCCATGGTCCCTCTTATTGCCTTTATGCTACCGCTACACACCACCTATGACCCCTCATTCCCTATACCAAGCTATGCCTCTCACCTACACCCTATGATCCCTCTTACCCCCACTGCTGAAGTCAAACATCAAATGTTCTTGTTGAAATATCTGCACCCCAGGGAAACATTACTTGATTGGCAGCTCTGGCTCTGATCTCTGCTGTCAATTTCACAATATTTATTCACACAATTTAAGTGGATTTAAAGATTTGTAGTTTCTGTTATTTGACATTAAAGGGTCTGAATGATTAATACTTTTATTGCCTCGTAATAAAGAACAAAGGACAAAGAACAACCCAGCACGGGAAACAGGCCCTTCGGCCCAACGAGCCCGCACTGCCGCATCACCCTACACCTATTCTACCCTGCGTATCTACGAATGGAACCCTACTCAGTCAGATTCAGGGAAGAAATAGTGTCAATTTGGTAAAAACCGATTAGCCTAAGAGCACATCTTTGGGGTGTGGGAGGAAACCGGAGCGCCCGGAGGAAACCCACGCAACCACAGGGAGAATGCACAAACTCCCACAGACACAGGCCCAAATCCATGTATCTGCACAGCCAGCAGTGCTAGTCACTGAGCTGTTGTGGAGCCCGTCTACCGGTCCAGGATCAAGCACACACACCGACATGAAGTACTAGGCCACTCCTGGAACTTCCAAGAGCAGCCCACGCACGACCCGCCGTGTGCATGCCCCTCGCTTGACACGAGGTGGACCTCCACCTGTGGAATAAAGACAAAAATATTAATCTTACAGCCTGCCCTTCCGGTGTCTCCCGAGGTTTAACCCTATTTAATAGCCCCTACCATATCCCTCCATTCTCGTTTCACTCATGTGCCTATCTAACTGCATCTTAAACGAGTCCAACGTTCCTGCCTCCACCACCCTACTCGGTAGCGCGTTCCAGACCCCCACAACAACAACAAGTAATGAAATCACTTTTTCACCTTAACAAAGCAGAAAGTAATGAATTAATTTTTAGAAATTTTTTTTACATCCTACTGTTATGAGAAAGTTCAATTGTTATATACTGTTTATAGCAGATCAGATCAGTGGACACGGAAGTTGGCACAGGTGGCATGAGAGGCCATAGTGGGTGAGTGGAAGGCAGAGCTTGGCTTAGGGACATAAAGGACTATGGAGGTGGGCAGGGGGCATAGCTGGGTATTGAAGATATGAGGGGCCAAGCGGGGGTCTTACCTTGGCACGGAAGCATGATGAAGCGTTTCCTTTGTAATTCATGTTTTAAAAGGTCCCCGCCGCAGATTAGGGTTGACAGCTCCTCTGTGGGGCCAGGAACCATGATTCTTTAGAAGCCTGGTCTGACTCCATGTAAATTGCGGAATGGATTACCAGGTATTTCAGAGATGGAAATGACTGGGGACGTGCTTGAGCTTATGCTCAGTGCCTATGTGAATGCTGGTGGGGCCTCAAGATCCAGAAATTATAGTTCACGCCAGCAGGAACACAATTTTGGATCTTCCCTGCCCTTTGCCAGTGATGTCATTATGTTTTACATGAATTTGAATTGATTTAAATATTATTTACCTGCCTCCGCACCAGGTATTGACCCACTGCTGTTAACTGACACTGTGTTCCTGTGACATTGGGCCTGCTTTTATCACTTTCATTCTAAGTGCTGAATCTGGACGCAATTCAGATCCGACTTGGGAATCTGTTCTCAGGCGCCCTGGTACACACTTAGCCCGAAAAATATTGCAAGCCTTAATTGCGCTGCGGGTGGGGCTTATCGCGTTTGAAATAATGGAAAAATGTGCCCCTGTCCCATTGCACCCAGATCATAGAAAACGGATAAAGCAGCTTGGGAGTGATGGCCTCCACAGACATCAATCCACCCCCACAACATAACTGTCCCCTTTATCCATCCACCCCCCCCACTACCCAGACCGATCGTAATCTCCTGCCCCCCCCCTTTCCCTCCACCAATCGCCTGCAGAGTGACAGCAGTTCCCCCATCTCCCCACCCCCGTCTCCCGCACCTCCCCCCCCACCACCACCAGAGATCATCCGGCCTCCCCCGCCTACCAGAGAATGACTGGGTCTTCCCCCCCATCCCAGAAATGATCAGGCCTTCCTTCCCCAGAAAATGATCAGGCCTCCCCCCACCTCCCACCTCACCAACTAGACAACAAGCTAGCCTCCCTCTGCCCTCCCCCTCCCCCCACCTCCACCAGAGAACAATCCTGCCTCCCTCCCATCCCCCCCTCCACCAGAGATACATCTGAGCCACCTCCGCCCCCCCCCCCCCCCCACCACTACCAGTGAATGATCTGGCCCGGCTCCCTCCCTCCCACCACCGATCTGAGTCAGAGAGCTGTTGGTAACTCTAAACTTACCTCTTCAGAAGTTGGAGCACCAGGAACAGACGTTTGCTGAGCATGTTTGTTTTGCGCTGAACACGATGGTAAAGGGGGAAATGCTGGCAACGTTGGGTGGACAGCCCATTAATTCAGTTTAAATGTATGCATTTCGGGTGCTAATCTGATCGAGACCATTTTCGGGCTTTGGTAAAGTGGGTATCTGCACTGATGCGGGCGCAGATCATGTTAATGGCCTCAAGCCCAACTCTACCAAGTTTCCGCGCTCTTTTTCGGGTTCATTGTGCCTGCGCGGTTTACAGCAGGTTCACACAGACATGATCTGGAGAGATCTGGAGAGAAAAGCAGTGTGTTTCCCTGGAGAAGTTGACCTTGCTGGAAACAACACCCCGCCATTTTTTGATAATATTTAGCTCTGTATTTCTACTGTGAGGAGAAAATCACCATGAAAAACGACTACTAATAATGTGATCGAAAACATATCCAATCAAAAATCATGCCCCTTGCGCACCAGTTGATGGGGTGAAAGCAATGTGAAATTTGCTCCTCTGGATTTCAGCTGAGCTTGTACGCCGCACATATTTCCATGTTACAAATCCATCAGGAAGATCTCAGCTGAAACAGACTGAGCTCCAGACTACTACTCACAATAAGGCCAGGCAACATGATTTCAATTTGCACCAAATTGCCAATGTTGCAATGTGAATTACATTAAAGGATCGCCTACATTAAATTTCTGGCTCACCAGCGGGATATCTCTGCATGCTTCAAAATCTACATTCGGAGGTTGTAAGTGATTATGATATGAAGCTGATCCAGGAAAAATGCATTTGATTTGCTTATTGCCATTTTCAGTAAATTTGCACCAATTTTTAATAACTTGGGGTCAAATTACATCAAGGGTCAAAAATTAGTGGCAGTGGATCCAATTGAAGGGCTCAGGAGACAATGAAAAGAACAAGGCATCATTATTCCGCTGTGTTTGGTTGCAGAGATTTGCCTTTGCTGTTAAGATATATGTTGGTCGATGTCTGTCAAAAGGGTGGCTTCAATTACCTGCATAATGCTGAAACTGACAACATGATGACAGACCCTCTTGGATATTTGACTGGTTCCTCTGGCATAGAGGTTGATGGTAGCTGTGACTTCCTCTTCCACTGGCGCTGCAATGTAGATGACACCTGGCCATACAGATTATCATACACCAGGTTGCATACATTAGCACACTGCCTCCATGATGAACCTGAGCCTTATCATGCATAGGTTAACACTGGAACTGCTTATCTACTTGGTTAGTTTGTTTTTTTGAATGTTTTTTTCTCCCATCCGTCCATTGAGGATTTGACAGAGCTGGCCATTTTACCCAGTGGCCAACCTGAAGGACGAGATTTCAAGTTAAAGACAATTACAGTGACAAACAAACTAGAATCAACACTAACTAAACATTACTTAACAGGCCACTAACATTCTAAAGTACGGAAAATACACCCTTTATTAGTGTTTGAATA
Organism: Carcharhinus amblyrhynchos; assembly: GCF_965287045.1. Classification (NCBI taxonomy): domain Eukaryota; kingdom Metazoa; phylum Chordata; class Chondrichthyes; order Carcharhiniformes; family Carcharhinidae; genus Carcharhinus; species Carcharhinus amblyrhynchos. Next base: position 43,901,142 of record NC_137335.1, read on the forward strand.
CATTTTATGCATCACCACACACTCTCCACAGAATTCCAGTCTTTCCAGGAATCAGTCCAAGGTTACACCCAGCTTCCAATGGGCACTCTTCTCCCTATTTTGCTGAGTTGTAACATCCAGTCACCATCGAAGGTCCTTTCCCTCATTCATCCAAGAAATCCCAAACAGACTTCCGGTAACATGACTCACTATTCAGTAATTCATTCCCACAGTCACATCAAGATGAATCTACTAAGGTCCTTAAATTTCTGGCACAGTGGCACAGCAATTAGCATTGCTGCCTCACAGCACCAGGGACCAGGTTCAATTCCTGGCTTGGATCACTCTCTGTGCAGAGTTTGCACGTTCTTCCTGTGACTGCATGAGTTTCCTCTGGGTGCTCCGGTTTCCTCCCACAATCCAAAGATGTGTAGGTTAGGTGCATTGGCCATGCTAAATTCTCCCTCATTGTACCCGAACAGGTGCCAAAGTGTGGTGACTAGGAGATTTTCACGGTAACTTCATTACACTGTGAATGTAAGCCTACTTGTGACTAATAGATAAACTTTAATCCTTTGTATAATACGTTGTGTTCACACTTGCGACTTCTGTACATACCTAATGGAAGCACATTACCTATTTTACATGTGTGCCACAGAGGAAAACTTCACATGGTAAGATACAACTTTAGCAAGCTTTTCAATCACTAACATTGTCCTTTCTCCTGCACTTATTACAGTTATTTCTAGACTACAAGAAAAACTGAAACTTATGATAATGGCTGAAGAAAATTACATTGCTGCCAAGCCTTCTTAATTTAGTCACAGCAACCATTTCTGTTAGACTTTACATATCCAGGAAAACATCACCTACGTTTATCATCTGCACATCAATATGTAATGGGAAATGATAGATTAAACTTACTTGAAATGTCAAATCGACATAAGAGATGAACTCACACAAAAAAAGCCTCAAGCATAATGGAATTGATTTTTCCAAAGCTGTTTTTCATGCTATGTGGTTTTTAGTTTTTTTTTCATTTATACCTTTAAGGTAATACTTGGAGCTTTTATGTGAATAAATGGATTTTAATATAAAATGAAATTCCAATTTCATTAAAACTTTGAAAAGTGAATTTAAAAAAAAACTCCAGTGATTATTTTAACATTGAAGATATGACTTTCATTATAGAAGTGGTATTAAGAAGATTTTTACTAGTGCTAGTAACATAACCAGAAAAAATTATATATTACGTTTCGTCAGTGAAAAAGACTGCAGAATTGAACTGTACATCGGTATTTGTTAATAGGCACTGAGAGCAATGGTGAAACATTAATATTCCAGGGAGGGTATGGTCAATTGGTCAATACCAGCTTGTATACCTGCTATTTCAATGAATTCATGTAATTCTGAGAGTTACTTCAGAAAAAAAGAACAATGATTTGTTATCTCAGCTGGTACAAATTGCAACTATCTAGGATTGAACTTTGGATGTTTGTACATAGAAACAGAGAAAATAAAGGCAGGATTAGGCCGTTCAATCCTATGAGCCTGCTCCGCTATTCATTTTGATCATGGCTGATCATCAAGTTCAATATCCTGATCCCACCTCCTCCCCCATATCACTTTATTCCTTTAGACCCAAGGACTATACATAATTCCTTCTTGAATAAAACTGACCTGAGTTGATATGACCCTTTGGTTGTTTGATGATGTTTGTTATCCTCTGAAATAAGTCACCTTGGTTATTAATAAGTTGGAAGTGCTGCTTTTTTGTTTCTGCACAGTTTGCAGGATAATGCTATAATTTCCATGATTAAATACACACAGTTTGCCAGCACAGAGAATTAGTAAGTTTGTCTTGAGAGGGAAAAATAATCTGACAGGAGAATATTATGATGAGTGTGATAGTCCAGGAGATCTCTGCAACATTGAGATGCAATAGGAAGTCCATTTGGGCATTTGTTGCTTACGGGGAGGCAGTAGCTTCTGCTTCCATAAATGCCTCAAAAGCACTTTGTTAGAATCACATCCCAACTAAGCTTATGTTCAACAGTGACAAGTGTTATATTCTAGAAAGCCAAGCTGGTCAGTTAAAGGATTTACGCAATTTGTGCGCACATTTATGAACATTTATTTATAGAGTTGCAAGCAAACACTTCCCAATCCAAATGCCACATTTTCGGTCTGTTCAAACCATCATCAATTAAGTGCCCATTTGGAAGAGACATTATCATCTCAGTGTAACAAAGCAAAAACATTAAAGGAAATGTATCAACTAAAAATTAAAGTAGCATTCCCAGTATTTATAATGCACCCTAGCACCCCAGACATCCAGTAGTTGCCTGGACTGTACTGATCAGCATAACATGATTCCTCTGCAGGGAAACTCGGGTGTGAACATAACCACAGAATAGGGCAGACAGCTGGCCAAGCACACACACCCCCCCTCCCCCACCCCACCTTCCACAGTCTGGATCTGTTAATGGACTCCTTGGCCAAGAGGTTCTCTGATCTCCCCATCCCCCTCCTCATCCGATGGCTAAAGATAAGCAGAGGGGTGGTGGTGGGGGGGGGGGGGGGGGGGGGGCGGTGGGGGGTGATTCTCCCAGTCCATCATGCTGCTTGTAGTGCAGTGGGCTGGAAAACATCAACAGGGGCCATTTAGAGGGCTTCCCACTGGGTGTCATGGCTTCTGTATGTGTCCAGGAGCAGGAATTTCAGCATTATCAGCTCCGTGCCAATTTCCGGTTAGCCGAGTAGCATATTGAAATCACAATTACGTATGATAAGCGGGCTGGGATTGAGTTCCCCAGTGGTTCCTTTCAGCAGGATCTATTCCTGTTCCCTCTAATGGGGAACAGGCAGCCAACCCTACTGCAGGGAAGAGGGGCTCTTGAGCACCCCAAGGTTGGAGGCAAAGGGGAGAAGCTTGAGCAGTGTCAGCCTGGCTGCGCCTGCCTGGCACCCTGGTACTACCCAAGAGGCAAATGGCACTGTCCATTGGGCATTGGGCACTGCCAATTGAGTGGGGCCTGAGGGGGGCAGGGCTTTCTGGGAGTTGGGGCATATTGGAGGTGATCAGTGGGGGTGGAGGGACCTACTGCTACTTTGCAATTGGAGCATTGGGAGAGGGAAGGAAGACGATGATCGGGGTTTGCCATCAGAGTGTGGGTGGGGGGTATTGCAGGACTGGCCAGCGATCTGGAGACAGGCAATGGGGGTGTCCCTGTGCATGCACCAATCTCAGTGCTGACTGATCAGTGCATACATAATGACCCGCTCAGCGTTATGCTGCCGGCCTCTCCAGCTGGAGTAGGCCCTGTCCCCAGATTTCCAGAGTGAATTCCACTGAGATACTCTGTGAGTAGAAGAATCATTCTGGAATTCATTCAAAAAAATCGGAGCAATTTACCTCAATTTTCCCACCCTCTAGGAGCTTAGAATTTTTTGGGAGAACCTGGCCAAGGAGCTTACCATTGAGATGTAACAAGAAATTGAGGATAGCTCTTTTGTATTTGAAGAGGAACTGTAGACTCTGTACAAATATGAAATATGGACTCTCTAGCTGCAGAAATTATAGAGTCTGTGAATCAGCTGAATCATCTATTGCTCGGGACTGCGATGTCTAATACATTTCATGTCAAATCCCCATTGAACTAAAAGTAGGCTCATACATAGAGAGCTCCCACTGGAGACCTCTGTCTCCTCTGGATAGCAGGGCAGAATGCAGTGATATGTCTTAAAGTAAAGTTTATTTATTAGTCACAAATAAGGCTTACATTAACGCAGCAATGAAGTTACTGTGAAATTCCTCTAGTCGCCACACCCTGGCACCTGTTCGGGTCAATGCACCTTAGCAGCACGTCTTTCACAATGTGGGAGTAAACTGGAGCACCTGGAGGGAACCTACGCTTACACATGGAGAACGTGCAAACTCTGCACAGTGATCCAAGCTGGAAATTGAACCCGGGTCCCTGGCACTGTGAGGCAGCAATGCTAACCACTGTGCCACCGTGCCACCCCATGCCTGGATGGCCAATGAGGATAAGGAAGTGAAGGGTGTGCAAAAGCAATCCATGCAGGAAAACTTGCTGTTGTGTCTGAATGAAGGGGCAAACTGAATCCCCAGTTAATGCCCACCACCTGTATGAAATTAAATAAAATTCATGTTTCATTAATGGTGAGTGGGTTTCAATGTTACAATTTGTTCTCTGATAAGCTACACACTTTGAATTGAACCCAGTAGACATTAAATGCACAAATAACATAGGATTACAAGTGGGTCCTTCAAGGGAATCAGCAGCACTGAGATTACCAGTTCCTCATTTCTAGAAGAAGGTATCAATCTCAGCCACAAACCTGTACTTACACTGATGTAATACCACATAGAGTAAGAGGCTTACTGCAAGTGTGGAAATCTAAGGGTGCAGTGACATTATGTTACAGGAATAGTAATCCAGAGTTCAGGACTAATAATTCAAAGAGAACAATTCAGATCCCACCATGGCAGTTCTGGAATTTAAATCCAGTTTATTAAATAAATCCAGAATAAAAAGCTATGGTTAAATTTTCACCATGGAAGCAACAAATAGAAATTTGGGATCTGAAACTTGCCTTCAGAGGAAAAGTGTTTAACGTTAAGATTTTCTCAGACAAAAACTCTTACTTTATCAGTTGAAACTCTTAAAGGAGTCAGATCTCCTAGTCACATAGAGCCAATGGGAATGGAAATAGAAGTGGGTCACATGAAATGTGGGACACATATGAAAATACAAACATATATGAACATATGAATTAGGAAATGGAGTAGTCCATTTACCCCTACATCCTGCTCCGCTGTTTGTAAAGATCGAGGCTATTATGATTGTTACTCAACTCGACTTTCCTGTCTCCCCTTGACTTCCTTGTCAATCAAGGATCTATATAACTCAGCCTTAAAAAAATCAGTCCTGCAACCACCCCCACTCATACGTCGATGGCCAACCCCGATCACCCTCTTTCTTTCCCAGTGCTCCAATTGCAAAGTGGCAGCAGGTCCCTCCACCTCCATTGATCACCCCCTGTCTCCTAAGCTTTCTGGAGTAGAGAATTTCAACACATTTAGATATCCCCTGGCCGCTCTCACTAAGGCTGCTGGTGGTACTAAAGGAGAGACCAGGGGTTTGTGCCATAGCCTTTCATTTTACCAGCTAGAACTGAGATATCATTATGGAGTTGCAGGCCTGGCACTTGGGACATGGCAGACACTTGCTTCATTGACACCAATTTGAATCTAATACTGGAGGCTGTGAGAGAGAGAAACAAGGTCCTGTTCTAAGAGCCCATCTCACTCTGGACTCTTGATTTTCAACTTCTTTTTTTGATTTTTTTTCCACTGTAAAATTAATTTGTTCAAAATCTTTGCAATTTCCTTATTTCCCATTATTAGCTCCCCAGAGCCATCCTCTGAGGAACCAATGCTCACTTAAGCTGCCCTTCTATTTTATAAAATTGGAGAGTGTTTTATTGTCTGGAATTTATAGTACTCGCTAGTTTTCCCTCATACTCCAATCGCTCTATCTTTATTAGTTTTACTGACCCTTTGCTGATGTAGAACAAAAGAACAAAGAAAATCACAGCATAGGAACAGGCCCTTTGGACATCCAAGCCTATACCGATCACGCTGCCCATGTGAATTAAAACACCCTATCCTTCCGGGGACTATATCTCTATTTCCATCCTATCCATGTATTTGTCAAGGCGCCCTTTAAAAGTCACTATCACTTTTCCTCCCACTATCTCCCTTTGGCAGCAAGTTCCAGGCACCCATTACGCTCCATGTAAAAAACTTGCCTCGTATATCTCTTTAAAACCATGCCCCTCGCATCTTAAACTTATGTCCCCGAGTAAATGACTCTGTCATCCCGGGAACAATCTTCTGACTATCCTATGTTTTTCTCAATTTTCTGGCTTACCACTAATCTTTGCAGTATTATTTGCCTTTTTTCTCAACTTGATACCAAGCTGAACTTCCTTAGTTAGCCAAGGATGCTGCATCATTGTCTTAGAGTCCTTATTTCATTACTTATTTCATCTTTTTGTTGAGTGTTTCGAAATATCTCCTTACTATCTGCCAATGTTTCTCTATAACCTGATTTAGTTTTAGACCCACATTTCTCACCCTCATATTGAATATAAATTTTTATCAAGTTATGATCCACCTATGTGGAAGATCCTTTATGAAGCCATTAACAATCTTGTCTACAATTGATCTTCAAAGAATCATGAAGCAAAGAACTTCAAAATCACAATGACTTCAATGGCCACTGGCAGGGTTTGGTGGCCAGTATTGTGAGGGTACAAGAATATAGATATTTGTGGCCATCTCTCTGGAGAGTTATAATGTTTTGCTGCATTAGTTTCCATCATTTCCAGGTAGCTCTGTTTTTGTTATTGAGGGCTTGGGTTCTATTGCATTCCTCCCCTTCTTTCCTCTGCTGTGCACTCCTGGTACTTTAGGCTCTGCTATTCCTTCCTTCTCTTAATGCCATTGGCCAAAATTTGGCATTTACTTCCCTGTTGCCAGGTGCTGCCTTCTTTTGATTTGATTTGATTTATTTTATCACATGTATTAACATACAGTGAAAAGTATTGTTTCTTGCACCCTTTACAGATAAAACATACCATTCACAGAGAAGGCAACAGGAGAGTGTGGAATGTAGTTAGGGTGTAGAGAAAGAAAGAGAGTTTAAAAGAGTTGGAATGAAGTTTTAGAAGCATAGAACGAGAGTGAAAGATAGAATTAGAAGGTACGCTGGGCACAGCTTGCAAAAAAAATCACCTAGCTCCGGTACCTTCTGAGTAGGTGGCTGACCAATTGTCCTAGATGATCTTTCCCCTCACTCTTCTGCCCCCGTATGGCCACAGGATGCCGAACCTGTTCAAAGACCAAGTGCTGAGTGCCCATTCTCCCTGCCCCCTGGACACCAAGGACACTCCCTTACTGAGTGCCCTGTCCCCTTTCACTCTGATAAGAAACATCTGATAGGAATGAAACCAGACCCATCACTGGACATCAACCTAGCAGTGGTGGTGTAGTGTCAGGGAACCGGTTTCAATTCCTGCCTCGGGTGACTGTCTGTGTGGGGTTTGCACCTTCTCTCCATGTCTGCATGGATTTCCTCTGGGTTTTTCGGTTTCCTCCCACAGTTCAAAGATGTGCGGGTTAGGTGGATTAGCCAAGCTAAATTGCCACTTAGTGTCAGGGAGGCTAGCAGGGTAAATATGTGGCGTTATGGAGATAGGGCATGGGTGGGATTGAAGGACTGTTGTCAGTGCAGGCTTGATGGGCTGAATGGCCTCTTCTGCATTTAACGGGTTCTATGATTCTATAATAAAGAGTCACCCACCCCAGTAAATCCCATAAGGTGTCACCTCCTCACTAACCTCTGTCAAAACCGGGGAGATTTCCACAGATTTGACAAACAACAGCCTGACATTGTCTGATTTATAGCATCAAATCTACCAGCCAGTGTCCCAGTCTCCTTGAACACTATCCCTGGATGTGTTTGATTGGATTGGCAGGCCAGACTGACCAGAGGTGACATGAAATAAGAGTGACCTTGGAGCTCTCAGTATTGACTTTAGGTCTCATTATGTCTCAAAACTTCAGGTCAAACACAGAAAGCTCTCCGTTGATAACAAAAATACCATTACCCCTTATCTGGTGAATCAGTGCTCATCCAAGTTTAACATGACTTGAAAGAAGTGCTGTGGGCAGAAAGGGTACAGAAAGTATTTTGTATGGGAAAATTCAATGTCTGCTATCAAGATTGGCTGCAAAGCACCACTACCAACTAAACCTAAAGGACATTGTTGTCAATTGTATATTAATTGAATACAGATAATAGGCACTAACTGGGGATGCAGGTCTCCACTCATACCTCTGCCTCCTCCACCGCACCCCCCCCCACACACACACACACACACACACACACACACACACACACACACACACATAAAAACAGGCAGAACAGAGAGCTTCCCTTAATGGGCTCTTCTAACAGACCCTCCACTTCCTTACCCTCATTGCCATCTTGTCATTCGAAGGGGGCAGATGCCCCAGATGGAGGGGTCTCTACACGTGGGTCCTCCCATTGTCCACTGAGGGGGTTGTAAGGGGCCAGTGCTGTGCAATTCACGGTTAAGTCAATTCCTGGACTCATGGACCACTAGTCATGTCTGCTGCCTGGAGGAATCCATGTTTCATGTTTATAAGCAGTATAAGAGGTTACAGCCACTATTCCATTACTTGAAGGAGCTACCCCTTCATTTCTGGTTGCACTTCAGCCCTCCAGTACTGATCTTTGACCACCCAGTGCAGAAGGACGTGTAGAGATTAGGGAATCTTCTGATTGGACTGCTCTTAGGCCTTGCCAAGGTGGCAATTAATAGCTTTAGGCAGCGGGAAGTTGAGGGCTTTGATTGATCTCAGTGCCTGCCTCCCTTCTATAATCCGATATACACCTGGAGGGGTGGCACTCAGTGTTCACTGATACGTTTGAGGTCTTTCACAACTGTGAACACTTGGGAGACTGGAGTGTATTAACTATCCTGGGAATGGCATTTCAATTTGTTTTAATTTTCCCTAAAGGTTTTGTGTTTTTGGTACGGCGGGTTGGCAGCACACATTTAATATGGGATATTTAGTTGTTTAAGGTTATTTGAAAAGAGGTTTAAATAGACACTCTAAAATTGGAGTGGGGCTGTTAGAAGGTGTCTGTTTGCAATAGTTAACACTAAATAAATGTAAAATGCATAAAGATTCACTCTGAATTTATCCATCACTAACCAGATTTCTGGAATTGAACAATAGCTAACAGATTGGGATTGTGGTGGCAGGTAAGTGAAGTAGCATGAAGAAAATATATACTTGACTTTTTCATCACCCATCTACCCATCACAGATGAATCTGGCCATGACATATTGATAGGAGTGACCCCCACACAGTCCTTGTGGAGATGAAGCTCTGTGTTGACACTGGGAAAATCCTCCATCGTGTGGTGTGGCACTGACAGCATGCTAAATGTGATAGCTTCAGGACAGGTCTAGCCCCTCAAACTGAACATCCGTTGAGATACGGTACAAAACCAGCAGTAACAAAATTGTTTTTCAATAGTAGTTAAGTTGCAAATGTTGGCAATTTGATTTGTGTAGCATTTTAATCGAGGGCTGCTGTTTTTTTTAGATGGTGTTTGCAAGTGTCTGGTCCATAAGAGGATGTTAGAGGTAATAGAGAGTTGAATAATAGTCATCAAGTAAGAAGGCAAAGGATAGAACAAAAATAACCACCTAAATTCATATGGCACCTTCAATGTAATGAAACTTCCCAAGGCACTTCACAGGAGTAACTAAAGATGGCAGTGGGAAGCAGAAGGCAATATTAGGTTGGATAACCTAAGAGGCAGGTTTTAAGAAGCATCATGAATGAGGAATGTAAGATTGTGAGGCAGCAATGTACAGGGATGGGATTCCAGAGATTGGGGCCGAGGAAACAGAAAACGTGAGAGGGCAATGGGGAACAAATTATAATTGAGAATATACAGGAGGCCGGAATTAGAGCATCATAAATATTTTGAAGGGTTATGGGGTTGGAGGAGATTATCGAGATAGGGATGGACAAGATCATGGAGGGATTTGAAGACAAAGATGAGAAACCAAAAATCACGAGGTTGCTTAACCAGGAGCCAATGAGGTCTGCAAGTTTAAACAGTCTCTGTATATTCAAGGGGGGTAACCAAGGTTATGTTGTTGTGCAGATAACTTGCACCATTCTAGTGGAAGAAGTTGATGATAATTCCTGCCTGAGGGGGTAAGTTCTTAAATCAAGTTGACTTCAGCCAATGGCCAAATTATGACATCTGCAACAAACCACTATTATTCTCAATCTTTTTTTGATCCACCTTAGGGCTCTTCTGTCGTACCCAGGCAAAATAAACATGAGTTCAGAATTCTAATCTAATCAACTAGAATATTTGTAGCTTTCAATAGCACTCAATGTTTGACACTGAAAGTGGGTGAAGGTAATGTTTTTGTCATATTAGATTGTGTGTCTGCAAATAAATATATCTTAAAAACTAATGTACAGATTTCAATGATATTAAACACACAGGTAGAGTAAGAGTTTGGCCCAATGTAAAACTGGTAGGTTTCTGTCAAAGATAAGAAGGGTGATTCTCCCAGCTTGCTGCACTGTTATAGCAACACAACGGGCCAGGAGACTCAAGCAGATGCCATGTAGCGGGCTTCCCCCTAGGCATTACGGCTTTCAAATGTGTCTGGCCGCCAGATTTCTGGCTTCATCTGCTCTGCACCAGAAATGGGTGCGGAACTGCACAAATTATTTAAATGATTATTTAAATATAATTCATGGGCCTGGGACTTCGAGCCTCACCTACCCACCCAGGAGTGTTTCACTTCAGCAGAATTTACAATAGCTCCCCACTAGTGGGGGCTGGCAGCCCAACCCTGTTGAAGTGAAGGGGGGCCATGGAGGCTCACCAGAGGCTCAAGGGCAAAGCGAAGAGTCCTCTGGGCATTGCCAGCTTGGCAGTGCCTGCTTGACCCCCAGGCACTGCCTAAGGGGCACCTTGGCACTGACCACCGGGCATTGGGCAGTGGCAAGGGGGCAAGGCCAGAGTGGGGATGGGCTTTTGAGAGGTGAGATTGGTGAGGGTGTAGGGTTCCTGCTGCTACTCTGCATTTGGTTGTAACAAAAGGAGGGACGCCAACAACTGGGGCTGTTTATCAGGTTGGGGCAAGTTAGCCTGCTGAGGAAGGGGTTTTGGAGCTGCAGGGAAGGAGGTGTTCGGGCTGCTGGTGTCGAGGGGAGGGGGGATTGGGAGATCAGGACTACCGTGAGTGGTGGGTGGGAGATCAAGGCAGGCCAGGGGCAGTGTTGGGTCAGGGCAAGCCTGGACACATTTGATGGCCAGCGGCTGGGGCATTGGGGAGTGTCGCATAGCCAGTGATGGGGAGTTTTGGGACTGACCAGTGATCAGGCTGGCCGGCGATCAGGAGGCCGGCAGTGCAGGGCTATTGCGTAAGCACCAATTTTGGCGCTGAAGATTGGCTCATGCGCAGTGGCCCGCTCAGCGCTATGCTTCCAGCCTCTCTGCCAGGATTTTTAATGAAATTAATGAGATTCACATTAATGCACTCTGCAGTGCACAGGGCATGGGAGATTCATTTTCAAAAATCAGCGGGATTTACTTCAGTTTTTATGTGAATTTTTTTGGAAGAATCCCATGGATCTGTATTCTGATCCTGGATTTTTTTTAAAGCATCTTTTAATGTTGGGAGATAAGATTAATTGGCTTTTTTTATGTATGCTGTTGGTTGTTTCATTTCGAATGTTGTGGGTTATCTCAGATGCTGTGGTAGAATTTGTCACAATTCACAGAGTTTTCAGAGCACATTGTTAGATGTGGATTGGCCTAAAACTTCTTCATCAATGCAAGCTATTAATAAAATTTTTTTTTTTTAGCTTTGTAGTGACAGAGTGGGGTAAAACCTTAAGGAAGAGCTATTAATAACATAATATTAATAACACTGTGTTAACCCGGGAGAAGTATGCACTCTACTGAGTGTCCACTTGAATTTTTGCCCTGTTGGTGACCTGTGCCATCAGATGACATCATTCATCATCTCGATAAATGTCTCTCAATCCAGATACCAAATGAGAAAATGCTGGAAAATCTCAGCAGGTCTGGCAGCATCTATAAGGAGAGGAAAGAGCTGACGTTTTGAGTCCAGCTGACCTTTTGCCAAAGCTAAATGGCAAAGAAAGTTCCATCGCATTTGTTCCAATGATGCCACTTTGCAAAGTGGTGCTTCTAATATGTGGTCCTTTTTCCTCAACCATGGATTCCCATCTACAGTTGTCAACAAGGCCCTCAACAGTGTGCAGTCCATCTCCCATGCCATAACCCTCACCCCCTCTCCTCCCTCCCAGAACAAGGATAGAGTCCCCCTTTTCGCCAACTCCAGTGTGAACCTACCACCAAACACATCTTCCCTTCACTTCCTCTGTCAGCATTCTTCAGAGACCCTTCCCTCCGGGATAACCTAGTTCACTCCTCCACTATACCCAATACCTCTCCCGTCACTCATGGCACTTCCCATACAATCGCAGAAGGTGTAACACTTGTCCCTTTACCTCTTCTATGCCGTCCATCCAAAGTCCAAAACATACATTCCAGATTAAGCAGCATTTCACTTGCGCCCCTTTCAATTTGGTGTATTACATTCGCTGTTCCCAATGTGGTCTCCTCTATAGAGAGACCAAGCAGAGACTGGGTGACCACTTTGCTGAGCACCTTCGATCTGTGCCCAGTCAGGACCCTGACCTTCCGGTTACTTGCCATTTTAACACACAATCCTGCTCCCATTCCCACATGTCTGCCCTTGGCTTGCAGCAATGTTCCAGTGAAGCTCAAAACAAACTGGAGGAACAGCATCTCATCTTCCGGCTAGGCACTTTACAAGCTTCCAGTCTCAACATCGAATTCAACAACTTCAGATATTTGCCCTACCTCACCTTGGCCTCCTTTGTTTTTATTCTATTTTATTTAATTTTTTACTGTTCTCTACTTTTTATTTCTTTATTGTCTTTCTTTATTTTTCTTCCACCCCTCCACTCTTCTCCCCACTTCATCCCCTTCTCTTACATTTTCTCCCTCTACTTTCCCTTTCCTACATTCTACCTCTGTCCATTCCCCCCCCCCAACAGTTCCATCTGTCACAGTTTACAGCTCCTCCACCCTTTGGTCATCCACACCCTTTGTTCTCTCTGAGGACAGCCATTAGCTGTCTTTTCCCCTAGTTTCTATGGCTATGACTCATCTTTCATTTCCTCCCGCTGCAGTATAAATATCTCCCACTTTCTATGCTTTTTATCTTTGACAAAAGATCATCGAAACGTCAGCTCTTTTCTCTCCTAACAGATGCTGCCAGACCTGTTGAGATTTTCCAGCATTTTCTCTTTTGGTTTCAGGTTCCAGCACCTGCAGTAATTTGCTTTTATCTCAATCCAGATATCCTGGATTGCCTGAGGAAAGAAGAATCACACCTACTTTCTGAGTTGTAACTTGAAGAATGTAATTTCTTGTACCACTCACTATTTGCGAATTCGTTGCATGAATTTCACTCTTGCTCGTGAACAGACAACACCTTTATCACTGCAAAGTCAGCATTCAGAAAGATCCAGACACACGAGACAACATTGATTGCTGTCTCTCTATTCTGCTAGGTCCTGGGGAGGTTATGAATTCAGAGGTATATTGGCTGGAGCATTATTCTCCCCCCACGCTGAGCTGCGAGTCAAATGACTAAAGATATCAGCGGCTGCTTGGTAACATCTGGATGCATGAAGATGTAGGACTGTTGTCGCATGTACATCCACAGTAAAGCTGCTCCCCAGTTAAATAAAGGGTGCAAGTCAGGCTCGATCAGTAGGCATGTTTCAATGATAGTAGTCCTCTCAGACACTTGACCCCAAATTGGGATCTCTAGAGTTATAGAATCACAGAATGGTTTAAGCACAGAAGGTGACCATTTAGTCCATTGCATCCATGCCAACTTTCTGCCAGTCTCACTAGCCCTATCCCCCAGCAAAAACCTTTCTTCTTCCCATTCCCTTTTGAAAGCCGCCCTCAGCTGGTGCATCTCAGATCCTAACCACTCACTGCACAAATTGATTTTCCTCATGTCGCACTTTCTTCTTTTGCCATGAATGGCCATAAATCAGTGCCAGCTGGTTCTTGACCCATCTGCCAACAGGATCACTTTCTCCCTATCCATTCTGTCTGGATCCCACTGAACCCTCGATCAAATCTTTCTTGCTTCTCTAGTGAGAAGAACAACCTCAGTTTCTGCAACATATCCTCATTACTGAAGTTTCCTATCGCTGGGGCCATTCTCATTAATCTTTCCTGTTCCCTTACTGAAACATCCTTCTGAAGGTACTTCCTTGCTTTGTACTCTATGGGTGCAACCTTACCAGCTGTTCACACCACACTCCTGCTGCAGCAAAGGCGGGGAGTTTTGTGCCTACCAAACCTCTGTTCACTTCAGCAGGATGGGAAAATCCCCTTGGCATGAACGGTGGTAACATTCCAGTTTATACATCCAGCATCCCATACATCTTTCAAACCACATTCTCAACCTGCCGTGCCGGAGTTTGTGCACGCATACCCCCAGGTCTCTCTGCAGCTCCTTTAGAATTGTACCCTTCATTTTATATTGTCTTTCCTCATTCTTCCGACTAAAATGAATCACCTCACACTTTGCTGCGCTAAATGTGATCAGTCATGTATCCACTTATTCCACCAGCCTATCTGTGTCTTCTTGAAAAGAAAATTTCAGACAGAACGGTCTTGCTGCAGAGAGCCAGTTGAGCCGATAACTTTTTGCACTGGTATTTTTGTAGCATTCACGCTGCTAATTCTATCGTCATTGTCATTCTCCTCAAAGAACAGGAACAGCGGAAATGTAAGGCAGACATCCATTGTTTTCCTACAAAATTAACTACAAAATTATAAGGAGTAACTTTTCAATGCACAGATTTTATATATTGCAAGTTATTTCTAGTCAAAACCGTATTGCTGGATTCCTTACTTTTATGACCAGTGGAATTCACGGCCACAGAAAATAGTTGAGATCAAAATATTGTGAGATTTCAAGAAGAAAGTAGATATAGCTATTGGGGCTAAAGGGATTAAGGGAACTGGGAGGAATCAGGATATTGAACTTGATGGTCAGCCATGATCATAATGAATGATGGAGCAAGCCTGAAGGGTTGAGTGTGGCTCTTCCTGCGTCTAGTTTCTATGTTTCTACGACCACTGATCTTCCTAAATCAATGTTATACTTCATATTGTCACCTTTATAACAGCATTCTTTCCACGCAATTAAATGGGCTAAAAGCTTGGAAAATCTTGGGGACCACTAAACCACATTCTACTTTAGTCTGCAAAATCTGGGTGAATTCTCAGCAGATTTCTCACTTACATGAGGTACTGGAGGGAAATATGGCAGTCAGTTTTTTGGGAAACAGAATTTCAGCAGAAAGCCAACACTTGCCAGACTGTCTCCAAATTGCTTTGAAACAGGCAGTTTCTGCAGAAAGACTTCCCTCCTTATAGTTAACCTTGATGTGTTGTCTTAGACTTGACAGCAAGGCATTAGAGGCATTTTAAGTTGCCGTAACAGTTCATGTACATGCTAAACGGAGATAGGAAAAACTCAGTCTCTGCTGTGAATCTTGACTTGTTGAAGCGAGGTTGACACAATTTTTTTGAACTCAAGGCAGCTCCTGGATGCTTTGTACAACTCGTTGTCTGAAATTTGGGATTAATTTTACATCAAACTCGTTCTTGTGCTCTGCGTACCCCATCCCTGCTTGAAATGCCAAGTTTCCTTTTGATCTTATTAACTCTGCTGGTTAAATCATTGTGTTTCAAAACTGGAGGATGATTTTTAAGTCATAATAATTATGATGCATTTAGTTTCAACCCATTCCATTTCATTGGATAAGACAGTTCACAAAACCTGAGCACTCTGTGTTGGAGAACTGAGGGGAGCTCAACCTGATTTTCTAGGAATAAATACATACCTAATTCAAATGCATAATTCCCATTTGTCAACCAGTAAGAGTTAACGCTCTCAGAACTCATACTTACTGGCAGATAAATCTCTGTTGTGTGGTCAGAAGAGTGTAATAAGTTTGACCTATGTAACTGGAGCCTATCTTCCAGTAACTGAGAGTTTTAAGGCTTTTGTGGCTTAAGCTGTGGTTAGGCATATTTTAGTATATTTGTAATTAGTGTGTGGTCTATTTTATGCTCAAGGAGTATTGCGTACTTTGCTATATTGCATTCAGCATTGCTGAAAAAAGGAGAGATACTGTCAAACCTTTTCGTCTTGTGATGCAGCAGTATGGCTTATGAATTTCAATGCTGGTGTGTATGTCTGCGAACTGCCCCAGTGGCCAGTGGATTGGATGAAATAGCATGTGAAATAGCCTGTTCGCAGGAGGCAGTGTACTGAACCTAGAACCATAGAAATGTTACAGCACAGAAAGATACCATTCGGCCCATCTTGTCCATGCTAGCTCAAGGACATTCATTGCCTTTTCTGCACCCAGTCCAACATCCTGTAGCTTACAGCACTTAAGGTACAAATTCAAGCCCTTTTTAAAAGGGTTTAGGGCTCCTGTACACAACCAGCCAGTGCTTGCAAAACTCACAACACAGTGTCCAATATTAGATGTGATTCTGTGATTGGACAACACTTCTAAACGATCCTTAGTGTGCAATGAATTACACTGACAATCAATTTAAGATTATCAGACAGACTGGCAGTGTGGCTGACTTACATTCTCCATGGCAATGCCTTTACCAATCAGAATCTACTTGACAAACAATCAGCACTCCCTTCTCTATACAGCATACATTGTTGTTTCTTTATAATTGGTGTTCTTGTCAATCTGTCTTGATGAGTACAAGTGTAAGAGGAATTTTCTGAGGCTTCCTCTGGGATGCTCTGTACTTGTTGAACCTCACTCAACCAATACATAGACTGAGAAAGACAGTACATAGTTAAAGAATGAAAAGACATTTATTTACTAATGTATGCATCAGGAGAGAGACGCAGTCAATGAGGATTACCTGTCCTCTCTGAGCTAATATTGCAAGGTAAAATTATATTATTCTGAACATGCCACTGTCCTACCTAGTCTTGTCAATCAAAACTGGAGGGCCCAATCACATCATTACCTATTCCATTATTACTCAGCCAATAACGTTCCACCTGTCAACAGGAATAGGAGATTATTAGCTTATTGCCCATGTAGGTTCCTTCCCCTTTACCCAGGAAACCTAACCCATGTCATCAATAGTGTCCTAGGCTATTATTAACATCTGTGATTTTTAATTGCAGAAAGAAGTCACTCTTTTTCTGGAACCAGAGCCACCTTTATCAGCTGGAACTCTGCTCCAGCCTCATTATCCATGAACGAATTAACTCCCTTAAATAGCAGGCCTATTAAACTTGCCCTTTGCATATCCAAAAACAGATAACAGAAGCTGCCTTTCTATGCTCCATTGCATTAAAAGAATTCAGCCTGTCTACCACTGTGTTACCCATCATGCTGCATTCAAAATGAAGCTAGTCAAGGAACACAATACATATATACTGAAAATACAATTTAAGCTTAGAATACTTGGATAATTTGTGGTTATACAGTTTATAAATCTTTTGCAGTTTATAATATTTTTGCATATTTTGCTCCAGGCACATTGTGAATTCTCACTATATATATAAGGCATTTTATAATTACCTTAACCTAGTCTACTTATTACAGTAAAACTTAAATGAAAGGTCTCATGCTAAGAATTCCACATTATTTCCCCTCGGCAAGGTGAAAAGCTTTGACAGCATGGATGGAGCTTTATGATTGTGGCAGAGTGTGGCAGTGGGTGGGAAAAGCACCATGGCACCAATGGCTGATTTCTCCACCAGAGTGTCAGGAAGATAGTGCAGAAAACTTGAAGCAGCAGGTCCAACGACATCACGCTGGCTCTGATTGTTGCTGTGGGCTGCAACTCACCAAAAATTAGGAAAACAAGACCCCCAAAAAGACATCAGGAAATTGATGTGATCTGTTGTTTCTTCATCTCTGCCAAGGAGAATGAAAAGGAATCCATGTAAATAGAACTTGCTGCCTTTAAGATCTACAGTGATTCCCTAATTCCCAATCAAGATAACAGCGGGCTCCTGCTCTAATCCAGATTGGATTAGGAAAACCTATTCTTCAACATTGCATCTACGCAGTTGTTATGTCTTGTAAACCAATGCATCTGTTTAATTAGTCACATAATGTGTAGTGACATCAACGGAGACATTTGTGGGTTTTCCTCTCTTTTATATCCTGGACTGTAAGCAAATGACACCCATCTGATAAAATTCAGTTAAGTAAACCACCAAATGGCAACCTTCTATCTTGCTGTACAAATGAGATGGCCACCTTAATATATTATAGTAAAAGATATAACCGGTGATGAGGTGTGTTTTCCAGCAAGATTAGGAACAAAAAACTGTTTTAGACAAAACTGGCGATGAGAAGCATTTTCCAACAAAACAGTTAAAACAAATCAGCTCAGACCTGAAGCTGGCATCTAGAAAGTACCTCCAGAAGCCCACACCACCATAAATTGTTTTGCAGTGAAAGTGACTGAGAGAATTGAATGTTAGCAAATGCTATGAGTAGCGGCACAGGCACACGGTGGGCAGCACAATAGCACAGTGGTTAGCACTGCTGCTTCACAGCTCCAGGGACCTGGGTTCGATTCCTGGTTTGGGTCACTGTCTGTGAAGTTTGCTCATTCTCCTCGTGTCTGCGTGGGTTTCCCCCAGGTGCTCTGGTTTCCTCCCATAGTCCAAGGATGTGTGAGTTAAGTTGATTGGCCATGCTAAAATTGCCCCTTAGTGTCCTGAAATGCATAGGTTAGAGGGATTAGTGGGTAGATATGGGGGTAGGGCTTGGGTGGAATTGTGGTCGGTGCAGACTCGATGGGCCAAATGGCCTCTTTCTGTGCTGTAGGGTTTCTATGATCTCTAGCAATTACTTTGTAAAAGTACTCTGGACCGAGGCTAACTTTTTTTCCTCTCTCGACCGCAACCCTGGCAGGAAGAGAGAGTTGGAGGCAGGAAACCAGAAAAAAAATAAGCCAGTGAATTGACTGCAAAACAGGTCCAACTGATACAACAAAAAGAAGAAACAAAACCCTTCCAGAAATCAAGGAAACTCTTAAAATTACTGAGTTGGTTGCTTTTAAAGGAAATTACTTACCAGTAAACCCCTGTAGGCTCTTCTGAACTACAAGAGAGTCTACATTCTTTTTAAAAAAATAGCAAGCTGCAATTCTTGAAATAAAGTTATACCAACAAAACCAAGCGAGAATTAATGCTTAAATCTTCTTGTTTTGGATTAGATTGGTGACTGCATATTAAAAAAAAACATAGTTCTAAAAAAAACCCAACAAATTTAGCGAAGCAACAAAACAAAGAATACAAATTGAAAAGAGAGAGAAAAGAAATAAGAGGAAGTTAAAGAAGAAACGCGACCTAAGAATCGGTAACTGCAATGGCAGGCAAAGGCGGTGCCATGATGAAAACATGGAATGCTTATGAGGAGAGATTTCAAAGTTACCTTGCAGTAAACAAGATACTGGATCAACTTGAAGTAGTTACTTTCCTTAGTGTAGTAGGCCGTAAAACCTTTTCACTACTACAGAGTCTTGCCCATCCCTGGTGGAAAAACCTATGCGAAAATGACCAAGGTTCTCAAAAATCATTTTTAGCCTAAACTACCAATAATTATTGAGAAAGTCAAATTCCATTGATGGAGCTAGGAAAAGGGTGAAAATATATTGAAATTTGTAGCAGTATTAAGAAGGCTCACAAAGAATTGTATGTTTGGGTTTACCCTCATAGACAGTCTGCAAGACAGACTTGTTTGTGGACTTCAAAATGAAGCAATTCAAAGGTGATTGCTCACCAAAAGCACTTTAACACTAAAACTAGCAGTTGAGATCATGGCGTCCATGGAATTCATAGAATTATAGAATCTTTACAGTGCATAAGGAGGACATTCAGCCTATCGAGCCTGTACTGATAATAATCCCACCTAGGTCCTATCCCCATAACACTGCATATTTACCCCACTAATCCCTCTAACACTCAGGGACAATTTAGCATGGCCAATCCACCTAACCTGCACATTTTTGGCCATGAAAGAAGCTTCCCAAATTGGAGCTGGAGCCATAATACATACAATTGGAACTGACAGAAAGAAATCTCTTAAAATCTTGTGGGACACTCTGCTCATGAATGTTGGAATAGAAAAAATAAATGTGGAAGCTGTGGCAAGGAAGGCTACATAACAAAGATATGTTCAACTGACTTCTCAAACCCCAAAGGTATGCAAATGCAAGAACACATCAAAATCTACAAAAAAAACTACAAGATGTTTTATGAAGATAAGAATTCCCAAGATGATACCATCTTAGAGAAGGTCCAAGTACTTAAACCAGGTATCCTATCCACACAAGGGGATACACAAGTGTTCAGGGTTCACCCAAAGTTAAATGGGAAAGAAGTAAAGATGGAAATAAATGCAGGAATAGCTGTCTCACTCACCACAGGAAATATATATAATCAGAAACTCAAACATTTACTCCTGAAACCATCAAATGTAATCCTGCGGATTTATAGAATCATAGAATCCCTACAGTACAGAAGGAGCCCATTCACCCCATCGAGCCTGCATTGACAACAATCCCACCCAGGCCCTATGTATTTAACCTGATATTCTTCTGACCCTAGGGGAGGAATTTACCTGTCCAGCCCACCACGGAAATCATAACAGAAGGTGGGTGGTGGGGGGTGGTTGAGGGGGAGGGGGGCTGGACAGACCGTGCAAAGGTCTGTTGGCCTCAGGTGGGATTTTATTGACCGAGGATGTTGTTCCATTGTAAGGGTATATCATGGCTCAAGTAGAAGCTAATAATCAATCAACAGAATTGCCTAGATTCTTTGGAAGACCACAATTAAACAAAACCAAACTTAACCAGGGAGTATTTAACTAACTGATTAATGACAAGAACATGCTACAAAATCTTCTCGAGAAGTGCAGGAAGGTATTCATGAATAATTTAGGGCCAATGACTGGAGTCAAAGCAAGACTCAAGATCAAACCTGATATCGCCTCCAGATCTGTGCCATATGAAATTAAACTGAAAGTAGAAGTGGAACAAGAGAAACAAGTAAAGGATTCAATGGTTGAACCTGTAACCACGAGTTATACTATACAACTTGATGACCAGAAAATTGGAGATGGCACACACAGCAAGACATCGCTTCAAGTTGCAGAGTCGGTATCAGATAGGCTGGCGTCAGACACCCAAGGTTGTGAAATTCTTGAACCAAGAATTACTTCAAAACAGAGTTCAGATTCTACTCCAGTGAAACAACACACATTTATAGAAACTCACAAGGAAGCAACTTCACAAGATGAATTACCTGATATTAGTGAAGAACAGACAACTGAGGATACTGAAGATAAGACTCCACAATGTTGTATCCTGCCAAAAGAAACTGACACCCATCAAAAAGACTCTCATATTAACTCTGCGTATGTTTATAAAAATACTTGGGAAATGTACTCTTGATTCATAGTGAGTAACTGTTAATGTTTAGTGTTTAATGTTAATTGTCTAACTATTGAAGTAAAGGGGGAGAAACGTTATGTATTGTAGACCAATGCCATTTGATTAGTCATGTGACATGAAGTGATGTCATCAAAGACATTTGTGGGTTTTTCTCTCTCTTCCATCGTGGACTGCAAGCAAGCAGCACCTTTCTAATAAAGCTCAACCTACTGGTTAACTACCCCATCATGTGGCAACCTTTTCATTCAGTTTGCTGTACAGATGAGCTGACCACATTACTATGTTACAACAGTGAATATTACAAGCTCTGAGGGGCATCACAACTAAATCCCATTCCATCCTCATTCACTGGCCACACGTACAGATTTTCTTGCCTGGGTTTGGGTCCCGAACCTTGGGTGCTTTGCATCTTCTTTAAGCGAATGATGTCGTGACAAATTATATTGTCTGGCGGCACAGTCTAGTGACTAGAATTTTCTTGTCTCCAGAACTTAGCTTTGCACTGGGTGGTGGATTTAACAGCTGAAACAGCAGGAGAGCTCTACTTTGAGAGCTTAACCTGTTCCCTCTGTGCCCGAGCATTCTTCAACTGCTGCTTAAATGGAAAGTGTGCGAAGAAATGTCTCCAGGAGATAGTGTCAAACATATTTCAAAAAGATGTGTCTCTTCCTATATATGGAGATCTCTGTTCTTTCTGTCTCCTCATATTTTAGTGCAATTTGCTCTTCATTTTTAAGTAACCCTGAAGTCCCTTCCTTATGAGTTGCTGATAGACTGCTCGTAAATAATGAATAACGGGATAATGGAGGGGTGGAAGCAACACGACTCTGAACAGTAATTTAACTGAGTTCAGATGATGTCTGAAACCCCGGGAGTAAAAGCTCATCTTTAACACTGTCAGTGATAGGATTAGAGTATTGAAAGCGTTTCCTGGCATTTGTCCTCTTTCTGTTTTTTGTGGGGAATGTGTTCTTTATCGGGTCAGCTTGTGTGCTGGCAGTCGCTTGTTAATATGGGTGCCAGATGTTAGCAGGCAGGCCAAATACCTTGAAATATGATGTTGAGCGCTCAATATTATGAACAATTGCTGCGGGTTTAGGAAGAAATGACTTGTGGTTTGACTGCCGATAAATACAGCAGCCATTGCATACCTTTCTAAGAAAAAAAGATTTGGGTGAATGTACAGATCTGCTGCGATAGTAAATAACAATTAACATATTCATCATTTTTTTAATTGGAAGAAACCGCTGCAGAAATTGTGGAGTTGTATGCCCTTTACTCTGCCCCAGATTTACAGGGTATTTAGTACATAAATAATCACACTTTCTTCTGTCTGATTTTCAACCTTGCTGTTGCAGAGACACTGACTCATCCTGAGATATGGTTCCTTGGGTGTCAGCCACCTTCCAGTACTTCACCTATATGCCATCCTTTACGCGAGAGCCTTGACAGTGAATGTCAGCAGGCAATTTGACCATGGGCTAATTGACAGCTGTTGAATAATGCATTGCACAGCCTGATCTTATCCTTACCTAATGTCGATGCAAATACTTTGCAGCGTTATTCACCCCAGGCAGCCATCAGAAGAGGGATCCTTTTAAAAAAATTTTTTTATCATTACATCTTTGTCTACATGGCAAAATTCTCCAAAAGGGATATGAAGGTTGAGTCAGCCGTGCCAGAAGCTGTTTGTGAGGTATGTTTTGTCTGTGCCCAGCTGCTGGTGGATTAGAATGCTGACACGTCCTCGCAGTCACTCGTCAGCTCCGACAGAACTTCCAGCCCCTCGCTGAGGAAACATCATGGTTTCTGGTATGTTCACTAAAGAGCACACACCAGTGTGTCGTAGCAGTGGAGACAACAGCTGCAACAGGACAAAATGATGAATTTAAGAGTATTTCCACTGATTGTGAGGGAAAGGTTGTAGTTATGATTTAGGTATTGTAACTCTGGGATGTTGTAGGGAGAAACCTTACCAAAAAATGGCAGAGTGCTGGTTCCAGCACAGAAAACAGATTGATTCCTGCCCCTGTCACTTGTGTGATCTTGGACCGAATCTTATTAAAGGTTAAATTTATTAAGTTTATTTGTTAGTGTGACAAGTAGGCTTACATTAACACTGCAATGAAGTCACTGAGAAAATCCCCTAGTCACCACACTCTGGTAGCACCAGTTCCAATACACTGAGGGAGAATTTATTATGACCAATCCGCCTTTCGGACTGCGGGAGGAAACCGGAACATCCGGAAGAAACCCACGCAGACACGGGGAGAATGTCGGACCCTATCCATTGCTGGGGGTTCTTCTGCCTGCTCCTCGAAGTGGCCACCTTCGCTACTCCTCCTCGACATCCTCCTCAGCTGAGAAGATGTGCTGCCTCTCCATCTCCTCCAGATCCAGGTCGTCTCCCTTCTGCAGCACCACATTGTGGAAAGCACAAAAGACTACAGCAATACAGCAGACCTCTGGCAGATGTATTGGAGAGTACACCCCAACTGGTCCAGGCACCAGAATGGCATCTTTAACAGGTCAATCACCTGCTCGATCAGCATGTATATTGCAGTGTGAGCCTTGTTGTAACGAGTCTCAGAAGGTGTTTGTGGCCTCCACACTGGCATCATCAGGGCGTACCTACTCGCGAATAGGAATGCACTGTCCCTAAGGAGCCATCGTTCCAGCCACTGCTCTCCTTTGAAGGCAGCTGGGATCTGAGAGTGTCCAAAGCTTTCACAGACATTCCCTGGGAAAAGTGCACATACTTGAATGAAGAGCATCATGTGGGCACAGACGAGCTGCACATTGAGGGAGGAGTATCCCTTGCGGTTCATGAATGGTGATGCATGGCGCCATAGAGTGCGCAGGGCCACATGGGAGCAGTCATTCAAACCTTGCGCCTGAGACAAGCCTGCTAAGCAGGCAAAGCCCAAGGCCCTGGCATCTTAGCTCACCTTGTCCCAGTCCAAGTTACTCATATAGAAGTGAGTCCTTGCATAAAGGACATCTATAACCTCCCAGATACATCTGTGTGCGGTCAATGTGCTGTCCTGGAATGAGCCACTCGCATAGAAATACAGAGCAGCTGTGAGTTTAAGGGCCACAAGCAGTGAGTGTCCTTCCATTCCATGTGTTGTCAGCTCTTGCAAGCTCTGGCAGAGATTGTCCACCATTCCCTGAAGCTTTCTACAGCACTGAATCTCTGACATTTCCAGGTACAATGACCGATGTTGGAATCCCTCGGCCAGTATCTATGAGGCTCATGTATGTGTGATGAAGCTCCGGGAACAGCAACAGGCTGACCCTCCTCCTCCTCTGCAGGGCGCTGGTCCTAGTCAGGCACCGCAGCACATCAGTGTCTCTGCCACTGCTCTATGACAATAAGTAGAATAGCTAAGTCAACAGACTCCGTGATCCTCCAGACCATGCACTGTATGGAAGAGAAGACCACAGTGAGCTATAAAGCTCCGTGAGCAAGTCCTGATCCTCCTCTCTCGATTCCTCTGGGTCTACCACCCAATGGCAGCACACTCAGCAGGTGCCTCAACAGCAAGCCTCACACCCTCCACTCTGACTCTAAAGCTACGTCTCCACATTGGCCTCTGACAACTCCAACAGGATGCAACACATGAATCCACCAGGGTCTCAGTGACGCAAAATGCCTGCATTCCCCCAATCCCCAAGCCCCTCCAAAAAAACCTGGCTTCACGTTATAGGGCAGTTGAGTGGCTGTATGTGTCCAGTGTTTGCATCCTGACAAGGGACCTCACTAATGCACCCCATCATGATTTTGATTGGGGCACATGATGATAGACATCACCATCACTTCTTGCACCGGGATCCATATCAGCATTAGTTGTTGCAGCATTAGCATTGCAGCCTTTCTGGAAATGCTTGGGACATATGTTTGCAAAGGGTTAACAGTTGACCTCCACTAGATGGCAGTGCTGTTTGGCTGCACAGCATATATTGACATAACCACTGGTGAGGGGAGGTGGGATGGCTGTTCAGCCAAGTGTCTGCCTCTTGTGGTAGACGAGGCATAACTGAATCATGAGGCCAGCAGTTGGCATGTCCGGTTAATTCCCAGAATGCACCTGTTTCTCCCAGGTCGTAAGAGGTGCAGAACTGAACAGCCTCCCATGATCCACTGAGATCAACCCTTACACACAAGCACCCCAGCCAATGGTTTTGGACTTCTGGGCAACTTCTCCCTTTCTCCTCACACCACTACCTGAGCTTGGTTCCAGTCATGTTGCAGTCATTCTTCTCTGAGTGGGAGGTCTTTCAGGCTGCATGACCCCAGGATTGCAGCCCATTCCCGATTCTCCCACACTGCTCTGACAGCCCGGCCTCTAATGAGATCCCACCAAGATAACTCCCAGTCGCACCTAGTGCTGAACCGCTTGTTTCCAAGCCCACCCATCCTTTTGCCAGCCCCTACTAAGGAAAGACACTCAGAGGTGAAGGTGCCAGGTTCATGCTTATGTAGAGTTGTTATAAGTGGTGTTCATGTGACGCCCGCTGAATATCCTGTGAGTGGGGGTGGGCGGGGGGGCTGGGGGGCTGGGGAATGTCCCAAAGAGAGTGCTCACTAATGACATGATAATGTATTAAAATAAACTTCGTCAGTTGCCACGGCATGTTTCAGGCCATTTCACCAGCGAAGAGGCTGGAAAATCGGAATTCAGAAACACAGTGACATGGATCGCATTTTCTGAGTCTTTCCGGATTTTGAGCATGAGCTGACATTCCTGTGGACAGAGTGCGGGCTCCAAATCGCCCCCATCATCTCCAATCATATCATTGATGGAGACCAGTAGAATCTCTCCCACCATACTGCTGATAACTCCAATATTCCAGTCCTCTGGGCATTTTACATTGCTTCCACCAGCATTGCAGCGGGAGACTGGGAAAAAGACCACAGAAATTCAGGGATCTAATTTAAATTGTGACTTTTGTATTCCAGGGAGAAAGGAACTGAGACTTGAAAAGACATTTCAAATATTCCAACAATGTACGTAATGATTCAGTGTATCATTCAGTGGGCTGAAGTTTTGTTTGGGGGTCAGATTCTGAATGTTGGATGAATTTCCAGCTCTTGAACCTACATTGCTTTGGCATCTGATGCAATCGTTGACCAGCTAGCCAGTCAGTGTACAGGGTGCAGAATTGTCCAATTCAAGGTAGTAGTTTGCCTTCTGAGGCTTGAGGGAAATTGCGAGGGCAGTGACACATGTGCAGTCCCGCTGTCTGAGATGAGAGCTACTGAGGCGGGTAAGAAACAAGAGGGCACCTCAATATAGAGGCACCTTTTGAACAGATTTCCAAATTTCTTTCTCCTTAAAAAGATCACAAGCTGGCATGGTGGGGGCCACACTTCCACTGGATGGCCAGTGGCTGCAACTGTTGCCAAACAGCTATGGTGGGTGCTGGGGGGCAGTGGGGAAGGTTTGGCATCCTCTGTGGAAAGCTGGCCACCCCACTTACCCCAGATCTGCCAGTAAAAGGTTTCTTTCACCCTCTGGTCATGTTCGGTCTCTGTGGGTTGCCCACAAGCCAATGGAAAATTCCAGTCCACTTCTGAGTGGCCTTGTTAGGCCATTTAATTATTATAATAACCTACCTGCTGCTTGTGGGCAGATCTCTGTCTCCCCACCCACTCACCTCGATCCCCCTAGAATATTAGAACATTGGCAGGAGACTAGCACCCTGGTCAATGTCAGGAAATTGAAAGCCTGTTCGCCTCCAAGCTCATCTCTGACCTCTTGTGGCTCAGGTCTTCTGGTCTCTGGACAGTTGGAGACCAGCCGCTCCCTGAAGGATATGCTATTGGGCCCTTGGAAGTCCTATTGGAAGAACTTTGTGCCAAACTCCTGGCAAGTGTGAACTTGCAATAAGGCAATTCCTCTGTTCCCCAGGGCCCTCTGAAAAAGTCTTCCATTCTGAATGAGAGTCGGAGGACACTATCTTACCAGCCGTTCACGCTACTCTCCCCCTGCAGTGACTTTGGAGAATTTGGCATCCAGTCAAGTCTCCGTTCACTGCAGTAGGATGGGAAAATCCCACAGACTTTGGATTGTTCTTACTTTCCTGGGCAGTTACCTGGAAAATTGTAGTCAGGAAAATATCTAGTTGAACATCTAGGTAACTGTGCAACTGACCCCCCCATCCCTCGCACTGACTATCCTTTTGACCCGATAACCCCTCTGACCTTCCAATTAAATCCCTGACCTCTTGACTTCCCCTGACCCGACCTGACCTGATCTGACTAATCCCCAACTCATTTACTCACTCATCCACCTATCACCTAACCCACCTCACCCACCTGCTATTCTATGCGCTTGCCTACCTACCACTCTGCCACCCTACCCATCGAGCACCTTACCCACCTGCTATCTTATTCCCTTACCAACCCTACTCCTTACCAGTTTATCCTCTTACCTTATACATTTACCTATTTAACTTCTCTCCATGGCTGTTTTGGTACATTTGGTGCTGTAAACAGAGAGGGTGGTTTCTGCACCATTCACTGCCCTGCTCCCCATGAGGATTGTTGAACTGAGGATCCTTCATCAGAAGGCCATCTTGAAATATCACTGGAACGGCAATGTCTTTTTGTCTGATCAGTGTCGAAAATAGGACTTCTGATCCTGATTGGAATACGTGAGCCACTGGGCAAAGTGTCAGGAAATTGTGGACTGTTTGCCTTTGGTCTTGCCTGCAAATGTTGAAAAGTTTGGCTAAGTATATTCTTTGCTGTTTACTATTTATTATTCGCTAAAGACTCAGATAGTCTAAACCATACCATAATCAACTGAGTTTTCAGCACAAGAAATCATAGAATCCCTGCAGTACAGAAGAGGCCATTCAACCCATCAAGACTCTCTGACAGGGTATCTTACCCAGGCCCTCTCCACCACCTTCACCCACACATTAACCATGGCTAATCCCCCTAACACATACAGCTTGGGACACCACTGGGGAATTTAGTATGGCCAATCCACTTAACCTGCACATATTTGGACTGTGGGAGGAAACTGGAGCACCCAGAGGAAACCCACACGGACACAGGGACAGCATGCAAACTCCACCAGGTCACCCAAGGCCAGAACTGAAAACAGGTCCCTGACGCTGTGAGGCAGTAGTGTTGACCATTGTGTCACCATGTCACCCTGTTCCAGCAAATGTGTAAAAAAAACATACATTCTTATAGAGCCTTTAATGTCACAATGCATTTCCTTGGAGAATTATCAAACAAAATTTGACACTGAATCGCATTCAGAGTTTAGGACAGATGGCCAAATGTCTGGTTGGAGATTGATTTAAGGAGTGTCCAGAGAGAGACAAAGGAGTTATGGGAGGAAATTCCAGTACTTTGGCCTTCAGCAGTTGAAGGTATGTCCATAAATGATGGAACAATTCAAATTGAGGATGTTCAAGAGGCTGAATTAGGAGAATGCAGAGATTTCAGGCATTTGTAGGGGCGGAGGAGATTGCAGAGATAGTGAGAGCTGAGGCCAATAGATTGGAGAAGAAAGAAAATCAAGGCATGGTTGCAGGAGCCAATGTAGGTTCGGTGAACTGGACTTGATCTGGGTTCTGGTATGGTTAACTGAGGTTTAGATCAGAGTAATTATATGGTGGATGGAAGATGGAAAGGAATCCAGGGGTGCAATGGAATAGTCAAGAGACAACAGACGTATGGATGAGACTTTCAGTAGAAGATGAGCTTAGACAGGACAGATCAGGAGATGGAATAGAGGCGCAAAAGAGTGATTGAAGAGAAGACGCGGATGTATGATTGGACATTCATCGCAAGATCAGATATGTGACCAGTCTGTTTGAGCCTTGGGCAGAATGGGAGAGGAATGTTGTTATTGACTATGGAACAAAGCTTGTTTCAGAGACTGAGGACAATGGCTTTCCAATATTTAATTGGAGGAAATTCCTGCTCAAGTTCTGGATGTTGAACAATCAATCTGTCATCTTTGAGACAGTGGAATGGTTGTGAAAGATAAGGGTGGTATCTGTCATTAGTACAGATGTGAATCCCGATGTATTTTTGGTGGATGTAGCCAAAAGGCAGTACGTAGAATGCACAAACAGGCACAGATTGCATTGGTCAAGTTACATAACTAGAGGCAGAGATTCTACCAAAATTTCTTAGTGCTAAATTTGCAGGAAAACTGATGTAAATCATGATTGTTTCTTCAGTGGGAGTTCAGACTTGAATCTCCCACACTCTGTGCAATGCAGAGGTCACAACTGTGAATCTCATTAAAAGCTCGGGGGGAAGAGCCTACTCATGCCAGAATCTGACAGTTCCGGACCTCTGTGCGTGCACAGCGGCCTCTATCTGTCATTCTTCCGCTCGCTAGCTAGCTCAATCGCTGGCCAGCCTGGGACCCTCACAGTGCTGCCCCTCCTACTCTCCCATGACTCAATCGCAGCCCCTCCCATCCATTCACAGGTCCAGCCCCAATCCCTCCCTCCTTGTCCCAGAACACCTTGATCTCCAGCCACTACCACCCCCACCCCCCACCCCCCAGCAGTGACAATCCCCCGCCCCAGCAGTCCCATTCCCCCATGGGAGGCAGTCCCCCCTTACCCCCAGGAGGCAGACTCCCGTCACCCCGGCAGACCCCCCCACCCACGGGAGGCAGAACTCCCCACCCCTGGCAGACCATTCTCTCCCCCAGCCTTCCCTGATCGCTGGTTTCCCTCAAGTATTTTCTGATCCCCATGCAGAGTGTCATCAGGACATCCCACCCCAACTGATCACCCATAAGCCCTGCCCCCACCAGGCCCCATCCTTAGGGGTACACCCCTTGGCACTGCTCCCTTGGCATTGCCCCATGTCCAGTAAGAGTGCAACCCTAAGCATGGACTGTTTGCCCCTTGTACAGCGCTAGGGTGTTTTCAGTGTGGTCCCGATTACGCCGGATATCCAGCACTCGGAGATGAGCACATGGCGTGAATGCATGCGCGAATCCTACACACATGATTCTCCTGGCCCACTGCACTGAACAATCAGTGCAGCGGGATAGGAGAACCACCTCAGAGTGTGGAATTTTATGCTGCTGGGAGAATACAGTCCTGCCAAAGTCAACGGACGTTTGAAGGGTTGGCAACTATTTATGGCCTTCATCTGTTGTAGATTTCCAAACTGTTAGAGCCTGGAGAACTTAAAATAATAAATTCAAATTAATTAAGATATCTGATTAATGGAGCATGTCCTGAGATTCCGTGTGACAACAAATTCTGCATTAATGAGGGCAATTTTCTTGCTTTATTCAAGGAAAGGCTTTGAGCTTCACCCACTGTGCACGGTGCAGAGGGAAATCTGGGCACACATCTAGGGGGTGATTCTCCCAGCCCCTTGTGCTGCTCTAGCAGCACAGCAGGCAGGAGACAGCAGTGGAGGCTGTTTCATGAGCTCTCTGCTGCACACCATGGCCTCCGTGCGTGTCCAGGGCAAGGATATTTGGAGTCATCAGCTCAGTGCTGGAAATCGTCCTGGAGTTGATTTCAATATTTAAATAGAGATTAGCATCTGACTAGTGGGCCCGGGCCTGAAGTCTCCGGGCGTGCTAACATCTCCCCCTCTGCAACCCCCACTCCCCATCCTCTACCCCCAGGACTGGTTCCCTCCAGCAAGCTTTTCAACAGCTCCCCACTAATTTGGAGAAGGCAGCCCTAACCCGC
Organism: Carcharhinus amblyrhynchos; assembly: GCF_965287045.1. Lineage (NCBI taxonomy): Eukaryota > Metazoa > Chordata > Chondrichthyes > Carcharhiniformes > Carcharhinidae > Carcharhinus > Carcharhinus amblyrhynchos. The sequence goes on from NC_137335.1 coordinate 43,932,095, forward strand.
TGGAGGGAACAGAGGCCAGGGAGGGCCCCTTCAGGATGTCAAGGGTAATGGGGGGGTGCTGCCTTGGCAGTGCCAGCCTGGTAGTGCCAGCCTCGCCCCCTGGCACTGCCCAAGGGGCAAATTGGCAATGTCCAAGGGGCACCTTGTCACTGCGCACCAGGCATTGAGAATTGCCAAGAGGCGGGGCCTGTGGGAGCCGGGCCTATAGGTGGGGGCGTGATCGGTGGGGGTGGAGGGTCCTGCTACCACTCTGCACATGGTTCACAAGCAGAGGGAAGGAGGACAGTGATCCAAGTGGGTTGGGGGCAAGGCAGGGGAGGGCAGTGCTTGGGGCTGCTGGGGGGGGTTTGGCGCTGCTAGAGTTGGGGAGGGGGTGTGGTTGGGCCTGCCCTGGGGAGGGTGGTCAGGACTGCTAGGGGAAAGTGATTGGGGAGATTGGGACTGGCCAGCGATCAAGCTGGCCAATGATCAGGAAGCAGGCAGTGCGGAGTCACTGTACATGCGGCGATTTCAACGCTGACAGATTGGTGTGTGCACAGTGGTCCGCTCAGCAATATGCTGCCAGCTTCTCAGGCGGGAATAGGCCCTGCCCACAGATTTTCATCGTGAATCTCGCTAGAGTACTCTGTAGTGCTTGGAGTGTGGGAGATGCATTCTGAAAATTATGTTATGATTATTTTGCTGTAAGCAACAAGTGAAGAAATAATCTTAGTGAATTTGCTCGTAAATGTTTAGTAGATTAAAATAATTGGGAGTCAGAAGAAAATTCTCCATTGCATGGAGCCATACCTTTCACAACATAAGATGGTTTTGGCTGTTGGAGGCAAAGCATCTCAGTCCTGAGACATTGCTGTAGGAGTTTCTCAGGGTCATGTCCTTGACTCAATCATCTTCAGCTGCCTCATACATGACCTAACTAACCTCTGCTATAACTCTTCAGATAGTGAAGCAGCCCATACTCATGTGCAACAAATCCTAGACTGCGTTTGGCTTGGGTTCATAAGTAGTAAAGGACAAGAATACCGCACAAGTGCCAGGCAATGGCTACCTCCAACAAGAGAGAGTCTGACCACCATCCCTTGACTTTCAATAGTGTTACCTTTGATGAATCCCCAGGAGCTAACATCAGAAGCATACATGATGCTGATATAATAAACATGTCAGATCAAATGCCCGAGAAGCAAGCTTTATCTCTAAGGAAGAGAAATTCCAACCTTGTGTCGAGTCCAAAAGTGTAAACACTTGCTGTAAATAAGGAGTCATGGTTTTAAGAAAATACAAATTCAAGCAGTCTACCTGGGGAGAATAGACACTCCCCAAAACTTCAGTCTGTAGACCCGAAGCACAAAACAAAACAGCATCCATTGAGTAGGAAATGAACTGGAACAACCATCATAAATCACAACAGCAGGTCAGAGTCTGGAAGTTCTGCAGCAAATAACTCATCCCCTGTCTCCCCAAAGCCTGTCCACCATCTACAAAGCACAGGTCAGGAGTGTGATGGAATACTTTCCATTTGCCTGGATGATTGCAGATCCAGCAACACTCAAGAAGCAGCCCATTTGATTGATATGCTATCCACCACCTTAAACATTCATTCCCTCCTTCACTGATGCAAAGTAGTAGCAGCATGTACCATCCACGAGATGCAACAATTAGAAGGACAAGGGCAGCAGATGCATGGGGGCAAAACTACCTGTAAGGTCCCATCCAAGCCACTCATCATCCTGTCTTAGAAATATATCATCATTCCTTGACTGTCACTGAATCAAAATCCTGGAATTTCCTCCCGATCCACATTGCGGATGTATACACACCACATAGACTGCAGCAGCTCAAGAAGGTTACCATCTTCTTGGTTACCACCACCTTCTCAAGGGCAATGAGGGATGAATCACAAATTCTGCCCTTGCCAGTGATGCCCATATCTCATGAAAGAATAGAAAACTTGTGACATTATTGATCTGATTTCATGTTCATTACTTTATCAAATAGTCAAAAATAATTTCCCTTACTCCTGGTGTGGCTTTATGAATTCAAATCATGTTCACGACAAAATTAAAGGAAAATTTCAGAAAACCATGATTCTTATGTAGATGTAGGAGATATGTTAGCAAGCAACTTTGTTTCCATCATCTGTTATCTTTCAAGTCATCAAAACGTTAAATGATTAATGAAAATATGTTGTAATGTGTCACCAACAATAATATAGCATAAACATACAAGATTCAAAAAGTAAGTAAAGTCTCTTCTACAGCATTTGAAACATTCTGACTCTCTGTGGATTTCCTTGGGCTCTATGTTAGTAAACCTGTGGAGACAGAAAACTGACAGCATCTGCAGATGCCAAGTTTCTGTCGTGACAAACAACTAAAGAGAATTCTTAATGGTTGCTGGAATATGTACAAATTTCACCTTGTAGTTGGCAGTATGGTAGGATGGAGGCAGAGCTGTGGGATAGCATGCACTGCAACTCCTCCAAGATAGTTCAAAATGCATGAAGATTACAGGCAGTGCTCATTGGGATGATTAAAATTGGATTCTGTGAAATTTCTGCGAGGGTTCTCCAGATCTCCCAGTGTAATTCCAGTGGATTGTCAGAACTCCTGGAGGTATGACTTGAATGACCCAAGTTGTGTTGGGAGATGAGAAGCATGTTGCCTGACTTCCATCCATTGGCCCCAGAATTGCTTGCTGTCTTAACTGGCCTTACTTGCAGTATAAATCGTGCCCTTCAAGCAGAATTTAGTGCAGGTGACAAAGCCACTTTGACACTTAAACGATCAGTAGTGGAGCTCCCCCAGGATCAAGGTCCTCGGGGCAGCAATCCCACCCCCTTCTGACCCCACTGTGAGCTGCCAGCCAATCAGAGGCTGGAAACCTCTTTTTGCTGTCAGCACTGCAGGTGAGTGATGGTAACTGCCGATGATGCCCCCACTCGGGGCCCCTGGATCAGCCAGGGACCCAGGCCACGGATGAGTAAAAGCATGATATGGGTCGGGGAGGGAGCAAACTAGGGTGGGCAGTACCCTAACTAAATGTGTCCCATTTGCCTTGGTGGAAATTCTTCCCCTCTATTTAAACCTGAAAAATACCAGAATTTGGTGGCTAAGATCCTTAGTACGGCCCAGTGATATTGAGGCTCTAACTTTACAGAGGATTACACACAGTATAGGAACAGACTTTTCAACCCAACCAGTGTGTGCTGTAGCTGATGCCTCCGATACAGCTCTGGGTTAGGATGCAGGCTTGGATGGGAAGAAGATTACATTTTGAACAGTGACTACTAGACTCGACTTCATTCGACTTCTGTTAGGTCTTAAGATCTGAAGAAAAGCTGTAAAGGAAATGTTCCGGTCACCTTAGTATCTTCACTTGCTTTGACCTGAGTAGGACTGAGGGGAAATAACCTTCTGCCGACGGCTCAGATCCTCACTCAAAATGAGAAACCTCCAAACTAAATAATAGAAAATTGAGGGAGTGGAATGGGGGATGGTCCTCATTACAGTGTTTATCCAGCCCTGTATCTGCTCTGGTCAATCTGTCAAGAAGGGGAAATCAGGAGAGACCGGACAGTGAAGAAATGTAAAGGTGGCAGAAGCCCAACATCTCCACTTTCTTTATCTCTCTGTAGCACATGGGAAAGCAATATGAATTTATTATTTTTGTAATTGTCTTTAATTTATGCCTTCTTGTTACAATGTTTCACAACTTGTCTTATCATAACCCGTAAGCATCTGGAAAACCTTTTCCTTGATGGTCATTAAGATTTGAAACTGTGGTGAAAACAGGCCAAAATTCTCAAATCTCTCTTCCAGAAATTTGTTGATTGCAGGTAACATCCAAATGAATCGACATTGTGGGTCCGATTTTACCATCAGGCACGAAAACTTGGTAAAGTTGGGCATGACGCAGGTAGCGTGATCCATGTTGGTTCCCCCTTTATCAAGGCCTGAAAATGGCCTAGATTGGGACTGTGCCCAAAACAGGAGCGACAACCATTTAAATGCATTTTCATGATTTTAAATTGATTTAATGGGCTGCACACCCAACTTTACTGGCACTTCCCTCTTTACCACCGCATTCACCCACCCAGAATTGGCAACAGACAGACATGCTCCATATAAACCTGATTCTGGCGCTCCATCTGTGAGGGTTAGTGAGGAGGTAAGTGCCGAGCGTCCGACAACTCACTGCTTGAGATCAATTGTGGAAGGAGGGTCTGGTGCCACTCTGCCTGAGATCGTGGTGGGGAGGGGGGAAGGGGGAGGGGCCCGCAATTGGTCTGGGTGGTGGGGGGGTGGGGCGATAAGGGTGTCAGTAATGTTGGGGGGTGGGGCAATGTCTGTGGGGGCCAGGAGGAGGCATTATCCAGACCGGGAGCGATATGGCAGGAGAGTGGTATCCTAACTTTTTTTTAACGCATGCGCAGTTGGAGGTGCTGATCAGAGCTGCAGGGTGTCAAGTGCATTAAGCCACACCCACAGGCTTGTGCAGCATGATTCAGAATTGCTGATATTTTTTCGGGCAGAGTACATATTGGGGGTGCTTCAGAACCGGTCTAAAAGTCGGATCTGAAATGCTCCCAGTTTCAAGTCCACCCAGTACTTTGAATCATAACTGTAAAATAGAGCCCTGAATGTTCCCATTGCTCCTCATTCCTTTAATAACTCAAAACTAGTTACACAAATGTCAGTTGTACAAGTTCAACATTTTTCCTCGCCTTGGCATTCCAGAATCAAAATGAAGAGTAAAATTCAAAATGACCCCACTTACTCGCACCAATGGCTTTAATGAATTGCATATCTCGACAGCAAGATCTCTCTGCTCCATTTAAAATCTTATCATTTAAACTTGATTCCTTTTGATATTCTTATTTCCATATTGTACCAATTCAGTTTTCACATTGAAGTGTGTCTGCCCATTCTGCAACGTATTAATGTACAGCATTTAAACAATGAATGTGCGGTATTTTACGGATAATTTTCTATCTTCTCCATTTAATAGATGAATATTAATGGGAATCAAATCCACTATCATAGGATTCCATGTCAGCTTTACTGACAATATTAATTTTTAGAGGACAATTTTATTTTATAGAATACTTATCGGACAACTTAGAAACTAATATTATCATTCCCCTCCATCAAAGAAATTTGCTGAGTGAATCATTTGATAAGACATGGGAACTTAGCTTGACTGCGTGTAAGCTACCTAATGACTCAGCCCACTGCGCAGCAGGGGCTGGGGTGCATTATAAACCCTGATAATCACCTTTCAATTTGTTGTTTTAAGTTTCCTTTCAACTTTGGTTTTTGTTCGGGCAGTTCCCCCTCCTCTTGCGGAGCTGCCCCTTTCAATTTTTGCCAAAGTTAATTTGAGTTTGTTTATTAAGTTGGTACTAGGAAAGAAGTATCTAATGACTCAGTTTCCCCGCAGGCCCATAGTTCCGCACGTAGGCAAAGGGTGAGAATGTGACAGGTCGTGTTTGCTCATTCCAGCTTGTTTTTTTATTAGTTAAAGGGCTTGACTATCTGGGACATCAGGATTACTTCTGTGTGGCACCAAAACAACAATCATGAGGCCAAGTTTAGTGCCATTACTAAGGGAAACCCTAGGCAGAGAGAGGGAACCTAGGGGGAGGTCCCACAGAGGAATGAGCCACTGGGATGCGGAGACTAATGATAGGAACTGCCAGGATAATCAGAGACTCCAGCAGCAATCTCCAGGTAGTGATGGCTCAGGGGAAGCCTCGGAGAGCTGAGAAGATATTTATTTTGTTGCTGAGGACCATTAGGGCAATGGTAACCTCTTGCAACAATGTGGCTTTGCTAGGTGTGGCTAAAAAGTTAGACTTGTGCCTGTGAGTTGGTACTGCAGTGTAGAATCAGGAAGCCAGTGGAACATGATCTCAGGAAAATAGATTAAACCGTCAGGAAGTGAGCAGTTGTTGAGACAGCCTAAGTTGGAGTAATTTTGAAGGGAATTCAGGGCCAGATCATTGAAAGTGAAGACTGGGAATTACTTGTGAGGAAGACAGAGTTTTAGTGTGATTGTGTAGCTCACAGTGGACACTGATGTCTGAGTGAGTTGCTGAAAAATCCATGGGATCTGTCTTAGCTTCATCTGCCATTTATTTTGCAGTATAATGGGTTCAACCACAGTTTTCCTGTTAATTTGTATGTACCTCATGATAATTCTGATTGCTAGAGCATAAGGTAGATATTATAAACTATTTTGCTTTTCTTGCTTTGCACAGTAAAGTTTATATTGGTGGTTTAAAGTCATGGAATCTTGTGGCGTTATTCTCTTAGCAAGTACATGGGATTACTGGTCTCTAACCAAATTGCAACGACATGAAACAGAATCATGTAAAATATATAGAAAGATAGCTGGAGGAGAAATCCTTTTCTGTTTCAAAATCGATTCTTTACGGAAGGATGAAGCAAAATTCCCAAAAGCAGCCTTTCATATGATTCATTGGTCTGATCTCAGATAATAAGAAAAAATGGTTTACAATTAAACTGGTTTAAAAGTCGCATTTATTTGAATCAGTTCATATCTACTTGAATTTGGCGTCTAATATAACTTTTTAGCGGGGGGGGGGGTGGTATCCCATTCCATCCACCATGGGAATCATAGTGAGAGGGTTGTCGGGGGCTGTGTGGGATGTGGACCATGCAGATGTCGTTGACCTCAGGTTGGATTATCGGGTTTTGAGGTGAGTGCAGCCGGAAAATCCCGCCCATTATCTCAATATTAATATTTCCGCCAAACAACTGGAATTATAATCATGAAGGAAAACATTTTGTGCGTGTTTGGACTTTTGTTAAATTGTAAACATGGAAGCAGTGATTTCCTACAGTTCAAAATTAACGCAGGTGTAATGGAAATATATATACCTGATGCTGTAAAATTTATAATGAAGGTTGAAACAAAAGCAGAAAATGCTGGAGATATGAACATCTGTGAAGGCAAGAGACAGATTGGATGTTACATACGGACCCCTCATCAAAACAGTTCACTTGTCTTCCCTCTTCACAGGCAATGATAGAGCAGGTGTTGAGTTGGAGCATTTTCTATTTTTATTTTAGATTTCCAGCATCTGCAGTTTCTTTTCATTTTCGCTTTGCGATAAGTAATTTTTTTGTACAGATGCCAAGATGTACAGCTCACTTCTTCACGCATTTTCAGCCCTCGCACTCACTGCCGTTGACACTAACCCAAAGGGAGAACATCAGAGATGAAGGTGCCACTGGCAATCATTGGTACAGATGGAAACTCAATTACTCACTCAGCCTCAAACGGTAATTAAGAACTGGAGCAAAATTTATTTTGAGGGCTGGTTTCTGATTGCATTTGGATTGCTATACTTACTGGTTCCAATCATATTCATGCGAGCTAATTTCTTCTTAAATATCTGTAAACATGTGCAGGTTAGGGGGATTGGCCATGCTAAATTGCCCCTTAGTGTCAGGGGGACTAACCGGGTAAATATATGGGGTTATGGCGATAGGGCCTGGGTGGGATTGTGGTCGGTATCGACTTGATGGGCCAAATGGCCTCCTCCTGTACTGTAGGGATTCTATGATTCAATGATTCCATGATCTTTTCAATGTTTGCCTTAACCTTGAATTGGAATCTGAAACAACAATGAAATAAATGTTGTGTACTTCATAATCTGAACATATTGTTTGCATTTACTGTCTAGAAACCAAGGGCAGAGGCCCAAAAGGAGCTATTGCTTCAGCCATTCAATACTCTTGGGAATTCATCAATGCATGGCTCATCCAAGATATCACTGATACTTCATTATTACAAAAAAGGGGCTATTTTCCCATCCTGCTCTCCACCGAGCTGAGGAGGTGGGGGGTGGGGTGGAGGTGGGGGGTGGGGTGGGGGTGTGGTGGGGGGGGGTGGGGTGGGTGGGGGTGGTGGCAGGGGGAACCATTAGGCCTATGGTTTTGAGGCGAGCTTGGCTGGAAAATCCTGCTCATACTCTTTGAGAAGTGCTTTGCTGCCTCCAGCAGAAGAGATGCAGGTAACATGGCTGCTTTAATAATCATTAACAATTTCCCAAGGAAACACTTCTACTTTCTCAGAAGATGAAGAAATTTGGCACGTCAGCTTGCATTAAGTTGATCTTTCTCTATACCCTAGCTGTGACCGTAACACTACATTCTGCACTCTCTGGTTCCTTTCTCTATGAATGGTATGCCTTGTCCGTATAGTGTGCAAGAAACAATACTTCTCACTGTACACTAATGCACATGACAATAATAAACCAAATCAAGGATGAACAACGTGAATGATTGCACAGACTTGTTGTTCAGGTCCCATTAGGTCAAGCTGCATCCCACAAAATTAGAAATGGGTCAATGTGTGGATAGTTGGGATGACTTCATAATTCACTCAATGAGGAGGTGCTCTTGCAGAAAGTGGAAGAAAGGGAATAGATCAAGCTGCAGAACCTAGCTTCAGCAATCAGGCTCATTTGGCTGAAAGACCTGGTGCTGTATTGTATTGAGATGCAGCTCGCATTACAATCATTTACCTTGGTAACTTTCTCAATATTACAAATCTTCTTCTGGACTCCCTTAATGCTTCTTATAGTTTCCAGCACTGCATTGACAATCCATATCACCTCTTTCCATGTGAGTTGGTGAGTTGGTGTAACCTGCTATTGAGCGTGTTAGTTGATGAGAAGCCTGTGCCACATCACCAATACAGGCAAAGTACAATCAATAAGCACGCTTCACATTTGTTAATTGTACTAAATGCATCATTGGGCCAACACTATGCTCCATGATAAATACCACGTAGGGAACATACAATAACATCATAAAACTTTAAAAAGGAACTTTTGACAATTTAAATGTCCTAAAAATAATTTATATCTGAACCGTTAATTGCTAACATGAGTTTTCCTGTTTAACATGTCATCTGTTAGTTTGCAATTTTACGTTCTTGACACAAACTGGGAAGGAACACTAAATAAAAATAAAAATATCTCAATTAATAAAAATCTTTCTTGTTCACCACTCATCATCACAAGTGCTTTTGCCACATTTACTAGGGCTGCTAAAGCACTTAATAGGTGCCCTAACAGCTGCTGTTCTGTTTTCTCTTTTGTCACTAATGTGAGTGACATTTGAGTTAAATTAGCCACACACAGAGAGCTTGGGCCGTGACTGGTTGGACTGGCTGTCTTATAAATGGCATTATCAGCAACAACTTCAGAGGAGGCAATAGTCCTTGAAATCTGCTGAACTGACTGGATTCAGTGCAGCAAAGTCTGTTCAGAGTCCATTAAAAAAAATTTCCAGTCAATTCAATAAGGCATCAGCGGTAAAATTAGAATCAAATCTGAGCTTCCTTGGAATTATTTGAATGTCTTCACTCAAATTATTATCATAGGCAAATTATATTATCAAAGTAATTAAGCAGTTTCGTGCATATAAATGTAAAGACTTTTAATGAGCTTCATTTTTAAGAAGTGTGGTAAAATTTAAGTCACCCTTGCTATTAATAAACTAATCATACCATTGGGGATGGTCCAAAAGGCAATTAGTGTCAATTTAAATCTGCGTGCTTTATTCAGGGCAGAATTTCATGATTCCCCCACCTGCAGGTTGGCAAGTGAAGCACCTGTAAAATTTCTCCTTGCACTACCCTCCTACCCTTACTCGACCAATCTGCACTTTCACATGAGCTTGGGGCCTGGAGGAATTTTCCACCCAATCAGGCTGGTGGGTGGAGTTCAGAGGCAGTGGTTAAGACGGGCAGGCCCCAGGTGAGAAGAGGGCAACACCTTCCTCAAGGCCTGCTCTCTAAATCACTTGCCCCTCTCAAGGTGCTCCCTCTTCTCTTGGACTCTCCATCAGGTCCCCTTAGCCTCCTCTTCCCAGCCTATCTTTGGGTCTCTCCTACCCTCCCCACTCTGTGACTTCCAAGGCTTACCTGGTCTTGGATTCAGGGATGAGGACTACGTGAATCCACAGTATTGACCACTGCTGTCACTGACGCTGCAGGGACTGCAGATCTATCGGCCAATTGACTTTGACAGCAGCCATTTGGGGCATGAGAGTCAGAGCAGTAAATGCCTGTGGGGCTGCTGAGATTGGCAGAGATGCATTCTCCACCCACTCTTTGAGGGTTGGGGCAGAAAACTCCACCATCTGAAAACCCTGCCCTTATATTCTGCTGAATCATCCTGGCCACAGGACGATGGATTGGAGAAGTGGACAGCAGGAAAATAGATAGAAGCCACATTGAGACTCAAATGATGGGTCTAATGAGGAGCCAGAGGAAGTCCAGGGTGAGGACATGGCTGCAGAGGTAATGAACCTCTGGCAGGAGAACAGGGAGATCTTGATTCATTCAGCTAGATATCCAAGACAAAAGTGAGAGCAAGGGTAATGCACCTTACTGAATATTCCTGATGAGGTCATCCTGTGGCCTTTATGTCAAGTGATGACCTCTGAAATAAAGTTTATAGCCCTCCTGTCTGTCACAAGCCACTCTCAGTTCCAGCACCTATAAACAACATAAAGCATATTCAGGCCATGACACATTATGGAATCTTTAAATGGCTATGTTTACACAATTTGAACATTGAACACATATCAACTGAAGTTATATCACCTATGATGACCTCTCTCGTCTCTATAATACTTTAAACTTATACTTAAAAATGCTGCAACTCATTGCTCCCCTTCACTGGCAGTAGCATTACAGGTAGCCTTCTGACCATGATGTTGGCTCTGATGATCTTGGCAGAGGCACAGGCACCGTCTGGGAGACAATGTCCAGTGTCATGGCCAAGCACTCCTCAGTCATTGCAACCCCATTAGATGCCTCAGGCAGTGGCAGAGGGAGAGCAGGAAGCTGCTCTTTTATCTGGTGCATCCTGAAAGGAGCTGACAGATGGGCATACGAGCTCATCTGCCAGTGTGAGGTTGGTTTGAACCTTGCTGCTAACCTTTGATAGACAGGCACCTAGCAGCGAGACTCACTGTCTCATCCACCTGCCATACTGGCAATGACCTGCTGAGGTCACTGCTGGTGTTTGGGCTGCAGGCCTGACTGCTAATTCTGTTCCTGGAGCTGCCTCAATGAAAGCTGTCACTCTTTCAATGGAGAAGGATGTGCACTCCAATCTCCATCGAAAACTATTGCTCATGCTCCACATCGGCTCCTCCAAGACAGAGAACATGGCACACAGACCCTCAGGGATCTCTGCCACACTTCCCTAAGTATCCCACAGGACATTAAGCACCTTCTGCCTAAGAAGAGCACTCTGGAGGCTGATCATCAGCATTAGAGTCAGCATGGTTCTGGTTTCCAGAAGTCCTCTGTCTGCACTGGACACTCTCTGCCTCTGCCAGCTCCTCATATGAGTGTGATGTGCCCTCACCACTGTGTGCTACCAATTGAACTGAAGCATTATTGCTCACCAAAATGCCTGTATCTGTACTGGTGCTTGGTACATAGAGTCAATGTGACGTGGGAGCATCTGTCCACAGCTCCTCCTCAAGTGTCAAGGGAAACCCCTCAGGGTTTCTCAGGCATCATGAAATTGGCTCATCTGATGGAGGAAAAGAACATGTCAGCAGCTAACATCATTACAAAGTGATTGTGCGTTCAAGATAGTTGCTTGTCATAATGACAACTGCCCTACAGAGGCATTGTGATTGGATCAGCAATGGATACTCTTGATGTGAACTTCTCATTGGAGATGCCATGAACCTCCACCCCTAACACACTTTGCCAGTCTTTCACCTGTCCATTGGATGTTTGCATTTCTAAGACCCCAGCCTCTCTGCATACTGTGGGCCTTGCTTCTCATTTGCATTCCATATTCAGTGTATCCATCTCAAATTTAGAAGGGATGAGGAATTTTGGCACCCCACCACCTGTTTGTGTGTGTTCCAGCACATTATGACTTTTCCTCTTCTACACAAAGAAAAATGCATTCATTAATCCACCTGAAACACCATACCAGCCTTGCCCGCTCCCCCCCCCCCACCTTCCTCGCACAAGACCCTCGTTGAGGTGACTATCAGAGTGGCACATCTCACCCTTCTATACACCCAAGGCATGCTGGCACATCTACCAAACTTGGCCAGCACAGCGATTTGTGCCATTTGGCACTCTGCATCTCAAAACCATGAGTGCCCTGAGGAATGGGTACCCTCCAAGACGTCTGTATACAGTCCCATGCCAAGTCAGTACTCACCCTTGCAGAGCACAGATTATTGAACCTTTTTTGGTACTGGATCCATGTGTGGTATGTAACATCATGACCTCTCACCTGGCAGCCACTTCTGTCCAGGCCTGCTTCATCTGGTAGGGTGGTGTTTATCTGCTATCCCATAGCATGAGCATATCATACTGGCACTCACCACCTCCATGAGAGTGTGCTGGCACTTGTCAAAGAAGCAGGGAAGAGTGCCCACTGGCATTGTCCTCCCACCTGCCATGCCCAGTGGGTGCTGAGGCCATAACTCTTCTGCTAACTAGAAAACCTTCAACTCCCTTTTGGACAGCTCCCTGAGGCACCTCACCAACTCCAGGCAGTCTTCAGAGAATTGCTTATGCTCCCACTTTAGTCCCATTTGGAACTTGGGCCCACCACTCTCCCACACCCACTGGCAGTGCTGAGTCACTGTCGGGGATATGTTTCATGCTGGCCAGCCCATTAATGGGCAGCCAATGTGAAATCGGATTTGGATTGCTATTGCAGAAGCAACTATCACATCTGCTTCTGGACCTGCCAGTCATCTACTCACGATGAGTGCAAAATTCCAGCCCCCCCCAACCTTCCAACATTACTTCAACCCTACAACTCTCCATCATCACCTGACAATGCCCCCAGCCAATCCAACTTGACCCAAACTCACAATATTACTCAGCCTGTCACTCTACCTAGCTGCCACCCTACCCACACTACCATCTACTACCTTGTTACTTTACCCACCTTTGATCCAACACTCAACCTTTTGATTCCCCTTGGTCACTTCGGCAATACTCTTGAGCCCGTTCCCACCCCGCCCCCTCCCCCACCCTCATCCATGCCCTCAACCTCCAACTCCCTGACTCCCCTGGGCCTCTGACTCCCATCAATCCCGCCCCCCCTCCACTGAACCAATTACTCCCCCTGGGCCCAATGGTTCCCAACTCATCCTTTGACTCTTCCACAATCCAACCTGACCCCAACCCCATGATCCTATCCACCCTCAACCCTACTCAGCTGGCACCCTACCCACCCTGTCAACTAGCTACCTGTCTCTTTACTGACCATGCCACCTAACCACCCTACCATACTGTCACCGAGCAGCCTGTCAATTACCACCCTTACACCTATCACCCTGCCACCAAAGCATTTACTCCACTCACACCTGTTAACTAACACACCAGAAAGCAAATTAAGTGTTCCGATGCTCTTCACTGTTTTGGTGAATGAAGACTTGCTAAAATATGGCAACGATTGCTATAAAAAATGGTTGTGCAGCTTGGCTTCTCCCGCATTATCAAGAAGGAGTCCCAAAACAGCCATTTCTGAAGGTGTCAGTTTTTGGATGAACTGTAAAATTGAATAAGCATTTGCCTTTTCAAGCGGCTGCAAAATATGTTACAGCAATTTTCAAAGGAGAGCATCAGAGTTAAACTGGTGTCCTGACAAACATTTATCCTTCAACAACCATCACTAAATGAAAGCCAGATTATTTGGTCATTTATCTCACTATTGTGATTCCTCGTTGCGCACAAATTGGCTTCCACATTTCTCCACATTGACTTCAGAAGTATTTAATTGGCTGTGACGAGCCTTAGCCCATTTTGAGCTTGTAAAAAGTGGTACAGGATTACGAATTATTTTGTTCTGAGGAGTACTGACACTGAACAGTGCATAGGATGGGTGAAACTATGCTTTGTTACCAGTGGTGTTCTCTATGATAATTCCATTGGGAGTCAACATTTACATTTGAAAATGATCATATACTAAAGAAGGACCTTCTGATAAAGCAAGAGAGAGATTGCACTGCAATGGTCCCAACAGACAAAGAAGTGGAGGCTGTACCTTAAATAGATCACACAGTGAAACAACGGCCACAAAACAGCCTCAGAACAGAACTAGAAGCAGAAATTCCCATGATCACTAAGTTTTGGTGGTATTCAGTAATTCTGAAGATAAGTTATGAAAGGAGGTAAAAAAAGAAACGGCATTAGATAGTCGGAGAAATTTGAGAGATTATTCTGAAATGCCAGATAAAGGACAACCAGTTTTGTCACATTGGTGAATGTGTGCTGGAAAAAGTCCTTACAGATGGGATTTATTAGGCTAGAGAAAAGCTAGTTGCTAAGGATATTGAAGTGTTATTGATTGATACAAAGGTGGACTTTATCGCAGCTGGAAAAATAGTGTTGACAATATCTTGGACCATATTCATGGAGAGTAATCAATCAACAGAAACACTGCATTTCTACAGGATGATACTTTTCAGAGAGTGCTGCTCATGAACCCACCCAAAGATGCAGCAGGTACAGAAGGAAAGCTATGGAAACTTAAATAAATGTGCTTACAGCCTGAATGATGTTTCCTGTCTATGGTGAGATCTATTTTGCTGAAAATAGGTTGTGTTCAACTAGCAATAACGCCCATAGAGGGACTTGAAAATAAGATTAAGAATTTTAATATTGCAGTGTTGCTCAACCAGAAATCAATATAGGTCAGTGAGTGAACAGAGAGATGTTGGGTGAACCGAAACTGGTGAGAGGTGGGATAAAGACAGTGTAAATTTTACAAGGAGCTCAAATTTATGAAACCTCCAAGAACATAGGAACAACTGTAGGCCATTCAGTTCTTCAATCCTGTTCCACCATAGAATTAAATCATAAAATTAATAAGAACATAAGATCAGGAGTAGTCCATCTGGCCCCTCGAGCCTACTCCACCATTCAATACGATCATGGCGGATCTTTTTGTGGAGTCAGCTCCACTTACCTGCCCGCTCCCATAACTCAAAAATTTATCTGTCCTTGCCTTAAAAACATCCAATGAAGCCTCAACTGCTTCACTGGGCAGGGAATTCCACAGATCCACAACACTTTGTGTGAAGAAGTTCCTCCTCAACTCAGTCCTAAATCTGTTTCCCTTTATTTTGAGGCCATGCCCCCTAGTTCTAGTTTCACCTGCAGTATAAACAATTTCCCTGCTTCTATCTTATCTATTCCCTTCATAATCTTATATGTTTCTATAAGATCTCCCCTCATTCTCCTGAATTCCAATGAGTATAGCCTCAGTCTACTCAGTCTCACCTCAGAAGCCAACACTCTCAACTCCGGAATCAACCTAGTGAATCTCCTCTGCACTCCCTCCCATGCCAATATATCCTTTCTCAAGAAAGGAGACCAAAACTGTACATAGTACTCTAGGTGTGGCCTCACCAGGACCTTATACAGCTACAAGATAACCTCGTTGTTTTTAAACTCCATCCCTCTCGCAATAAAAGACAAAATTCCATTTGCCTTCTTAATTATCTGCTGCATTTGCAAACCAGCTCCTTGAGATTCCTGTACAAGGATGTCCAGGTCCCTCTGCACAACAGCATGCTGCATTTTATTTTACCATTTAAATAATAGTCCATTTTGCTGTTATTCCCACCAAAATAGATGACCTTACATTTACCAACATTGTACTCCATCTGCCAGACCCTTGCCCACTCACTTAGACTATCTATATCCCTTTGCAGACTTTCAGCATCCTTTGCACACTTTGCTCTGCCACCCATCTTAGTGTCATCTGCGAATTTTGACATACTACACTTGGTCCCCAACTCCAAATCATCTATGTAAGTCGTTAACAATTCAACCTTCCTTAATATTGTTGGGTTGGAATAGTTTCAATAACACCTGTAGTCTGCCAACTGCACATACTGTAACAGTTGTTATGACCCCAGCTGCTGTTAAAACTGGACAAGTCAGATCCCAGAGTAAAACTTGGTTTGATAGATCCCAACTTCTTTTTAGAAACTGTCAAAGCAAGAGTCTGTGGATGAATTTTTAATGCAAAGAATGAAATATTTGTTAAACCAAGAAAAATGAACTATATTATACTAAACACACAGATTGGAGAGATCACAATACAAACACAAGAAGGCGATTCAAAATCACACTATTCCTTTACCCCAGCAATATTTTTACAGACACATAAACCAGTGAAGGGTTATCACTAGCTTGACACAAAAACTTTCCATTTGGGACTGGCACCATTGCAAATGGTTTTCATCCATTCTTCAGCATTTACTTGATGCTTCTTATTCGACTTGAATCGCTCTCTGAGATAACCAAAAAAAACCCACTTTAAATTCACTGTTAATTTAACTACAGAGCAAATAAATGATTGGAAATCTGCCACCTCACCCACCACAGAATTGGAGTGGGTTAGGCTCCGACAATGGAAATCTCCATTGACTTCAGGCAGGAATTTCTGGTCTTTCTCGAGTAAGGTCATAAAATCTCTTCCAATGAATTCCCTTTACTCAATCTTCTAGTAGCACCTCTGCTGGACTGACCACTTCACTGAATCCCATAGCTGATTATTCAGTTAACCTACTGTCCCACTAGCCTTGTAGTTTTTCTTCTTAGAGAGCTTCAAGTCTTCTCTCTCTCACACACACACTGAAATTTCACTCTCTCTATCCAGTTCTGTTTTCTTTTCTGTCTGCTTTATGTCACTGGATCACAGTTGCCCAGCAACAGGAAAGCATTTTTCTATTTTTTATTTGTTTTGTTTCCCACATTATTTAATTTCCAATTCCTTTAACCCATCTCTTTCACTTCAGGGATTGTGAAACTTAATTAAAAATATGCATACAAACCCAAAATACCAGAAACATTTCAATAACAAGTTCATCCAGACACAAGTGCTGAGGTTCATAAACAAAACCTAAATGAAACTGAAACCAAAGATAACTTTCTCAAAACACAAGTATCCAATATAAAAATTCAATGTAAATTTAGACATTGTTCATAATTCTGTACTGCAACATATTTAAAGTTATGAGTCCACTCATCTACACCAGTTTCTTTCCATGCTGCTTTCTCCTAGTTCCTCCGATCACATCAGTACATGTCACAGCTTTCTCTGACACCACCAACTATCCTGGTTATCCCATTGGGAGACTTAATTGAACATGCTCCATTATATTACATCTCTCCCCAAGCTTTTACTCAGACTTTGATGTTCTTTGATATTCTTGGAAACTCAAAGCTCAGTCATCGAGTCAACCTGAACATTTTGGTGTTGTGTAGCTCCATTGAAAATGTAGGGTGGAATGTTCCTGTCTCACCTGCCATGGGAATCATAGCAGGTGGGACAGAAAGGTTGGTGGACCATACAAAAGTCCATTTACCTCAGACGGGAATTTCTGGCCTTGGGGCGAGGGAAGCCAGAAAATCCCACCCGTAGCCTCTTTTGCTCTTTTAGGTAAATGTTAGTTTCTTTCTTTCTCTGTGTTCTCTTGTTCTTGCTTCTCTCTCCTTCCTACTCTTTTGGAGATTTTCACCTTCTCTTGCACTGATATGTGCTGTGCTGGCTTCAGCAGTCTACTATGCCTTATTCTCCTCTTGCTTTTAGGGAATAAGGTTCACTAATTCTGCGGTTGGTCCTCTGGATATTGTTGAACAGAATTGAGACAAGTAGATGATTTGGGCTAACCAGCTCCAATGTTTATTTTCAGTTTTGACATGTCAGTGTACCTTTAAGAGAGATTTTTTTAAAAAAAACTCATGCAGCTTACAGCTTTAGAGATGTCATTGGAGGTGTAGATAAGCTATAGCAGTCAGGCGATAGGGTTTTTTTTCCTTTGGCTTTCAGTTTCATTTTGGGGAATGTATTTGGAGCACTTTAGCAGCACACAAAGCAGTCTCTCTCTCTTTCCCTGTTCTCTTTGTATGGTTGTGAAACTATTATCAATTAGCTAAAGGAGATGCTTATTGCCATAATGCCTTACAGAAGCTATGTTTTGAGAAACAGATTTAATTACAATCTCTTCAGAGTTTCTTCACAAGGGATTTTCAGCATTCAACCCAGGAGGCTGGAACCTTGTAACAAGTGGGCATTAATCTATGCTGTATTGTGCTTATTTGGAGGGTTTTGTATATTGGATGTTGGCTTTCATTGAAATACATTAGAGATATTTTGAAAGAGTTATACATTATCGTGGTTGTTGTGTTTCTTGTTTGTAAGTGTTAAAAAGCTCTTGCTAATTGTCTTACTAAATATGTCAACAACATTCTTAATGAAAGTTTCTTTTTGATAAAACATCTTCGTGGGTCAGTTGAACCACACCTAAAGTGAAATCTCTCACGCTCATCCTTGCTAAATTCAACTTACAGGTCAGGTGAGCTTCACAGAACACTTTGAAGTATCCACTTGTAACACTTCTGATGATTGTGGTCTCTCTGGGCTCAAGTTTTCCCTCTATTGCTCAATTGAAATCATAGCACTTCTGTTTATTCTTACCATGTCCTTTTCACCTGGACAATGTAAGATCTTGGTGTGGTTATTTCTCCACTATTTCTTCAAATCTCGACTGAGTTCTGATCCACACCTATCCTCTCTGTCAAAGAACTGATAATGCTCTTGTGCTGTGACTTATACAAATGATACAACAAGGTATTCTTTCTTCCAATGACTTTGAGAGACCTAGTCACGAAACTGAACAATGTGCTCTGGCTCTGTACTTGATGATACCCAAATGACCTTGATGTAGGCATTGTAAGATCTCAAGCCTTACCATATACCAGGAAATCATTGACACTGTTGGATGTGCTCTCTACTCAACATATAATCTGAAGATAGGACTCTATCATATATAAGTTGGCCATCCCCTATTGCAAATTTTTCTGAACTGCTTCCATTAATCATCTGATTTTTGAGCCTCTCAATTTTTGCACAGTTTCTGATAATATTTTGAATGGCTTTGTAGGAAACTCCTTAACTTCTTCCACAAATTTAACATTGTATTTTTCTGGATTCTGTTTCAATGCATGATAATACATCTGCTGTGCTCTGTTGTCTCCCTTGAACATACACCATGTAAGTATCAAACCTCATAGATCTTAATTTAAATTTTTGAACTCTTGATGGCATACCTTCAAGCTCTTTCAAATTCAACAGCGCAAATAAAAGTTTATGGTGTGTTTCAATCATTATGTGAAGACATACAGACATAGTCAGCAAATTTCTTGCATGCCCACCAGGTTGCTAATGCATCTTTTCTGATCACTGTGTATCTCGTCTCTGTATCTGTTAATCACCATGATGCCTAATGGACAGGTCTATGTTTTCCATTCCTTTGAACTTGCAAAAGTATTGCCCCAATCCTGTAGAGGATGTGTCCGCTTCAATAACTGTGTGTAACTTGGGATTGTAATGTGTTGATGTCTGTGATGACATCTAACTCTCCTTGATTTTTTTTGAACGATTTCTGATGTGCGTTTTCCCAATACCATTCACTGCCTTGGTGTAACACAATGACTCACTGAGCTCTGTTAAGTTTTCTCTTGAAAATTTTGCCTTTTAATTTACAATTCACATGAATCTTTGTAACTCCACAATGTTCCCTGGATCTGAAAATTCTCTTATGTTCCTGGTCATCAGTGCATCAAGTTTTAATCCTGGTGCATTCATTATGTGACCGAAAAACCTGCTTGTTGGCTGTAAAAACTCACACTTATTGTTGAGTTCCTGTCCCTTGTAGTCTTCTCAGCACTGCACTCACTCCAATGTCATGGTCAGCCTGTATCAACACATCATCCATGTGGCAAATAATTCCATGTAAGCCCTCCTAAAGATTTAGCATTGTTGATGAACATTGCGAGAAGCTTGGGCTCCTCTTCTCGTGGCATTTTCCAGAATCTATCGTTAGCATCTAATTTAGAGAATATTGAACTCCTCCCTAGTTTAGCTGAACCCTCATCAAATGATACCATGGGATGGACTTCTGTTTGCACAGCTTTACGGAGTTAGGTGAGATCAACAAGTATCCTGACAGAAAGGTTTTGTCTCAGAATCTATAGCATCCCTGAGTATCAACACACTGATTTTTGCAGGGGAAATACCCTTACTGTGATAGAATCCCGTAGAATTCCTTAGGTGCCGTAGGAGGCCATTTGGTCCATCAATTCTTTACATAGAACATAGAACACTACAGCATGAACAGGCTCTTCGGCCCACAAGTTGCGCTGATCGCATCCATACCTACCAAGCCATAGAACTATCTGTAACTCCCAATCCCATTAAATCCCATATACTCATCCAGAAGTCTTTTAAAAGACCCCAGAGAGTTTGCCTTTACCACCACCGATGGCAGCTGATTCCACTCACTCACCACCCTCTGAGTGAAAAACTTACCCCTAACATCTCCTCTGTACTTGCTTCCCAGCACCTTAAACCGGTGTCCTCTCGTAGCGACCATTTCAGCCCTGGGAAATAGCCTCCGAGAATCCATCCTATCTATTCGTCTCAACATTTTATAAACGTCTATCAGGTCACCTCTCAAACTGTGAGGCAGCAGTGCGAACCACTGTGCCACCGTGCCATCCTTAATCAGATCAGAACAAATAAATTTCAGAGATAACACCAAGGTACCAGGAGATAAAATGATTCCCAATTCCACAGTTGGTAACTCAGAGTGGGAGTTGAACAAAATTAACCAAATATACAGATGCAACTGCAGGTATATACAATCAAACAGCAAATTTGCTCCTTCTCAGCAATTGGTCAGCAAGAAGGAACCTCTTCAGCTGTTTTAACAGCAGAACTAACATCAGAAAAAAGGAGGACCAGGAGTCCCAACAACCACAATGGAACAACAACATTCCCAAAACCGCAAGGGCCACAGGAATGACACTCTCCAGACAAGGAAAATCATCCAGACGAACAGCCGCTGTCAATGTACATGCATTCCATTAAGAGGCTTGCATGGTTTAAAGACAATGGTCAGGACTTTCCAGCCTTGAAGTGATGTTACCTACTGTAGGGGATGTGATGGGCCAGACTTTTGACCCAAATGATCAGAAGTCATTGATTTTTACCAGGACTGGGCAATCCAATCAACGGGTAGGGTCGGAACATTTCATTCTATGTGTAGGTGGAATAGTAGAAAAAATAGTTGTTAATGCATGATAACAATGCAAGTATAGTGGGTAAATTGGGTAACCCACAGTCACACAGGATCATGCATGAAAAGTTGTTTTTTATGAGATAGGAACAGCAGGGTATTTGGACCTTTTGTTCAGTATGAAAGGGGCAATGTTTGGGTTTTGGGGAAGTGTACTACTACCTGGCTTGTCATAGTCATTTGACTCTGCCACGAGGCAAGCTCACTGCAGGCTGCTATGTCTGATCAGTTCAGAACACATTGGAGAAGCACAGCTGTCCTTATACATGAAGCAGTTATCCTACACCTTCAGCATTGTCCCTGGGTCAAATTTCAACAGATACCAGAACTCAGTCACAGTCACCTTGGAAAAATGAACCCAGCAAAACTACTTAATGTTGGTCTTTATCATTAGTCTCGTCTGAACCTGTAAATATGTCTACAAAGAACTGATGGTGCACTTTCACTAAAAGTGAGCCTGTTTCTATGCATCTGTAAAAAGTCTGACAACACCAGGTTTAAGTCCAACCGATTTATTTGACAGTAAACTCACAAGCTTTCGGGGTTTGTCCCTTCGTCAGGTGAATGGAGAGTTCTGGCCTCAGACAGAGCATATAAAGCACAGACAGTGTGCTTTAAATAATTCGGTTGAACTTAAACCTGGTGTTGTCAGACTTTTTACTGTGCTTACCCCAGTCCAACGCTGGCATATCCACATCTATGCATCTGCCCCGTCCTACAAAGGTTCAAATAGGACAAACATCTATTTTAAGATTTTTGTTGCAGTAATGAAAAATACGAAGACACATGCTTTAAGCATTCATTTCCTGAAATAAATTGCTTGTCTTTTCAATCCATTTTATGTGAGCAAATTTAAAACACTGACATTCCCAGTGCGATTCTTTTCATTTGCACAGGATTAGGGTTTTAATGACACTCTCGCACATTCAGCACAAGAATGCTTTGAACGTGGCTGGATGATTACATGCAGTGCAAATCAAAGCAGGGTTTGTCATAAAGAATTCCTGTCTGATTTTCTGACCTTCTTTCAACTCATTGTGAACACCTCAAACCAGTACATCTTCTCTTTAATTTCCTGTAAAACTAGACAATACCCAATGAAAGCAGTTTAAATAAATCAAATTGGGATTCAGCTGAATGCCTTAATAATGCACTGACATTATTACAAGTGGAGTTTCCACTTTGGCCATAATCAGTCATGAATTACATGAGTTTGCAGAAGTACTTTTCTTCAAGTTTCTGCTTAAACTCATTGCATCTTGCTTAATGTAAAATATACCATGAACCAGCACAACTGGACAGTGTTTTTCATAACAGTTCAAAAAATATTTTGTTTAAAAAATATTCCTTGACATATTTAAGAATAGTACCCTGCCACAGTTTAGCTGAAAATTAGATTATCAAAGAAAATAAATATTTTTAATTGGAGAGTCCACCTGTGAATGGTGGTGCTGTGTTACCATTCACTCTGGAGTCCAAGTTGCTGTAGCAATGTACATGTCTGCTGCATGTTTTATTCTGGAGCTTTGGGTAGTGATGTCGAAACTCCAACATTGTTTCCATCTTCTGAACTTGCAGGTTGTATGAATGTACAATTTCATAATAGATTTTAAAGATATAAATATTTGTGCCCAAAAGGCCAGCTGGCAGATAAGCAAAAGTAATGCAAACTTCTCCTGTGGTCAATAATTTGATTTGGGACAAAAACAGAAAATGCTGGAAAATCTCAGCAGGTCTGACAGCGTCTTTGGAGAGAGAACAGAGCTAATGTTTCAAGTCTGGATGACCATTTGTCAGAACTGAAGACAATAGGGAAGGAAATCATAGAAACAAGTCTGCCTCCATTATCTGATCTGGTCTACATGTGACTCCAGATCCAAGGCAAAGTAGTTGACTCTCAACTGCCCTTGGGCAAGAAGAGATGGGTAATAAATGTTGGTCAGCTAGCGATGCCCATGCCCTGCGAATGAATTTTAAAAAAAGTTGTTTTAAGCTAGCTTTCACCTCCTTGAATGGAGGCACATTGTAGTTGGAGCAATTTGTATGCAAGAAGTGACTCTGACCTGAGAAACTGGGAGTGAGTGGGTACAGATGCTGTATTAGAGGCTTTGCTGCAGGAGGTGAAAAGGAGGAGAGAGGTTTTAAACTCAAAGGCAAGAGGCCATCAAGACATATGCTCAGGAGGTTGTGGGAATAGACAGTTATGGAGGCAAATGCTAGGAATCCCAACTACCTGAACGTGGTGTCGCAAAAGTTGAGTGAATTCACACCAGTTCAAGATCAGTGAGTGTACTGTCAAATACCGCATCCTACCAGCAAGCACCACAAGCTTCAGACATTGCTTAGTTCACCATATCTCCATCACTCACCTACCAATAACCTCTATCAATCAGAGCTCATATCTTCACCTCACCCTCAGACACTGAACATTGCTGTAAGCCCCATGCCTTCATCTTACAGTACAGTATCTAGTGTAGCTTGCAGTAGATCAGAACTGCTTTATCTTTGTTGTTTGCTGTGTATTGCACAACCTGGTCATATAGAGGGGAGAAGAAAAACGTGTAGATAGACGTGGAGGGAACTCTGCATTCTCAGACAATGAATCCAACAGGCACATGGAGGAGGAACGTGATGTTGCACAAGACCATGGTGACCCACATTGGTGGCCACCAGAGACTGAGTTGGCAAGTGAGATAAGGGAGACCTTGATTATATATTTCAACTAAGTCTTTTCAGATCTTCCCCAATTATAAATACAGAGGCTTCAACTGTCTTCTGTCCTACCCTATGAAACACACACTTAAGACTTCCAAAAGAGTCACATCTACAAATATCTGTTGGAAAGGCCTTTGATTTTCATTTGGAAGTGTTATGACATTACAGCCCCTCTCAACATCTGGTATTTCTCTGTCCACACATAAATACGCAAAAACAACTGAATATGTCAGATATTTAATAACTAATTGGTCCAACAACATGAGGAGCGGTAGAAAATGATTTCTCTGTTCCCCTACTCCAGGTCTGACCATACCAGAATGTTTTTTTGTGAATTTAGAGAGGATATGCTTTGCCATAACTGCAGGAGTCCCACTGTTTACACTTTCAATTAGCCAGACAGATTTTCTGTGTTTAAACAAAGAGCAAGGTAAGTTTATTGAAACTGTTTCCTGTGTTACAAAATAACTGGTAAATCGTATTCATATTCCCTGAGCCCAAAAACACTCATTAGTGCAGATGATAGGATAAGAGGATAGCTTAAGGGTTTTTACAATTCTTGAAGAGGATAAAGCAAAGTTGTATATGGTTAACTGTTCTTTGTCTGGTCTCAATTTAGTAATTCCACATTTATTTTGTTGTTTGGTTTTCTTCCTGGATGGAGTTGTATGAGGCAGATTTCCACATTTTATGCCCAAAAAGTCTTGGTTTACAGTAGATTTCTTTTCTCAGGATGGTTACTTTGCAAATCCTGGTGCAATAGTTTTGAGAAAGAGAGAAAGAGGAAGTGTCACTGTATCCTTTCAGTGCAACACTCTCATCTCTGATTCCTCTGGTTTGATAAACAGTTCTTAGGGTGCACTGCCTGTATAGAATCATAGAAACCTACAGTACAGAAGGAGGCCATTTGGCCCATCGAGTCTGCACTATCCCCATAACCCCATGCATTTACCCGAACTAGTCCTCTGGCACTAAGTGGCAATTCAGCATCGCCGATCCACCTAACCTGCACATCTTTGGACTGTGGCAGGAAACTGGAGCACCCAGAGGAAACTCACGCAGAGACAGGGAGGATGTGCACACTCCACACAGACAGTTACCTAAGCTGGGGATCGAACCCAGGTCCCCAGTCCTGTGAGGCAGTGGTGGCAACCACTGTGCCACCATGCCGCCCCTATATTCCAGAGAAATTCAGTTAATCCATGAGTGCTTTAGAAGAAGTAATTTTGATGTTTCATCTCAATGTTTTTGATAAGTTGGTGTGGAAACCAACAGGAAATAAGATCTTCCGCATGCACAGAGTGTGGTAGGGATGGGAGGATGGTGCTGGTTTGGGTGAATATTCCCTTTTTACCCCATTTGGCTGCAATGCAAGTTGCATATTGTAGCTAGCTGACAGACCATTATAGTTCTTATGGGATTACATTTCACTGCTTTTTAAAACTCACCCCCTCCAAAAATTTGAAACTTTGGGCACTATCTTAAGAACGAGTGAGAAAATAGAAGAGAATCTCATTGTTTTTTGTTTTGGCCAGGATTCAATTCTCACCATCAGAGTGTGGGGGGGAGGGATGAGTTCGCTGGCAAAACAGGGCCAGTATGATTTGGGAGAAGTGGGAAACTGCCTGTTTCTCATTTTTCGCTTCATCCAATTGTACCACCTTGTCTTGCCAAAAGCTGGCCGGGACGAGGTCATAAGGCCGCGCCCTCTTTTTTTTAAGGCACACCCACATAACAGAGCAGGTGAAAAGTACAACCTCAGTCACACACACCCAGTGAATCTTTGTGATGGCATTTCTGTGTCCCCAGTGATTTATTCATTCAGTTACAGATGCTGCTCTCCCACCTCTGCCAGCTGCACTGAAGGCAGGCTGCTGAACATGATACCCTGTCCTTTGGGATCAATCTAGACTGACATCCTCTGGTTGGCAAAGACAATGAGGATGCGGGCATGATGAGGGACTCCTGCTCAGTGAGAGGAACGACGTCTGTCACCATGGGTTGCTGAGGTTCTGATATCACTGATTTAGGGATGGAAGAGACACTGTCGCGAGGAGTGCCCTGAGAGAATGCCCTTAGCTGTGAGGAGATGCTGCCTGTCTGCCAATATGATGTCCACATGGCCCTCCCTGCTTACCGGAGATGAATAAGGGCTTGCAGGTCTGAATGTACAAATCAAAACCCCTGACTGAGCTGTAGATTCTGGCTCTCCATGGGAATCGCCAATCCCATGATGGAGGAAGTCGCTTTCAGAATGGAGATCTTCTACTCTCTGCACCTGGATATATAGATCTTCTGGAATCCCCTCCATATCCTCATACATCTGCTTTTGGACATCTGACATCTGTTACCTCATGGACAACTCCAGAGGTTTGTTGATGTTCAGCATCTCCCAGGAGTCACACACTGCTCTGAGAGTCACAGTCCCCAGCAGCTACTCCAACGAATTTCCAATGGGCGAACCAACAACAGCTGATGCATGCTTCAGAGCTGCTACTAGCTGTGTTGTGTTAAAGTTTCTAATGAGTTCCTCTTATCTTCCAGAGAGGTGAATGCCAGGTCCTTGGAGTTGATATTTGTCAGGCCTCTAAGTGACCTGCTGAAGGATTAAATGGGTTCATAAGTGGGTGAGTGTCCCTCAAAAATGAGGAAGGATTCTGAGTAAAAGCAGCTTCATCTCAGGTACAGATAGGTAACATATGAATCATGGAGCAGATGTGGTGATCTTCATCCATTACACCATGAAACACCCGTTCCTCCTCCCATTCCTGAGGTCTCCTTCATCACTACTGTCAAGAGAAGATCCTTGGGATATTCATCACACTCAGCACTGTCTCTAACCTCTCCTCTGACCACCAAGCTGATCCACTACTAACTGGTCAGATCCAGGATATTTCCTTCCACATTTATCAGCACTGACAGGTCAGACACTCCACCATGATATTGTCTTCTCACGCGCATTGCAGGCTCTTTTCTCCTGTAGAGATAGTGGGAATTGATAATGTCCATACCTGGATGGACCAAATCCTCAGGTACGTACCCACATCTCTGACTCTTCTCCACTGTACATCACAGCGCTGTTTCCCTTGTAAGTAACCTTTCTAGACATCCCATACCAACTCCCGAAAGCCTTGCAGGTGCCAAGACTCCTTCAGTTGGTGTTGTGGGTATGTGCGGACCATACATCCATAACCCTTGTGGACGTGTCCTGCACGTGCCATATGTATATCACCCATAGTCAGACAGGCACAATGATAGCTCCCTCACTCATCCTGCAGAACATCAAAGATCATTCATCTTTTTCCTACATTACTGTCAGGTTCTATACTCCAAGGCTACTGGATACCTCTGTCACCTCCATCATCCCTTACTTTGTCAGATGGTGAAGTTTTTTTTGCCATCTCTGAGCAGGACACCCTCCCAATGTTTGCTGACAGTATGGAAGAGGGTATGGAGAGAGTCATCATTAAACCGTATTGCAAGTCCCTCAGCCATTGCGGATAGATGAAGGATGTGGTTGACTCCCTGTAAGCCCTTACAGTGTGGCAGCTTCCATCCTTCAGTGCCTCGCAATCAATCAGGGATTGACAGGATGGCAGTAGCCTCTATGTCTACAGTTGCCCTACACTCCTTGCCTCCACAATGTCCTCTGACGTTCTCATTCAGGCCCACTCTGGTCTCTCTGACACTGAACAGACATTAATTGGCCAGTCAGATTGCGATTGATGAAGAAAGATGGGACTGATTGGGAACAGACAATATAATCACTTTCAATTCTGCCTACTCCGCGTGAACTTCTGCCCAAAATTCATCTCCAAAATCAACATCAGTCTTCGGCAAGGAGAGATTCAGTAAAGAACAGTGTCTACTGAATTGAAAAGGCAGGTAATTGGGGAAAAGTGCCAATGTGCCCTGGTACCCAATATGAATTTGGATTAGGAGGTGGTGCAGAATACTTCAGTGAGTAAGGAGCATGGCATTGCCAATGTTAATGGAAAGGGATATAGAAAGATAATTGCCTCTGGGATTATGGGAGAAGAGGAGAGTACGGTCACATTGCTGTAAACAATTCAGCCACAAAGGGTAATCATATGTATGAGCAAGAGCCAACAATTCTTCCACATGAACTAAGGTAAATTCCCATCATCTATCTACAATACAGCGATAGAATATTGAATTCACTGACATGTTCAATTAGGGACATGCATACTGCAATACGTTTCAGTGTAGCTACAGCACGGTAAGTTATCATAAGTTATACTTTAATATAAAAGCAAAATACTGCGGACGCTGGAATCTGAAACAAAAACAAAAAAAATGCTGGAAAATCTCAGCAGATCTGACAGCATTTGTGGAGAGAGAATGACCCATCCTATCTTGAAACATTGGCTCTATTGTCTCCCTATGGATGCTGTCAGACCTGCTGAGATTTTCCAGCAGTTTCTGTAAGTCATCAGCTTAATGCACAAAAAATTAACAAATGGCAGTCACGTGTCCAAAATCCTGATATGTGTTCCAGGCATAGAACACAGAACAAAAAACAAAGAAAATTACAACACAGGAACAGGCCCTTCAGCCCTCCAAGCCTGCACCAATCATTCTGCCTGACTTAACTAAATCCCCCTATTCCTCGAGGGACCATATCTCTCTATTCCCATCCTATTCATGTGTTTGTCAAGACACCCTTTAAAAGTCACTACTGTATCCGCTTCCACTACCTCCCCCGGCAATGAGTTCCAAGCACCCACTACTCTCTGTATAAAAAAATCTACCTCGTACATCTCCTTTAAACCTTGTTCCTTGCACCTTAAACCTGTGTGCCCTAGTAATTGACTCTTCCACCCTGGGAAAAAGCTTCTGACTATCCCTTCTCTCCATGCCTCTCATAATTTTGTAGACTTCTATCAGGTCTCCCCTCAACCTCTGTTGCTCCAGTGAGAACAAACCAAGTTTCTCCAACCTCTCCTCATAGCTAATGCCCTCCATACTGGGCAACATCCTGGTATATCTTTTCTGTACCCTCTCTAAAGCCTCCACATCCTCCTGGTAGTGTGGCAACCAGAATTGAACACGATATTCCAAGTGCAGCCTAACTAAGGTTCTTTAAAGCTGCAACATGACTTGCCAATGTTTGAATTCAATGCCCCGGCCAATGAAGGCAAGCGTGCCGTACGCTTTCTTGGCTACCTTTTTAAACTTTAGTGGCACTGTTAATAAATTTCTGTCAGTTTTCCAACTTGGCATTGACAGACCAATAGGTAGAATCTTCTGAATTTAGTTTCTGCCACAGAAATTGGACCATTTGGAGATTGGGAATATGATTTGAGAGTGAGTAGGCTTCACCATGGTTCTTTCACTCAGCCATGGCATTACAGTTCCATCACTGAGCTCCACAACAGAAAGGGTGGGTGGGTTGATGCATCCATTCTATCAAAGGAGGGGTTTCTCATTCACAGGAATACAACATTGGCAACAAAGGCTCATCTGCACTTGGATTTTTGAGCTTGCAGCAGGAGACCTCAAAAGGCTGGTCATCGGGTCTCTCACCTGCTTTGTGAGTGGACAGGTTGCGAGGTGAGTTCTCCCAAGGAGAGGAGGGAGATGATAATCTTCCTATCCGTGCACATGTGGCTAAAAGTGGCTGAGGAAGTCAGCAGCAGGATTAATATCTCTCTATCTTGGAGACAGTGCACCGACTGGGTCCAGAACCTCAGCAGGACATAACAGATGAGTGGGAAAACAATTACAGGTGCCAAGCTCCACACTCTGACTTTTCCAGCATTCTCTTCTGCAGACTCCTCAGGTCTACATGCCCTGCAGCTCTATTCATTCCTCTCTCTCCAGACACAACACAGTCAACACTCACACTCACCCTCAGCCATTTCCTCTTCGCACTCATGCCTCATAATGACATCTTCCCCCTCCCACCCCATAAATGTTGTTCTCCCCTTTTCTCCACATGATCCTTGATGAATTTTCCACCTGTTCTGCTTTCTCCCCTTGCAGGAGATGAGGCCACACAACTTGGCAGGAAGCAGAGACCTGTCAAAAAGGAAGGGGGTGACATTGGTCATCTAATGACAGGGTCCTTGTCAGCAAAGGCATGTCCACCTGCTCCCTGGGGGAGAAAGTCCTGTCTCAGAGGCTGCAGATGTCAATAGTGATCTTGTGTAGAGCCTGAGCCTCCTGGGGTATTGCTGTTCATATGTCTCAGGAGAACTAGTCCCCTGACTGTAAGTGTTATGTCAGCTGCTTCCAACTGTATCTTGGTGTCCATTCTTCCTGCATTGTGGAGGAGTATGCGACTGAGGAGAAGGCAGCTGGTGTTGCTACTGGTATTGCAGCTTCTAGAGCTGTTGGTGATGGCATGGCGTCTGCTCTTGCCCCTCATCAAGGCACAAGGTAAAGCTGCAAAAGATGCCCCCAGGTGGTGAAAGTGACCAGCAGGTAAGAGCGGTTAAAACTGAGTGAAGTATTAAACATCTGAAGTGCCTTCCAATAAGTTGGTAATCACCTCCCAAGCGATGATAACACTCCTTGAGCAATGGTATTTCACCTGGTCTTGGCTGGAGATTCCCAGCTTATCAGTTTCACTGCAGACGTGCTTCCCACTGTACACATGCCTCAGTGACCCTGGCAAATTACTGATAGGCTGGGAAATTCAGGAATTAGGGTAAAATGGGTCTCAAATGACTTTTTAATTACCTTAATAACTTACTCAGATCTAAAGCATTCCTGGTTCGCCTTCAATCCCACCCCACAGAATGCTGGACAAGGACAGGATGATATCAAGCTCCTGACCCAATGTCAAAATCGTGGAAGTTATCTCCCTAAATGCAAACAAACTAGTTTCCCTATTTCTGGAAACATTCTCCCCCGTCCCACCTTCCATCAGAGTTCAGGAAAAGCTCTTTCATTGATTTGAATTTGCTAGTACAATTCGGGGCCTCCTATTGAATATCAAAATATGCTGCTGCTCTCATATGAGGTTAGGAATTCAGTTATTGCAGGCATTTCCTTACACCAACTACTTGTGACCGTTCATTTGATATGAACTCACCAGCACTCTTATGCAGCACCCTCCAAACTCACGACCTCTAACATTCGATTAAGATAAGGGCAGTAGATACCTGGGAGCACCACCACCTTTAGGTTCCGCTCCAAGTCACCCACCTTCCTGACTTGGAGATACATCACTGTTCCTTCACTGTCGTTGGGTAGAAGTCCTGGAATTTCCTCCCTAACAGCACTGTGGGTGTACCTAGATCAGATGGACTGCAGTGGCTCAAGAAGACAACTCAACACTACCTTCTCAAGGGCAATTGGCAATTGGCAATGAATGCTGGCCTAGCCAGCAAAACTCCTTGAATGAATAAAAAGCTATTACAAAGTAATAGGTATTATGAAAGGTATTTGATTGTTCACTAACATGCACTATGATTAAAGACAGTTTGACTCTTTGTTAGCATTATTGTACGGATCTCTCCATTCCCCCAGTTGGAACATTTTCATGCTGAACAGCAGTGCTGTAAGCAGAAGAAAATGCCTTAAGAAGTCACATTATTCATTGGTTGCCTGGGGGATGCCTGATTCCACTTTCCAACGAAGTTTGAAATAAGCAGCAAGTGCTGCTACCTAAAGTAGGAGGGATTCTTACTTAAATATTTAAATTGGAATTCAATTAGTAGGATTTGAAAGCTATTTCAAATGCTATACCAATGCTAGACACAGATTGCCATTGTGAAGTTGTACGAATGAAGTAGTGGCATGATGGGAAAATTGGTCAAGCATTTGGTACAAAATAAGGAAAGCTGATCAAGCTATTCCAGAATTCCAAACCCCTGTAAGACCTAATTAGGCTGACCCCGCATAACTTAAGACGTAAATAAGACCAGAGAAGGTTAAGCTGTGCCTAACCTCTGTAAGCCCTGATAAGGTTGACTCCATATGACCTGGAGCTGTATGAGTATTACAAGATAAGTTCAGGGATGAAGGAGTCACCAACCTTCTTCTGTTTTATCAAAAGGTCAATATAAAGGTATGACTGATAAGACAAAGAGTTTTAGGATGTCGGCAGGTTGTACCATTTTTTATGACATTATTTATGATGCCACTATTTGTTCAAATTTCTGAATAAGTTCTGGTCATGCAAACTGATAATGATTATGTATAAATACTGAATTGATTCTTTATGTAAGGGTGGACTTGATGAAGAATTAGCAAGTTGTAACGATGGCTCTCTGAACTCAAGTTTTTGCCAATACTGCATGCAGTGTTTTGTAAATAAAGACAAGTTATTTTGTTGGAACAGACTTTGTTGAGTCTCTCCATCACAGTCGAGAAGCAGGAAAAATTTCCACTTCAACACCATGACCATGGTTTTCCAAAGACCACGCAGAGACACAACAATTAATGGGGTTAAAACCCTTGGTGTCACTCAGTTCTGTGGTGCTAGGTGACACATGGAAACACCTTCTAGCCTCTTATTAATGCCATCAGGTGGACAATATGATTACTCTATCCATTGTCTGTCTGATGTGCGTCCATAATTGCTCTAATATATTTTCTGAGACCTTTAAACCTCTTTAAATGAATTTGGAACAATTACGAGTCAGTAGTACAATGAAAGATTGTGCAGTTTGGCAGGCATAACAAGTAGGTTAATTTTAAAAAGTTGACTACAGCGTTACCTAAGCATGACATTAATTGAGTTTGTATTTCTTCCTTCACAGTTTATTGTGAATGAGATGCATCGTGACAAGTGGAGGGGGCAGAGAAAGTAAAATATGTTGTTATGCTAATAAATTGGTGTTTCAAGCCAGGCATAATGAAATGTGAAAGAAAGAGGACCAAAACATTTAAATCCAATTTATTTGCAAAAGGCTCCTGTGGCTGACTCACAGAAAAAGACCCACATTCAACATACCAGTTAAAAATATTCCATTAACTTTGTCTAAAATGGAGTAAAAATTCATTTCTTCTTTTTCTTCTTCTTTGTCTTCCACTTTATATGTGTTCACTCTGATTTATTTCTCAGAACAGAGCAAACATAGAGTCTCTGCCTCAAATGTCTGAAGAGGTTCTCCCACCATCACCTCAGTGAGGGATCATTGGAACCCTTCGAACATAAGAACATAAGAAATAGGAGCAGGAGTAGGCCATCTAGCCCTTCGAGCCTGCTCCGCCATTCAATAAGATCATGGCTGATCTGTCGTGTCTCAGTTCCACCTTCCCGCCCTCTCCCCATAACCCTTAATCCCCTTGCCTATCAAAAACCTATCAACCCGCGTCTTAAAAATATTTAGCGAGGCAGCCTCCACCACTTCAACGGGCAGAGAATTCCAGAGATTCACCACCCTTTGAGTGAATAAGTTCCTCCTCAACTCCATTCTAAACCGCTCCCCCTTTATCTTGAGTCTGTGGCCTCTAGTCCTACTGTCCTTTCTGAGCGGGAAGAGCCTCTCCACCTCTATCCTATCCATCCCATTCATCATCTTATATGCCTCAATGAGATCTCCCCTCATTCTTCTAAACTCTAACGAGTACAAGCCCAGTTTATTCAGCCTCTTCTCATAGTTCAACCCCCTCAACTCCGGTATCAGCCGAGTAAACCTCCTCTGCACTCCCTCCAAGGTCAAAATATCCTTGCATAAGTGCGGCGACCAGAACTGCACACAGTACTCCAGCTGCGGCCTCACCAGTGCCCTGTACAGTTGCAGCAAGACCTCCCTACTTTTATATTCAATGCCCCTTGCTATGAAGGCCAGCATCCCATTCGCCTTCCTGACCACCTGCTGCACCTGCAAGCTGGGTTTTTGCGACTCATGCACAAGGACCCCGAGGTCCCTCTGCACCGTCGCATGCTGAAGTTTTTCGCCATGTAAGTAATAGTCCTTCCTACCATTATTCCTACCAAAGTGGACAACTTCACACTTGCCAACATTAAATTCTATCTGCCAGGTCCTCGCCCATTCGCCCAGCCTATCTAGATCCTTCTGCAGACTTTCCACACCCTCCGCACAATTTGCCGTTCCACCAATCTTGGTGTCATCAGCAAATTTCGACACCATACACTCGGTTCCCTCCTCCAGATCATCTATATAAATGGTAAATAGCTGAGGCCCCAGCACCGACCCCTGGGGCACTCCACTAGTCACCAACCGCCAATCCGAATAGCACCCATTGACCCCCACTCTCTGCCTCCTATTTGACAGCCAATCCCCTATCCAGGCTAACACCCTACCCCCAACTCCATTCCCCCTGACCTTCTGTAATAACCTCTTGTGCGGCACCTTATCAAACGCCTTCTGAAAATCAAGAAACACTACATCCACCGGCTCTCCTCTATCCTCCGCCCTAAACACATCCTCATAGAACTCCAATAAATTTGTCAGAAACTACTTCCCCTTAATGAAACCGTGCTGCGTCTGCTCTATCAAACAATTCTCCTCAAGATGCCTTGCTATTTTCTCCTTGATGACGGAATACAGCAGGATATGGCTGTTTAGTGTTATGATCCCCAATAACTTTAGAAACAAAGAAACTTAAACTTTCAATGGACAACTGGAAGGATGAATCAGAGAAAGGTTACAATGTGGAAGAAGCACCCTGGGCCCTCACATGTCGAATATTAGAAGGCTGGGGGAATTCAACAGCAGGATGAAGTGCCAGTGAAGGAAGACCAAGTAGCAAAAAATAGGAAAAAAATGGGTTGACTCCTCTAACTACAGGGTTCATGCACATGTTGATTTGTGTTGCTCAAAGCAGGAGACTCACTACTTACTTGAAAAAGGGTGGAAGCTCTCTGTGTGGTTTTAAAAGAGAGTGTTTCTTTTTCCAATCAGAGAAGGGTAAGTTTTCAGCCAATGTCTGACATATTTGGCAGCTGTATGGCTCGGGCCAATTAAAAAATGAAGTCATCGGTCTCTAGAGTAAAAAGGAGAATACTGGGAAGACAATAAAAAAAAACTAAACAGTCTCGAGTCACTGGTGCCTGCAAGAGAAATGGCGAGCCAATTAGGAGTCATGAAGAAAATGATTCCTGGATTTCCTATGTAGAGCATTTTCAGTACTTTGTACAAGCGAATAAAATTGCAAACCAGTTGCTTGTATCAGTTTTACTCTGTACAATAGGAAATTAAACCTTCAATTTGCTCCAGAATTTTGTTCTTTCAGCAAACATGTAGAGATGCCGGCGTTGGACTGGGGTAAACACAAGAAGGAGTCTCACAACACCAAGTTGTCCTGTCTGGAGACAATACACATCTCTTTAACCTATGCTTAATACTATCTCCACTCACATTGTCTGCACCTTTAAAACTTGATTAGCTGTAAAGGCTCGCATTCTAATCAGTATTCTGTAAACTAAATGTGTGTCTTTATATGCCCTGTTTGTGATCAGAACTCCCCACTCACCTGACAAAGATCTTTGAACAGTCTTACTCTCCAAATTCACTAATCATTGTGGAATTGTTCAGGTTCCACCAAAGAAACTAAGTGAAAGGTGAAAGAATACTCAGTTTGTGGCAACCTTAAAAAGGCTGGCACAGGTTGGTACTGCCAGGTTGGTTCTGTCATGACAGAAGGGCAGTGCCAGCACCATGTCCCTGACCACTCGAGGTCAACACTGGTCTCCAAATCCCAGCATGGTCATCATGTCTGGTGGGTGGGGATATCTGATATACCCAGAAGATCCAGTGTTAAACTGCTTTTGAATACTTAACTACATGCTGATGAATGGTCATTGGATTCACTTCCTTACTGGGTGTAAATCTGATTACATTGCCGGGGGGGGTGGTGGGGGAAGTGCAGGGAATATCTCCTCGTTGCAAATCCTGTTATAGCCCTCGCATGGGGGTTTCTGGTCATAACAGCATTTACACCTGCATCAAATGGCCAGAAAATTCTTTGCTCTGATAGATTTAAGGTAAATTCCATCCATAGCTTGAGAAAAAGCCATGGGTGGGATTCTCCAATCGCGCAGAGCCCAAGACTAGAAATCCCTGACCAAGCTCAATGGACCTTTAAATGGTCTACCAAGTTTTCTGTCTGGCCCGCTATGCTTACTGCAGCAGGTGAGAGAGAGAATTTCAGCCACTGTCTTAACACTGAGACAATGCCAATGTATTAATTCTTCTTTTATATTGACAAATTATCGGCCAAATGATTATTTTTCCAATAATTGGCTAATGTGGGCTGTCAATGTTTTCAAGTATGAGAAAAGGGTCTCAAGAAACCTTTTTGGGCATAGACGGTCTAAGACAAAGAGAGAAAGGCAGAGAGAAATGTGAAGAGATGTAAAAAGAAATATATGGGCAGCAAAAGGGAGAGAGATGTTTACAGGAGGCAGCAGCAGAAGAGAGGTAGGAAGAGAGTGATGATTGTGGAGAGGTGTTGAGAGCTCTTGTTCTTTGGAATTGTCACTTCATGACTTGGTCTGAGAAGGGCGGTGAGAAGTCTGTTCAGTTGTTACAGTTAAGCTTTCTCCTCTCACTGTTAATTACAGCTAATTGCTGATAATTGATACTTAGCCTTTTTATCTTTCTGACTTGTTACCTTTTAATACTTAATAACCTCGCTGAATTCATCCTTCAAAGTGATGTTTCTTGCCATAGAATTAAGTCTCTAGAACTTGATGTGATTAATGGCTTGGTGGGGGGCGGGGGGCGGGGGTGGGAGGGGGTTATTACAAAGAAGCGAACCCCATAAATCTTCACCCAGATGAAACAAAACAAGTTATATCTGCATGAAACAAAGGGATGGAGCAGAGTGTGAGAAGCATTCTTGCTGGCTGTGTGTACTGAGCATGCCCTCTCTCCTCTAGCTGAGTATGCTGTTTACACAGGATGATAATTATGAAGCTGGTGAATAGGTGTTCAATCCTAATATTCACCCAAATATTATTTTGTGAGATCCCTGAGCTGAGTGCATAATGCCATTATGAGAGTGTGCACTTACAGTGAGCTGAATAGTGGCTTACCCTGGCAGTGTGGATGAGATCATTCATCCTCTTCCTACAGCAGGTGCCATTTCTCAGGTAGGTGACTTCCCTCACAGCTGCCTCCCAGGTCAATGAGGTGAGGCCAGTTGGCCTCTTACAACAGGAGCAGACGATTCTGTTCATTGAAATTGTCTAGTTCCTTATAACTGTCAAATGGAACTATTAAAGGGAAAGGTCAAGCTGTCCAGGATTTAAATTTCCTGCTCACTAAACTTTTCAAAGAACAGTCTGCAATGTTAAAACATTCAGTGCTTACAATTTCACTCTATTATTGTAAGACTGAGGATTAACATGATAGTGGTAGTACAGCATAACTGATTTCACAAACTATCATGACCCCAGTGGGATTAGAGTTTGTCAGATTACAGCTTGATTAACAGCTGTAAACACTCATAAAGTCTTTGAAATAGGACTATGAATAACAATACTTGTTAATCAAAAGAATTAAGTAATTGAAGGAATTTAAATTTAGGGATTTTTTTTCAATTAGAGTATTTTCAATAGTGAATTAATCAATAGACACTTAAAAACTTTATTTAACCTTAGCATGGGTCCTGAGGCCTGCCCACAATGGATATGGGATAAAGTGGAATGGAGACTATAAGCAAAAAGGATGATGGCTGGGGGTCATGGATAGGCATGATTTGGCACTAAGCTGAGATAGGGGCTATGAAAAATCATGGATAGAGAGGCATAGATTGGTGGGTATGAGGGGCTTAGAGAGTTCTTGGGTGAATGAGGTGGTATGACTTGGCATGGATGTGGCATAGGGAGATATGGGAGCACTGAGGGAGTCTGAGGAGTGAGAGCTGGATGGCTCTTTTTTATTTTATTCTTTCTTTTGCAGCTGGGATAATTTGGCAGAGATTGGAGTTGCATTTTTCTGCCCAGCCCGTTTCCACATCTGGAGGCTCCAGTGCAGTTTGTGCACTGTTTCCAGGGTAACCCACCATGACTCCCTTTTCATCCTGCCCTCCCCACCCCCACACCAAATGAAAATTGTAAGTTCTGAGAAACCTTTTCTCATGTCATGTTTGTGAAGCAGGGAATTGTTCAGGCTCTGCCCTCCCAACCTGGAAGTGAAAATTCAGGCCTAAGTTATTGTTTGATTGGTTCAAGTATAATAACCATAGAAAAAACAACCAATCAGGATAAATCATTGCCGAATGAATACTGTTAATCTTATGAACATTGATATTTGTTATAACTGTGAAACAGCTCAGTAGCTTTTTGTGAAATATTTAATCTTGTGTCACCCATGTGACATGATGCTTCATCATGATAAGGAGATCATAGAATCATAGAGTCCCTACAGTGCAGAAGGAGGCCATTTAGCCCATCAGGTGTGCACTGACAACAATCCTAACCAGGCCCTATCCTCACATTTTTCCCCTACTAATTCCCCCAGCACTAAGCAGCAATTTAACATGGCCAATCAACCTAACA
Organism: Carcharhinus amblyrhynchos; assembly: GCF_965287045.1. NCBI lineage: Eukaryota > Metazoa > Chordata > Chondrichthyes > Carcharhiniformes > Carcharhinidae > Carcharhinus > Carcharhinus amblyrhynchos. The sequence continues at coordinate 43,970,444 of NC_137335.1, forward strand.
AGCACATCTTTGGACTGTGGGAGGAAACCAGGGCACCCAAAGGAAACCCATGCAGACATGCGGACAACGCCCAAACTCCACCTAGTCACCCAAGGCCAGAATTGAACCTGGGTCCTTGGCACTGTGAAGTAGCAGTGCTAACCACTGTGCCACCATACCGTCATTGTCACACTTGAAATTATGATAGTGTCCAGAAATTATACCGAACTGAGGTTAATTTGGCAATTCACCAAAGATGCTTAGACAGCACCTTCCAAACCCACGACCACTTTCATCTAGAAAGACAAGGACAGCAGATATATGGGAACGCCACTACCTCCAAGTTCCCCTCCAAGCCACTCATCATCCTGACTTGGGAATATATTGCCGTTCCTTCACAGTCACTGGATCAATATCCTGGAATTCTCTCCCTAATGGCATTGTGAGTTGATCCACAGAGCATGGACTGCAGTGATTCGAGAAGGTAGCTCACCACCACCTTCTCATGAACAATTAGGGATGGGCAATAAATGCTGACTAGCCAGTGATGCCCATGCCCGATGAATGAATAAAAAAAAATGCAAAGAGAAATATACAGGTAACGTCCAAACATAATGCTTTTGAAGATGTACTAGAAATTTATTCTGCTGATCCTAGACCTCCAAAGCTCTATACACCCTTTGAGTTCAGCTCCTCACTGAAGTCCAAGGTTATTAAGTTTATGTATCTTCGGGATGTTTCAGGGAGAAAGAAGTATTAACTAAAGAAGATGCTTTGATTCTAGAATATATTGAAGATTTTAATTCCGAAAATGCACGTCACAAGAATAGACATGAATTTGCAGGAACTGGGCATCACTCAGCATGCCCAGTTAATTAAACTTTTCTCCGCCCCCTTCTACTTAAAAGCTTCTTCTTTTACAAAGTTTCTGAAACTGTGAGCTGTTAATGCAAAATGAGTGTTACAATATGCTTGGTATGTGAGTGAAAAACAGGACCATCAGTGCATGTGCTGAACCCCCAGTGAGATTTAAAGATTGAGAAAATAAACAGAAGGGCAAGGAAGAATTAGAATTGGTGAATGCAATGTCAAATCACATACCAAAATAATATGAAAAGAAAGAACGGACAAAGAATGAGAAGCAATAAGTGATAGCAAGAAGAAAATGTAAAATGTGACATATTATAAACCCCTAACAATTCACTAAGTGAAGGAACAAAATTCTAGACATTTAATTTTCATTTTCTGGGCCAGAGAGGTTGAGTAACAATCATTAATAGTTTCCATGTTGTTAAAAGGGTACCGGTACGTGTAATTATGAGGCTTAAATTTCTGTGGCATTTTAATGAGCAGTTAATGTGCAAATGCAACAATTGTATAAAACTCAGAGGGTGGTTCAAGATGAGATTCCACTTTTACAAAGCTAACACCAAGTGGCACAAATCAATTGCCAACTTGTGGTGATTCGCTATTCTTAGGGTATCTCGGCCTTGTCAGAATTTGCAGGCCAATTTTTACAAAGCTTTTTGACCAACAATTTCTACCATAATATATAAAGTTGTCTTTATGGTGTTCTTCAGTTTGAATTTCAATTTGTACATGTTTAATGTATATGCAACAGTGGTTAGCACAACTGCCTCACAAAGCCGGGGACCTGGGTTTATTTCTGATCTTGGGTGATTGTCTGCGTGGAGTTTGCATGGTTTCTCTGTGTCTGCGTGGGTTTCCTTTGGGCCTCTTGGTTTCCTTCCACACTCCAAAGATGTGCAAGTAAGGTGGATTGGCCATGCTAAATTGCCCCTCAGTGTCCAAAGGGATATATATGTTAGGTGGATTAGCCACGGGATGGACCGAGGTAAAGATGTTGTTTCGGTGAGTTAGTGCAGACTCGATGGGCCAAATGGTCTCCTTCTGCACTGTAGGGATTCTATGGTTCTATGCACTATGGAGGGAAAGAGAGAGAGAAAGAGATATACGTCATTTAGTGCTGCTTTTCTGCAGAATTTCTCACAATCAAACATTGTGATGCCATAAATCAATAATTGATGTTGAATTTGGAATTTGAATAAGTCTAAATTTGGCCAAAGTTTGCTTTGCCAATAAAGTTGGATCTAGTCTGAGGCCAGTCAAATAGACTTTGAATAGACTGTCAATTAAAACAAAACTGGCTTCTAGCCAGAGAGTGCGTTTGTCAGAAACATTAATCATGCACAAAGTAGTCAGTTTTCACTGGCAATCTGGGAGAGATGCCAAATCAAAGTGAAGCACTTCTTCAGAAGCAGGAAAGGGGAATGAATGGCAAGTCAGTCTGCACACCACCTCATGGTTGGCTCAGGTCAGTACTGGCAAAGGATTGGGAGCAGGTTGCTTGCTTTTCCTCTTGGCCTGAGAACTCTACATGGTACAGGAGGAGTGTGGATGGAAAGTCAATAGTATTCCAAAATTAGATCAACAATAATAACAGGAGGACGTTGTAATGTACGACATATATGTTCACTCTGTCAAAGCCAATGTTAACACATTAATATATTAATATCAAACGGGTTAATGCCGCTGATAAAATAGCAGCTAATGGAATCTGATAAGAGCCCATTAACAGTCTCATATCACATAATGTAAAATATTCAGACTCATAACTTGAAAGTGGCTTTCAGAAACGTAGTTTGCCAAGCATAGATTGCTTCATTAGCCCATTCTATTCATCCATAATGCATATTAAAAGATTTCTTGGATCCTTTTAATGAGGTTGGTCAGGATACTATAAGACTGTAAGACATAGGGGCAGAAGTAGGCCAATTGGCCCATCGAGTCTGCTCTGCCATTCAATGAGATCATGTCTGATCTGGTGTGATAATCCTCAACTCCACTCTGGCTTAAATGGGCAACCACTTACTCTGAGGTTTTCAAGAAATATGCAAAATGGCTTTGATGGAGCAGACAGCAGTATCACTGTTCAATGGCTACTGCTTGCCAGTTTAGGGAGGTTGGGAGATCGGCCAGTTACCAGACTGAGCTGAATGGCAGCTCAGGCCTGAAAACACAAGATGGCTGCCAGCTGACTTTGTCCTGGCCAGTATGAGCAGTGATTTGATTTACAGCCTAGGGAGAGGTCTTCAAATAAAACTGAAAGGGTCTTTTTTAATAGTCTCCAGCAATCACCTTAATCCAGCAATCAACTCCAAGGACAATTGACTGAAGTTTGTACAGCACATATTCCATGTCTGGTTCTGATCAAGAAACCTTGTTTGAATAGGGTGGGCTGCTTGGACATTTAAAAAGATGACTGAAAAATTGCACCATCGATGCCTTCAGCATCAATGAGGCACCTGAGCTGAACTTACATTGCTGATCACCCATTTTTCAAGCAAAAACTTGCAGATTAAAATTGTCCATCATGTTCACATACAGCCTGTTATTAGTAGAGTTTGTCAGTTGGATACATAACAGCCATTTACATAGATAATTTAATATTTTCTTATCCTTAACTGAGGAGGATGTTCCCCTCTCTACATCAGTGGGGATGAAGTGGAAATGGTTCAATTTTCTAGGTATCCAGACCACCTGTCCTGGTCCCTGCCACTGAAGCTGTAGTTAAGAAAGTCCACCAATGCCTCTACTTTCTCCAGAGGCTAAGGAAATTTGGCATATCCACTACTAATATCACCTGTCTTTTTAGTTGCACTATAGAAAGGAACCTTTCCAGATATATCACGGCTTGGTATGGCTCCTGCTTTGACCAAGGCATCAAGAAACTACGAAAGATTGTGAATATAGTCCTGTGAATCACGCAAACCAGCCTCTCATCCACACTTCTCGCTGCCTTGGAAAAGCAGCCATCATGATCAAGACCCCACGCACTCCAGACACATTCTCTTTCACCTTCTTCCATCAGGAAAAAGATACAAAAGTCTGAGAACTCAAGAATAACTTCTTTCCTGTTGCAATCAGATCTTGAATGGACTTACCATATATTAAGCTGATCTTTCTCTACACCCTAGCTATGACTGTAACACTACTTTCTGCACCCTCTCTGTTCCTTCTCCCCTATGTACTCTATGAACTGTATGCTTTGTCTGTATAGTGAACAAGAAACAATACTTTTCACTTTATCCTAGTACATGTGACAATAATAAATCAAATTTAATCAAATGAGGTTAGGCAAAGTTGAGGCTATCTTCATCTAGGTGCTATCTGTGATCCGTCATGACTGATCCTTCAGCTAAGGGGAATAGCTGCCCCTTATCTGCTCTATCCATGTCCTCATAATATTGTACACCCCAATCAGATTGTTGCTCCCCCACCCACCCAGTCTCCTCTGCTCCAATGTGAATAACGCAAATCTCTCCAACCTCTCTTTCTAACTTAAATTAAGTTTAAAGTTTATTTTGTTAGTGTCACAAGCAGGCTTACATTAACAATGCGATGAAGTTACTGTGAAAATCCCTTAGTTGCCACAACCTGGTGCCTGTTCGGGTACACTGAGGGGGAATTTAGCATGGCTAATGCACCTAACCAGCAGGTCCTTCAGACTGCGGGAGGAAACAGAAGCACCTGAAGGAAACCAAAGCAGACAGGGTTCCTGGCACTGTGAGGCAGCAGTACTAACCACTGTTCCACCATGTTGCCCCAATGTTCCATCCCAGGCAGCATCCTGGTGAATCTCCTCTGCACTCTCTCTGAGGTAAGGCAGAGTTGTGGCTATTTTCTTCCAGGTCCATCTGTCAGGAATTTTTTTTCTGATTGTCTTATTGCCCAAGTTAAACATTTCAGCAGGGGTTGAGCAATGCAATTAACAAGTCAAACTCCCAAGTTTTAAATTAATTGATCAATATTCAAATGAAGCCCAATTTAAATTATTTGGGGTTGCACTGTGGAATAAAACAATCAATTGTGTTAATTCTTACAAGAAATGTAGGATGCGAATGATTTTGCTAGAGCAATATGAAGATGGGCTCTGAATACAGTATTATTTTTCTTTGAATTTTATTGACTGTTTTCTCAGACTAAAGAGGTAAATCTATAAAAACATGCATCTTTATAGATTTCAAGTGACTCACAGTTACTTGTTTCCTCAATTCAATTAACAGTTACAATTGTTTCATTACAATCACTTCTTTGTGTTTTTCATGCTGACATTTTGAAAATTACTAAAACAATGTTAAGAGAAAAACATTTGAAGGGGAATGGCTATAATGACTCAACTTAACTTTCGGAGGTCTAAATATGAAATGCACAAGCCCGGATTTGAATTGAGTCTGAACTCTTAAAGGTGGCTGGCCTCGAACACCTGCTTGGACTGCTGCGTCACAGCACCAGGGACCTGGGTTCAATTCCAGCCTTGCGTGACTGTCTGTGTGGAGTCTGCCTGTTCTCCCTGTTTACGCGTGGGCTTCCTCCGGGTGCTCTGGTTTCTTCCCACATTCCAAAGATGTGCAGTGAGGTGGATTGGCTATGCTAAATTGCCCCTTCATGTCAAGAGAGTGGTGGGGTGAATGTGTGGGGCTTGTGGGAATGGGGCCGAGGTGGGATTGTTATCAATGTGGGCTTGGTGGGCCAGGTGGCCTTCTTCTGCACCATAGGAATTGTATGAATCTGTGATTCTAATGGTCTTTTAATGAGTCAAAGCAGCTTTCAGTCTCCCATGCTGCAGCCACTGGCCAATTACTCCACAGTGGTGAGCAAGGCAACATTTAAGATGGTTCCAGGGTCTCATAATTAGTGAGAGTATTTAGTATAAGGCATGAAAGAGTAAACCTTCTTGAAACCTCTTTTGTGCCGAGTCTTTCTGCCGTAACTAGTGACCCTGCAATGGCGAGTGAATGCCAATATTGATCTTTGGGAAGGCTCTTTCTTGAAGGATGGAATGCATGGGACATGTATTGATTTTGATTTTTGATTTGATTCATTATTGTCTCATGTATTAAGTTACAATGAAAAGTGTTGTCTCTTGTGCATTATATAGACAAAGCATACCATTCATAAAGTACACAGGGGAGAAGGAAAGGAAAAGGTGCACAATGTAGTACTATAGTCATAGTTCGGGTGTAGATTAACTTAATAGAAGGTAGGTCCATTCAAAAGTCTGATGGCAGCATGGAAGAAGCTGTTTTTGAGTCGGTTGGTACGTAATCTCAGACTTTTGTATTTTTTTCTGACAGAAGAAGGTGGAAGAGAGTGTTCCACGGTATGTGTGGTCCTTGATTATGCTGGCTGCTTTTCCAAGGTAGCGGGAAGTGTAAACAGAGTCAATGGATGGGTTTGTGTGATGGATTGTTATTGCAGGGGCATATGATCATTCATTTGAACAGTTAGAGCCCTAGTGTTTCATTATCACCCATGTCTTCACCCTTATTCTGCAGAAGGTCCTTGTCCAATGGTGCACTCATTGTAGGGCAAAATTTTGCAGTATTCAGTGATCCACTATTTTATCATACACTCATTGTGGACAATGTTATAGGAAACCATCAGATTTTTTAAATTCATTCATGGGACATGAGCATCGCTGACTATGCCAGCATTTATTACCCATCCCTAATTGCCCTGGAGAAGGTGATAGTGAGCTGCCTCCATGAGGTGATGGTGAGCTACAGGTCACGTGGTGAAGATTTTTTTTCAAGTTGAACAAGTGAGTGCAATCACATGAAGGTAACCGAGTGGGACATTAACTGCAGGCGCAGTATGAACATTCTGACACTAGCAGCTAGTATGGGCAAGAGGTGATTTTTCCCTTGTAATGACTTGTTCAACAAGCTCAGGTGACCAGTGATGTCAGCAAGAATAGCCACATCCAAAACCCAGGGGGCCATTCTCCCAAAAGTGCTGGATTGGTGGGAAAATTGTTCCAGATCACAATTGTTTTCTCACTTCAACTTCACACTCAAATCTCCCCACTCTGTGCACTGCAGAAGTCCCAATCGTGAATCTCATTAAAACCCCTGGGGGGGGTTGGGGGGGGGGGCACCTATTCGCACCAAAGTTTGACAGTTCTGGAATTCTGCGTATACGCAGTTGTCCCGATCTGTCAGTCTCCCCGTTTGCTGGCCAGCCCCCACATCAATTCCTGGGCCAGCCCTGACTACCCCCCATTCTGGAGTGCCTCGATGTCCAGCCTACCCACCACCAGCAGTGGCGATCCCTATCCCTGGCAGACACCCCAACCCCCTCCTGCTGACCCCCACCCTGGGGTCAAACCCTTCCGGGAGGCAGGCTCCTCCAAGGCAGACCACACGCCCCCAATTGCTGCCCTCCCTCCATTCCAGACCAATTGCCATACAGAGTTGCAGCGGGACACCACACCCTCACCAATTGCCCCTAGGCCCTGCCCACAATAGGCCCCATTCCCTTGGCACTGCTCAATGCTCGGTGGGCAGTGCCAAGGTGCACCTTGGGCATGGGTGGTTTGCCCCTTAGGCAGTGCCAGGGTGCCCATGCCCAGGGGGCACCACCCCCCACCACTGACCCCCTGGGGAGCCCTGATTGTCTCCATTTAATTTCAGTGGGTTCATCCTCTAATTCCCTGAATGTGGGGAGCTACTCTAAACCCCATCGGAATGAAGTACTCCTGGCGGGTGGGAGATTCAATCAGGACTGGTAAGTTGCCGATAATGATATTTAAAATACATTTAAAATATATTAAAAAAAGATTCAAATGACTTACCAGTCTTCCTGCTGGTTTCCGGCGTGCTCTGGTTTCCGACTGTTCGCCGACTCTGGGAGATGTGCATGCATTCCCGGCACACGCGCAAATCCTGGAACAAGGCTGGCGATGTGCAACTCCCACCCCAACCTGCCAGAAAAGTTGTGGGTCAGGATGGGAGAATCGCTCTCCCCTGCCTAGTTTCCATCTTTTAACTCTGGCTGTAGTTGAGATTTCTGTGCAAGAAACTACTGGATTTCTGATGGAATTGCCAAGAAGTGGTCCTGTACTTTACCACGGCTTAACCAGCATTCTTCATTGTGCATGACAAGGATTCCATATTCTGTTTTAATTTGGGCCATAAGTTCTACAAGCAGATGGAGATGCAAGGTGCGAGCGTGTACAAAATTAACAATTTCTACCATTTTGTTCATGATGGCTTTTATTCTGAGTCTCCTGACAAGTTTCGCACAGAACATTCCTTGGTGTACTGTGCAGTGCACAGCAAATATGTTAGGTACACAATCTTTCAACAAAGCTATAATTCCATAGTGTATTCTTGTCACGGAAGGGCACCTATCTGTTGTAAATGATGCAATTTTTTCCAAAGGCACATTGCGCCCTTTAAAATAATCAGTAAATGCCTCGAAGAATACAGAGCTCTGTGCTCGCCCGTGTATTCCCAAGTGATCTAAAAATTCTTTTGTCATGTTCAGATCATTGTCACCACAACATACCCATAAGCGAAGCTGAGGAATGTTGTCACTTTCTTTGCATTTATCCAGTGCCACTCTTATAGTCTCACTTGATTCTGAAAAGCTGCTCAGCCATTCCTTGCACTCTGTGATACACAGTATGCCTGCTGAGTTGCAGACATTTAACACATTTGATAATTTCCTCTTGGTTTTTAAACCCAACAAATAAAACATCAGAAGAATTGGTGAAGCGTTCTTTCATTAATTCGTCACTTGAGAATGGCTGTCCAATCTCTGCAAGTGATATGAAAGCCAAAGTCTCTGCGTCACTCTCATTTAATGCTTGTCTCAGCACCTGCCTCTGCACTTTCATGGCTTCCTTCAGATTTAAAAGCTGTTGAGCATGTTGAGCAGAACCTACTGGAGATTTTATCCTGCAAGAGGAATGGCACGTTTCATAATGTCTGCCAACATTGTATTTTTTTGGAACTGCTCACACCTCATTGCAAATAAAGCACAATGGTCTCCCTTTCTATGTAGTAACAGAATAATTCAGCTCCCAACTCTCTTTTACCATACTGTCCTCAACACTGATTTTCCCTTTTTGCCTACTTCTTCTGCCTTTGCATTTTTAATTTTGAACTTGATCCACCTTCTTCACCGTGTCACTTCAATATAAAATGATCCATTAAATAGGAGCAAAGTAAATAATCAGCAAAAAATTAATATCCAACAGCATAACCTCCCACATGTGCTCAGATGTTGTGAATGCAAGGGTACCCAGAATGGACTGGGGACGCTGCTTAACCACAACAACTGTGGCAGCGTGATTCAGATGTCATTGCACATTTCAATAAAACTGAGCACACTGTAAAACAAAAGATTACATACTTGAACTGGGCATTGCACCAAATTAATTTCTTAAACAAACTTAATAGACACATGCTTGTTTTTAGAATGCATATTGCAGTTACATTAAAATAAACCATTTGTGCTCATGGCAATGTTCTCCTATTGCCAGAATTAAGGGTAGCAGAATGGTTATCATTGCTACCACACAGCTTCAGGGGCCTGGGTTCAATTCTGGCCTTGGGTGACTCTTATTTGTGGAGTTTGCACATTCTCCCCGTGTCTGTGTGTATTTCTTTTGGGTGCCCTGGTTTCCTCCCACAGTCCAAAGATGTGCACTTTAGATGGATTGGCTGTGTTAAATCACCTCTTGGTGCTCCAAGATATATAGGTTAGATGGATCAGCCATGTTAAATGTGTAGGGTTACAGGCATAGGGCGAGGGACAGGTAAGATATCCTGTCAGAAAGTCAATGTAGACTCGATAGGCCGAATGACCTCTTCTGCACGATAGGAATTCTATGAATTCTCAATCATGTTAAAAAGTGACACTCCTCTAAGATAATGTTTCCATATTTACCTTTTTGTCAACTCCTGCCAATATATTTGACTCAACTCATTGTGTTGTTGCTCCAATAGAAAGTTCTTGAAACAAAATAGGTTTGAAAGTTTGCATTCAGTCATTTACTCAAGGATTATCTCCATTTTATACTCTGACTTAATTCAGTCACAGTATCATTGACAAAAGGCAGCTGAATACTGACAGCAAGATTAACTTCTCAGGAAGGTCTATACTTTCTGTTAAATACATTGGCACAGTAGCACAGTGGTTAGCACTGCTGCCTCACAGTGCCAGGAACCCAGGTTCGATTCCAGCCTTGGATCTCTGTCTTTGTAGAGTTCGCATATATTCCATGTGTCTGTGTGGATTTCCTTTGGGTGCTCTGGGTTCCTCCCACAGCCTGTTGGGTGGATTGGCCATGCTAAATTGTCTATTAATGTCCATGGATGCGTAAATTAGCTGGATTAGCCACGGTAAATGTATGCTATGGTAAATCGAGCATGATGCGACTAAGGGGGAATGGTACTACTTTTCATGCCCATTCCCATTTTAGCAAGAAAAAAAAAGGCACAATTGGGACACCACCCAAAATGGCCAAAACGTCAATTTGCATATTTTTGCATTCATCACAATGTCATTAGCAAGCTTCCCAATCGTCCCAGCTCACCTGCCTTAATGACCTCATTTGCCATAGTTGGATTGGCCAGGAAAACACCTGAAGTATAAAAGTTGGTTTCAGGCACTGGAGCAGTGAGGGTGAGCCTCTGCTATCAAACTGCCCCGTGCTGCTCAGGGGGGTTGTTTTGTCGCAGCTATGTTACAATTCGGGTCGGGGCGAGGCCTGTGAGTGTGAGCATGTGTGTGGGGGCGGGGACCCACGTTGCTCGTGGGATTCAACTTTGGTCACGCATCACAACCCGGGTCCGAGTGCTGACCTCAGGCCTTAGTGCTGACTCGTGTTGACAGCAGCAAGCATGTCGCTGGTGGGGAAATGGGCTGGAAACTCTCTAAAGTGGCACTGCTGCAGTCTCAGCACTTTTCAAGCAGCACTGCCTAGACCACTGCTTCATGGGTTCTGGGTGTGTGTGTGAGGGGGGCCATGGGAGTTGCTGTGTTGCCATTCTAAGAGGCTGTAGGGGGAATATGGGGAGTGTGTGTTGATGGGAGGTTGAGAGAGGAGTATGGGGAATGTATGTTGCTGAGGGGTTGTGGAGGTTATGGGGCATATGTGTTGCTTGGGGGAGCTGTGGGGGGAATGTGAGGTGTGTGTGTAGCAGGGGGGTAGCTACAGGACGGATGTCAGGGGTAGGTTCTTTACCCAGCGGGTGGTGAAGGATTGGAATGCCCTGCCTGCTGCAGTTGTAAATGCGTCTAGTTTGGGGGCGTTTAAGAGATCTCTGGATAGGTTTATGGACGAAAAGGGATTGGTATAGGCTAGTGGGTCATTGTTTTTGTAACTGGTCGGCGCAACATCGTGGGCCGAAGGGCCTGTTCTGCGCTGTAATGTTCTATGTTCTATGTTCTATGTTCAGGCGGGCTGTGTAGGAACTGTGTAGGCTGTGTGTTGCTGGGAGGGCTGTGGAACGAATATGGAGAATGTGTATTGCTGGGCTGGGGGCTCTCTCCATCTGTCTCTCCCCTTCCCCAACCTCTCCACCCTCTTCAAACTGACGAGATGGCTTTTGCGATGCAACCAATTGATCTTGAAGTTCTTTTGGTTGCTGCTGGAGCTGACGAAGGGGAGCTGGAGGATGAATTGTAGGCAGACGAGGCCTTACCAGGTCTTACCACTCAAGTAGAGGGAAACAACCGCTGGAGGCAGGATGTGGCCGCCATTTGCCCCAAGGGGGTGAGGGGCAGGAGAAGGAGGGAGCAGAGACCACAGCAGTTCCTCACACAAGTATCCTTTGAGCAACTGTCAGACATCATGTGCCACCAATGGCTCTGGCTCTGAAAGGAGACAGTGCGAAACCTGTGCCATTTGTTGCAGACCAGGTAACTCGAGCGTAGAGGAACATCCACTCCCAGTGGTTTTGAAATTGACGGCCACCTTAAACTTTTATGCCACCGGGTCCATCCAGATGTGGCACTTCCCAACCGTCCGTCCACAGCTGTGTGAAGGAGGTCACAGGTCCCGGCATGCCCGGGCTGGCCAGTATCTAGACCAGACTCGGCTGGAAGCCAGGGCTGCAACATTCACAGCCATCGCGGGGATGCCAAATGTACAGAGGGCTATAGACTGCACTCACGTCATCCTCAAAGCCCTGGTGAAGAATCCAGAAAGATTCAGGAACAGAAAAGGCTTCCACTCAATAAATGTGGAGCTGGTGTGTGACCAGCTGAACGTCATGCATGTCTGCACCAGACACCCCGGCAGCATGTCTGGCAGTTTTATATCGAAGAGCTCTCTGATGCCCCAGAGATCTTTAAGGAGGAGCCTGAGATGTAGGGATGGTTCATGGGGGATATGGGATAGCTGCTTCAGAATTGGCTAATGCTGCCTGGGCGGAGGCCCAAGACTGGGGAGGAGACCTGAAACACGTAGCCACCTATTCAATAATGGAGCGATGCATAGAGCTCCTCAAAATATGGTTCAGGTGCCTGGACCACTCTGGTGGGGCTTTCCAATATAGCCTCCTGATATTGTCTTGCATTGTGGTGGTATACTGTGCCTTACACAACCTGGCAGAGCAGTGAGGAGACGTTTTGGAAGAGGAGGATATGGAGACTGACCAGATAGGTGCTGCTGAGGAGGAAGCCACCTGGCTAGAGAAGGAAGAGGAGGACAATTATGATGACCAAGACAACACAGATGCTAGAGGGCTGGAGGCAGCAAGGCTCAGGCATGCGAGGGCAGCGAGAGAGTCCCTGATCATCAGGCGCTTTGGTGACTAGGAGCCTGTGTTGTAGCAGGTGGGTTCCACCCCCCACCCCCATGCAGTCCTACAATCTCGTACAACATTGTCACACCAGAGTGGTACGCTGTGCTAATGAGTCTCTTTAGTAGGCAGGAGGGTGATGATGACTTGCTATGTGCCATTGTAATGATGCCCTGGGCCAAACCAGCCTGACTCCTACCTGAGATCTGCATGCATGCTAGCACCTGGGCCTATATCTGGATGGTGGGTAAAGGAGCACTAAACACCCATTACAGGGTTCCAGGGCAGGTGGGGTGGGGAGAGGGAATCTCTCCTGGGTTTTGAGGATGCCATGGCAGGTGCTGTAAGTCGCTGCCAATGCATGCCACCTGCTGTCGTCAGTGAATTATTTGAGCACCTTGATTTTCACAGGAGCAGCGTGTTGAGGGGTCTCCCCCGCTGACATCAATGTGCAGGGTCCATTCAATGTGCTTAGGGGAGAGAGGGAGTCTGGCCCAGGGGTGTTCTGCTTTTTCTTTTACCTTTTTCTGCACGTGCGCAGTTTGTGGTTCCAATCTGAATGTTGGCTGTTGAATTAAGCCCCGTCCACTGCCTCTAATGGCTAGAAATGGTCTAGCCCATATTTTCAAGACTGAGTGCATAAGATTAGGTGTGAAAACGCACGCGAGAAACAGCTCAGGAACTCTTTCATTTTCATGCTAACTTAGAAAAAAATCTTGTGAAATTCTGTCCCATGTGTATCCACATCCTAAAGTAATTAAATAACTGCTGAAGTAAGAAGTAATTAAATAACTGCTGATCTATTGCAGAAATGATTTCCAGATTCAAGTGTGGATGGGTAGCCAAGAGGAAACAGTCAACAAATTGAACTGGTGACATACGCATTTAAAATACGTCACTATCTCACCCTGAAAGTTAATATAACAATTTTTTTGCAGGAGGAAAATCAAAGGAAAAAGATTGAATTAAGCATCAATGAATTTCACTAAAACATTCAGCTGGAACAATTTTTGGAATATAAAATAATTGCTTTAGATACACAGTCTTTATCTACAAGGAGAGCAATGATCGCACTTTTGTTTCAAAGGTTAAGAGACAAAATATTTCATCAGTTTATAATCCAGGAATGAATCACTTATATCTTGAAGCTTTATATAATTTTTATCATACTTTGTGTGGTGGCTATAATGGTACCGTGCATTTAAGAAGTATGTTTTGATCATGTGTCTTATGAGGGATATGTTTAAAGTTCAGCCATATTTATGGTGCCAATTCATCTGCTCTAGGCAGCCCATGTGCTGAGAATGAAGAAGAATAATAGATCCTAGATAACGGGGTGTTTGTTTTAACCTAAGCTAATGTTTTTTTTGTTTATTTTTGATTTTTTCCCCTGGGGTTTCAGAGTAGGGTTTTTTTAGGTTGATTAGAGACAGAGTTAAATAAAGGGGTCGGAGATAAGCTTACAGAGACAAGCAGGCAATTTCTGCTTGGGCCTGCAAGAAGGACTCTTTTTCTTTCTCTTTCGTGTCTCCTTCTCTCTGAAGTCTGCTGTTTGGGACCTGCTAGAAAATAGGTCTCCCTCTCTCCCTCTTTCTATAGATTGGAGGACTAGCAACCCATGTGCTAGCATGTAAGCCTGTGTTGTTTGCTACTGATTTAGAGGTGGAATTTAAGAGGAATATTGCTTAAATTGGAACTAATGGAGATAGATAAACAGTTAAGAATTGGATCTTGTCATGTTAAAGTATTTCAGTTGGTGAACATAAAGCTAATTAATTCATTACATGTAAACTGTACTGTTGAAATAAAGTCAGTTTTGATAAAAGCTTCCTAGTGTGTCAATAGAAACACCTTATCTTCACACGAATGCCAACATTTAAAAAAAAAGCTGATTTTATGACACATTTTGGGGTTTCTGACCTGGTCCCTAACAGGGGCTAAATGTGTGTGTGTGGCAATGGATTTTTGTGAGTGCCTGAAGTCAATGTGACCTCTTTCCAATCTCCTAACTCAATTTCAGTCATTTGGGGGATTTTGCCAAAGCACAGTCAGTTTCACAGTAAACCTGCCGCCGGCAGCATTGTTCCAGCATGAACTGTAACATCTTGATTCCAGCATAATCTGTAACAGCACGATTCTGGAATGAACTGTAGCAGCGCAATTCCAGGATGAACTGTAACAGTGTGATTCCAGCGTGAACTGTTACAGTGCAATTCTAGAATGAACTATAACAACGTGATTCCAGCATGAACTGCAACACCATGATTCCAGCATAAACTGTAACAGTGCGATCCAGCATGAATGGTATAAGTGTGATTCCAACATGAACCGTAACAGCATGATTACAACATAAACTATAACACCATGATTCCAGCATAAACTGTAACAGCACGCTACCATCATGAACTGTAACAGCATGATTACGGCATGAACTGTAACAATGCAATTCTGTAATAAACTGTAAGAGTGTAATTCCAACATGATCTACAGCAGTGCAATTCTGGAATGAATTGTAACAGCATGATTACAGCATTAAGTGAAACAGCATGATTCCAGGATGAACTGTCACACTGTGATTCTGGCATCAACTGTAACAGATTGATTTGGCCATGAACTGTAACAGTGCGATTCCTCTGCATGGGCAATAGTCAATGGGGTGCATTCAGATCCCTGAACTGAGCATGGTGCTTAGGTTGCCTACCACTGAAATACATTCATGTTCTTTTGCAGTTGGTTCTGACGTCCAACTTTGTGGTAAATGTGTGACCAACGCACTCCTCACAATTGCAAACATTGGTTGCAGCCCATTTTCATGCAAATAACTAATGTTGCATGGATCCAATACTCACATTCATAATAACAAAAGTATGTTCAGCTGCTATGGCTACACTGTTTTAACAGTTCTGAAAGAAGAACAGTACCGATAATGACAAATGTAAAGCATTGGCACAAGATGGACACAGCGAGTTGGAACCACTCATGTTGGCATCTGCTACCATTTTTAGCTGCTGCCTCTCCATCCTGCTGATGCAAACATTCATATCACGAGTGGGTAGTCTTACACATTTATAGCGTGACTGTCAAAGGGATGGTTGTGCTATAAATTGAGTATTATTTTCAAATCACAGAAGCAAAATCCAAAACTGGTTTTAAATGCAGTTCAGGCAAGGGGTAAGACTTTGCTACTGTTATTAAATGAGTATTCAAGAGAGCATGAAGATTAAATCAGGTCCTGATCTCCAGTGTATTGATAAAGGACCTTACCATTAAGCAATTGAATATCAGATAGCAAATGCCTGCATAAAGGAAAGCTTTGGGATTACTGTAGAGTGAGGTAGGAAAATATGAGAAAAAGATGCAATCTAAATATGTGGCAGTCTTGCAATATATCACAGAAAAGTATAAAGACATACAAATAGAGGCTTAGGTACTCTAAGAAATGCTGACCCTTAGTAGCAGGAAAGGTGAGCTTAGTGGTACAACTCCGACCCAGAAGAAGGACTCATTGTGTTAAGCTAACATCAAAGAAGTGATGCAAGAGATGATTGCATTGCAGTAATGTTCTGATTAGTCATTGAAAGGGAAATGAAATTTTCAATCCTGAAGTTGTGCATTGTGAGCCAGGTTTCTTTTACCAAGGAAGGAGAGACTCCCCTGAGAGTGAAGAAATTGTTCTAACATCCATGCTGTGACAAAAGGGACCTTGAAAAGGTGTTGGCTAAATATCTTAAGGAGTCTGGTGGCAGAAAGATTTTCTGATACAGGTAGGGAGAGTGCGATGGATTATAGAAACAAGGAACATTGCAGCATATAAACAGGCCCTTTGGCCCATCGTGCCTATGCCAACTCTTTGAAAAGCTCTCCAATTAGTCCTTGGTGCTTTCTCCAAAGTTCTATAATTTGTTTCCGTTCCAGTATTTATCTAAATCCCTTCTGAGTGTTGCAGCTGAATCTGTTTCCACCACCACTTCCACATTGCATTGTAAATCACGGCATCTTGCTGCGTGAAAGATGTTTGCTTTGGGCAGCTCAAATCTATGTCCTCTATTCTCCAACCCTGCTACTGCTGGAATCAATATTCCATTATTTACTTTCAATAAAACCATTCACGATTCCTAACACCTTGATCAAAAATCATTCAACAACCTCGAAAATGTTCAGATTTCTGTCTTGTACAAAGTATATTTGCAATTTAGATTTTTGAGGTTCATCAGGTTTATTCGATATAGAAATTAGAGTCAAAGCAGTCTCCAATTTAATTGTTTTTCTGCTAATGCTTTCCATTCTGAAGTGCCTGTTCGACTCATTACTTAGTTTTTCCTCTTATTCCTGGCGAGAATCCTTTGTACCATCTCTTTAAACTGAAGCATGTAATTTTCTTCATGTAATTAGTTTTAAAGCTAGTAATTCTCAATCAGGTGTTGGCTGTTATACTAATGAATACCTGTCTGTTATCAAATTTCTCTCACAAGGTGTTAAATCAAGCACAGAGAATGTAGAGCAACAGATCACATGCTTCAGTGGAAATGTGAAATTAATAGATAGTGGAGCAGAAATTGGTTGCAGCCCATTTTCATGCAAATAACTAATGTTGCATGGATCCAACTGAGAGGCTGGAGGCTCTCACAAATTCAGGCTGCAAGCCTCATTGTAATACTTCACACATGTTGGTAGTACTTGCTGTGCCTCGAGGCAGCTCATTTACTGTACAGAAAAGGAGTTGAGGCTGGCATAGATCAGCCAAGATCATATTGATTGGCAGGGCAGGCTTGAAGGGCCTGTTGGCCTACTCCTGCTTCTATATCTTCTGTTCTTGTGTTCTTGTGTGTAATGCAAGGGTCTCAATTTCAAGTTGCATGTCATACACCCGCACCTACTAATATATATCTTCCTAATATATAGTATAGACTTAGGTATGCAAGGCCACAATTACAAAATTTGCAGAAGATATGAAAGTTGGAAGCATGGTGAACTGTGATTTGATTAGATTTACTATTGTCACATGTAACAATACAGTGAAAAGTATTTCTTCTTGTGCACTATACAGAGAAAGCATACCATATGTAGAAAAGAGAAGAACAAAGAACAAAGAACAACCCAGCGCGGGAAACAGGCCCTTTGGCCCAACGAGCCCGCACCGCCGCATCACCCTACACCTATTCTACCCTGCATGTCTACGAATGGAACCCCTGACTTAGCCAGATTCAGGGGAGAATAGTGTCAATTTGGTAAAACCAATCAGCCTAAGAGCACATCTTTGGGGTGTGGGAGGAAACCGGAGCGCCCGGAGGAAACCCACGCAACCACAGGGAGAATGCGCAAACTCCCACAGACACAGGCCCAAATCCATGTATCTGCACAGCTAGCAGTGCTAGTCACCGAGCTGTTGCGGCGCCCGTCTACCGGTCCAGGATCAAGCACACACACCGACACGAAGTACTAGGCCACTCCCGGAACCTCCAAGAGCAGCCCACGCACGACCCACCGTGTGCATGCCCCTCGTTTGACAACGAGGTGGACCTCCACCTGCGGAATAAAAAGACAAAAACGTTAATCACAAGCCTGCCTTTCCGGTGTCTCCCGAGGTTCTAACCCTTATTTAATAACCCCTACCATAACCCTCCATCCTCGTTTCACTCATGTGTCTATCTAACTGAACCTTAAACGAGTCCAACGTTCTTGCCTCCACCACCCCACTCGGTAGCGCGTTCCATACCCCCACTACTCTCTGCGTAAAGAACCTTCCTCTCACTTCCAAATTATACCCCTCCCCCCTCACCCTTAAATCATGACCTCTCGTGTTTGTACCCAGAAGGAGAGGGCACAAAATGTAATGTTATAGTCATAGCTAGGGTGTAAAGAAATATCAGCTTAATATAAGGTTGGTCCATTCAAAAGTCTGGTGGCAGCAAGGAAGATGCTGTTCTTGAGTCAGTTGATACTTGACTTCAGATTATTGTATCCTTTTCCTGTTGGAAGAAGATGGAGGAGAGTATATCCAGGGTACATGGGGTCCTTATTTATGCTGGCTGCTTTTCCAAGATAGCAGGAAGAGTCAATGGATTAGAGGCTTGTTTGAGTAATAGACTGGGATTTGTTCACAACCCTTTGTAGTTTCTTGCAGTATTGGACAGAGCTGGAGCCATGCCAAGCTGTGGCATAATCAGAAAGGATGCTTTCTATGGTGCATCCATAAAAGTGAAGAGGGTTGTGTGGAACTCCACAAGGATTTGACAAGTTGGTGGAATAGGTGGAAAAGTGGCACATGAAATTCAATGCAGAGAAATGTGTACAATTCATTTTGGTAGGAAGAATGTGGATAAACAAGATAAAATAAAGGGTACAACTCTAATGGTGGTGCAGGAACAGAGGAACCTTGGTGTATATTTGCATAAGGACAGATTGAGAGAATGGTTTATGAAGTATGCAATATCCAAGGCTTTATTAACAGGGGCATAGAGTACAAGAGTAAGGAGGTTATGTTGCACTTATATAAGGCTCTAGTTCAGTCTCATTGGGAGTATCATGTCCAGTTCTGAACATCACACTTTAAGAATGATGTAGAGGAATTGGAGGAGTGCAGAAAAGATTCACAAGAATGGTTCCAGGGATGAGGAACTTTAGTTATGAAGATAATTGGAGAAGTTGTGTCTATTTTCTTTGGAGAAGCGGAGGCTCAGAAGAGACATTCAAAATCAGGAGGGACCTGGACTGAGCAGATAGTGAGAAACTGTTCCCACAAATGAAAGAATCAAAAGTGAGAGGACTTAGATTTAAAGTAATTTGTGAATGCAGCATTTTCGTGCAGCGAATGGTTAAAGTTTGGAGCACACTGACTGAGTCTGTAATGGATGCAGGTTCAATCTGAGCATTCCAGAGAGAATTAGATTGTTATCTGAAAAGGAAGAATGTGCAGTGTTAGGGACCAGTTCAGAAATTCCGAAGTATATCATGAGGTTAGCCTAGTCTCCAACATCTTTAAATTTTGGCATTAGTGCAAGCAAGGTGTTTTGTGATTCAATTGGCCCACAAGGAAGCTTTTATTAAAACAACACTGTTAAAATATAACAAAAACAAGTAGTTTAACTTTTATCAATTGAAATACTTGAACATGACAACACATAATTCTTAACCGCTAGCTATCTCTATAGTTTCAATTTAAGCAATATCTCCACAGAACGTAAAACCCTTTTCAGGATCATTTCCCAAAAGCACACAGTTTTACATGGAGTGCTCAGCTGCTAGCGTTTTAACACTTCTGGACAAAAACGCAGAGAGGCAGCTGTCTTCTGACTTCTATTCAGCAGCCGCCAGAGAAAGATCTATCATCAACAGCAGAACTTTAGAGAAAGAGACCTATTGGAGTCCTAGAGTTCAATCTCAAAAGAGAGAGGAAGGGAGAGAGACAGACAGAGCTACTGCACTGTAAAGAATTAAAACAGCCACAAGCTGCTTATTCCTCTCTGTAAGTCCAGCTCTGCCTAGTCACATGATTTTCCCATCAATCTTTCCAAGCCTTACTCTGAAAACCCCAGGGGAAAACACTAAACGACAAAACTGCATTGGCCCAAGTTAAAACAAACAGTCCAACAATTTGGATCAATCACACCTCAGCATGCTTACCACAAAGCAGCACTGGGTAAATAGAACTTACATCACAAGGAACTTGACACAAATGCATTTCTTAAAGGCACAGTATTGTCATACAGGGTTATGGGACAAGGCAGTAGAATGGCACAAAGTCGGACAGCCAATGAAGACACAACAGGCTGAATGGCCTCCTCCTGTATTGCAACAATTCTGTGGTTCTGAGGGTTAAAGGACAATAGGTGTGTGTATGTATATGTGTGTGTGTGTGTGGAGAGGCAAGTTCAGGCCTAACCTGGTCCTCAGGAGCACTGCTCCTTCTTCTCCTGGTTCCACATGGACATTAAAGAAAACATCAATTTTGATAACAGCTCCTGCTCAGGAACAGTGGAATATGAGTACGACATTTAACCCCTTAAGTCTATCCTACAAAGGTTATAGCTGGAGAAACAAAGGCTGGTTCCCTCCCTGCCCAACAGTTGTCCAAACTTGATATCCACATTTAGATAAGAATATGAGAGACATTCCATCTCTAATAATGGGAATTACTGTGTACAATCAGTGCTAAATTACTGTCGGTCTCCTGTGCTCTAATGGCCAACTTGGATCTTTCTCAACATGATGCCCACTAAAATTAATCCTTCGTGGTTCATTGACTTTAAAGATACCGCAGTGTTCAACAGTGTTGCCAACATAAGAGTTATGGCAGCATAATAGCTATGTTACTGGATAATAATCCAGGAGTGATGTGGTTGAATTAGTCCAAATCACACACAGCAGCTGGGGAATTTGAGTGAATTCAATAATAATCTGGGACATAATGCCAGCATCAGCGATAATAGCCATGAAACAATATAATTGTCATAAAAGTCTATTTGGTTCACTCATGCCCTTCACAGATGGAAGTATCCAATTTGACCCTCTCCTGGGTCAAGAGCCAAACAATGTGTGGCTAACTCTTAATCAAAATAGTTTAGCAAACCACTCATTTGTATTCAAGAAGATAGCTGACTACCACCTTCTCCAAGGCATTTAGGGATGGGCAGTAAATGCTGACCTCATCAATGAATGCCACATCCTGTGAATGAATAAAAATAATAAACAACCAAGTAAGTGAAGGCAGCAGAAGCTCTTGTACAGCAATGGTTATGCCAATCAGGAATTTCCAGGCAACAAAATACCTGAAACACCTGTTGGAGAGTCGGTACCGATTTGATGGGCCGGATGGCCTCATTCTGCATTGTAGGGATTTTACAATTCTATGAATTGGTGATTTCAGAATGTTATGTGACATACATAGTTCTGTCTGGAATAAAAAAACTACCCTCTACTTACAGCAGGCTAAACTGTGAGGAGCTGTAATCATGCAGTTTATTGTTATGATTTAGAGAATTCATGGAGTCAATTTGAAAGTATTTAACATAGTGCTCATTGGAGCTTTAAAATAATCAGCGGGTTCCAGTTCAGAACTGCTACTTGTATTTGGATAAGGAAGTTGAGCATATTCAAGCCCCTAATAATGGGAATTACCATCTACAATGATTGCTAAATTAATTTAAGTCTCTTTTACTGTTCATTTCTGCTGGCTAACTCTGATCGTTTTCAATATGAAGTAAACTCGATTTCTTCCTTCAAGACTATTTCACGGTTCATTTACGTGAAAGGTGGTACAGTGCCCAGGAATGTTGGCAATGATGACCATGTATTGTGTGCTGTTTGGTGTACAGGAATAGATTACTCAGTAATGGATGGATTCAGATGTTGGTTGATACTGCAAACAGTGGCTAGGTATTACATAAGCGTGTTCTCAGTGCAAAGCTTTTGCATTGTTGGAGCAAATATCAGAAATTTGGATTTGGAGTACAGCATTGAGTACAAGACGTTCTGATCATTAAAATTAATGGGCATGAAATCCTACGGAATTGGTGCCCCGTAGGCACTGAATCTGTGTGTCGTGCACACATTTATAAGACCTGAACTCATTTAGCTCAAGTTAGCAACAACAGCAAAAGTGGAATAGTTAATTTGGATCATGTCAGAGTGTAAAGTTATTTGTGGGACTGCACCAGAATTACTGGCCCTTTAACTAACTTTCTTTGCTAGTGACACAGATGAAACCAGCCAGTGGCTGAATAATGCATGTTGTAAGGTTGGATTAATGTCACAGAATGTTCTCTTCAATACCTTTAGAGCATCAAGGAGAATTTCACAGAGCATTATCTTCTTAGACATTTTACTTCTACTAGTTAGCTACCCCAGGGGATTGAATGTATGCAATAGAGTCCATGACAGGTGGTAGGGCAAATTGAATAAGTCCATGTACAAATTAGTTAATACAGTCAGTTGACTTTTTTTTCAATCCATACATTTGCATGTTTCTGTTTTCTCATTGAATGAATCTCCCGCAGACATTCTGACGACACATACTATCATGTTCCCATATCCTTTCAGACTATTGTTCCATAAACTTCAACAGAACAAAGAAATGAATGGGATTCATCCCCGTAACCCTATCTAAATCATTGAACTATGACCCACCTACACTTTAAGCTATTCTATAATGTTTTGCATTTTATCACACTTGCTTCCATGAAATAAAGGTCAAAATAGAAAGGCTACTTTACACAAAAGTTAAATGTTCTTGTTTGGTGGGCAGAAGTAGTCTGAAGGTTTGAATCACTGTTTTATTGAAGACCTCGGCAACATTCAGCAGACTAGCACCAGGGACAGAATGAAGGAAGTGGAGAAAACTGAAAGGTTGTTATCCACCAGAGGAGTTCTTGCCTGGATGAGTGCAGCTGTATCACAAGGAGCTTGACATCATCCAGGACAAAGTAGCCCATTTGATTGGCATCCCATCCACCACCTCCAACATCCACTCCCTCCATCACCGTTGCATAATGGCAACAGTATGTACCATCTACAAGCTGTGGAAACTCACCAAGGCTTCTTCAACAGCATCTTACAAACCCATGACTTCTGCCACCTAGAAAGAAAAAGATAGCAGATGCATACGAACATCATGATCTATAAATTCCCTTCCATTCTGACTTGGAATTATATTGCCATTTCTTCACTATTGTTGAAACAAAACCCTGGAATTCACTCCCAAACAGCACCATGTGTGTACTGTCACATGGACTACAGCAGTTTAAGAAGGCAGCTCCCTACTACCTTTTCAAGGGGAATTCAGGATGGATAATCAATGCTAGCCATCGATGCCTATATCCTGTGAAAGAAAATCAAAAAATGAAGTTGTAACTGCCACTTTCTGGTGCTAACAGTCTAATTCCTCAGGGAAACCTGGGAAAAGCCAATCATTCAGAAAGTCAATTTCATTAGGGATCTGACTCTATTTATCCCCCAACAAAAAATTACAGAGTGACCAGCGTGCTGTCAGCAGCAGTCCCAATTGGGAGGAGAAATGCAGATTGGTTGGAAAAGTAACAGGCCGCTCCTTTACTCAAATATTCCATCATTCCCTGCCATTATCCTGACTAAGATTGGACAGGATAGAGAGAAACATTGAGCCATATATATCTACAGGTACATTGACATGTGCGGGGTTGGGGGGGTGAATAGGTCACAAATTTCCATACACTTCATTTGTTCCCATAACTGTGTGCTGATGTAGGTAGGGTTTGTGAACTGCTGTTTATCAATAATATTGAATGGCGGGGCAGGCTCGAAGGGCCAGATGGCCTACTCCTGCTCCTATTTCTTATGTTCTTATGTTCTTATTTGAAAAAAAAGTCATCTGGGGCAATGTCAATTCTGTCACCTACACTTGCAAGGTCATATCAATGATTTTATAGAATATCAGAAGTAGGCAATCACATTATGTGCAGCTACAAGGAATTCTAAATCAGTTTGCCACCTTAGTCTAATCAGGAATGATGCCCACCAACATGAGTTGCAGGCCTCAAGCAATGAAGGCTAAACCCATAAGTTAGTAAGATGCTATCCAGCACTGTGTCCAGATCCTGGGGATGTCAGTGTTCCAGTGTACTGTGTCAGTGAGGCCAATAGGCACTTGAGTGATTTGCACGTTAACATTCTCTCAACACCACAACCCTCTCCCAGAAACACATCCTGTATCTGGAATACAAAAGTCCCATCATGAGGCTTCAGGATATCCCTCTTATTTTCGAAGCTCATCTGCTTTACAAATTGCAAATGAGTTGTTTTGTCATTGGTACACAACATAACTTTATGTCGATGCAAGAAATAACAGTAAGATTCTTGAAACTGTGGTTTGGCTTTGTGATTTATACTTGCTCTTTTATCTCGATATTTTGTATTGTTGACGTCAGTTCCTTCAAACTGACAGAGAGCAGGCTGTGCGCTGACTTCTAGAATCTTTCTGTACTCCTTATTTGTTCACCCTAATCCACTCACAACAGTTAATGTAAACAGATAGGCCACAATTTTTCGGCTGTTCAGGCCCCACCCCCATTGCAAGCAAGGATGAAGAATTTGGCACTTTACCAAATCTCCGTTCACTGCAGCAGGACCAGAAAAACCCGCTGGCATAAACAACCAGGAAATTCCACCCATAGCTGGGGAAAAATTGATATTCAATGTGGTCTCCCAGCCTCAGTGAATTAATAACATCGTACTCACACTCTACCAGGTGCTTTGATTCCAAACTTAATCAGATAACTGACTGACTAAATAGTAATCAAATACAGTTTATCAAATAGTGTTTTTCTCAAATTAGCAGCATGTAAGAATTTTTATTTTATCTCAGCCATGATCATTTCAGATGATTTTGAATAGCTTGGATTAACCAATGCAAGTCCACAGCGCTGCTTATGAATGGGTAGAATGAGATGACATGTTTTGTGTGTAGAAAGTATTAAAGGAACACGATGACGCTGGATTTCAATAGATGAAAACCAGTAAAAGCAGGGAAATAAAGGAAAGCACAGAAAAAAAGGGCACAATCAAAGTAGATTTCCAAGTGCTAAATAAAACACATCAAAAATGTCAGATTAAATGGAATATTGAGAACAGCAAGTTCATACAACAAGTTCGTACAAGTTCATACGGCCCCTGGCCTTACTGTGTTCATAACACCATAGCTTCCAGCTGAGTTGCAGAACGAAGAGCTTTCCTGATCGCCTGTATTTTGATGTATTGGAAAGTGTGAAGAAACAGCATAAATGACTGTTTACGATGTTCCTCCTGATCGTCTGCTAAAGTATGGCAGAAGGTCACAAAAATCTCCACTGAAATTCTGCCCATGAGCTCAATCAATGTCATCCTTCTTGCTGCAAGTGAATGAGTGACATCAAATAGTCTTGAGGGAAGAAATGGTAAAAGAACAACAAATGCATTTTCAGCAATCATTTCTTTTAATGTTTCAGACATAAAAATCCACAGTAACTTTCTGATCTATTCATTCACAAATGCTCATTCTCATGACACTGTTCTCTAAGAACAATGGTTCCTGAGAAAAAAGCAGTGATCGCTGTGATATCCTCTCTTTCCACACTGTGTGTTAGCGCGAGTGGGCGAAACGACCACTACGGACTCGGGGTACAGTTCAATAACGGCACAGCTTTATTTTCTTTACGTCGACGGAGAAGCACAGTCAGGACATACAATCGGACTGTCCCGAAAGTGCTCTAAAGACTCCCCCACAGGTATACCTGAACTTCGCATTTCAAATGCTAATCCTTTATTTACAGTATTTGACTTCAGCCATCCTGTTTCGATGTTTTCGAGTGTTGGAGCAATTGTTTTAAGTGTGTGTTAATCGTTTTGTCTGGTTGGTTATCAATGGTCTAGAATCTCTGGGGTTTGAACCATAGGTGTGTTATTGATCTCAAGAGTTTTGAGGGGCTGGGGACACTTCCTTAACTGTGTTAATTTTAGGTGTCTCCATGGGTTGTTTGGTTCAGAAGTGCTGATTTTGATGGGGTGGGGATGTGTTCTTTAATTTAGTTCCTGTAGGTGCCATCCTGTCCAATTTCCCTTATGTGCTAGCCCTCATTTGCATTCTAAAAGCATGCTCTTGCCTACTGATCAGTGTCTGTTACTTTGTGATTTTAGTGGAGGGCTCTGAGGATAGCTTTAGTTTGCTTCCATTTTGTGTGCCCAATTTCATAAAATTTGTTATCCAATAACACTGTGCAATGACATAAGTTCACTCACAAGCATTGTTCCCGACTCTGAAAGGTTCTAATGCATTCCCAAAGTTTATCCTGAATACCAGGAGCTTTGCCTTCAGTGTGGGACTTCCTCCAATGCCTTTTGGAAATTCTTGTGCAGCGTGACAGAGGACTTTCAAAGTCTACCTGGGCTGTCCCTTCTCAAAACAAGTTGAGGAGCTTGGTGATGTGGGATCCTCCCTTTCAGAATCCACGCTGATTTCGCTAACTGGGTTGTTATTGGATCACCTCCAAGACTATTCCTGAGAATCAATTCCTCTGGCCCGGACTTTGTAATTAGAGATGAATGAGTGGTGCCTGCCAATCATTCTGCTTATCAGAGAATCATGGAATCATTATGAGCGGGATTTTAAGGTATTGCTCATCCCGAAACTGTAAAATCTTGTCCAAGGTCAAAGAACCTTTCCATGGTCCGCCCCTCTCACCCACTTCGATTCCTGCAGTGGCCAGGGCAGTAAAATTCTGACTAATATCCCTACAGTACAGAAGGAGGCCATTCAGCCCTTTGAGCCTGCACTGGCAACAATCTTATCCAGACTCTATCCCCGTAACACCATGCATTCACCCTGCTAATCCCCTGGCACTAGGGGGCAAAGTAGCACAAATTTACCATGGCCAATCCATCTAATTTACACATCTCTGGACACGAAGAGGCAATTTAGCATGGCTAATCCACCTAACTTGCACATCTTTGGAGTGTGAGAGGAAACTGAAGCACCCAGAGGAAACCCAGGCAGACAAGGGGAGAACACATAAACTCACAGAGTCACCCAAGGCAGGAATTGAACCCGGGTCCCTGGTGCTGTGAGGCAGCAGTGTTAACCACTGTGCCACTGTGTTGTCCTTTTGGGACTTTTGTGCAGCATCTAATGATTATTAGAGAAACATTTCAACAGGTCAGCCTCTACATAAAGTTTGGGATCTTTGTGATCAAGACAAGCAACCAATCAGATTGAAGAAGGATTAAGCGACATACAGGCCAGAATGTTATCGGCACACTTGCTCTGATTCCGGAGGCTGGTGAGGCTCGGAGAACAGCATTGTATGAACATCAGGTGCATATGCCGATAAAATTCCACCCGCAGAGTCTAAATTGGGATATTAACACATTCCTGTATTTAAGAAGGGGCACGGAACATGCCCAAGAAACTCTAGACCAGTGAGCTCAACACCAGTTGTAGGAAAATGAATGCAGTCCTGACTAAATGAGAGATTAGAGACACATTTAGAAAATAAAAAGATAGTAATGAACAGTTGGCATGGATTTTAAAAGGGAAAATCTTCCCCGGTTAACCTCATTGATTTTCTTGTGGAGAATGGTTATGGAGTAAATGCATTATCTGGATTTTCAAAAGACCTTGAATGGATGGGCCATAACAGATGAATGAATAAAATCAGAGGGTGTAGAGTCAGGGTTCAAGTAGAAGAATGGATTGCTAGCCAATTATTCATATTGGCAGAAGATAGGAGGTAGCATTCCAAAAAGATCAATGGAGACACTGGTGTTCATAATTTACATGAACAATTTGGACTTCAATTTGGATAAGGGAGGGAATCTATGCGTAGACCTAGAGGAAATGGGTGAGGTATTAAATGAGTACTTTGTGTCGGTATTCACCAAAGAGAAGGACTTGGTGGATGATGAGTCTGGGAAAGGATGTGTAGATAGTTTGAGTCATGTTGAGATCAAAAAGGGGGAAGTATTGGGGTTCTTGAGAAACATTAAGGTAGACAGGTCCCCAGGGCCTGATGGGATATACCCCAAAATACTGAGAGAGGCAAGAGAGGAAATTGCTGGGGCCTTGAGAAAATTCTTTGTATCCTCACTGGCTACAGGGGAGATCCCAAAGAATTGGAGAATAATCAATGTTGTTCCTTTGTTTAAGAAGGGTAGCAAGAGTAATCCAGGTAATTACAGGCCAGTGAGCCTTACGTCACTGGTAGGGAAATGATTGGAGAGGATTCTTCGAGGTGGGATTTATTCCCACTTGGAAATAAGTGGACGTTCTAGTGAGAGGCAACATGGTTTTGTGAAGGGGAACTTGTGTCTCACGAACTTGATCAAGTTTATCGAGGAAGTGACAAAGATGATTGATGAGGGTCGGGCAGTAGATGTTGTCTAAGTGGACTTCAGTAAGGCCTTTAACAAGGTCCCTCATGGCAGACTGGAGCAGAAGGTGAAGTTGCATGGGATCAGAGGTGAGCTAACAAGGTGCTCGGTCAAAGATGTGGAGATGCCGGCGTTGACAGGGGTAAAAACACAAAGAAGTTTCATGACACCAGCTTAAAGTCCAACAGCTTTATTTGTAGCAAACAGCACAACTTTTGGAACACTCTGTTCCTTCGTCAGGGGTGGGTGGGAGTTCTCAAAGAGTCAAAGAGACAGAGGGTAATAATGGAAGGGTGTGTTTCTGAATGGAGGGCTGTGACAAGTGGTGTTCCTCAGGGATCAGTGCTGGGACCTTTGCTGTTTGCAATATATATAAATGATTTGGAGGAAAATGTAACTGGATTGATTAGTAAATTTGTGGACAACACAAAGGTTGGTGAATTTGCGGAGAGTGATGAGGACAACCTGAAGATACAGCAGGATATAGATCAGTTGGAGACTTGGGTGGAGATATGGCAGATAGAGTTTAATCCAGACAAATGTGAGGTAATTCATTTTGGAAGGTCTAATACAGATAGGAAGTATACAGTAAATGGCAGAACCCTTAAGAGTATTGATAGGCAAAGACAACTGGGTGTACAGGTCACTGAAAGTGGCAATGCAAGTGGAGAAGGTAGTCAAGAAGGCATACGGCATGCTTGCCTTCATTGGCCGGGGTATTGAGTTTAAAAATTGGCAAGTCATATTGCAGCTTTATAGAACCTTAGTTAGGCCGCACTTGGAATATAGTGTTCAATTCTGAATGCCACACTACCAGAAGGATGTGGAGACTTTGGAGAGGGTACAGAGAAGATTTACCAGAATGTTGCTGATATGGAGGGCATTAGCTATGAGGAGAGGTTGGAGAAACTTAGTTTGTTCTCACTGGAGCGACGGAGGTTGAGGGAGGACCCGACAGAAGTCTACAAGATTATGAGAGACACGGACAGAGTGGATAGTCAGAAGCTTTTTCCCAGGGTGGAAGAGTCAACTACTAGGAGGCATAGGTTTAAGGTGCGAGGGGCAAGGTTTAAAGGAGATGTACGAGGCAAAAATTTTACACAGAAAATAATGGGTTCCAGGAACACGTTGCCAGGTGAGGTAGTGGAAGCAGATATGGTAGGGGTGTCTTGACAAGTACATGAATAGGATGAGAATAGAAGGGTATGGTCCCTGGAAGGGTAGAGGGTTTTCGTTAAATCGGGCAGCATGGTCAGTGCAGGCTTGGAGGGCTGAAGGGCCTGTCCCTGTGCTGTAATTTTCTTTGGTCTTTGCTTTTTGTTCTTTGTTCTGAATCAAAAATGCATGGCAGAATTTTGCAGATACAGCTGGGGTTCTGTCATTGGTGCCAGATGCAGGAAGGCCACGTTTTGCTGGTGGCAGCCAATCAAGTGGCTCTTGCTTGGGCCACCATCCTATGAAGAACATGACTCCTTCCCAAGAGCTGCTGGCCCAATCAGAGAACTGGCAACTCATCAACCCCAGCACCCCCCCTGCTAGACATCAGGTATATCCAGAGACCATCCCATGCCATTCTGCCAGTCTTCCTGCCCAGGAATTGAACCCGGGTCCTTGGCACTCTGAGGCAGCAGTCTTCTAAATCCCTAAAAATTCAAACCAGAGTTTTTAAGTTAGAGAATGATTGAGAGAGATTGCCAATACTGAGAAACACTACAACAAATTACAGGGGATCTTTAATAAACTTGCAGAACATGAAAGAAATTGGCAAATGAAATTCAACATAGATAAATGTGAGATGGTATATTCTGGTAGGAAGAAAAGAGACGACACTTGTTTGTGTGAGTCCAGTGAGGGTAAAGGAATAACGGAGAGCAAATATACTGAACAATAAAAGGTTGCATCACACTTTAACAATAAAAAAAGGCAAAGAAAGAAAAGACTAAGGAAGAGAGATGGAAAAACAAAGAATGAAACAAAAAGTCCAGAGGTGTGCGGGTTAGATTAATTAACTGGTGTGTCAGCGGGATTAGTGGGGTAAATATGAGAGGTTGGGGAAAAGGGTCTGAGTGGGATTGTGGTTGGTGCAGACCCGATGGGCCGAGTGGCCTCCTTCTACACTGTAGAATTCTGTGATTCAATGAATTTGTAATTTTTCAAAAATCTCCAACAAAAGTTATAGTCTGAAGGATTACATTCTCAAATAAGTTAATTTTCATTCACACCTGCCTTGAGACTGGAAATAAAGGGTCCGATTCTCCCATGCCAATGCGTGTGCTGTGACTGGAGAATAACATGTCAGCCATTTTGCAGGATTCATGCTTGTGTTCCCAATGCGTGTGCATCTCCCACAGCCAGAGAACAGACACTGTCGGGATTGTGCTGGAAACCGACGGGAAGACATTTAAATCTGCTTTTAATGTGTTTTAAATGTGATTATCAGGCCTGGCATGGAATTCTCCGGGCCTGATAGCATCTCCCACCCTACCAGGAGTATTTCACTCCAGCGCGGTTTACAGGAGCTCCCCACTTGCAGGGAACTAGCGGGAGACACCACCAGAGTTTTGGAGAGGGAAGTTGGGGCCCTTTGGGGGGGTGTCAGGTGGCTGGGGGTTGGTGCCCCCTGGTCATGGGCATCCTGGCTTGTCAGCCTGTGCTTGCTGGCACTGCCCAAGGGGCAAAGTGCCCATGACCAGGGGGCACCTTGGCACTGCTCACTGGGCATCGGACAGTGCCAAGGGGATGGAGTCAAGGGGCGGGGCCTGGGGAACAGGGCTGGGGAGGGGGAAGGGCCAAGTCATGGGTCTGCTGTGGACAGGGCCAAGAGGTGGAGCCAATGGTGGGCAGGGACTATGGGGCAGAGGTGGTCCCTCTGCCACTCTGCAATGGATCAATCAGGACTGGAGGGAAGCCAGCGATCGGGGCAGGATGGGACGGGTGGTCTGCCAGGCAGTGGTCTGCATCCATGGGAGGGTGGGGGCATGGGGAAGGGATTGCCACTGCTGGGTGGGGCCTGGAGATCAGAGAGCTGCTGGACGGAATGGTCGGGTATGGCCCGGGAATGCTTCGGTGGGCCATAACCAGGCCGTGGGGATGGATGGGGGGGGGGGGGGGGGGGTGTGTGTGCAAGGAGGGCTGTTGGAGGTGCAGCACTGCAACATTCCTGGGCTGGCCGGTGATTGAGCTGGCCAGCAAACTGCAATCTGACAGATTGGGGCTGATACGCATGTGCAGAGTTCTGGAACTGACAAATTCCAGCTTGAATAGGCATCCCCCACCCACCGAGCTTTTAATGAGATTCACGATTGTGACCTCTGCAGTGCACAGAGTGAGGAGATTCGAGTCCGAAGTTGAACTGAAAAACAGTGATTTACACCAGTTTTCTCGCCCATAGGCACTTTTGGGAGAATCAAGCCCAAGGTTGTCAAATGTGTTGTTTAAAAGAAGGAACTTCTTTATGTAAATAAATAGCCAAGTTTATCAATAACAGTAACCCAGAAAAATAGTAATACTAGTAATAGCTTTGAAAATGAAGCTCTAGTAAAACAGGTCTTGCTCGCTGGTCACCCTCTTACAGACTGAAAACCCTGTCAAAGCTCACACATGCACTGAACCCTCAACAGATGCCAGCAAACAATAACATTGGAGAAACTTATAAGGACACTCTGCACTCAAACTGACAATCTGTAACCAGTAGGGTTTCTTTCCCTTTCGATGT
Source organism: Carcharhinus amblyrhynchos (assembly GCF_965287045.1). Taxonomy (NCBI): domain Eukaryota; kingdom Metazoa; phylum Chordata; class Chondrichthyes; order Carcharhiniformes; family Carcharhinidae; genus Carcharhinus; species Carcharhinus amblyrhynchos. The sequence goes on from NC_137335.1 coordinate 44,002,631, forward strand.
CCAAGAAGTTGGCAGATGTCGCTCCATTCGCTGTAACCTCTCTACTGACAACATGTTTCTCCATTCATTGTAATCTCTCTACTCACAGGGCGGCATTGTGGCACAGTGGGTAACCCTGCTGCCTCACAGTGCCAGGGATCTGGGTTCAATTCTCACCTTGGGTCACTGTCTGTATGGAGTTTTCACGTTGTCTATGTGGGTTTCTTTCAGGTGCTTCAGTTTCCTTCCACAGTCCAAAGATGAGTGGGTTAAGTTGATTGGCCATGTTAAATTGACCCTTAGTGTCAGGGACCAAGCAAGATAAAAGGGGTTATAGGGATAGGACCTGGGTGGTCGGTGCAGACTTGAATGGCCTCCTTCTGCACTGTAGTGATTCTATGATTCACTGCATCAAAACTTTCTTCATCTTCTCTTCCAACCCTCAGCATTATTACGTCCCTCTGTCTGTCATCTTTCACACATCCATCCTAATTTATCTTGATGTGTTCATTCTCAAGACATCTTGTAACTCTAAAAGCCATATCTTCTTTTCATTTGTGTACAAGAAGTGGACAAGAAATGCATGAGTGGCTAACGAGTGGTGTCAGGTAAGGTCACATTTACTTTCTAACTCCATTCAAAGTTCTGGTGTTTTATCTTATGCACAGAGGTCATGGCATGGTGACTGGATAGAATCATGGAATCATAGAACCCTACAGTGCAGAAGACGCCCTTTGGCCCATCGAGACTGCACCGAACACAATCCCACCCAAGCCCTACCCCCATATCCCTACATATTATACCCACTAATCCCTCTAACCTACGCATTCCTAGACACTAAGGAGCAATTTCTTAGCATGGCCAATCAACCTAACCTGCACATCTTTGGATAGGGTAAAGGAGAATCCCTTAGGGATTTTATCCATCTTGCATTCTTCATGTCTTTTTAAATTTATCTCACACTGTGTGCATCATGGTGTAGCTGCTTAATGTAGTCTGTCCATCACCTTTGATAATGCTAGAAGTTAACTCTAATCCTTTATAAGGCTGAAGTATGGGTGTGGTGGTAGTGATGGCTGGCATGTGGGACGTGGGCACTGAAAGAGCAGGGGAAGAGAAAGGCAGCATCCATGAATATGCAGTGTGACTGGATTTTAAGGGAGCGCTAAAGGTCTTTCAGTTCATGTAGAAGTCAGGCTCCTCCTGCAGATAGCATTTAGTACTGCTTCCATAGACTATTGCTCTAACTGCCCCCATTGAATAATGCTCAATCTGCTTGAAGTCACATGCACTTGTCTCTTGCAAAAGCAAAACACTGCTGGAACATTGGAAACTGTATAAGTCATTGAAAAGGCCACACTTGGAATACTGTGTACAGTTCCAGTCACCCTGTTATAGAAAGTATATTACTAAACTAGAAACAGTGCAGAAAAGATTTACTAGGATGCTACCAGGCTTTGATGGTTTAAGTTATAAGGAGAGGCTCTATAGACTGGGACTTTTTTCTCTGGAGCATAGGAGGCTGAGGGGTGATCTTATAGAAGTCTATAAAATAATGAGGGGCACAGATCAGCTAGATAGTCAATATCTTTTCCCAAAGGTAGGGGAGTGTAAAACTAGAGGGCATAGGTTTAAGGTGAGACGGGAGAGATACAGAAGTGTTCAGAGTGGCAATTTTTTCACAGAGAGGGAACAAGCTGCCAGAGGTAGAAGTAGAGGCGGGTACAATTTTGTCTTTTAAAAAACAGTTAGATATTTACTTGGATACAATGAGTATAGAGGGATATGGGCCAAATGTGGGCAATTGGGATTAATTTAGGGGTTTTTAAAAAAAAGGATCATGAACAAGTTGATGCAAACCTCTATGACTCTATATTTTGTCAGGCAGTGAGATTATAATCAGATTATTTGTCGGGGGATGGGGGGGTGGTGGTTGGGATGTGTGTGTACGTGTGTGTGTGTGTTCCAGGAAGTAGCTGTGGCTGTTGCTTCTCATCTTCACATGTGTGTATCAGTGTGTAGAATAATTGTAACCAGCATGCGAGGCAGGTCAGGTCGCCCAATAACTCCTGACTCCCTTCTTGTTCTGGGGAATTTGAGACTGTGACCAAAGGGTTAATACAAGGTGATTGCTTAGTGCCACTTATCGATATTAATCTTATAGGAGATCCATTACCTTTCCTAATTTTCTGCATTGTGAATAAAGGGCTCATGCTATGTCTGTAGATTTCAGCCCAGGCTGAAACAGACTGAAGTTGGTAAATGCCAGCCATAGGTTGGGCAGCAAAATTCTCTTAGTCACAGTAGCAGTGGGGGATGAGCTGTAGACTGATATAAAATAAATCAAGACAACAGCAGACCAGAATTGGATGTTCTTGATGTGCAGTGTAGCCAATGTTGTTTCGCGCAGATGAATACGTGAAATTCTCTGTCCTTTTTGATCAAGTGTCAGCTCAGGCAGGGAAAGGAGTGCATAGTCTGAAAGCTCTACTGCCAACTTTACTCACCATATGTCTTGACACTTGGAAGCCCAGAAACCCCTCCTTCCACTTACATGGAAACCACCTCTCATCCCCCTCTGCCCCTTCCCCACCACTCAGGACTTCATCCCCATGCACACAAGACACCCCACCCTCTCCCTGCCATGGACTTCCCTATTGGAAGTCATCGCTACCCTGGCACTGCCCCCTTGGCTCATGCAGGGGGATTGCCAGGATGCTGCCCAAGCATGACCCTCTCTCCCCTGGGTACTGTGTTTATCTGTGCAACCCCAGTGTGGACTGTTTACCAGGTCCCCAAATGTCAAAGGCTGTTGTAGATCCCAGGAAAACTCTGACTTGGGGGTGTTAATTGGGTGGAGAAGTCCTGTAATGCAATTAAAATGTATGGGATCCCAACATGTGATTGGTGTGGGGCTGAACAATCGGAACAGGAAATCCTGATGGCGCAAAAGCCATATGGAAATTCCCATTATATTCTCCTTCCCTGCTGCCAATCCCATCTGCCAAAAACACGGGGTGGAAAATCAGCCTCCCCACCCGCCATGGTTTTGATCTCGAGAAATCAAAGAATTTGCATGCCAGTTGGAATGAAGATCCAGATCCAGACCTTTTCCATAGTTCACTAGGAATTGAAAAGATCTGGGGTAAGGAGTTTAAACAGACTGACTTTTAAACTTGTAGTTGACTGAAGTTGGGCCTAAAATTCACCCATTATTCGGGGCATGTGAGTTGGAGCAGCGGAAGATGGGAGATAAAGGGAGAAAGGGACAAAGGACAGCCACAGATAGTCAAGGATAAATATGATTTTGATTTGATTTGATTTATTATTGTCACATGTGTTTGCATACAGTGAAAAGTGTTGCATCATGCACACTATATAGACAAAGTATACCATTCATTGAGAAGGAGAGAGTGCAGAATGTAATGTTACAGTCATAGCTAGGTTGCAGAGGAAGATCAACTTAGTGCGAGGTAGATCCATTCAAAAGTCTGGTAGCAGCAGGGAAGAAGTTCTCCTTGAGTTGCTTGGTACGTGTCCTCAGAACTTTGTATCTTTTTCCCAACGGAAGAAGATGGAAGAGAGTATGTCTGGGGTGTGGGCGGTCCTTGATTAAGCTGGCTGCTTTTCAGAGGCAGCAGGAAGTTTAGACAGAGTCAATAGGTGGGAGACTGGTTTGTATGGTGAACTGGACTTCATTCACAACCTTTTATAATTTCTTGCAGCCTTGGATGGAGCAGGAGGCATACCAAGCTGTGGTACAACCAGAAAGAATGTTTTCTATAGTGCATCTGTAAAAGTTGGTGGGACTGGTAGTGAATGTATCAAATTTCCTTTGTCTTCTGAGAAAGTAGAGGCGTTGGTGGGCTTTCTTAACTATTGTGTCATCATGGAAGGACCAGGACATATAGTTGCTGATCTGGTCACCTAAAAATTTGAAAAGCTGGACCATTTCTACTTCATTCCCATTGATGTAGACAGGGGCATGTCTTATAAACAAATGTGAACAATGAGGAGCTTCTTCGGAGGTTGACTTTCTGGAGCCATTTCTGCCATTTCTGGAGCCATTTCCTTATACAGCATCTCGTCAAATATTATTCGATAATTTGCAAAAGCACCTTGGGATGTTTTACCAATTTAATAGTGCTATATGACTGCATGTTTTTTGTGTTATTATAAGCTATGATCACCAGCAATATTGTCCATGCCCTGATTTGGGATTCCATTTGAGGCTGTTACAGGTAACACATTGCGTCTCTACCATGAAGAGAGGAACAATGATCAATGCTGCCCTATGCTAGAGCTGGGTAAGGTCTCCTATATGGAGTCTCTTTCCTCCCCACTCTTCTCCAAGTTGATACCGTTCACTGGAATCATCCAAAGGTCAGCCCAACAGAACTACCCAGAGGTAAATAATATAGTTGCAAAGCAAACAACCTGTCCTGTACCTCCAAAAAGTTGTCCCCATTCAGCAGTCAGTTCTCCTACAAACAGCAGTTTAAACCACCCCCCAAAATCCATCAGCAGTCCACTTAGCTAAATGGATGTGATGGTCACTCTGAATAGAGCTTCCACATTTCTCTTCCTGACTGTTATTGCTGATGAAACATTGAGGCTGGCATAACAATTTCTTAAAAAGCTGCCTACAACCAGCATAGAACATCTCTCAAGGTACTACAATTAACTCCATGCCTGCTTCCAGTGATACTGGAGAAGATCCGGGATGAATACACAATTGTCAACCGGATACAATTCGGGTGTGAATGAATACACACATGCCACACAATATGTTGCACCCAATGTTCCCCAGAGCTGTTTTCCCAACTGCACATGTGATTTTGTTAAGTGTGAGACCCCTTGAATGTTGCTTGCAGTTAGTCACGTACAGCAATTTAAATGGGCTGACATATGATATATTGCAAAAGAATTTTTGGATTGTTGCCTGGCTGTGCAGCTCACAATGGGTGCCTAGCTGCTTGGGATGGCACAATGGCACAGTGGTTAGTACTGCTGCCTTACAATACTGATCTTAGGTGACTGTCTCTGTGGAGTTTGCACGTGCTCCCTGTGTCTACGTGGATTTCCTCTAATTGCTCCAGTTTCCTCCCACAATCCAAATATATGCAGATTAGGTGGATTGGCTATGACAAGTTAATCCATAGGGTGGAACTTTCTCATCCCGCCCACCATGGGAATCATAGCAATCAGGGACGGACCATGCAAATATCCATTAATCTTGGACAGGATTTTCTGGTCTTGGGGTGAGCACGGTTGGGAAATCTCATGCCTAGTGTCCAAAGATATGTTGGTTAGGTGGATTAGCGTGAAGTTTTGGGAACAGGGCGGGTGAACTTGGTTAGGTGGATTAGCGTGAAGTTTTGGGAACAGGGCGGGTGAACTTGGGCTAGACACTCTTTCGGAGAGTTGGTGTCGACTCGACAGGTGGGATTTCACAACCTTGCTCAGGCGAGACCGGAAAATCCCATCTGAAGTCAACGAAGATTTCTGCGACGGGTGAGGTAGTAGTTTCAGCCGATGGGTTGAATGGCCTCTTTCTGCACTGTAGGGATTCTATGGTTTTGAGGCCAAACATTGAACGCGAGACAAGCAAAACTTTCAACTCTTCACTCAGGTCAGGTTTTATCTTAGAATTCCGAACATGCAGGGGAACTTCAGCAACAGAACCAAAACTGGCTGACACTGAGTCAGCAGCTGAGCTTACACATTACTCAGTTTAATTTTGTGTTATTGTCAAACACCCACATTATGCCCGTGCAGCTGAAAGTGTCTGTATCACAGAGACAACTTCCACGGTGAGTGTTTTGTTCAACATATAATCGGATCACTCACACTATCGTACTGAGATTTGCTAAGCAGGGGCTTTATAAGTAACAGTGCGATTGCAAAAACAGTGTAATGTTCTGAGTTTGAAGAAAACCCACTGGTTGCCATCAGCAGCAGTTAACAGCTGCTGACTTTGCTGATAATCATTGCTTCACTAATCCAGTCAGCAACTTCCAGGAACATTTTTTGGAAATATGATTAGGCAGAAGCTTGAGCAATTAAATAATACCCCCTCACTCCCCACCCATCACACTCTACGCGTGACCATTGGTTCCTATCCTGTGATGAATTTACTCGGACTGTGGGCATTTAGAGCTGGAAAGTCGGATGGAACTGAGAGCACCATGACAGATTTGTTCTTACAAAGCCATTTTATCTGGCAACAATTTATTACGACCATGAAACAGTTAGCGATTAGAAAACAGCTTCGTAAGAAACCACTCATTATATTCGCATTACGTTTAATTTTAAAAAAGCGACTAAACAGCTGTTGCGGATAGTGATGTCAATACTAAAACTGCTGGATGCAATAAAGCTGAGCTAAATATAGCACCAATGCTCAAATGAGCTGCAATAAATAAGACATTATGCAAAACAGTACCAGAGCTTGCATTGTGCACCAGTGCTTTTATATGGCAAAAAGGAAGCTGAAGGGCAGTTGTGGGGGTGGCTTCAGACTGACTGTTATGTTTAGGCAGGACACACTTGGGCAATGGATTGCCTCACTGTTTTTGACAGATTTCAGAAGCACAATGGAGGCAAGTTTGTCTTTTATTTTTGGCAGGAAAAATCGAACATGAGCCACCTCTGACATAAAATCATGCCAGCCAGACTTCCTCCTGTTCATTGGCCCTTAGCCTTTTGGCTAAGATAAAGTGTAGTATGGGCATGCTGCGCTTGGTTGAAGTCATTAGCTTACATTTTAGCTTCATTTGAAGCAATTTTTAAAAGCGGCATCTCGGTCTTTTGGTTAAGATGCAAATGAGATCAAGCCTTGGAGGCGGAGTTATGTCTACTCCAATCAGCTTGGACCATGTAGATCATGCCCAAGACAGGAGGCGAGAGCCCTGTCTTGTCAGCTTGGATCGGGAATGTCTCAACTTGTTGGGACTTTGAATTGCACTCGAATGGATTGAACTGGAATAAAAACAAACAAAAAAAATTGGCCCTTCCACCCACTGTGGGTCCCAAATATTCTAATTTACATATTATAATGAGGGCCAGTGACAAGGCAACTTCCTGAAGGAACGGTTTCCCGGGCAACTGAAGGAGGGTTTAAGTGCTGGTGGAGAGAATGATTCACTGAAAGTGTCACCCGGTCTGGATTGGGTTCTCTTCCTGTTTTCACAGGAGTGTGGGTAAAGGCTAAGGGATTGATCAATCAGCTACTTTATTTGGAAAACTATTAGGAGCCATTGTGGCCAGTTTCCTGACCTGTCAGCAGCTCGCCAAGGTCGCAGAGGTGGCTACATAGTACCAAGAGTTTCTTGAGTGAAACAGAAAAGACCAGAAAGGATTTGACCAATGTGCTCCAACCATGACCAGGTGCTGTGTAACACTTCCTCTTTCAGCGAGTGCTCTCACCGCTTGACAGGCAATTTACAACTTCTTGGAAGGCACTTCACCTGTCAAGCACTTTGCTCACCTTCACTACCCCCATGTCAATCTTCACCATGGCATGGAGACAATTTATCCAGCTTCAACTTGCTTCTCCAATGGGGGAAAAGGATAGAGGCCACCCTACCACCAATAGGAGGCAACAACGGCTGGAGCAATACCACTAGCAGCTGGAGCAACACCACCAGCAGCTGGAACAACACCACCAGCAGCTGCAGCAACACCACCAGCAGCTGGAACAACACCACCAGCAGCTGGAACAACACCACCAGCAGCTGGAGCAACACCACCAATAACTGGAGCAACACCACCAGCAGCTGGAGCAACACCACCAGCAGCTGGAGCAACACCACCAGCAGCTGGAACAACACCACCAACAGCTGGAGCAACACCACCAACAACTGGAGCAACACCACCAACAACTGGAGCAACACCACCAACAACTGGAGCAACACCACCAACAACTGGAGCAACACCACCAACAACTGGAGCAATACCACCAACAACTGGAGCAACACCACCAGCAGCTGGAGCAACACCACCAGCAACTGGAGCAACACCACCAACAACTGGAGCAACACCACCAGCAGCTGGAGCAACACCACCAACAACTGGAGCAACACCACCAGCAGCTGGAACAACACCACCAGCAGCTGGACCAACACCACCAGCAGCTGGAACAACACCACCAGCAGCTGGAGCAATACCACCATCAACTGGAGCAACACCACCAACAACTGGAGCAACACCACCAACAACTGGAGCAACACCACCAACAACTGGAGCAACACCACCAACAACTGGAGCAACACCACCAGCAGCTGGAGCAACACCACCAACAACTGGAGCAACACCACCAACAACTCCAGAAACACCACCAACAACTGGAGCAACACCACCAACAACTGGAGCAACACCACCAGCAGCTGGAGCAACACCACCAACAACTCCAGAAACACCACCAACAACTGGAGCAACACCACCATCAACTGGAGCAACACCACCAGCAGCTGGAGCAACACCACCAACAACTCCAGAAACACCACCAACAACTGGAGCAACACCACCATCAACTGGAGCAACACCACCAGCAGCTGGAGCAACACCACCAGCGGCAGTAGCACATTTAGTTCAGTTGTCCTAAACTGCATGCCCCTCCTTAGACTAGGGATCCAGCTGGAAGGAAGCGAGGCCCCTGATGTAGGGTGTACAGGCAGAGGACCGCTCTCCAAACACGTGTGAGCACAAATGCTTCAGGAAGTTCAGGCTCTCAAGGCACGTCATGGCTGACATGTGCACTTCCTGGAATAAGACCTCCTTCCCATTGAATGAGGTGAATGTTCCTTGCCAGTGGCTGATGGCTGTTAGTGAGCAAAAAAATCTAGCCACTACCAGATTTCTGTCCTTCACCAAAGTTGTGTGAAGCATGGCTGTGAATGGGTAGTAGGATGTGTGTAAATGTTAGCTGCTCAAGTGGTAATGTGGTGTGCCTGAAGAGAGCGAAGTGAGTGGAGTTGCAAGGTGCTCTGTTCTGAGGTGTGCTGGGCAGGAGAATAGTGGGAAAGTGAGAGTCTGAGGCACAGCACCTGAAAGTGTTTGTCATTCACCAATCATGTCCTCCTGAGGTCCTGGATTTTTTTGGTGCACTGTCTCCAAGTTGGATGGACCACACCTCTGCTGTTGACCACATTGGGCAGTTCCTTCCGTTTTGCGGCTAAGCTTGGACAAGCTCACCTCACTGCAGTGACTCCAATTCAACAGTAGGACACACAGGTGAGAGTGAGAGACCCAGGGAGCAGCCTTCCCTATTCTCCTTTCCAATTCTGTCTTGCTGCAATCTTCAAAAAAGGTGAGCCCTTTTAATGCACAATGTAGCCCCTTTAATAAGAAAGCTTTCCTTTGATTGATTGGAGGCAACATCTTTGGGGCTACTATTAATCAGAAAGTGAACTGGACCAGCCATATATGAATACTACGGCTACCAGAGCAGATCAGGGGCTAGGCGTAACTCACCTCCTAACTCCCCAAAGCCTGCCTACAATCTACAAGTCACAAGTCAGGGCTGTGATGTAATTTTCTCCACTTGCCTGGTTGAGTGCAGCTTCAACAACATTCAAGAAGCTTGACACCATTCAGGATAAAGCAGCCTGTTTAAGTGGCATCCCAATCCATAAACTTTCACTCCCCCCACAACCGATGAATAGTGGCAGCCATGTGTACCATCTACAAGATACAGTGCAGGAACTCACTTCAGTGGCACCTTCCAAACCCGTGACTACTACCATCCCGAAGGGGACATGGGAACACCTGGAGGCTCCCCTCCAAACCACTCACCATTCTGACTTGGAAATATATCGTTGTTCTTTCACTGCCATTAGGTCAAAATCCTAGAACTCCTTCCCTAACAGTATTGTCAGTATACCTACACTGCATGGGCTGCAGCAATTCAAGAAGGCAGCTCACCACCACCTTGTTATGAGAAATGCATGCTGGTCAAGCCAGCGAGGCCTACATCCCAAAAATGAATTGAAAAACGAATGATCAACAAACTGGAAGTGCTAATGCTGTGCCTTAGTTAAAGAGGCATGGCTAAGCACATCAATTAGTTAATTGAATTCCTAATCATTTTGGCAGCCAAACTGCTTGATTGTATTGGTTTTTATCTAGCCTGAAATAATCTCTGCAATATCAGCCAGGACACGTGCACTTTCGTTGAGCATAGGGAAGTGCATCAGGACAGCAGGGTACAGCAAACTGGATCACTACCTACCTAAGATCCAGGGTGCAATCAATAACATCTCCTGTTTTGTGACCTCCCATAGAACAACTCCTCAGCCGCCTCAATAGGAAACATTCTCACTCAAAAACAGATCATGTGACAAGGTGCAAAGAATCCTCCATGTGATGAAATCTGCTGGAAGTTGTTAGAAGGCTCCACTGGGAGATGTGGGCACTGCTGAAGGGGGACAGTTAGCATGAAGGCACCTCCACATGGGCCCAAATCAAAAAAAAATTAGAGCCAAAGGTGATAGGACTCTTGGAGCAGCAAAAAACCCTTCCACAGGAAGCGTTGAAGCTATGGTTGCAGCCTTTCCGGCCAGCGACCTTGTTATTGAAGCATGGAGCTCCTGACTCTAATTGTTCCCTTCCTGCCACAGGGAGTTTGTGTCTATTGAGCAAATGGCCTCCATTTGCAAAGAAGGAACTGCTCATGGCAACAAAACACTAGTGAGTCTGCAAAATAACCCCTATTCAGAGCCTTAGCCATCTAAATTGGATGTTTGCCTTTGTGGAACCAGGGAGCCATTGCACTGTACTTCCCCTTATCTTCCCTCCCCTGTTCATCCTTAGGGCAGGATTTAATGCCCTCATCCAAGGTGTGTTTGGAGGCTGGGGGACATGTACTTGGGCTAGAGGATGTGGAGGGGGAACTCTGTTGTCTGTGCCCTGACTATGTCTGGGGCAGGAAGACTCACAATGGCCTTCCTACCCACTGGCAATTATTACCCACTTAATGGACTTATCCCATTGTTTCTGGCACTCAACCAGTGGTGGTGGAGCAGTGGCTATATGAAGAATCTGAAAAGCAAATCCTGCTGAGTTGGCTTTTGTACTCCCAGAGGTGGGTTGGGGAAGGGAATCTCTTGTTCAAAGGCTTGCAGTGATAGGTGAGTGAGAGCCACCCCCCTGCTATTTTTCTGACACTCCCTAGTCAGCGGCCTCTTCCCCGTATATTCCATATCAGCTGTGGTCTGGGTCCCTCACAGACCCTGGGCCTCTGGTGGGTTCATTGCTGGCAGCTAGTACCTATCCCAGCCTCACTGTCTGCCATGGAGAGCTGCCAGCATCGGATTGGCTGCCAGCTGCCAGGATCCTTAATCCTGGCAAAGGAGCACTGCTGGCCACTGAAGTGCCCGAGAGGCACACAGTTCAGTGGAATTTGTCCAAAGGGTGTGATGTGGGACACTTGCCAGTTCTCCGACAGGTGGTCAAGGCCCCCCCTCTTGCCTAGATTCAGTATTATCCCATAGCATCTGTTTGAGCAAAAGAGAGAAAAAGAAGTAGATATTATAGTTAAGAAGACTGATGTGAATTATTGAATGGAATAAAAGTACTGAGAGAGGACACAGGTATTTAAATATAGGAAAGAAGGTAAAAATCTTGAAGGTGGATAAATCACTAGGCTACGATGAATTGTATCTCTTCCTGGTAAGAGCAGCAAGGTTTGAAAGAAGGGAGACTCTGACCTTCATTTACCAATTCTCTGTCTACAAGTGTGTGGAAGAAGGAGCTGCCCAAGTAATGACAGCCTGACTGCAATAGTGGACAAATTACTGGAAAAAACTCTTGAGAGACAATATGAGCTGTAATTTAGAAAAGCACAGATTAATCAAGGACAGTCATAGGGATTTATTAAGGGAAGGTCATCGTTGATTAAATTGAATTTTTCAGGAGATAACAAGGAGATTGATGAGGATAACGCATTTAATGCCATCTACATGATTTCAGCAAGGTTTCTGTGTGGCATGAGTCAGAAAATTAAAATCACGGTGGCACAGTGGTCAGCACAGCTGCCTCACAGCAGCAGGGATCTGAGTTTGATTCCTGGCTTGGGTCACTGTCTGTGTAGAGTCTGCCTATTCTCACCGTGCCTGCATGGGTTTCCCCCAGGTGCTCCGGTTTCCTATTTGAATAACTAGCAGCAAGCTTTTTGTGTATTTAAATAAAGGAAGATGATTGTTTCTGTAAGCACTCATCCCAAAATCTAACAGTTCTGCGTTCATTCACACAAGCACACACAGAAGCACACCCAAGGAAAGTACGTTGAAAAGAATAGTGCACTTTTACAAGTTGTAAACAAAAAGATCATTTCATAATTCACATGATTTTCTAATTCTAAACAGCATGCATTGCAGACCTGATGAAAAGACATCATCATTGCTTCGTAGTGCCAGGGACCTGGATTCAATTCCTGGCTTGGGTCACTGTGTGTGTGGAGTTTGCACATTCTCCCTGTGTCTGTGAGGGTTTCCTCCAGGCACTCCAGTTTCCTCCCACTGTCTGAAAGACACGCTGGTTAGGTAGATTGGCAATACTAAATTCTTCCTCAGTGTGCCCAAACAGGCGCCACCCGAGTGTGGCGACTAAGAAACTTTCACAGTAACTTCATTGCAGCGTTAATGTAAGCCTACTTGTGACTAATAAATAAACTTTAAACTTCACTCCTGAAGTATTATTTGGGTGAATTTAACAACTAAAGTTTCAAACCAAAGTCATTTTCAGGATTTTCTTGAAGAGTCAGGTTTTCTACAACGTCATATAGTTACTGTAGCCTTATTACCAGGAGGTCAGTTTGCTGTACAGGTGGATCCAAAATGGATCTGTCTTGGAGACCTTGCAATGTTACAGTGCCCAGTCCTTTAGTGCTTAGACATGTGTATGCGTTATCCACTGTGTATCTCCTTCTGCGGGCCACATTTAATGGATTAAAAGGAGGTAAGCTACATGACTCTTCACAGTTCCTTTTCAAAATATGGTGGTCTTAAGTTGATTAGCCACATCCTATTCTGTTGTATTAAGATATAACTTAATACACTGTACTATATATATATATAAAGTATTTTGAATTTCAATGCAACTGTCACAATATAGTTCATGGTTATAAAAGTCAGTGATTATCATATTGTTTCCAAAAAGTTAGCAAATTCTCAGCAGATATGTAATTGTTTCAAAAATAGTTTGGATTTTAAAGTTTTACTTTAGTGCAATGTTTGCTGGTGATGTCTGTATGGATATATCACGTGGTAACTGCAAAGTATGTCAAATGACAAAATAAATCTTTTCAATGGGAACTGTTTTCTTGTATTGTTCCATATTGCCTTAACCATAAAGTTTTAGTCGTTAATTGCATGTTGTTTGCATGCAGATGGTGAGCATTAGCTAGGCATTCACTTAAGCCCCCAACATATAGACACACATTCAAGCTGTCATTGTTCAGTTTGGAGGTGCACGCTTGTAACGTGTTACTCTGTAAATAAATATATAAGTGTGTAAAGATTGAATTCAGATCCACCTCTCATTAATTGGCTTTCTGGAATAGAACATGGACGCAGTGATTGTTGCCTAAAGGTGAAGTTTAGAAACTAAGAAAAAATGTTGGAAAACTAGACTACTCGAGGCCATAGTGAAAAATAGCAGAATTCAAATGTAACGTGTCAGGTATAGTTACACTCTAATGTTCCCAGGTTCTGAGCCATATTACCAGGTTTACCAGGATGTTGCCTGGATTGGTGGGTATTAACAGCTATGAGGAGAGGTTGTTCTCCTGGAATGACAGAGGTTGAGGGGTGACCTGATAGAGGTTTACAAGATTATGAGTGACATAGACAGAGTAGATAGTCAGATGCTCTTTCCTCAGGTAAAAAAGTCAAGTACCGGGGACGTTGGTTTAAGAGCGTGGGCAAAAGTTTAGAGGAGAAGTGCGAGGTAAGTTTTTTTTTACACAGAGGGTAGTGAATGTCTGGAACGTACTGCCCAGGGAGGTGGTGGGAGCAGATACAATAGCCCCATTTAAGGGGCATCTAGATGAATACATGAATAGGATGGGAATGGAAGGATACGGACTCCGTAAGTTCATATGGTTTTAGTTTAGGCAGGCATCCTGTTTGGCACAAGCTTGGAGGGCCAAAGGGCCTGTTCCTGTACTGTTCTTTGTTCTTTGTTAAAAACAATGAAGTGAGTATGTCAACATTCCTACCAAAGAGAATGCGAGGTGTAGCCTTAGTATTGTCTCTTTCTTTCATCAGATGTAATTTTTCTTTGAGCTGTCAGTTGGGTCGTGATGAAGGTTTGCAGCTTCTAGTAGAATTTTTGGATGAAATTCTCAAATGGGACTTGTTCGATGCCCATGATACATGCTCACACTGATAGATTTCAAAGCTAAACAGTTGGTCATTCTATGGAAGAAGATATCTTGGACTTTAATAGGTTGTATAAAAGATTGGCAAAATTAATTTTTGGATCACTCAATCCCAAATTGCTAAGGTAAGCGTAGGTTCCATCTATGTTCAGTTCAGAGAGATGGAGACCCTGGTGAATCTGATGCTTGCTGCCTTCTCCCAGGTAAACACTCATTTCTTTCAGTCTTCTTGGAATAATTGAAATATTTTGCAGTGACACAAAGAATGATGAAGTCAATGATTGTCAGATTTCAAAAATATACTGGACAGAGGCATCAATAAAATGGAAGGATCAAGTAGACAGGATGATGATGATGTTAACAAAACACAGCATTGAGATCACAATGATGGTTGAAATAATCCAGGAATGCTCAAGAACAGATGGTAAGTGCTTTAGGTAAGACTCGAATATCATTATGCGATGAACTGTCTAAAGCAGAGAGACAAGATCCATGAAATTACGTGTGACACAGAGAACTGTGGGAAAGAAAATCAAGACAGGTGGCACAGTGGCACAATGGTTGGCACTCCTGTCTCACAGTGGCAGGGGTATGACCTTGGGTGACTGTGTCTAGAGTTTGCATGTTCTCTCCTGTCTGCGTAGGTTTCCTCTTATGCTCTGGTTTCCTCCCACAATCCAAAATTTGTACGTTAGGTGGACTGGCCATGAAACACTGTCCCTTAGTGTCCAAAGATATGTAAACTAGTTGAATTAGCTATGATAAATACATGGAGTTACGGGGACAGGCAGAGGAGTGGGTGTGGGCTTGGTTGGGATGCTATTTCAGAGAGTTGGCGCAGATCCATTGAAACTGTAAAGATTTTATGGTTCTCACGCAATGATGAATTCAAACAAATTATAATGGTCATAGGAATTTCAATCATGTGTTGAATGTGTTAGTTGCAGTCTTATTTAAGAGTACAGTGCTAAATAGTGCTTGTGCTTTACAGCATGTGAAATAGATTGGTTAAAATGTTACCTTAATTCACTATGTAGTGAAAATAGAAGCAAGGTTAAGGAATATAAAAGAACTACTTGCTTCAAGTTTGCAGATGACAACACATTAAGGTCTCTAAAGAGATTTGTAATTCCATGTAAAATAGATGGAGGAAGTCATTTTATAAATAATAGTGCAGTCTCTAATGAGATACCTGTGCTGTTGGCTAAACCTTTGAAAAGGCAGAAAGGAACTTTGACAAGAAATATGATGAAGCAATTATTTTTGGAAAGTCAGTGGATTTGCAGTTTTCCCACTCAGGTCATTATTGTATCCGCTGTACCCAAAACATGATATTCCTCGTCAGAGTGTTCGGCAAGTATTAATTGCATCAGATGATAAGAATCAGAGAGGAAATCAAAGCAAATTGTCTTAAATTACAAAGGCAATTTGTTCACTCTACTTGTCAAAGGTTAAAAAAAACAATCTTGTTAAAGATGCAGGTGTTGATGAAATATATTGATGGCTAATGGAAGAGATTAGTGAGAAGAATGAATTCTGTAAAATGTATCAGAGGATGCCACCAATTCCTATTGTACATCTTCCCTAGGCACAGGACTGGCAGAATAAGATGAATGAATAGAGAGTAAGAAAGCACAATGCAAGTACTGAGTGGATGTGGAAGTGACATTTGCATCAGAAATTGGTCAGTTACTCAAAGGACATCCTCTGATAGTGCAAGATGGTGATCTTGCAGTTGTAACCCCAACAGACACAGAACTGCATATAAGTGCTGCAGTATGAATGGATTACACAAGTAAATTGAGGTCACAAGCAGTCTCAGAACAGAACAAGGAGCAGACACATCCTCATGACTATAAAGTTTTGGCGATTGTCAATAAACCTAGGAATAATGTTCATGACTGACAAAAGGAGGTAGATAGGTAATAATAGTAGGTATCATAGTGCTAACTGTGGTTGATATGTGCACTCTTACATTGTGATAGCATCACATACACATTTAAACTCCCAAAACTGGGGTCAGATGGGATTGTCAAATTTTAGAAGTATCAAAACCAAGCCAGCCCACCTACTTTTGGTTTTAATGGCCAGGGGAAGGGATATCAAACTGCTTGCAAGAGGCAAGTTGGCAATTTAAATATTTGAATGAGGCTGGGAGCCACAGGTTTAACCCTAGCAGTTGAAGGAAGTTGAGGACAGGTTTGGGGAGAAGGTAATGTCTTTATACCACTTCTCCCTGACCTGTGCAATATTATCTGTTTCCTTTTCATCAATGCCTCTTGTTGTAGGTTTTGAAGCTCCTATATCAAAAATCAAAGATTAGACTCTTCCAGGATTGGACACCAGCCCTTGCTTGGACATCTGAACATGCCCTTCCACAGCTCCTCCCCCCCCTTCACCTCCCTCCCTCACATCAGCCCCTGCGTTTGTGATGCTAGTTCCCTTGGGATTAAGATCCCTCATCCCAGGTTTGAAGGTTTCAGCCATTTCCCATGCTTTGGGTACCGGCTGCAGCTATCTACATGGGGCAGCGGCCTGCTCTAGCACGCACCCCGCCTAACTGGTGGTCAAGTTTATAAATCAGGCCAACTTGTGGCTGTGAAAACCATTACAGAAAAAAAAACACACACTCTGGGCAGTTAGAACATCCTAATTTCACACTGATACTTTGCCCCCAATACCATTCCCAATAAAACGACTGGCTCTTCCCAATTTTGAGGCCCCGATATTCCAGTCCTTTTTGTTTGGTGGCTCCACAAAGATAAACGTCTAGTCCAGAAATTCCAGGGACTGCGATCCCAGATGTTATGCTACTGTCTGGAGTTTGTATCCAAATCCACCACCAGAGAAATTAGTTTCAGTCCCTTCAATCCATCTTACCAGGTGGCTACTAATTAAATTAAA
This sequence comes from Carcharhinus amblyrhynchos, assembly GCF_965287045.1. Lineage (NCBI taxonomy): Eukaryota > Metazoa > Chordata > Chondrichthyes > Carcharhiniformes > Carcharhinidae > Carcharhinus > Carcharhinus amblyrhynchos. Next base: position 44,019,894 of record NC_137335.1, read on the forward strand.
ATTCCTTCCATTTAAATGCCTCTATCTTCAGAGGCTAGAACTACTTCATTCCTCGAACCCCATCCTTGACATAGCCCACTCACACCTCCCTAAGGAGTATTACCACTGACGTCACTGAGTGTACTAACCACACGCTTATACTCAGTGCCACTCATGGTAGGAATTCCCAAGATTAGAAGTCCACATCTTTTTCCCTTTGTTAAGAGCCTGAAACTGGAAATCCCTTGCAAATGCTCGGCCGCCTGGTTTAGTAAACCTAGCTGCAGTTATGGCCTGGTTCATGTTCTGCTGTTGGTTCCAATAACTGTAAATGCAGTGAGTCTAATTCTGAGTGTCTGCAAGCTGGCATTACAGATATGCTGACATTAATGCTGTACACATGTGGAGTCTTCAGAATTGACACAGCCTGCTTACACATGCATAATGACCTGGGAACAAACATAGAGTCGGGGAAGGACATGTAGCCCCTCAAGCCTGTTTTGACATTTGTCCTTAAGTTTAACTCTTTAGTTTATCTAATGTTGCGTGATGGACAAAATCATATGCATGTTTATTCTTTATGTGAGCATCTAGGTTGTTATCCTTTCTGTGGGCCCTCAGGCTCCAGGGTATATGTCAGCTATGTATAGTCAAACCTGCTAGTTAAGTCTGAAGGACAAACTGTCCTGGTCTGTACTGGTTGGTGGCTGGTAGAAGTACACGTTTTGAACTCTTCAGTCTTAAGTCCTTGCTTAATGATCAGAAAAGTCACATGAACTTCATTTACAAAGGAAAGATTAACTTTGTACATCTGAAAATACTGTCAAAGGGGTGACCACCATGCAGCAGATTGGTGCTAACTGGTACCAGTTAAAATCTGAGCAAAAGGAGATGGCATTTTTTGAGGCTGGGTTGTTTGCAAAGGAAAGCATGAAACAAAGAAAAGGTGCATATGTCAGTACAATGGGGGATCTAATAATCTTTGGATCAGTAAAAGCATGCTGTGCTCCACAATTTTTGATGGCAATTCAACCACTTGTTCCTGATCTTTGGGATGGAGAGGGAGCAGGACCTCCGTATAAACCTGTTCCTGAGTCTGGCCAAAGGGGCCATCAACAGGTCCAGGCAGTGGATGGTCTAGAGGGTTGGCAGACCCAAATGCCTGCCTCTCTACTGTGGCTATCTTCACGGTCAGGTGGCCCTGGAGAGGTATCTCTAGTGTTGCTCCAGGCATGTCCACTTGCACACTTCATTGAGCCAGAATTGATCCCCTGGTTTGATGATAATGGTAGGGTGGGGGATATGCCAGGCCATGAGGTTGCAGATTGTGGTTGAGTCGAATTCTGCTGCTGCTGATGGTCTAAAGCACCTCATGAATGCCAGTCTGAAGTTGTTAGATCTGTTCAAAACCTATTCCATTTGGCACAGTGGTAGTGCTACATTACACGTTGGAGGTTATCCTCAAATTGAAGACTGAGTTTTATCTCCACTACCACTGTGCTGTTACTTCTGCTAAGTCTGTCATGTCCCAGGAATAGTGATGGTGTTGTCTCATGTGGAAGGTATGATTCTGTAAGTATAGCTATGTCAGGCTGTTGCTTGACTGGTCTGAGAGACAGCTCTGGAACAAGAACCTAGATTTCAGTGTGGAGAACTTTGCAGAGTTGACAGAGCTGTGTCTGTAAATGTTGTTTTCAGTGCTTAGGTTCCATCCAGTTTCAATACTTTGGATATTTAAGTGATTTGATACAACTGAGTAGCTTGCTCAGCCATTTCAGAGCCAACCACAGTGCTGTGGCTCTGTAGTCACATGTAGACCAGACCAGATAAGGGTGGCAGATTTCCTTCCTTAAATCAGGAAAAAATGACTAGAAGCAGCTTGAAAAAATAATATAAATCAGTTCTAATAAGAGCCTTATATAGCAATAAATTCCAAACCTTTGTATTCCAACTTCTTTGACACAAATCATTCTATTAGCCTTTAAGTATTTTTTGTACAGTCCACTAACTTGTAGATATTTCTGAACTTGGATCCCTAAATATCTCAACTTCTCCACAGTTCCGAGCTTCTTACCATTTAGCAAATATATGTTCCTTTTTTTCAGGTCTAAACTTAATGTCCTCACATCTCCTCACATGGAATGTCAGAATCTGTGACCAGGAAATTGAGTCCATGGTGGCAGTAACTGCTGCTGCTACAAAAGCACAGAAAGCGAGAGAATGGCATATGGATTTCCAAGCTGGACAGGGTGCTTGCACGGATATAATTTATGTGCACAGGTAGCACAAGGAGAAGGCTGGTAGTGATGTCAGACAGCTGCTGAGGCAGAATTAACACACATTCTGCAGAGGTAGCAGACTAGGGAGATTCTGTGAAAAGGGAAGAGGAGGGTAGCTCTGCACAGTAGGCCCCACCCATTGCAGGTTTCCAAAGAATGTATTTTTGTACTTGTCTCTCTAAACCAGGCACAATACCTGAAGAGGTGGTCACTGAACTGTACCATCTTCTTCAACACAAGGCCTAATACCAGGGCAAGGACAACACTTTCAGTGGCTACAAAGGAAGTTGTGGCAACCCAGCTACCCACTTATCCACTCACTATTATGGACGTGTCCACAATATGGCATGTCCCATCCACTCCCACTGTAAGCCTTGAGATTTTTAAAATCTTACCTAATTACAGCATCTAAAGTTGAGAAAAGGGAGTGTTTCTTCTCTTCATCTGTCTTTTCATGTGCTCACTGGCCTTGCCCCAGACAGGCTGTGCTGACCCAGTAACGCTACAGTCAGGACCAGAAGTCCCGACTGAAAATGGGCAACAGATTCAGTTTGGAGAAGAATCTGTGGGCAGCAGAAATGTCCCGGCTTTGGACTGGATCTTCTAGTCCACAGCAACATGTTTACTCTCAAGGAGGGAGAATCACAAAAAGTGTGCACATAGTGCTGCCAGGGTAAGCTAGTTCCTGATGGTTCCCAAACCACCTACCCCCACATATCAACTGGGGAAATTTAGAAATCGTGAGGGATATCATTCCATCAGTTGATGTGTGACCACGAGCAATACACCATTTTGATGAATACCCTCAATCCATTATTCTGAGGCAGCCTCATGCTCCCATTGTCTGTGCACTGCCTGTGAAACTAGGGAATGATTGCTTAGAGACAGAAGCAGGCCTTGTAAGCACGACTGGTGATTCCCTCCACTACCTGACCATGTGAGGACTCCAGGTGTCATCACAAGAGCCATGGAACCACAAGTAACATCATGATGCAGAACCCTGGTATACTGAAGCAACATTTCCTCTGGCTGGATTGCTTAGGAAGAAACCCTCCAGTACACACCACAATATGTCTCCAAGTTCATAGTGTCCCCTTGGCTTCCAATGCCTCAGAAAAGTAGCACTTCTTCTGTCAAGCTCCAAAACTCAGGACTCCAGCATCATTGAAACCAAAGCCCTCTTTCTGACTTAATGTTCCATTTCGTTCCTTCCAAATTGCAATCAGCGGCATCCTCCTGTCATGCAGTGCCGCTCCCCTTTAGGAGGAACAGACTGCCTTTAAGAGCTCAAGGCTCATTATGACATGTCCCAGCCTTGCATGTTATTAGGCCCCCCGTTTGAGCTTGCAGCCAGCCAGCAGAGTGATTCACACCAGGCTGCGCACTGAAATCATTTAAATGAGGAGGCAGCTTGAAGGTTGCCTGCTGTCTGCCCAACTGGGAACAAGCACGAGCAGATCACAGATCACAATCCCCATGCCTGAAAACAGGTGCAAACAGATTTTTAGCTGTTAACTTCTGTAATCAAATAGTTCAACAGCAAAGCATAGAAGTATTAAACCTGCACAGTCTGTTAAAAAGTATTCCAACAAAAGGCAAAATTTTTTAAACCTCATGAAAGTTTAAGTGTCACATCAACGCAATCAGTTGAATTCCTGCTCACCTCTGAAAGCAATCGATCCATGTTGTGTTTTACTGCTGACCCATTAAGTGCTTTTCTTATTTGTATAATTGCAGTGTTTGGTCATAATTGTAAATTAAGTGGTGTATCTGATTTCACTAATACCTTATCTTCCCTACTTTTACTTTTCCAATCCATTTTTCACTTGAGGAACAACATTCAGCAATTTAGAATAAGGGCTTTCGATTGTAACCCATTAACCGCTGGAGTAAATCCATTGCATTTCACAGGAAGCTTTGATTCACTTCTAAATAACTCCAAATCCTGAGTACCCCCATTGCAAGCTGAGCCAGGCTTGCTGGTAAATTTGTTTTCCTGACTGAAAATTCTTCCAAAACGTTGCCAACCGCTGCTGGAGTCAACTTCATAAAACTCCAGCCGAAATTCCAGGGTTATGCCTGTTGCTGTACTATCTTAATTTATATTTAATGGGAGAGAAATTTGGAACTTTGATGCCACTGGAGATGCCAATGTGAAAGGTCAACACCCTGCTGTAAGGATACATTGACCTCTAGCTACTTGTTGCAAGGCCCAGCTGGCACCACATACTGAGAAGGGCACTCATACTGCTGTTCACATGTGGGGTGATGGTGTCATGATGTTGCAGATGTTCAATATCCAATTTTGGTCCATTAGGGTCACTGAACTGATTGGCTTGTCACTGACTTACTTAAAAGGCATCCATTTTGCAGGTAAGGTCTTTTTGTATAAGTTCTGCTATAGTAAAGTCTTTGGAAGTAGTGTGGGGTGTCTTTGGCGGTATTGTGGTGAGTCCCTGAAGAAGGCAGGAAGCGTTTCTGCATTCTGAAGGGGGTCAGGTTACTGTGTTGTGGGGCAGAGGATTTAGTGACCTGTTCACACAAAGGCTGCAACAGGGATGGGGGCTGAAATCACATTGAATCTTGGTTTGCAACACGACAGCCAAATTGAGCAGTCACTGCAAAGAGGGCAATCTGTGCATGGTGCTCTCCTCCAGGTTGGAGCCAGGTTCCTTCATGTTCCTTGACAATGTTCAGAGGCTGAGTGATAGTCAGCTGATACACCCAACATCTCAACACCTGATCTAAGAAGGGTGATCATAGAATCCCTACAGTACAGAAGAAGACCACTTGGCCCATCAAGTCTATACCGACCACAATCTCACCCAAGCCCTACTCCCATAACCCCACACATTTACCCTGTAATCCCCCTGACCCTAGGGTCAATTTAGCATGGCCAATCAAACTAACCCGCACATCTTTGAACTGTGGGAGGAAACCAGAGCACCCAGAGTAAACCCATGCAGACATGTGGAGAATGTGCAAACGCTATGCAGGTAGTGATCCAAGGCCAGGATTAAACCTGGGTCCCTGGAGCTATGAGGCAGCAATGCTAATCAATGTGCCTTTGTACCACTCAATGCCAATACAAAATTATGATGATAAATTTAGATGAGGTAAACTGCAAAGAGGCTCAACAAAAACTCCAACACGGTCTGGTTAGGCCGAGTGGCCTCTTTCTGCGCTGAATATCCTTTGTATTCCTACACAGTCCTTGTCTATTCCCTCCCCCTCCAGGAGGCTGGCAAATGAACCACTCTCACCCCAGCATAGCTGCAACCCACTCATGCCTGGTGATTCACTATGAACAGATCAAAGCTTTATACCAACCTTTACAGTTTGTGCAATGCCAGGATCTGAGCTGGTGGCTGTGAGTGTGAGATCAAGTGGCAGGGCCTCTTCATCAGTGACATGCTGTTGCTTTTCCTCCTCCTTCTAGACTGCTATGGTTGGCGACGTAGCTGCTTTTGGAAGTCTGAAAGTCAGAAGGCCAAGTATAGGGTTAGGGAAGGGAACTGGGTAGAAAGCAAGAGTTCTATGGGTACACCATTAACTGCTTGGTCATCATGCCAGATAGCAGGGCAACAGTGAGATGAAATTTGAGAAGAGGAATAAGACAGGAACATACTGTTTTCTCAATAATCTAAAGTGATGCCAAATGAGATTTGTTTCAATGGGCCCATGAAGCAGAGAACCCTCTCCTCCATAGGCTCAAGGGAAGCAGGCATTCTTGACCCCACTGCCTCCATTCTGTCCCCTTATATTCTGGGTCATGTATCTTTGCAAGAAAGAGGTTGTGAGTCTTGATTGTCAGGGAGTGCTGATCAGTGAATGATGGGGATGTGGTGATTTGTGCAGTGTGAGGAGTTTGCGGAATGGTGGAAGGGAGATATCATGTGCAAATGCATTGCTGACCTTAACCAGCTGCTGAGTTCATCAGGCTTCTTATAACACTGCTGTCATGTTCTTGGTGCTAGACAGTTTGATTGAACTCACTAACATCCTAATCCCTCATGGATGCATGGAGACTCATGGCATCTCCCCTCCTGTCCACTTCCACCATTATCATGATGGCCTCCAGCATCACCCTTATGACCCTGGAGCACTCTTTCTATTCTGTTTCGAACTGCAGCAATTGTGTTCACCAGCAGCCTCTGGTAATTCAATGCTGATTCCCTTTAAACAGGACAGACTGCCATTAAGAACAGAATGCTGGACATACTAATTGCTTACCCTGTTCAGCTCCCCACAGAGTGCTGAGGCAACCATCAGCACATGAAACTCTTGGTCTAGGATACAAACCAGCATACAAGGTGGCAGCATCAAAATACCTGCTGTGGCCCTTCACCTCAACAATCGTGAGTAGGTCGTAAGTCATGATCCTCTCACCTAATCATAGTGTGGACTAAATTTAGCCCAATATATTCAATATCTTCCTAGATTAATCTCTCTTGATTGAGACAATGGGGAACAGACTGGTATATTTAAAATGAGCTATTATTTTGTATTTGCAATCATCGATAATTGAAACTTACTCTTATAATTGAATGCAAAGGTAAATACAAAGCATGATCACATAACCAACAATGGCTCTTGGCACTCTTCATGTGGTTCAGTAATGTTCTGCTGTTGAGACCTTGACATCAAAAACATACAAACATCAAACTGAATTACAGAATTTTCTTAAATGTAACCTTTTGGGGATGCTCTCTCCTCCTGTGGTTCCCCTTTGAATTTGATGACAGATTGCTGCCATTTTTATGCTAGGATTCGATTCAGATTGAACTTCCCTTGTGAATGATTTAGATGTGAGAAATATGTAAATCTTTCATTTACATATCCATAGCTTGTAGCAGAAATCATTTCCAAATAACCATCTTTCATTGCACTTCCTCGCCCTATTACAGTGACACTGAATATTCTAAAGTTTAATAGCATGGATCTCCTTCCATTCTGTTACTCTTGCATCCTTACTGGTTTTTATTCATCAGTGCATCAGAGTAGTAAATGTGCATATATTCACTTTGAATTGTAATCCCATTGCTCATTCCCAATTAGCAGCATACTTTTACATTTTAAAAAAATCAGCAATTCTGCACAATTAAAGCTTTTAAAGTTAAAGTTTATTTATTATTGTCACAAGTAGGCTTACATTACCACTGCAACGAAGTTACTGTGAAAATCTCCTAGTCGCCACTCTTCGGTGTCTGTATGGGAACACTGAGGGAGACTTTAGCTTGGCTAATGCACCTAACCTGCACTGTGGGAGGAAACTGGAGCACTCAGAGGAAAGCACGCAGACACGAGGAGAACGGGCAGATGCCACACAGTGTCCTAAGCTGGGAATCAAACCCAGATACGCAGCATGTCTTTGTCAAGGGGAAGTCTTGCCTTACAAATCTGGTAGAATTCTTTGAGGAGGTGACAAAAACGGTCGACGAAGGACGAGCCGTTGATGTCGTCTATATGGATTTCAGTAAGGCGTTTGACAAAGTCCCTCATGGTAGGTTGGTACAGAAGATTAAAGCTCATGGGATATGTGGTCAGGTATCTAGATGGGTAGAGAACTGGCTTGCTAAGAGGAGTCAGAGAGTAGTAGTGGAGGGGTCTTTTTCTAGCTGGAGGTCTGTCACTAGTGGTGTGCTGCAGGGCTCGGTACTGGGACCTCTTCTATTTGTAGTGTATCTAAATGATTTGGAAGAGGGAGTAGGTGGTGTGATCAGCAAATTTGCTGATGACACCAAGATGGCTGGATTGGCGGGCAGTGAGGAGCAGTGTCTGGCAATACAGTGGGATATTGATAGGCTGGTATATTGGGCAGATATATGGCAAATGGAGTTTAATCCGGATAAATGTGAGATGATGCATTTTAGCCGGAATAATGTAGGGGGAAGTTATATGATAAAGGGTAAGCCCGTAAGGAGTATAGAGTCGCAGCGAGACCTGGGGGTGCAAGTGCACAAGTCTTTGAAGATGGCAGTGCAAGTGGAGAGTGTGGTGAAGAAAGCCAATGGTATGTTAGCCTTTATAGGAAGGGGTGTAGAATATAAGAGCTGGAGTCTAATGTTGCAGTTGTACAGAATGTTGGTTAGGCCGCATTTGGAGTACTGCGTCCAGTTCTGGTCACCTTACTACTGGAAGGACATGGAGACTCTGGAGAGAGTGCAGAGGAGGTTTACCAGGATGTTGCCTGGTATGGAAGGACTGGGGTATGAGGAAAGATTGAAGAAATTGGGGCTCTTTTCCCTTGAAAGACGCCGACTGAGGGAGGGATCTAATAGAGGTATATAAGATTATGAAGGGTATAGATAGAGTAAACAGAGGTAAGCTATTTCCTATAATAGAGACACGTAGGACAAGGGGCCATGGATTTAAGGTAAGGGGGGAGAGGTACAACACAAATATGAGAGGGAGGTTTTTCCACACAGAGGGTAGTGGGGGTATGGAATGCTCTGCCAAGTAAGGTGGTGGAGGCAAACACGCTAGAGTCCTTTAAGAGTAACTTAGACAGGCACATGACTGGGTTGGAGATGGGTGGATATAGGAGATTGTTTTAAATAAGGGTCATTAGCATTGGGGCGTCCCTGGTAATGTAAATGGGTATGGTATGATAATAATGTTTTTTCTCTTTTCATTCACAGGTTTTAAGTCGGTCCGCCTCGTGTCCAACGAGGGGCATACACGCGATGAGTCGTACTGGGGCTGCTCTTGGTTGTTTGAGATTGGCCTAGTGCTTCATGTCGTTAGTGTGTGCCTAAACTGGACCAGATACTGGGCAAGACGACAGCTCAGTGACTATCGCTGATTGCTGTGCAGACACATGGATTTGGGCCAGTGTCTGTGGGAGTTTGTGCATTCTCCCCGTGCTTGCATGGGTTTTCTCCGGGTGCTCCGGATTCCTCCCACACCCCAAAGATGTGCTGTTAGGCTGATTGGCAGGAATAAATTTTCCCTAAATCAGATTCCCTCAATCTGGATGGCCGTAAAACATTCGACAGGGATCATGGGTGGAGAGGGGGACTGGTGGTGTCGAGATGGCAGCGCGGGCTCATTGGGTTGAAGGGCCTGTTTCCCGGGCTGATTTTTGCTCTTTGTTCTTAGATCCCTCGTGCTGTGAGGCAGCATTGCTAACCACTGTGCTGAATGAATGGTGAATTGAAAATAGTGCAATTCAATGGTAAACAATAAAAAAATGCACAGTTTTGTTAATGGAAATACAGTTTGAACCACATGCACCCAGATCTGTTGTTTTTTCTATTCAGTGGAATAGAGACAGCGAAAAGAGAAAAAGAAACAAATAAGGATCAATATAAAACAAAAGCAGGTGTATTAGAAGTATGGTCCTTCACTATGCAGAGACCATTTGTTACATTATAAGGCAGCAAATTAATTGATCAATTAGTTGTCATTCTGGAGAAGAAAATGCAAAAGACAGCAGCTGGAAATTGAGAATTGAATGTAGTCTGTCTCAACAAGATTTAAGCCAAACTGCTACCTACCGAGTTTGTAGCCATATCAGTTTGATAAGTTTGCTGCTGTTGTTTCATAAAGGAATGATTAAAGCTATCGAGCGGGATTCATTAATCAGTGAATTCTGAATAGATAAGAATTATTCTTCACAATGTTGCTCCACAGGTCATGAGGAAAGGAAGCACTATAGTTAAAGGTAGCTTAAATATTTTTACTTCTAATTATTACATAACAATAATTTTTGAATCTCATTTGAAATTTCCTTACAGTTGAACTCCAGTCTTTTTATTACACTTTGCTATTATGTGGAAGAAATGACTTACATATTAACAGCATGCTAAGGATAAACATATTTTAGCACCAGTATACCAGTTCTCATTTCTGTGATCTGCTGGAGACAGACTGCCTGCCATATTAAAGATTCCAAGATAGGCAGCCTGGATTTAGGCATGAAAGTTCACTTACAAATTCAAATCAGAGCCCCTTTAATGAAATTGGGCTAGATTTGGGTTAATTATATTTACCATTGGCATTTAAGGAATCATTGGAAGCTGCCAGAACAAGGTTTGACTAAAAAGGTATGTAGAAAGAGAAATGAGGAGTAGCGGGGAACCGACAATCACTGCAGGCCTTTGAGCACCCACTTTCTCACTTACTCCTTTCCTGATCACCCTTCACCTACCTCTCTTGCAACCTACCAAAGGCTGTTGCAGGGGAGATAGTCAATCCAATTCTGTTCTTGTAGAACCAGCTAGTTGCCGCTGGGTGCTTGATTGGTGTACCACAGCAACTCACCAACGGTATGTTGGTGAGCCCTAAAGCCAGTCAAAACCAATGTTTTCTACCTCTAAAAAGTGGCTTTGAACTTTTCTGGTCTGTTGGTGTCGAAGTTTTCTCTTTCTGCTTTAGATTTTTCACATGTAAACATGTGGTTGAGCAACGGTAATCCAGTTTCGGTAAAAATTACAATGTTTGTCTGGCCAATACAGGCAACAATATAATTCCATGTTTCAGGGAGTCAAGAGTAATGACGAACAGACAGGAAAGTAGAGTTGAAGCCAAGTTCAGATCAATCTTATCAAATAACTGAGAGGGTGTTGCTGGGCCAAATGGACTATTCCTGATCCTATTAGGTTCTTGAAATGTTTCCCTGTATTCAGAAGGGAGGAAAATTTGAAAATAATCCCAAATAAGTTACATGCACTCATTGTTACTTGCACCAATTCAATTCAAAAGGGACAATATGAATCTCAGCGCCGTATGATACAATGTTACCCGCCTTTTTAATTTACTGACCTCTGGTATGGATGCATTTTGGTGGTATAGAACATAGAACATTACACCGCAGAACAGGCCCTTCGGCCCACGATGTTGCGCCGACCAGTTAAAAAACAATGACCCACTAACCTAAACCAATCCCTTTTCGTCCATAAACCTATCCACGGATCTCTTAAACGCCCCCAAACTAGGCGCATTTACAACTGCAGCAGGCAGGGCATTCCAATCCCTCACCACCCTCTGGATAAAGAACCTACCCCTGACATCCGTCCTATAACTACCCCCCCTTAATTTAAAGCCATGCCCCCTCGTGCTAGCTTTCTCCATCTGAGGAAAAAGGCTATCACTATCCACCCTATCTAAACCTCTAATCATCTTATATGTTTCAATAAGATCCCCTCTTAGCCGCCTTCTTTCTAGCGAAAACAACCCCAAATCCCTCAGTCTCTCCTCATAGGACCTCCCCTCCATACCAGGCAACATCCTGGTAAACCTCCTCTGCACCCTCTCCAAAGCCTCCACGTCCTTCCTGTAATGTGGGGACCAGAACTGCACACAGTACTCCAAGTGCGGCTGCACCAGAGTTGTGTACAGTTGCAACATGACGCTGCGACTCCTAAATTCAATCCCCCTACCAATAAACGCCAAGACACCGTATGCCTTCTTAACAACCTTATCTACTTGATTCCCAACTTTAAGGGATCTATGTACACATACACCTAGATCCCTCTGTTCATCCACACTATTCAAAGTCCTCCCGTTAGCTCTATACTCGACACATCTGTTATTCCTACCAAAGTGAATTACCTCACACTTCTCCGCATTAAACTCCATCCGCCACCTCTCGGCCCAGCTCTGCAAGCTGTCCAAGTCTTCCTGCAAACTATGACACCCTTCCTCACAATCTACCACACCTCCGACTTTGGTGTCATCAGCAAATTTACTAATCCACCCAACTATACCCTCATCCAGATCATTAATAAAAATTACAAACAGCAGTGGCCCCAAAACAGATCCCTGAGGCACACCACTCGTAACCGAACTCCATGACGAATATTTACCATCAACCACCACCCTCTGTCTCCTATCTGCTAGCCAATTCCTGATCCAATTTCCTAGATTACCCTCAATCCCATACATCTGCATTTTCTGCAGAAGCCTACCTTGGTGAACCTTATCAGACGCCTTACTAAAATCCATATATACCATGTCAACTGCCTTAACCCCATCCACCTCTTTGGTCACTTTCTCAAAAAACTCGATAAGGTTAGTAAGGCACGACCTACCTGCTACAAAACCATGCTGACTATCTCCAATCAATTCATTGCTCTCCAAATAACTATAAATCCTATCCCTAATAATTTTTTCTAAAACCTTGCCCACAACAGAAGTAAGACTCACCGGTCTATAATTCCCGGGGAAGTCTCTGTTCCCCTTCTTAAACAATGGGACAATGTTCACTATCCTCCAATCTTCCGGTACTATACCAGAGGCCAACGACGACCTGAAGATCAGAGCCACAGGCTCTGCAATCACCTCTCTTGCCTCCCAGAGAATCCTAGGGTAAATCCCATCCGGACCAGGGGACTTATCTATTTTCAAACCCTCAAGAATATCCAGCACATCCTCCTTATCAACTGCAATACTGTCTATTTTACTCCCCTGCAACCCAGTGTCCTCCTCAGCTATATTCATGTCCCCCTGCGTGAACACCGAAGAGAAATATTGGTTCAATGCCTCTCCAATCTCTTCCGGTTCCACACACAACTTCCCTCTGCTGTCTGTAACTGGCCCTAATCTTGCCCTAACCAACCTTCCGTTCTTGACATACCTATAGAACGCCTTAGGATTCTCCTTAATCCTATCAGCCAAAGTCTTCTCATGTCCTCTTTTAGCCCTTCTTAACTCACTCTTCAACTCCCTCCTAGCCAATCTAAAGCTTTCTAGTGCACTACCTGAGCCCTCAAGTCTCATCCGAACATAAGCCTCCTTTTTCTTTTTAACCAACGAATCAACTTTTTTAGTGCACCACGGTTCCCTAGCCCTACCAATTCCTCCTTGCCTGACAGGGACATACCTATCACGGACTCGCAGTAGCTGCTCCTTGAAAAAACTCCACATTTCAGACGTTCCCAGTCTCTGTAGTCTCCTAGTCCAACCTATGCTTCCTAATTCTCTCCTAATAGCCTCATAATTACCCTTCCCCCAGCTAAAACTACTGACCCGAGGTTCATGCCTATCCCTTTCCGTCACTAAGGTGAACGTAACCGAATTGTGGTCACTATCACCAAAATGCACACCAACTTCCAAGTCTAGCACCTGGTCTGGCTCATTTCCCAGCACCAAATCCAATATAGCCTCACCTCTAGTTGGCCTATCAACATACTGAGTCAAAAAACCTTCCTGCACGCTTTGTACAAAAACTGACCCCTCTAACGAGCTAGAGCTATAGCAATTCCAATCAATATTAGTAAAGTTAAAGTCCCCCATAACAATTACCCTATTACTTTCACTCCTAACCAGGATCGTCTCTGCAATCCTTTCCTCAACCTCTCTAGAACTTTTAGGAGGTCTATAAAAGACCCCCAACAGGGTGACCTCTCCTCTCCTATTTCTAATCTCTGCCCATACTACCTCAACAGACAAGTCCTCATCAAACTTCCTCTCTGACACTGTGATACAGTCCTTGACTAATAATGCTCCCCCTCCCCACCTTCTACCTCCTTCTCTACTCCGACTAAAGCATTTGAACCCCGGGACCTGCAACAACCATTCCTGACCCTGCTCTATCCATGTCTCTGAAATGGCCACAACATCAAAGTCCCAGGTACTGATCCAAGCTGCAAGTTCATCCACTTTATTGCGAATACTCCTCGCATTAAAGTATACACATTTCAAACCCTGCTCCGCCCCACCCCCACGATGTCGTGCATTGCAGTCCCCATCTATGCCCCCCTCACTTTCACCCCCTCTACTCAGGATCCCACCCCCCATAGATTATGATGTATGAAATTATATTAACTGGTTAAAAGCACAAACTGTAAATGTTACAGTTGTCTGAGACAAGGCTATTGGTGTAGAAAACATTTTGTACAGTAAGTTTGAGCTGTAGAAATATTGTGAATAAATTTAACCCTCAAAAAAAGTGGGTTAGGTTGCGACTGAAGCTAAATTATTAGAAATCTTAATACAGAAATCCAACTCGCTTCAAACTTGCTGTGCTCTGCCTCTAATGAAGTGGGTTGGTCATTGAAACAGCTTAAGGAGACTGTATGCTTTCACTCTAATTGTTCTTCTATTTTTAACATGTATCAGCCAGGTTGCCTGGGCCTCCACGATCACCCTCGACACCCCCTATTCACCAACCGTTGATCGCCAGTGACCTCTGGTCAATCAAACTATCATTAATCTACAACATTGTCATTCATCTCCAATCCACGTCTCAGCAGCCCTCAACCCTCTAATCTTCCACTACTCCGTGCTCACCCTCCGCCCATCCTCAGACCAGCCCAATCTTCCCAACCATGCCAACCCCATCCCCATTGGCAGTCTGTACCCCCAACCATCTTGATACTTACCTGGTGTAGCCTTTTAAGTGTTTTCCATCTGGCATTCGGCCAAGCCTGTCAATCAGACTGCTTTCTGGACAGACATGCTAATTCTGAAAACACACGCACGGTATGGAGTTAAAACTCCCACGACATTCAAACAAACCCGGCTCTCTTGGTTTCATATTCATACTTTCTTCACTGGGCTTGAAATCCCCAGTCAGTAAATATTATGGTTATAATAAGCAAAAATGTGTCACATATTTTCTCAAATATCATTAAATTGTCAAAATGAGGTAAATCAGATAATTGAGCCCCTGGGAAAAACTGGCAATAAAAGGAAGCCCAGCTGCGAGAATTTTCTTCCCTTTAATGAGAAAGACTAACTTGCATTTTTATTACACATCTCAGACTTCATGATGCCCCAAAATACTTTCTAACCAATGAAGTACTTTTGGAGCCAAAAGAGAAAATGTTGGAAAAGCTCAGCAAGTCTGACAGCATTTGAAAGGAGAGAAAAGAGCTGACTCAAAGCTCGGAACTTTGACAAAGAGTCATCTGGACCTGAAATGTCAGCTCCTTTCTTTCCTTACAGATGCTGCCAGACTTGCTGAGATTTTCCAACATTTTCTCTTTTGGTTTCAGATTCCGGCATCCACAATAATTTGCTGTTTTGGAGTACAGGTCCTGTGATTATGGAGGAAAAATGACAGCCAATTTGCACTCAATAAATAATGCCTAGATAATCCATTTAACATTATCAGATATGAGATAAATATTTGCCAGGAAAATGGAGAGAACCATGTGTAGTAGTGCCATAGATCTTTCAGACCCACCTGTGAGAGCAGTCTGAGTTTTGATTTAGTATTTCATACCCTGTCAGTACAACACTCCTGGAATCCTGTACTGGACTACTGGCCTAGATTATATGTTCAAATTTCTGGAGTGGGGCCTGAATCCACAATGCTGTGCCTCAGAGTTAAGGGTTTTATAAATGAGCCACCATGTTAAAAAAAAACATCATTTTATTTAGTAAGGTAAACCTTTTGCAGATAATCTTTTTACCTCTGTCCAAGAATTTTAATTCATGCGGTTGAAACCTTGCATAGTTTTGGCCCACTTTCCAGCTTGCTTCAACTGGCGTTCTCAACAGATGGCTCCATAGTATCAACCTCTCAGTTATGATAGAAGCTTTAGTGCTTTAATATGCTTCCAAATGCATTTTCCTGCCAGTCTTAGATGGATAAATTGCAGAAGCACTGGGGCCCACCATGAATCAAATCATACCCATAACAGATGGCCCTGCAGTGCTTGACTCTCATTTGAGATAGGAACTTTAGTGCCTTTCAGATGTAATCTTCTGCCAGCTCCTAGTTATTTTAAATTATAGAAGCCCTGAGACTCAACAAAATATTTGAATATAAAGTATGGGATTTGCATCAGCATTGTAACTTCCATTGACAGCCCAGTAGACAACGCTAGATGTATGACTTTCAAACAGTCTGCAGCTTGGGTAGCATCCAAATAAAATGCAATAAGATTAGATTCAGTTCGATTAGATTTAGGCATGAACCAAAACATAACTTTAGATTTGTTCATAAAATGTTTTCCATATATTTACATTTAGAAAGATTCAAAGAACAGGATCTTCCTAAATATTCAGCCCCATAACTAGTAAAAGACTTGAGTGGGGAGCTGTTCATTTTAACACCAGAGAAGAAAGAAAGAACTGGAGTACAAAATGAGTCTATTCTGTACCTTAGACCTGGCTTGCTATTCAGTTAGAATATGGCTGGTCCAAATTAATTGTATTACCTGTTTTGGTTTCATGACCTTTAACATCATTGATTACCAAAAATCTATCAATCCTTGTTTTGAAGTTTTCAACTGATTTGTCACAGCAGATTTTTGGGAGAGAGTTCCAGATTTCCACTCCACTTTGTGTAAATAAATACTTTCTGACTTCACTATTGAATGCCTCAGCTATTTTTGAAGTTATAGCCTTTTGTTCTGGATTCTATCTCCTGGGGAAATAGCTCATCTCTACCTACCTGTCATAGCATGAGCCTGTAAGGGCAAGCTCTGAGAGTCATGTGACCCTTTTGGCCTAAAAGGCTGGAGTGCATGAATCTTGGAGCTGAATACAGATTTTCTTTGCGAGTTAGGGGTCTGGAGTCACGGAGAATGGTAGCCTTTATATCATTCTCTATACATAGCTACTTCCCTTAATAGACTATTTGTTCATTAATGTACTTGGTGTTCACCCATCTTTACAAGATACTACACTGCCCTATCAAATCTTTGACCATCTTAAACACCTCAACCACATCACCTCTTGAACTGCTGTATAAGGTAATGTATGTTTAGTCTAGGCAATCTACCGTTGTAATTTAATCCTTGTGTTTTGAATGCCATTGTGGTAAGTCGGCATTGCCTCCATTACCTACCTGAGTTGCAGAAACCAGAATTGAATGGCAGACAAAATAAGAAATGGTAAAAAAACGGCCTAATGGCCCTCGATCTACTCTGCAAGTCAGTAAGATCATGATTTATCTTTGACCTCACATCTAATTTTCCCACCTGGTCATTCTATTGCTTAAGAGTCGTAAAACCTATCGATCCAAGTCTTACTAAATAACTGAGCTTTCACAGCTTTCTGGTGTAGAGAATTCCAATGATTTACAACAGTGTTAATTGTAGTGACTGTCCCTTTAAGGATAGCACAACATAGTAAAAGTCACCTGGCTTGGGGGACCAATTGGGAGTAAGAGTTGGTAGTCACCCCAGAGGGTGGAGTCCTCTCTTAAGCAAGAAACATATAGGTGCTTACCAGCAGCCATGTCGCTGCTGGCCTATGTACAGTTTTCCTTATTACTAAATACCTTTTGTGTTTCTAATGAAATCTGTAAAAGTGCATCATTACAGCAACACTCTCAATGAAGAAATTTCCCCTCGTCTAAGTTGGAAGGAGCCAATTCCTTATCCTGAAATCATGAGCCTAATTCTCGAATTTGTTGCAGCCAGGAGAAACAACCTTGCTGCAGCTATCCTGAGAAGCCCCTTCTGAATCTTCTGTATTTCATTGAGATCATCTCTCATTCTTCTAAAAGCCATTGGTCCATTCAACTCAATCCCTTCTCATAGGCAATACTCTCATCCAAGGAATTAATCTAGTGAACCTGCATTAAACGCCTCCTTACTTTAGGGGAGACCAGAACCATATAGAATATTCCAGATATGAGTTCACGAATTGCAGCAGTACTGTCTTACTTTTGTACTCTTGTGCTGCAATGAAGATCACCTTAGTTGCCTTCTTAATTGCATATTGATCTTATATGTTAACGTTCTGTGTTTCGTACATAATGACACCAAGGACTCTTGAAACATCAACTTCTAACTTTCTAAAAAAAGTTTTTTTTTTATTCTTCTCAACAAAGTGAATCATGTCACATTTTCCTCCACTATGCTCCAGCTGCCCTCTTTTGATTACTCATTTAACAGGCCAGAGTTTCGCTGAGCCAGGATGACTTTGGAGCCTGATAGAAATAGCAGGTAGCACCCGAATCCAGGATTCTTGACCCTGTTCCTGGGGGCTCCAATTTTCAAGAGTGTCTTTTAGGGGTGCAGGTTGGTTTGCATTGCAAACCTGAACCCTACACTTTGAGCTGGATTGAGGGATCAGCATGTTCTTGTCCTCTGCAATTTTCACAGAGCCAGGCCTGCTTTTCAAAAAGTCATGGTTCACAGCTCCTTAGAGGTAAGTTCAAAAGGTCCTTTTCATGCTTCCTGTATCAAACTATGGCACTTCTATGCCCATTCACCCAGCCCTTATTTGAGGAATTAAAGTTAAAGTTCATTTATTAGTCATAAGTAGGCTTATATTCACACTGCAGTGAAGTTACTGTGAAAATCCCTTACTGACCCACACTCCAGCACCTGTTCAGGGACACTGAGGGAGAATTTAGCATGGCCAATCCACCTAACTAGCACATCTTTGGATTGTGGGAGGAAACCAGAGCACCTGGAAGAAACACATGCAGACATGGGGAGCATCTGCAAACTCCACACAGATAGTGACCCAAGCTGGGAATTGAACTCGGGTACCTGGTGCCATGAGGCAGCAGTGCCAACAACTGTGCCACCCCAAAAGATGTAGTGGCATTGGAGGTAGTTCAGAAGAGGTTCACTAGATTGATTCCAGAGATGAGGGGTATGTTGTATGAACAGGGATTGAACAGTTTAGACCTATACTCTCTGGAATTTAGAAGAATGAGGGGAGGTATGTAAGATGATAAAATGTAAGGATAAGGTAGACATGAAGCAGATGCTTCCTCTTGTGGGGCATTCTAGAATGAGAAGCCGTATTCTCAGGATAAGGGGTAGCAAATTGAAAACAGTGTTGAGGAGAAACTATTTCTCCCAAAGGGTTGTGAATCAATGGAATTTGCTCCCAAAGTGTGGTGGATGCTGGGGCAGTGAGTAAATTTAAGGAGGAATTAGATAGATTTTTAATTGGTAATGTATTGAAAGATTATGGGGAGAAGGCAGGAAAATGGGGATGAGGAGCATATCAGCCATGATCAAATGACAGAGCAGACTTGATGGGCCGAATGGCCTAATTCTCTCCTGTATCTTGTGAACTTATCGACTCATTACACTACAAGAATTGCAAGACCCTGAGTCGAGTCAAAGAGCCTGTAAAGTTACAAGACGGTAAGCGATAATTACAATAAAAAAGCCATACTTACCTTATAGAGTAGGTGGCAGCCCAGTAAGCCCATAAGCAAGCTGGAATATAGTTGCAAGTTTAAAAAAAAGAAAACGCTTTAAAAAATTACAGGTAAAAAAAGACTGACAGAGTTAAATATACACACCTGCAATGGTCTTACAAACAAAAAAAAATTTAAATATGTTTAAAAGAAAATGCTCACTATCATCTGTAAGCCCGCCAGAGACCTGAAAAGCGTGGGAAAACCATACAGCCAGCATCCACAAGCTGATGAGTCAGCCTAATGTAAATAAAATGGCTATGGCACTGCCAGCTATGAAAATGACAACACATTTAAAGTTTAAAATACAAGACAAAAAACAAACAAAAGTCACGCACAGAAAGTTAGAAAAACCTGACATACTTATGATAAGGAATTATTACACCAGACACAATAGTGGTCTAGTACACTTCAAATAAAGCGCCAAGGGTCAAAGGAGACATCAGAGAGAGGGCAACTCCATAGAGGGCAACAAGAGACCCCAGAAAATGTGGGCAACTGTACCAAGGGACACAAGAGACCCCAGAGGGAGGGCAACAGGAGAAGAAACAGTTGAAAGAGCAGTTGGCTGTCCTTCAAAGTTGAATGCAGAAAGAATGCATAACCATAAAGAAATGAAAACTTCTCAGCAGAAAAGAAGCATGAATTCAAGTTGATTCTACAAAAGTACTGGAAAGCTCAAAGTGAAGAACGTGGGCTTCATAAAGAAAAGGAAATCCAGTTCAAGGATCTTCCCCTGTTACAAGAAATCCTTAAGTCAAGGTTTATTCCTCTGGAAAATTACAAAAAGAAGCAAAATGAATTTAACTCCACACTGAACAAACTGAAGAACCAGTTGCTAGAGAAACCTCAGCAATATTCAATATTCCAGGAGGAAGCTGAAAGCTACAAGGCAGAGACCAAAGATCTGAAGAAACAGATGGAATGTGATGGTTGAAGAAAGCCCGATCCACTGGACCATCACCCCAGGTGGTAGAATCCCAGCTGCTCTGCCCCATCCACATTTGATTCTTTTGTTACACCTGATTAAATATCAAGGGCGATTCTCTCAGCCTGCTGCGCTGCCATCAGCTCTGCACCAATTTCTAGCTGTATTAGTTATACAAATTGTAATTTACACTTCATTAGCAGGCACAGGACTGAATTCTCCAGCCCCATTAGTCACTTCCCTCTCTTGCCCGCCCCATGCCAGGAGTGTTTCACTCCAGTGTGGTTTACAATATTACCCCACTAGCGGAGAGCTGGCGGCCTGACCCCGCCAGAGTGAAGGCAAGGCCATGGAGGCACCCCCCCTCCCCCCGCAGAGGGTTAGGGGTAATGGGACGTGCACCCTGGGCATTGCCAACTTGACAGTGCCAGACTGGCCACTGGCACTGCCTAAGGCGGAGGAAATCAGGAGATCAAGACTACTTGTGGGGCAGGGGAGGGGGGAGATCAAAGTGGGCCATCGATTGTGGGGTGTGGGGGAGGAGTGGGGAGGGGAGGTCAGCAAGGCCAGCTATGCTGGGTTGGGAGGCTGGCCATTGATTGAGCTGGCTGGCAATCAGGAGGCCGGCAGTGAGGGCTGCTGTGCATGTACCAATCTTGGCAGTGACCCGTTCGGCACTATGGTGCCAACCTCTTCAGCGGGAATAGACCCACTGATTTTTCATGATATTCACACCAGGGCACCCTGTGATGCAAAATGTGGGAGATTCATTTTGAAAGTCCTACTGATAAAACCAGTGGAATTTAATCCTGTTTTTATGCAAATTTGGCACAGAATTTTTCTGGCAAAATCCTATCCCTTGAGTATCTGATCTGCAAAACTCTTGTTTCTTTTTGCTACTTTTTTATACCAAATTGATTTTCCCTTTTTGTTCTGAAAGCTGGTGTAACTGAAGCCTTCAGCAAGGTTTTGTTTGGCTTTATGGAGAGAGAGAAGGCATCTGCTAGGCTTCATCCCTCCAACCAATTAAGGGGTTTGTCACCCAAGAATCCATGCCACCTTCCTTGGGGCTGGTGGAATTATTGCCAGTATGAACAAAAACCAGATGATTTGATGGGCCTCTCATCCCCCCACTTCCAAACGACCAATCTGAGCCATTTTAGCTGGGGCAGAGCATAGAAGTAGGTGACATTGTCCAAATTTCCGTGCATTATTTATTGTTAATTTGCCTGATTTATGCCAGGCTCCTGGAGGAAAATGCAGAATGGTTATCCTTTTAACATACGTTTGGCCATCACATCTGGCTACTTTTATTTAAGTGGACTTAATTTTAAAGTTATCGATCACTATTTGTTTCCTGACATTAATGACCCAAGTAACTTCCAGGTTATGAATATGCAGCTGACCATTGATGTTTCAGTACGATCTGCATTCAGGAGGCGACTAATTCAGTGTCTCAGGTTCCTGCCAGATCCATTGCAGTAACCTGTAAATTTGAGGTTTTTGCATCAAAACATAGGACAGCAACATTTCTTGTTTCTTTTGCAAGAGTTTTAAACACAAGGTCAAGCAACTCTTCATGTGTACACTGGAACACATATTAAATCTGATATCACAGTATATTTTCTCTTTCTGCATTCTCAGAACCCACAAAAGATTGATTTCATCAGACATCTGTTATTATAGACTTCTCCAGCTGCACTCCATTGCTTTGTCAACTAAAATTAATGACGAAAAAAATGTATTCTTGGCATGCCTGGGTTCCCCTACAAGCAGTTGAGCAACTGCAAAGAAACTTTCCCACGTATCATTTGCATCTGTTGTATTCTGTTTGCTTTAGGTTCTCATGCTGTCAGCCAGTTCATCAAAATAATCCCTTCAGAAGGAAAATAAGAACCATTCTCCACACTTGTGCTGAATATATTCTGCCTCCCTCGCAACATCCCACTAATATCACGCAGTGTAGGATTAATAAACCCAGAAGCCCCTGGCTGTATTAGAACTAAAAAAAAATTAAGTGGTCTCTCAGTGCAGAAATCTGTGAGATACGTTCTTGACTTCTTTTGTCCATTCATCTATATGTGATGAAACTAAATGTTCAAGCATGTAAATAGTCATTTTAAATCAACAATCAGATAAAGAACCAATTACATTCACAGCTATTGTTTTAATCTATACATTCAAAAAGCAAACTAACCACTGAAAGAAAGAGACTGGGAGAACACAGCAGGTTAGTTCATGTGTGTAACAAAAACACAGACAAGTTCAATGTCTGGGTGCAATCCTTTGTTTTCTAAAGATCTCCCCCAATGCTATAATCTGCTTCTTCCCTTTACAGCTGCTGATGGACATTCTGCGTCGCCACCATTTTCTGCTTGTATTCTAACAAACTAATATTTGAATGGAACTCACTGACAGCAGATGGTGCTCTGCATAAGAAAACATGATAATAAAGTGCCTCTGACACAGGGAAACCACAGGCGGCAGGAACTACAAAGAACTGACAGGCGGTGTGAAGCCACAAGGTTAAGCTGATCAAAGGTAAAGATAAAGAGGTGGGTTTTGAGGAGATATTTGAATTGTAGAAAGATGCAGCACCAAAGGAGGTCATTAGGCCCATTGTGCCTCTACCAGCTCTCTACCAAGGCCGTCCAATCAGTTCCTCTGTCCCACTAGTTCCCTATAACCCTCCAAGATTTTCCCTTCAAATACATAACTCATTCCCTTTTGAAAGTTGTTATTGAATCTGCTTTCACCAACCATTCAGGCAATGCATTCCAAATCATAAAAACTTCCTTCATATTCTGCTCTATTTGCAAATCAAAGTTTTTTTAAGCCTTTCCAACAGCCTTCTCAACTGTCCTGCCATCTTCATAAAATACCTGAAGTGCAGAGGAGGCCATTTGGTCCATCGAGCTTTCACCAATAATAATCCCTCCTGGGCCCTATCCCCATAACCCCACGTATTCACTCTGCTAATCCCCCTGATACTAAGTGGCAATTTAGCATGGCCAATCTACCTAAGCTGCACATTTTTGGAGTGTGGGAGGAAACCGGAGCACCCGGAGGAAACCCACGCAGACATGGTAAGAAGAAGTGAAAACTCCACATGGACAATCACCCGTGACCGTAATTCAACCTGGGTCCTTGTGCTGTGAGGTAGCAGTGTTAGCCACTGTGCCACCGTGCCACTCTTCAAAGGCTGGTTTATGCAGATGACCAGCTCTTTCTGTCCTGTAAAATTTGTAACATTTAGTCCATATTGGGTGTCCTCATGTTTCCTTTTATTCATGCAATGTGAACTTTGCTAGCGAGGCCTACATTTGTTGTCCATTCCTAACTGCCCTTGAAGAGTTAGTGGTGAGGTGCCTTTTTGAACCATGTAGGGGGAGCTGAAGAAGGGAGATCCAGGTAATGAATGAACATAGTATCCAGAGTGATTCCAGACTGGGTCCTCAAATAAAAGGGTCTTCCCCCCAGGAGTCTTTAACTTAAACAACTTTATCTTGGGACGGCACACACATGAAGGCATGTCTTTTATTGACAAAATTTTGCTGGCAGTTTACCAATTACGAACCTTAGGATTTTAACTCAGATCCCTGGTGTAATGTGTTTATGTGGGCTCACAAGATAATAAACATTTGAGACGACAACTCCTTGTAAGGTTCATTAATGCATGTTTTTTATTGAAGCCAATTATAGATTACAGCTTATGAGGTGATGGAAAGTAACGAAAGTTACTCATAACATGCCAATGTTGTAAAAATGCATATACTTTCCAAAACCACTGTTATCAGCAATTATTGGGTCATCAAATATATATTGATTAAAATGGTTGTACTCACAATCCAATACGATTCTATTAGATTTTGAAGTGCACCTGCCTCAAGTCAAGGGGGAATTCGTCAAATGGAACTCAACCCCATGTATCCAAAGATAGCTAACTGGCCAGTCTCAGCTAATGGTGTGTGTTTTAAAGAAAAATTCAGCGGAGCTTGAAAACAAGCTATAATTATTTGGGTGTTGTGTTTTGGAAGAGAGTAGCACTTACTTGAGGGTGATCTGAGTCCATATTCTTAAAGTCTGCAAGTCTCAAAGTCTGGAATAGGCGGTGACTAATTTGATTGCTTCCCTTAAACCAATTTGTATGCAAACAATCATTTGGTAGTTCAGAATTGAGAAACACTGATAAAAGAGATGTGCTATCAAAACTTTTCATCTTGCACTCATCACGACAGCTTTGTAAGAATGCCAAATCTCAGACGGAACAACAATTTATGTTACCTGAGAAGATGTTGCTAATTGGTTTGAGTGGACTTTGACTGGTCGAGGCATTGTCATGAAGAATGCACCCAAGAAACTGTTAATTTCCAAGCTTCTGTTTAAATTCAAATCAGGCAGGTCAACCCTGATTGGTCAAAGTATTGCCATGAAGAATGAAACAGGGAATGGCTATCCCCCAAGCTTTTGTTTGGCTGAAAAAGGCACAATGCACGAGTATGTTCCTTTTCTTGAACGGCAAGTAGCTGTGTGTAAATATATGTAGCTTCCATGTTGTATACACTGCAAACGAGACTGATAATCTTAAATTGGTTGACAGTGTAATTCCTAGCACAATCAGTATTGTTTACCAAGTGTTGTTCAATTGCAGAATCACATCTCATATTGGAAACTATGATCTGATCCTGAAGTGACATGTGCTATAAGGCTCTCCTATTGGCAATCTCGTAAATAGAGCCTGAGCCACTTTCTCAGCTGGCATGACAGATTCTGAAATAGGGTGTTGGTCGTGGTGCCAGGTTTGTACTTGTCAATGACTGGAGGATTGTATCAAACAGCATGTCCCTTTGGTTGTTTAAAACAGACAAAGTACTGACTGTACTCAACCAGTGTTTGCTTGTAACATTTAGAATGTATGCTGGAATTTTCTAGCCCCCCCCCACCCCCCCCCCCACCCCACCCCCGGCCCCGCTCCGCCATCTGGATGCAATCTCCGAGTCCATCAAAGTGAATGGCTCATGGCTCACCACATTCCCTGGGGCGGAACCCGCCGTACTGGAACCAGAAAATCATCCACCATTAGATGTGATCCTGTGATTGGGCAGCACTTGCTGAACAATCCTAATTGTGCTAAGAATTACACAGACAAACAGTTTAAGATTGTCAGTTGGTTTCCTAATGTGGCTCAAATATACATGCTAGAAGTTACATACATTCACACAAACAGAAAGAACGTATCCATGCGTTGTTCCTTATTCAAGTCAACAAAAGCTTTGGGGGATAGGTATTCCCTGGTTCATTCCGTATGGCAATACTTTGACCAGAGTTCATCTGCCTGGTTTGAATTTAAACAAAAACTTGAATGTTAACTATTCCCTGGTGCATTCTCCATGACAATGCCTGTCCCAGAGACGATTGGTACTTGCGAACCAGTCATCACTTTTTTTTGTGCAGTATAAATTGTTGTTCCCTTTGAGATTTAGTACTCTAGGACCTGCCCTGATGAGTGCAAAATGAAAAGCTTTGACAACATTGCTGGAATTCTTTTGCCTTACCTACCATGGAATCAGTGCAGGTGAGGGGTGGGCAATGGAAATGTCCATTGACTCGGGCAGGAATTTCCAGTTTTGCTCGAGAGAGGCTGTAACATCCCACTCATTGTCTTTTCTCCCAGCCAAACTCAACTTTGATATCCATGTAACCACTGTCTTTTTAATTACAGGAGGAAAAGTGCAGTAATGCAAATGATATTGGGAGCTTGCACAGTCTGTACTCTCTCCAAGTCTCCATGTCATAGAATTCTACAGCGCAGAAAGAGCCATTCAGCCCATTAATTCTGCTCCAACCACAATCCCACCCAGGCCCTAACCCCATATCTCTACATATTTACCCACTAATCCCTCTAACCTATGCATCTCAGGACACTAAGGGGCAATTTAGAATGGCCAGTCAACCTAATCTTTGGGCTGGGGGAGGAAACCAGAGCACCCAGAGGAAACCCACACAGAAACAGGGAGAACGTGCAAACTCCACACAAACAGTGACCCGAGCCAGGATTTGAACGCAGGTCCCTGGAGCTGTGAAGCAGCACTGCCAACCACTGTGCTACCGTTTCTGCATGGGTTCCCTCCGGGTGCTCTGGTTTCTTCCCACACTTCAAAGGTGTACAGATTAGGTTGATTGGAATGCTAAATTAATCCTTAATGTAAGGGGGTTAGTGAGGTAAATAAGTATGCTTATGGGGATCGGGCCTAGGTGTGATGGGTACAGAGTCGATGGGCCGAATGGCAACCTACTGTGCTGTGGGGATCCTATGATTCTAAGAGAATTCCTTGGTACAGGAACATGATGCTGCAGGATGGAGCAGGGGAAAGTGATGGACACAAAATATCTTAATTATGATCACAGATGGATGGAGTTTATACAACAAAGTGTAAACGTTGTGATAATGAACTAAAATTGCCGTAAGGATATGTCCTTAGATGATAAAAGAAATGTAAATACATCCAGACCTCTGTTAAAGCCTTACTCTATTTGATTACAAGTTGGAATCAGAGATCTATGACCTTAGGCGAGTGGAAAGCAAACATTGTGTGTTCATCTTTCTATTATAAAAACAGTCTGATTCTCATTTCCATTGAAACCAATGAAAAGTAAATCAGATCATTTCTATTATGAACAGTCAATTTTCAGCAACTGTTTTCCGCTCTAGCGACAAGTTGTAAATATCCTCTCTCAAAAAGAAACATTGTGACTGGTGAAAATCTGAATTAAAAGTAGAAAATCCTGTCGCTAAATATTCATCATGTGGGCATCATCAGTGGAGAGAGTAAGAGTTAACATTTCAGGTGTTATAATTGTAATAATCTGATTTACTTCGTCAATGATTTATTTAAAATGTGAAACAAACTGCTTTTTTATAATGGGAAGTTGAACCATTGTCTGTTCTATGCTCAGGTGTGGTCGTAAGGTATACAACACAGAAAAATCATGTCTGTACTGGTCAAAGGCAAACCATATAATCATAGAATCCCTACAGTGCAGAAGGAGGCCATTCGGCCTATCAAACATGCACCGAAAACAATCCCACCCAACCCCTTTCCCTGTAACCCCACATTTACCCTGATAATACCTTTAACCTACACATCTTGGGACACAATGGGCAATTTAGTATGGCCAATCAACTTAACCTGAACATCTTTGGATGTGGGAGGAAATCGGAGTACCCAGGAGAAATCCACACGCACTTGGGAAGAATGTGCAAACTCCACACAGTCACCCAAGGCAGGAATTGAACCCAGGGACTGTGAGACAGCTGTGCTGACCATTGTGCCACCCAAACCAGCTATTATAATCCCACTTTCCAGCACTTGGCCCATAGCCTTGTGTGCCTTGGCATCGCAAGTGCACATCTAAATACTTTTAAAAAGTTATGAGCATCTCCGCCTTCGCCACCCTTTCAAGCAGTGAGTTCCAGACTCCCACCATCCTCTGGGTGAAAAAAATTTTCCTTACATCCCCTCTAAGCCTCCTGCCCCTTACCTTAAACCTATGCCCGTTAGCCATTAATCCCTCCACCAAAGCAAAATGTACCTTCTTGTCTCTCCATTTCTGTCATGCCCCCCTCAGTCTGTTCTACTCCAAGGAAAACAATACCAGTCTATCCAATCTCGCTTCATAACTAAAACTCTTCAGCTCAGGCAACATCCTGGTAAATCTCCTCTGCACCCTTTCCAATCCTATCATATCCCTCCTTTAATGTGGATTCCAGAACTGCACACAATACTCTAGCTATGGACTAACAAAATTTTATGCAGATCGACCTAACCTCCCTGTCCTTAAACCCTATGCCTCAGCTTATAAAGTATAACATATGCTTTCTTCATCACTTTAGCCACCTTTCCTGCTATATTAAAGGACCAGTGTACCTGCACAACCAGGTCCCTCTGACTCTCGGTGCTTTCCAGTGTCCTGCCATTCATTCTGTATTCCCTGGCCTTGTTTGTCCTGTCCAAGTGCATCACATCAGACTTATCCAGATTGAATTCCATTTTCCACTGATCAGCCCATCTATATCCTCTGTAATCCATGACTTTCCTTCTCATTATTTACCACCCTATAAATTTTTGTATTATCCGCGAACTTACTGATCAATCCTCCTGCATTCAAACTTACATCATTTATATAAACCACAAATAGCAAGGGCTCCAACACTGATCCCTGCGAGACCCCACTGGACACAGTCTGAAAAACACCACTTGACCATTGCCCTCCACTTCCTGCCACTCAGCCAATTCTGGATCCAATTTGCCAAATTTCCAGAGTCCCATGGGTTCTTACGTTTGCTATCAGTCACTCATGTGGGACCTTGTCAAAAGGCTTGCTCAAGTCCAAGAAGACTATGTCAAATAAATTGCCCTCATCTATACACCTGGTCATCCCTTCGAAAAATTCAATCAAGCTGGTCAGACATGACTTCCCCTTAACAAAACCACACTGATTATTCTTGATTAATCTCTGCCCCTCCAAATGCAGATTAATTCTGTTTCTCAGAATTGCTTCCAATAGTTTCCCGACCATTGAGGAAACTGATTCCAATTTTAATGTAATAAAATACAGCATTGCTTTAACAGCTTGCATTGCTTCTAGTTAATATTGAGAATTTACTCCACTGTTGTGTCAAGCGATATCATCAATATGGGCTTTAAGCAATTCAGATTTAAATAATGATAGATGTTATTGATTTCAGAAACATGACATTTTAGTAGGCAATCTGAAAATTCCACCTGAGGCCAACAGACGTTTGATGGTCCATCCTCCAGCCTCTACGATTCTGGCGGTGGAGGGAATGGGAAAAATCCCCCCCCAGTCTGTAACTCAATGCATTTGTGCTGAAAATAAGTTTAAAACTCACTGCGCCAGTAAATAAGCATTATTTAGCCAGATGCCAAGGAAACAGTAATGTTCAAAATGGAAAAGTCCAGTTGCAAAAACTTTATGTGCCCATTGTGAATTATTTGAATATTTAGTTCATGGTTCATGTTAATTTCTTGAGGTAACTTTTAGTTGTGGGACAATTAAAGTTTAACAAGACATCAATACTTTCTACATCAATGGGAACAAAGTAGAAATGGTCGAGATCTTCAAGTTTTTAGATGTCCAGCTCACCAACAACCTGTCCTGATCCCTCCATGCCACTGCTCTAGTAAAAAAGCCCATCAACACCTCTACTTTCTCAGGAGACTGAGGAAATTTGGCATGTTAGCTACAGCTCTCAACAACTTTTACAGATGCACCATAGAAAGCATTCTTCCTGGTTGTATCACAGCTTGGTATGGTTCCTGCTCTGTCCAAGATCACAATAAACTACAAAGGGTTGAGGACAAAGCTCAGTGCATTACTCAAACCAGCCTCTCATCCATTGACACTATCTACACTTCATGTTGCCTCCAAAATGCAGCTAGCATTATCAAGGACCCCACACTCCCCAGACATAGTCTCTTTCACCTTCTTCCATTGGGAAAAAGATACAAAAGTCTGCATACCAACCGAATCAAGAAGAGCTTCTTCCCGGCTGCTATCAGATTTTTGAATAGACCTACCTTGCATTAAGTTGATCTTTCCTACACAGTAGCTATGACTGTAACACTACTTTTTGCACTATCTCCTTTCCTTCTCTATGAAGAGTATGCTTCATCTGAAAAGCATGAAAGGATCAATACTTCCCACTGTCTCCCGATACATGTGACAATAATAAATCAAATGAATAGAAAATGGAATAAAGGTAACTAAAGCAGCTCCAGGTGTTACATATTGAGGGTTGTTGTTACATTGTCATGTGGTCTTGTCACATATATAGTTAAGAGTCAAGTCACGTGTATAGTTTGTGATGTTATCGGCTGTTTTGCGGGTTTTACCTCAATCACGGCTGCGATTCTCCTGAATTGGGATTAAATGCCCATACGTTCTGGCTGGCATTATGATTCTCCCAACTGATAGATGCTAATGCATCGCAGACAACCCACTGGCCAGCTCCATTGTTCCAAGACCAGGCCGCCATTTTTAAATCCCGGTTTCCATCATTATTTACCAGCCACCCTCTACTCAATAATGAAATGGTGCCCTCCCTACTCACCGGGGGAGCATCACAAACCCCTAACCAAAAAGGGGGCATCCTCTTCCCCTTTCACCCATAATTAATGAGTAACCCTATTCCCCCCTCAGACTTGTCTTCCCTCTCATACCCCACTCAGGTTCTTCTTTCCCCTTAGAGTCCCTGTTCCCTCCCAGATGTCCACTCAGATCCCCTTCCCCGCAGACCCAACATTTACACATTGACTTCACAAGTCCATGCGAGGAGAACACTCTCATGATTGTCATGGATGCACATTCCAAATGATTGGAAGTTGTCCGAATGAAGTCAGCAACTGCAGAACAAACTATTGGAAATCTCAAAGAGATTTCCAACAGAATTAGGAAACGATAACTCATTGACAGTGATAATAGATCTCAATTCATGGCTCAGGAGTGTGAAGATCATCTAAAGATGAGTGGTATCCAACACATAAAATCAGCACCATACCACCCATCTACAAATGGATTAGTCAAAAGTTTTGTCCCATCTTTGAAGCATTCACTGAAAACCTTCAAGGATCAAGGTTCATTAAATATCCATCTAAACAGTTTCTTGGTGACATATCACAACACTGGCTACTCAGTTCCCCATACTCATACTGAAGAGAAAGCAAAGAATTACATTTGATCTAATCTTACTTCTGGAGCTATCTGTGATAGTTGAATAGAATCAACAGTTGTAAATCTTAAGAAAATAAGATCATTCCAGAAGGTCACTTGTTTTGACAAGGAGAAAAAGTTTTGGTGTTCAGTTATTCCACCAATGATAAGTGGTTTCCTGCAACTGTTTTGGTTCAAACTAGCCCTATCTCCTATACAGTGCAAACTGAAGATAAGCCAATGTGGAAACAACAGGCAGATCAATTGTTAATTACACACATCAACGTGCCAGTATCATATATGCCAGAACTACCAACATGCATATTATTAAATACAGTGACTGTGAATTCTGGTCAACAGCAGAAACTAAGATTGCAGAAGAATCCCTTGCTGCTATTAATCTTCCTTCTGCAAAAGAGACTGTTTTACCTTCCAGGGCAAGAACATCACCTGAAGACCTGGAGAATACCTCTAAGGTCAAGAGCAACCAAAACCCTGAAGTGCACAGGCAACGAGTGTGGAACAGATGTCTATCTGATCCTCTTTCCCAGTAACTGGATTATTACTGTGTGATCATTCATTGCTTGCCCTTTTATATGTGTTTTGATGACCATTTAAGAGTACTATGGCTATTTGTTGTTCTGAGACTTTAGAAGTAAAGGGGGAGAGATGTTATGTGTTGGGGTTGTTGTATTGTTGCATGGTCACTTTAAGAGTCTAGTTACATGTATAATTCTTGACATCATCTACTGCTTTGCGGGTGTTGCCTCAGTCTAGGTCAAGCCTTTGGAGGGTTAACGGCTAGTCTATAAACCTATATCATTTCTTGCATCCATATGCTACAGCTTTCCATCCTTTTGTCCTGGGAGTGCAATATATAACAATATAGTCACTTAAGAGGTTAACGGCTAGAAATTAAAGATCCTGAAACATTAGGTAGGCTTACTTAGCTGGAGAGCTGGCGATGTGATGTCAACACTGGCTGCAAGGTAGTACACTCTAGACAGATGTTTTGTTTTAGGAATTAGAATTAAATTAGTTTAAAAGTGAAACCTGAAAAGTTTCATGGAGATGGGTGGAGCTTGAGAAGGTCCTCTGGTTTCAATTTATCTGGGTGTTTGGTGGGAGAGGGGAGAGTAGTGTTACAACTCACAGAGAAGCCACGATAACTGATGACATGTTCCAGGCTGTTAGGGCTCAGAGAAGTCCTGGGGAAATAACAAGGTGACAGAAGGTCACTGGTTCTGACCTGGAGACAGTTTTGACTCAGAGAAGCCCTGGGAGCCATTCACATTTTTGTGCAGCAGGGAAACTGGAGAAATCCAGGGTCAGCGGCAGCTTAATGAAACTAATAGTCTGCAAACCATATATGTTGGTATATGTGGGACTGCAACTTTTTGAATTCCATGGAACTCAGTCCTAGGAGAAGAGATTGAGCTATTAGGAGGTGAAGACTTGATGAGGCAATTTGAGTTAGTGTGGCTTTTGAGAGAATTCAGAGGTCAGATCTTCAAAAGTAAGCAATTGAAATCCCTCATGAGGCAGACAGATTTTTAATGGGATTGTGTGACTCAGTAGTTATTGATGTCTGGATGTGTTTCTAAAAAATCTATGGGATCTGTCTTGGTAGCATCTGTCATTTATTGTGAAGTGTGTCATGTTTGACCACAGTGTGCTGGTTAATTCACATTTATCTGGCGTATAAGATATATAGGGCAGAACTTTCTTGCCGCACTCGCCCCAAAACTGGAAAATCGCATCTGAGGTCACTGGACCTTTCCATGGTCCATCCCTCCCCTGCTATGATTTCCATGGTGGGTGGAATGGGAATATCCACCCCACATTGTTTTACTTTTAAACATTTGTACAGTAAAGTTTATTTTGTATAGTTACAACTGTGGAATCTTGTATCTTCATTCTCCCCTTAGGTAATTGGGATTTTAACCTCTGTCTACTTTGAACTTTGGTCTACAACTAGATCACAACATAATTCAGGTTGTCCCAATAGATGTAAAGTTTCCCTATCCATTCATTGGGTGACATGGAATGAACAATGGTTTGTATAAGCAAGCAGAATTGCTTTTGTTGCAGTATAAACTGCAAGACCATGTAGTAATGCCACACAGCTTATTCTTCCCACAGCAGTAATTAGTGGCAAAATAAGCGAAGCAAGATCATGTCAGATAGGCCAAATCCACTGACAGTTTGGAGCCCCTTACTACAGAAGTGACTTAATCATCCTTTTACAGCATCAGTAAGTAAACTCAAGCCTTGCATTGAAGTTACTATAGTAAGAAACAATGTAGTTTGGATTCTAGAGAAGGAGATCACAGTGGGAATATCTGGTGTTTATAGGCAACATCCACAAAGTGAAGAACGAGCAAACTGGGAAACACACATCAACTCAGCCCATCTGACTGTGCACACAATGTGCACAAGAACAAGTTCTTGTGGGACAAAAGAGACTCCAGTCAGTCTTGTTTTAACTTAGCTGGCAGAATGTCCTGAGCATATCGTTAGTCAAGAGAAACCCTTAGGACATCACTTGCTATGAATTACGAAACAAAAGGCATTGAGAAAAGGATAATGATTTTCTTTAGTGGCTGAAAGCCAAACTGTGTGAGCTTCAGTGTTTACAAGGGAAACAAAGAAAGATCTACGTTTTATTTTGAAAAGCAGACAATGTGATTTGTTGCACACAAGTCAAAGGAAAAAATTCAACAATTCGTTGCATCCTTTGGTGTGTAATCTGCAGGAATATCAAAATGATTAAATAATTGGAGTTTAGCTCAACCAAAATACTTCCTTACTGGTGAAAGCAGACATTTAAATCATGAGTAAGACAGGTTACTTATCACAGAATTAACATTTACTCTAGCACCATTTTGGTTCATAAACAACAAATACAATTAATTTGAAGGAAAACCAACACATTTTACAGGGTCAAAATCAGCCCCATGGTCAAGTAATTACAGGCCTTTTGCGTCTCACTTCTCCGGCAGTGTGACAATTATGAAGAGTGGCATGCTGCCCCATTATGCGTAAACATGAACGGATACACAAGTATAAATGACCAGAAGACAGCAATATATGTCCCCTATGATTCAAAATTTGTAGCTACATGTTTAACACTTTCCATATTCATAAATGGGACTTGTAAACAAATGCAAATACTAACAACACAATTTGACATAATCTTAAAATGGTTATAGCTAATAAAGGCTGCAAGAATCTTCCAGTAACACCTTCACGAACCTTGCAGTCTTTTCAAAAACAGACAGCTGAACAAACTCTGAAGGGAGTTTTTTTTTAACCCTCATTCATTGCAATCCCTGTCCAAAATGGTGACTAACATAATCCTGGAAAAAGTTTCAGTAGGTTGTCACACACTTCTCAAATCAATGACAACAAAATGGTCAAAATGAAAGAATATGCATTGTATCAATCACTCCTGAGATAATCTAGTGGTCAGACAAATGCTTGTTAACTCTTTTCTTGCAAGGTCCATGAGTTAAATTCTCTCCAACCAAAAGGTGATTAACCAAATCTGTAAATATTGAACGAGAATCTAAAACCATATTAGAACATAAGTATGAGATCCAAATCCATTCTATACAAGTCAAATATAGAAATGAGATCAAACCAGAATACATAGGCTGGAATTCTCCAGCTGCTCATGCCAGTGGGATTCTCCAGTCCTGCCGACAGCAGACCCCTGCCCGGTGAGTTTCTCGTTGGCATGGGATGACAATGGGAATTCCTATTGACTGTGGTAGGACCAGAGAACCCCACCGCTAGCAAAGAATGTGCCACTTCCTGTCAATAGTAAACATGCAACTGGGAGGCCAGAGAATCTCGCCCATAGGAACTTCTGCAACAAAAGCAAACTAATGCTCATTTGAAAAAAGAACAGGAAGTGCTGGAAATAACTCAGGAGGTCTGACAGCATCTGTGGAAGGAGGAACATTAACAGTTCAAGTCAACGGCCTTTCTTCTGAAGTTCTGAAAAAAGATTTTTCTCTTGAAGTATTGGCTGGAATTTACTGTTGCACCCACCGTGGGATTCAGAGTGGGTGGGGGGGGTGCAGACCATGGAAAGATCAGTTGACTTTGGGTGAGATTTTAGAGTTTCAGGATAAGCGAGGCCATAAAATCCCACCCGTTAAGTCTGTCTTTTCAAAAACGCTGTCAGACTTGTTGAGTATCTCCAACACTTTGTCTTTATTACATACAGCCACATGAATTGAACACAGAGAGATTAAAGTAATTTATTGGAACTCTTCAACAGTGCCACCATTAAAAAAAATTGAGACAGAGACATGTTCTTTGTTATCAGGCCATCAGGAGAGTAATTCAACAG
Organism: Carcharhinus amblyrhynchos; assembly: GCF_965287045.1. Classification (NCBI taxonomy): domain Eukaryota; kingdom Metazoa; phylum Chordata; class Chondrichthyes; order Carcharhiniformes; family Carcharhinidae; genus Carcharhinus; species Carcharhinus amblyrhynchos. The sequence goes on from NC_137335.1 coordinate 44,055,239, forward strand.
CAAGAGAACACAATTCGCTGTTGGTAGAGTTTAACACGTTGATGAAATGTGTAATTCACTGCTAAGGTACAGCCTTGATGGTCCACGAGCACTGGGTATCATTGACTTGGTGATGTAGTTGTGTCCTTTATTGGCTGCAGCAGAGAATAAAAGTTTGATGTTCATTATGAAACCAATTGAATCATGACATGGAAGCCAAAATTGTGCAATGTCACACTGGTTTCTTATTAAAAGATGAGAAAGCTATAGATACTAATGCTAATGATGTAGCTAACATCACTGTGCTCTTCAATATATAAAGGCAATCATTCTGCGTGATATTAGAGTTATTAAATTTGCAAAGGAAAATAAATAAAAACATAAAACACATATGAATAATGTATGTGTTGCAACAGGTGCAAGTAAAAACACCAAATAAGATCTCACAATATGTATAGAAATAGATTTGAATAATTTAAAACTCACTGAGGAATACAAAAGAATATAGCACTTGTACATTTTGGCTTTGGGCTATTTTTGCATTTGTTTCCCAAACAGCCTAAATCCTGAAAAAGATACAATAGCAATATGAGAAGATATTGTGCTGAATCATCTGTATTTTCCTGAAAAATGCTTGGAACATCAACTTCTGTTTTCTTCTCAGATGTTGGCTGACTTGCTGGGTGTCTCCAAGAGGGTCCCCGATACTCCTACTTCACCCATGGCTGGTCCTGTTGCAGTGAACAGAGATTTGGCTCCATATTTGAAGAAAAAAGTTGCATTAGGAGCAGTCCAGTGAAGGTTCACTCAATCCATTCCTGGGATGAAGCCTTGAAGGAAAAAAGAAATTAAAATGGAGAAATAAGAATGGAGATTTGGCCAAATTCTCCATTCTCACTGGCAGTGGCAGGGCATGAACAGCCAGAGAATTCTGGCATTTGTCTTTTTATGCAGAGGGTACAGTCATAGAATTGCAGAAAGGATTAATAATAAATTTAGCACTCGATATTTGTTTTGCAGTGCCTGGCTTGTCTTTTGTCTTCAGTGATTAATGAGATTTTAGATAAGCTTTTGATATCGTAGACAGAAGTTACATAATTATGATGAGTAATTAAACTCGCATTAAAATGTGCATTCCTTAAAAAAAAACTCATAAGGAAAGTAGGCCAGAGGGAATGCATCCAAAATATTAATGGCAAGGTGGGTATAGCTGTGGTTTAAATTTTTCACAGCTCATTAAACATGTAGGTAATATCAGAGGCATTGGAAAATTGTGAATGTTAGAAATATCAATTAAAGAAATGTTGTAATTTTCAACTTATATTTACACAAAGTACTGAACTCTATTATAAGGCTAAAGATATTTGACAAGTGTATGAAGAGTAAAATTAAAACAGTGGGTAAAATTTCTAATTGGTACGGTCCATATCAGTATGTGAACAGAAAAGGATTAGTGAAAACTAAACTAGGTCTCTTAAAGTCCAAAAACAGGAGAATTTATAATAGAGAACAAGGAAGTGGCAGAGCAATTAAACAACTATTTTAGTTCTGCCTTTAAGGAGGAAGACAAATATCTTCCCAGCAATGCTAGGGAACCAAAGGTCTATTGAGAAGGAGGAATTGAAGGAAATTAGTATTTGTAAATAAAATACTGCTGGAATTCTGTGAAAGCCTGGCTGTCTCCAGTCACATAACCCTGATCTGTTTATCCTTCCAATCAAGCTCTACTCAGCAATCCCAAGGAACACTAAAACAGCAGAATACTGCATTAGTTCAGATTAAAACAAACATGATATCAATTGTACTGCTTCAGTAACAATAGATGAGACCAGCTGCAGAAAAAAATGTTCCAGCAAAATACCAGGGATTGCTTGAAACATCCTGCAGAGAAACAAAATATATTTCTTAAAGAAATATATTTTGGTATATTTGGTATTTGGTAGAAATAGCAGAGGTAATCAATGAATACTTTACTTCAGTATTCACAGTGGAAAAGGATCTTGGTGGTTGTAGTGCAGGCTTGCAGTGGACTGAAAAGCTTGAATATGTTGACATTAAGAAAGAAGATGTGTTGGAGCTTTTGAAAAGCATCAAGTTAGATAAGTCGTCAGGACCGCATGGCATGTTCCCCAGCTTCCCGTGGGATGCCAGGAAAGAGATTGCAGAGCATCTGGCGATGATCTTTGCGTCATCGATGGAGACGGGAGAGGTTCCAGAGGATTGCGGATGTGGTTCCTCTATTCAAGAAAGGGAGAAGAGATGGCCCAGGAAATTATCGAACAGTGAGTCTGACCTCAATGGTTGGTAAGTTGATGGACAAGATCCTGACAGGCAGGATTTATGAATATTTAGAGAGATATAGTATGATCAAAAAGAGTCAGCATGGCTTTGTCAAAGGCAGATTGTGCTTTACGAGCCAGGTTAAGTTTTTTGAAGATGTGACTAAACACATTGACGAAGGAAGAGCAATAGATGTGGTTTATATGGACTTCAGCAAGGCATTCAATAAGGTCCCCCATACAAGGCTTATTGAGAAAGTGAGGGGACATGGGATCTAAGGAGACATTGCTTTGTGGATCCAGAACTGGCTTGCCCACAGAAGGCAAAGAGTAGCTGTAGATGGGTCTTTTTCTGCATGGAGATCAGCCACCAGTGGAGTGCCCCAGAGATCTGTTCTGGGATCCTTGCTGTTTGTGATTTTTATAAATGACCTGGATGAGGAAGTGGAGGGATGGGTTGGTAAGTTTGCCGATGACATAAAGGTCGGAGGTGTTGTGGATAGTTTGGAGGGATGTCAGAAGTTGCAAAGAGACATTGATAGGATGCAAGACAGGACAGACAAGTGGCATTTGGATTTCAACCCAGATAAGTGTGTGGTGATTCATCTTGGCAGGTCAAATGGGATGACAGAATACAGTATTAAGAGTAAGACCCTTAGCAGTGTGGAAGATCAGAAGGATCTGGGGTCCGGGTTCATAGGTCGTTCAAATCTGCTTCGCAGGTAGAGGATGTGGTTAAAAAGGCATATGGTGTACTGGCCTTCATCAATCGAGGAACTGGGTTTAGGAGTCGGGAGATAATGCTACAGCCGGATAAGACCCTGGTCGGACCCCACTTGGAGTACTGTGCTCAGTTCTGGTCGCCTCATTATAGGAAGGATAGGAAGCCGTAGAAAGGGTGCAGAGGAGATTTACAAGGATGTTGCCTGGATTAGGTGGCATGCCTTATGAGGATAGGTCAAGAGAGCTCGGTCTTTTCTCCTTAGAGAGACAAAGGATGAGAGGTGACCTGATAGAGGTGTATCAGGTGTTGAGAGGTATTGATCGAGTGGTTTCTCAGAGGCTTTTTCCAAGGATTGAAATGGCTGCCACAAGAGGACACAGGTTTAGGGTGCTGGGGAGTAGGTACAGAGGAGATGTCAGGGGTAAGTTTTTCACTCAGAGGGTGGTGGCTGCGTGGAATCGGCTGCCAGCAGTGGTGGTGGAGCTGGATTCGATAGGGTCTTTTAAGAGAGACTTTTGGATAAGTACATGGGACTTAGTCTGATAGAAGGTTATATGTAAGCCTGGTAGGTAGGGATATGTTCAGTGCAACTAGTGGGCCAAAGGGCCTGTGTGTGCTGCAGTTTTTCTAGGTTATATGTAAAGGCACAATATCACCACATTTAAAATAGAACACTAGTAAAACACGGAAATAAAAATACTAGTCTGAACTGTGTTTTTCCTTCTGGGAGAAATTCTTGAGAAAGATTGAACAGCTCGAGCTGATACTGGAGTTTAGAAGAATGAGGGATGATTTTACTGAAACATACATGATCTCAAAAGGAGCTGGTAGGGTGGACACTGTGACAATGTTTCCTCTTGTAGAGAGACTAGAACTGGGGGACACAGTTTGAAAATGAGACTTCCATTTTAACATGGAGATGAGGAAATGTTTCCTTTCTCAGGGAAATTTGGCTGTGGAATACTCTTCCCCAGAAATGAGTGGAGGCTGGGTTATTGACTATCTTCAAGGTTGAAGTGGACAGATTTTTGATGGACATAGCTGTCCAGGGTTACGGGATGCAGACAGCCAGGTGGATTTGAGATAAGAACAGCAGCCGTGACCTTATTGTGTGGAGAAGCAGGTTGGAAAGACTGAATGATCCACTCTTGCTTCTATGTCCCTAGATCGCAATTATGGACTTTGATTTTTTTTTTAAATTGTCTTGTTATCACATCCTTTATAACAGACTCCAGCACTTTCCCTATGACTGATAAACTAATTGGTCTATGATTCTTTCTTTGCTTCCTCCCTCCTTTCTTAAATATGACGCTACCTTTGTGGGTCGGACCTCAAACAATAATGAGACGTAGTACAGGGAAAAGGTTGAGAATCTGGTGAAATTGTGTGAAGACAATAACTGTTTCTTAATGCAAGTAAAATGAAGGAGATAATCATCAACTTCAGGAGCATTGTGGAAGGCGTGCCTCTGTTTACATCAACAGTGATGAAGTAGAAATGGTCAAGGACTTCTGTTTCTAGGTGTCCAGTTCACCAATAATCTGGCCTGCTCTCTACACTGGGGGCTTTCTTGGTCAATCTCTTTCCTTTTTCAAGAGGCAAAGGAAATTCATGTTGACTATGAGCTCTCCAATTTTTACAGATATACTGTAGAAAGCATCCTTTTTCAGATGTATGACTCCTGCCCTGACCAAGATGGCAAAAATACTACAAAGGGTTGTGAATATAACCCAGTCCATCATGCAAACAAACCTCCCAGCAGTTGACTCATCTACACTTCACATTGCCTTGGAAAAGCTGCAGTATAATCAAGGACCCCATGCACCCCAGACATATTCACTTCCACCTTCTTCTGTTGGGAGAAAGGTACAAAACTTGGATGTCGTGCACCAACCAACTCAAGATTAACTTCTCTGCTGCTGCCATCAGCCTTTTGAATGGACCTAGTGTATATTAAGCTGATGTTTCTTTATACCCTGGCAGTGTCTGTTACAGTATATTTTGCACCTTCTCTCCTATGTATTCTATGAATGGTATGTTTTGTCCTTATAGCGTGCAAAGGAACAAGGAACATGTGAGAATAATAAATCAAATCAAGTTAATAGTGGTGTTACACTTGTCAGGATTGTCCCAGAATCTTGGAAGATGACAACCAAAGCAAGAATTATTTCTATAGCCAGCTCTTTTAGTACCTTGGGATGTAGATTTTCAGGCCCTGGGGATTTATCAGCTTTTAGTCCCATTAATTTCTCTCAGTCTGAAAGATGTGCTGGTTAGGTGCATTGACCCGAGCAGGAGCCAGAATGTGATCATTAGGGGAATTTCACAGTAACTTCATTGGTGTTAATGACTAATAAACAAACTTCGAAAACTTTATAAGGATAAAAGATAATAAGTTTAGACCAGTATTCTCATTTCCTAATTTTTATGTTTTTCCTTCTGAGTTTCATCGTGGAATGGGTTAAATGAAGCTTCAAATGAACTGTTTCTAATGCAATTATATCTTTTTTCAAATATGGGTACGAAAGTTGTGCATAGTATTCCAGATGTGCTCTCATCAGTATCCTGTTTAGCTGCAATAGTTTCCCTATTTTTAGATTCAATTCTCCTTGCAATAAATACCAACATTCCATTAGCCTTCCTAATCATTGGCTGTACCTGCATACTAACCTTTCCTGATTCTGAATTTGGGGTGTTTCACAAGTTGTACCTAATGTGTGAAAAATACATTTTCATGTCTTCAGACAACATCAGTAATGTAAATGCTGTGCTCCTCTGGAGCAATGAAACCAGCATCACCCTGCTGGTCCAAATAACCTTGTTTCTGCACAGTAATAAGATAAAGAGGGACTTAAAGAAGATAGAGACAGTTTATGTTCTGTGCTTTCCTCAGGCTTTGTTCTTATCCCTACCTTTGTCAACATTTATTTTTCACAGTTAATCCAATATAGCCACAACGCATTATTGTGTGGAAACTAAAACATTGCCAGCAGCTTGACGAAAGTAAGCCAATATACAATTTTTACATCAAACACCAATTATATTATGTGTTCTGCAAGGCACAATTGAAGTTAGTTTAAATACCAATGCTTCACACAGACTTCTTTAGCCACATCAATAAGCACGTAGGAGCATGGAAAGTTATGAACAGGAGTCAGCTGATCTGTACCTCAACTCCATTTATTCGCCATTGATCCCTATCCCTGAATGCACTTACCTATTGATCTTAAGACTTGAAACTTCCATTTAGTCCAGCCTTTTGAGAGAGAGGATTCCAGTTCATCAACTTACGTGTGAAAAGATGGTGCATGTGTTTAATCTGAGCTGTTGTTATTTTATGATCTGTTTCTGGTTCCTTGCAACTCCCAACCACCCTACCACCCCCCCGCCCCCCGCCCCCGCCCCCCCCCCACCCCCCAACACGACAGAGGATAATAGTTTGTCTGTCTGCTATGTCCATTTCCTGTGTCAAAGCTTGATTAGATCACCTCTCAATTTCTGCAGCCAGTCTTCACAAGTTAACCCTTTCAGCCCATTCTCTGAATCTGCTTTTCAAAACTAGTATATACTTCCTAATCACAAAAACCAAAAATGCTGGGAAGTCTCAGCAGGTCTGACAGCGGACAGAGGACAGAGCTAACAGTTGGAATTGTTCAGCCTCCCAGCTGCGTGTATCTCGGCAGCAGGAGGTGGTGCAACATTCACCAGCAGCAGAATTTCCTGGTCCTGCCGCTGTCATGTCAATGGGATTCCCCATTGAATCCACCCCACACTGCCAGGAAACCTAGAGCGGGGGTGCACCACTAGCGGGATGAGAAAGTCCCAGTCATGTAAAAGCTGGAGAATCCCAACATTTCAAGTCTGGATGACTCTTTACTTAGTGACAAAAACTGAATAGTGTTCCAGTTGATTGATGCCATTTGGTGTCCAAGATGGCATCCACTCTATAGGGGCATCCTTTAGCAGCAAGTCACCTCAAAGCCCATATTGGTGAGCTTCTTAATATTTGCTTATGGGATGTGAGCATCGGTGGCTTGGTCAGCACTAATTGGCCTTTCAGCTGTTAGCAGTAAGCTGCTTTTTTAAACTGCTGCAGTCTGTAGTGTAGACACACCAACAGTGCTGTTAGGAAAGGAGTTCCAGGATTATAACTCAAAGACAGTGATGAAATGGCAATATATTTCCAAGTCAGATAGCTGTGTGATTTAGAGGTAAACTTGCAGGTGTGGTGTTCCCATGCATCTACTGCCCTGTCCTTTGAGATTTTAAAGGTCATGGGTTTGGAAAGTACTTTTGCTGAGTCACTGTGGTGTATACTGTAGATGGTTGATACTGTGCATCAGTGGTGGAGGGAGTGAATGTTTGTGGAAGGGATGTCAATCAAATGGACTGCTTAGTTTTGGGTGACACTAAGCTTCTTGAGTATTGTTGGAGCTGAACTCCCACAAGTGCAGAGTATTCCAGCAGACCTTTTGCCATATACATAGTGGATGGGCTTTAAGGGGATAAGGAAATAGAAAACTTCCCACATAATTCCCAGCCTTTTGACCTGCTCTTATAGCCATAGTATTTATAGATCTGGTCCAGTTCAGCTTCAAGTCAATGGTGACTTCCAGGATATTGATAGTGGGGATTCAATGATGGCAATATCATTGAATGTTAGTTGGTGAAAGGGTGGGTGCAGTGAAGAGCAAAGTGCCCAAAGCATTATCAGTTGTTCATTCATCTAGCTCAGATTAGGTATGTCAATTGTAATTGTGTGCTAAACAATCAAAGGCTTCAGTTTTTTTAAATTCAGCAACTGATGAATCTTACTTTATAAATGGTTAACTTAACTCATTTTAAAATATTGCCAGTTAATTCAGCACAAGACCTACTGTAATGAAAGTTTTGGGAAATAACTCACTCCTGTTCACATTGTAGTGCAGTTGAATTGATGTTTTGGAAATATTCATTTGACTTGGTCATTTTTATCATGATCCAGATTATAAATGGGAATAAAACTCACTCCTGCACATTATTTATAAACGATAACTCACTTTGATGAGCCATTCCTTCTGTCCATTAAATGTACAAAATGCTTTTTCAGATTTGTAGGGAATGGACCTGGTATGTTCATCCAGCAGAGGGAATTCTTCAGTCACAAGCAATAAAAGAACTAACTTCAGAGAGTCAATCAAAGAAAAAGATTTAATAAAGAACATTCATTACTCCAATACTTGAGGCCACACCGTGGGCCATACAAGCTCCCCACAGTTCCCAAATAACTTTTCATTTATGCTGGTCACCTAATCACCACATCATTTTATCATTTGATTACATTGTCTACTAGGTCAGCGAGTGAGCTGACCCTCACAGCATGTTACCATTGGTTACATTATAACCGATTCCCTTTATTTTAATTTTAGAAGTGAAAATAATTTAAGACAACCATCCTCCAATATTCTCAACAACTTTCCAGTGCCTGCACCCCTCTTACTAAAGCAACCAGATAACTGTAGCTTTGCACCAACCCAGTTGAGCTATGAAACTTCCTTGTTTTCCAGCATTCATTTAATGTTGGCCAAATCAATTCTCAGTCACTTTTTGTAAACTGAACATTGTCCACATAACACTCAATTGGTACTTACTTTCCCAATGTTGCCATGAAATATAACCCTGTTAGTGTCAAATATATCCCCATATCCAACACCTCCACCAACGTTAGGTTCCAACTGCCAATGTACTTTTGACTACCCTTATTTCCTTTGCCTCCCAGGCCAAGGGGCAACATTTTCCTTCCTTACCTGCCAAGAATATGATGAATCCGGAACTGCTCAAATATCCATCTGGTAGATTGGCATGTGAAGCATTACTAAACACAACTAACTTCTGGTTCTCCCGGTGCTAGGAATTTAATTACACATTCCTTTAATTAAAGCTTTAAAAAGTTTTTTTTGCCTGCAAGATCTGTTGGCCTGAAGCACACCTCAACATATCACTCAGCTCTAGGACATTATAGCTCCCATCCGGTCTAGTCTGTGTGCATAGCCAATTTAACTGTCCTATCATACTCCTCAACAATTCTGTTTTCCTTGGCTGGTTCCTCTTTTTTCATTGACCTTTCTCTGTTTATGGGAATAGAATCAATGCTATTTAGATATCCCTGTTGATTCATTGTTATCCCAGATTTGCTTTATTGGATATCAAAAAGCACCAGCTGCTTGACTCTCTACTTTAAATTCTGTCTTTAACCTATTAACTACCCTCTTTTCAAACTCTTCTGTGCCACCCCATAGAAAATCACTAACGTGCATCGTGAAAATTCCCATCAATTTTCCTTCAGACTTCCAAATAGAACATTGCAGGACCTGCTTTTAACTGGACATAGTTAGTTAGTTTTCAGCAATACAGAACGTACTGAGAAATACTTGATCCATATACAGACTTCTTCAGTTTCCACAACTGTCCCTGCATCTTACCTGTTTCTTTGGATGGTTTAAAGAAAAAGACATTTCCTTGAAACATTTCACCTTGTAGAAATGCTCTCGTGCTAATAGTAGACTCACGACTAGATGTGGAGGTGTCCTTCTGTTTTATACAGATTTCACACTGGGTTGATATTTGCTCTGAGATCATTATAGCCTTTGTCCAGCACAGCTGCATCCCCGTTCAGTCTCTGTGGTGCTGGATGAAGTTTCAAAATAATCTTCTTTTGGTCCATCACGCTGTTTGTCTGTAAGCTTCATTAAGGTGTCATGAATCCTTTGGTCTGATAATTTTGGTTCGCTTAAGGGAAGACAGTAATGGCCTAATCTTGTAAAATGTAGGTCTACACTTTTTCCATATACCACGGCTTTATCATGTTTCAAATCAATATTCGGGTTTTTTTATTGCAGAGCTGCTTAGTAACGAAGATACATTACTGGAAACTACGGGCCCGATTTTACCAACGGGTGTGAAATCGCGGTAAATTTGGGCGTCGGGCCTGTAATGCAATTTACACCTGAAACCGAGCAGATCGCGCCTTTACCGACACCCGATTTGAGCGCGGATCCGGTCTGCACCTCAATTGGGCAGCCCTACGATTTAAATGCATTAGTGTGCATTTAAAATCAAGTTAATGAACCATGCGCTCAACTTTACTGCCAAATCCCATTTTACCGTCTTCGGGTCCGTTTCGGATCCGCGCTGTTATCAACCTGTAGAATAAAAATCCGAAGCGGATTCCAACTCTGCAGGGGAACCTCTGAAGCCTGTCGTCCTCAAACACCCTTCACAGACACCCTGCTAACCACCCAGCAGGACCACCCCCCCCCACCCACCCCGCAAGCCAAACCCTTGGAAGGCAGATCCACCCCACCTTCCCCCCACCCCCCCGCCCCGGGATCAGGCCCTCCCTGGGAGGCAGGCTTCCCTCAGCAGAACACATCGCCCCACGATCCACCCCCCTTGGGAGGCGTGCCCTCCCGTTAGACTCGCCACCCCCACGATCAGACCCCCTGGGAGGCAGGCCCCCTTCGGCAGAGCACCCTCCCCCCACTGCCCCCGCCACAATACACCCTCCCTGAGAGGATTGGGGGCGGGCTCAGATGGATCTCTGGTTGGGGGTGGGGGTGGTGGAGATTCTCCCAAGTCCATCCTACCCTCCTCCTCCACCACCTCCCCTCCCAACCAGAGATCCATGTGAGCCTGCCCCCTCTCCTCTGGCAGATGCCAGTGGAAGGCCAGGAAGGTGCTGCAGCCTGTCCAGTAAGAAGTCTCACAACACCAGGTTAAACTCCAACAGGACTTTTCAACAGGATTTTAACCTGGTGTTGTGAGACTTCTCGCTGTGTTTACCCCAATACAACGCCAGCATCTCCACATCAACGAGTGCAGGTCAGAAGGATGGTGGAGGGAGAGCAGCAACCCAGGTAGGTTGGGGGTGGATTGCAGGAGGGGGGGGCCTGCCTCTGAGGGGGGTGGTGGATCGCAGGGAGGGCCTGCCTCCCGGGTGGGTTTGATCGCCTGGGGTGGGCTGCCTCCCGGGGGGGGGGGGGGGGGGGGTTTAATCGGGGGGGGGGGGGCGTCTGCTGGGGTTGGGGGGGTGGTCTGCCTCTCGGGGGGGCCTGATCGGGGTGGGGGGGGGGGGGGGCGCCTGCCTCCCAGAGGGTTCTGATCATGGCTCATCCTCTCCACCATCCGCCTCCCCCGGCTCTCTCTGCTGGTTTTGCCTATCGTGCCCGGGTGCGCTGTTTCAATTTTTCTTTCGAACTGCGCATGCGCAGTTCAGAGCTCCAATCGTTCCAGCAGCGTTAAGCCCCACCCACAGTGTGGACCGGATCGGAGCCGGCAAAAAGCATATGGGCGTGCTGGAACAAGGATTCTGGGCTCAGATCCGTTTTACTTCCGGATCTGGCCCTTAGCCTCCGATTGGTAAAATCGGGCTCTACATCTGTACTTATGAACAAGTAATCTTACAGGGAAATGCCACACTTTTGGAAGGCATTAAAGTATTGTCATCACCAAATCGAAAGCAAGTGGAACCAATATATTCTCTGGTAGAAGTGGAACCAATATATATTCAACAATTTAGCCAAACTTGGCCACATCCATTATCCAAAAAAGCACAATTGAAAGAGTCTATCAGGATGCTCATTAAAGGGCTCAACTTTTCTGTGAGCAAAATAATACCTTCATGGTCCTTATCTTCATCACTGTCAATTTCTGTATATTTTGTGTCATGTGTAGTTTCAAAGAGGCAATTTCTTCTTTGCAGACAGTTTACTACATAATGGTATGGGGAAATCACATTGAAAACAGCAATTCACAATCCTAACATTTTTATCTCTTTCCCATGTGCATTTTCTTTCCCCATTATCAAATCAGTTACATCCAGTTTCAACATCTGGTCTTTTATTAGTATAACTGTCTCGGTTAAGGGCCTTCATGTACCATTAGGTCTGGCACACAGCTGAACTATCATCCAGTCCTCTATTCTAGACACTACAGAATGGAAAGTGGCAGGGAATGATTTCCCAAACTATGATGCTGTCATTGGATCAAGAGGAGCTCTGTTCCCTTTAATTGTACTCCAGTCATTATTAGAAGATTACCCACCTACAGACATGCACAGTCCAACAACTGGAATCTCCAAACTAAGTTTCATTAACCTGTTATGATCCCTATCAAAATCCATGACATATCCCTCCATGGGTTGGTCTTGTCTTCAAATCCTGTAAAACATCACATATCTTTCATAATTATCCAAAAACTAATCTTTTCAGTCAAACTAATGCAAATATCTTAGCAGGGGGTGTAGCCCTTCTTTATTTATGGTAGCTGCAGTTCACTCAGAAAGCACCTTGCTCCTAATCTTACTTTTAATCAGAACTGCCAAAGCTAAGGCCACATTTTATTTTTTCCTCAGTATTGTGGTGACAAGAGCCCACATTTCCCCACTTCTGCCTTCCATTGCCAGTACGGTTCAGCATCTGAAAAGATAGGGGGACAATCAAACAACATCAGTTTATTGCTACCTTCTTCCCTGGTTGTATCCTGAATCTGTCGCACTTCTTCAAAAACAAACACCAAGTTACAATGGGTTTTCCTCTGCTACCAGTGTTCATCCAACAGAAGGAATTCTTCACTTGCAAGCAACAAAACTAAACCTACTTCAGTAAATAAATCAAAGCAAAGGGTTTAATATAGAGACTTCATTACTGCAACACTTGCAGCCATACCCTGGACCATACAAGTTGTCCACAATTCCCAAACTGCTTCTTATTCATACTGGGTCAGCCGACCACCACATCATTTTGTCATTGGTTACATTGTCTACTGGATCAGCTAGTCACCTGACCCTCACAGCATGTTACCATCGGTTACATTATAACCAATCCAACGTTATCATTGGTTACATTCTAACATGATGTATTGACCAATCATCCTCAACAAATTTGGTTAATCTCCTTATTCATTCTTTTCCTCTTCTGATGCCTTATGTAATTTGTTTCTAGATTCACAGTGTCACAGAATCACAGAATTGCAGAGGAGGTCACTTGATCCACCTTGTCTGCATTGGTTCTCCAAAACAGCATGATGATATAGTGCCATTCCCTTGCCTTTTGCTCACACTTTCAGGCAGTGCATTCGAGACCTAAACAATTCATTGTTTGAAAGTGTTTTTTTTTTCACATCACATTTTTTTGCACATCCCTTTAAGTCTGAGCTCTAATATTTTTGATTGTTTTAGGAGCACGAGAACTTTCTCCCAATTTACTCGGTAGCCCACCCACACGCCCCGCCACCCCCTACTCCCACCCCCCCACAGCTTGATTTTAAACATCCCTGTCAAATTTCCTCTTAACTTTCTTCTCTCCAAGGAGAGCAGACCCAACCTTTCCAATCTATCCTGAAATGATGTTTCTCACATCCCTTACATATCAATTCCAAAAATGACTTTCTAGCTTTGCAGTGCTTGGGTACACATTGACAACATGATAGGCACCACATAATGCAAATAATTTATTGCCCCTGAAGGAATATTATCACGGAAAGAATCAAAATAACAAAATAGTGTTGATGTTGTGAAGATGAAACAAAAGCAATAAATCCAGAATTATTCAGGAGGCTTAGCTGCATCAGAAGAAGAATAGAAGTCAGTCAACCTTTCAAGGTGCACATATCACCTTCTCACAGGCATTTGGTGATCAGATGTTGGTTTTTGGAATTTCAAAGAAAATCTCACTTTCCAAAGAAAAAGTTTCAAAAAAAAGTTCCATAATTTCATCATGCACTACAATTCAAAAGAGACACTTCATCCATGTATTTGAGGAAAGAGAAAATCAAATCTGGTGATTCACGTGAATAGATTTTTAATTAATGCTGGACCCAGGTGATCCAGTGTGTCTGGGCACAGATCCAGGAAAATCCTCTTTTAATATATTTAAGGCCCCAAAATTCCTCACAGTCTTTGCATGTCTAGCTTGCAGCCTTGGCACAACACAATTCCCTGGCTGTTAATTGAAGCAAAAATCATTTCAGCTCATTTCTCACCAACCCCCCTCCCTCCTCCATAATTAAACTTCCCAAATTTCTGGTTACAGTTTTTTGTGTCTCCTCTCTCTTAGCTGTGCTAATTTAAAGTAAAATGAGGCACAATGGCCTTGGCATGGTAAAATTCCAATAGTTTCACTCACAAAGTACCAGATAGATCTCAGAATGGGGAAGGGGGGAGTGGGCGGTGGTGAGAGGCACTCCTGTTGCCAAGTAACTGCTGCAAAGGGCAGAAATGGGGAAACTTGAAGAATGCAGAAACTTTATTACAGATTTCTGGAGCTGGGAATAAGCCACAGGAATGAACGCTGGAAACACTCAGCAGCATGTTTGGGGAGAGAAATGGAATGAACATTTCAGGTCTGCGAACTACCAGCTATGAAGTGAGGAAAGGTAGACATGATGGATTTCCAACCTGCCTCAAATCTGATAGAACATCACAGGCCTGAAATTTCAACTCTGGCTTCTCTCTCCATGGATGCTGCCAGAGCTGCTGAGTATTTCATTTTCTTCCTTTCCTATTTTCAACATCTACAATATTTTTTATAACTTTTCACCTACAAAATCCTAGATTGACACATGACTGCACGTGGATCTGTGAGACTGCTGGGATATTTTTGCACCCAACAACAGTATGAACAGGAACAGGTATGGAGTTCTCAAAATACTTTATTTTTCTTCATTACAGAGAAGGAAGAGCAGCAGGAGAAGATGAAGGAAAGTGTGTAAGGGAGCTTATGAGGAAGATATTATTACACTCCAAATGATTTATCCATCTTTACCTGTAAAATATAAGTTTCTTTGATCACAGTTGTGAACAGTATGGGTGCCACCACAACAGTTAATCTTGCTGTGAACACAGAGTTTTCTGTGCTCAGATTCAGGAATGAACTATAGTTTCTGACAGAAAAAATCATAGTTAGGGAGTCGAAACCATTGCGATATTGCAATTCTTTTATAAATCAATAATTGTGACTGTTGAGGGAGACAATTCAGTGATTTTTCTCATTTCCCTACAGTGCATTTGCTTCTCTGAGGTACATTAGTTTATTCTGAATGTGTCCTGGACAATTCCCTGCTAATCAGATCATAGGCCAAGCAAGTCATCATTCTCAGTGTTATCCACACAGTCATTTTCATTCTGAAATAGCTTCACATACAAAATAAACCTTCAAACCAGAAATATTAGAACAGCAAAATGGAGTTATGTTTGTCTTAGGAAATGTACTAGGCTGCTGAATAATGTACAACAAAAATAAAGCTCTCATTCTCATTGCTTTATCATGTCATCGAGAAGACAAGGATACAATCAAAGGTGATGAAGGATAGCAAAGAGGATGCTGTCCCTAACTACTACTTTTCTTTAACAAGAGCTAGAGTTAATTCATGAATATGAGCACAGAAAGCAAGTGAACTATGTGTCCACAGCAGTATTGACTATTGTTAATAAGAGGGAAGTGACTGAGGAGATGGGCATATTCGAATTGTGAAGGAGTCTAGCAAGATCTGGCAGTGGTCTTCGGCCCATACTTGCTCCTCCCAGATCCATGTTGAGGTGAGTATCTTTGCTGGTGGTTTCCTACAATCTCTTTCTGAATCATGTAAGATGCATGTAGGCCACATTTTCTCAAAGGCAAAGGCCCTGGCATTGCATCTGTGCAGGATAGCCCGATTCTACAAAGTGGGTCTCACAAGTTATGTCCTTACTTTCAGCCCCAAAGGGTCAAACACTAGTTAAGACCTTTAATACCTCTATTTTGGCCTTTGCCAATATGGTGGCTGGTTCACTTCATTGAATCATAGAATCCCTAAGTACAGAAGAAGACCAATTGGCCCATAGCGTCTGCAGCGACAACAATTCCACCCAGGCCCTATCCCCAAAACCCCATGTATTGATCCTGTTAATACCCCTGACACTAAGGGGCAATTTAGAATGGCCAATCAACCTAACCCACACATCTTTGGACTGTGGGAGGAAATCAAGGTACCCAGAGGAAACCCACACAAACACGAGGACAATATGCAAACTCTGCACAGACAGTGACCCAAGGTTGGAATTGAACCTGGGTCCTGGCACTGTGAGGCATCATGTAGCCCCACGCTATCTAAAGCCATTAAAATATAATGCACAAACCTCGCTTTTGTCACTTTGGGTACCTATATGGCATAGATTTAAGAATGTTAAGAATTTAAAGGATATGACCTCAGCCAAAGCTCTGGTTTTAATTTTTTAAGAGTTCTATAGATACAGGAACTATTCATGAGGGCCAGAAGGTAACAAATCTTATGATTTTCAAAACAGATTTGTTGCATGATTCTCAGATTTACAGCAATGTTAACTTAATGTGAAGAAAATGCGAGGTATACTATATATTTCTAAAATTTGGCAGAGACAATCAGGGATTGATAGCAAGGTCCTGAAAATCCAACTGCGCTATTGGAAACCTACACAGAAGTACAGATGGCTACAGCCTCCAGAGGCATCCAAACCAATGATGTATTTTTAAAGTTTATTTATTACTGTCACAAGAAGGTTTACATTAACACTGCGATGAAGTTACTGTGAAAATCTCCTAGTTGCTACACTCTGACACCTGTCTGGGTACACTGAGGGAGAATTTAGCATGACCAACGCATCTAACCAGCATGTCTTTCGGACTGTGGGAGGAGACCAGAGAACCCAGAGAAAACCCACGCAGATACAGGAAGAACATGCAGACTCCATGCAGAGAGTGACCCAAGCCAGGAATCAAACCTGAGTCCCTGGTGCTGTGAGACAGCAGTGCTAACCATTGTGTCACCATGCCACTGACAGTCCTATGGAGGCTCTGAATGGGTTGAACTGTGCAGGAAGATCTTATTCTCAGCACGGGCACAATGTTTGCCATCACCACACAATTAATCTCCTCGAGGCTCAATCATCTTTTCTCCGAATGATATTGAGGGAATTCTTCAGGTTTAATTTGGAATCCAGGCCCACTGGACATGTGGTTAAATTCCTGTTGAGATTTGCTATGTTTTTTCATTACTGTTAAGAAAATATTAGTCTCAGACAGTGCATGCTGCAGAACAGCTGGTCTTGCTATTTCATTTATTCCACACATAATCTCCTGAGATTAGAATTCTTACTTTTTAGAATGTAAAATTGACCAAGTGTCTGTACTTCGTCAATTTTTCTTAAATAAAATAGGAGTTCAGGAAAGGTATCTCTTTTGATCTGTGCAGCTGGCTATGTGAAGCTTGATACTGATTATATGTCAATTGCATCACCTATGGGGCCCTCTCCAATGCAAGTCACGGTTAATAAACTTCTTTCAGGATATGTTGGTTTTAGTGAGAACCTTTGAGAGATAATTGTATTCAGCAGCTCGCTTCCCAAGCAGATGTTGTCACCGGTTTCTGAACATTATTTAATACCTCCGTACTTCATCGTAATGATGTGATTAAAGTTGAGCACTTAATGAGACTAAAAGTTTCGAAGTTGTTTAAGGATGCATGAAAAATTATTAGCAAAGTTTTCAGAGGAGCTAGACTTATTTCTATGCAACAAAAAAATCAAATGCTGCAGTGGTGGCTGTGTGCGCACGTATACCTATGGGAAACAGCTCAAAACTGATTGCTGTTTGAATACCCGTGATTAGAAAATTGTGTTCAATCGCTGTTTGTGCTAAGCACATTTTTTCTTCACTTGGGGACCTTGCTTGATGCGGTAATGCAGTCATCTGTTCCAGTCCGCAAATACCCTGATGTGTAGGGATTCAAGGCCATCGTCACATCTGGAGCAACATGCAATATGTGACCTGGTTCAAGACTGCAGCTGGTGCTGTTCCTGGTGACATAGCTCTGCTTGAGCTCTCCTGGATGCCCAATGATCAAGAAAAAAAGGGTTAAATGTTCAGTGGAGTGGAAACCAATGCTAGATTGCCATTCCTCTCCCATTTACTTATCTTGCACCAGAGCTCCGCATTTCTCACCCAGACTATGCTCCTCTTCAGAAATACATTGGAATCCTTCATTGTCATGTAGGAGCGCCAGGGCTGCCAAACCATGGCACTAGCCACTGCATCCTGTAGGTTTTATGGTTCAAAAGCCTCTATGCAAAGCTATGGAGAGAAATTAAGTGGGCAGGGGGATTAGATGGTAGGTAAAATGGAGGAGAGGGTAGAGTGGCAGTTAAATGTGTGAAGAATAGGGTGGCAGGTGGAAGTCAGCTCCGGAGTTCACCAGTCATTGGGGTAGTCAGATTGGAGGGTAGGCAGGGGGATTTGCGGCGATAATCAGTGGATCATGAAGTAGCTGGTGGATTAGGGGTTATTTGGATTAGGAATAGTTGGGGGCTTGAGGTGGTAGTCAGTGGGGGATAGTCAGTCAGATTGGAGGACAGTGGGGTTTCAGGGGTAGTTGGATTATGGGGGTAGTCATGGGAGTTTGAGGTGGCAATTGATGGGTTGGGAGATAATTGGGCTCGGGTAGCTGGTTCAAGAGCAATTAGGGATGGACAATAAATGTTGGCTCAGCCATGGGTACCCACATCTCATGAATGAATCGGAATAAAATAGGTAGCCAACAAACATGCAGGATCCCCTGCTACTTGGGGAATAATGAGTAAAATTAATGTGTTCCCAAGCTGGATTGAAAGAAGGAATGATGGTAAAAATTTAGCAAAGTACCATTGCTGTATTATAACAACTACCCCAGAGTCCAGATTGTATTATTGGGCACACTTGTGTTAAAAATCATATTGCTGGGTCTATGTAATATTTCACCTTGTAAGGCTTTTCTTGCAATAGTTTCTCTCACAGCTCCAATTTCATTTGCAGCAAACAGAATTCTCAGGAGAAGAATTATTTTGGAGTACCAGTGGCTGCATGATTCAGAGACAAGACAGATAGATGTTATTTCACTTCAGGAATTAAGTATAAACCATTCTTGAACGTGGCATCTACTCTTCCAGACCCAATTAGCTGTACTTGAGTGCCTGAAAACTTCTTCCAATGCCTCTTCACAAAAGAAGATCCTGTAGAACATAGAACATAGAACATAGAACACTACAGCACAAACAGGCCCTTCGGCCCACAAGTTACGCCGATCACATTTATACCTACCAAGCCATAGAACTATCAGTAACTTCCAATGCCATTAGATCCCATATACTCATTCAGGAGTCTTTTAAAAGACCCCAGCGAGTTCGCCTCTACCACCACCAACGACAGCCGATTCCACTCACTCACCACCCTCTGAGTGAAAAACTTACCCCTGACATCTCCTCTGTACTTGCTTCCCAACGCCTTAAACCTGTGTCCTCTCGTAGTGACCATTTCAGCCCTGGGAAATAGCCTCCGAGAATCCACCCTATCTATTCCTCTCAACATTTTATAAACCTCTATCAGGTCGCCTCGCAACCTTCATCTCTCCAGGGAGAAGAGACCTAGCTCCCTCAACCTATCGTCATAAGGCATGCCTCCCAATCCAGGCAACTTCCTTGTAAATCTCCTCTGCACCCTCTCAATAGCTTCCACATCCTTCCTGTAGTGAGGCGACCAGAACTGCGCATAGTATTCCAAGTGGGGTTTGACAAGGGTCCTATAAAGTTGCAGCATTACCTCCCGACTCTTAAACTCAATCCCTTGATTAATGAAGGCCAGTACACCATACACCTTCTTGACGACATCCTCCACCTGCACCAATTCTCAAGATCAACTTTTAACATTGGCAATAGGGACAATGCTTTGATGGCTATGATGATGACTATTGCATTGTGCTTTAAGCAAGTGAAATCATGCCATAAATGGCAGAGGACAGTTGTCAAATCTACCATGTTGTCCATTGATGAATTCAACAGTTGACTGATGCCAGTTCATGCCATACAGAATGGATAGAACTTCCATGGAATCTCAAGGTCTGTGATTAGATGAGACGCACCGAAATCACTCTCCTGGGATATCAGCTTGATGGGTTACAGAATCTTTACTGGTGGCAGAGTTCACATGAGTGCAGAGAACTGTGGATAGTGCCAATATTCCCAATCAATAACTCCTCCAACATAAAAGCTGAATGAAAGTTAAATTAGGGTATACATCTTAATGAGTATAGCACAGCATCTTTGAGCAAAGATTTGGGTTTTTGAAAATAACAGGATAACCCTAAAAATTCTCAAACCTGATCAATGTCTGCTGCTTGTTGCACATAGAGAATTGACCCTGTAGCAGAGCAAAGAGCAGATGAAGATGAAGTATTTCAAAATAAGGATGATTAGGAGGAAGAAGAAAGGTAAGAGTGGATGTTTAGCCAGATAGAATGGTACACTGTCACAAAATGTATTGAAAATGCTTGCTCCAGTAAATGCTAGATCATCCATTCTCCTCTGAAGTACCATGGTTTCCATTACTGCCACCTTATTATCAGCATTCCCAAAGAAATTGGCTGGATGAAGGTGAAATAAAGTAGACCAAATTTATTGTTCTGTAAACAAAATGTGAAGGATAAACTATAGATGAGCATTGTACTTTCCTTATTGAGCCCAAAATGATGTGAGACAGGTAAACTTTAACTTGGAGCCCCATCTAAATGTTACCTCAGCTGCTGGTCTTATTCTGTTGAGGATTGACGGGATGGGACTGGCTCAGATTTTGATGCCAAGTCATGAAATGGGGCCATGCCAGATAATGATCTGCCTGTTTGTGCACTCTTGCTTCCTGGCTTATCAGTCCATTGAGAGGATACCAATGTTGGATGGATGTTCTTGTCTTCAGGGAAATAAAAACCTGCTGCATCTGCCTCCCTCCCTGGTCTGCTTCAGGCGATGGGCATTCCCATAAAATGAACGTTCATCTGCATGATGAAACTTGCTGTCAAGATTCTCAAAAACCAATACCCTAGCTTGATCAATCCAGTGCAGAGAAGCTCCTGTAACTTGGACCCCAAGATAAGAGCAGTCGTATTTCAAAATCTGGCTAGTCTTACAGGCCTCTGCTCTTGTCTACTAATGATCATATAGCTGCATCAGTCTGGTTGGAGTCAAAATCTGCTACTGAAAACATGTCTGATATGGTGGGAGGAGGTTGTAAAATGCAGCCAGTTGTTTGAGAAAGATTCTCTTCTGATGATCAAACAAATTGCAAACATTTTATAAATATTCATCTACAAACCTCTCCCTCCATGTAATAGTTCCTCATAGAATCATAGAATCCCTACAATGCAGAAGGAGCCTTTCAGCCCATTGAGACTGCACCAACCACAATTCCACCCAGGCTCTATCCCCGTGACTGCAGCTTGCTTCATGCAAAAGCTTACGTCAGAATGGCTGAGGATTGACTCCATCACATAGAGGTTGCTTCACTTTGAATGAACCAAGTTGTAAGTAGTATTTGTGCATTGCATGTCACGGACCAGTGATATCTGACCAAGATTTCAAAGGCTTTCTTTCATTTCTCAGGATACTTGGAAAAGTTCGCATTTGGGAGTTCTTCAGTAAATTGGTGGCTGTAGAGGTATCAAAGTAAATGGAGGGCTCAAGGCTTAACAGTTGAAAGTTTAATAGTGCAGTTGAAAGTGACATGGAGGATGGATGGATGCAGCAGGAAGTGGATTCTCGGCAATGAAATTTACTTTTCTACACTTGGGATGATGAAGTTAGAGAATGTGGGGGTGATGACATGATTGAGGAGGTGACAATAAATATCAGCAAGAGGATGAGAAAAAGGAAGAGTTGTATTTGTACACTTACTTCCAACTTTTCTAAGTGCTTTTTAGCCATTTAAGTACTTTATTGAAGGGTTGCCCTTTTTTAATGTAGGAAATGCTCCAGTCAATTTGCATACAGCAAACTCCCACAATCTGTAATAATGACCAACTTGTCAGTTTGTTTGTGATTTTGAGTGAGCTGTAAACACTCAAGGGAAGCCAAGGACTTTCTACTGTTCTCCAACATAAAATGCAGCTGAAAGAATACAATGGGCATCATGTTAATATTTCACCTCTGACAGTGCAGCACTCCCTCAGCACTGCTTTGGAGTGTCAGCTTAAATCTTTGTGCTGAAGTCTCTGTAGTGAGTCTTAAGCCCTCGAACCTCCTGACTCCAATATGGTAGTTCTACCAACAGAGACAGGAAGAATGGCACAATGGCACAGTTGTTAGCACTGTTGCCTCACAGCTCCAGTGATTTGGGTTCAATTCCCGGCTTGGGACACTGTCTGTGTGGAGTTTGCACGTTCTCCCCGTCGCAGCATGGGTTTCCTTCGGGTGCTCTGGTTTCCTCCCACAGTCTAAAGATGTGCAGGTTAGGTGCATTGGCCATGCTAAATTGTCCCTTCCTGTCTCAGGATGCGTAGGTTAGAGAGATTAGTTCAGTATATATGGGGGCTATGAGGATGGGGCCTGGATGGGATTGTGGTTGATGCAGACCAAATGGCCTCTTTCTGCACCGTAGGGATTCTATGTAATAGTTCTTCTGTAATTGAAGAACTATTACATAGAGGGAGAGGTTTATAGATGGATATTTATAAAATGTATGCATTCCGTATGATCATCCAAAGAGAGTCTTTCTCTCTCAAACACATGGCTGGATTTTACAACCTCCCCCCACCATGCCAGACATGTTTTCAGTAGCAAGAGGACACATATAATACAAGAGGTGGCCACCTACCATCTTATTGCCCACCTGGAGCTGTCCCTAATAATACATGGGATGGGCAAGTGCTGAAATTGGGCAGCCTTTCCGCTATATGTAAAGAAATAGGAAGGGTCAATTGAGCTTGTTCACAAGTCAATTGACCCCAATATTATGCTGCCCGTGCTACGACATGGTTGGCAGGTAAACGAGAGTGGACAGGTCATTCTTTCAAAAGAGGTTTTAAAAGGATGGGGGTGAAAAGGATGGATATCATCTTTTGGGGTGGGGTGCTCTTTGTACATGAGGGACACTCCCCTTCTTTCCACCTAACCTCCATGGCAAAACCTTCACCCCACCCACTTGCCCCTCTACCCTAAGATGCAAAATCCCTCTCTGTCCTTATAAGCCTTATGTTCTTATGTTCTTAGAAGGAAATGAGAGAGTGCAGAATGTAGTGTTACAGTGAAAGCTAGGGTGTAGAGAAAGATCAACTTAATGCAAGGTAAGTCCATTCAAAAGTCTGATAACAGCCGGGAAGACGCTGTTCTTGAGTCGGTTGGTACGTGACCTCAGACTTTTGTATCTTTTTCCCAAAGGAAGAAGTGGAAGAGAGAATGTCCGGGGTGCTTGGGGTCCTTAATTATACTGGCTGCTTTGCCGAGGCAACAGGAAGTGTAGACAGAGTCAATGGATGGGAGGCTGGTTTGCATGGTGGATTGGGCTACATTCATGACATTTTGTAGTTCCCTGCGCTCCTGGGCAAAGCAGGAGCCATACCAACCTCTGATACAATGGGAAAAAATGCTTTCTGTGGTGCATCTGTGAAAGTTGGTGAGAGTTGTAGCTGACAGGCCAAATCTCCTTAGTCTTCTGAGAAAGTAGAGGCATTGGTGGGCTTTCTTAACTATAGTGTCAGCATGGGGGGACCAAAACAGATTGTTTGTGCCCTGGACACCTGTAAAATTAAAGCTCTCGACCCTTTCTATTTCATCCCCATTGATGTAGACAGGGGTATGTTCTCCTTTACGCTTCCTGAAGTCAATGCCAATCAGGGACTGCAGGGACTGAAAGAGCTGCCAGAGAGGGGCAGAACGGCCACATTTCCTTTGCTGTTGCCATCCACAGTGTGTTATTGCCATGGAACAGATTTTTCTTTCATTGGTCAGTTTCCAACCAACATTTTAGTCAGGCGGTGGGAGTGGGATAGGTGAGAAGTACATCCCTTGTCCCTTAAAATCCAGTCCATAGTTTATATGTGGTTTCTTGTACCATTCTGCATTGATTACAAGCAGAAATTAAAGCATAATCATTAACAAAAGTCAAGTGACTAATTTTGTATTTTGAAGTGATTTATTTGTATGACTTAATTAAGCCTGTTCATTTGAATTGTTTTAACACTGAAAACATGTCAAATAATTAGATTGAAATGGGGAAACCCCTGTTTTTTTTCATTTTCATTTAGCTTTGTAGGCAACGTTTATTGCCCATCCCTAATTGCCCTTGGAAAGGTGGTGGTGAGTCTCCTCCATGAATTGCTGCAGTTCAAATGTTATACGTATACCCACAGTGCTGATAGAAGAGAGTTTCAAGATTTTGACCCAGTGACAGTGAAGGAATAGTGAGATATTTCCAAGTCAGGATGGTGAGGAGAATTTGCAGCTGATGGTGTTCCCAGCTGTCTGCTGCCCTTGTCCTTCCAGCTGGTAGTGGTGGTGTGTTTGAAAGATGCTGTCAAAAGACTCCTGGTGCATCTTGTCAACAGTAAACACTGCTGCCATTGTGCATTTGGTACTATGGTGGATAGGGTGCCAATCCCTATCCTCAATGGTGTTGAGTTTCTTGAGAGTTTTATGGAGCTGCTCCCATCCAGTTAAGTGGAAAGTATTCCATCACACTCATGACTTTTGTCGTGTAGACCAGGGAGTGAGGAGGTGAGTTACTCTCCATGCAATTCCCAGACTCTGATCTGCATTTTTAGCCACAGTATTTATATGATTGGTCCAGTTCAATTTCTGGTCCATGTTAGGCCTCAGTGTTCAGAAATGATGATGCAATTGAATGTCCAGGAGAGATTGTTATGGTTTTTTTTGGAGATCCTTTGCAGGGTCAACAGCTCTGGGTTCGCTGTTGTCATTTCTGGTGCATTGTTCAGTACTGCGTGGTCCATCCATTTACATTCCATTTATTGGCTTGCTCTATCATTCAGAGGGCGTTTAAGAATCAACCATATCTGGAGTCAACATATTGGTCAGATCAGGTAGATTTCCTTCCCTAAAGGGCATTAGTGAACCAGATGGATTTTTACAGCACAAAACAGAAAATGCTGGAAAATCGCAGCAGGTCTGACAGCACCTGTGAAGAAAGAATCCAGTCTAATGAAGTTGATGGCCCTTCATTAGATCAAAGGGCATTTATGCAATGATTTTCTTTGCTCGCAGCTCTGACAAAGATTCGGAATTTTGGCTCTATTCTCTCCCCACAGATGCTGTCAGACCTGCTGAGATTTTCTAGTATTTTCTGTTCTTGTTTCAGATTCCAGCATTTGAAGTGTTTTGCTTTTATCTTGGCTTTTTATGGCAATGGTTTTGTGATCATCATTAGACTAACTTTCAATTCCATATTTACTAACTGAATTTAAATTCCACCAGTTGGTGTGAATTGAACCCTTGTCTCCAAAGTATTCACCTGGGATTACTAATTCAGCAACATTATCATTCTCTGCCAGCTCCCCTTACAGGTTATTTATTGAGAAACCTAGGTAAAATGCCAAGACCAATATGAGAAGTGGGAGAATTTATGTGTGGGCCTGGGAAAACCCAACCTGTGCACTTTGCACCTTCTGAAATGGACACCTGATCCATCAAAGACTTTGTTTGGATAAATAGCTATTAGACTAATTACTGCCATAACTCAGAGTTCTGAGGCCATTATTTCCACAAATAGAACAAAAGGCTTATGATCAAATATATTTTCAACAAAAGTTTGCTCCAGATGCTGCATTTCCAA
The DNA here is from genome assembly GCF_965287045.1 of Carcharhinus amblyrhynchos. Taxonomy (NCBI): domain Eukaryota; kingdom Metazoa; phylum Chordata; class Chondrichthyes; order Carcharhiniformes; family Carcharhinidae; genus Carcharhinus; species Carcharhinus amblyrhynchos. Next base: position 44,080,858 of record NC_137335.1, read on the forward strand.
TTCAGCGACAAATTGAAAATATTTAAATGTAGGGAGGGCCGTTGTTTGTGTAAGTTGTGAAAGAGTGGCCCATCTATTAGCAACGTTTGGCTATTTAGAAGTCACCGAGCAATTTATTGAGCAATTTCTTTGATCACTGAAAGTCTTTCAATATTTAGAACCATTTTGAAAATTAATTCAGACACTGGAGGTGATGATGATGCGAAGTGTGGGTGTGGTATGGGATATTAATTTCACATTAACTGTGGCTGTAAACCAATACTTACTGAATCATTGCTAGCTGTACACATCACCTAATTTTCTAATTCAGCCGAACATTGAAAGGTCAGTGATGACCACAACAAATCTTTGCTGCGGCTCTGGAATCACATATAAGATAGACCAGGGTAAGGACAGCAGATTTCCTCCCCTAAAGGACATTAGTGAACCAGATGGGTTTTTCCAATAATGGTTACATGCATTGTAGCCAGCATTTATTGCCCATCTATAATTGCCCTTGAGAAGGTGGTGGTCATCGGTAGATTTTTTATTCCAGATTTTGTTTATTGAATTCAAATTCCACCATCTGCTGTGGTGGGATTTGAACCCAGGTCCCCAGAACATTAGCGATGATACCACTCAGCTATCGCCTCCCACAGAAATTTCACTTCATGTCTGCTAGAATAAGAAGAGTATTTGAGATTGCAACAAAGTCCGTTGTCACCTGCAAATGCAATGGTTATTTGACTCTTTCATTTTATGTTTGGGCTATTCCATATAATCTCCTATAAATGGGAACCCGTGTAGATTTGAGTGGATTTAATTGGGTTTTGCAGATACATCATGGGTTGAATTATCAGTACCACTGTTTCATTATATCTTTCAATGTCAGTTCGATTCATCATTTAATTCTAGTTTTTACTCATGCTTAGAAATGGCCAAACCCAGACTGCTCTATCTTTCTCTACATTTCTCTGACCTTTTTAACAGCTGGAATTTCCATGAGATGGCTGATAAACATTTGGGAATGAGGAAAACTTCTGTCCACCCAAGTAACCTAGCTGCTAATACAATAAAGTTACCTGAAGTGATTCTCATGGATTATGCAGTGAAGAGTTATATCAGTGAATGTGCTCTCACAAAAAATAATGCTTAGTTTTGCTGATGATGGGAGGTACACATTTTTAACAGGAAGGAACAGGGCAGTACAGAAATGAGTTAGGAAAGAACTACATTGGGGAAGAGCGTCAGGGGGATGGCTTCCTCATTGGTGACTAGATGACAGTGATAAGAGCAAGATGAGGAAGACTCACACAGAACAATAAGCACAGGAGGTTAATTCAGAACTTTTGGATGAAGGCAGCATAGACAGTGAATGCAACCTCCACCACCCCATGAAGAAAGCAATGCAAGAAAGGTTTAATAACCTGACAGGATTCAACACAGTAAGTAAGGGTACAGTTCTCTAAACATAATCTGCAGGAATGATGGAGAGATGCCTCACCTTCCAATCTCTCACACTCATCTTGTTGCCTGACTGATCTATTCACAGGTGAATACCTGGAAACAATATTGTATCATGTTAGCTTCCAGCCATTTGTAACTGCTTGTTAGGATTTGTATTAGTGTTCAAAGGAGTTGTAACGAAAATATTAAAGTTGAAGTTTATTTATTAGTCACAAGTAAGGCTTACATTAACACTGCAATGAATTTCCTCTGAAATCCCCTGAGTCGCCACACTATGGCGCCTGCTTGGGACAATGCACCTAGCTAGCACATCTTTCAGACTGTGGGAGGAAATACAAATTATATGTTAGATGTGGACAAATATGTATACAAATATATGATAAATGTGGACATCTGGATAAAGGTAATTGGAATTGATAGTCAGATTACCTCATCATTGTGTTCTTCCCCTCCAAAGATGTAACAAGTAAGGTGGATAATGGGGATCTTGTAGATGTAGTTTCTCTGGACCTCCAAAAGGCATTTGATAAGGCATCATACACAAGGTCAGGTCACATGCTATTAAGGGCAATTTATTAGCTTGGATAGAGGATTGGCTAACCAACAGAAAACAGAATTGGGATAAATGGGTCTTTTTCTAGTTGGCAAGATGTAACTAGTTGGGTGCCACAGGGTTCAGTCCTCAGCCCCCAACTATTTACAATCTATATTAATGGCTTGGATGCAGGGATAATAGGCATAGCAAAATTTGCAGATGACAATGTAATGGTTGGGAAACTAAGTTACAATAATGAAATAATAAATTTATAAATGGATGGATAGGTTAAGTGAATGGGCAATAATTTGGCAGATAGAGTTGAACGTGGACAAATGTGAGATTATCCATTTTGGTAGGAAAAATACAAAGGCAAATTATTATCTAAATAGAGAGAAACTTCGGAGTGCTTTGGTGCAGAGAGACCTGGGTGTCCTTGTTCATGAATCACAGGAAACCAGTGTGCAGGTACAGAAGGAAAGCAAATGGAATCTTGGTATTTATTGCTAACATAATAGAATGTAAAAGTAGCGAAGTGTTGCTACTTCTATGCAAAGCATTCGTGAGACCGCATTTAGAATATTGTGCACAGTTTCAACAAAACAACATTATACTCGCATTTAATATGGAAGATAAAATTTCCCTTACTCTTTAGTTAAATGAAACAGCTGAATTAATAAGGGTGAAAACTGGAATGCAAGGTTCCAGTCAGATGTGTATAAAACCATAAGACATAGGAACAGAATTAGGCCACTCGGCCCATCGACTTTGCTCCATCATTCAATCATGGCTGACATTTTTCCTCATCCCCATTCTCCTGCTATTTGCCCATACTCCTGATCCCCTTATCAATTAAGAATCTATCTATCTCTGTCTTAAAGATGCTCAATGATCTGGTCACCACAGCGTTCTGTGGCAAAGAGTTCCACAGATTCACCACTCTCTGGCTGAGGAACATCCTCCTCATCTCTGTTTTAAAGGATCGTCCCTTTATTTCTGAGGTTGTGCCCTGGTTCTACTTTTTCCTACTAGTAGAAACATCCTCTCCACATCCACTCTATCCAGGCCTCGTTGTATCCTATAAGCTTCAGTAAGATCTCCCCTCATCCTTCGAAACTCCAATGAGTATAGACCCAGAGTCCTTAACTATTCTTCATATGACAAGCTCTTCATTCCAGGGATCATTCTTGTGAACCTACTCTGGACCGTTTTCAAGGCCAGCGCATCTTTTCTTAGGTACGGGGCCCAAAACTGCTCAGAATACTCCAAATGGGGTCTGACCAGAGCCTTACAGCCTCAGAAGTACATCCCTCCTCTTATATTCTAATCCTCTCAACATGAAATTGGTGCAAAGTCTATCAGTTTAACAGGGTGGTCCGACTACTAAATTTCAATGTCCATTTTCTTAAAGATATCTGGCAAAGACCTAACTTAAGTAAGTTAAAATTAGTCCCATAGCCTCACAATGCAAGGGAGATGGGTTTGATTCCTGGCTCGGGTCACTGTCTGTGCAGAGTCTGCATGTTCTCCTCATGTCTGCGCGGGTTTCCTCCGGCTGCTTTGTTTTCACCCTCAGTCCGAAAGATGTGCAATTTAGGTGCATTGGCCATACTTAAACCTCCCTCAGTGTACCCAAACAGGCAATTAGTGGATTTTCACAGTAACTTCACTGCAGTGTTAATGTAAACTTACTTGTGACACTAATAAATACATTTAAAACTTAAATGAAGCTATAGAGAATTGGTAAATGAGACCAAATATTTTAAAGCCTAATACTTTGTAATGTACTGAGGTGAATGTTTTCACATGGAGTCATTTCCAATGTGAGTTTTGAAGTAATTCAACAGAGGAATCAAATCCTTAAATGCTTCAAGGCACGTAGAGATTACTGCAGTGTTCTTTCCCAATGTAAATTAATTGTCTTGTGGCCTTTAAGCTGCAAATATCAGGTCACCTGTATTTATCTGCTATTTCCTTCTAATTTTCCTTTTAAATTTGAATTAGCTGTAAATGAATAATTTTAACTTACTGAGCAAACAGGTGTAAAGCAGAATGATTAAAATTCAGAACCGCACCGCACCAAAGGCATTCTATCAAAATAATCTGACACAATTATTCATTTCAGATTAGCCGGTACAAAATAAGAATGAATTCAGACAGGATTTGTTTGGTTTCTTTTGAAAAAGTGTTCCCTTTGGTTGCAAGCTATTAAAAATAATATGACAATTTAAATCAATCTGCCTTGTCAATTAAATATGTGTTTTCCTTAAAACAAATATACACAGCGTATGTAAAATATTAATTTTCCTTATTCAATTATGCACCTGTAGCACAACCCCAGATAATTTTTGATTGCATTTACCCGACAAAGAGCAAGCAGGGACATTTGTTTTCTAATCATGCCAAGTTCAATATTTTTCTGGGGAACCAGTCTCTGGACATTTTGTGGTAAATTGGATTGTTCCTCATTGAGACAAATGACTTGAAAAAGCAAAAATTTCCAGATGGCCTGACTGTGAGACTCATGAACAAGATTCCACTTTTTAAAATTTTACTCAAACCCAAAATCAACATACATTAAGGATGTATTAATGGACAAATGGTATTCCAATGATGTCTAAGAATTTCACTTAAGTACGTGATACAACAAGGATCATTCTCTTAAATTTCCCAGCATCAAGGAATCCTATGACGAGTAACTCACCTTCTGGCTCCCCAATGCCAGTCCACCATCTGCAAGGACAAGTCAAGTTTGTGATGGAATACACTCCACTCGTTTAGATGAGTGCAACTCCAACAACACTCAGGAAGCTCAACACCATCCAGGACAAAGCAGCCTATTTGATTGCTACCCCTTCCACAAACATTCACTCTCTTCACCACTGACAAACAGTGACAGCCGTGTGTACCACGTCCAAAATACACTGCAGGGACTCATCGAGGTTTCTTAAGTAGCACCTTCCAAACCCATGACCACTGTCATCTAGAAGGGCAAAGGCTTTGGAAGGCTTCATTCCGTGTTGAAGCTATAATCTATTCAGCCAATTTAGCTTCCAAGAAGTCATAGTTCTCGCCTTTATCACAACACCTGCTGATGAGCTGATTAGTGTGGCTGCTGTATGTAGTACTATCTCTAAACCATGACATCTGACGTTCATTTTTACTTCAAAGTTGATCCTCCTGCAAGTTCCATAGCTTAATAGAGTCCTTCCGATCCTCCTTAGATAGGCCCAAAGTGTTGACTCTGTACAACCTCTCATTTCCAATGGCTATCCTTATTTTCACTGCTTGTTTCCCTAGTTCTGTGACAGATTAATCTAAAAAGTATAGCTCCATCCTTTCTTTAGAAAAAAGTCTGGATTTTGATAGACATCTGTCACCTTCTAGTTCATGTTGCGGAACGTGGTGATTACCTTCCTGATACAAAGGGTATTTGTAACCTCTTTAACTCCATGGAGGGATTCACCAGTGCAGTTGTTTTGTTGTCTCTTCCCTCTTGTCTTGTGGCTATGCGCTGATCAATTTTTTCTCTGGTTTGAGCAGTTTTGTCATTTGCATGGGAATGATACCCAAGGAATTGACAATGGTTCTGCAGCTTTTCCTGCCTGTTTTAAAGCCAACTGCACAACTCTGAGCCAATTTGCTGCTCTCATTAACCATTAGATACACAATTTGGATACTCACAGTTCTGCAAATTATCATCTGTAAAGAAATGCTAACTCCTAATTTACATACAGCCTCTGTACTATATAGAAATCTTATCTGTGGCTTGTCCTGTGATCTTCAAATTCACATCACTGCTGTCATGTTGCATTTCTGTTTGTTTAAATACAATCATCAGTTTCACACCAGGACTGGTAAGCTATACATTGCTGTAGTTTATTTTAAAATACAAAACAGGATGGCTCAGCAGGCAGATTGTCTTGAGAGATTTAGCAACTATTACTCATGAAGGACACAGCTGCACCATTCACACTACCAGCTGCTGGTCACTTGCTGCTCCACATCTGTGTATGTGCTCATTTGCATAATTCTTTAACGTGCTAAAGAACAAATAAAAGTACAGTACAGGAACAGGCCCTTTGGCCCTCCAAGCTTGTGTCAATCATGATGCCCTAACTAAACTAAAAAAATCCTTCTGCCCTTACTCCGGTCTCTATCCCTCTATTCATTTACCCATCCAAATGCCTCTTAAATGTTACTAATGTGCCTGCTTTTACCACCTCTTCTGGCAGCATGTTCCAGACACCCCAACTCTCTGCGTGGAAAAACTTCCCCTGCACATCTCCCTTAAACTTTCCCTCTCTCACCTGGAACGTGTACCTCATTGTAATTGACAATCCATTCTAGGGAAAGACCTCTGACTATCCACCCTGTCTGTGCTTCTCGTTAGTTTGTGGACCTCTATCAGATCTCCCCCCAGCCTCTGTTTTTCCAGTGAAAACAATCCCAGTTATTTCAACCGCTCCTTATAGTCAACACCCTCAAGACAAGGTACCATTCTGGTGAACCTTCTTTGCACTTTCTCCAAAACTTTCACATCCTTCTGTTAGTGTGGTGACCAGAACTGAACGCAATACTCCAAATGTGTCATAACCAAGGTTTTATATAGCTGTGATATGATTTCCCAAATCTCATATTCAGTGCCTCGGCTGATGAAGGCAAGCATGCCATATGTCTTCTTAATCAATTTGGTCACCTGTGTTGCCACTTTTAGGGAACTGTGGACCAGCACACCCAAATACTTCTATGTTAATCTTCCTCAGGGTTCTGCCATTTATAGTATAATTCACATCTAAATTTGATCCTCCAAAATGCATCGCCTTGCATTTGGCTGGATTAAACTCCATCTGCCATTTCTGTACCCAAGTCTCCAATCTGTCTATATTCTGTTATATCCTCTGACAATTCCCAGCATTAACAGCAACTCCTTTGTGTTGTCTGCAGCCTTATTAATCAGACCCTCCACATTTTCCTCCAGATCATTTATATATACTACAAACAACAGAGGTCCCAGCACTAATCCCTGTGAAACTACAAATCTCCATTCTGAAAAACCCTTCCACCATTACTCTCTGTCCTTTATAACCAAGTTAGTTCTGTATCCATCTAGCCAGCCCACTCCGAATCCCATGAGATTTTAGTTTTTGCACTGGTCTGCCATATGGGATCTTGTCAAATGCCTTAATAATGTCCATATAAACTATATCTATTGCCCTTCCCTCATCAAGTATCTTTGTCACCTCTTCAAAGCACTAAGTCAAGTTTCCTCATAGAAAACCATGCTGCCTGTCACTAACTAGTCCATTTTCTCCCAAATGTGCATATATCCTGTCCCTCAGTATCTTCTTCAAAAGTTTCCCCACCACTGATGTCAGGCTCATCAGCCTATAATTTCCTGGATTATTCCTGCTTCCTTTCTTAAAGAAGGGAAAACATTGATTATTCTCCAGTTCTCTGGAATGTCGACTGTGGTCAAAGAGGATGTGAAGATATCTCTTAAGGCCCCAGCTATTTCTTTCCTTGCCTTCTGGATTATCATAACATTAAGCTGTCAAAGAACTGTCGAAGTTGTCAACAACTGTCATTCTGCCAAAGAATTGTCAAGCTTTCAAAGAATTGCCAAAATTGTCAAAAAATTCTCAAAACTTATTGACACAGCACCAGTTCATTGGAACTATCAAAGCAGACAAGGGAATTAACTCTGCTGGGCTTTAAATTTTTAAAGAGTGTGGAGTTAAAACAAAAACAGTACTGATATTTCACTATCTGACATAAGCCTGAGAGTCATCATTGTAAGATTTCTGCTGCATGACTGACTTTACAACCTAACATTATCACAGTGGGATTTAACATCTCCAAGTGGTTACGTAACAGAAATGTTTATTTTCGTAAGCAATGATATGAAAGAATTTCAATGCATCAATTTTTTTCATCAAGTTTTTTTCATTGTAACATTATCAATGAACATTACTTTTAATATCAGCAAGGTCTTGAGGTTTATTCATGCTGGATGTCAGCTGAGTCGACATTGAGTCAGGAAGGGAAAGAAAAGGTGGTGGGTGGGGTGCATGTGTTGACATGAGTTGGCATTAATTTGGCATGGGGTTATAAAGAGCCAGGAGATGAGTGAAAGTCATTGGTTGGATGAAGGTTTGATCACCCATAGGGGTTGGTAGAGACTCAGATGGTGATGTGAGTGTCCATAGAAGTGTGTGGGAAGGGGCATAGGCTGATAAACAGGTATGAGGGGCCATAGGTGGGTAGAGGGACATAGGATGGCATGGATGGATCATCAGGAGTGTGTGAGGTTGAGACTTGTTTTCTGTTTTGTTCATTTTTTAAAATAAATTCACCAAGTGCATAAAGTAGAACTCCCACCCAGCCTTCCTCTGCACTCACCAAACTCCACACTCATTCTGGGGGTGACGGCCAGAATTGCAATCCAACTCACATCCCGCTCCCCCGGAATGAAAATCTGACATTCCAGACTTCTTTTTGTTTCCCTGGTTGGATTTGTGTAGCCGGGAGATGTCCAGACCCAGGAGTAAAAATCTGGGCCTTAGTTTGACTTTGGGTTTCAGGAATATCTCAAAAATACATCATTCTTGCAAACTGCAGAGTTCATCACACTGTTTTGTGATGCTTAAACTGAATGTTTTAATTTATGAAATACTAGTTGTGTATTGGTGAGGTTATCTTCCCTCCTAGTGAGAAATCTCCTTACCTGCATTCAATAACTTGCCAAAACCTTAAGTGGACCAAATGGAGAATCTGATGCACAAATCTAAGTGCTACCATATTTATCAATTGGTTCCATGAGGCTATCACTGGTTCCAAAATTGGTCAGCTGATATAGTGGACTGCTGGAAGCAAAGGACTTGCATTATCTAGTGCTTTTGACAACCTCAGGATGCCACTTAATAGCAAATGAAATACTTGTGGTCACTAATGTAATGTTGGGGAACACAGCAGCCCATTTGCACAAAGCAAGGTCCCAAAAAGTGCAGTGAAATAAATAACCAGGTAGTCTGTTTTAATCATATTGGTTCAGGGATAAATATTGGTCAGGATCCTATGAGAAAACCCTTACCCTTCACATAATACATTGGAACTTTTCACATCCAGTTGAGTGGAATGATGAGTCCTTAGCATAGTGACTTATCTGAAAGACTGCACCTCTGACTTTGCAGCACTCCCTCAGTACTGCAGGGGAGTTGCTGAAAGTTTGGCAGGAATCCACCACAGCAGTTACAAACTCAGCTAGGAAAAAGAGATGCTGGATCCTCCAAACTTAAGGCAGAGTTTTCTGTGTGGCCTTATGAGATATTCCTGAAACACAAAGTGAAACTGAGGCCCAGGATTTTCTGCCTGCTTCTGCAAGTTTGTCAACATAGATGAGTGTGGAGGCAGTTTCTCCTTTGGTTTCCACCTCACAGGACTCAATCAGGATTTAGTGCCTTGACTAGGAACTACACCAGTCATATAAATACTGTGGCTGCAAGAATAGCCCAGAGGCAGAATGTTCAGACATTCAATGGCATTACCATCATTGAATTCCCTCACTATCAATATTCTGGGGTTACCATTGACCAGAACTGAACTGGACTAGCCATATAAATGCTGTGGTTACAAGAGCAGGTCAGAGGCTAGAAATTCTTGGCAAGTAACTCACCTTATGACTCCCCAAAACCTGTCCACCACCTACAAGGCATTAGTCAGGAGTGTGATGGATTAGCCCCCACTTGCTTGGAAGGGTACAGCTCAAACAACACTCAGGAAGCTCAACACCATCCAGGACAAAGCAGTCCACCACCTTCAACATTCAGTCCACCTACCACCAATTCGCAGTGTGTACCATCTGCAAGATCACAGCAGCAACTTACCAAGGCAATTTCGACAGCATCCTCGAAGACTGCAACTGCTACCATCTAAAAGGACAAGGGCAGCACACGCATGGGAACACCATCACCTGCAAGTACCCCCCCACCTCCCCAAGTTACTGACTTGGAATGATCGCCATTCTTTCACTGTCACTGGGTCAAAATCCTGGAACTCCCTCCCTAACAGCACCAAGAGTGTACCTGCAATGGACAGGTCACCATCAAGGGTAAGTAGAGATGGGTAATTAATGTTGGCCGAAGCAGTAATGCCCACACTCTGTGAACGAATCAATAAAGTACCAAAGTACTAAGGCATCAGGTCTCACCTCGCTGAAACTGCCAAATTGTGGCCTATGTGATGGTCTGGGCCAAGACCCCCTGGGATCAATGCAAAATAATTTAGCTGTTTTCTTTTTAATTGGCCTCCTTTCTAAGTGGTCTGTGAGGGCAGTTAACTTATTCTGGCAATGGTAGACTGGCACTTCTCCCGGACCAGTGAGCATCACCAATATTTTCAGGATCTTTGGCTGGGAGGGAAGCAACATAAATGTGCCTCCAAATAACTGAGATCACACTTCTCAATCCCCTCTACCTCACCTTGCAAACTTTGGCAAGGTTAGCAGCAGAGCTCCACAGTTAGTGACCCGAGTGTAATTGTCAACATTGACTCAATTGATTTCCTGGGCCAGTACCTTTAATTGAGTTTTAATTTTGTTTATATCATTAATTTTCAGATTAAAAGTCAAAATGCATCAGTTTCAGCTTGCCAAATTCAGCGATTTGCTGCTAAGGGAATTGATATAAATGTTACAATGTGCAAATTGTCAACGTAATGGCTAAGGGCATCAACCAATTAGAAAAATCAAATGGAGATATGCCAAGGAGTGTAAGAGAAATGTGATTAGAAAGTAAAACTGCTTTATTTTCTGAAAGGGTTGGGTGCTAAATTGACTAACCTTTAAACTCTGGTCAAGGATTGTGATGTGTCATTGCGTCGCAGCTCTCTGAGGTGATACAGGCAGCACCCAAAGTTCATGCACTCTGCTAATTATAATTGCACTGTGGAGCCCAGCACTGAACATACTGTTCAGTGCCTGCACACCTCAGCAGGGGGCCCAAGCTTGTGAGAGGCTAGCACCACTTAAAAATTAGCTTGCATTAATTAAAGCCAGGCAGCTCTTCTTAGTGATGAGATATGTTCTGCAGCAGTGGCTGGAACTAGTTACAGAAAACACATTGAAAATCTGCTAATATGCACTGAAATGGTGTAGCAGACCAGAGAATGCCCCAAGCTTCTTGGATACCGTGCTGAAGGCCTCGGTGCAGGAGGTACATAGGAGGAGAGAGGCCCTCTTTCCTCAGAAGGCCTTTCAGTTAGTTACTGGGAAGACAGTAAGAATAAGTAGCTGTTGCAATCAATGCCACAACTCCAACCTTGACAAACTAGATACATCAAAAGGAGGTCAATGACCACCACAATGGTGGTCGAAGTCAGTGAAGATATCTTCAAATATAATACCCTAACAACATAAATTGCTCCATTCTTTGACAGCACCTTGTCAGCCTATGATCTCCACCATCTAGAAGAACAAGGACAGCAGATACGAGAAAACCATCACCAGCATGTTCCCCAGCAAGACATGTTCCATCCTGGCTCGGAGCTCATTAATGCTCTTTCACTGTTGTTGGAACTCCCTCCCTGCTGACATTATAGGAGATCTACACCACATAAACCGCAGTTGTTCAAGAAAGGTACACTCCACCGCCTTTTCCAGAGCTTTTTGGGTTAGGCAATAAATGCTAGCCGGACTTTTGTAGATCATGTCTGTTTCAAACCGACTCCGAATGGGCGAATGCGATAGTAAAGGGGAAGGGCCGGTAAGGTTGGGCGTGCGGCCCATTAAGTCAATTTAAATGCATGCAAATGCATTGCATTTAAATGGCCATTGCACCCGTTTCGGGCACAGTCCCAATCGCGGCCATTTTTGGGCCTTGGTAAAGGGGAAACCAGGGCAGAGGTAAGCGCGGATCGCACTATTCGCCTCATGTCCAATTTTACTGAGTTTTTGTGCCCAAAAACAGGCACAACTTGATGATAAAATTGTGCTCAAGGTGTTCCATAATAATAGCAGCAGCAGCTGGAGGGTTGTTAGAGCCTTGTTAAAGGAAGCAGCCAGATTAGTGGCCATGGTTTGGCTTTTTACTTTCTTTCTCAAAAGGTAGTAAGGGCCAGCCAAGGCCCCGTTGAGGAGATTGTGTTTCTGGTAGGGTGTCGCTGGAGAGGCATCTGGGAAAGGGGGTTGGCTGGGCAGTTTTGCAACATCTACTATAAGTAGAGCAGTAATGCTCAGGTGGTATAGGCATTGTTCATTCTGGAGAACAGTCCTCTCATAAGAAGGTGACCTGGGAGAGTAGGGAAAAGGGGGGAAAATGCTTACACTGAGATCAGGGCAGGAACAACTTCCTAGCTATCTGCAAGGGCAACCTGTTGATGGAGAAACAGCAGATTAAGGTACTCTATGGTTAAGATCCAGAGACATTTAGAATAAAACTTCATTCCAGCACTTTCAACATTTTTAATGACTTTCTGCAGTATTGAACTCTCGGTATTTGACATGTTTCCTTTTTATTTCCCTTGTCCTATTCTGTACACTTTTTGACATTCAGGAATATCTAGCTTTAAGAGCTTTTCCTTTCTAGGAACATATTTGTCTTGACTATTACCTACTGAATGCCACCCGCCCCCCGCCACCCTCTGCCCACTGCTTTAACACTGTTTCCAGGAGGAATTGAAAAACTCTGTAAGGTGAAACTCAGTGGATGTGGATGGGTCGATGCTCATCAGAAGGAGATTATCCCTGCAAATTTAAGGGTGTGCTGCTCTGGTTGACGGTCATTGTTTGTAGCAGCTCTGTTCACACTTTGAGTAAAGCAAGCACCAGTCGCACAACCGTTCATAACCATGAATGAAGCAATGCATCAGCAAGACCCATTACCAGTATGTTTCTGATTCTGTGCATGGCACATTCGGCAGTGGGATTGGTAGTGGTGGGCTAGCGGTGGTTGGGTGTTGCAGGATTCACTTCTACTGCACGTCAGCACATTATTGTCGAGAGGAGCATGTGCAAGTAGGTATCAGAGATAATTGCAAGGTACTGTTTACAATTGGATAGATACAGAACATTGGTGAAAAAGATAAATATACATTACCCATTCAACAAATGTCACTTGTTTTAATCTGATTACATTCACGGTGCTGCAGACAGATCATGTTACTTGCCAGAGATCAACCTTTATGCGTTTAAACCAATTGATATAAATTATAAACAAATAATGATTGAATTCTTCTCCCATTGTTGGGCAGGTGACTGACTTCAAATGCTGCAGTGAGGGGAATTAATTTTAGTCCTCAGCCAGTTAAAATGAGCTGTTTTTCTGCCAGAATGTCCAAAGTGGGAAGAGCAACAGCGAGATCACCCAGATTGTCAGGAATATCCTTGGAAAGTATTTTGCTGGATGTTAGGGCCAGAATAACAAGATTGCTGGGCACTGAGGGATGAAAACAAATAAGAAGGTGGCAGGAAGAACGGTCACTGTCCGGTGAGGTTTAGTGACCTCAATAAGTCTAATTAAAATTAATCTGGCACCAATGCATGTCTTCCACCATTCATAGTCTTTCCCATCCCCAGGTGTCAAGAAAACTCATTAATGCAAAGGAAAATCTTTCATACAAACTCAGGTACCATAAAATAACAAGTACCTGTCATTCCTTAGTCCGCCGTAGTGGATTTGCTGATCCATAGGAATAACCTCATTTTAAAGAGACAATGCACTTCAGCTTTCTATCATCCTGAAATGTATGACTCCTCTGGGACAAAGAATCTACTCAACTCACATCCTTAATGTCACTTCCATCCGTCCAAAGGAGAAGTTGGTCCATAACTATTGAATGACGCATGCAATTCAGACAGGAGAGCCATCATTTAAAACTTTGAGTATGTAAAAAGATGATGTCTTCAATAAAATAGACCGCAAGAGTCTTTTTAAACCACTCAATATGTCCAAACAATGCGGAGCAGCAGTTAACAAAGTCAATAGAATGCTGAACTAAATAGGCAAAGCAATAAAATATAAGTCAGAGCAAATGATGATCATAGTGCAGAGTGCTCTCATCAGAACACCTCACAAATGCTGCATTCTGTTCTAATCATCACAAAATACAGAGAAAAATATCAATAAAACTCATAAAAGTGCTTTTGGTTACCATATCTGCAACACGAGAATGCCATCATCTTTACATAAATTTATGAAATTAGTTGGGGCACAGAATAATGGAGCAACATTGTTAGATCCATTGCTATTGTCTAAAAGCTATAAGCAGCATAAAAGGTGGATGCTATTGCGACCTTCACTGGCACAGAAAATGATGCTCATAGGTGATTGACTGCAAATTGTTGTGCAGCAGGCTTTAGCACTCTGTGAGCACCTCCTTGGCAAATCTCAATCTCAAATGTATTGCTCTTCCTTTAGATCGAGGTAAGCCATCCTGACCTTACCCATGTAACCTCGAGATAGCTGAAATGATGGATTGTCATTTTTCTCTGCAGCCTTTAGACACTTGAAATGATGCAGTTCAACAAATGTGCCAGGTATGGCTTTCATTGAGCAATCATTCTGTTCCGATAGTATTGCTGTTCAACTATCCAATACAATGACTACATGAGTCTTCTGAACTCTCAAAAGCAGACAACTCAACATCCTAATGAATTATTGTGGCAAATTTCAATTTTATTCAAGGCAGATGGACGATCGTTAATCATAACAACCAGCATGATTAACACATTTCTCACGTTTTTCCGCTGGTTGCCACAACTAGAATCAATAACTTTACACAATAAGTGGTTTTCCCAAAATATTGGGCCAATATTTTTTCTGATGTAAATCATTGTAAATAGAAACATAATCTGAAGATGGGTGAGTCTTATCACTTTTGTAAATTTCCTCCAAACTGCAATATTATCACTTTAAAGTGATTCATCACCATCTGCAAAGCGCTGAGGTGCAAATAGTGAAATACAGAAAAAAAGAGAGAATACATCCTGACTGGTTTTTAATGTGCGTGGAATGTGCTCATTGAACACTCTTACGTTGAAAAGGTTGTGGCTTTTCTCTACAAAGAAAACATTTGCAGACTGCAATATTTTCAAACAATCTAGCATAAAATAATTTAATAACAGAAATGAAGGTGTCTATGTATCAGTGCACTAAATTATCTGAGGCAAGATCACTGCCCTCATGTTGGCCTCAACCCACCTGGTTCAGTCTGGCAATTGCCAGACATCATGAGGTTCAAACCTACAAATTTAAAGAATCTTTAGTTTAGACACTGCCGTCTGTAATATCTCAAATGAGGATCAAACTGTTAGGCCTGTGCTAAGGTACAGCAGCTTGTGCAATCTTACCGATATTAGGGAATTCTTTGACAGACATAAAAACGAGGAGCAAGAGTGGGCCATTCAGCCCCTTGAACTGCTCCGCCATTTTATATGACTTGAGTTTGTTCCATATGACAGAATTTAATGAGCTTTCATTCTCTAATTTCTTTGAAAGATAATAGCCCAAAACTAGAGACATCTCAATGCCCTCTATTACATGAGATTCATGTAAATATTTACAAAGAACATTCACCAATTTACACACCAGATTCGATTCCTGGCTTGGGTCACTGTCTGTGAGGAGTCTGCACATTCCCCCTGTGTCAGCCTGGGTTTCCTCCAGATGTTCCAGTTTCTTCCCACAGTCCAAACACATGCTGGTTAGGTGCATTGACCATACTAAATTGTCTCTCAGTGTGTCGGAACAGGTGCTAGAATGTGGCAACTAGGGAAATTTCACAGTAACTTCATTGCAGTGTTAATGTAAGCTTACTTATGACACTAATAACTAAACTTTGACTTTAACTTTACTTAAACAGGGTTTTCAACTTCCCTCAAGAATCCAGGTACAGTTGCAAAGCTGACCTACAATGTGAGTCAATGGACGCTCAGAAATGTGTTTATACAAACAACAAGTGCATTCAAGTAACACTACTGCAATGTGCACCATTCTGGAGAATAAGATAGAAGTAAGACAGGAAAAATAATGTAAAGTAAAGTGAAAGTTGATGCAGTATTTCCTCCAGCTTTGCCAGTTGTCCAAGGCCATTTTCTAGCCAGCACACTTAATGGAAGGGTTGAGCGTGGAGGTGGGTTCAGCCTGATTTTTTTGTACACTGCCATCTGGAGATGTGGATGGCGTTATCCAGCGAGAAGGAAGGAGCTTGTTGGTAAAAATCTTATGATGTGTTTAGAAAATGTGCCCATCGTGGTTGACCGGATGCATGCAATATGTCAGATGTGAGGTGTGGGGATGTGTGGGTTAAAGTGGTGAATCTGATTAAAATGATTATATAGTAAAGTATGGTGCAGTGATTTCAGAAAGTATAGCAAGTAGGGAAGGAGGGTAATGTGAGTATTACACATAGTGAGGCTGGAGATGAGAATGCAGTATAAGAGAGCAGCATTCATATTTTGACAACTGTTGTGAGATCTTTGAACTCCTTTCAACATTGCACCCATGTCCCAGGAGCTAAGCTCCTGGCATTGATCCCTTTTGCAATGTCTTCACATTGGCAACAGAGGTGTTGCCTTGGGGACTATCAGCTTACTGGGGGCAAAGAGTTTCTGTCATGCTGCCCACTGTCAATGCCAGGGTTCCAATGCAGCATCAGAAAATCTTTGTGCCTTCTCTTCTGTAGCCATTTCTCATCCCCTTGATGTCTGTAGCCAGAGAGCAACTTCCTTTTATGAGGTGCTGGCTTCCTTTATGTGGCATTGAAACCCAACACTGAATTAAATAAAAAACACAAAATAGTCCTCCAGCTATCACCTCTCATCTCCCATACTTCCCATGCCCCATTAATACCAACCTATGTCAGCTTATCCCATCCAACCACTGTTGTCCCTTACACCCCTATGTCAATCTATTCCTCTCTACCAATTCTCGTCGCATGGGTTGACCATCTCTGTCAACCCATGCCCCTCAACTCACCACCCATAGCCCCTCCTAACTCCTATGCTGCTCAAATCTCTCTGGGAATTTATAGCCTTTGTGCCAACAAAGTGCCAACTTACAGGCCAATCGCAAGCCCCACACCACCAGAAAATGTAGTCTCCGCCACTCAGACCGATCGTGCCCCCACCCAACTCAACCTCACCCCATCGATCTGATGCAGAGTAGTATCAGTCCCCCCTCACTCTCTGATTGGGCTGCCCTGGCCAGGCCCTGCCCCTCCAGGCCCTGTCCCATAGGCCCCGCTCCCTGGCAAGAGCCTACGGGTCTCGTAAGATTTTGCTGGCTCACTCCGCGGGGTGAACTGGTAAAATTCCACCTACCGGGATCAGTGCTGGGACCACAACTCTTCACAGTATATATTAATTACTTAATGACAGAAACTGAGTGCACTGTGGCTACATTTGCAAATGATACCAAGGTGTGAGGGAAGGCAGATTGTAAGGGGGAGGGGGGGCTGTAGACATGCTTTACAGAGATATTGACAGGTTGAGTGAGTGGGCAGAATATTGGCAAATGTAATTCAATGTGCGAAAATGTGACATTGTTCATTTTGGAAGAAAGAATAAAACAGATTATTGTTCAATTGGAGAAAGACTACAGAAAGCTGTAACACGAAGAGAAAGGGTCCTTTTTCATGAAACCCAGAAACTATGCATGCAGGTACGGAAGATAACAGGGAAGACAATTGGAATTTTATGTCAAGGGGGCTGGAGTATAAAAGGAAAGAGGTGTTGCTGCAACTGTACAAGTTACTAGTGATGGCACATTTAGAATACAGTGTAAAGTTCTTGTCCACTTATTTAAGGAAAGATATATTATCATTGGAAGCAGCATGCAGGAGTTTTTCTTGGATGATACTAGGTAGGGAAGGACACCTTATGAGAAAAGATTAAATAGATAAAGACTGTACCCCTTGGAGTTCAGAAGAATAAGAGATGATATGATTGAAATATAT
This sequence comes from Carcharhinus amblyrhynchos, assembly GCF_965287045.1. Classification (NCBI taxonomy): domain Eukaryota; kingdom Metazoa; phylum Chordata; class Chondrichthyes; order Carcharhiniformes; family Carcharhinidae; genus Carcharhinus; species Carcharhinus amblyrhynchos. The sequence goes on from NC_137335.1 coordinate 44,098,790, forward strand.
AAAATTGTTAGGGGGTTAGACAGAGTAAATGTTAAGAAGATGTTTTCACTCAAGAGAATGTATCGGATCAGAGGGCAGGGTCACAGAATAAGGAAGTGCTATTTTAAGATGGATTTGAGGAAGATTTTTTTCTCGCAAAGAATGGTGAATCTTTGGAATTCTTTACCCTAGGAAGATATGGAGGCCGAGTCCTTGAATGTTTCCATGGCTGAGATCAATAGGTTTTTAATCAGTAAAGGAGTTAAGCATTATAAGGCAGGAAAGTGGATGAGAAAGTGGAAAAAAGTGTTAGATTAGTCATTATCTTAAGTGACGGAGCAAGCTTGAAGGACTAAATGGCCTACTCCTGCTCCTATTTCTTATCATCATATGGTCTTAACCCATGCTGCCCACCCACCATACTTTTCTCTTACTCTCTCTATGCAACTCACCTTCTATCCTTTGAGAGTTCCTTGAGAGCTTAAAAGTTCCTTGATAGTTTGACAGCTCGATAATTCCAATGCATTAATATACACTTTACACACTATCAGGTTTACTTTTCATAGTCCAAAAGAGTACCTTACATCCCCCAATCCTCCCCCCACCCTCTCAAAGTGTGCCTTTCCTCCCTATATGTATCCCAGGAGCAAATCCAAAGGACTACTTTACCTCTCCAAAGGGGTACTCAGGCTAACCAAACAAACCCACCAAACTCAGATGAGCTCTTACTTGGTCTCGTCTGCACAATTTGAATTTCATATTCCTTGCTTACTAAAATCCAACTTCAATGGAGGCAGCTGGCACTTTCAATGTCTTTTTAAAAAATGGCTTCTTCTGGAATTAGATTCTCTGCATTTCGAAAGGAGATAAGCTGTGCCGTCATCAATCAACGTCAGCTTGTGTCAGCTTCTGCAGCTTTCAAAATACTTAAGTGAGCAAAAGTCACATGTAGGCTCTGCATTATCTGGTTAGATGAAGTTTTACCAAAGTTTTGACTTGTCATCAAAGCAAAACACACTTTAAAGTATGTCTGTTTATTGGTTTCGACCTGATTTCATAAGCCCTTAAGGTGTAAGAGCAGAAGCTAGGCCACTCTGCCCATTGAGTCTGCTCCATCATTCAATGAGATCAAGTCAGATCTGATATCATCTTTAACTCCACTTTCCCATTGCATTCCCATATTCTTAATTCCCCCACTGATTAAAAATCTATCCATCTCAGCTTTGGGCATACTTAACAACCCAACCTCTACAGCACTCTGCAGTAAAGTGTTCCAAAGATTCACTATCCTCTGAGAGACGAAATTCCTCCTCCTCTCTGTCTTAAGGCATCTTACTAAACATTTTATATCCTCAAATGTGTTTATTTTTAATCATAGACTGGTGACTGTGTTTATCTGTAATAAAAAACAGCTTGCGGCTTTTAACAGGTTACTTTGGTTTGAGAAGTCTTTTGGCCTATGTATTGCATGCTGGTAGAATTCAAACAATTTCTGTCCATTGACCGCAAACAGTTTTCTGCATTTCACTGAAACTATCATTGCCGTCCCCCACCAACCAAGTAGTGTTTGAAAATCTTGACCACAAACTTCACTTCTTATGAAGCTTAATCCCAGGTCTCTCACTAATAGGGCCCAAAAATCCTCTCAGTTGGAGGGACGATTTTTAGGTCGCCTTTACTTTCCTTCCTAATCAACTGAAGATTGATTAGGGGCCTCATTAGGCGTGGACACTTCCAAATTTTAACTGGTGTGTGAGAATTCTCAACTAACGTCAGCTGTATTTAAGGCAGTGGTTTTAGCAAACACACGACTAGTGAGCTTATGTATGACCAGTGGCAGACAGATTTCAGCCAGAGTGAAGGTATCCCAAATTTGAAGCTGAGTAGGAATTTGGAATAGAGGAGAAAGAAGTTCTCACCTTGGGGAGGAGCAGAGAGGCGGGCCTGCAAGGGAGACTTGAGGGCAAGTGAGAGGTGGAAAGAAATCGAACCGTGACGTTACAGTCTGCAGGTAAATGACTGGCTGGTGACTGGTAGCTTTTCTTTTCTCTTTTTTCCTTTTGGCATTGTTGATGATGTTAATTTAAGTATTAAGTCATGGCAGGAGATCCCGTGTCATGCTCCTCTTGTGCGATGTGAGAATTCAGGGACCCTTCCAGTGTCCTTGCCTCCTTCATGTTTAGCAAGTGTCTCCAACTGTAGCTGCTGTCAGAATGCTTGACTGCTCTGGAGCTGCAGATGGATTCACTTTGGGGCATCCACAATGCTGAAGAAATCGTGGATAGTATGTCCAGTGAATTGGTCACACCACAGATAAAAATTACTGAGGGAGATAGGGAATGGGTGATCACCTGACAGGGGAAGAATAGAAAAGCAGTGGAAGGGTCCCCTGTGGTCATCTCCCTCCATAACAGACATATCATTTTGGATACTGTTGAGGGAGATGGCTCACCAGGGGAAGGGGGCAGTAGCCAGGTTCATGGCACTGTGGTTGACCCTGCTGCACAGAACGGCAGGAAAAAGAGTGGCAGAGTTACAGTGATAGGAGATTCAATTATAAGGGTAATAGGCAAATGTGCAAATGCAAATGAGACTCCAAGATGGTATGTTTCTTCCCTGGTGGCGTTAAGGATGTCTCGGAGTGGCTGCAAGGCATTCTGGAGGGGCAGGGTGAACAGCCAGTTGTTGTGGTGCATATAGGCACCAATGACATAGATAAAATATGGGATGAGGTCCCACAAGCTGTATTTAGGCAGTCCAGCGAAAGTTAACCAGACTGATTCCTGGAATGGCAGGATTGACATATGTAGAAAGATTGGATCGACTGGGCTTGTACTCTCTGGAATTTAGAAAAATGACATGGCATCTCATAGGGGCACAATGGTTAGCACTGCTGTCTCACAGTGGCAGGGACATGGGTTCAGTTCCGGCGCCAGGTGACAATGCGGAGCCTACATGTTCTCCCCGTGTATGCGTGGGTTTCCTCCAGGCACTCCAGTTTCCTTCCATACTTCAAAGGTGTACAGGTGAGGTTGATTGGCCATGCTAAATTTCTCCTTAGTGTTGGGAGAATAGTTAAGGTAAATACATGGGGTTATGGGGATAGGGCCTGGGTAGGATTGTTGTTGGTACAGGCTTGATGGGCCAATCTGTACTGTAGGGATTCTATGTGGATTCTGTGAGAAACATATCCTGATGGAACTGGACAGGCTAGATGTAGAAAAATGTTCCTGATATTCAGGAAGTCCAGAACTCGGCGTTATAGTCTAAGAATAAGGGATAAGCCATTCATGACTGGGATGAGGAAGAACTTCTTCACTCAGAGAGCTGTGAACCTGTGGAATTCTCTACCACAGAAAGTTGCTGGGGCCAGTTTGTTAGATATGATAAAGAGGGAGTTGGATGTGGCCCTTGTGGCTCAAGGGATCAGGGGGTATGGAGTGAAAGTGGGAGTGGGATACTGAAAGTGCATGATCAGCCATGATCATATTGAATGGTTGTGCAGGGGCAAAGGGCTGAATGGCCCACTCCTACACCTATTTTCTATGTTTTTAGGTTTCCACCTGAGATTTTCCTCAGTGTTTTTATGAGGCCCTACTTCCTTCACTACCAGGCTGCCATTTTCTTTCTGTAAGGCTAAATGGTCACTCACTCCCCAATCCAAAATTCATTCAGTGAGGGGTTTCTGGGCAACAACTGTTGTCAGGTGGGGTGTCTTCTTAGTACTTCAACAATTATGTTTTATTCAGCAATCAGAATGGTTGTAGGATACGAGGAACTGAAAGGATTCAAATTATTAGGATTTTAAAAAGGTTTCAGTGGATGCAAAAAGGAGTTGGCAGATGTTAAAATGCTAAGTATGCTATCTGAAGTTAGTATTTTGATGGATTCTGTTGCTGTTGTTCTTAAAAGACTACCCAAGTTTTACCAGATGGCTGATATCTGGATATTTCCGGATAATTAATTACAATTACTTTACAATGTCAAATTCTGGTTTTTGAACTCATAGCACCAGGACAGAATTATAATGGAAAATAAGCATTTACAGAATCACTATTAAGACTGTCTATTTATAATCAATACTTGTCATTCTGGTTAATGATATGTTAATTATGCTTGGAATTAGCAAAGCTCTCATCTACTATAATATTTGCCCCTTTGCGGTGAAAGAGATGATTTCTGTGCTTATTTAAAATGTTGGTGTTGCATATCGATTCTGAGTCCTGAATTTTGCCAACCCCTCTGGAATGGGCTGGAAGGCAAGAGGTCTGGCAAATGGGAAGGCATTGGCTGGCATGCCTGTCAGCTTCCCATGCCATTGTTAATTTCCTTGTGGTGGAACACTCGCCATTTTGATCACTTTCTGGCTCACAGAGGGACCCCAGCAGCATTTGTCACAAACCACACCTCAATCCCACCACACACCTGGCAAGGCAGCACTTGTACACCAAGACAGCCAACCCTTCACCTCTTCTACTCCTAACTTCAAGGCTCAGCTTGAACCCATATGGGTGGAGAAAATGGTCAAGGCTCACAAATGTTCTTCACACAGTTTATTGTAACATTAACAAAATTATAAACATGAGAGCCCTATTGCCTTTAAGTTATACATTGCAACAATCTCACATCCTCGGTCCTTGTATAGGCCATTAACATATAAGGATTTTTAGATGTGGAAAAGTCTGACATATCACATCTTCAGACATTTTCTGAAGAAGCAGCTCTTTGGGATTGGTATTTCCAAGGAATCACACCAAGACAAGGTTTCGTAGTTTGTTAGCCAGTAAGTACAATTTACATTTCTGCAGCAGTTTGTGGCAATCCAGTGGTTGAGAAAAATCATTTAAATAATGGATAAATACATTTAATAATGTGGCTTAATTGCTTCTGTGATCTATTGACTAGCACTGAAGGAGCCACTTGTGCTTGCTTTTTAGACCTTCTCTTTTGGCCCAGTTTCAATGCTCTGTGGAGTACTTGGGATGAAATTTGGACAAATTCTGGAAATTATCCATTATCTTTTGGGTTTTCAAATATTGGCTTCTTTTAAATTGAATATTCTTGCTGAAGGACTGGCTATAAGGTATGCAGCAAGTGTACAATGAACTCTTATTCATCCAGGAAGTTCTTCATCAGAATATAAAGGCTGATTAAAATCAAACCAATCTTTAAGAAAATCCATGTCTGCACCATCTGAATTTAACACTGGTAAACCTGTTTCCACCTCTCTCTCACTCTCTTTCCAAAAGGTTCAGCTTCTCCCTTTACATTCGTAACAACATGTCACGACTGTGACAATGCTGTGCCATTAAGAAATGTATTTTAATCATGTTTCTCTGCAGAATGTTTTAGCAGTCCCTGAGATTTTGTCAGAGCCGTGTTGTCTGTAGCCTGTGTCTTTTATTGTCACTGAAGCAGTATAGCTAACATTATGTTGGTTTTAATCTAATGCAATGTACCGTTGTTTCATGTTCCCCTGGAATGGCAGAGTGGAGCTCGATTGGGGTGATTAACAAGTCAGGTCATGTGGTTAGGGACAGCTACTTTCACAGAGAAGTCCAGTTTTAGTTGCATTTTTCAGAAACTGCTTGAAGCTCAGAGAGACAGCAGTGCTTTTCCCCCCTCTCTTGAGTTGGAGATTCTGTTGTCTGGGTGGCTGTCTTTGGAATCTGCCAAAGACAGGGTTTACCTCTTTGAGATTGTGCTATTTGAAGGATATTTCCTTTCTTGCAAACTTCTGTCAAGATCACTGTACAGAAGTATTAAAAAGCTAGAAATTCAGCATCATGTGAGCATACTTGTTTTTATCCTAACCAATGCTGAAGAAGGGTGTATGTTTGTGAGATATTGCTTTACATTGGAACACAGTGTTACAGTATAACTCTTAACAGCTAGTTATCGCTGTGTTCCAAGTCTTAATTGGTAATTGGCAAAAGTTATGCTAATTTTTTTTGTTATATTCTAACTGTTCTTAAATAAACTTTGTTTGATAAATGTGGGTTACTTGAATCATACCTGGGGTGAAACACCTGCTCGTGAATGCCCAAATCATATGTAAAACTTAGGGTCTAGGCTAACTTTATAAAACACTTTGGAGTCTCAGGCCTGGATCTTGACACTATTCACTACCTACATTGGTACTACCCAGTCTCATCTCACCACCTCTGCATCCATCCTCAGGCTATTGTTATATTTTCTAGCTGCTGCCAGTCATAAATACCAGAACTAACCAGAATTTCCTCCAGCAGGCTACTGGCAGAACCAAAGCCTCCTTTTTTGTTTCCCAAAAGCAGGTCTTGGCTGTCACCTCAGGCTAAACACAGAGCTGCAAAAACTTGGCAAGCTTCTCAGTTCCATATTGAGCTTCCCATAGTTGTTCCAAAATCAAGATTGTTTTTCTCTGCCTCTGCTTCATCCTACCTGCCCTAACCATTGCCAAGGCCATTATGTGCCTGTATTACTTTGAGACATTGCTCCTTAAATCTTTTATAACCTGACATCCCACTTCCACCCACTACAAATGACAACTCACTCAAAATGTTAGACAAGTACCCTCATCCTTGCCAAGCTCTATTGGCGCCCTGTGCTCCTATGATTTTATATCAAGATCCTGTTTTTTCACATTAAATCCCTACATAGGAGCATCGCCAGTAGGAGCAGGAGTTGACCACTCAGCCCTTTGAGCCTACTCTGCCACTCATTATGAACATGGCTGATCATCCAACTCAATAGCCTGATTTTGCCTTCAGCCCCTCAACAGTTCCCCACCCCACCATAACCTTTGAACACTTTGGCTCCAAAAGCTATACCTAACTCCTTTTTGAAAACATATAGGGCAAAATTCTCTGACCTCCCAGCCACGTGTTTCCCGCCAGCAGGAGATGGAGCATTGTTTGCTAGCGGCGTGATTCTCTGGCCCCACCATTGTCAATGGGAATTTCCATTGACATCAGCCCATGCTAGTGGGAAACCCGTGGGTGGGTGTGCGGTGCCGGTGGGACTGGAAAATCCCAGCGGCATGAATGGCTGGAGAATTCCAGCCATTATGTTTTGGCCTCAAATATTTTCTGTGGTAGCAAATTCCACTGGCTGGCCACTTTATAGGTGAAGAAACTCCTCCTCACCTCAGTCCTGAAAGGTTTATCCTGTGTCCTTAGACTGTGATCACTGGTTCTGGACCCACCTCCCCCACCACTGGGAACATCCTTCCTGCATCTACACTGTCTGATCCTGTTAGAATTTTGTAGGTTTTTCTATGAGATTCCCACTCATTCTCAGAAAATGTAACCCTAACCAACTCAATCCCCCCCTAGCATCAGTCCAGCCATCCCAAGGATCAGTCGGATTCACATCTTCCCACAACCTCTGATCTCCACTACCTATATCCACTGCATTCACTCTTCATTCCTTTAGTGGCTTACATCTTTGTTTTTTTTAAAGTTTACTTATTAGCATCACAAGTAGGCTTATTTTAACACTGCATTAAAGCTACTGAGAAATTTGCCTAGTTGTCACACTCTGGCACCTGTTAAGGTACACTGAGGGAGAATTCATCATGGACAATGCACCTAATCAGCACGTCTTTCAGACTGTGGGAGGAAACCGGAGCACCGGGAGGAAAATGCACACAGATCCGGAGAGAACGTGCAGACGCCGCACAGACAGTCACTCAAACTGGGAATCAAACACTGGTGCTGTGAGGCAGCAGCGCACGGGAACAGTCTCTTTTCTAAATTCCTGTTCCCGCTTGAAAACTGACTTGAACATTCACAATTGAGGCAAAATCCTGGAATTTCCAAATTAACACCATTGTATGGGAACAACATGATCACTAGCTCTTCAGCAGTTCAAGGAGCAGCCCACCAACACCTCCTCAGGTCAACGAGAGACGGATAATCAATGTGGCTTTGTCAATATCGCCCACTTCCTGACCACTGAAAGAAAAATAAATCAAATTCCTAGATGAAAAATAGACAAATTTGCAGTCTAGCCCAATGATTAGTGAAGTAAGGCTAATGTACAACATGTTGCGTTAAATTGGTTTATGCTAAACCTTAAATAAATTAACATGGAAATGCAATCAGATGTTGTTTGTAATCAATTGACTGTAGTTTCCAGCAAGCAGTATGGTTAAGAGCAGTGTTTTTCACCCTATGAGTTCTCCGAGTTGATAGCAGCAATAAAATTACTGAAATAAAAAAAAGTAACTCAGTCGTCTGGAAAATTAAATTAGAACATTTGTGATTCTTTTCCAGAGAAATGAAACCCATTGTGCGTGGTTACCTAGGGTAATGGTGCTTCAAGTCTTCAGGTATTATATAAAAAACATTTCTACTCTCAACTGGATAAATAGAAAACATTGCAATTTCTAATCAAACACAAGACTTTTTTAAAAAATCTGCAAGTGGGAAGTTTTAGCATTTAAATGACAGAATTAATCAAACTTCACATTCAAATGGAAAAACCAGGTCTGCAACATGATAATGAACATAGAACATAGAACATAGAACATTACAGCGCAGAACAGGCCCTTCGGCCCACGATGTTGCGCCGACCAGTTACAAAAACAATGACCCACTAGCCTATACCAATCCCTTTTCATCCATAAACCTATCCAGAGATCTCTTAAACGCCCCCAAACTAGACGCATTTACAACTGCAGCAGGCAGGGCATTCCAATCCTTCACCACCCGCTGGGTAAAGAACCTACCCCTGACATCCGTCCTGTAGCTACCCCCCCTTAATTTAAAGCCATGCCCCCTCGTGCTAGCTTTCTCCATCCGAGGAAAAAGGCTATCACTATCCACCCTATCTAAACCTCTAATCATCTTATATGTTTCAATAAGATCCCCTCTTAGCCGCCTTCTTTCCAACGAAAACAACCCTAAATCCCCCAGTCTCTCCTCATAGGACCTCCCCACCATACCAGGCACCATCCTAGTAAACCTCCTCTGCACCCTCTCCAACGCCTCCACATCCTTCTTGTAATGCGGGGACCAGAACTGCACACAGTACTCCAAGTGCGGCCGCACTAGAGTAGTGTACAGTTGCAACATTACACTGCGACTCCTAAATTCAATCCCCCTACCAATAAACGCCAAGACACCGTACGCCTTCTTAACAACCTTATCTACTTGATTCCCAACTTTCAGGGATCTATGTACACACACACCTAGATCCCTCTGTTCATCCACACTATTCAAAGTCCTCCCGTTAGCCCTATACTCGACACATCTGTTGCTCCTACCAAAGTGAATTACCTCAAACTTCTCCGCATTAAATTCCATCCGCCACCTCTCGGCCCAGCTCTGCAACCTATCTAAGTCTCCCTGCAGACTATGACACCCTTCCTCACAATCTACCACACCTCCAATTTTGGTGTCATCAGCAAATTTACTAATCCACCCAACTATACCCTCATCCAGATCATTAATAAAAATTACAAACAACAGTGGCCCCAAAACAGATCCCTGAGGCACACCACTCACATGGTGGTCAAATGAAGGTCATCATTTGCAACTAGCTAGCTACCTTTCGTTTTTTTACCTTTCAAACAGTTGTCTCAGTAACATTTATGCTCAGTACAATATTCACTGTCATAGAATCATAGACTCCCTACAGTGCAGATGGAGGCCATTGACCCGTCAAGGCTGCACCGACAACAATCCCACTCAGGCCCTATTGCTGCAACGCCACACATCTACTCTCCCAATCCCCCGGACACTAAGGGACAATTTAGCGTGGCCAATCAACCCAACCTGCATATCTTTGGACTGCAGGAGGAAACCGGAGCACCCAGAGAAAACCCACGCAGGCATAATGGGAAAGTGCAAACCCCAAGGGTGGACTTGAATCTGGCTCCCTGGCGCTGTGAGGCAGCAGTGCTAACCACTGTGCCACCATGCTGCCTCTCTTGCTGATGTCTGTTGCTTTACTAATGTGGACTAAATATGTTAGTCTCCTTCTCCTATTTGCAAGTTTCAGGTCAAATTCACAATTTGCAACATAACACCCTTCCTATAATTTACGCAGCATTTCAAAGGTACTCTGAAAAAATAATGATCACGAAACTGCCAAATGGGTTATTGTATTTTAACAATGCACCATCTGTTCCCCTTTCAATCTTTTTTCCTATCTTCCTGAGGTACTTTTTGCCTTGGGGTTTGATCAGTTACCAGGTGCTCTCTGCTTCCATTGGCAAGTGGCCACTCTTTACTTTGTAACCTCGATAACAACAATGAACATTATTATGCAGCTGCTACACCATCACTGCTTGGGAGGGTGGCTCTACAAAGTAAGTTTAACATGCAACTACCCCACCTGTGCACATTCATTTATTGATGCATACAAGCTGAGGTGGAAGATGGCCAGTGATTTATCAGTGCCAATGTGTCCTTTAAATCTCCAATTCCACCTTGCCTGCAAGATCTCATTTAAATCTGAGTCAGGATGAACAGACCATGTAAGACATGATGGAACCTGAGAATGGAGAGATAGTGGGGGGAATTGTCCCTTCCTGCCTGCCATGCGAATCGTAGTGAGCAGGGGATGGACCAAACGAATGTCTGTTGACTTCAGGTGGGTCTTGGTGTGAGCGCGGCTGGAAAATTCGGCCCAATGAATCATAATGGCGACCCAAAGCTAACAGTTAGTACCATTATTTTTGTTTTATTCTTTATTCATTCATTCAATTGAGAGAAGTCTTGTGGTGCAGTGGATAGTATCATTGTGTATGTGTTGTAAACCAAGGAGGTGAAGGAAAGTGTTAAATTAAAAGCGGAGGCGTTTAGTGTAGCTAAGAGTAGTGGGCAAGAAGAGGATTGGGAGAGGTTTAAATGTCAACAAAGATTGACAAAGAAATTGATAAAGAAGGGTAGGAGAAACTATGAAGCTGGGCTAGCGCTTAATATAAAAAAGGATAGCAAGAGCTTTTATAAGTATATAAAAAGGAAGAGGCTGGCTAGGGTGAACGTTGGACCCTTAGAGGATGAGAAGGGGGACTTAGTGGTAGGGGATGGGGATATGGCTGAGGTCTTGAATAACTTTTTTGTTTCGGTCTTCACGGAGGAGGACGTGAATAATTTGCCGGGTGTTAGAGATGGAAAGGTGGTAGGACTGGAGGGTCTCAATGACATTACTGTTACGAGAGAGGCGGTGCTCGACAGACTGGAGGGGCTGATTGTGGACAAGTCCCCAGGACCGGATGGAATGCATCTGAGGGTTCTGAAAGAAATGGCGGAGGTGATAGTGGATGCCTTGGTGATTATTTTCCAGACTTCGCTGGATTCCGGGGAAGTGCCGGAAGATTGGAAAGCGGCTAATGTTACGCCGTTGTTTAAGAAGGGTGCCAGGCAAAAGGCGGGGAATTATAGGCCGGTTAGTTTAACGTCTGTTGTAGGTAAAATGTTAGAATCCGTCATCAAGGAGGAAATAGCGAGGCATCTTGAGGGGAATTGCTTGATAGAGCAGACGCAGCACGGTTTCGTTAAGGGGAAGTCGTGTCTGACAAATTTACTGGAGTTCTATGAGGATGTGTCTAGGGCGGTGGATAGAGGAGAGCTGGTGGATGTAGTCTTTCTTGATTTTCAGAAGGCGTTTGACAAGGTACCTCACAAGAGGTTATTGCAGAAGGTCAGGGGACATGGAGTTGGGGGTAGGGTGTTAGCGTGGATAGAGGACTGGTTGTCAAATAGGAGGCAGAGAGTGGGGGTCAATGGGTACTATTCGGATTGGCGGTTGGTGACTAGTGGAGTGCCCCAGGGGTCGGTGCTGGGGCCTCAGCTATTTACCATTTATATAGATGATCTGGAGGAGGGAACCGAGTGTATGGTGTCGAAATTTGCTGATGACACCAAGATTGGTGGAACGGCAAATTGCGCGGAGGGTGTGGAGAGTCTACAGAAGGATCTAGATAGGCTGGGCGAATGGGCCAGGAACTGGCAAATGGAATTTAATGTTGGCAAGTGCGAGGTGGTCCACTTTGGTAGGAATAATGGTAGGAAGGATTATTACTTACGTGGAGAAAAACTGCAGCAGGCTTTGGTGCAGAGGGACCTCGGGGTCCTTGTGCATGAGTCGCAAAAACCCAGCTTGCAGGTGCAGCAGGTGGTCAGGAAGGCAAATGGGGTACTGGCCTTCATCGCGAGGGGGATTGAATATAAAAGTAGGGAGGTCTTGCTACGGCTATATAGGGCATTGGTGAGGCCGCAGCTGGAGTACTGTGTGCAGTTTTGGGCGCCGTACTTACGCAAGGATATTTTGGCCTTGGAGGGAGTGCAGAGGAGGTTTACTAGGCTGTTGCCGGAGTTGAGGGGGTTGAGCTATAAGGAGAGGCTGAATAAACTAGGCTTGTACTCGTTAGAGTTTAGAAGAATGAGGGGAGATCTCATTGAGACGTATAAGATGATGAATGGGATGGATAGGATAGAGGTGGAGAGACTCTTCCCGCTCAGAAAGGACAGTAGGACTAGGGGGCACAGCCTCAAGATAAAAGGGGTGTGGTTTAGAACGGAGTTGAGGAAGAATTTCTTCACTCAAAGGGTGGTGAATCTCTGGAATTCTCTGCCCGTTGAAGTGGTGGAGGCTACCTCGCTAAATATTTTTAAGACGCGGGTTGATGGTTTTTTGATAAGAGAGGCGATTAAGGGTTATGGGGAGAGGGTGGGAATGTGGAACTGAGCCACGACAGATCAGCCACGGTCTTATTGAATGGGGGGGCAGGCTCGAAGGGCTAGATGGCCTACTCCTGCTCCTATTTCTTATGTTCTTATGTTCTTATAATGTGTCACATGATTACATAGTGACATCAAGAAGGGCACTTGCAAGATTTCCCCTCTCTCCCATCCTGGACCATAGCAAGTGACACCCATCTAATAAAGCTCAACTAACTGGCTAAATAACCCATTCTGTGGCAACCTTTTCATTCTTTCATCTTTGCTGGAGAAGTGAGCTGACCGCATTAATATACAACAATAAAAAATAAAACTGGCAATGAAGATGGTTTTCCAGTGAAGATGGTCAGAGGAAACCATTCAGACCTGGACCTCGAGTCAAGGGTCGATTTTTGGGAGACCACTCCACCATCAATTGAAGGGTGGTAAACCTGGCCATTAGCAACTGATTTTAGCCTTTAAAATTGTGTACATTAAAATTGATAAAAAGCACTAAAGATGTTCCTTAATTTTTTAAATTCAACTGTGATCCATTTTGGACGTGAAGCTGATCGTGCCAGCAAAACAGTGCCGGGAAGATGACTTTTGGTGTGAGATTGGTTCATGCCCTAGCTTGAAAGCCTTGGGCACTATCTTCCTGGCTCTTTGTGCCAATTGACCAATGCAGCTGGCCAGAAAGATCACACCCAATATGTTTTAGTCAAATAGACTGGGGAGAATCTTACCAGAAATGGCAAAATGTCAGGGTCAGACTGAAATTCGGTGTTTCTCACAAGATTTTTTGACACTTTGTCACAAAAAAAGCAGTTGGGCACGTTTCATGTCATCACGTGGAGAGATGAGGCCTAAACACCCAGCAGCACAGCGATCGGGTGCCATGTTTAAAAGATAGCCCAATCAGAGCACAAAGTAACCTACCCCCAGCCCATAATAGAGGTCACAGTGGTTCTGCCATCCTCCCCCCGCCCCCACAATCAGAGCTGCCATTTTCCCCTAAACAAACAGTCAATGTAGCCCTGCCCTCCCACCCAAACAGTCAATGTAGCCCTGCCCTCCCACCCAAACAGTCAATGTAGCCCTGCCCTCCCACCCAAACAGTCAATGTAGTCCTGCCCCTCCACCCAAACAGTCAATGTAGCCCTGCCCTCCCACCCAAACAGTCAATGTAGTCCTGCCCCTCCACCCAAACAGTCAATGTAGCCCTGCCCTCCCACCCAAACAGTCAATGTAGTCCTGCCCCTCCACCCAAACAGTCAATGTAGCCCTTCCCTCCACACCCAAACAGTCAATATAGCCCCACCCCCCATCCAAACAGTCAATGTAACCCTGCCCCCCCATCCAAACAGTCAATGTAACCCTGCCCCCCCACCCAAACAGTCAATGCAGCCCTGCCCCCCACCCGAAGTCAAGGAAGTCCCACCTTCCCCACCCAAACAGTCAATGCCAGTGATCTCCCCCCCACCTTGCTACTCCCCCAAAATCACTGGCACTGGGCTCCCACAAGGGTCATCTCTGGCATTATCCTCTCACACACATTGGCACTGCCAGGTTGGCACAGCCAGCTTGGCAAGGCGCATTGCCAGGCCACTGCCTAGGCATGGCCCTCTCCTCCAGGGGGATACGTATCTGACAAGAGGGTGGTTTATAACATTCATTGTGGTAAAGCCCTCCCCGCACAACGTACTGCCTGAATTGGGCAGTCAGTAGGCCTAGTTAAAATGCAAATAGAGATCATATGATGTACATTGAAAAATGATTTGGACAGCAAAAAGTGGAGCGAGCATCTTGCATGCTCCTTATCAACAAGCCGTCCAATTGAAAAGATCCCTTATAGTCTATGTTTGTTTATTTTTGTTATGTTTGTAGAGGCAGGTGAAGTTGCATATTGTGGAATGTTGTACACCATCTCCAACCATATCCCCACCCAGTTTTGTCCTCAATCCAGAACCCTCACTGCAAGCACTTGCCTGCAGCTGCTACCCGTCGACATTCTAACATGCTTTGGTGGCAGCCCAAATATTAAAGTTTACTGCTTGGTTTCTTCTTTGGTTCCAAAGTGCATAGCCTCAAGGGATGGTCAATGAATGCTAACCTAGCTAGCGAAGCACTCATTACTTGAATGAATTTAAAAAAAGACACTAAAACTTACACATAAAGGCCAAAATTCTCTGGCCGTTTATGCTGGTGGGATTCTCCGGTCTTGGTGGCATGGTACCCCTGTCCGCGGATCTTCACTGGCATGGAGTGACATCAGTGGGAATTCCCAATGACCAGAGAACACTGCCGCTAGCAAACAACATGCCATCTCACGCTGGCAGAAAACACATGGCTGGGAGACAGGGGAATCCCAACCAAAGGATTCAGATAAGGCTCAAACCTGCTCAGTCCTTGCCTTGAAGTGGCATTGACCATTTTCCAATGTGCACAAGTATTATTTATTTTTCTTGTCTTGTAGGGGCTGATATTGCCTGTCAACTCTGGTTGAGACAAAACACAAAGGTAAATGAGTATCCAATCATGTAAGAAAAATTCTGAACTGAATGTTGGAATTTTAGTGCAAAATGTTGAATTCCTGCAAGTTTGGAAGAACCCTCTAAATCTTAGTCAGGTTTAATAAGAAGTCTTCCCATTTTTCCAGGTACTGGTTCAGTAAGGAGATAACATTAACAACAAGTAAATGGGGTCAAACGGGATGTTAACATTTTAAAACTCCCAAACCCAACCTTGGTCTGCCTATTTCTGATTTTAGCAGGGGAGGGAAAGGGGATATATGAGGAATCCGCTCGCCATATTGGGTTGATCATTTAAATATTTCAGTGAGGCTGCATGCTTCAGATTTAACCCGTTTTCCAAGGAAAGCCAGCAGCTGAATGGAGGCCAAAATGCTTTATGGAAAAAGGTAAATGTATTTACAGCACTGCTTATGGTCAAGAAGAGCAGATATCCTCTCTCCTGGTCCACCAGATGTCCTTTCCTCCATGTCATTGTACCTCACCTCCTTCTCAGTCATTGGATTCTGCCCCCCATCAACAAATTTAAAGTCTTCCAGTCTCAGACTTCAACTGAAATTAGTAATGTGGCTTCCACCCCTGTGCTAGAATCAATCTACCATTCGCCCCACCCCCACCCCACCCTTGTCAGGGATTGAAGATTGCCTCTCCAATGTTCCAGACTGGCCTCCCAGTGATATCATTAGCATTGCTGCAGGCTCCCTGCCTACTGATGGGGTAGCAGCCTCTCCAGAGGATTTTCTACCCAACAGGGAGCCAAGTCTTTTAAACATACTAGCTTCCAGATAGGGAAATCTGCCAACTGCGCAGCTATAAATGCAATCACAAAGGTAATCAAGGTCTTTAAAGTGACAAAGGGATCCATCAGGATGCAGATAATCCATTTTCCACCAGTGGGAAATTCAGAATAAAATGGTCTCATCTTAAAATTGGAGTTAAGCCTTCCAGGGTTGAATTGAGCATGATATAAAGAGGGTAGCAGGGATCTGAAGCATCTTCCCACAACAATCTGGTCGATCAACATTTTCAAGCCTGAAATTAATAGATTTTTGTTGGGTAAACATATCAAGGATGAAAGATGGGTAAATGGGTTTGGGTACAGATCAGCCATGATCTAGAACTGTCAGCCTCAAGAGGCTGAATGATAGTCCTATCTCTATCCATGGTGCTATATTTGTGTATGCTTGCAATTAACATTCCAATCAGTATAACATGAGATAGCAATGGAATGGTGGCACAGTAGTTAACACTGCTGCCTCACAGCATCAGGGACCCAAGGTTCAATTCCCGGTTTGGGTCACTGTCTGTGTGGTGTCTGCACATTCTCCCCATGTCTGCATGGGTTTCTTCTGGCTGCTCTGGTTTCCTCCCTCAGCCTGGAATTCATGCTGGTTAGGTGCATTGACCATGCTAAGTTCTCCTTCATATACGTGAACAGGAGTTGGAGCATGGTGACTAGGGGATTTTCACAGTAACTTCATTGTAGTGTTAATGTAAGCCTACTTGTGACCCTAATAAATAAACTTAAACAAAAAGAAGGCAATAAATGTCCAGTAAGAAATTTCCAGATCTCAGCCAAGAGAAAAATGTGTAATGGATCCAATTACAACTTGAAGTATCAGGAAGTAGCATGGGATAGCGTACAGAGCAGCTGTGGGAAAGCACTTAACACTATAGGAGGGATTTTCCGGCTGCATTCGCCCCAAAACCAGAAAATCCTGCCTGAAATCAACTGGCCTTTGCATGGTCCCGCTACACCATTCCACGATTCCCCCCCCCACCCCCACCTGCTACGATTCCCGTGGTGGGTGGGATGGGAAAATTCTCCCCCATGAATAGGAATTCCACAGCAAACATCAAAACTAGTGGATAAAGTTTCAGAAAAACCTAAAGGAATAAAGTGTGGAGAAATTAAATAAAAATTAAATCCCAGGTGAAGCAAAATGTAAGAAGATACTGGGAGGGAAGGGTGCCAGTCCAGAATTAATTGCTGTATTAAGAAGATCAAAGACTTCAAAAGGAGCTTTAACATTTCACAAATCAAAGTGATCAACTGCAGCACTAATCATCTTATTTCTGTGACCCCCATGAATCTATGTTAACCCTTTGTTAAATTATCCTTCTCCACGCGCAGGTACTATTTGTTTTTATGTCTGATGGCACAAAATAATAAATATGATAAACAGCACTGTGGTTCTTATTTAGGATTGATGGTCAGTGATTTATTACTTTATTACTTCCTGAGCAACGAAATTTAAAATGGATTCACAATTAGCAGTTGCTGAATGCAGCCATAATAAATTTCTGGCAGATATTCATTCACAGGGCAGTAATTGTAGATATAGCTTGCTGAATACTGCTATTATTTAACCTTCACATCAGACTGATCTTTAGGAAACTGATATCTGTTTACAAAAATAGATGTTCATCACAATATAAGTATTTAAGATCTTTAAATTTAACCCAAATTCTGACTAAAAATGATTTAAAATGTTGCAATTCAAAAATAATGAAACAATGCATATGGGATTTCTATAGTTAATATAAGAGCATAAGCATAAAAGGAGGAGGCAGTTTCATTGAATCTCTACAGTGCAGAAGAAGGCCTTTCAGCCCATCAGGTCTGCATTGACTCTCCGACAGAGCATCTTACCAGGCCTGTCCCTTGCCCTATACCCATAACCCCATTCATTTATCCCACTAATCTCCCAAACTGACACATCTTTGGACGCTAAGGGGCAATTTAGCATGGCCAATCCACCTAACCAGCACATCTTTTGGACTTTGGGGGGAAAACGGAGCACCCAGAGGAAACCGACACAGACAAGGGGAGAATGTGCAAATTCCACACAGACAGTCACCCAAGATTGGAATCGAACTCGGATCCCTGGCAATGTGAGGCAGCGGTGCTAACCACTGTACCACTGTTTAATCCCTCAAGCCTGCTCTACCGTTTAATATGATCATAGCTGATCTCTGCCTCGACTTCATTTTCCCGCCTGTTCACCATGGCCCTTCAAATCCTTACCAATTGAAAATCTCTCCACCACTTCTATGAATTTACTCAATGTCTTGGTATCTACCACGTTCTGGTTAGAATTCCACATACTTGCAACCCTTTGAGGGAATACTTTCTCTTCATTTCTGTTTTAGTCTGCCACCCCTGATCCTAAAACTATGATCTCTTATTTTAGATCACCCCACAAGAGAAAACATTCTCTCCATGTGTACTGTGTTAAACCTCATCATCTTGTACACCTCAGTTAGATCTCCTCTCATTCTTCTAAACTCCAGGGAGTATAGGCCTAAATTGCCAAATGTCTCTTCATAAGAGAAACCCCTCATTTTGGGAATCAATCTCGTGAACCTTGTCTGAACTGCCTCCAATGCAACTACATTGCTCCTCAAGTAAAGGGATCAAAACTGTACACAATATTGTAAGTGCACTCTCACTAATGCTTTACACAGTAGCAACAACACTTCACTATGTTTATATTTTATTCCTTTAGCAATAAATGTCAAAATTCCATTTGTCTTCTTTATCACCTGCTGCACCTGTATACTGTTTTTCTATGATTCATACTGAAGGACACCC
Organism: Carcharhinus amblyrhynchos; assembly: GCF_965287045.1. Taxonomy (NCBI): domain Eukaryota; kingdom Metazoa; phylum Chordata; class Chondrichthyes; order Carcharhiniformes; family Carcharhinidae; genus Carcharhinus; species Carcharhinus amblyrhynchos. Next base: position 44,117,545 of record NC_137335.1, read on the forward strand.
AGATCCCTCTGCACCGAAGCACATATAAATCATTAATATAGATTATTAATATATATCTCCTTCACTTCAGGTTTTTCTGATTGTAGAAGGGAATTTCAAATCAGCTAGTGAGATTCCCAGACAGATGTAGTCTTTGAGGCGACAGGATAGCAAAAAGGGGTTAAATGATTCTTTATAACAAGTTAATATGGACAGTTTGCTCTTTTGTGTATACAGTAACAGTATTAAAACAAGTAAATGTGATTTTAAAGTACATATATATCAAAGTATTGAATGTATTTTAATACATTGTTAGCTTTGGCCAAGAACAAGATACCGCAATGCATAATGGTTTAGGTCAGAAGGTTAGAACTATGGGGTGAATATCTCTTAGGTGACAGAAAGATGTATTAGAAATGTTGCATATGTAGAATGAATGATGTAACGTAATGAATAGCAGTACTCATTGTCTAGACACAGAATAGATACATACCTCAGGCCCAAGATTCATGTGTCTATTCACCTGGCAACATGCTGGTGGGAAAGTTCATTTTGACCACTGGGGAGAGCATCTGTGGATGCTTAGCAACAAGGAAATGAATTTGCCAAGATAGAGGGTGATATTCATATTAAGAACAAAGAACAAAAACAGCCCGGGAAACAGGCCCTTCGGCCCAACGAGCCTGCGCCACCATTTTAACACTACCATTCCCCCCCTCCACCCATGACCCTTATCTATTGTTTTATGGCCATCCACATTGAGGGAAACTAATTTAGGGACAATTTATTACGGCCAATCAGCCTAATAGCACATCTTTGGGGTGTGGGAGGAAACCGGAGCACCCGGAGAAAACCCATGCAAGCACGGGGAGAATGCGCAAACTCCCACAGACACTGGCCCAAATCCATGTGTCTGCACAGCAATCAGTGATAGTCACTGAGCTGTCGTCTTGCCCAGCATCTGGTCCAGTTTAGGCACACACTAGCGACATGAAGCACTAGGCCAATCTCGAACAATCAAGAGCAGCCCAAGTACGACCCATCGCCTGTATGCCCCTCGTTGGACAACAAGGCGGATCGACTTAAAACCTGTGAATTAAAAGAGAAAAACATTATTATCATACCATACCCATTTACATTACCAGGGACGCCCCAATGCTAATGAACCTTATTTAAAATAATCTCCTATATCCTCCCATCTCCAGCCCACTCATGTGCCTGTCTGAGTTATTCTTAAACAACTCTAGCGTGTTTGCCTCCACCACCTTACTTGGCAGAGCATTCCATACCCCCACTACCCTCCGTGTGAAAAACCTCCCTCTAACATCTGTATTATACCTCTCCCCCCTCACCTCAAGCCCATGGCCCCTCGTACTGTGTGTCTCAACGGACCAATGAAAAAGTATTATGCTGGTTGGCAAACTGTGAATGGCCAGAGTACCTGACAAAGGCTGTATTGATGTATAATTGTCAAATGAAATCGATCCTAAGCTAATGGAAGGCAGAATTATAGATAACAGAATCCTATAACTGATTTGTAATTTGGCTGAATGGCTCAGATCTCTCAGAGAGCTTTTACAACTCTGAACCTGAACTGTTTAACCTTTTGTAATACCTCCAGAATGGCCTTACATTTATGTTTTGTTTGTTCTGTTTGATTTTATGTATTAAATAAATTTTGTTATGTCTATTGAACAGAGATTTTGCCTTTTGCGAGTTTTTTTTGAATGAAGTCTAAGTTTTTAGACATAAATTGGCCACCTTTTCAAATTCCCCACAAAACTGATGAACTATTGAACTGAGGCAAAGAGAAGAGGCTTTGCTCAGAATTCCTCCCTGAAGCAGCGCCGCCAGAAATGATTGATCCAATTGTTCATTCATTTGTTGTTTGTGGGATAGTGCAATGCACAAATTAGTTATCATGTTTCCCTACATTACAATACTTGCCATGCTTCAAAAAGCACTTCATTAATAGTGAAATATTTTAAAATGTCTTGAGGTACTTTACAACTGTAAGTTCATTCTTTTTGGTCAGAATGGCTATGTATCATGACAGATGTCAAGTGGCAAAAGACATGCACCTAAATTTTTCTGCATACATCAAGAATGAACATTACAGATTGACACAGTAAGGACTTGTCATGCAGGTGACAGAACGTTGTGTCGTAGCCTCCGTTGTATTGTGTCTGATAGATTATGCTGAGAATTATATTGTCCGAACATAGTTTATTCCTGGTGCATGTTGTTCTTCCTTTTAGAAGAGACAGTAATGGCCAAGGAAATAAGGACTGCCCTTATTTTCATTGGGAAGCCATAATGGGAGCATCAGCAAGGCAATAGTCAAATAAAAGGAAGAGAAAGACTTACATTTATACAGTGCTTTTTATGACCACCATACATCTCAAAACACGTTACAGCCAATGCAATACTTCTTAAAGTGTTGTCACTGTTATAATATAAGAAATGCAGCAGCAAATATACCTACAGCAAATTCCCATAAACAGCAATCAGGATTATTTGTTTTATAATGCTGACTGAGGAATATATATTGGCCAGGACAACAGGGATAACTCCTATATTCTTCTTCAAAATAATACTGTGCTTTCTTTGGTATTGCAATCAAGCAGGCAGCTGGGGCCTTGTTTTAAACTGATACCTCCAACACTGCAGCACTCCCCCAGTGCTGCACTGGAGCATCAGCCTCGATTTTTATGTTCACCTCATGAGATGGAACTGGAACATGGAACTACTTAAAGAGCATCATGATTCCTGAGGCTGAAGCTATGAAAAGCTCTTTCAAATTTTCCTTTCATTTGAGCCAAGGGCAATTTACTGATAGCGAAGGAAGAAAGATAATCCTACTAATGATGATTAATATATCTTAAGTAAAAAAAAATCAACTTAAACAATTCAAGTGAAAGTAGTGAAATATTGAGGCCTCTGTTTTTTTAACCATGGTGTGATATAAGATGGACAGTTAAAGGGCTGTTGCTTTACTATCTATAAATGAATAGAAATAAGATATTTCAGTATCTATCTTAGATTTTCTGATTAGAATTATCTGAATGCCAGTGTTAACCTATTTTAATGAAGGTCTGGCCAGATTAAAATAATACTGATCTAGCTTTCCAAGTGCTAATTGTGGTTTGAGGTTGTGGTGACAATTTACTGCTTTTGCTTTTCAAAAATGTTTATACCTCTCTTAACATGGTTAGTATACCTCTGTGGAAGGCAGTGTGTCTTATTGCAAAGACACGCATTTTAACAGTTTTAAAATGTGCAGGTTGGGTTGATTGGCCATGATAAATTGCCCCTTACTATCAGGGGGATTAGCAGGGTGAGGTTGCAGGGAAAGGGCCTGGGTGGGATTGTTATCGGTGCAGCCTCAATGAGCCAAATGGCCTCCTTCTGCACTGTAGGGATTCTATGATTCTATGAAATGTGATTGAAAACATTAGGTAAAAATATTTAAGTAGATCAGCATTAAGTTGCCAGTGCTGTAAGTTGATTAGTGCATTGATAATTAAATATTAGTTGTAACATGAGTATTTCCCCATTGTAAACTTACAGTTTTAGCCAATTGAGGGAATGAGTTGGCACTGTCTGATTTGCTGTGTTGTTGCTAGCTGTTTTATGGTCAATGAGAATGGAAGTGATCAATTGTAAATCTATATCAGTTTCAGACACGCAAACACCATTACCATTGCGTTATCTGTCAACAATGCATTGTTGTACAATAAAAACGTGGCCTTTCTTTGATTTACTGACACTGCATTAAAATGACAGTTAATACTAACAATGCATCCTGTAAAGAAAAGCCTATGAATTACTGAAGTTGCATATTTAAATCAGATTGACTTTATGTACGTTTTATTAACACAAGTGAGCAATATAGCATTTGTAGATGTGCCGTGTCTTGATGAATCGCAGACGTCTCAATTGGAGATTTTCTCTGTGAAGGAGGTGCAGTGGAATTGTACAGCAGTTCTTTCTAAACTATGCCACGAGTAGAGAAAATCTCTGGGAAGAGATTTTAACTGCCATAGGGTTTCCGGATGGAACGTTCTAGTTTTATTTAAATTCCTGCCGAGAGCAGGATGAGGTTACACAATTTTATCCACTGACCTCAGTAACATGCCACACCACATGTCCACTTTCTGTGGTTAAGTGGGTCAGACGTGGTGTGATGCGTAGTGGTGAACCCATTGGCACTCAGGCAAGTATGAAGAGCAAAACCAGAATCTTCCAGCCCCTTCAGCATTGTGGGCAAGTGCGGTGATTGTGGTGCCCTTAAAGGGCAACGCAGCAGAAAAGGGAGGGGTGGAGAAGGAGTGGGGGTGGGTTATGTTTGAGGAAGAAGCAGAGACCTCTGACGCCATACTGGTGGAGAATGGAGAAATGAACCCTCCCTGCTCACCATCCAAGAGCCGAAACACTCTATTCAGGTGAAGCAACGTTTCACGTACGTATCCTTTAATGTGATCTATTGCACTTGCTGCAGTCTACTTTAAATTGGAGAGATTATATGCACACTGTATGACCGCCTTGCAGAACACCTTTGGTCCGCCTGTCGCTTGCCATTTCAACACACCATCCTGTTCTCATGTCCAAGTGTCCATCTTTGGCCTGTTGCAATGTTTCAGTGAAGCTCAAAATTATCTGAAAGAACAGCACCCCTTCTTCCAATTAGGCAGTTTACAGCCTTCCGGACTTAACATTGAGTTCAACAACTTCAGACTGTGAACTCTCTCCTCCACCTTCACCCCATTTCCAGCATTTCTTATTTTCATTTCTTCCATCCATTTATTCTCCTATTCCCCATGTTTTTTCTTATCCCACTTTCCATCTTTTTCCCTTTACCACTGACTCCCTTCTCCCAAATCTGCCCCGCTAGAGCCATCTGTCACCTGTTCACTTGCCTTTTGACAGATTGCTTACCTTTGCTCTGCCATTTACACATTCTGATCCTCTAATGTGCCACCATCAGCACCCTTCTCAGCCATGATCACCACCATTTGTATTCCTTAGAGTCCAGCATCATTGGGGAAGTTCAAGGGTGAAAGAAAGGAGAGGAATAACGATATTGGGTGTTGATGCAACACTGATAGGGGCTGAGGTTGACGGGAGACAGGAAGAAGGTAGAATGTAGTAGAGGGAGTTTGAAAACTAGCATACACCAATTTTCCAGTAACAGCAATGCAACATAGCTGATTTTAAAATATGGTACCTCAAAATGGGGGGGAGGGACTTTTCATATGGGTGGAGGTCAAGGTCAGCACAAGTGTCAAACTAAAGGGACACCCTAACAATTATGAGGAAATGTCAAGGATGCTCAGTTGTGTTGTCCTCTCTATGGTGAAGCATACAAGGCAGCAGGCTTGTTTTTGACTCATGGATCTCAAGATCCCAACAAGGTGTGGAACTGCCGTTCATTCTGTGCCATTTGCCATGGGCTGCAGTCAGAGGCAGGGTTGGAGTGGGGCAGTGGAGGGGGTGTGGGGGGAAGGGTGGGGTGGGACGTCGATGCCTCCAATGGGCAAGGCTAGCAGAACAGAGCTAACTCCTTTATTCTTCTTCAAAATAGTACTGTGCTTTCTTTGGTATTGTAACCAAACAGGCAGCTGAGGCCTTGTTTTAAACTCCTAACTCCCAACACTAAACCTTCACATCCTCCTGGATGAATGGTCATGGCTGACAAGGGCTCATATGGTTCATCTTTGTATGCTGCCAAGGCAATGGTCTCTCCCTGGAGTCTTGAGGATAGTGAAGACAGCAGGATAGGGGAGTTTTTCTAAATAGCTCTCATGACCCTGGTCAAAAAGCAATGCCTCCACATGTAGTCATGCATCAACGGGAGGGGAGGAACACATTCCGGGAAGTCTTTACTAGGATGGGATTGGATAGGTATGCTACAGAGGCCAGCTGAAGGGCTAAGCCATGGCTTTGATATGGAGGAAGGCCTGGAAAGGATATGTTCACTAAATATATCACTTCAATGCATTCACAAATCCACTGAGACATTGATGATGCAGGCTGAGGCGACCCTGCCTCAGTAATAGCTCTGATCCAGATGAGAAGAAGGAGAGCCCACTGCCAGTTGACGCCAACTGTGGGAGAATTTTTGCTCAGGCTCCTTGATGCCACATTCAATCCAATGCGGCCTTGATGTCAAAGGATGTCACTCGCACCTCATCTCTGGGATTCAACTCTTTTGTCTATGTTTGAACCAAAGCTGTAATAAGATCAGGAGTTGAGAGGCCTTGGCAGAATACCAACTGAGCTTCAATGAGTAGGTCATTGCTTAGCAAGTGCCACTTGATAGCACTGTTGATGACCCATCCCATCACTTAACAACTGATTGAGAATTGACTGATGGGGTACTAATTGTCTGGCTTGGATTTTTCCTTGTTTTTGTGGACAGGACATACCTGGGCATTTTCCACATTGTGGGTAGTGTTGTGGTTCCCCAGGACGACAAATGATTTTAGCCGATTGGAACAGAGAGTCTGAGTCTTGATCTTCCAAGCAGTGGACTTTATTCTCTAGTACAAGACAATAAAACCGGGATGTCCGGGACAATCCGATGAACTGTTTGCTTACAGTCTTTTTATGCTCACTACAATTCCATACCCCGAGATCCTTATCTTACTCTCAAGGTTGATCTTTTTAGTCACCCAGACAGTTCTGCTTGTACAACAATCATGGCTTAACTGGCTTAGACCGAATAGTAAAGAGAACATATTTATTTCACTCTTTCCTTTCAGCCATAATCACATTGAGTTGAGTAACTGAACAACAATCATTGTTCCCCAAGGTGGCTATTGTTTACATTCATTGATTATAGCTAATTACATTAGGTAACATACATTGATTTGATTGATCATGCTGGTCTCATCATATCTCATCGTACACATTTTAATTACAAGTTTCAGAGCAAATTCTCTCACAGAGCAAATTCTCTCACAGCAGATGCCAGTTTTGTAACTGTACTGGAACAGCTTGAATAGGGTGCAGCAAATTCTGGAGTACAAGTCTTCAGCACTATTGCAGGAGTATTGTCAAGACCCATAGCCTTTGCAGTATCCAGTGCCTTCAGTCATTTCTTGATATCACAGGGAGTGAATCGAATTGGCTGAAGACTAGCACCTGTGATGCTGGTGATCTCAGGAAGAAACTGAGATGGATTAAACACTGAGCACTTCTAGCTAATGATTGTTGCAAACACTTCAGCTTTATCTTTTTCACTGATGTGTTGGGCTCCTTCATCATTGAGGATGGCGATATTTGTGGAGCCTCCTCCTCCAGATAGAACTAAGACAGATCTTGCGGATGTCCGAGACAGTCCACTTAGCAGTATTGGCGCTGATTTCAGCTGCAAAGTCCCACAAAGTTCTGAACTTCCTCTGGTCACATTCCAGCTTCTTTTCCTTGAGGCTGTAAATCTTATCTGACAGCAGCTGTATTTCATGAATACAATTTTCCCAAAAGGTATTCTTTCCCAGACCTCTCAGCTCTGCTCCCAAATTCAGTCACCTTGACCTTCTTTTCCAGCTGTATCCTGACTTCCTCAACTGAAAGCTGGTCACACACAGTAAGTGAAGATTTGTGTTCACAAACAGGGCATACATAAATACAGACTCAATTTACAAGATAATGGTTGGAATGTGAGTCTTTACAGATAATCAAGCCTTTACAGATACAGACAATGTGAGTGGAGATAGGGTTAAGCACAGGATGAAAAGGTGTGAATTGTCTCCAGCCAGGACAGTTAGTGAAATTTTGTAAGCCCAGGTAAGTCATGGGGGTTACAGATAGTGTCATTTGAACCCAAGATCCCTGTTGATCTCAAGTTCAAACAGACCATTGTCTGCAGCAAACTACCCAGCCTTCAGGAGTTCAGTGACCACAACACCACACAACTCTGCCACAGCAACCTCTGCAAAACACGCTGGATCATCAACACGGATGCCATCATCTCGCGCGAGAACACCATCCACCAGGTACACGGTACATACTCTTGCGACTTGGCCAATGTTGTCTATCTGATACATTGCAGGAAAGGATGTCCTGAGGCATGAGACCATGCAGACACTATGACGACAATAAATGACAATCACCAGGCAGGTGTGTTTCCTTCGCGTCGGGGAACACTTCAGCAGTCAAGGGCATTCAGCCTCTGATCTTTGGGTAAGCATTCTCCAAGGGGCCTTCACAACACACAGCAATGCAGAATCGCCGAGCAAAAACTGATAGCCAAGTTTCACACACGAGGACGGCCTCAACCAGGATCTTGGGTTCATGTCACACTATCTGTAACCCAATGACTTGCCTAGGCTTGCAAAATCACACTAACCGTTCTGGCTGGAGAAATACACATCCCTTTAATCTGTGCTTGGCCCTCTCTTCACTCGCATTGTCTGTACAGGTAAAAACTTGATTATCCATAAAGGGCTCACATTCCAACCATTATCTTGCAAATTGAGTCTGTGTCTATGTATGCCCTGTTTGTGAACATAACTCTTCACTCACCTGAAGAAGGAGCAATGCTCCGAAAGCTTGTGTTACCAAATAAATCTGTTGGATTTTAACCTGGTGTTGTGAGACTTCTTAATGTGATTAACCCAGTCCAACTTCGGCATCTCCACACACACACACACACACACACACACACACACACACACACACACACACACACACACACACACACACACACACACACACACACACACACACACAGTGACATAGTGATGAGCACTGCTGCCTCACAGCACAGGGACCCGGGTTTGATACCCTGGTTGGGTCACTGACTGTGCGGAATCTGCATGTTTCCAATGTGTCTGCATAGGTTTCCTCCAGATGCTCCAGTTTCCTCCCACAGTCCAGAGATGTGTGGGTTAGATGGATTGGCCATGCTAAATTGCCCCTTAGTGTTAAGGGGACTAACTGGGTAAATGCACAGGGTTATGGGATAGGGCCTCAGTGGGATTGTGGTTAGTGCAGACTTGATGGGCTGAATGATGCTCTGCTATTTCTGTTTTTATTCCACACTCCAGGACATGTGGTTGCAGGTTTTCCTTTGACTTACCTGTTCCTCAAATGCTTCCATCAGACCTTGGAAGTTCAATTCTGGTTCTTTGGCTGTGAAGGCTTAAGGCTCCTTCCTAACAATCAGGCAGTTGTGAGTGTCAGAATCATCCAGAATAATTTCCTGAATGTACATGGGAATCACATGGAAACCCAGTCCCAAATTTTCCCCAAGTCTGCATTAAATGGCACCAGCTCCAGCCCCTTTGGACAGCATCAGGGTGTGCCATATATTCTAAATCATGTTGTTATCTTCAAATTGTTGATGCAATTGTGCATGTCCCAAAAACTGGGCAGGATGTTACAGCCTCACGCAAGCGAGACCAGAAATAGCCGCCCAACTCCCCCACCCCCCCACCACCCCAGCCCCCACCCCCTCTCCGCCCCATCAAGGTCAACGGACATTTCAGTTGTCTGCCCCTCACCCGGTCTGATTCCGTGGCGGGCGGGATGGTAGATTTCTGGCACTTTTGTCTTGTTGACAAGATCAATTTATATTGCTCTACTACGTATGTTGCCGAAGTTTGTGCGAGAGATATAGAAATAAACTAAAGTATGTGGTAATACTGCATACAGCAAAATAAAGTGTGGAGTAGAATTTCTACGACAGATTAGTATATACTCACCTTTGATTGGGGAACAGGATGTGATCCCACCCAGCCTGTCGGGAAATGCTATTCGTAAATTATTCCAAATAAATGAGTTTGAGCAGTCTTGGTCCAATTCACAATGGACTTAAAACGTCCAATTTTCACAAAGGAGTGAATCTTCTCAAGGATTTACAACAGTGATTACACTTGAAAAATACTTATTTGGTTGTGGAATCTCTTGAATTGATAAAAGTCTCAATAAAAATACAAACCTTTCTCTCCTTTCCTCTCACAGGGTAAGATGTCATGTAAAGTTTGTATTCCGTATATTCTTTATTGCATCACAGGTCAAGTAGCATATGCGTGGTCCATTTCAATCTTCAAAACCCAGTTTATCAGATGAATTGATAAAACTATTGTGACATCTATGATTCCTGAGGGATGCATGTCTTCCTGCAATATGAGCTTGCTTCTGCTACCAATACCTATCCGTCACCACAAAATTGACAAAACAATGTGAAAGCAGCAACTATTTATATTCTTGCCCATCAGTTATTCCGCTACAGTGTGGATGAAACAACGACACTACGGATGGAATTATGGCTCATTCAGATATGTGCAAAGTATATAGATGCAGAAAAGTACTTTAACAACTGAAAGAAAAAGCACATTCAAACAATGACACATGGTATCATATGCTTTAAATTAAGCTACAAAATTATGTTCTGTGTAAACAGTGAGGTTGTAAGATCCAGCTCCACAATGCTGGTAGTTTCAGCAAAGCGCATTTAAAGTTTATTTATTAGTGCCATAAATAGGCTTACATTAACGCTGCAATGAAGTTACTGTGAAACTCCCCTAGTTGCCACATGTCACACCTGTTCAGATACACTGAGGGAAAATTTAGCCTGGCTAATGCGCCTAACCAGCACGTCTTTCGGAAAGAAACCAGAGCTCCTGGAGGAAACCCATGCAGACACTGGGAGAATGTGCAGACTCCACAGAGACAGTGACCTCAGCTGGGAATCGAACCCAGGTCCCTGGAGCTGTGAGGCAGCAGTACTAACCACTGTGCTATCGTGCAGTGTTAGTTTAGAGGCAAAATGGCACTTGTGCCGTCTTCACCAATTCTGGCCCGGCTGAACGCCATCCTGGTGAGGGCGCGAGCACTGACAGTATAAGCATGTGCTAGAATTGATAAAGCAAGCTGATCAGGTTATTAGCTAGTGTCTAATGCTGACTTGATGCCAGCACTCCCAGTTCGACTGACTTTGTTTGAGCTTGTGGAAGTAGTCTGCTCGGAGGAGTTGCTTAAGTTTGTGTAAAATGCAGGGGTGATTTTGCAAGTGGAACCAGACCTACAGCTTCAAAGACACGCAACAACATTGCTGCCAATGGTGACAAAGGTAGCTGTGACCCTTAACTTCCGCATGCAGGTTCATTCCAGACTGGGAACAGACAATATGACTAACAGCTCATTGTCCATCGTCGCAACTGGAAGGTGACAGTGGTTTTAGGGTATGCTGAGAGAAGTGAATTCAATGTCTTTCCTCTGAACAGAGCCTCGTACGTGGCGTTGCAAAATTACAGAGCTTACCCTTGGTTCAGTGTACAATTGACAGCAAACACATGAACCGGTACCGACGACAATCCCACCCAGGTCCTATCCCTGTAATCCCCCGTAACCTCCCTGCTAATCTTGCTGACATTAAGGGGCAATTTAGCATGGCCAATCAATCTAACCTGCACATCTTTGGACTGTAGGAGGAAACTGGAGCACCCAGAGGACACAGATACAAGCAGAAAGTACAAGCTCCACACAGCCACCCTTGGCTGGAATTGAACCTGGGTCCTCGGCGCTGTGAGGCAGCAGTGCTAAAACATTGTGCCACCATGCTGCCCAGATCACTGAATCTTCCTTCCAAAGTTTACACTTTGGATTGAAACACATTTTGACATAGTGCACTATTAAGTGAATCTGTGCCTCTGTTAATAATAGTGTCAGGAGAGGTTGCAGGAAGCTTTGGTCTCATTCAGTATCCCCCAGTTTCTCCATAAATTCCCCTCATTGGACCTAACATCAGCCTGTTGTCATAATGGGGAATCATTGTTCTAAATCACTAGCTTTACAGACAGAGGTGCTGCACAAATGACAGATGTGATCCTGGAAATTGCCCTTCCGCATGCACTGCTGTTTCATCCCTCCTTTGCTCCCTAGACCTGTGAAAAGTGCAGATGGCGCACACTGAGAAATGAAACATAATGGTATTTCGGTACTGACATGGCAGCACATGCTGTTTTCAAGCATTTGTCGAGTGCTTGTGGGCTATGGAAGTCAGCTGAAAATCATTTGCTATCAAATATAGGTATACCCGTATATGTACAGGAGACTGACAGGAAATCTATTCTTATCTGTACTTCACTGATCAGTTTAAAGAGGATGTGATCCACATGGCACAACAGAACAATTTCCCTCCAGCTCACCCTTTTACTTCACTGTCAATGATGAAATGCTTTTGGGCCAGGTGGAAGGCATGAACTATGCAGTTAAAGGTTTGCATGTAATACTTTAAATGTATTTTTCAGTGTTATACCACTCTTGTGGCTACACCTAAACATGTGCCATTAGTCTCTCTTTGTAAACAAAATACAGAAAATATTTTCTTCTATACTTGGGTAGATGCAATGCTCCATTGAATAATCACACAATGTTACAGAACATTGTTAATGGCATCAAGAATCATAGAATCCCTACAATGCACACGGCAGCCATTCAGCCCATCGAATCTGCACTGACCTTCTCTCAGAGCATCTTTCCCAGATCCCACCTTTCTGCCCTATTCCTGCAACCCCACTCATTTATCCCGCTAATTCCCTTCAGCTACACTTCTTTGGACACTAAAGGGCAATTTAGCATGGCCAATCCACCTGACCTGCATATCTTTGAACCGCGGGAGGAAATTAGAGCACCAGGAGGAAACCCACGCAGACACAGGGAGAATGTGCAACTCCACACAGACAGTGACCCAAGGCTAGAATGGAAGCCAGGTCCCTAGCAAGATGAGACAGCAGTGCTAACCACTGTGCCACCCTTGCAGAAACCTTACATGTGCCTGGGGTTTTCAGATGGTGGGATCTCACTTTCTGTCATCCACAGAGCCTGCTGGTTCTGAGTGCCCCAAAAGCCATTTGGTGCTCGAATGAGCATTAACTAGACACAGGCAGCACTTCCGCCCCTCACTCTTGAGGAAGTCCTGCCTGAGAGATGCCAATCTGATTGGCCAACTGCTCTCCAGTCCCCTGCAGTGACAGCAGCTGGAGTGGAATGACGAGGAATTGCATGGGGATACCTGAGACTAAATCTGGGCACTGGAGACCAAGGCAAATTCAACGAGTCCCAGGGGGTGGGTCGGTTGGGGAAGACCTAGGTGGGGAAGGGGTGTGGCTGAGGGAGGGCAAGGGTGTGAAGGGGGCAGTCGGGGTGTTGGGAGAGAGACCAGTGGGACAGGAAAGTTTGGATGTGACGGAACTTCATGGAGGCAGGGCTTCTGATGGAGGTCCCCGCCATCCCCACAAACAAGCCTCCCTTACCCCTTCCCCAATTGAGGGCAATCCTCTGGCTAGCCTAATAATTAAGGGCGGGCAGGAAAAGGCCCTTAGGCCACAAGGGTTTCAACAGAGGATAAGGGGCTTCCAGTCCCAGGCTTTGCCCCCCACCACAGAGTAAAACGCATCATGATTAGGTGGGTGAGAATCTGACTCAAATCCCAATCCTTCAATTTCACAATCCCCTCCCTCAAGCCTAAAAATTCACTGATGCAGGGGGAGGGGGGGTGACAATTTTGGCCATGGTTTCACATGACTTGCCTCAGTGACTTACCTCTCAAAGAGCTGTGGGCTCAAGTTCCGCTCCAAAGACTTGAGCACAAAGTTGAGGCTGACACTCCAGTATTGCAATGCTGGAGGTACCGTTTTTCAGATGAAATATTAAATCGAGGCTCTGTCTGCCTTCTCACGGGATCGTGAAAGAGCCCACGGCATTGTTTCAAAGAAAACCAAGGAGCTCTTCCCAATTTCCTCACACAGTTTATCCATCAACCAACGGCATAAAGCAGATGTTCTGGATCTTGCTGTCAGCGCTGAAGCTGTATTTTACACTGCTGACTTGATTGGAAATGACAATATCACCTTTTTCATTTGGCTGCGGGGAGAACTTCCCAGTTGCAGAATGGATCAATTATTGAGGTGATTGGAGAGGCCTGGAAATGAAGCATCACTGGAGGAAGACCATGTCCCATTTGTTGTTATTAACTGAAGGCCGAAATGGCTGTCCACGGTTCAGTGCACCCAAGTGTTCTTAAAGTATGTAGCCCCACCCCACCCCACCCCACCCCCACCCGCATCCCACCCATACCATCCCCCACCCCCATCCCACCCGTACCATCCCCCAATCTCAATGTCACTCACCCTTTTCACCGGCCCCGGTGCCACTCAACCCTTAGCCATTTCCACATCCCCACTGCTGCTCGTCCTCCATCCCTCATGCCACTCACCTCCCCTCCCAAACTACACATCACGCCTAACTCTAATCTCCCCCCCCTTCATGTCCCCAGATGCTATTTAGCCCCAGGTGCATTGGCGCTCAGCCCCTACCATCCCCATCACTGCTCATTCCCACCCCTTACCCTCCCGTCACTGCTCACCCCACCCCTCACTCCCCGTCATTGCTCATCCCACCCTCACCCCCGTCACTGTTCACCCCCACCTCTCACCCCCCCTTTCATTTCTCACCCCCACCCCTCACCCTGTCAGTGCTCACCCCCACCCCTCACCCTCCATCATTGCTCACCCCCACCCCTCACCGTCTGTCACTGCTCACCCCCACCCCTCACCCCATCATTCCTCACCCCCACCCCTCACCCTGTCAGTGCTCACCCTCACCCCTCACCCTCCATCATTTCTCACCCCCACCCCTCACCCTGTCAGTGCTCACCCCCAGCCCTCTTTCCCCGTCATTGCTCACCCCCACCCCATCATTGCTCACCCCCACCCCTCACCCCATCATTGCTCACCCCCACCCCTCACCCCATCATTGCTCACCCCCACCCCTCACCCCATCATTGCTCACCCCCACCCCTCACCCCATCATTGCTCACCCCCACCCCTCACCCCATCATTGCTCACCCCCACCCCTCACCCCATCATTGCTCACCCCCACCCCTCACCCCATCATTGCTCACCCCCACCCCTCACCCCATCACTGCTCACCCCCGCCCCTCACCACTATCACTGCTCACCCCCACCCCTCTCTCCCTATCATTCCTCACCCCCACCCCTCTCTCCCTATCATTCCTCACCCCTACCCCTCTCCCCCGTCACTGCTCACCCCCGCCCCTCTCCCCCATCTCTGTTTACCCCACTTCTCACCCCCCCTTGCTGCTCATCCCCACTCCTCACCTCCCATCATTGCTCAATCCCACCCCTCTCCCCCCACCACTGTTCACCACCACCCTTCTCTCCCCATCACTCCTCACCCCCATCTGTCTCTCCCCATCAGTGTTCACCCCTCACACCCCTCTCTCCCCATTACTGCTTACCCTCTCTCTCGTCACTGTTCACCCCCTCCCCTCTCCTCTGTCACGGCACACTCCCAGCCCTCCCTCTCCCCATCACTGCTCACTCCCACCTCTCTCCCCATCACTGTCAACCCCTCAACTCCCTCTCCCCTGTTACTGCACATCCCCACCCCCCTCTCCTCACCACTGCTCACTCCGACCCTTCCCTCCCCATCACTGTTTACCCCTTGCCCCCTCTCCCCTGTCACTGCACATTCCCAAACCCCCCTCGCCATCACTGCTCACTTCTACTCCTCTCTTCCCATCATTGCTCACCCCCACTCCTCTCCCCATCACAGTTCACACCCACCTCTCTTGCCCCATCACTGCCCACCCCCACCCCTCTCTCCCCGTCACTGCTCAGTTCCACCCTCTCTCCCCATCACTCTTCACCCCTCATCCCCCTCTCTCTCCATAACTGTTCACCTCTCACCCCCTCTCTCCCTGTCACTGTTTACCCCCATCCCTCTCTCTCCATCATTACTCACCCCCACCCCTCTCCCCATCACTGCTCACTCCTACTCCTCTCTCCCCATCATTTCTCACCCCCATCCCTCTCCCCATCACTGTTCACACACACCTCTCATGCCCCATTACTGCCCACCCCCATCCCTCTCTCTCCATCACTGCTCAGTTCCACCCCTCTCTCCCCATCACTCTTCACCCCTCATCCCCCTCTCTCTCCACAACTGTTCACCCCTCACCCACCTCTCTCCCCGTCACTCTTCACCCCCATCCCTCCCTCCCTGTCACTGCTCACTCCTCACCCCCTCTCTCCCCATCACTGGAAAACGAACACCATCCTTCCTTCGTCATGTGGGATTGCAAATGTTGTTAGTGTGTATTTGCAGTTCCATTATAAGCTGTACAGCCAAATGCAATGCCATAAGTCATGAATGGTTCAGGCATGCTAGACAGAAAATTGCAAATCTTATAAATAACTCTTACATTGATATTGGAATTAATTTACCATAAACTGAATTCTCTAATGCCACTACAATTATTTATGGACTTGCGCTGTACATTTTGGAAGATTACAAACACATGCTTCCTGATACTGTTTTTGAAAGCAGTGCTGAAATTGAAGTCACTGTTTTCTTTTCCTGACACTTAGCTAAGGCCATCCTGTGGGGAGGTGATAGCCTAATGGTATTATCGCTCGAATATTCATCCTCAACAGATGTTCTGAGCCTGGGTTCGAATCCTGCCTTGGCAAATGGTGGAATTTGAATTCAATAAAGAAATCTGGAATTAAGAATCTACTGACGACCATGAAACCATTGTCGATTGTTGGAAAAACTCATCTATTTCACTAATAGGGAAGGAAATCTGCCATCCTTACCTGATCTGACCTACATGTGACTTCAGAGCCACAGCAATGTGTCTGAATCTCAACTGCCCTCTGAAGTGACCTAGCAAGCCACTCAGGTTCAAACACAGTGAGGTATGGGAATAAATGCTGACCAGCCAGCGACGCCCACACCCCATGAATGAATAAAAGAAAACAAAGACACAATCATACTAATAGCATTAGTTACACAGTGGGGTGAATATCATTGAGAATGTGAACACATATGTCAAGCTTTGCAGCTGTGTTGTTACAGTGGTTAATATAAATCAGGCATCACTGACATCATTGGACCCCAGTTTGAAAGCACAGTGGGTCACTTTTCCACTGTACAATCCAATGGCATTCAGTTCAGAAGCTGGTTAGAATAGAGTGAGAAACATTTTTAAACACCCCAAAAAATTCCCAACTTGAAGTTTCCGAAAATTTGGGCACAGTTAATTTTCAGTTACTAGCAAGTTGGTTGGCAGTTATTAATAATTGTTACCTCTTAAAAAAAGTTCACAATCACTAGCTCTAATCATCCAAGTTGGGTTTATTTTGCATCCACCATCCAGATATGTGAATGGTGAGGCAGACAGCGACATGCTGCTTTTGCAAAGCCAATGGCAGAGTGCGACAACATGGGCAGCAACCTCTGGATCGCCACACCCCAAACCGTGCATGTGTTCCTTGCCTAAATTTGCTGTACCGTTTATACATAAAATACAAGGAAATGCTATTAACTTCTTTATTATTTTGGCAACAAATTCTGGCCCAATTCAAAGGCCAAAATATTAACACCGTTTGTGTAGCGCGATTTTCCCATCCCATTGCAGTGAATGGAAACTTGGCTGAGCATCAAATTCTCCGGCCTTGCTGCAGCAGAAAGTTATTTTATTCATTCATGGGATATGGGTGTTGTTGGCTGGTCAGCATTTATTGCTCTTCCCTAATTGCCCCTGAGCTGAGTGGCTTGCTAGCCAATTTCCGATGGCAGTTGAGAGTCAACCACATGGCTGTGGGTCTAGTGTCACATGTAGGCCAGACCAGTTAAGAACGGCAAATTTCCTTCCCTCAAGGACATTAGTAAACAAGATGGCTTTTTCGACATTAGACAATGGTTTCATGGTCGTTAGTAGATTCTTAATTCCTGATCATTTTTATTGAATTCAAATTCCACCATCTGCTGGGGTGGGATTCAAACCCAGGTCCCCAGAACGTTAGCTGAGTTTCTGGATTAATAGTCTAGCGATAATACCAAGAGGCCATCACCTCCCCGAGTGTGATATGAACATCCAGTAAGATTGTGCCCAAGGACTGGAAATGTTTTAGGTGTCTCTTGAGGGGAGAATGTCAACAACATTTGGAGAAGTTGACGCTTATCAGTGAGTGAGTTATCAATGAGTAGCCATTAAGATCTTCCAATTTAATTAGAATGAAATTAGGATTTTTTCATTTCAAAGTCATTATTCAAATTATGTTCTACATGAATAATGACACAGTGTGATTCTATTGCATAGTGCTATTACTGTTTTCCTCCAAATTCCTCACTTGGAACATAAATTAGTCATTTTCTCCTTTAAGAACACATAGCATATCATACTGGATGATAAGCATGATGGGAGTATACAAGAGTAGCAGCATCTATGGACAGGAACTTCTTGACTGAAACACTGATGAAAATCCTAATCCAATAAGGAATGGTCTTGATGCCCCCCATTCAGAAATAGGCACAATATTCCCATGGGATTATCAAATTACACACTGCATGTCATGAGGGCTTGCATCAAGTCAATACAGCTAATTCCAAATCCTGAAAGGATTTGCAGTGTCAACTTTTATCGAAAATTCTTATTGGTCTTTTTCTAGAGAGCAAAAGAGGTACAGAGCTGCAGAAACATGCATTTAAAACATAACTCCCAATCTCTGGAGTGTGGTAACCCATGGGGATTGGGGTGTTACCCTCAGAGTGAACCCACCCTCTCCCTGGAAATCCTCACATCAAGATTGCACAATAATTTCCCAGGAAGTTCAAACTTCCATTAGGGAATTGCCTTGCACTTGAAATCACCTGAAATTCCAATTTAAGTTACAAATACAGGATGGTTCCCATTGTCTTACAATAAACGATTAAGAGTTAAAACCATCTCTAATTCCTAGCTAACCATAGCACTGACCCCACCAGCTCAACTGGCCTCAGTGCAAAGCCTCGGAATGTCATTTTTCTCACCAGGCCCGAGACAGAAATCTGGCCAGGAAGGTGCAGCTGCATTTCAGAGTAAGTAACTGGGAGCAGAGTGGCAATCAGGCTGTGATTGTTACTCCATGGAGTTATCTCCCATGTGTAAAACTGATAGCAGAGAAAAACAGAAACTTGTGATCTTCCTCTTTCATTGCCTGGGGAATTTGGCTTCCTCATGGGAGGGGAAAGATGGAATATATGTTCCTACAACAAGAAAATGCAAGGAGCAACCATGCCAAAGAATAAATGAGCCTGTAAAACAGCACTTCCCAAACTGGGTGTGGTGAGGTTTTGGGAGTCAGCAGCTCAAAATGGCTGCTGTGGAACTTGGACTTATTTCTGACAGCCACAAGTCTTCTTTACGTGCTCTCAATGTTCTTGTTGGTGAGTATGGCTTAATGGACTTGTGTCTGAGGCTTGATTGTTACTTCAAAGATAAGTCTGTATATTTTGGGAGAGACCTTGGACAGGATTTTTGGTGTCCTGCTCACCATGGGAGTCAAGGCGGATGGGACAGGACCATGCAAAGGTTTGTTGACCTTGGATGGGATTTTCCAGTCTTGGGGTAAACACGGCCAGAAAATCCCACCCTTTGTCTTTTCATCAATTCTCCTCATGCTGAACTCCCGCATGCCTCTCCTCCCTCCCCCCAAACAAACCACTCCAATGATAGAGAACTAAAGTCTCTCCCCTGCCCAACACCCCCTCAAATGTTTTTAATCACTCCACGTGCCCCCCCCCCCTCCCCCACCCCCCAACCCCCCCTCACCCACCTCAATTTTCATTCTGGGATCATTCGAAATATGAAACATTAAAGGGGGTACACCAGGAAAAAGTTAGGGAAGTACATTTGTAGGTTATTCTTAATTGGAAAATACTGGAAAAACTCAGCAGGTTTGGCAGAATCTGTGGAGGGAGAAACAGAGTTAACACTTTATGTTAATCATCTCACAGCATCCAAAGTATTTTGCTTTTATTTAAGTACCTTTTCTCTATAAATACTAGACACCACCCTGCTATGATTTTCAGAAAACCAGCAGAAAGCCTTTGTGGTAAGCTGTCATTATCTCTGCAGTAAGGGTTTGTGCCTGACATAGTTTACTAGCTCAAATTTAGAAATCCAGACAGCTTTACGTCCTGCCAGATGGAGTGCATGAGGCACACTGTGCCTGACTAATGCATTGTGCCTGGCTAGTGTCCAGGCTAAGGGCAGAGAAGAAAAATAGTCCTCCAAAACCAGATTTAAATGGAGCTACCTAAGAGCTGGTGGTGGGATCGTTATACAAACATCACAGCTACAACATTGAGTTCAACAACTTCAGATCACGAACTCTGTCCTCTATTTTTTCCACCAAGTTCCAGTTTATATCTTGTTTTCATATTTCTACTTTTGACAGAGCTGATCTTTTATTTTAAATGATGTCGAGATGCTGGCGTTGGACTGGGGAGGAAGTCTCACAACATCAGCTTAAAGTCCAACAGATTTATTTGGAATCATGAGCTTACGGAGCATAGCTCCTTCATCGGATGAGTGGAAATGCCTTTAAGAGGAAGCAGCATGCCATCACTTCTGAAAAATGGTTCATGTGATCCAGCCTCAATTTCACTTTGGCCTGGAGCAGAGAAGACATGCACAGCTCTGATGTCATCAAACTTTCTGCCCATGAATATCTATTCAAATGTTCCTCGTGTGAATAAAATAACTCATGACCTGGTTTCACAATTCCCGATGAGCGATTAGAGCCTGTACATCATTATAACACTCATGGCATGGCATGCAACAGTGGCTCCATCAGAACTACATAGTGCTCTGCCTGGCACTAAGATTCATTGAAGATACAACATGATGAACAGTCATAGATTGTGTTACACGGCATGAGATGACCCTTGACATTTTGGTCAGACTGCAACAGAATCGCAGTGTGTTGACTATACGGCAACACTTTGTAGACACAGTGCCAGAATAATGCTCAAATTAGGAGCTGGTAAGCAGACCGATCCCTCACGCTGAATAGGACAACATAATCAAGAGGACCAGCAATAGGTTAGCTCAGTTTGGAATGGTGAGTGATCAGGTTTTGGGTTAAATCCACTGCCAGCAAGGGAAAGTCAAGGGCAGCAATTTTCAGATGGGATTTTCTACTGCAGTGAACAGAGATTTGGCTTGCTGCCAAATTCTTCTTTTTCACTGCGGCAGGAGCATTACATGAACGGGCGGTAAGATGGCACCCAAGGAGTGAAGCAAAAAACAAAGCTAAGCAAATAAAAAAAAGTTTTTAAAAAAATCATAGAAGGTTGCGATTATAATGGGTGGAGAAAAGTACTTCAGAAAAGCACGCAAAGGCAGTTAAAATGACATTCATCCCAGGGAGTAGAGGAAAAAGTCAAAGAGATATTGTCAAAATGTCCACAAAATTCTCAAGTGTAAACTGGGATGTATCTGACCATCTATCCAAATTCAGAATGTTCAAATAACGTACAGAACTATGTTTTCTTGGTTCAAGAACCAGAAAAGCAAGCCATAAAAAGCTGCCTAGCATTTAGCAATGAAGGTCTACAAGGGCTGAATACATCAGGATTAACAGAGGAAGAGCTAAAGGTTCCCCAAAGAATTTGGACTACTTTGGAAATCCGGTTCAAAATCAGATTAAGTGTTTTGACAGAACTGACAGTTTCAACGGAGCTGCATAGTTACACTTGCAGGATGATGGAAGTCTGTCAGCTGATTCGATACATTTTCTGCAGCTGCAAGAAAAAATGGGAAAAGACTCCACGTTACAGAAACTATGGAAAACCATCATTGCAGGATGGCCTGATTCAGTTCAGCATGTCCACAAACAATGAACACGCTGTCCCTGTCCTTATTGGAACAAGCGAGGTATCTCCCAGAAAGTCATATTTAAAGACAGACAGGTTATCATTTTGTAATTGTTGCGACCTGAAATTGTTCAAAAAATATTCATCACTCACACATGGGAATAGATCAGACAAGAAGATTCACAACAGAGGCACACTATTGTCCAAGTGGGGGCAATGACATGGAGTTATTACCAAGAAGTGCGAGGCATGTCAAGAGTGCCTACCAATCAGCAAAGAGAACCATTGATTCCACATGAAGTTCCAACCCATCCTTGTCCAAAATCTTCATTCTGTCATGTCCACAGTACTGACTTCATCATCATCATCAAGTACTATACCAAATACCCCATTATTCGACAATTGCACAATACGTCAAACATAAATGTTGCGCACATTAAATGCTATTTTTATTTTGTTTGACGTGCCTAGAGAGCTCATCATGGATAATGATCCATACTTTATTAGGAAACCATTTGAGGATATATATGAGACATGGAATATCAATCACACAACATCTTCTCCTCATTACCCTAGATCTAATGGCCTAGCTGAATTAATGATTCACACGGTAAAATCCCTAATTCTCAAATGTAGACAGACAAAGCAATATCTACACATTGCAATGCTACATTTGAGAATGACGCCTTTAAATGCAACTATTCCTTCACCTGCGGGGCTTATGTTTGGCAGAACAGTGCATACCAATCTATCTATCCTTAGCCATTCTACTCTCTCAAAAACTACACAGCAATGATTAAAACTACAAGAGAAGATGACAAATGTGCATTATAAAACTGCATGTGCAGAATTGCCAAGTTTACCATCAGGGCAACAAGTTTCCATCCAGGATCCCCGCCATGGTGACAAGAGTTTGTTCGCAAGCAAGGTCCCATGAAATTACTGCACATAAAGGCACAACAGTGAGGCATAACTGAGGACTAATCAGATCCATTCCAGCTCCCTAGGAAAAGATCCAAAATGCAAACAGGTACAACATCCAAGAATGACAATCCCACAGATCACTGAGTAATTAGAAACACCTCCAAGCCAAATTATAATTGGAAGATCTGCGTATACCAGTCAATTATGCCTACACTTTAGAGACTAATAGATTCACCAGTCCTACACAATTTAGTAATGAACAAAGAACAATACAATACAGCACAGCACAGGCCCTTTGGCCCTCCAAGCCTGCACTGATCATGCACCTAACTAGACCATTCATTTGTATCCCTCTATTCAGTTTGTTCATGTGGCTATCTAGATAAGTCTTAAACGATCCCAGCGTGTCCGCCTCAAACACCTTGCTTGGCAGTGCATTCCAGGCCCCCACCACCCTCTGTATAAAATACGTTCCCCTGACATCTGTGTTGAACTTTGCCCCCCTCACCTTGAACTTATGATCCCTTGTGTTCGTCACCTCTAACCTGGGAAAAAGCTTCCCACTGTTCACCCTATCTATGCCCTTCATAATTTTATACACTTCTATTAGGTCGCCCCTCATCCCCCGTCTTTCCGGGGAGAACAACCCCAGTTTACCCAATCTCTCTTCATGGCTAAGAGCCTCCATACCAGACAACATCCTGGTAAACCTTCTCTGTACTCTCTCCAAAGCCTCCACATCCTTCTGGTAGTGTGGCAACCAGAACTGGGCGCAGTATTCCAAATGTGGCCTAACCAACATTCTATATAGCTGCAACATCATATGCCAACTTTTATACTCTATGCCCCGTCCGCTAAGGGCAAGCATGCCATATGCCTGCTTCACCACCCTCTCCACCTGTGCTGCCACCTTTAAGGATCTGTGGACTTGCACACCCAGGTCCCTTTATGTGTCTATACTCCTGATGGTTCTGCCATCTATTGTATAGCTCCCCCTTACATTAGATCTACCAAAATGCATCACTTCACTTTTATCTGGATTAAATTCCATCTGCCATTTCTCCGCCCAATTTTCCAGCCTATCTGTATCCTGCTGTATTCTCTGACAATGTTCATCAGTAGCCGCAACTCCAGCAATCTTTGTGTCGTGCGCAAACTTACTGATCACTCCAGCTACATCTTCTTCTAAATCATTTATATGTATCACAAATAGCAGAGGTCCCAGTACAGAGCCCTGCGGAACACCACTAGTCACAGACCTCCAAATGGAAAAAGACGCCTCCACTGATACCCTCTGTCTTCTATGGCCAAGCCAGTTCTCCACCCATCTAGCTAGCTCATCTTTTATCCCGTGAGATTTAACCTTTTGCACCAGCCTGCCATGAGGGACCTTGTCAAACGCTTTACTAAAATCCATATAGACGACATCCACTGCCCTTCCCTTGTCAGTCATGTTTGTCACCTCCTCAAAAAACTCAACCAAATTTGTGAGGCATGATCTCCCTCGTACAAAACCATGCTGTCTATCACTAATGAGATTATTCAGTTCTAAATGCGCATATATCCTATCTCTAAGAATTCTCTCCAACAATTTCCCTACCACGGACGTCAAGCTCATCGGTCTGTAATTACCCGGGTTATCCTCGCTACCCTTCTTAAATAATGGGACCACATTTGCCATTCTCCAATCCTCTGGGACCTCACCTGTGTCCAGTGAAAAGACAAAGATTTCTATTAGAGGCTCAGCAATTTCATCTCTTGTCTCCCTGAACAGTCTAGGATGGATGCCATCAGGCCCTGGGGATTTGTCTGCCTTAATGTTTCCTAAAAAACCTAACACTTCCTCCTTTGTAATTGAGATTTTTTCTAACGGGTCAACACATCCCTCTGAGACACTACCAGTCAACATGCCCTTCTCCTTTGTGAATACTGATGCAAAGTATTCGTTTAGGATCTCACCTACTTCCTTGGGTTCTAAGCATAATTCCCCTCCTTTGTCCCTGAGAGGTCTGACTCTTTCCCTGACAACCCTTTTGTTCCTGATGTATGTATAAAATGCCTTAGGATTCTCCTTAATCCTGTCTGCCAAGGATATTTTGTGACCCCTTTTTGCCCTTCTAACTCCCTGTTTGAGTTCTTTTCTACTTTCTCTGGATTTCTCCAGTGCTCCATTTGTTTTTAACTGTCTGGACCTTAAGTTTGCATCTTTTTTCTTTTTGATTAGACCCACAATTTGATTGGTTATCCACGGCTCTCAAATCCTACCTTTCCTATCCTTCCTTTTTACAGGCACATGCTTGTCCTTCACCCCTATCAACTGCTCCTCAAAAGACTCCCACATGCCAGATGTGGATTTACCCTTGAACAGCCTCTCCCAATCAACAGCCACCAAATCCTGCCTAATCCAGCTGTAGTTAGTCTTCCCCCAATTCAGCACCTTACCCATAGGACAACATTCATCTTTTTCTATGACTATCTTAAAGTTTACAGAATTGTGGTCACTATTTGCCACATGTTCCCCTGCTGAAACTTTGATGACCTGACCGGGCTCACTCCCCAGTACTAGGTCCAGTATAGCCCCTTCTCTAGTTGGACTATCAACATATTGTTCCAAAGAACCTTCCTGTACGCATTTTATAAATTCCTTCCCGTCCAGATCCCCAGCCCTAAGTGATTTCCAGTCTATGCAAGGGAAATTAAATTCTCCCACTATAACAACCCTATTTTTTCTGCACCTGTCCAGAATCTCCTTACATCTCCCTTTGTCAACTTCCCGTGGGCTGTTAGGAGGCTTGTAGTATACTCCCAACATAGTCACTGCGCCCTTCCTGTTTCTGAGCTCCACCCACAGTGACTCGCTATTTGACCCTTCTAAATTGTCCACCCTCTGTACCGCTGTAATATGCTCCCTAACCAGTATTGCCACTCCCCCACCTCTTCTAGCCCCTCCTCTGTCTCGCCTAAAACACTTATACCCTGGAATATTCAGCTGCCAGTCCTGTCCTTCTTTTCCCCAAGTCTCCATCACTGCAACCACATCCAAGTTCCGTGCAAGCGTTAAGGCTCTAAGTTCATCTGTCTTGTCCGTTATGCTCCTTGCATTGAATCAGATGCACTCCAGACCTCCAGGCCCACTGAGGTCATCCTCCCCCAGAATGCTCTTCCTCTTTGTTAGCCTTGTCCTGGCCCCAAGCTCATCCCCAGCCTCCATGCTTATTGACCTATTGTTTTGATCCCCACCCCCCTGCCACATTAGTTTAAAACCACCCGAACCATACGAGCAAAACTCCCGGCCAGGATATTTGTGCCCCTCCAGTTCAGGTGTAACCCGTTCTTCTTGTACAGGTGCCATCCTCTCTTGAAGACTTCACAGTGATCCATGAATTTGAAACCCTCCCTCCTGCTCCAGTCCTTTAGCCACAGGTTCAGTTGTACAATCTCCCTGTTCCTAGCCTCACTAGCATGTGACACTGGGAGTAGTCCAGAGATTGCTACCCTAGAGGCCCTGCTTTTTAGCCTACTACCCAACTCCCTGAATTGCTCTCACAGGATCTCCCTGCTCTCTCTGCCTACGTCATTTGCATCAATGTGGACAATGACGTCTGTCTGATTACCCACCCCTTTTAGGATGCTTCCTACCCGCACCAGGGAGGCAGCCTACCATCCTGGAGTCTCGTTTGTGCCCACAGAACCGCCTATCTGTGCCTCTAACTATTGCGTCCCCCACTACTATTGCCCTCCTAGTCCCCCTCTTTCCCTTCTGAGCCACAGAGCCCGACTCAGTGCCAGTGACCTGGTCACCGTGGCTTACTCCTGGAGGGTCATCCCCTCCCACAGTATCCAAAACAGTATGCTTATTTTGGAGGGGGACAACCACAGGGGATCCCTTCACTGACTGCTCTCTCTAAAGATGAACATGTATTTTAAATATTTATATTTCACTGTAATGGGGGAAGATGTTTTTGAAAATCAAGGGGAATGTTATATTATAGCATCATGTCATCAACAGCACGCCATCACTTTAAGGGAAATGTATTATGTCATCCAACCTCAGTTTCACTTTGGCCTGGAGTGCACGCACATGCATGCACACACACACATGCACACATCTGATGTCTTCAAGTTTTATGTCCATATATATCTATAGCCAGACAGGAATAAACAATAGTTGCAGTTCACCTATGCACTCTTTGGATGTTTGCCATTGACTGGCCACAGTCATTCCTTTAATTAACGTTCCCTAACCATCATAACCAACTTGTGTCTCATACCATAATAATTTCCCATATTAAGGTTCAGGACACAAGTCTCCGAATCAACTAAGTCACTCTCCATCTTGATGACGACTGGTGAATATTATTATGTTCTACCATATTATTGTTGCTTATCCCCAATCTTGCACAACTAGATTCTTTGTAAGATTAGATATTACACAATACCCAATCTAGGATAACCAAGTCTCTTCTTGGTTCCTTGATGTATTGATCCAGAAAACCATCCCATAGATCCTCCAGGAATTCCTCCAGGAGTAACAAAGGAGACAGTAGGGCCTCTTAAGGATCAACAAGATCATCTGTGTATGGATCCATAAGAAATAGGTGAGATCCTAAATCATCAATATTTACAATTGAGAAAAGCATGGATGTTAAGGAACTTGGGGAAATAAATAGTGATGTCTTGAGGAATGTATGTATTACAGAGAAGGAAGTGCTGGAAGTCTTAAAGTGCATCAAGGTAGATAAATCCCCAGGACCTGTTGAAGTATGTCCAAGAACATTGTGGGAAGAAATTGCTGGTCCCCTAGCTGAGATATTTGAATCATCGATAGTCGCAGGTGAGGTGCCTGGAAATTGGAGAGTGGCAAATGTTGTGCCTTTGTTTAAAAAGGGCTGCAGGGAAAAGCTTGAGAACTCCAGACCAGTAAGCCTCACAACTGTGGTGGGTTAGTTATTGGAAGGTATTTTGAGAGACAGGATCTACAGGCATTTAGAGATGCAAGGACTGATAGGGACAGTCAGCATGGCTTTGTGAGTGGAAAATCATGTCTCATAAACTTGACTGAGTTTTTTGAAGAGGTGACCAAGAAGGTAGATGAGGGCAGTGCAGTTGATGCTGTCTACATGGACTTTAGCAGGCTTTTGACAAGGTACACCATGCTAGGTTCTAGAGGGTTGTTTTTCAAACTGGAGGCCTATAGCCAGCAGTGCTATAGCAGGGATCAGTGCTGGATCCACAGTTATTTGTCATTTATATTAATGATTTCGATGAGAATATAGGAGGCATGGTTAGTAAGTTTGCAGATGACACCAAGATCAGTGGCATAGTGGACAGTGAAGAGCATTATTTCCATATGCAACGGGATCTTGATCAATTGGCCAATGGGCTGAGGAATGGCAGATGGAGTTTAATTTAGTCAAATGTAATACATCTTGGTTAATTGGGCAGGACTTACTCAGTTAATGGTAGGTCACTGGGGAAAGTTACAGAACAAAGAAATCTAAGAGTACATGCTCATAGCTTCTTGAAAGTGGAGTCACAGGTGGGCAGAGTGGTGAAGAAGGCATTCGGCATGCATGGTTTCATGGGTCAGAACATTGAATACAGGAGTTGGGATGTCTTGTTGAAGTTTTACAAGACATTGGTATGGCCACACTTGGAATACTGTGTATAATTCTGGTTACCGTATTATTGAAAAGGATATTATTAAACTAGAAAGAGTGTAGAAAAGATTTACTAAGATGCTACCGGGACTTGATGGATTGAGTTATAAGGAGAGGCTGGATAGATTGGGAATTTTTTCCCTGGAGTGTAGGAGGATGAAGGGTGACCTTAGAGAGGTCGATAAAACAATGAGGGGGCATAAATAAGATAGATAGTCAATATCTTTTCCCAAAGGTAAGGGAGTCTAAAAGTAGAGGGCATAGATTTAAGGTGAGAGGGGAGAGATACAAAAGTGTACAGGGGAGCAATTCTTTCACACAGAAGGTGGTGAGTGTCTAGAATAAGCTGCCAGAGGTAGTAGTAGAGGTGGGTACAATTTTGTCATTTAAAAAGCATTTAGATAGTTACATGGATAAGATAGGTACAGAGGGATATGGACCAACTGGGATTATCTTAGGGTTTTAAAAATAAGGGCAGCAGGGGCAAGTTGGGCCAAAAGGCCTGTTTCCATGTTGTAAGCCTCTATGACTCCATGACTTCTCTAATAACATTGTTACTAATTTGATTTACCCAATCCATATGCAAATTAAAGTCACCTGTAATTACAGATGTTTCTTTATTGCATATTTAGGGTGGCACAGTGACACAATGGTTAGCACTGCTGCCTCACAATGCCAAGGACCCAGATTCGATTCCTGGCTGTGTCGCTATCTGTGTGAAATTTGTACATTCTCCCTGTGTCAGCGTGGGTTTCCTTTGGGTGCTCCAGTTTCCTCTCACAGTCTAAAGATGTGCAGGTTCGGTTCATTGGCCATGCTAAATTGACCCTAGAGACAGGTGGTTAGTAGGGTAAATAAGTAGAGTTATGGGGATGATGGTCGGTGTAGACTCGATGGGCCCAATGGCCTCCTTTTGCACTGTAGGGATTCTATGATGATTCTATGTCTCTAATTTCCAGTTTAATGCCATTCCCAACATCACCATTACAGTTTGGGAATCCATTTACAACCCCCATTAATATTTTTTGCCCCATGGTGTTTCTCAGCTCTACCCATACAATTTCCAAATTGTTGGAGCTAATATTTTCCTCACTATTGTGATCATTTTTAACCAGCAATGCAATCTCACCACATTTTCCATTTTGTCCATTCTTCCTGAATACTGAATGCCCCTGAATATTCAGTTCGCATCTCTGGTCACCTTGCAGCCAAGTCTCCAAAATCCCAACTATATCAGACCCATTTACATCTATTTGTGTGATTAATTCATCCACATTATTGTAAATACTCTGCACATTAAGGCACAAAGACTTAAAGCTTATATTTTTAACATTGCTTGTCCTGTTCCCATTATTTTTCACTATGACCCTGTTTGATTCTGGCTCTTAACTTCTCTGTCGTCATTATTCTTATTCGCCTGAGTATCTTTTATTTTTGTCCATGTTTCTCTCTCTTCTGACTCCTTGCATATGTTCCCAGCCTTCTCCCATTTTAGTTTAAACCCTCCCCAACCACTCTAGCAAATACTCCCCCGAGGACATCAGCCCTAGTCCTGCCTAGATGTAACCCATCCAGTCTGTACTGGTCCCACCTGTACAAACTGGATAAGGATTCTATGACTCTAAGATTCCTCTGGCCAGATCTCTGCATTAAAAGTAAACATTCTCTTAAATTCTCTTAATTCTTTACAACAACATATCATCTGCCTAAGAGAACAAATTTTATTCTACATTTTGGAATTCCAGAAGTATTACATTGTATGCACTTTTTAACCATGTTGGTGAGGTGATAAAATAAAGGACATATTGCAAAAAATAATTGATTGCAATTTTTTGGAATCATTTATATTTTGCAATTTGTCTTTTATGTTTCATTTTAAGTTGAAAA
The DNA here is from genome assembly GCF_965287045.1 of Carcharhinus amblyrhynchos. Taxonomy (NCBI): domain Eukaryota; kingdom Metazoa; phylum Chordata; class Chondrichthyes; order Carcharhiniformes; family Carcharhinidae; genus Carcharhinus; species Carcharhinus amblyrhynchos. Next base: position 44,147,673 of record NC_137335.1, read on the forward strand.
GTTCCATAACTTACTAACATGATTCTAAAGTGCTTTTTGCATCTTGCTGCATCTTTCAATGCAATGCTTGCTATTTTGCAGTCCTCAAAACTAATTTCAGGAGCAGATGAATGTGTTGGTGAGAACCATGGAGGTAACTGATGACCTGCATGTGTTGTAAATTACCTGATCTGTGTCATCCAACTAAAAGGTCGCTTCGTCTCTCCCAGAAATAGGATTACACGCTTCTTACTAAATATAATTTACTAAGACTAAGATTGAAAGGCCTTTAGATTTCACCTTATGATCTAAAGCCAGGGATGAGCATGAAATATAGAGGCACCACAAGACTTGAGAACATATAAAACATCATGCCTCCTTCAACATTTATCAATTTTAACCACTGGGTAAAAAGCTTCCAGCAATCAATTACATCACTGCTTACTGTTAGGGCTTAGAGCTGCACTGAACAAAAGAGGGATCAATTTTATTATGTTTTGACATTCTTTTATTTTTGTAATTCAGTATCATAATGGATTTATATTTAAATCTTATCTTTCTAAATGTGTATACCTTTGAATTCAATCAAATTATTTTAATTCACTGCATTTTGTTTGTAGCTGAAGATGCACAGAGCTAATCTGAGCTATTAATTTCAAATATTTGTTTATAAGCAAGTTATTAACCCATTTTGTCTTTATATCACTTACCTGAAAGAGATTTTACTCTTTGCTTGTCCAGTCTTACGTATAATTTAAAACTGTCAGAAACAAAACTCTATCGATATATATTCCTCATTGCAATGCCCCAATCACCTCCAAATGTTTAATACAATTAAAGTGAGGGAAGGGGGGGAGAAATGAAATTTGAGTTTTAGCAGTGTTACAAGTTAAAGTCAATGACAACATAAATTGGGTTGGATAATAAAATGGGCCAACCATTTCCAATTGTCCATTTGCAGTATCACTACATTCAAATTTCAGCCCCAAAATTCCTTTGAATGCTGCAATCCATATTTTACAGCTTCTCAGTCAAGAGTCTGGTTGATTCATGTGTGCATAGATCACATAGAGCAGACACTCAACCCATTCAGCACATTGGGTGGGATCTTGAGCCCACTCTCTCCGTAAGTGGGAATGGCAGCATGGGTCAACATATGGCTTATAACAGCCTCACCCAGATGTCAACCTATCATTGATCACCCCAGGGCATAAAGGTAATTATAGCTCCTGGGAGAGAGGGATATGGCCAGATAGTGCCCTGTAGTGCTATACTGACAATGCCAACCTAGCAATGCCAACCTGTGCCAGGGTAGTGCCAGGGTGAACCCTAATGGGAGCCTCATGAGGGTGAATTCATTTATCTGTGGTTGTGGTTGGGGGGTGGGCATGGGCGTGGGGCTGGGTGTGCTGACGATGTTCAGGGAGAAGGAGGCGAGGTGGCATTGACTGTTTGTGGGGGATGAGAGGCAGAACTCAGCATGCGAGAGTGGGGGGAGGGCTTGAGACTTTCATGATGGGGTGGGGGAAGGTTATCCCTTCCTCTGATCAAGACAACCTGATCTCAGCTGCCCGCCCCACCCCTCAGTGTGACAATGTGAAACACGCTGTCCTTTTTTTTTGACAAAGTGTCAGAAAATGTGGAGAAAAGAGACCTGTTACCTTGGTTTTTGTTCAGACCCTGACACTTTTCCATTTTCTGATAAGTTTTTGTCCATTATGTCTTCGATAGCTTCTGGATTATCAATTCAATCATTCCCCACCTTCTTGCCCCATCCTGTTGAATGATGGAATATTGTAGCATTCAAAGAGATATTCGGCACACCAGTTGTCTGTGAGATCAACTCAGCTAGTCCCACTCCCTTGCCTTGTCTCCATAGCCCTGCAAATCTTTTCAGATTATTATCCAATTTTGTGTTAAAACCCATGACTTAATGTCCCTGCACCACATTCTCAGGCAGTGAATTCCAGACCTTAACCATCCCTTGAATAAAAAGATTCTCCTTCTCTCACCTTTGTTTTTTGTCAATGATACTGTTCTGGTAGAGGGCACAATTCATGTTAAGAGAATTAGGCACTGTTAACGATCGCATCTACCTGTTATACTACACCGTTAACTATCAGCACTTCATGTTATTGCCCTTTAGTTTCACCAATAAATGTTATTGAACATCACGGCTGTGGTTAACCTGCCTGTGAATTGCCTCCCTTAGGGATGATCGTACCGCGACCAGACCCAGAGGGACTCTGAACATCATTCTGCACAGGAGACACCTTTCGACTTACCGAGTCCACAATCCCCATATCCCAGTGCCTGTGGCATACCTTGACTGGTGTAGCCTGACAAACTGTGTCAGCTGCGGGTGTCCTGCAAGTCAACAGTGTCACACAACCTTGCATGACGGACCCAGCAATCTTCAAACCCTGGGACAACCCCCCCTACCCCCAACCGGGACATTGCAGCGGACGGTGATGCCCTGACTCCCAGCCAGACATGAGCCCAGGTGCCAGTGAGCATGCAGAGAGCAAGTGGGAGTCAGACTTGTTTTGCACCAAGGCAGCATCACACTGTGATGCATAGCGAGTCATCATCACCCTCCTGCCTGGACCTCACTAACATGGCCAATACTGGACCAACACCCTGGTGTTTTGCCAAAGGGACCCATGACATGGGAGATTGGGGAGGTGAGTTGAAGGCTACAGCGGGGGGAAGGGGGTTGCTTGCTTCCGGTACACCACAAGCTCTTTAGCTGGAGAACCTTGTGGCAATAAGGGCTTCCCTCATTGCCCTGCCTTGCCAGATATTTGGCTTTGCCAGTCTTCCATCCTTCAGTTCCTCATTGGCCTCCTCTTCCCCCTCCACATCCTCCTGGACATCTCCTTCCCAGGGGTATCCAGTTGATTATCCTCCAGTTTCTCCTCCTCCAAGAAGTCTCCCCACTGCTGCTCCAAGTTGTGGCGTGCACACCAGACCACCACATTTGGGAGTTTGTCAGGAGGTACCACTGGAAGGCCCCACTAGAGCAGCCCAGGCAGCAAATCCACATCTTTAGGAGCCCAATGCAATGCCCAAAACATGGCTGTGTGAGCTTCATTATAAGATATCTGACAACACCAGGTTAAAGTCCAACAGGTTTGTTTGGTAGCAAGCGCCACTACCAAAGCGTTCATTATGAAATAAACCTGTTGGACTTTAACCTGGTGTTATGAGACTTCTTACTGTGTTTACCCCAGTCCAACGCTGGCATCTCCAAATCATGAGCCTCATTATAACAGGTTTAAGAACATAAGAACATAAGAAATAGGAGCAGGAGTAGGCCATCTAGCCCTTCGAGCCTGCCCCGCCATTCAATAAGATCATGGCTGATCTGTTGTGGCTCAGCTCCACTTTCCCGCCCTCTCCCCATAACCCTTAATCCCCTCGCTTATCAAAAACCCATCAACCCGCTTCTTAAAAATATTTAGCGAGGCAGCCTCCACCGCTTCAACGGGCAGAGAATTCCAGAGATTCACCACCCTTTGAGTGAAGAAGTTCCTCCTCAACTCCGTTCTAAACCGCCCCCCCTTTATCTTGAGGCTGTGCCCCCTAGTCCTACTGTCTTTTTTGAGCGGGAAGAGTCTCTCCACCTCTATCCTATCCATCCCATTCATCATCTTATACGTCTCAATGAGATCCCCCCTCATTCTTCTAAATTCTAACGAGTACAAGCCTAGTTTATTCAGCCTCTCCTCATAGCTCAACCCCCTCAACTCCAGTATCAGCCTAGTAAACCTCCTCTGCACTCCCTCCAAGGCCAAAATATCTTTGTGCAGGTGCGGCGCCCAAAACTGCACACAGTACTCCAGCTGCGGCCTCACCAATGCCCTATACAGCTGCAGCAAGACCTCCCTACTTTTATATTCAATCCCCCTCGCTATGAAGGCCAGCATCCCATTCGCCTTCCTGACCACCTGCTGCACCTGCAAGCTGGGTTTTTGCGACTCATGCACAAGGACCCCGAGGTCCCTCTGCACCGTCGCCTGCTGCAGTTTTTCGCCACGTAAGAAATAGTCCTTCCTACCATTATTCCGACCAAAGTGGACCACCTCACACTTGCCAACATTAAATTCCATTTGCCATTTCCTGGCCCATTCGCCCAGCCTATCTAGATCCTTCTGCAGACTCTCCACACCCTCCGCACAATTTGCCGTTCCCCCAATCTTGGTGTCATCAGCAAATTTCGACACCATACACTTGGTTCCCTCCTCCAGATCATCTATATAAATGGTAAAAAGCTGAGGCCCCAGCACCGACCCCTGGGGCACTCCACTAGTCACCAACCGCCAATCCGAATAGCACCCATTAACCCCCACTCTCTGCCTCCTATTTGACAACCAATCCTCTATCCACGCTAACACCCTACCCCCAACTCCATGTGCCTCGACCTTCTGCAATAACCTCTTGTGAGGTACTTTGTCAAACGCCTTCTGAAATTCCAGAAAGACCACATCCACCGGCTCTCCTCTATCCACCGCCCTAGACACATCCTCATAGAACTCCAGTAAATTTGTCAGACACGACTTCCCTTTAATGAAACCGTGCTGCGTCTGCTCTATCAAGCAATTCCCTTCAAGATGCCTCGCAATTTCCTCCTTAATGACGGATTCTAACATTTTACCTACCACAGACGTTAAACTAACCGGCCTATAATTCCCCGCCTTTTGCCTGGCACCCTTCTTAAACAACGGCGTAACATTAGCCGTTTTCCAATCTTCCGGCACTTCCCCGGAATCCAGCGACGTCTGGAAAATAACCACCAAGGCATCCACTATCACCTCCGCCATTTCTTTCAGAACCCTCGGATGCAATCCATCCGGTCCTGGGGACTTGTCCACAATCAGCCCCTCCAGTCTGTCGAGCACCGCCTCTCTAGTAACAGTAATGTCATTAAGACCCTCCAGTCCTACCACCTTTCCATCGCTAACACCCGGCAAATTATTCACGTCCTCCTCCATGAAGACAGACACAAAAAAGTTATTCAATACCTTAGCCATATCCCCATCCCCTACCACTAGCTCCCCTTTCTCATCCTCTAAAGAACCAACGTTCACCCTAGCCAGCCTCTTCCTTTTTATATATTTATAAAAACTCTTGCTATCCTTTTTTATATTAAGCGCTAGCCCAGCTTCATAGTTTCTCCTACCCTTCTTTATCAACTTCTTTGTCAATCTTTGTTGACATTTAAACCTCTCCCAATCCTCTTCTCGCCCACTACTCTTAGCTACTCTAAATTCCTCCGCTTTTAATTTAACACTTTCCTTCACTTCCTTCGTTATCCACGGCTTATTACCTCTCCTCCTACGGTCCTTTTTGACCATCGGAATAAATTTCCGCTGAGCACCAAGAAAGATCTCCTTAAAGATCCTCCACTGCTCCTCAACAGACCCTCCCTCCAGTCTACGCGCTCCCCCAGTCCACATTCGCTAATTCTTCTCTCATCCTACCATACTCCCCTCTATTCAAACAAAGGACGCGTGTCCGGGAACCCACTTTCTCCTCCTCCATCTGCACCAGAAACTCCACCATACAATGATCACTCTCCCCAAGAGGATCCTTCACCGCAAGGTCCCTAATTCTACCCGCCTCATTACATAGCACCTGGCCTCTGCACTGGCATCATCAGCCAATGCCTTAACAGGTAGCCCTTGTCCCCCAGGAACCATCCGGTAGCTTGGGCTGCACTTCAAATGCCCCGGGGATGTCAGGGCTCCGCAAAATGAAGCTATTGTTCGTGATGTGTAGGTGTTGTGCACGCATGCGCATAATTTGTATTCTGTGATCACAGGCCATCTGAACATTCAGGGAATGGAACTGTTTTCTGCTCATGAACTGCAGTGCCTGACATTTTAGGGGTGATATGCATACTATCGATTGCTCCCTGCACATTTGGCATATCAGCAATGGTGGCAAAGCCTGCGGCCAGGCTTTCTGTTGGGCCTGGCTCTAGTTGAGTGGGTGTATTGGTCTGCCCAGGTGAGCAGGGCTTCCGTCAACTTGCATATTCACTTGTGGACTAAGAACTGGGAGATCCAACAAAGGCCACAAACCCACACCTTCCCCAGTGCCATGCACCACCTTGATGGTTGGCGTGTATCACTGTACCCTTACCCTGGGTGGCCCAGAGAGAGCATACAGGTGGCTATGTAGGGCACCCATTGGGAAGTCTTGAAGCACACACCTAGGTGCACCCACCCGGATGTATGGTGCAGTGCTTCCAGAAATGGCTAGCAGTTCATATGGGAGAGAGGCACACTCATTATTGTCATGAGATGGGTTCCCAGTTATGGCAGTGCTGCAGAGTCCATGCAGTGCGAGAAGCCATATTAAAACCTGCACAGATCCCTTGCTTAGAGCAGTAGCTCAAAGGTCTCCACTGACCCTCAAACCCTGTAACTCCAGACCAGCACAAATGCACCCCAACCCCAACCCACACCAGGTCTCAGCCCGCGCTGACCCCCAAGCTCTGCCTCCCCATGATCGGCATGAGCTCCCTCAACAAAACACCCAAGCAAGCCCATCCACCCCACCACGCACCATGGCCGTGTCTGAAACACCCCTTCCCCTCAGACCCTGGATCTGCTTGTCAAAGAGACTTACCTCCTCACTTTTCTTCACTACTGCTGTGGCTGCAGCAAGTTTTTATGGAGCAGGTGTTTACCTCACTGGCATGATGTCTCACCAACATGGTCATTAAGGTAAGTGAGGGGGGATGATTGCTTGCATTAATTATATTGAAATGCAAGTATAGCCATGCACATTTTGGGCACGCTCCTCATCATGCCCAGAAAAAAAGTTTAGCACAATGGTAACTGGCAGGAAAATGGGTCCGATTCCCGTTTCCTCCTTCTCACATGATCTTATGGCCTCATCATGCTGATCTACAACAGAAACAGGTCACAAGGTCGCACCAAAAGAAAGGTGGGTCAATGGCTTGAGTTGGCATGATTGGCTCTAGATTGATATCAGTGCTATAGGGGACCATGGAGATAATTTGGGCATGTCTTGGCACAAAATTAGCACTAAACTGGCATGGGGCTATCAAGTTCAGTGGGTATAAGTGGGGCCATAGGTTGTCATGGAAGATATGGGAAGTCATGGGATTTCCCAGAGAGACATGTGTTGGTATGAGTATGGGGATCTTTGGGGTTGAGTAGGGGCATACGTAAGGCACAAGAGTGGATGGGGTGGGAGGAGAGGTGAAGGGTTGTGAAAGCTGAGGGCTGGAGGACCTTTTAAGCAGCTCATCTCAGCACTCATCTGTTCCTGTCTGACTCCAACCCATTTTCAAGTTTGCAGGCCTGATAACAGCTCTCACTCACCACTATCTTCCTACTCGCCATGCCCCCCTCAGAAAGAAAATCTCAATATTCGGCACATTTTGCTTAAGACAGGAGTGGTGAAGCAGAAAATTTCCTAATCTCTACGCACTCACATTGGAGCGACAATCTGGATCACAGTGTTATTTTGACATTCCAGCCATTAAGCAGGTCTTTGAGGTGAGGGAAATCTTTCCTGTTGCATGAAACCATTAAGCTAATCCATGTCAGTGTTCACTTTAAAGGCACAAGATGTTAAGCTACGTACTAACTCAGTGAAATACACAACTGAGCTAGGCACAGATGGCAAAACAGATTGGCTCCCTTGCAAATCTGCTACCAACACAGATGCCTTCCTTTAACCTGCATGATGTTGCTGCTCAGAGCTCTTTCAATGTCCTTGAAAGCCTTGATTGAAATGGCTTCGATTCCACCCTCCCCCCCACAACTCCCACCACCCCCGCATATTGTGCGATGGATCCTTCCAAAATTGGCAGGCAGTAATCTGCAGATCTGTGAATAAACTAAAGATGCACATTTAATGATGTGGACCAGATTGAAATGTCAGAGAATAATACAATTTCAGCAATTGCTCTTGTCCTGTTCATTCATTTTGGCGGCTCAGAATTGTCCCGAGCATTTTAAATATGTTTTGTGCTGAGTTATTTCTGAACTGCAAGATTCTAATGAAGGCAATCACATCGACTAGCAAATTGAGTTTACAGCACACAGAGAGATTAGCTTTATCCACAATGTGTGCTTAGGTAATAAAATATTTCCTTATCTAGCTATTTTTTCCTTTTATCCCTTTTCACACCAGCTTTTCATTCTCATTTTGTATGTAAGTTTTAAGCTGTTGACATGTCACCTGTTTTTTTTAAAATGTGCTCTTGGGGTGTGAGAGATGTCGGCATGGCAACATTAACTGTCTAATCCCTGAAGGCTTTAAGACTCAACAACAGGGTATAGACTGTGGGCACCAGTAGTCTAGTCAAGCAGAAGTGGCAACAGACCAGTCATGAAGGATATTGGTGAACCAGTTGAGTTTTATCACATTCAGCTGTTCCCATGTCATTCTTTGTTATCTTTTTCTGCTGTCGGCCACAAGTAACCGGATTTTTTAATTTCAAATCCGTAACTGACCATGGCAGGTTTGAACTGATTTCCTCTGGATATTAATTCAATATATTCACAAGCAGACAGCATGCACAGAGGTGCTCCCAGTCATTGAAACCACAAAAGTGGACTAGCATGCAAAGATTTTTTAAAATTCAATCATGTTTATGATTTTCTTCTAAATGAAGGGGTTAAATTAAGGAATGCTTAATTAAAAATTACAACCTTTGACTTCTACTATCTTTTCAGTATGTTGGCAATTGTAAGACCTGATCCAGATGTAACTAATATCGCAAGAAACTCAAGGTAAGAAAAGATTATTTGCTTCAATCCTGCTTACATTCAAACTCCTGATTTTTGCACCATCCATTGATTCCCTACTTCTGGGACAACAGCGAATAAACCCTATGGTGCTGTCCTTCCAAGACTCATTTGGAGGGAGTGTGAATGGGAGAACTGGTGCAAAAGTTTTGTAACCCTGTCTCATATCTGTGATCACTGCAAGCAACTGAATGCAGCATAATGATCTAAAACTTCCACCCCCTACCTCCCTGGTAACAATACGAAATACTGACAAATCTCTGTAACCATTGCTACCCTCCTCAGTAGATATTAATCCAACTTGTTTTTAAAGGTAAGTTATCAAGTGCATCCTCCTCCCTGCAGCCTTCCACCAAATCCCCCACCAGAGTTTTGGGGGCACTAGACTTGAAGGAAGCACAGTTCAAGCACTAATGCAGTTCCCCTTTGGAAATTGCTGAATTACCCACGTTGTCCAACTTAAATAGCTCAGTTACTTGAACTTTACTTATTCGTATGCTTATTTTGAAAATCTGCTGTGCCATCCCTCAATTTTACCATGTCCAGGGAAAGATCAGTATAGTTACTTGTACCTGTCTAGGTGGGTGGCATGTGGCACAGTGGTTAGCACTGCTGCCTCACAGCACCAGGGACCTGGGTTTGATTCCGGCTTAGGTGACAGTCTGTGTGGAGTTTGCACATTCTCCCCATCACTGTGTGGGTTTCCTTTGGGTGCTCTGGTTTCCTCCCACAGCCTAAAAGACGTGCTGGTTTGGCGCATTGGCCAATCTAAATTCTCCCTCAATGTACCCGAATAGGTGCCTAGGTATGGTGACTAGGGGATTTTCACAGTAACTTCATTGCAGTGTTAATGTAAGTCTACTTGTGACACTAATAAATAAACTAAACTAATCTAATAACTGTAGTCCATGCATAGGTTCCAATGTGGATCATCTACATTCGGATTCACAGAAAATAATTTAATTGGATCCACTTCTCTCTCCTGTAATTTGTTCTGTTTATGTTTGGGTTTACCACTGTGTTGAACTTCCACTAGAATACACAAACTGATGTTAACACCACCAAAGTGATGTTAACACCACCACCATTTACTGCCTGTATTAAATATAAGGGGTTACTGACACTCCACAAACAGCTTCCATTGAACTTTCTGATTTATTTCTAGCCAGTTTTGAAAATCTATAATTATGAGTCCTGACCATGAGCCCAGCTGATACAATGAATAAGTTATCCTGACTACATGAATTGGATTCAATTTGAATTAAAAACATCAATAATTTATTTTCACTTTTGAGAAATTAAAGGCATACTTAACCTACTGTTTATAGCTGGTTTGTTAGACAAGCATAATCATGTCATGATCCACTAGTTATTGGTGGCTTGTTTACATCTATTACAGAATGATTACAGCACAGAAATAGGCCACTCAGCCTGCCATGTATGTGCTAGCTCTCTGCAGGAGCAATTCACCTCATGCCTATTCTCTATAGCCCTGCACATTCTGCCTTTTCAGAAAATAATCCAATTCACTCTTAAGTAATAGGATTGAATCTGCCTCCTCTACACACTCAGGCACTGCAGTCTAGATCCCAACTATTCGCTTCATGAAATAGTTTTTCTTTGTGATGCCATCACTTTTCTTTTGCCCATTGCTTTAAACCTATGTCCTCTTGTTCTCGACCCTTCTGACAATGGGGAACAGTTTTTCCCCTTCCATTCTGTTCACACCTTCTATCACGGCCTCTATCAAATTTCCTCTCAACCATCTCCTCTCCAAGGAAAACAGTGCCAACTTCCAAAAATTGTATGTAACTGAAATTCTTCATGTCTAGAATCATTTTCATAAATTTTCTTCGCCTCCTCTAATGCCTTCACATCCATCTGAAAGAGCAGCACACAACACTGGATGGAGTATTCCAACTGATGCTACATCAGTTTTGTGTAAAAGTTTAACATAACCTCCTTGCTTTTGCACTATGTGCTCCTATTAATAAAACCTAGGATGTGCTGTACAATTTCTGTTTCCTGTCACCCCGTCAATTTTATATCCATGTCGCCATTGTCTTTTTTATTCCATGAGTCATAAATTTGCACACAAGTCTGTTGTGCGGCACTTTATCAAAAGGCCTTTTGAAAGTCCATGTACAGACATGAACAGTACTATCTGCATCAACCTTCTCTGTTACCTCTTCAAAAAACTCCAGCAACAATTGAACATAATTTTCCAGTAACAGATCCATGTTGTCTTTCCTTAAGTAATGAACATTCAGCCAAGTGACTTAATTTTGTCCTGAATTACTGTTTCTAGTAACTCCCCCATTCGTAATTCTGTAATAACTTGGTTGTCTGTTTTACAATCCTCAAAATTGAACTATGCTTTCTCTGTTGAACCTTTGGGTCTCTTTCAAATCTGAACTTTTCCAACAGTTGTAGTGGCACCTAATTCTCGCTAGTACAAGGATCGAGATTTCATCTGCACTTCACATCATGTGCAGTTTTCTTTTAAAAGTTACTCTATTCTTAAAGTTACAAAGTCAATGCTGAGTGGACCGGTCAAACTCAAATCCATTCCTTGCTTGCTGCAAAAACCAAATTCAAAATCCTTCTCGGCCTTTTGGCTGAGATCAAGTGTAGTATCGACACGCTGCACTTGGTTGAAGTCATTAGGTTACATTTCAGCTTCATTTGAAGCAATTTTTTAAAGCGGTATCTGGGCCTTTGGGCTAAGATGCAAATGAGATCAAGCCTTGGAGGTGGAACTACACCTACTCCAATCAGTTTGGATCATGTAGGTCAAGCCCAAGACAGGAGGTGAGAGCCCTGTCTTGTCAGCATGGATCGGGAATGTCCCAACTTGTTGGGACTCTGAACTGGCTTTAATTTGACTTGGTGGATTGGAATAAAGTTTAAAAAAAAACTGAATCCAGTTCAAAGTCCCCATAAGAGAGACAAAAAAGATCCAAGTTGACAAGATGCGGCACAGCACCCTATCTTGGGCTTGATCTTAGCCAAAATGCATCATGTGCAGTTAGCTGTTAATTTATTCCTGAGCAGCAGTAATTTTAATTCAGAGTTCCAGGAACCATAGCTACCAGCTTGTATACACTGCTAGGAGTGATATTTTATGAGTAGTAATCTGAGTGGAAGAGATTACAGGCCCACTCACCCAAAATGAGGGAGGCATGGCAGGCTTGCTGCTGAGCTCATTCCGATACACATTAGAGCAACAGGTTGGAGCTATTTTTGATGCAACTTTATGGATATTGCTTTGGTCTTGAGAAGCTCATTTCACACTTGTGTTTCATACGCTGCATCTTCCTACTGATATTCACTTATTCCTTCGCTAATTCATCCATTCACTTCATTGTACCATTCTGGCTCTGCTGGCTCAAACTCTTCTGAGTTTGTTCAATAAAGATTTTATTCCTCAAATCAAACATTGGCGTAAGTGTGTTCTTTTAAGGTACACAGTATGACAAATCTCATTATTATACATTTGGGACAATTTGCTGAAGAACAGCTTTTACTTTGCAGAGATCCAAAGGTGATGGGACCAATCAGAAATCAGACTGCAATCTAAATCTGGAATGTATTGTGTGAACTCGCCACAGGAAGACTTTTCATCACCTGAGCTTCACAGCACACTTCTGGTGAAGGTTCTTGCTGAGCTGTGTGCTGGGATAGGGTCCATTGGATCACCTGCACTTTATGAATGGAAACCCATTTTACTTTTATTCTACATAGATGCATTTGTCATTGTTAAAACACTGAAGGGAGATTTTTTTTTATATACGGGGTTGTGGGCATCACGAGCTGGTCCAGCATTTATTGAGGCCATTTAAGAGTGGATCTAAAATCAGATACAGGCCAGCCAGACCAGGTAAGGACAACAGATTTCCTTCCCTAAAGGGCATTAGTGAACTAGATGGATTTTGGAAGTCATGGTTATCACTCAACCTAATTCCAGATTTTTATTGAATTCAAATCTCACCATCAGCCCTGGTGGGAATTGAACCTGGGTCCCCAGAGCATTACTGTGGGTCTCTGGATTATTAGACCAGTGACAATGCCACAACACCACTGTGTCCCCTGGCATAATTTAGTGGAAGTTATTTCCCCCAATTAAACACTGCCTAGATTGATTCTCTGCATGTTCTTGGCCTCTTCTGTGTCTTGTTTATACACATATTATAATTAGGAACACTGGACCTGCAGCTCCAAGTTTCATTCTTTTACAATGACTAAGGGCCAGGGGCAATTTGGACCAAAAATTATAAGGCAGATCAGCCACTAACATTAACTGAGACAGATGAAGAGTGTGGAGAATTTCACTTGCAATATCTGTTCCTGGCAGTGGATTTTTTTGTTGCAATTCTATCTGCACAAAGCTGGAGTTATACCACACTGCTTCTGAAAGAGGCAGAGCTTCAGGGGATTTGTTACTACACCCATCAGGTTTGTGCAATCTGACCACATTATGGCCTGGTATACTTGTGGTCAATCTATTCTATACCTCCTCCACAGCAATTGTATATTTTCTTAGATTGTGTTGCCAAAACTGAACGCAATGCTCCTGAGGGGAATTGACCACAGCTCTGTTGGATTGATGCATGACTTCCCTACTTTTGAAATTTTAACTCCTTTGAGAAGAAAAGGGCAGCATTCCATTCATGAGAATATATGAGAAGTTGATTGTAGTTCACAAGATCAAAAATGCGATAATTCTAAATTTTCAATTATATTTCAATATGAAAGACCCATGTGCAATGGTTAATAATGATAGAAAAAATAAGTGCGTGTTTTAAATTCCCCGAGAAACTACAAAGAATTTAGTTGTATTAAAAAGGTCGCATATGAAAACAATATCAAGTTCCAAACGAATGCTGTGATAGCAAAATTCCTTTGTGTGACAGTTTTCAAACACATCAATTCAATTCTTCTTTTTTTAGCTTTTACAGGACCCTTTATTTTTAATCAGACTGAGTTTGAGAAGTGGACTGACCCTATAGAATCCCAGTCTGAGGGGCAGCTAGCAGGTTCCTCAGGCAGGCTTATCGAGCAAAGTGATTGCCCTTGCAATATATGTCATGAGCCTTTTGGACCATATTATGCTGGTACCTTTTCAAATGAAACTCAGAAGAAACTAGTAATATGAATAAACAATGGTTTTAAGGAATGCCAGAAGGGTAAATTTCATCATTCATGTGATACGAATTGATCTAAAAAGCTGAGATTTGGGAAAGATTTTTGAACCTGAGTGTGGTTGAAAAAAATAGATTTTATCAAAGCTTTTTGTCTTGTATTCATCAGGACAATTGCAAGAGTACTAATGTTAGGGGAAACAACAACTTTATACTATATGAGTATTTACTGTCTATCACACTGAGTAATGAGTAATGTGGCATTTGAACTTCAGTGCCAGCATGATGCTAGTTATGTAGGCCGCACATCCCAAAGATTGGTGGATTGTATCAAACCTCATGTCACTTCCGCTGTTCGCAATGAGTAAAGTGCTCACCATAGTCAACCATCCTGTGCTTGCAAAATGCAAAACTCAGCGTCCAACATTTGATGTGATTGCGTGATTGGACAACATTTGCCAAATAATTCTCAGTGTGCTAAAAAAAACATTATGCCGACAAGCAATTTAACATTGTCAGGCTCACAGTGTGGGTGCTATTGCATGTGCTGGAACCTACAAATATTAATAAGTAAGCAGACAGAAATAACAAGTATACACATTGCACCTGCTTCAGCTAAACAAAATAAGTGGCAGCAATTCACTGGTTCATTCCACAGAGCAATGCACTGACTAGAGTCAAGCTGCCTGGTTTAAATTTCAAATAATACTTGGCAGTTAACAGTCAGCCACAATCAACTGATGCATTCTCCATGGTAACACCTTTACCAATCAGGATTCACTTGCCAACCAATCAGCATCCTCTTCTTACCCGGTATAAAGCTATGGCCATCCCTGACATTGGTATCCTTGCGATTATCCTGATAAGTGCAAGAACAAAAATATCTTTTTCCAGCAATACTCAATATTACCAAACGGCTATTAACATTTCAGCTATTGTAATGCTAAAACTAAATAAATATTTTAATTGGCAGATCTTTTTAATGGACTTCATTGATATTGTATTCAGTAACAGAAATAGTTCAATCTTAATTTTTTTTAAATCAGAAAATGCTACATGGAATCAACAATTTATAGGTAGATCTCTGCACCAATTTTTAAGTGGTTGCAAATTGGCACAAATGCCACTAACACACTATTTAAGATATGGCAGCAAATTTCAACCCTTAGGTTTTTAGTCAGCGAGAGGATGGCTTAACAGTGTTTTCTTATCTATAATTAATTTGGCATACAATATCCCATCAGGTTGTGATATATAGACATTAATAATCATTTGTCTACCTATGTTCTATGGTTACAGAAAATTCTCTAATTTTACTTTATAAAAGCAACATTTCATTAAAAATTTAAAGAAACCAGTTTCTATAAATGTTAGTTCATTGAAACCTGGGGCTAATTTTCTAATGTGAATCAAAACACTCCACTACAAAAGCCTCAAGAATTTCACGATATAGGGTTCTCAAATTCCAACAAAATTCATTTGAGTAAGGTCAGACTCTACAACCTTGGTGATGATCAAATTCACCCAACGAGAACAGGAAAATATTAGAGTCAGTTAAAGCAAATCAAGCTTCTAACAGGTCGGGGTTTAAAATGGGCAAATTGGGTTATGTTCAAATTGAAGCTATACTTGGAAGGGTTACCCCTTTAAATCATAGGCTGGAATTTTTCAGTTGCTGACGCCGGTGGGATGTTCTGGTCTGCCGTTGGTGGACCTCTGCTGTGGGTTTCCCATTGGTGTGGAGTGTAGTCAATGGGAAATCCCATTGACAGTGAGGAGGGGAACCAGAAGATCCCACCACTGGCAGATGGCATGCTGCCTCCCGCCATGGAAAACACACCGCAGGGAGGCCTGAAAATTACCCACACTTTGACTTGTTCTTTGTTAAAACTAAATGCAACCCAGTTTTGAGGCCACAGAGTAAGACATTGGCAAGGATTTTCAGCAACCAACACCCTCCTCCCCTCCACCCCATCCCAAGCAACTGGATTTCTAGTGGCTGAGGTGGCTGACCATTGGCTGCCAGCAGGGTTTTCTGGTCCTACTGAAGTCAATAGACATTTGCATTGCTCACCAGTCGCACCAGTGAGAGGTTGACGCTGGTGGGAGTGGAAGATCCTGCCAATGGGAAAGGCTGGAAAATCCTGCCCATGATGCTCCTTTATTTAACTCATCCCCGCCCTTTTTCCTCAATGCTTTCCAGTTCTTCCCTGGCCTATAACTGCAAGTTCAGCTCAAGTCTTCACAATCTGCCAATAAAAGTATTAACGTAAGCTTGTTGTTATTGGTGTTTAAGCCTGATCAATAGACAGCTTAAAGCCAAAGAGGTGTATAGGCCACATTATTACTGGATAGAAACCTCAGGGTTATTGAATGCTAAAATAAATTACCATTATCTTAAATCAAAACTTGTTGAATTATTTACTGTGTACTAGCATTTATATAAAAAAAATATATTTGCTATGGAAATCAACACTTGTTAATTCTATGTTGTACCTTCTGATAATACATATTTTACTTCAACATTAGACTATTTCTGTTACAGAATTAAATAACATGAGTTCAATCCAAATCCAGTATTGGGATAGATTCACAAATTAAAATATTCCTCCAATTTTGGCATTACGAAGCTTAGTATCTGTAGTTAATGAGTCAATAAAACTGGCAGAAAACATAAAATGTGTTAGGCTTGCCTTGATGTCAAAAGCATTCAACAACCACAGCAAAAGATACTGCATTCCTATATTGGCCCCTTAACTTTAGTTTTTTTCCCACCAACACTTTCATGATTTTGTCTCCCCAGTTTCTTTTTCAAAGTGACGGTATAGTAGAATAGTGTTATTACTGTTCAGCCATCTTCCTCTATATATTTTAAATATTAACTTCCAAAGACTATGAAACAATCACATTTACAGTGAGAAGGTGAAATACTTATGAGGCTGGATTTTACAACTGACCACCGACAATTTGAAGGTCGGAGCTTGTAAAATACAACACTTGGGCTCCCCACCGCATTCTGTCTCTGATCCTGATCGGTCTCCCATTTTACGGAGGCAGTAGCTGCTTAACTGTCTCACCCAGGCCCACTAATCTTTTACTCACAACAACGGGACGGGGTGAAGATGTGGCAGTGGAGTGAGGGTGGGGGTGGGGGGGGTAGGGGGACATGGTGAGAATTGACAGAACAGGCAGTTGGCCTGGCAGGTTTTACTGGTTGCACTGATAATGAGAAAGAAGGGTGGGGGGGGGGGGAAGGATTTCCTTTGGAGGTTCTCTGTGCCCATTGGAGGCATTGCCGCCTCCCCCGCTGCCCCCACGCCATACATGGCATTGCTGGGATTACAGAGATGCCAGCCAATCAGACTGGCTGACAGCTCTCTAAGGCCCAGATAGGGGTGGATGCCCTGAGTCGACTGAAGTCGTGCTGAGTGCAAAATAGTTGCATGGTAGCTGGAGTATTCCTGGGCAAGGGCTCATCCCACATTTCTGTGGTGTATGTGTGTGCTTGAGCGTGGTTGGTGGTGAGGGGTGAGATGGGAAGGGGAGGAGGTGGGGGGTGGGGTTATACGGTGCCATACAAAATCCAACCCATGATTTCCCACTGCATCAATTTTCTCCCACTAATCACTGCAAAAGAGCAAAGCCCTCAAAAATAGAACAGAGAGAGTGAAGACAAGAGAACCAAGACTCGGAGTGAGCAAAGACCATAAAAGATTAATTTTATGAGTTTGTTTGACTTGTTTATATGATTGTGAAAATTCTTGATGTGTTTAGAAAAAACATCTTCTGGGCTACTGAGAAAACGTGACGCCTCTTACAAATGGATGGCTTCTTTGGCTGCACAATTTATATTCCACTATTCAATGCTAAAGGCCAAATGTGGCACAAATTGCATTATGCTAACGTGAAGGAAGCTCTTCAAAAAGCTTTGAGATGCACAGCAGACTAATGCCAATCCATTCCGGGAGATTACCAAATGGTTTCTACAACAAAGTGAAAGGAAACATTCCGCCAGAGTTTGCTGTAAAAATAGCGGAGGGTAACAGAGCTCATCATTACTAAAGTATAGCAACATGAATATGGAAATCAGGAAGTTACTGCCAGGGTTGTCCTGCTTCTTCACAAATTGTACTACACCAGTTATCTCATTCAAGAATTTGACATTAAAATATACTGTACAGTGTGAACTTACTGTGCTTAACTGGTGATACAGTGATTAGCATTGCTGCCTCACAGCACCAGGAATCCAGGTAAAATTCCCAGCTTGGGTCACTGTCTGTGCGGAGTCTTCACATTCTCCTGGTGTCTTCATGGGTTTCCTCCTGATG